>NC_064576.1:32330737-33595921 GCF_937001465.1 Orcinus orca
GTGAAGTAAGTCAGAAAGAGAAAAACAAATATCGTATATTAACGCATATATGTGGAACTTAGAAAAATGGTACAGATGAGCCAGTCTGCAGGGCAGAGATAGAGACACAGATGTAGGGAACAAACGTATGGACACCAAGGGGGGAAAGCAGCGAGGTGGTGGGGGTGGTGGTGGGATGAATTGGGAGATTGGGATTGACATGTATACACTGATGTGTATAAAATTGATGACTAATAAGAACCTGCTGTATAAAAAAAAAAAAAGCAGTGAAGATGACTTGTTTTGGGAAACTATTTTAATTGTTTTAATTAAAAAAGTGCCTCAAGTGATATTGAAGATTCATGTAATGAGACTGAAGCATTCTTTTACATAATGTAATTTTAAATATTTACATATAACTAAATCAAGCAAGGATTCTAAAGCCAGACTGTGTGGGTCCACACCTTCCCCTTTCTACCTATGTCTCAGTTTCCACAGCTATAAAATGTGAATAATTATAGTAATATCATGTTATGAGGATTAAATGAACTAATATTAGTAAAATGCTTAAAACTGCTGGTACAGTAAACACTAAGTATTTATTGAATGAAATTAAATACTCAAGATTGCCAGACACTTTTTATAAAAATTTTAAAAAAAAGGGCTGTCATGGGTAAAACGATAGGTGACCTTACATGCTTTCCTGGCCAAGCAGTTCCATTTTTCAATCTGGCCTACATGTCTCATCATGTTTCATATGAACCATAAGATGTTCTAATTACTTGAAATATAGAAATTTTGGAAGCATAGAACTTGATTTTTTTTTCAGTAGTAGAATGTTATCCTTACCAAGACACAGAACTATGTCTTCAAAGTCAAATAATTTTTCATTTGCCCAGCTAAAGAGATGCACTGGGAAAAGCATGCTGATATCCAGGAAGCAGTCCACAAACGGTGACCCGCCTACTCAGACCTGGGAATGGCTACAGAGAAGGAGGTGGATAATGACCACTGCTACTTGTGGAAGCTCCTGAAAAGCTGGCATAAATGCTTTAGATGAGGAATCAGCAAACTTCTTCTGTAAAGATCCAGAAGCAAAAATTTTAGGCTTTGTGCAGTTGTAGCATGAAAGGAGGCATAGATGATCCATAAGCGAATGTGTGTACTGTGTTCCAATAACACTTTATTTATGGACACTAACATTTGAATTTCATAATTTTCAAATGTCATGACATATTCTGATTTTTTTCTAATAATTAAAGAATATAAAAACCATTTTTAGCTTGCAGGCTGTGCTAAAACAGATGGCAGGCTAGATTTGGTTTGGCTCTGATTTGAATTGTCAACCTCTGATTAGAAGCTCTGGAACATTACTGACAACATGCTAACCAAGTCCATGACCTGGCTCTTACTGCTGCTTGGAATAAACTTATTCATATCTATTAGACTATTATATTCTCTGCACTGGGTGTTCCAAAAATTGCTGTCTTTTATTAAGACATTCAGAGCCCTCTTCACTCTCCTTTGACGACTTCCTCTTTACTAAGATCAGTTATCTATCCAGCAAAGGTTTCTTCTGCTTCCCAACTTTCAATTATTTTTTGTCTGACGCTCCCACCCCGGCCATAAAGTAGAGAAATAAATTTGAATACTGGCACAACCACCCATTGGCTATACCTTTTTTAATCACTCAAAGAAACCCAGCTTTATTGGGATGTAATTTACATACATAAAGTTCACCAGTTTTGAGCATATAAGTCTATGAGTTTCAACAAATGTTTATAGTCATATAACCATGGCCACGACCATGATACAGAACATTTCCATCAAACCCCCAAATTCTCTGTGCTACTTTGAAGTCAATATTTTTAACCTAGCTACCTCTGGCTTTTGGTGACTGACCATCTGTCATTAGTTTTGTCTTTTCTAGAGTGTCACAAAAATGAAATCAAACAGTATGTAGCCTTTTGTAACTGCCTTCTTTCATTCAACATAATGCGTTTTAAAAGATTCACCCATGTTATTGTATGTTGAGTAGTTGGTTTCTTTTTCTTGCTGAGTAGTTTTACATAGTATGAATATACCAAAATTTGTTCATTCATTCACTATCTGATGAGTATTTGGGTTGTTTTCAGTTTTGGACCATTATGATAAGGCTGCTATAAACATTTACAGACAGGTCCTGTGTGGACACGTTTTTATTTCTCTTGGGTAAATAACCAGAAGCAGGACTGCTGAATCACATAGTAAGTTAATGTTTAACTTTATAAAAAACTGCCAAACTGTTTTCCAAAGTGACTGTACCGTTCTGCATTTGTACCAGCAATGTATGGATACTCCAGCTAATCCACAATCTTGTCAACATCTGGTAACAATAGTGTTTTAAAACCTAGCCATTCTAGATTGTAGAATTCTGGTTGTCGTGGTATTTAATTGTGGTTTTCGTTTTCATTTTCCTGATGACAGATGATGTTGAGCATCTCTTCTTTTGCTTATTGGTTATTTGCATTTCTTCTTTCATGAAATGTCTATTCAAACCTTGGACACCGCCCCCCCCACCCCGCCTTTTTTTTTTTAAATTGGAATGCTTATCTTAAGTTGTAAGCATTCTGGATACAAGTCCTTTATTAGATACATTTTTGGCAAATATTTTCCCCAAGTCTGTGTCTTGCCTTTTCCTTTATCAGAAGCGCAAAAATTTCTTTTTTGATGAAGTCCAGTTTAACAAGTGTTTTCTTCATGCTTCACTCTGTGTCCTATTTATGTACTCTTTGATAAACCCAAGGTTAATAAGATTTTTCTCTTATGTTTTTTTTTCTAGTTTTTGTCCTTATATTTAGATCTATGAATGATTATAAATTAATTTTTATATTTTGTTTGAGGTAAGGGTTGAGGTGTAGTATTTTTGCGTATGGATATCAAAACATTCTAGCATGTTGTTGAAAAGACTATGTAATTCCTTATTGAATTATCCTGGTACTTTCATCTCTTAAAAATTATTTTGGATAGGGCTTCCCTGGTGGCACAGTGGTTGAGAGTCCGCCTACCGATGCAGGGGACACGGGTTCGTGCCCCGGTCCGGGAAGATCCCACATGCCGCGGAGCGGCTGGGCCCGTGAGCCATGGCTGCTGAGCCTGCGCGTCTGGAGCCTGTCCTCCGCAACGGGAGAGGCCACAACAGTGAGAGGCCCGCGTACCACAAAAAAAAAAAAAAAAAAAAAAAAAAAATTTTGGATATTCTGGGTCCTGTACATTTCCATATAAATTTTAGGTTACTTTCTCATTTTCTACAAAATACCTGCTGAGTTTTTCATCATGATTGCACTGAATCTATTCATCACTTTGGGGACAACTGACACTTTAGCAATATTCAGTGTTCCAATCTATGAACGTGATGTGTCTCTCTACTTATTTAGGTCTACCTTACTTTTTCTCAGCAATATTTACTAGTTTTCAGTGTCGTGTACTTGCTTCATATTTTGTTAATTTAATCCTTAAATACTTAGTATTTTTGATGCTATTACAGATAGTATTAAAAAACTTTTAATTTTCAAAAATTTCAACTGCTTATTGCTAGTATACAGAAATACAATTGCCCTTTTTCATGATGACCCTGTATTCTGTAATCTTGCTAAAGTTACAGTAGTTTAATTGCTTGCTTGTAGATTTCAGCTATGACATTTTAAGAAAACAACCTCCTTCAGCCTTAATTTCCTCACTTAAAAAGATTAGCATTTGTGAGAAATAACAGAAATTGAGAAAAAAATTAATCAAGGAAGGAAAAAAACTCTCAAAGCATTTGGCACAGTATCTAACCCACAGAAAGTATTTAGCACTTATTAAATCTCTTCCCAAACTTCACAGTTCTTAGTACAACTTTCAGCAATGTTGACGTGTCCAAAATTTTTATCTTATAGGCCTGATCTTTCTCCCAGGCTTGAGTTCCTTAGTCCCATTTATTTACCATATTTTTATTATGTCAATGGTGTGTTAGAACTTCAGGTACAAGTCCTAAATCAATATCATAACCTTCATTCATCCATGAATCACCTCTGCTTTCAGAAAGTCTTATTTCTGAATGAAATCATTGTCAACTCCACTATCCAAACTTTTGTAGGAATCACTGATAACTGCCCCAAACATACTTTCAAATCTACTCAGTTACTGAGTCCTTAATAACCACGATAGCTACTGTTTAATGTTGATTATGTGACAAACTCTATGCCAAACACTAATTTAGTCTTCACAACAATTCTATGAGTTAAGTTACTATTACTGTCTTCATTTTATAGATGAGGAAACTGAGACACAGAGGTTAAATATCTTTCCTAAAGCATGCACCCAGTAACAACAGAGCCAGTATCATAAGCTAGGTAATCTACGTCCAGAAACAGTAATCTGAAACATAAATTATATTGCCTCTAATGTGTGCAGACTGTAGGATCCACTTGCTTGTGAAGATAGTGGGATTGGGTACTATTAGAGAATATTTGGAGAATCCAAGAAATATTTAATGCTCCATTAAATGCATTAATGCACCCTCAGCATGATGTTCTTGAAAAAGACAGGTGCAAAGAGGCCAGGAGCAAATGGGAAATAAAATTATGACTATGTTATTTGCTGGGCTCATAGTGAAAACCCCAATTCAGAGGTCTCTGGTAGATGTGGATGGAGAATGAGATAGGTTTAAGAGAGGCCATTAAGCCCCAGTCCCATCTTAACACGGGCTAGCTTCTGAAGACTATATACATCAGCGCATATATACTCCCAAAGGCTGAAAATTGCAAGTGATCGCCAACCCTGTTTTTCTAGTCACAGGAAAAGAGGAAGCGGAAGAGCAAGCTGTCCTCATGATTTTGACCTTTTTGCTAGAGACTACCCAACTAGAAACATGGCCCGAACAATGTCTTGGAATAGGATCCAAACATAGTAGAAATTTCTTTTCTCTAGGAAAGGGAGCGTGGTGAGTAGAGAGCAGGGTAGAAAAATCTCCATAAGTCACCATCCCCCAGCTGTATTTCTAAAACCAATTTTCCCATCTATTCCCTATGCCATCACACCAATTGAGGCCATGGTTACATGTCACCTGAGCTTCAGGTGCTCCTATTCATGGTATCTTGAATTACTCTGAATATATATATAGAAGTATATATAATATATATATATATAAAATATGTCTATATAGATATATTACTGCCAAGTTAATTCTCTAAAATGATTTTTATCACAACACCCCTCATTGCTCACTGAAGAAATATAAGCTCTTCATTCTGACATTTCAGGCCTACCAGAATATGAAATTATTTATATTCTCTACCTAACTGTACACTCCAAATCAGTTGACTGAATTATCTGTTGTTTCCTGACAATCCTTTACTTTTTTTTTCTCCTACATTTAGGAAGGTTTATAAAGTTTTGGGACTGCCCTTCTCTCAGATCTGCATATCACAATTCATACTTCAGATGCTTATTTCATAGACCACCTCCTCTAAAAGGTCATTCCCGATACTCCTTTAAAATAGATAGGGACATTCATAGACCAGTATTGACTCCTTAAGATAGAGAACATTTTGCTTTAAAATAGATAGGGACATTCATAGACCAGTATTGACTCCTTAAGATAGAGAACATTTTGCTTTAAAATATAAATATATATATACATTTATTCTTTCTGCTCTTTGGAAACAAAAATCATATTTTAAGTTTTTTTTCTTCTACAGTGTTATGCACAAAGGTTCAATGAATATTGAGTTGAATACTTTCTAGTCCAGCATAAGAAAAATTCAGAGAGAGATTTTACCTTCCTATTACTGTTATCATAGTTCACACTCCACCAAAGAGAAATCTGAGCACAGCATAACGTATTTTTCTCCACATTCTCCTCTGAAACTATGGGGAGAGATATGTTTCTCTTCTGCTTTCTGAGGTTCATTGTAAAGTACGGAGTTCATGATGTTGGCTCCCATTTAAAATAAAAGGAAATAAGGCAAGCAGTGTTAAACATTTGGAATTGACAGGAAGGAAGCCTTAAGTTCATCCGCATATTAAAGAAACGAGGGAGGCAGAGAACATTTCATAGAATTGTGCAATGGATACTCAAATTCTCACAGGGAAGAGGCAGTCACGGCAATTAATTTCCATTAGGTTCTATTTTAAAATGGTCAAGGAAAATGAGTTTAGCTGTATGGAATTTTACTTTAGGTACAATTATGTAGGTATAAATTTGTAACACCTATCAGATAGTATTGGCAACTAAAAATTCTTAGAAGTGTTTATAAAATTATATCATTTTTTTTTTTTTTTGCAGTACGCGGGCCTCTCACTGTTGTGGCCTCTCCCGTTGCGGAGCACAGGCTCTGGACACGCAGGCTCAGTGGCCATGGCTCACGGGCCCAGCCGCTCCGTGGCATGTGGGATCCTCCCGGACCGGGGCACGAACCCGTGTCCCCTGCTTCGGCAGGCGGACTCTCAACCACTGCACCACCAGGGAAGCCCTATCATAATTTTTATAAATAAAATTCATAAAAAGCAAAAAGTTAGATACCTTTTTCATAGTTCTATTCAAACAAACCCCAAGAATTACTATTGCTGTTCTTTTTATTGAAAGCTTATAAAAAGTTTGAGCCATTAGTTCAACATTTCTCTAGTGCTCTCTATCATCAAAGACATATGTATGGTTTAAGAAGTCATAAACTTTAGCTATGTCTTAGTATACCTTAATTTGTAAATGTAGTGCTTAAAATTTGTGGGATGAGAACTGGTACATAAGCCTGCAGAAAGGTTGTTAGAGCTTACAATTTCTTATAAGTGGAATGCTTAATATCTAAGGGAGCTATTGATAGTGGTGGGCAAGGGGTGGTTTCTATAATGAAAAGAGGCATTATTTACTATAATGGATAACACATATAAATGTAGAGTAGCTAGCAACATGGAAAACTGGCTAAAAAATTGTTTTCCTTTAGAAGCATTCAGTTCATAGTTTTAATTTTCAAAAATTAGAGACCAGCACTTTAGTTAAACAACCTGATTTATATTTTACAAGTGCTATTTGGGGTCCAAAAAAAAATGTTTATTATATACAAATGATTGAATTTAATAACACATTTCCCATTTAAACATGTTGACTTATTTCTGGATCAATGCACAGTTCAACCAATGGCAAAAGTTGAGAAGTGAGTAAGAACAGACATGTCCTGTGGTAGCAACATACAGAACATTCCATTCTCATAAATGACAGGCTATTAACCATACCTTGATTTTCCTGTAAACTACTTTAAAAAACAATTTCAAAGCTAACATTTCATTGTCATTTACAGGTATATGAGTTCCTTTACAGGTTTACATATGGACAGTCTATCTGACTAGAATGATCTGGGTGCACCCTTGCCTGGAGGCTGGGAGATGCATTCTTTTGGGCATTTTCCATCTGTGATTTTGGACAAAAGGAATTTTAGAAATGGTAGGCATCATCACATTTGGAGTATCTATGAATATTCTAGCTAATAGAAGTTCATATTTGGGGTCCCAGTGAATTAGGAGGAAACATCTGAATTCTAATCATAGTATGTGGATGTCAGTTAAGTTTCACTGTTTGAAGACCCATTAACTCATTTCCTACTTTTAACAAATATACAGATTAGACTTTTCATTTGTAAAATAAAAACACATTGCCTTTAAGCTAAAAAAATCCATTTAAAAAATACATGGATATATATTTTAAAACTCACAACAATGCAAGGGAAATCCCAACAGTAAATTACTAATAATTAAAATAAACTAAGTTGAGGAAAGGGATCCCCTTCTTCAGAGAGCCTGTAACAAGTCCAGTTATCCATCTGCATGAAATAGTTTTACTAGATTGTGTCAGAGACTGCTCCTAACCCTTTATCTTTATCGTACTGAATAGAGAACAGACACAACTGAACTTTAAAAGTCAACTAACTGGATGATGAGAACAAATAATAATAGTTAACATTTACTGAGAACTTAAAACTGTATAATAAATATAATTTAGTTTTGTGATGCACAGAATTATGTAAAATATCAGTTACGTTTTCTTCTTTCATTTACAAGTAAGACACTTTAATGAATAAAAGGAATTGAGAATATTCTCACATCTGGTAACAATGATTTCTGGAATTTCTTCATATCTAGTTACAATGATTTCTACAGAAGGAGAAACTAAATGATCACATATCTGGCATATGCCATAGAAATAAACAGGTTACACATACATTTGTTAAAACCAGGAAGGGCTAAAAGTTTGCTGACTGAAAAAAATAAGTAGAACAAAAATAAAACGTGAAAGTCATTATATTATTAAAGCATTCAAGATCTTACTTACTGAATCTTAAATAGAGTAAAGCAAAATTCAATCGCTATATAGAAGAAAGCAATTATACGGTCTAAACGAAGTTAATATAGCTTAGCTTAAAGCTAGATTTTTACACTGTTTCTGTTGAAAACGTCCTACTCTATTTCTTTAACCCTTAATGTCATTGCCATGATGTTCTTAAAAAATGTTACTAAAAGTCATGTAGGATGTCTTTTAATTCATAATAAATATGCCACAACATCATATGGTACAGAGTCTAGAATCTTTAAGGTGCCATTTGCTCAACAGCAAGTAATTTGCTAAATGTCAAGTTAGTAGGTTGAAAAGATAATCTAACTTTATAGAATTTTAATAACTCCTAAAATTCGCTGATACCTTAAAAAGTTCTGGTTGGATAACTTAAAAATAAAATCATATTCCGATTGGAGGATCTGAATAAATACTAATTCAAATGACTTAAAAGGCATATGGAGTGGGTTGAATGGTGGTCCCTCCCCAAAATATATGTCCATGTTCTAATCCCTAGGACCTGTAAATATTACCTTACACGGAAAAAGGTTTTTTGCAGATGTGATTAAATTAAATATCTTGAGAAGAAGAGCCTGTCCTGGGTTATTTGGGTGGGTCCTGAATGCAATCACATATATCCTTATAAAACACATACACGGGAGAAGGTGATGTGAAGACGGGGGCAGAGACTGGAGGTGATGTGGCCATAAGCCAAGGAAAGCAAGGAATGCCTGGAGCCCCAGAAGATGGAAGAAACAAAGAACAGATTGCCCCTAGAGCTTGTGGAGGGAGCATGGCCCTACAGACACCTTGGTTTCAGACTTCTGGCATCCAGACTATGAGAGAATAAATTTCTGTTGTTTTAAGTCACCAAGTTTGTGGTAATTTATTATGGCAACCACAGGAAATTAATATAGTATCACTGTGAATTTTGTTGTTGTTGTTTTGTTTTGGTTTCCAGAGTTTGGCTTCATTTTGCAGTACAGAAATCATTCGGAGCCACTGTGAGACAGACATCGTTGAAGCAGAGGCTCTGTCAAATAAATAACTGCGTTGCAGTTTGGTCCATTGAAGAAGTCACACCTGGGACACAAAAGAAGCTCTACATTTACCTGCTTTATGATAGGTTTCTCTTCCCTCTGCTCTCATCAATTTTATTAGGTTAAAACACTGCACAGAGGCTTCCTCCAAAATGACTCTCAAAGTCTGGAGTTTGGTTAGAATTGGAGGCCCACATAAACCAAGCTTGTGGCTGTGCTGCCTAGGCACTGTTATAACACGTGATGTAAATGAAAAGGGGTGGGGAGGAATGAGGGATGCTATCCCTGATTATGGAACATTCGATTCTGAATCTCCTTAATGCCCAGAGGACAGATGGCATGCAAACTGTACTGACCCAGCTCTCGAGCAGCAGAAGCTCATAACTGTAAAGGTTACACTGATTAAAAGATACAAATACTATATCAAGTTCTCTGTATCAGTATGACGTTTTAAAACTGATTCTTCACTAGAAAAAATAAGCTGGTATCGGTTAAATTGAACAAAACGTGGGAACCTGCCAATTCTGAAGAGTCACTCCATGAAAACAAGTTAATACATGATATTAGAAAGGGGAGGAATATTTACTGGTATGGTGCTCTGCAATCTCTCAGTTTTGATTACAAAAGCAGGCCTTACAATATTGATTTCATACAATATGCATCATTTGCCAAATTTTAAGTATGTCCTAATTAGTTGGCAACATGTACTACTGTCAGCCTTCCCCACACATGTCATTTTTCTTCTGCTTCATTTCCTCAAAGTCAAACTCAGATCCCATCATCCTCTTATAGATGCCCTTAATGTCATCACAGGTCATCTCAAAGTGAGTTGTTGCATCATATGTACGGGTTATAAAGATCTGGCTCTCTGTTCCCAAATCTTTTGGTACAAGGAAGTCACTGATGCTAACGAATTTCTGCTCAGTTGGTTCCAAGAGCTCCAGAGCTGGTCTGATTTCTTTCTCGGGTTCCTTGGTCTCCACTGTTGTGCTAGCGATGGCTATGTACTTGCCCTGTGCTGCCACATTGTGTGTGGAGGAGGTCATGCAGACATAGATATCTGACTTCTGGTTGACTTCGTTCTGTGGAATAATGATCTGGCAGGAGCTGGCGTTGTTAGTGTTCTTGATGGGGTGGCTGAGGATCCAGATGACTCTGATCACCTGGCCCAATTTTCTTTTTTTTTAATAGTTATTTATTTGGCTGTGTTGGGTCTTAGCTGTGGCACGCAGGATATTCTTTGTGGCATGCAGGATCCTTTGCTGCAGTGCATGGGCTTCTCTCTAGTTGTGGCACATGGGCTCAGTAATTGTGGTGCTCGGGTTCTCTAGTTGTGGCATTCGGGCTCCAGAGAGCGTAGGCTCAGGCTCAGTAGTTGCGGCACGCGGGCTTAGTTGCCCCACGTCATGTGGGATCCTAGTTCCCCGACCAGGGATCGAACTTGCATCCCCTGTATTGGAAGGTGAATTCTTGACCACTGGACCACAAGGGAAGTCTCTGGCCCGCTTTCTCTATTCGATCAAAGATGATGGAGTAGCTGGGATCACAGGTGAGCTTCTTACAACGAGCAATCTCTCCTTCAGATTTTACACCAATCACTTTTCCATTTTGCATAATGATTTCTTCAATTGGTTTATTCAGCACGTATGTACCTCCGTAAATAGCACTTAGCTGTGAAAATCCTGTGGCAGTTATCCAAGGCTGTAGAGTGGATGAAGGTATGGGCTTTTGCCATATCTTGCCAAAGACTCACTGTAAAGTTTAATCCTGTTAATGGTTTCACCACATGGTTGATATAAACAGTCATCAGTTCTGTAAAGTGCCAGCGCATGACCAGTAAAACCTATAACATCTTGGCCCAAGTCAGATTTCTTATACACCTCTCTCATTGCCATCCTCCTAGGATCAACGCCCTCAAAAGTTCTAGGATCATTCCCATCAAAGTTGGCAACATACACCAGGAATTTTCTGAATCGACGTTTTTCAAACACCCCATTAGGCTAGATGCCAGAGCTTCTGCTTCAGTGGAAGGAGCCTTGTAGATCTTTCCTCCTTTACAAACAAAGCTCCCTTCAGTCACTTGGAAATCCAGATAGCGAATGACCTGTGTAAAAAGCAGCATCTTAACCAGCTGACCATTTGCCATAAGGAACTTGGGAATGAAGTCAACATTCCAGTCTCTTCCTCTCCCCATTGATGCCGGTGGTGCTCCAGGTATTTTAAATCTTTTGTATAAATCTTCCAGTGGTGTTACAGATGATGCACTCTCTCCTCCCTAATATGGGTTTCTATCCATGTGAAGAACTTTCTTTCCATTCACTGACATTATACCTGACAGGATACATTCCATCAGGCCGGTGCCCAGCATGATCATGTACTCCTCATTCACGGAGGGGCTGGGTGCAGACTGAAGCCCAGAGAAAGGAGAAGGCGTAGCACTCCAGGGGTCGGGGGCTAGGCGGCCACCCTGAGGAGGCGGGCGGAGCGCTCAGGCCGGGCCAGCCCGAGAGAAAAGTGAAGCAGGAGCAGAGGGAAAACGGAGCTGGCGAAGAGGGAGCCAGCTGCCACCTCAGACGGGAAGAGAAGAGCCTGTTGTTTTTAATATGCATACTGGAGAGCAAAAGATGTACCTATTGATGTTGTTTAACATCACACATGTTGTGCTTCATATGCTGTTTACTGTTTACTGATGGAAGGACACAATTGTGTGGCAGAACGAACAACTTGGATGGGAACAAAGAGAACGTGTATCTACTTCTAGCCCTGCTCCTAGTAAGTGTAACTCAGGACAAGTCAGATAACCTCTTTGGATTTCGTTTCCTCATCTGCTAAATGGGTGGACTGTTTTCAATAACCTCTAAGTTTTTCCCAACTCTAAACTTTTGGGAATCTTTAAAGTGTTACGGACTTCCCTGGTGGTGCAGTGGTTAAGAATCTGCCTGCCAATGCAGGGGACACGGGTTTGATCCCTGGTCTGGGAAGATCCCATATGCCGCGGAGCAACTAAGCCTGTGTGCCACAACTACTGAGCCCATGTGCCGCAACTACTGAGCCCGTGTGCTGCAACTACTGAAGCCCATGTGCCGAGAGGCCGTGCTCCACAACAAGAAGCCACCGCAATGAGAAGTCCATGCACTGCAACGAAGAGTAGCCCCTGCCCACCACAACTAGAGAAAGCCCGCGTGCAGCAACGAAGACCCAACGCAGCCAAAAACAATAAATTAAATTAAATACAAAATAAAGTGTTAAAAAGAGTAAGGCACAGTGTAAACATCATTATGATAAAAATTAAGATATTAAAATCGTTAACAATGGACAGCTTGGTCAACTGAAATCTGCCAGAAGATTCATAAGATTTACAGGATTGCATAAATTTATAAAAGGTAATTATTAAATACTTATTAAGAGTTGGCAATATGTAAAATTCTCTATAAAGTATTAGCTTTTACAAACATTCATGTAGCACCAGTTATATGTCCAGAAATGTATTAGGCTCCATGCACTATAATAGAAAAAAAGCCTGAATGGTTTATAGAAACTAAACTACTACCTATTATATGGGTATTAAAAAAGTTAACACACAAAAGTGCTAGGCATAGTAAGAGATCAATAAATATTAACTTTATTATCTAGAATAAATCTTATTTTTTCCTAAGTATCTTCTATCAATAAAAAGAACCTTATACTACAACTTTTTAATATAATATTAAGAGGGTTTATGTAGTAACAAAATTTTTAAAAGCTTAACTATCTGATTTTTATTCATGACAACCATTTTTTTATTCCTCAAAACATACACTTCCAATCAATCCTGTTTCCGTTTTACTGAAAGAACTTTTCATAATGACTGCAGTACTGAAGTATAATTTAGAAGCAGTCTCTAAAACTGGAAGTAACGTTCATCTAAATATGCCTGCCAAGTTTAAAAATGTATTAGGAGTTAAATTGAAACATGTTGAAAATGACTCATTGTGGACCAGAATATACACTGTAGGAAATAAGAGCTCATTTACAAGTGGGAGAAATACACTCACACTTCAACTGTGGTAATTCTCTGGACTTTCCTTCCAGTAAACATCATATTTTAAAATAATCGTGGAAAATATCTTACTTTTAACTGAAGTTTTTATGAGTTGATTTAGTCAGCTGGCATTCCAATATTTTACACATCTTTTTTTGGACGTGGATATATTTACCAAATGTAAATCTATGAAAATTTCCCCCTCAGCAACAG
This sequence comes from Orcinus orca, assembly GCF_937001465.1. Lineage (NCBI taxonomy): Eukaryota > Metazoa > Chordata > Mammalia > Artiodactyla > Delphinidae > Orcinus > Orcinus orca. Next base: position 32,344,335 of record NC_064576.1, read on the forward strand.
AGCAGCAGCCTATAAAGAAAGCTGTACAAACACACACACACACACACACACACACACACACACACACTCTGTGATTCAATTCATATGCATAATGACTGACCACCTATGACTCTGGATTTCTAAGAAAGCATCTTAAAAAATGTGCAGATATATAATAAAGTGTTTTCTTTCATTTACAAACACAACATTATTGATCAGTCACCAGGAGGACATGTACTTGAGTTCTTTTTCTACTAATACTTAGATATTTGTACTGATTCTATCTACTCTCTCTGCTTGTGACCCAAAATTACACATTTCTGACGCAGCTGGCTAGATTTAGAAAAGATCATAGACCCCACTCATCCCCCTCCACTCACCTTTGCAAAAAAAAAAAAAAAAGAAAAAAAAAGGTCTGCAAGGTGAATGGACCTGAAACCTTGATCTCACTACCACACATTCTCTCTAAGCTAATTAATAAGCCACATACTGAACTGTATCTTTGATCATAACTTTAATGTGACCCTTAAGCTGAATTCAGTGAAAAAGTGCTTATGAATTAACAACATGATTCCAGTTTGTTTAAATTTTCTGAGCTTTATTTCCTATTTCATCAATTATTTATCGATCAGGACGTGTAGTAAACAGTTCATTATAGTAACTGTTGGCACCCCCCTTTATCTAGGAATTTTATCTAGAAACTATCCCTACCCTCAAACCATGTTTTAAATGATCCCTGGCAACAGCGAGCAGTCTGGGTGTGGGCTGTAAGTGGGACAATCAGCACTTTCCCTGTGGCAAATTCGACGCATAAATGCTCTGGAGCATTTCGTTGTGTATATATAGTCATGACAAAGGGAGTCTCAAGATCCTGAATTATTAAAACAAATTTTAATAAATATTTATTGCAGAAGAGATTTAGATCCTGTGTTATTTTTCATTTTTTCATCTTTATACATCCAGAGTCACTTATTGTGAAAAGAATATAGTTTTTGACCCAAACTGTATTTCTTTTCTTGTATAATAGTGAGTTCATCACATTTACAACTGTTGTCAGAAAAGACACAATTGGTCGTCTGCCGTCTTACAAATTTATATTTTCTGTGTTTTGCTTCTTTGTTGTTTGCTTTGTTATCTATCTTTTGTTATAAGGTCTGTGCTTTCTTTTTTCTTCCCTCTCCTCTGGCAATATACAAAGGATATCATCTGTTTACAGTTTAACTAATGTTTTGTTTCCTAATATGTTTAAATAGATATTTCTTGATAAAACCACTAATTCTTATGAAGTTTGAGGAAATTATAATTATACAATATTAAGTATATTATATACACACTATTTCCTCTTACCATCAATTCTCTAATTTTAGTTGCAAGTTGCTATTTTTGCCTCTACTTATGTTAAATTATTATTTTTATGTTGTAATTTCCCCATAACAATTATGATTATAATGTGTTCTGAAAGCAGAATGACAATAGTTACTGAGATTTAATTTTACATTAAATATTCACTGCCAGTTCTTTTATACCTTGACATCTCAATTCATGAGTTTTTTTTTTTTTTTAATGAGTTCTTTGATTCTTTGGTTAGTGAGGTTACCATCTCAAGTAGGTTTTTCAGGAATGCCACATGGGTAAGAGGCTTCCTGAGTCCTCACATGACTAGTGAGTTTTCATCACTCAGGAGGCAGAAAATGTCACCCCTCACATAGTCTCACTTACCTGAATCACACTCTTGTTTTATTTCTCTCAAATAATTGTTACTTTCTAAAATTATCTTCTTTATTTTGTCGTTTATTTATATGTGTTGATTTACATCATAGGAACGTAAATTCCACTGAGACAGAGACCACTGTTAAACCTTCAATCCCAGTGTTAAAGTGCTTGCTTAAAGCAGGTTGTTCATAAATACTGCTAAATGAATAAATAAAGTATAAAGTTATGGAGGAGAAACTTAAGCTCAACCTGCAATTTTTCCTTAGCAAATGACTTACTTATCCAGCCCAGATGCTTCTAATAATGTTCCTTTAATGTTCATATTCAATAACTTCAATTGGATTTACTACATTGCTATTTCCCATCCTCTTCACACCACCCAGAATGTGGTGAGTTCTGATAAATTTCAGAAAGAATTTTCTTTTATTGTATCTCTAAATATTTTTTTCCTCTTTCATTTTGTTTTCTTCCATTGACACACTAATTTTCTGAATGTGGATATGTGTTGTCTGTTCTCCATGTCTAATACCTCCTCTCTAACCATTTGCATCACTTCTTTGTTGCTTTTTCTCTTCTTTTTTTGATTTCTTTCTGCTTTATAAACGCCCCCCCCTTAATTCAGTTTTCTGGATCTCCCTACCCCCCCTTTTTCTCTTTAATTCCTTTGTAAGTTTTGTATGTCATTTTTCTATGTAATCTTTTTCTTTAACTTTGCCAGTCACCTTCCATCTTATTCTTTTGCAAAGTCTTTGGTTTCAAAGAGTTCTGTGCTTTCTTAAATTCTTTTAGTTGTGAATAGGTTATAATCTATAAAATCTTTCTAGATTCCTAGCATAGATCTTTTAAAATGTTCTCTTTATCTTCTGCAGCTTTTATAGGACTCCTGCTGTCTCCTTCCACTTAAAAAAATATTTACATATATCTCATACTTGTCTTCCCTGAACCGCCCCCCACCCCATCACTTAATAATCTTTGAATGAAGGCAGTTCTAGCCAAGCCTTCATTTTGCCTCTTTCCTGTTTAACAAAACATTGTTTGGATTGTTCCATTATCCAACGAACTGGAGGACTAGGAAAATATTATCTGGTCAGCAATTTCCTTGCTTAAAGGTGGGGAGAAAGCTGAGGTTCCAAGTCTGGAAGCTTATGTTTGTATTTTCTCCAAATACTTTTACCCATGGTCAAGTTTATGGGATTGGAAGTTTATAGTTCTAAGCCTTGTCTCTCATATTTTGTATTTATTTCTCTCTTTCTGGGAGAGTTAGTCATATTGGTAAAAAGTCAGTTTAGACTACAAATTTCATCATAACCCCTCAGCTTTTACATAACCCCCATTCAAACTATGGAACAGCAAGCATTCTTCTCTGCAATTTATCTGTTTTACATCTATTTGGTTTGCTTTAATACAAACCCCATCACTCTTGGTTGAGAATCTAAATCACACCAAAGGAAAAAAGATACAGCACAACTAAACAGGCTCTCCTCTAGCCTGGCATTCCTGCAGATATATGATGGAGAAAGAGGTTGAAATTTCCAGCTTTTACCCCTTCACTTTAGGGCTAAGCTGTCTAATATAATAAGAGCCTGAAGCCACAAGTAGCTATTTAAATTTAAGTTAATTAAAATAAAACATATTCAGTTTCTCAGCTACACTAGCTAAACTTCAAGTGCCCAACGTGGCTGGTGGCTACTGTATGGGATAGGGCAGATAAAGAATATCTCCATTATTACAGAAAGTTCTACTGCAGAGTTCCAGGAGCTGCACAGAATTTCCTCTGTATACTATCCACCTCACTGTACTCTACCTGCTAAATTGTAGAGTGTTCTGGTTACACTGTTTCTGACCAAAATTCTTTGAAATTTATGACACCATATTGAGGCTTCCCTTAGTTTCCAGTGGAGATGAGAGTATCTTCTTCATTTTATTTTCATCCATATAATATTCAAACAGAGAAAATCCTAAAAATGCTCTTACAAAATCTTCATTTTTAGAAGTCCTCCATCAACTTAACATTTCAGAGTTCCCTTAAAAACAAATTTTTCTTTAAATCATAGGTCAGAGTTTCCTAGCCTATGATTTTATGCAATACTGGCTAACTTATAGTTACTTCCCTGTTAATTACTGAGAATGGAAAGAGGGATATCAAAATGGGGTATGTGACAGGTACAAGGTGCACAATTCACTAAATTTATTTACTGAATGAAAGTCTGTCTAAAGTGTGAAATTTGAAGAGAATTACGCACTGGGCTCACTGAGAAATCTAGGTTTAACCAATATGATTTAACCAATGGCAGGTTAAGAATTAAGTAAAAAGCCTGTAAACATTTCATCAGTAATGTCCCTCTAGGTTGATCTACTAATCAACATTCTTTGAAACTGATATTTAAACTGCTTTCAATTCATTACTTATTTACAGTGTTATTAATTTCACAATTCCCATGTCTCTACAAAGACAATCTTAATAAAATGTTTTGCTGAAATTGAGATACCTTCTATCACTGGCACTCTTCTCTAGAAATCTAGTAAATACCTCAAAAAAAAAAAAAAGAAGTAAAAGTAGTTTGTCAAGACTTAATAGTTAACTAATGGTGACTTCTGGTTTTCACCATTTCCATTTCTAAATGCTCACTATCTGTTTAATGATCTGTTTTAGAATGTTCATAGTGGGCTACATTCAAGTTTACTGATGTATATAGTTCTAGAATCTTTCCTCTTCAGTGTTTCAGAGCATAGGGACATTTGTTTACTTCCTGTCTTCTGGCCTTGGTCTGATAACAATGTTTTAATAAGATAACCAACAGTTGCTCAAGTTCTTTCAAATCTTAGGGTACTTAGGGCATTAGCCTTCGAGAAGAAGCTTACATCTTCTTTGAGATTACTGGTTAAGGCACCAAGAAGGGCATAGTGATAGACAGTAATAACTAGCATTTCTTTAGAACTTATAGCTTACAAGTGTTTTCAAAAGCTGTTGTCGTGTTTCTCAAACACATATTCGATGAATGGATAGTTTAGGATTATTTGGGGGGTTTTGTAGGAAGTACACTAGATACTAGGAGTAGAGGGAGGCAAAAAAATACGTCTTCCAAAAAAAAAAAATCTCTCCAGGTGACTGAAATTCATCTAGATTTGGGAACCACTGATACAGTAAAATGAAGACGAGTCCTGGGCACTCTTTTCAGCACTTGAACTGCCTTCATAATGGAAAGTTGTAAGTCAAAATGAACATGGTAAGCTCTAATCAACTGAAATTGATATTTGTTGAGAATTACTTACATCAAAGACACTGAGTAGAGGCCTTACCTTACTAGAGAAGCAAAAATGGGGAAGAGGAAATCTCTGACCTCAAAAAAACCCCCAATACCTCAGAGGAAAGACTTGTAAACAAACACACAATTATAATATAATGCTAGAAAACAGAGAGAAGAGACTTCAGCATTTCTGACAGGAAGTTAAGGTATGCATAGAAGACATGATCATGGATTTCATTCTTACCAAATGAATGGGTATCTACCTAGTAGATGAATGGTAAGATACATGAGCAAGGGAAGAGAAAAGGTCATTCCTAGCAAAGAACCCATATAAACACTTACAGAACTTGAAGAGATCCGTTTGTCTTGAGTAAATGGCGGAGAATCAAAAGAAATATCTGCAACTGGGAAGATAGGCCAGAAGTCTGTGAATGACCCTAAGAGCTAAGCTGTGTGCTGTATGGACGCCATTCTGCTAAATGACATAATTAGGGTTCTGAGTTTTAGAACAATTACCCTGGAAGAATAAGTGATGAAAATAGGACTAAACTGAAAGCGGCGAGATAGTTCAGAGACTATTATAAATAGTTCAGGCAAGAGAAAAGAAAGACTTGACTAAAGCAGTGGCACCTGGGATTAAGAGGTGGGAAAAGATTAGATGTATTTAGGAATTAGAAAAAACATGATATTTGTTTAGTTTAAGTGTTCAGAGAGGCCTTTCTGGACTATCCTATCATGATATACCCTGCTGGAGCCATTATTCCTCCTCACACAATCTAGTTCATAGCAATCATCAAAACACATAATTATAACAATTATGAATCTGTTTGCTTATTTTCCATTTACCTCAATTGACTCTCAGCAGGGGCAACCTCCCATTTATTGATTTATTTATGTACATCAACATCTAGCACAGCAAATGGCACATGGCAGTTATCAATAAACAACCTGTTGGTTGAATAAATGGGAAGGAGAGTGAGGAAAAAAAAGTAGTTGTGAACCACCAGCTTTCTTGTTCAAGTGTCTTGGCAAATGATGATGTTAGGATGCAAAACTATGGCAGAAGAAAAGGTCTGAGCAAGAGGATTAAGCGAGGGGGAAAGATGGAGCAACGAATTGAGAGGTTATGGTACACAATTACAGCATGACCCCAGTCAAGAAGTAACGAGAAGCTGACCCAGGATGACTGCCAGCAGGAGTGCAGAGGATTTTAGAGATACTATAGGGGGAGAAGCTATGAAATTTGACAAACCTACACACAGGAGCAAGAGGAAAGGATTATTATTATGAAAGTTCAAACAGAAATGACTTAAAAATGGCAGTATAGTTTACTGACTTGAAGTCAGCTGAAGCCACGTTCTGTCTTGGGAAGGGTAAATGTGAGAGGAAGCTGAGTTTGTTTCACAAATACTGAGTTTAAAGTCCCAGAAAAACACTGAGATAAAAATGCCAATCACGTAGCTGGAAATACAAGTTTACAAAACACAAGGAAAGGTATGGTTTGAGTTTAAAAACTGTTGATCATTCCCTAAAGTGACAGTTAAAGCTGAGAAGGAGAGATCCCAGAAGGAAGAGACATATATGTGTATATGATCCAACATAAAAATAATCAAATGTCATGAAAACAAAATAGAAAAGAAAAACTGAAGAACTGTTTCAGATTAAAAGAGACTGAAGAGGCGTGATAACTAAAAGCAGAACATAATTCTGGACGGGATGCTGTGCCAGAAAAAAAACTGTTATAAAAAGATATCATTCAGACAACTGACAAAAATGGATAAAAGTATTATTATCAATGTTGTCCTGAATTTGATAAGTGTACTGTGGTTATATAAGAGAATATTCTTATTCCTAGAAAATAAACCTTGAAGAGGCAAGAGTATATGATGCATTCAGTCTACTAAACTATTCAGAAAAAAAATAATGTGTGGGGTGAGGGGAGAGAAAGAGAAAGAGAGAGAGAATAAAAATGATAAAACAAATGTAGCAAAATGTTAAAAAGGGGTGAATTTAGATAAAAGATATAAAGGAATTCTTTGCATCATTCTTGTAGCTTTTGTGCACACATGAAATTTGAAATAAGAAGTTAAAAAAGAGTAAGGACCAAGATAGAATGCTGGAGCACAGCTTTGATTTTATAAGATCAACAGTGAATTGATCTCCTGAGAGTGACGGCCATTGAGAGTTATTCAGGATTGAGGAGAGAAGAGGTTTAAATCGGTAGGTATGAAAACAGCCTTCTCTACCTCAATTGTTCCACCTAAACAACAAAATATGCTGATAACTCTAGTCTATTACTGTATAAAGATGTTCTACCCCATGGACTTGCAGGTTAACAATATTGGCATCCATCATTAATTCTCCTGATATAGAGTAAATATCCTTTTTGGCCACAGAAGCCACCAGTCCTTCTTTGAGAAAAAAAGACTGACAGAAAACAATATCTAATTGCTTTGTGTATGTGTGTATTTTGACTCGCTGCACAAAAATATTCAAGATACATTCTTTTGCAAAAAATTTATTTTCCAAGTTTCATGAGGTTTTTCTTTCCCATCTGGAAAATAATGGGAATATTAGAGACTTAAGTTTATATTATGTTTGAGAACATGAATGCAGAATGGTTCAATTATAAATACAACACACATCTCTGAATTTATTCATAATTAAATAAGATGTGGCAAAAAAAAAAAAGATACATTCTTTTGAAGTGGAGGAGAATAGGTGTATCACTTCAGAACTAGCAGTGCCATGTAAGCCCAATTATAAGCAACAAATTATCCATGAATGGTTAAAGGACACCCTGGGCCATTGTTTCTGGTGGGGCAAGGAATGTCAGATCAGACCAATACCTAATAAGGAAAAAGGAAGATAGATGAGAGGTGGATAAAACAAAATCCATACGTTGTGATCTGAATATGGGTGTTTCTTATCGGTTCCTTTCAAAGGTTTGTGTCTAGACTGAGAAGGAACAGATATTTTTCACCTCAGTAATAAATTTCTTAATGCTCTCATGTATACTACATTATGTACTACTATTTCCAAAGCCTTTATTAGGAAAGGAATAGAGTCAATTGTGGTAACTTAGGATGTAATGAGACCAGCTTGAGATATCCTATATAAGTGGACAAATATATGTCAGATGGAACAGCGGCTTAAAAGCCAAGAGAAATTTGAGAACATGGGGCTAGACTATTTCAATATAAATGAAACAAACCAATAGGCAAATAGAACATTTTAAAGAATAAGAGAAATCAAGTAACAAAAGATAATTTTATAAACTCTGAAAAATCATTAGAGTAGCTTATAATTAGAGTATTTTGCAAATTTTCAAAGAAAAAAATCAAATACTAAAAATTATTTAAGAAGCACGAATTTATGGTATATTTTTTCTTTCATAAAGAGGTATGTCAAAAGAATAACAATATAGGACTGAGAATCAAGAATTTCTGCATTCAAATAACAATTATGATGTGAATTACTTTACGTAACCATGAAAACTAAGAATAATATGAATAAAATTATCACAGAATTTATTAAGTAAACAAAGTTTAAGTACAATACTATAGCTTTTATTTCAAATCTCAATATCCTTTATCCCATTAAGTTTATATTGAAAATGACACAAACATTTACTTGCCTGCTGAAGAAGCAAGGCAAGATTAAAAAACCGGATAAACAAAGATAAAACAGTATAAGAATATGACAAAAGGTAGAATAAAAGCATGTCAGAACTGTTCTACTCTGGGGGATAAAGCACTGAATGGAAATTTAGGACAGCTGGCTGCTATATCAAGCTTTAAACTAGCCCAGTATAACATAAACTCAATCTACTCACTAGATCTATTCCCCCTTACTTTGGTCTTCTAAGAGAAAAAATGAGGACAAAATTCTATTATTACCAGAGAAGTTGTAGGGATTGAAAACATAATTTAAATATTATGAAAGCATAATTTAAGTAATATTCATTTAAAAATACTTAACAAACTGAAAAAACTATTCCGAATACATCAAACCATAGTTTAAAAAAAAATTAAAACAACTATAACTGAAAAAAAAAAGCTATTAAAATTAATTCTGGATTACAAGCTAACACTTTAGATTCAAACATAGGTCTCTTCTGTAGGATCCCACAGATGTAACAGTGTATTCAAATTTATTCTAGTCACACTGATTGAGTTTAAAAATTTCCCCTTTGTGGCAGAAAGAATCCTCAGAGTGCTTACAGAGATTCAAAGCAACAGAATAAGAGGTAATAACTGTTCCTGTTCATGAAAGCTGGGTATTTGTTACTTACTATTAAATGAATTGTTGGACTTGAATTGGGACATACACAGGTCTTTTATATGCCTGAGAAAAGTCCATTTTTTGTAGAAAATTAAAGTCCTTCAGCAAAAAGCCTTTTTCATTCATGTTTGAAAGTGGCATACTACTTCCTTACATTTCTCTTTACAATAACACAGGTTGTTTGATCATTAAATGAAGCATTTGATAAAGTAAAACTTTCAACAAAATGAAAAAGTTGAGATTAGTTATACCTGACTAGAAAATTGTGTATAGACATGTCTTGGACTTTACTTAAGCATGATTCACAGAAATCACAATGCATGTAAAGATTGAAATACATCTGTTTATTCTGATTTTGACACAAAGGAAACCAGAATCACACACCTGAGTATTAAAAACTCAACCTCTGAAAAATAAAATAATACTTTTCCTTGGGTTTCAGTATATACAAAAATTATACATGATATGCCCAAAATATTCTTAGGCAATCTATACCCAAAAAAAATTCAGTGGAGGGACTTCCCTGGTGGTCCAGTGGCTAGGACTCTGCACTCCCAATGCACTCCCAATGCTGTGGGCCTGGGTTCGATCCCTGGTTGGGGAACTAGATCCCACATGCTGCAACTAAAGACCCCACATGCTGCAACTAAAGATTCTGCATGCTGCAACTAAAAGGTCCCATGTGCCGCAACTAAGACCCGATGCAGCCAAATAAATAAATATTTTTTTAAAAATCCAGTGGATATTTAAAAAATATATAGTGTTTTTTTCAAATAATAGTCCTAAATACTAGATTTTTATTTTGAAACAAACAAAAAACAGGAAAAGTGAACTGCAGAGATTAAAAAAATACACTCAAAAACAGCTTGGGTTCACCATTGTATCAACTCTTTTGAGCTGTTGTTACAGATAATTTCAGAATCAAAAGGGACTTTAGACTCATCAAGCTACCCACTTGATACTTCGATGCTTACAAACACAATCCTACTGAATGCCTGGCCAGCTGATGCCTGCACACTTCTAATGATGAAGAATATACTTGATGCCAAGGCATTTTGAAAATCCCTATTAGAAAGTTTATCTTTACCCTTTTTTGTAATGTATACACAGTGGTCCCAATTCTACTACTTTAGGCCTGACCACATGAGAAAAGTACACTTCAAATATCTGTAGACAGTTATAACCTGACACTATAGGACATTTTCTAATCTTTTGAATATGTTTGGTCATTTTCCTCTTAAGACCTTTGGCTTGGAGCTTCGGTGCCCAGACCCAGCATGATTCTATAAATAAGATAATCACAAATCACATTCTAGATATAACTTCCATTACTGTAGAATAGTATCTCCACATTAAAATCTTCCAAGCCTATACAGACATACCTCCTTTTATTGTGCTTTTGCTTTATTGAACTTTGCACATGCTGCATTTTTTTACAAATTGAAGGTTTGTGGCATCAAGCAAGTCTATCAGTGCCATTTTCCCAACATTTGCTCACTTAGTATCTGTGTCATATTTTGGCAATTCTCACAATATTTCAAACTTCATTATTATTATATTTATTATGGTGATCTGGGATCAGTGATTTTTCATGTTACTAATGTAATTGTTTGGGGGCGCCATGAACCATGCCTATATAAGATAGCAAACTATTTATAATGTTCTCTGAACTATCTTCCTGTTATCAGTTTAGTATTACTTTCATTCCTCATTCTTCTCGGGTAATTGTTCTAAAACAGAACTCTGATCATGTCATTCAACAGAATGGCATCCAGACTGCATAGCTTAGCATTTAAGGTCATGTACAGATTCCCTGCCTATCTTCCCAGGCTCGCTCTCTCTCCTTGGGCCTCCCTATTCCCTGAGACACAACAATACTGAAATTAGGCCAACCGGTACCCCTACAATGGCCTCCAAAGTGTTTAAGTGAAAAGAAGTGTCACACATTTCTCATTTTAAATCAAAAGCTAGAAATGATTAAGCTTAGCGAGGAAGGCATGTTGAAAGTCAATATAGCCTGAAAGCTAGGCCTCTTGTGCTTAACAGTTAGCCAAGTTGTGGATGCAAAGGAAAAGTTCTTGAAGGAAATTAAAAGTGCTACTCCAGTGAACACAGGATTGAAGAAAGCAAAACAGCCTTACTGCTGATATGAAGCAAGTTTTAGTGGTCTGGATAGAAGACCAAACCAGCCACAACGCTCCCTGAAGCCAGGCCTAATCCAGAGAAAGGCCCTAAGTCTCTTCAATTTTTTGAACGCTAAGAGAGGTAAGGAAGCTGCAGAAGCAAAGTTTGAACCTTGAAGAGGCTGGTTCATGGGATCATGAAATTTAAGGAAAGAAGTCATCTCCATAACATAAAACTTAAACACAAGGTGAAGCAGCAAGTGATGATGTAGAAGCTGTAACAAGTTATCCACAAGATCTAGCTAAGATAATTAATGAAGATGCCTACAGTAAACAAGTTATCAATGTAGATGGAACAGCCTTCTATTGGAAGAAGATGCCATCTAGGACTTTCATAGCTAGAGAGGAGAAGTCAATGCCTGGTTTCAAATCTTCAAAGGACAGTCTGACTCTCTTGTTAGGGGCTAATGAAGCTGGTAACTTTAAGTTGATGCCAATGTTCATTTACCATTCTGAAAATCCTAGGGCCCTAAGAATTGTGCTAAATCTACTCTACTTGTGTTCTATAAGTGGAACAACAAAGCCTGGATGACAGCACATCTGTTTACAACATGGTTTTACTGAATACTTTAAGCCCACTGTTGAGACCTACTGCTCAAAAAACAAAAAAGATTCCTTTTAAAATATTACTGCTCAATGACAATGTGTTTAGTTAACCAACAGCTCTGAGGATAGATGTACAATGAGATGAATGTTGTTTTCATGCCTGCTAACACATCGATTCTGCAGCCCATGGATCAAGGAGTAATTTTGACTTTCAAGTCTTATTATTTAAGAAATATCTTTAATTTTTTCATATGAACCATAGATTTGATACGTCTGGTTAAAAAAAATCCTGCTGTAAGATGAATAATGTTTGAGGATCTAATGTATAACACAGTGACAACAGTTGATAACACTGTAGCGTATAATTGAAATTTGTTATGAGAGACCTTAAATCCATAAATGTTCCCACCAAAAAAAAAAAGGTAAATATGTGAGGTGGTGGATGTGTCAATTAACTCCATGAGGGGAGAACCCTTTCACAATGTATGTGTATATCAAATCATCACATTGTACACTTTCAATACCTTACAATTTAATTTGTCAATTACACCTTAATAAAGCTGGGGAAAAAAAACCCTATGAAGATTCGAGAAGCCACCACATCAGTAAGAAGTTTAAGTATCCACTGGTCAGAGGACTGCCAGGGCTTCCCCTCCAAATAAAGGATAAATGATTGCATCTTGCTTATCCCTCCACCAAGAAAGAAGGTCAATAATCCCTGGTTCCAGTAATGGGTACCCGAGACACATTCCTATCTCTCACAACCTATGTTGCACAGTGGGTAATAAGAATATTCCTGGAAGCCACTGATACTCAGAAATGGCTAGCAATAATTTAACTGTAAACAGAAGTGACTGAAAACCACTTAATCCAAATACATCCCTAACTCACTTACCCTTTCCAGGATCCCAAAAGGCCTGTGCTACTCCCATACCACCCAACACAAGAGAAAGTTAGAGTGTAGATTAAGCAGAAAAAAATCTTGCTGGTATTTTTATTTGGATGCCATTACATGTACAGTTAACTTAATAGTGAGCAAGATAAAATAAAATTCGTTCTCTATCTACACCATACCCCCAAATGAACTCTGGACGGATGAAAGGTATTAACATGAAAAATATAACTACAAAAATTCATGTGGAAGAGTAAACGTACAAGAGTAGGCACAAGCATAGCCACAGCGATTCTGAAAAAGAATCTTAGAGTCAGTTGGTCAAGTTTCACTAAAAGTCTTTTGAAATTATTGACATGAATTGTAATAAGTTTATAGAGTAATTAAGGAAAAATTAAATTGTGGGGATATCTAGAATCTTACTTTTTTGAAATCATCTAGCAACATTATAACCCTAAGCATGGGGATTTTCCCCTTTACTTTAATATTGTAGCTCAAAAAACAGATAAGTACATTTAGCTGTTTTAGGCATTTTATTAAAGTCCAAGCTTATTTTGAGTTTTAGATTCCAGACATTATTCTCATTTTTTCAATAAATCCTTGGTCCTATAATGTGCTTTAAAGTTCTGAGCACTAACACTATTTGCTGCTCATAGGTTATTTCTAGTGTGTCTAGAAACATTTTCTTTTTTTCCTTCTTTGTCCTGATTTTAAAACTGTCCTAATTTTTTAAGGTTGGATGAAAATTAGGCTCCAAATAAGAAAAGTTTTACTATCACTTCAAGGAATTAAGAGCAAAAATTCCATTAGTTAAAGCAGAATTAACTCAGCAAATTTTTCTATAATACCAATAATTTCTGTAGAACTACTATGTGCAAGACACTGTTCTAATGTGCTTTACAAACATTAAATGACTGAATTCTCTGTAATTCAGAAGATATTAAAGTATCGCATGGCTTTCAGGATAAATACCCAGTTGCTAGTGTGTGAACAAGTAGGATAAGAAGGATTTTAGATTCAGAGTGTAGGACATTACAGAGCTTAGTATAAGCAGCCAATTTTAAGGCCACATTTACAATCCTTCTCTCTCCAAACTCACAACCACATACCAAGTTAGCAAGTTATGAAATTTTGCGTGAATATAAGTTCTGGTTTACTTACTCTTTCTTTTAAAGCTTGCTAGTTGGTCCATAAATATTATTCTAGAGCCATTACTAAATATATCACATTCAAAAACAACAACAAGGAGCTAAGTAAATCTTTAGTGGACATGATATAGATTTATAAACAGAAGGATTATACATAATAAAAGATAATTTTAAGATAGGTTGCAACAGCACGCTAATAAAAGCAGCTGGTTTATAAATGTTTAATTTTATATTAAAATCTTTAGAATTAGACATACTTTCACATTATAGAAAAGATTTCTTCATTGTTACATTTATTAGAATTTCTCCATGAGTCAAGTTTATAAGGTTGATGTGAATTCAGAAGTATAACAATTTGGACCATTCTAAAAGATTTTGACATTCTAGAGGATTAGCAATAGTTTAATTATGTGAAAACTTGCTTGAATTATTAGTTCCATGTATTGCTTAAACCACAAATTAATCTTCATTTAACAATTAAAAGACCCACTGAGATTATCTTCAAAGTTTATTTTCAAAGTTTACCAGTATGTGAAAGGTACATGAAAACTTTTCTGTACTATTTTAGCAACTTTTCTGTCTGAAAGTGTTTCAAAATAAAAAGTTAAAAAAAAATAGGTAACCACTCTCTTTACTCTGCATGTAGTTGAACCACTAAAATACATTGTTTGATGAGGTAACGATATTTACTTTAATACTCATCAGTGATTTTCCTTTTAACTAGGTTATTAAATATATTTTCTATTGATTAATTAAAGACAAATTACTCTCTCTCTTCCCCTCCCTCCAACAGACATGAACCAGAAAATATAGGTTTTTGAAAAATAAACTGGGGAGTATACAATGGTACAATCACCTTGGAGATGTCCGGCAGGTTCTTTTAAAGTAAAACATTCATCTACTCGATGATTAGCAGTTCCACTCCTAGGTATTTATCCAAGAGAAACAGAAACATATACCCACAAAAAGACTTGTATAAAAATTTTCATAGCAGCTTTATTCATGATAGCGCCAAACTGAAAACAAACTAAACGTCCATTGACAAGTGAATGAATAAACAAACTGTGGTATATTTATGCCCAGCAACAGTAAGAAATGAACTTCTGATACAACATAAAATGGATGAAAACATATAATGTTGAGTGAAAGAAGCTAGACACAAAAGGGTACATACTGTACAATTCCATTTATTTTTAGTCCATGAAGAACAAGCTAAGCTATGGTGAGAGAAATCACAAAGTGTTTGCCTCTTGATGGGTGGTAGTTGAGACTGACCAAAGGGGTATAAGGAAACTCTTCTCTATCTTGTTTCAATATATGCAATTATTACATATGTAAATTATCACATGTAAATTACACTTCAACTGAAATGAAAATTAAACTTCTATTAAAAAAATATATTCTAAAAGAAAGAGTAACAGGAACAAAAATCGAAGAGTCTTAACATTTCTATTTTCAGGATGCTTACCTGTCTAGGAGCTGATCATGTTTTTCTAGAGCATTCTTCTCAGCCATCACTGCTCGGTCCTTTTCAGCCACAGCATTATCCCTTGCTTCTCGGAGGTTTCTAAAGTGTAAATGTACACTTCAGTTATTCCGACTACACAAGTATCCATCTTTTAAAGACTCATAAATGGGCTTGCTTGGAATTGGACTAACTGATAATCTCAGGGACACCTTAAGGGCTGGTGTCCCACAGTGTATATTATACAAATGTGCCTGGCTTGGTGAGTTTCTCTAGCAGCACACAGCAGTGTAAGTACAAACATGGTCTACTCTCTAAATGTCATGTTACCTTTCTCCACAATTATTCTCCACAAGGGTCGAAGGGAAGGTAGGGTAAACAGTCTGTATTTATAGCAACTCATTTAATTCTTACCACAATCTAATGAGGTAGGTATAATTACCAACATATTATCCACAAGAGAGCTGAGGTTTTGAGAAGTTAATAAATGCAATATAAAATGTTATAATGAGGGATATAGAGATCACAGGAATCCAAATGGAAATGAAGTTTGGGACAAAAGCAGGAGAACAGCTAAACTGATAGACCCTGGGTCTCACATGGAGAGGAAGGAAAGAGAAGGGAACACAAAAGGACTGAGATTAGGAGAAAGTAAGGGACAAAGGACTTGAAGTCCTGATAAGATAACTAACAGATTAAGTGGAAGTGGTTGTACAGGCAAGATGGAAAACTAGAGATTGCTGTCAGAGAACAGTGATTCAGAGGTAGAGTAGTGTCTTCAGCCCTGGAATTTTAGTTCATAAGATGCAAGGTGTGACATTAGAGTAGCTATATGAAAGAGCTGAGATGAAGGTCAATACTCATGCAGGCCTCAAGGAAGTATGAGGTCAGACTATGAGTCATCCACTTACAGTGCTGATGACAGCAGGAACTGAAATTGACAGAACGATACACTGAGTGACAGTTAAGGGGAATGTCCAAAAGGTGGAAGGTAACAATAGTGAGTAATTAGGACTGATACAGACAGATATGGGCCCTCAAAGATCAAATCCTGTTTGTTTTTTAATCAAAGTGGAAGTTTGAATCAAGAAAAATACCAACAGTAACTCTTCTTTCAGAGTCACTTAATTTTTTTTGAAAATCCTCTTCTCTAACAGTTATAACATAAATAAATTTGGAGTATAACATAAATGATTGTGCTCACTTAATCCCTACAAATCCTTGATGTTATACTTTCTAAGCTGCTTTACAGCTGAATAAACTGAAGTTTAGAGGGCTTAAATCTCTAGGCCCAAGTCACACAGCTGAAGTGTTAAAGCCATAATTTGAGCCCAGCTATGTCTTACTCCAATGTAAGTGTTTTTTACATCACATCAACCTATCTCCCATAAAGAACTGGATTGGATATTAGATTTGGTTTTTATTACTGATGGAGAATGTCAGTAGGGAGCCATGAAAATCCACACAGTTTGAGTAAATCTATCTAATAACTATTAGGTAGAAATATTTAGTGGTCATACTTGCTGTGGCAGTGCTCAAAGTCATCTTTTGTATGGTGATGCTAACAACAATTTTAAAACTTAGAATATGTCAGCCAATAGAGATTCATCAGTAAAATAGCTTATGAGCCAGAAATAAAATAATTTAAAAAAACTGGAATATAGATAACTCTTATTAAAAAGAAAATAACTTTTGTACACTATTATCTAAGTGCAGGTACATTTTAAGTTAGATATCACAAAATAGCAAGTCATTATTTTCTGATATCATCCTGACTGCAAAGACCTTCAGAAATATTCTACTATTCTCAAATTAACTGAAACATGAAATTTTTAATTTTATAGATAGAATGAAGTTCTCAAAGTATATTAAACATTTATATATTTTTCATCCCTAGAGAATCTATATATTTTAGTCAGTAAACCATCCAAAATTGGTCACAACTTTCATTTCTCAAATACTATAGCCTTATTATTCTATAAGTTATTTCAGTTGCAAAATTCCAAGTAGATACATTTACAGTACTAATTAATCATGAATGCTTAGCTGGTAGATGGCAAAGCTTCAGTCCCTAACTATATATATTTTCTTTACTGCAAAAATGGGCAACAGAAATAAAAGCAAATATGGTAATTAGACTTACCATGGTGATCATTTTGAAATGTATAGAACTATGGAATCACTATGCTGTGGAACAGGAACTAACATAGTATTGTAGGTCATTATACCTCAGAAACAAACAAACAAACTCAGAAATAAAGATCAGATCTGTGGTTACCAGAGGTGGGGATGGGGGGAGGGGGAATTGGATGAAGGGGGTCAAAAGGTACACACTTCCAGTTATAAGGTAAATAACTACTAGGGATGTCACGCACAACATGATGAAAACAATGAACACTGTTGTATGTTACATACGAAAGGTGTTAAGAGAGTAAATCTTAAAAGTTCTCATTGTGAGGCAAAAATTTTTCTATTTCTTTAATTTTGTATCTCTGTGAGATGATGGATGTTTGCTAAACTTCTTGTGGTCATCACTTCATGACGTATGTAAGTCAAATCATTACGCTGGATGCCTGAAACTATACAGTGCTGTGTGTCAATTGTATTTCAAAACTGGAAGAGAAAGAAAAAAGAAAGAAAGGAAGGATGGAAGGAAGGGGGAAAGGAGGAAAGAAAGGAAGAAAGAAGAAAAAGAAAGAAAGAAAGAAAGAAGGGAGGGAGGGAGGGAAGAAAGAAAGGAAGAAACAGAGAAAGAAATAAAACCCAGAATAAACAAACATTAGGGCTTATGAAAGGAGGTGTCATTAGAAGATACCAGGGTATTCACCATGCTACAATCTACACCATCCGGTTAACTATAATTAGTGCTATATTTAGGCATGAACAAAATTCTATGGCCACAAAGAAGAGGAGTTGATTATTTTTAACTGGAGGAACAGATGAGTGAATGATGGGAAGCCGTGTAAGTTGGGGCTTGAAGGACCAATAAATAAAGGTAATTCAAAAAGAGAAAAACTGAAATGAATGGGAGAAAATGCTAGAAGCTGAAGTTTCTACCAGTAGATCCTCTCATAGGTGCTTGCTGGTAAGATTTCCGTGTAAACTGTTCTTTTTTTTTTTTTATATAAATGTATTTATTTGTTCATTTATTTTTGGCTGCGTTGGGTCTTCGTTGAGGTGCGCGGGCTTCTCATTGCAGTAGCTTCTCTTGTTGAGGAGCACGGGCTCTAGGTGCGTGGGCTTTAGTAGCTGTGGCTTGCGGGTTCTAGAGCTCAGGCTCAGTAGTTGTGGCGCATGAGCTTAGTTGCTCCGCAGCATGTGGGATCTTCCTGGACCAGGGCTCGAACCTGTGTGCCCTGCGCTGGCAGGTGGATTCTTAGCCACTGTGCCACTGGGGAAGTCCCTGTAAACGGTTCTTATCAGGTAACATGTCTTCCACATCCTGTCACAACCTGCATACTTCAGTAAGAAGCAGCACAATTCCTTTTAACATAAAGATTAGAAATACTTCCTTTAATATTATTAATTGACTTTTAATGTTTCAAATTAAGTTTGAGAAAAAGAAACTGAGCGATTCTTCCACTGACAATAACAGTAATAGCAAACACAGAGTACTCACCCTGTGCTAGGAACTTTGCTAGGCAGTGTACACATAATAACTCTTTTTTTTTTTTTTTTTTTTGCAGTACACGGGCCTCTCACTGTTGTGGCCTCTCCCGTTGAGGAGCACAGGCTCCGGACGCGCAGGCTCAGAGGCCATGGCTCACGGGCCCAGCAGCTCCGCGGCATGTGGGATCTTCCCGGACCGGGGCACGAACCCGTGTCCGCTGCATCGGCAGGCAGACTCTCAACCACTGCACCACCAGGGAAGCCCATATAATAACTCATTTAATCTTCATGACAACTGCAAAAAGTGTAGGTTGTATCATTATCTCCATTTTATGAAGAAGACTGAAACACAGAGAAGTTAAGTATTTGCCTACAACAGTCACATGGCAAGTAAGCTATGGAGCCCAAATTTGAACCAAAACCATATGGTGCTAGAGTCTATGCTCTCCATCATACTAGGCTGCCTCTCTGAAGAGTCCCCTTGTTTCACAGAAATCTTCTCCTTGGGAAATTCTGTCATTATGAGATTTATATTACATGATTATCTCCTAACAAAAATAGATGTTAAATCAAAAACAATTCTTGGAAGAATTGTGAATATATTATACACTTGTTTTTCTGGCCCATGCTCTTTGAAACTCAGACTGGTTTGATAAAACACTAGATGGATTGATTCCTGTCACAGATAAAACCATAACTGCCATATAACTAATAAACTATCCATTTAAAAATGTTAAATGCATTAGAAAATGTAACAGAAATACAATTACAGAACAAATAGCAGGAATTCAAATGTTCTTCAAAAGACAAACTATAAAAATTGACAGCATGAACAAGCTAATGGAGCTAAACTTTTAAAAGTCCAAACCGAGTATATAATCAAATGTAATCATAACAGAGAAAGATGCTGGGAGTTGGCCAACATTATAACAAATGTTTTAAAATATAAAAATTCAAATATCTAATCCCTAGAAATGCTTTTTAGAAAGCTAACATTTTGGGCTTCCCTGGTGGCGCAGTGGCTGAAGAGTCCGCCTGCCGATGCAGGGGACACGGGTTCGTGCCCTGGTCCGGGAAGATCCCACATGCCGCAGAGCGGCTAGGCCCGTGAGCCATGGCTGCTGAGCCTGCGTGTCCGGAGCCTGTGCTCCGCAACGGGAGAAGCCACAACAGTGAGAAGCCCGGGTACCACAAAAAAAAAATAAAAAAAAAAAAAAAAGAAAGCTAACATTTGATTCCCAAAATTTTTTCATAATTCTTTCATGTTGTTTCTTACTAACTCCATCTCCATAACACACATTGATTTCTCCCCATCCATCCTATATTTGTGTGTGTGGGGTGGATTGAGAGGAAAGATGGCAGAAAAAGGAAAAGAAACCTTATCAATCCTACGTAAAATGCAAAAGAAAAGTGAGTTTCGTAGTATTATCACTAGTGTCCAAATAATATATTTTTTAACTTAGGCATGTCTTAGAGTGAAAGGGGTGCTATTAATAATTACGCTACAGAAATAGGCATAAACCAGAACTTTTGTGGAAAAGCAACTGGGAGATATCACTTAAATTATCACATTCAAACAAGAAACTTAAAGAGTTAAGTTCTTGATGATTTCTCCAATAAAAGGATTTACTGAAAACCCCAGTACAAAACATACAATATCATCAGATTTCTGTACAGGAAGGAATATATTTCCTTCCTACTAGAAGACCAATTTCATGGTACCAATAGGTCAAATCAAAATAGATCCTTGAAAAGTGGAAGGAAAATGTGAGAAAAATGAGAAAAACTTCAGGAACCCTTAAAATTCTAACAGGAACAAATTAGAATTTGGCAATGCCAAGAGCATGTGTTAGCCTGAATAAACATCACAAATGCCTCAGAACCTGAAATTTACTAAAGATAAACAGTGAAAAAACAGGGTTGTCAGCAGAGCTTAGCAAGTACAACTAAGCAACCCATTCTCCTCCTTCTGCCCCCATGTAAAAATATTTTTGGTCAATAAAAGTGAACATATGTTTTCCAGTTGGAACAAAAAGGGACTTACACAGGCTGTTTATATGGCAACCTTACATACAGGAAAAGCATCTGAATTAATCTCTTCTACCTTCAGATTCTTCTTCCCGGACAAAACATAAAACTGTCCATTTGCATTTGATTTTAAGACGGCATGACAGGGCTTCCCTGGTGGCACAGTGGTTGAGAGTCCGCCTGCCAATGCAGGGGACACGGGTTCGTGCCCTGGTCTGGGAAGATCCCACATACCGTGGAGCGGCTGGGCCCGTAAGCCGTGGCCGCTGAGCCTGTGCGTCTGGACCTGTGCTCTGCAACAGGAGAGGCCACAACAGTGATAGGCCCGCGTACCGCAAAAAAAAAAAAAAAAGATGTCATGACAAAAGCCCAGGACCAGATGGCTTCACAGGCGAATTCTACCAAACACTTAGAGAAGAGCTAACACCTATCCTTCTCAAACTCTTCCAAAACACAGCAGAGGGAGGAACGCTCCCAAACGCATTCTACGAGGCCACCATCACCCTGATACCAAAACCAGACAAAGATGTCACAAAGAAAGAAAACTACAGGCCAATATCACTAATGAACAAAGATGCAAAAATCCTCAACAAAATACTAGCAAACAGAATCCAACAGCATATTAAAAGGATGGATCATACACCACGATCAAGTGGGGTTTATCCCAGGAGTGCAAGGATTCTTCAATATATGCAAATCAATCAATGTGATACACCATATTAACAAATTGAAGGAGAAAAAACATATGATCATCTCAATCGATGCAGAGAAAGCTTTCGACAAAATTCAATACCCATTTATGATAAAAACCCTGCAGAAAGTAGGCATAGAGGGAACTTTCCTCAACATAATAAAGGCCATATATGACAAACCCACAGCCAACATCGTCCTCAATGGTGAAAAACTGAAACCATTTCCACTAAGATCAGGAACAAGACAGGTTGCCCACTCTCACCACTATTATTCAACATAGTTTGGGAAGTTTTAGACACAGCAATCACAGAAGAAAAGGAAATAAAAGGAATCCAAATCGGAAAAGAAGAAGTAAAGCTGTCACTGTTTGCAGATGACATGATCCTATACATAGAGAATCCTAAAGATGCTACCAGAAAACTACTAGAACTAATCAATGAATCTGGTAAAGTAGCAGGATACAAAATTAATGCACACAAATCTCTGGCATTCCTATACACTAATGATGAAAAATCTGAAAGTGAAATCAAGAAAACACTCCCATTTACCACTGCAACAAAAAGAATAAAATATCTAGGAATAAACCTACCTAAGGAGACAAAAGACCTGTATGCAGAAAATTATAACACCCCGATGAAAGAAATTAAAGATGATACAAATAGATGGAGAGGTATACCATGTTCTTGGATTGGAAGAATCAACATTGTGAAAATGACTCTACTACACAAAGCAATCTACAGATTCAATGTAATCCCTATCAAACTACCACTGGCATTTTTCACAGAATTAGAACAAAAAATTTCACAATTTGTATGGAAATGCAAAAGACCCCGAATAGCCAAAGCAATCTTGAGAAAGAAAAACGGAGCTGGAGGAATCAGGCTCCCTGACTTCAGGCTATACTACAAAGCTACAGTAATCAAGACAGTATGGTACCGGTACAAAAACAGAAAGATCAATGGAACAGGATAGAAAGCCCAGAGATAAACCCACGCACATATGGTCACCTTATCTTTGATAAAGGAGGCAGGAATGTACAATGGAGAAAGGACAGCCTCTTCAATAAGTGGTGCTGGGAAAACTGGACAGGTACCTGTAAAAGTATGAGATTAGATCACTCCCTAACACCATACACAAAAATAAGCTCAAAATGGATTAAAGACCTAAATGTAAGGCCAGAAACTATCAAACTCTTAGAGGAAAACATAGGCAGAACACTCTATGACATAAATCACAGTAAGATCCTTTTTGACCCACCTCCTAGAGAAATGGAAATAAAAACAAAAATAAACAAATGGGACCTAATGAAACTTCAAAGCTTTTGCACAGCAAAGGAAACCATAAACAAGACCAATAGACAACCCTCAGAATGGGAGAAAATATTTGCAAATGAAGCAACTGATAAAGGATTAATTTCCAAAATTTACAAGCAGCTCATGCAGCTCAATAACAAAAAAACAAACAACCCAATCCAAAAATGGGCAGAAGACCTAAATAGACATTTCTCCGAAGAAGATATACAGACTGCCAACAAACACATGAAAGAATGCTCAACATCATTAATCATTAGAGAAATGCAAGTCAAAACTACAATGAGATATCATCTCACACCAGTCAGAATGGCCATCATCAAAAAATCTAGAAACAATAAAAGCTGGAGAGGGTGTGGAGAAAAGGGAACACTCTTGCACTGCTGGTGGGAATGTGAATTGGTTCAGCCACTATGGAGAACAGTATGGAGGTTCCTTAAAAAACTACAAATAGAACTACCATATGACCCAGCAATCCCACTACTGGGCATATACCCTGAGAAAACCATAATTGAAAAAGAGTCATGTACCGCAATGTTCATTGCAGCTCTATTTACAATAGCCAGGAGATGGAAACAACCTGAGTGTCCATCATCGGATGAATGGATAAAGAAGATGTGGCACATATATACAATGGAATATTACTCAGCCATAAAAAGAAACGAAATTGAGCTATTTGTAATGAGGTGGATAGACCTAGAGTCTGTCATACAGAGTGAAGTAAGTCAGAAAGAGAAAGACAAATACCATATGCTAACACACATATATGGAATATAAGAAAAAAAAATGTCATGAAGAACCTAGGGGTAAGACAGGAACAAAGACACAGACCTACTGGAGAACAGACTTGAGGATATGGGGAGGGGGAAGGGTGAGCTGTGACAGGGCGAGAGAGAGGCATGGACATATATACACTAACAAACATAAGGTAGATAGCTAGTGGGAAGCAGCTGCATGGCACAGGGATATCGGCTCGGTGCTTTGTGACCGCCTGGAGGGGTGGAATAGGGAGGGGGGAAGGGAGGGAGATGCAAGAGGGAAGAGATATGGGAACATATGTATATGTATAACTGATTCACTTTGTTATAGAGCAGAAACTAATACACCATTGTAAAGCAATTATACCCCAATAAAGATGTTAAAAAAATTAAAAAACTACAATGAGAGAACATCTCACACCGGTCAGAATGGCCATCATGAAAAAATCTACAAACAATAAATGCTGGAGAGGGTGTGGAGAAAAGGGAACCCTCCTGCACTGTTGGTGGAAATGTAAATTGATACAGCCACTATGGAGAACAGTATGGAGGTTCCTTAAAAAAGTACAAATAGAACTACCATACGACCCAGCAATCCCACTACTGGGCATGTACCCTGAGAAAACCATAATTCAAAAAGAGTCATGTACCAAAATGTTCATTGCAGCGCTATTTACAATAGCCAGGACATGGAAGCAACCTAAGTATCCATCAACAGATGAATGGATAAAGAAGATGTGGCACATATATACAATGGAATATTACTCAGCCATGAAAAGAAACAAAATTGAGTTATTTGTAGTGAGATGGATGGACCTAGAGTCTGTCATACAGAGTGAAGTAAGTCAGAAAGAGAAAAACAAATACCGTATGCTAACAGATATATATGGAATCTAAGAAAAAAAAAAAAGGTCATGAAGAACCTAGGGGCAAGATGGGAATAAAGACACAGACCGACTAGAGAATGGACTTGAGGATATGGGGAGGGGGAAGGGTAAGCTGTGACAAAGTGAAGGAGTGGCATGGACACATATACACTACCAAACGTAAAATAGATAGCTAGTGGGAAGCAGCCGCATAGCACAGGGAGATCAGCTCGGTGCTTTGTGACCACCTAGAGGGGTGGGATAGGGAGGGTGGGAGGGAGGGAGATGCAAGAGGGAAGAGATATGGGAACATATGTACATGTATAACTGATTCACTTTGTTATAAAGCAGAAACTAACACACCATTGTAAAGCAATTATACTCCAATGAAGATTTAAAAAAAAGGTGGCATGAAATAAAAGAATTCCAAGTGGATTATCTTTCATTATATAATCAATGACTGATAACTTTTCCTTTAATATAGTTGAAAAGTGAATGAATAGGACATGAAAAAAACAACAAAGTATAAATTTTATGTAACGATTTCTTGGGGGAAGTTACGCATTTTAAGAGTGGAAAATTTTTGAGATTACTGTTAAATGAAGAAGCTACATTTTCCTATCCTTTTACTTTAGTTGGTGCTCAAGCACATTTTTTTTCATTTTATAGATATGAAAACTTCAGCCAAAAGTAAATAAATGATTTTTTTAATTATAAAAAGAAGGTAAGCACCAAAATGCAAAACACTTTGAAATCCATTAATGTGTTGAGGTTTAATAAGTAGCTAATGGAATAAAATGTAATATATTGAAATGAAACTAGGTGACTCTGGTGGATGGTTAATTGAGGTACTACAAATGTCAGTCACCATGCTTGGTTTTGATCAAATCCATCTCATTATAAATTTTGTGCAGCTTTTCATTTCATCTAAAGCAACAGTCTGATTTCTCAAAAGTAGGAGCAATTCATTCTTCCATTCAACAAATATTTATTGAGCACTTACAACAGACCAGACAGTGGTACCTGGGAATCCAACCGTGAACAACAGAGGAAAATCCGTGCTCACGTGGAGATTGCATTCTAGTAGGAAAGAAACCAAATGCATGTCCGTAGGTCCTAAGTGCTCTGGAGAAAAGTGAAGCAGAGAAGGGGCTAACGGGTGTGGGCTAGTAGGTGTGGGAGGAGTGGGGGGCCTTCACAATTTTAAACAGGGTGGTCAAGAAAGATGGGAGAGAGCAGATGACATCTGAAGATGTGGAGAAAGAGAGGAGACAGGGCTGCAGGGTATCCAGAAGTGGTGGTTAAGCTGTGGGAACTGTAAATACAAAAGACCTGAGGTGGGAAACACGCCACTGTTAAAGGAACAGGAGGCAGTGTGATTGAGTGAGTGAGTAGAACAGAGTAGTAAAATGAGGGTGGGAATGCTGGGCACAGATGAGGTAGCATCACAGGCCATTTTAATCACTTAAACTTTGACAGAGTGAGATGGAGTGCCTTTTTATCTGAGCAGAGGAGTGATCCAATTTGACCTACTGTTTAACAGGAACACAGAAGGAAGCTGGGGGACCACTTAAGTGGCTCTTGTAATCAGAGCAAGAGATAATGATAACTTAGACCAAGGTAGTATTTACTGATGATAAAAGATCAATCAAGAGATAATGATAACTTGGACCAAGGTAGTATTTATTGATGATAAAAGATCAATAAATTCTGAAGACACAATCAAAAGGATCTGCTAATGAATAACATATGGAATATGAAAAAGATGTTGAAGATGACCTCAAGGTTTTTGGCCTGAGCAAGAAGACTAGAGCTGTCCTTAATCGCACTGGGTCAGACTGAGGCAGAGCAAGGTTGGAGGGACAGAAGTTTGCATGTGGACATGTTAAATTTAAGACGTTTATTAGATAACCAAGTGGAAATGTCACGGAGGCAGCTGCAAAAGACGTCAAGGAGACAGGAAAGACCAGTAAAGATGCCAGTGAGGAAGGGGAACAGTCAAAGTGTGGGATCCTGGAAGCCATTAAAGAGAGTGTGTTTCCAGGAGTAGGGAGTGATCAACTATATTCAATATCGCTGTGGTCAAGCAAGGTAAGAAGAGAACCTGACCACTAGACTTTTTGGGAACATAGTCTCTGGGGGCTGTGATAAGAACAGCTTTTTTTGACTGGTATGGAGGCAAAGTTTGGTAGTGGAATTTTAAAAATGAGGGTAAGGAATGAGTATATAAACTCTGCAGGAATCTGGTCACAAAGGGGAGCAAAGAAACGGGGCAGTGGCTGGAGGGGGAAGTGGAGATAAAAGAGGCTTTTTAAAAAGGGGAGAAATAATATGTTTATACATGGCAGACGGGAAAACTGTCAATATAGGAGACATAGAGGAGAATTTCTGGAGTGTGTCCTTATATAGCAAGAGGGGATGGGCTCTAGTTATAAGTGCAGAGTAGTGTCTGAGAGGCAGACCTTGTCAAAAAATTATACCATTTTATAGAAAAATAAAGGCCTCTTCCCTAATTTTCAAAATTACGAATGCTTTTACTGCTTTTATAAAGTTCTAATAATCCGCACTCAGCCCTCAAGTGTGAAGCAGGGTTTGCAAACTCTCTTAAAAGACCGAGTTTCTTTTCTAAAAACATTACCACTAAAATTAGAGTTTCTTTCTTTTTTTAAAAAAATAAATTTATTTATCTTATTCATTTATTTTTGGCTGTGTTGGGTCTTCGTTGCTGCATGTGGGCTTTCTCTAGTTGTGGTGAGTGGGGGCTACTCTTTGTTGCAGTGCACAGGCTTCTCACTGCGGTGGCTTCTCTTGTTGCAGAGCATGGGCTCTAGGCGTGCGGGTTTCAGTAGTTGTGGCACACAGGCTCAGTAGTTGTGGCTCGCGGGCTCTAGAGCACAGGCTCAGTCGTTGTGGCACACGGGCTTAGTTGCTCCGCAGCACGTGGGATCTTCCCGGACCAGGGCTCAAACCCGTGTCCCCTGCATTGGCAGGTGGATTCTAACCACTGTGCCACCAGGGAAGTCCAAAATTAGAGTTTCAATAAGAAATCTTTTGTCAATTTTCATAGCCTTGCCCAGTAAGATGGGAGTCTGCATTACACTGCAGAGTCAGAGCTACCTAGTTTCACCAGTTAAAAAGTCTATGATCATAGACAAATCACAGCCTCTCAGGGTCTCAGCTTCCACATTTGTAAAATGGGGATACTAATACCTACAACCTCATAAACTGTCCCATTTAATTCTCTCTATAACGTATGTGATACATCTATTTATGTATACTCAATAAATAGTAGTTATTGTTAGTATGTTATCTAAATATGAAAATCTAGGGGAGGGGTGAGATAGGAGTATGGGATTAAAAGACACAAACTACTATGTGTAAAATAAATAAGCCATAAGGACATATTGTACAGCACAGGGAATTATAGTCATGATTTTGTAATAACTTTAAATGGCGTATAATCCATAAAAATACTGAATCACTATGCTACACACCTGAAACTAATATAATATTGTGAATCAACTATACTTCAATACAAAATTTTTAAAATATGAAAATCTAAATTAAAAATATGAAGGTATTCACTTAGAGAATGATAATTAGGGCAATGTTTCCCAAGATTTTTTATTGTATATAAAGAAAATTATAATATTTCTAAGAGTACCATGGGGAAAACAGAGAAAACTGCTGGAGAAGCTTCATCA
This sequence comes from Orcinus orca, assembly GCF_937001465.1. Taxonomy (NCBI): domain Eukaryota; kingdom Metazoa; phylum Chordata; class Mammalia; order Artiodactyla; family Delphinidae; genus Orcinus; species Orcinus orca. Next base: position 32,372,761 of record NC_064576.1, read on the forward strand.
CCTTAAGGTCCCTTCTTGCCTCAGGGCCTTACCTGAGAAGTGAGGGGAGTTGTATCTGGGGCACAGTAGAGAAAATTTTCTAGTTATAAACTATGTGATCTTACTGTTGAAAGAAATTGAAAAAGACACAAATAAATGGAGAAATGTTCCGTGCTCATGGATTGAAAGAATTAACATTGTCAAAATGTCCTTATTATCTAAAGCAATCTACAGGTTCAATGTAATCTCTATCAAAATCTCAAGATACTTTTCACAGAAATAGAACAAAACTTTCTAAAATTTATATGGAACCACAAAATGCCCTGAATAACCAAAGCAATTGTGAGAAAAAGGAACAAAGCTGCAGGCATCACACTCCCTGGTTTCAAACTATAGTACAAAGCAACAGTAATCAAAACAGCATGGTACTGGCAGAGAAACAGATACATAGATCAATGGAACAGAATAGAGAGCCCAGAAATAAACCCACACATATGGACAATTAATTTACGACAAAGGAGCAAAGAACATACAGTGGAGAAAGCATAGTCTCTCCAATAAATCGTGTTGGGAAAACTGGACAGCCACATGCAAAAACATGAAACTAGACAACTATCCCACACCATACATAAAATTTACTCAAAATGGGTTAAAGACTTGAATGTAAGACCTGAAACCATAAAACTCTTAGGAAAAAACATAGCCAGTATGCTCTTTGACATCAATTTTAACAATATTTTTCTAGATATGTCTTCTCAGGCAAGGGAAACAAAGGCAAAAAGAAACAAATGAATTACATCAAATTAAAAAGCTTCTGCACAGCAAAGGAAACCATTAATAACTCAACAATGACCCTAATGAATGAGAGAAGATGTCTGTAAATGATATATGCAATAAGGGGTTTATATCCAAAATACATAAAGAACCCATACAGCTCAACAACAAAAGCGACCTGATTAAAAAATGGGCAGAGGAGATTAACAGACATTTTTTAAGGAAGACAAACAGATGCCCAACAGGCACGTGAAAAGATGTTCAAAACCACCAATTAATAAGGAAATGCAAATCAAAACCACAGTGAGCTATCACCTTCACCTGACAGAATGGCTATTAACAAAAAGGCAAGAAATAACATGTGTTGAAGAGGATCTAGAGAAAAGGGAACCCTTATACACTACTGGTGGGAATGTAAATTGGTGCAGCCACTATAACACAGTACGGAGATTCCTCAAAAAAAAATTAAGAATAGAACTACCATATGATCCAGCTACCCCACTTTTGGGTATATAGTCCAAGAACAAGAAAACACTAATCTGAAAAGATATCCACACCCCTATGTTCACTGTGGCATTATTTACAATAGCCAAGATATGGAAACAATCTAAGCCTATCAACAGATGAATGGATAAAGAAGGTGTGGCATATATATATATATATATCACATGCACACACACACACACACACACACACACACACAATGGAATACTACTCAGCAATAAAGAAAGATGAAATCTGCCATGTGTGACAACATGGTTGGACCTTGAGGGTATTATGCTAAGTGAAATATGTCAGATGGAGGAAGACAAATATCGTAAGATCTAACTCATATGTGGAATATGAAAAACTGATAAATAAATAAAAACGAAATAATGAACAAACCAAACAACACGTAGATACAGAGAACGGAGTGGTGGTGGGAAGGGGAAGGGGAAGGCAAAATGGGTAAAGGTGATTAACTGTATGATTACAGGTGAAAAATAAAATTTTGGTGATGAGCATGTTGTAGGGTATACAGAAGTAGAAATACAATGCTGTACACATGAAACTTATTTAATGTTATAAATCAATGTTACCTCATAAATAATAATAAAATAAGTAATAATAAAATAAATAATAAGTAATAATAAAATAAGTAATAATAAAATAATAAAAATAAAATAAGTAATAATAAAATTAATGAATAATAGACAAACAAATAAACCATGTGATCTTAGAGAATTACTTTGGGGCTTGATCAGAGCTGCCATATCTGTAAAACATCAGGAATTAAGTGTTATCTTCCTTTCTCAATCTTGTCTACAACCTTGAGTTAATGGCCGTGCCTAACAATCCATCTCTCTGAGACCAGGAAAGCAGAAGAGGTGGAGTTATTCTGGTCCACTTCCTGTCAATAACCAGGTCTTGTCAATTCTACTACATAAATAATCTTTAAATTCAGCTCTTATTCCATTTCTCATCTTCACTTAAACTTTGCAACTGTCTCCCAACCAATCTTTCTGCCCCCATGTCCTTTTCAACCATAATCCACCTCACACTGCAACCATGGTTACAAAAGATGAATATATCATGCCACCCTTTTACTGTAAAACCTCCCCACATAAACTGACAACAGGACATTTTAAAATCTGACCCTTCCCTTTACCAGCCTCCCTCACCACCCTATGAATGATACAATGAAGGAAAATCTAAGTTTTTGCATAACCCTAACTGTCCTTGCTTCATACCTGGAACACCCTATACACCTTGAAATTCTTAAATATTATTAATTAAAAAGTGAACGCATGTGTAATCACCTATAGGCATAAAGAATATAGTTGACAATAAAAGACAGCTAACAATAAAATTTCATTTACAATTATTTGAGAAGTTAAGATACTGAGTTATGGCTTTATCTGTAAAGCCATATACTTTCAGAATAGTCTAGCTGAAAAGATAAAGTAGAATATTCTTAAGTTTTTTCATAAAAGAACTTTAAAAATTATACAGATATCTGGTAGGATATGAATGAAAGAAGTTTGTTTAAGCACTAATGAGGACATATATTTCTTAAATCATGAATGGAACCTCTGTACACTAGTTCCAATTCACCTATTGTAATGCATTAGGTATACTCAACTAACCTTTGTAAATAAACTTAGATTCAAGATTCAAAAGTGTTTACTATCACTCTGAGATTCTATGCATATTTTAAGTTTACGTCATTAAGCTTCTTCTTGAGTACTTTTGGAGGATGATAAACTGTGGTCAAGATAGCTTTTCTTCATACGGTGGGAAAATAAAATCACTAAAGCAATACTAATTGTTACATTTAAAAACATATTTTTGATCCCTTTTCCCTACTGCCTTCCCCCTTTCAAATAACTGTAGAGCAATTTGAATCTCCATATTCTGTGCAGTATAAAGAGTATAATGAATATCTCTAACAAACTCATCCTTACCCTTTTTACAGCATTACTATGAGGCTAGCTCTTTCTGTGTTTATAATAATGAGACTATTTATAATAATGAGCCTTTCTTAGGTAAAGGTAGTTTTACTTTCTGAGAAAACAATCAGCTGAATTTATCTCCTCTTATTTCATTATCTCACAGTATTAATCAGGAACAAATAAGTTCGCCATCTTATGCAAAAATTTGGATTGAAACAAATGGCATGCAGACTCTCTGTCTATATTGTCTCATTCAACAAAAGTGGTTAAATGCCACGGAGATCAATACTTAAGAATAATTATATATTTTCTAATAGTGCCTTTCAGTGACAATAAACAATTCCATAACGTTACCAGTTTTCTTTTATATAATGCTCATTTTACTTAAATTGTCCACACAATGGATAAAATAATTTTTTAAAGTATTTCTCATAAGCAAAAGGTATCTAAATAACTACCATTTACATACAGATTTATAATTTATACTGTACTTTTTACACATATTATCTCATTTAGACCTTACAGATCACCCTGTGAAAGAGTATTATGAGCTCATTTTATAAAAGAGAAAATTAAACTTCAGCGATATTAAGTGACATATTCACTCAGCTAGTAAGTGGCAGAGCCAAGATTTAAGTTTAGTCTCATTCCAAATCTCTTTCATAATATACTCCCTGTTCAGGGAATAATGCTTTTCTTCCAAATGTGCAAGACGGTCCTACTATGTAAGAAGTTTTTTATACAATAAGTCTCACCACCATAGTGAGTTTCACTCATTATTTCCCACAGTTCCAAAATATCATTTTAAAGCAACTATATATAAAGTACAGAAAAAGACAAGAAACCTAACTCATAGACTGAGCCAAAGCATACATACACATTATAATCCCAACTATAGTATTTTGGATGTACCCAAATACCCAAGTTCTTTCTTTGCTTATCTCTGCCTTTTCTTAGGTCTTTATCTCTTCTCTTCCTCTTCCTTCTCAACCCCTTAACTTCACAAACTACTGGTATGACTGACTGCAGGGGCAGATACCAAGATTGCATGGCATGAGTTCCATCTTTCTTTTCCACATCTAAGAGGAGAAAATAAAAGGCACTCTCTCTCTCTTTTCTTAAAGCAGTAAAATTACTTTATTAAATCTCAACCCTTGAGTACATATCTTTTTTTTTTTCTTTTCCACTATGGTTTATTACAGGATATTGAATATAGTTCCCTGTGATATACAGTAGGACCTTGTTGTTTATCTATTTTATGTAACAGTAGTTTGTATCTGCTAATCCCAAACTCCCAATTTATCCCTCCCCCACTCCCTTTCCCCTTTGGTAACCATAAGTTTGTTTTCTATGTTTGTGAGTCTACTTCTGTTTTGTAAATAAGTTCATTTGTATCATATTTTAGAGTCTACATATAAGTGATATCATATGTTATCTGTCTTTCTCTTTCTGGCTTACTTCACTTAGTGTGATAATCTCTAGGTCATCCATGTTGAAATGGCATTATTTCATTCTTTTTTATGGCTGAGTAGTATTTCACAGTATACATATACCACATCTTCTTTATCCATTTATCTGTCTATGGGCATTTAGATTGCTTCCATGTCTTGGCTATTGTCAATAGAGTTGCTATGAACATTTGGGTGCATATATCTTTTTGAATTAGAGTTTTCTCCAGATATATGCCCAGGAGTGGGATTGCTGGATCATATGGCAACTCCATTTTTAGTTTTTTAAGGAACCTCCATTCTGTTTTCCATAGTAGCTACACCAATTTACATTCCCACCAATAGTGTAGGAGGGTTTCTTTTTCTCCACACCCTCTCTGTCACTTGTTATTTGTAGACTTTTTAATGATGGCCATTCTGACCGGTGTGAGGTGATACCTCACTAAAGTTTTGATTTGCATTTCTCTAATAATTAGCAATGTTGAGCATCTTTTCATGTGTCTATTAGCCATCTGTATGTCTTCTTTGGAGAAATGTCTATTTAGGTCTTCTGCCAATTTCTTGATTGGGTTGTTTGCTTTTCTGTTATTGAGTTGTATGCGCTGAGTGTATATTTTGGAAATGAAGCCTTGTATCGCATGCAAATATTTTCTCCCATTCCATACATTGTTTTTTCATTTTGTTTATGGTTTCCTTTGTTGTGCAAAAGTTTGTAAGTTTGATTAGGTCCCATTTGTTTAGTTTTGCTTTTATGTCTACTGACTTGGGAAACTGACCTAAGAAAACATTGCTATGATTTATGTCAGAGAATGTTATGCCTATGTTCTCTTCTAGGAGTTTTATGGTGTCATGTCGTATATTTAAGTCTTTAAAAAGGTACTCTCTTAATATCCCCCAACGTATAGAAAGCAAACCAAAGGCAAAATATATTTCTCTAATCTTATTATTTAACTTTATCCTAAAAATGTTTATTGGCCAAGAGGCAAGGAGACTAAGTACCAATATGCCAGTGTAAGTACTTTATCCATTTTAATTCATATTGTAACAGCATACTTTGCTAAAATAAAACTGACACAATTAAACGTGTAAGTCCAAGGCACATGATTAATTTGCTCAGACACAAAGATATCTAAATGTGTACACTTGTGTTTTCTGAATCTCATGTTTCATAACAAGGAATACTAAAATCCGTTCCTTAATTATTTTAAGTTGTAAGATTTAAAAAGAAATAAGTTGCAATTTATTTTTACCTTGTGAAAGACCAGTGGAACGTAAGCTCTAACTATAGTTAAATCCTGCCAGAATGAAGAAACTGGGATTAAAAAAGATTCAGCCACACAAAACACAGGGTTGGATTATTGTGAGGTTAATACAATGATAAAGGTGAGTCTATACTACATACAGCTGGCTAGAAGTCCTGTGCAATTCAAATGTCTTTAGGCCTGGGATGCAGTTTGGCACCACCTGGTGGCAACCATCCACCCTAGCTTTAATATCCATGGGGTCATTCTGGATCTGGTGGCTGACTGGGGTTTCTAGGGCAGTAGCCCCAGTCCCAGGAATTCCCTGACTAGGTGGTATCCACTTTGACGTGGCTATGGAGTCAGAACAACACAGGGGAAAAGGAAACCTGTCTTCAGCTTCCCTGCTTCCGGAAATGGTTCTGTCGACTGTTTCTCAACCTACCTCTACCAATCATCTTAGAGAACAGGCGCTAGTTTACATCAATTTATGTTACCAGGGGATGCATTTTAAAGGAGTCTTTAAAAAGTAAAACAACAACGGCAACAACAAAAACTAAAAAATCAGTGCATTCTCAAAATGATTACATACCAAGGTTTATGTGGTTATGTGAATTGTTTGGAAGTAATCACACGTTACCATAGAAACAATCCCATGAATTTTAAGGTTATTAAGTTGGCCAATAAAAGCCTTTATTATAAAATCCATAACAGAATTGAGCCACAGGACTATAAGTACTTATTTGTAAAACAAAATAGTAGTATCACCTATGCCACAGGTCTAGCTCACATCTAGATCTTTCTCCTGAGAGTCAGACCTTATATAATCAACTTCTACTTGCATATGTCACACAGACTTAATGAAACTAAACTAAATTTGTCATGTTTCCCAATTAAAGCCGTGTCTTTTTCTAATGCTTTAAAAACTGCATCACTATCCCCGCAGCTGCCCAATCAAGAACCTGGTGACATCTGTAACTTCTCACTCCCCAATCCAATCTAGCCAATGAATCCTCCTGACTGTTTAGTTAGGTTAGTTCCATCTCCTGAGCACTCTTCCAATCTGGCCCACTTCTCCCCGTCTCTACTGCTACTAATCCAGTTCCATCTTCACTACCCGTCTTGATAAGGGAAACAACCTCTAAAAGTGGCCTCTTTGTCTATAGCCTTATACTCTTCCAGTCTATCCTCCACATCACAGAATGGTCTTTTTATATAAAATTAGATCATATCACGCATATTCCCCAAATCTTTCAATTGTTCATGGTCTTAGACAATGGCTCAAATGCATGATTTGGACCTATTTCCCTCTTCTGTTTCATCCCTTACAACTCGTTGCCTCTTGGTCTATGGTCTAACCACTCTGAATTATTCTATTTGTTCAAAAAACTTCATTTTGTCTTGCCTCCACGGTGTGCATTAATTCCCCTAATTCCCTTCCCTCCCATAACTGACAGTCTTACTCTTAGTCATCATGCAGGTGTTGCATGGGTACTTCTCCCTCCACGTAATCTTCCCTGATTCCTCCCAGGGCTGAGTTGGATATACCTTGAGTCTATGTGGTCTCACCCTGTGCATCTTGCCATTTGCTTCATTATCATCATACTTTTGATCATGGTTTCTCTATTTCTCCATTAGACTACCAGCTTTGCAAAGGCAGAGGTCACCACTGTATCTATGGCATCTGACATATATCTAGAACATGGTGGACCTTAATAAATATTTGCTAAATAAGTAAATTTATTGTTCTTAGAGCTCAAATGTAACCTTCTCTAATATCAACCTTAGTCTGATTTAAAGTCTTGCTTGTTGGCAAAGATAATAGCATACACTCAAGTCGGTTCTGATAAACTAGTATGACAATTAAGTCCATTTCAAAAATGTTTCCTTCTAAAACATCAATTTTGAAAAGCCATATGACCATAATGATGGTATATAAAAATAACTGCTATTGAAATAAGTAGCATTTATTTTTCCCTTAATGCTGCCAATCTCTAAAAAAACCTAATATATGCTGTTCTAAAAGTAACTGCATGAATAAAACTGATCCTTCTTAAAGATTATCTAACATGTCTTTAGGACCAGCAGCTATATGAGGCATAAGCGATACTTCATATTATAATTCCAGTTTCTAAAAATTTCCTGGAGAAATCACTGGCATATTATAGGAAGAACTACTGGTATCTCTTAGTACTCTCTAATTTCCTTTTCATTTCTGTCCTTCATCTGAACTAAGGTAAAGGCAAAAGGAAAAGCTAACAGGGTGATAAAAAGATAATAGGAATACCAGAATAAACAGGCCTAACATCTGATAAACCCTGTTCTAAGCTAGTTATCAAAGACCTTAGAACTTTAATATTCCATTATACTTAGATTTATGACAAATTTTCTTTAATGTATTAAAAAAGACATTATGTCACGAACTAAAGTTTAACTTTGATAAAACTATAAGCTTCGGGCTTCCCTGGTGGTGCAGTGGTTAAGAATCTGCCTGCCAATGCAGGGGACACAGGTTCGAGCCCTGGTCTGGGAAGATCCCATGTGCCGCAGAGCAGCTGGGCCCATGAGCCACAATTACTGAGCGTGCGCGTCTGGAACCTGTGTTCCGCAACAAGAGAGGCCGTGATAGTGAGAGGCCCGCACACCGCGATGAAGAGTGGCCTCCGCTTGCCACAACTAGAGAAAGCCGCCGCACAGAAACGAAGACCCAACACAGCCATAAATAAATAAATAAATAAATAAATAAATAAATAAATAAATACTTAAAAAGAAAAAAAAAACCTATAAGTTTCAAACAAAGAGCAATAAAATATCACATAAACTTCTTGGTTTTTTTTTTTTACCTGTTTTCCCGTTCATACATTTCCCTGGAGGCACTTCGAAGTTGATCAATTTCTTGATTAGTTTTCAATCTGATTTGTTCCAGTTCATCACGTAGTTTATTTTCATATTCTGTTTTATAATGGTCTCTGCAAAGAGTCAAAAGGAATATCCTTTTTTTTGTTGTTTGTAAAAGAAATAGGTCTTTGCCCTTCATGTAATATTTTAATATCTTATGTCAAATATGCTCTACATACAATGTTACTTGAAAAACACAGTTTAGATATAAAGCTTTAAAATTCTTAAAAATACCATTCCAAACTAGTTCCATCTGAGATTTTCTTTTAAACATATTACCCTAAAGGCTTAATTACTATATAAAATGTTCATTCATGTTGAATAATTACTCATCTTCAAAAATATTTTACTAATTTAACGCATATGGCAAAAGACTTGAAAACTAATGCATTATGGAAGGTCATTCATTTAGAAACAATGATCTGATGTGGTGCATATTGGAAGACAATTAATCTTAAAAAAAATGACCCGAATGTACTCTTTACAAAACCTTTCCTTCTAAGCACAACAATCATAGCCACTGTGATCTCTTAGCAAAGTCACAAAGCGTTACACAGGGTATTAGCAGAAGCACAAACTGATGAAAAATACCACAAGCTGGGAAAAAAGTTATTAAGAATAAATAATTCAAGGATTATAAAGGCTATTGGTATAAAGGAATAGCTTATTCATCTACTTGAAGAGAGAAGACAGGATTGAAATGCAGGAGTCTGATTTCTTAAACCAGTACTCAATGCTGTCTCTCCTTATTCTTTTATGTTTCACACAGTCAAGAAAAGGTCAGCTTAGTCAGGCTCCACACAATTACATTTTCTTCAAAAATATACTTCTATAAAGATATTTATATATTTCCATAAAACATTTATGTAGAGATCTTAGTCACTGGGAATTAAAAAGGTTATATCGGGCTTCCCGGGTGGTGCAGAGGTTGAGAGTCCGCCTGCCAATGCAGGGGACACGGGTTCATGCCCCGGTCCGGGAAGATCCCACATGCCGCGGGGCGGCTGGGCCCGTGAGCCATGGCCGCTGAGCCTGAGCGTCCGAAGCCTGTGCTCCGCAACGGGAGAGGCCACAACAGTGAGAGGCCCGCGTACCGAAAAAAAAAAAAAAAAAAGGTTATATCATAAGAAAAAATAAATAAAAATAATCATAGTGTATATATCGCTACCTAAAAGAAATAGGCTCTTGGTTGTTGGAAAAAACAAAATATCTTAAGAAAAAAATCAATTAGAATGAGTAACTTATGAGGAAACAAAATGAACGATTATCGTAATATCATCCTATAGACCTTACAAAAAAATCACTATTCTTCCCCAAAGCCATGAGTTCCCTCAAAGAAGCTGGTGTTAATTTATATCTATTGATATGATAAATAATGTAAATCTTACCTTGATGTTACGTACTTTTCATACATCTCTTCTCTAGCCTTTTTGGTTTCTTCAAGTTGAGTTTGAAGTCTTTCAAGACGATCCTCTTCATGGGCACAGCGAACACTAAGCTCCATATTTTGGCGGTTGAGATATTCTTTATCTTTTTGCAGTAAAGTAACAGTATGCTGTAAGGTGGCTACCTACACACATGCAGAGACAGACAGTGTCCAGAGCAATGTCATCTTACTTTTCAAGGCTTACTGAGTTATTTTCTTTCATTTGTGCTTTTGTTCAACATATAAAGAGGGCTAATCCTTACCATGAAAATTTTCATATAAACACAGCTACTAAAAAATCCCTTCTTTCTAGCGATTACATCAGAAAGGAAGAAAAATGTCCCTCTCACAATTCTGCCCTGAGCTGTGTCCACAATCACGGTACAATAAAATACAAGTGACTCTATAAGCTTACCTCTTTTGATAATTCACTTCCTTCTTTAGCTTGAATTATGTGAGAGGCTTCAAGTGTTTCATGTTTTCTCCTTAAGTCAGTTACTTCCTGTTCAAGTGCATCACGCTCACTATAAAATTCAAATACATTTATTTATTTTTACTAAAATAAAACTCAAACACATATGTAAATTCTATGTCTCTTTTTATAACGAACATTTTAAAAGCGTCAATTATGTTTCAGGAAACTGAACAGAGATACTTCAGTGTCATTCCATGAACGATAAAGTATCTGCTTTTCAAATTTAGAAGGGACTCTGTTCAAGACCTTGTTCAGATACATAAACATGAATTTATTATCTTCAAAAAATAAATATGTAAGCTACACTAATCAGCAAAGTAAATAATAAAACTTTCTAAGGTACACTCTGGTATCTTTTCATTAATCATCTTCAGTCTAATCTTGACTTTTAAAGAATTTAAAACATGGCTCTAGGCTTTCAGTTGTTAGGCTAAAAAGGCCTTAAATCATCACTCAGATTGCATAGATGATACACAGGCAGGCATTCTTGTGGTTATTTCATTCACAAATTGTTTATGATTACCCAGAGATTCTTATTTCCATTTTCAGACCAGCTCTTTCCCCAACACAGCAAAACCAAGAACTGGACCAACCCTACAAACAGGTATCTTAAAAAATGAGCAGAGAAATAGATTTGCTAATTCTTAACTTGTTCTCTGCAGTGAGAATCAGTTCCTTTGCACTTGATTTCATTTACTCCCCTGGTGCTTCCATGGAGAGAGCTATTAAGAACTGTTTTTCTTTTCATTAGATTTTCAATAACTCATTTAGAAAGATGACTTCTAAGATTTCTTCTGCTTAACAAAGTATTATAATTATACTTGAGCAAAGCACAAATTGAAAAATAACAATCACCCATAAACCCACTAATTAAAGATGACTATTAATATTTTGGTAATATTACTTTAAGTATTTTATGCCTTTACATACAAATGTTTTTATTCTCACAAAGTAAGGACTTTTGCTATGATTTTTTAATGTAAAAAATAGATTATAAAGCATGATACAGCAAAATACTCATGAACTTGCTATCCACAGCTGATGACAGTTACATTTGTCTATATTTGCATTAAAGTTTTGTTCTGTTTTTTAAAAAGATAGAACACTATGAGTAAAGCTGAAGTTCCCTATATTTTCTCACTTTTCCAATATCATCCCCTAAATACAATGATAAATTTCCATATCATATGTTTTTTTACATACTTTTACTCACCAATTGTTAATATTTTGTCATATTTACTTTGTAATATTTACTAAATATTACTTTGTCATATTTATTCTCTCCCTCTCTGTTGTTCATATATGTGAATAAATATACATATGTGAATTTACATATATAAAAATACATACGCATATACAGGTATACACGTCTACACACACGCACACAATTCTACATGTGCATTTTTTTCCCCCTCAACTATTTGTCATACGCAGACATTAGGTCCTTTTATCCCTAAATAATTTGGTGTGAATCCAAAGGTTAAAGATATTCTCTTATGTAATCAGAATATAATCATCGGGACTTCCCTGGTGGTCCAGTGGTTAAAATTCTCCCTTCCTTTGTCTTTCACGACATTGACCTTCTGTAGCGCACAGGCCAACTTTATAGAATGTTGCTCAACTGTCATTTGTCTGATGTTTTTCTATGACTAGATTTAGATTAAGCATTTTGGGCAGGAATATTACAGAAGTGATAATGTGTCCCCAATACATCAAATAAAGATATATTGAGATGATGTCACTTAATCTCATTATTGGTGACAATAACTTTGATCATTTGCTTAAGGTGGTATCTGCCGAAGTTCTCAACTATAAAGGTATCTTTTTGCTCTTTGCAATTAATAGGTAATCTGTGGGAATTTTTTTCTTTTACAACGCTTCACAGTTTACTGAGTCCTATAAAATAACTGGATAATTGATTCTACACACTTTCAGTGACATCTGAAAGGAAGAGATATTCACCCAAATTTGCTATGGGATATATTTTAACATTCTGCTCTCTAATATACTTTTACCCAGTGGCTTTAGCTTCCAATGATAACTCTAAATCAAACAGTATTATGAGGTTACAAAATAGTAATTCCAATAAGCATATGTATTTATTGGTTGGCATTCTACTGTGAAGATCCTCTTTATTTACTAGCACACACTCAAGGACTCTTATTCTGTTCAATGGATTGTAACTCATTATCGTTAATATTCATCTTGATATTCAAGTTGTACCTATTTGGCCAGTTGGATCCCCTTCAAACTAGCTATCGTGGTGTTGAATTGGAATTAGAAATATCGGTATGATCTTATCCATAGTATGTTAAGCCATCCTTTCACTTGCCTCTTCATTGCGCCTTTGCCTACTGAAAGGGCCTAGAAATAACATTCAATGTAGCAATGACCAGGACCCAAATCTTAGTTTCTGAATAGCATTCTCCACTAAAAGGAACCAAGACTCCTTAAAGAAAGGGCTGAGGCAACGAAGTCACAAAATAAACCTGAGAACTTTCTGTTATGCCAGAAAGTTTAGGAACTGCTTGCTTTGGGGGTGGGAGGGTGGGGAAGAAAGAAAGAAAGAAAGATGGGCACATGCATTTTGCTTTTTAAAATTTAATATTATGTGTTTGACTTATCCATATATACATTCAGATCTAATTTAATGATTTTAATTGTTACGTAGAATTACATTATAAAAATAAATCACAATCTATTTTCCATGCTGCTGTTGAAAAGCATTTGAATTCTTTCTAATAATGATGCAGCTAACATCCATATATCTGTTTTCTTTTGCACCTTTGTGAGAATTTATCAAGGACATAAAAGTGATTTTTTTCCCCCAGTTTATCTTATATGTTTGTGACCAGACCATTTTTTAAAAATCCATTCTTTCTATTGAGTGAACCAAAGGATTCACAGTTTGAGCCACTCTTGCTTGGTTGTTTTTCTGTTCCATTTCTAGCACATGATGATGCTTATTATGTTTTTGTTTCTTAGGTTTTCATTATAGAAAATAAAACACACATAAAGAGAGATGCTAAAGTGAGACACCTCCCCACCCCCACTTTCATCACTCACCTGCAAGAATTATCAACTCAGGACTCATCTTGGTTTGTTTACCCTTCATTCATGGCCACCCTGGATTATTCTGATGACTATGCCTTTTAGGTTTCTCCTTTCATATTTCACTTATTATTGCTATAGATTTATAGCGGCAGACAGGACATCAAAACACCAACTCAAAGTATCATCTTACCATCACAACCTACTTCATTTTGAAATGATTCTTTTGAAATCTAGCTTTCTTTGAAAGCCCAATAGTATAGCTGTCATGGATTTCAAGCTCCAACAATCACTATATTTTGACATAACAGTGCATACATAATAATACATAATGCATGTCAGTCATGCTGGGAGTAGGAGCACCAATGTTATATCCCCCAGATCCTGGCAAATTTACTTATGGTGTTTTACAATTTATAAAGCATCCATTCAATTAACAAACACTCATTGAGTGACTGCTTTAGTTCAAGAATTATTTTAGGTGCAGGTAGATGTAGCAGTGAACAATTAGGATCATCTCTCTATATATACGCATACATATATATACTTTCATAAATATTACTTTATTTGATCTTCTTAATTTATATAGTGCAGTTATTGTATTAGCACCATCTGAGAGATGACAAAACTTTGGCTTAGAATGTTAAGATTTCCTAGGGACATACAGCTAAAGTGGTGGTTCATTAGTACATTCCAGCAAAAAGAAAATTCTTTGCCTTAGCAGCAGCACAATATGAAACATATCCTCAGAAAGTATTATTTTTTGAAAGTATGTGTGCCTTTTGTCAAAAAGGAATAGCTGAAAAAACTTTAGATAAAACTGCAAACTTTAAATTGATGCCATAAAATAAAAATAATCAAGTAAGATTTCAAAAATATTTACACACATAGGATTTCACTGGGTTCCTATCTTCTAAGGCATCACATTTTAAAAGACAAAAGCAGCTTCTAAATAAAATAAAAACAACTGACATAAAAATACAATCTAAATCCAACAAACTGCCAAAACTGCATGTTTCTGCGCAATGAAGACTAAGGTATATGTCAAGAGAATAAGAAGACATAAGGTATATGTCAAGAGAATAAGAAGACAAGCCACAGGCTGGAAGAAAATATTTGCCAAAGACATATCTGATAAAGGACTATTATCCAAAATGTATAAAAAACTATTAAAACTCAAGGGTAACAAAACAAACAACCCAATTAAAAAATGAGCCAAAGACTTTAACAGACACCTCACCAAAGAAGATATACAGATGGCAAATAAGTACATGAAAAGA
Organism: Orcinus orca; assembly: GCF_937001465.1. Taxonomy (NCBI): domain Eukaryota; kingdom Metazoa; phylum Chordata; class Mammalia; order Artiodactyla; family Delphinidae; genus Orcinus; species Orcinus orca. The sequence continues at coordinate 32,387,765 of NC_064576.1, forward strand.
TGTTCTGTATCATGTCATCAGGGAAATGCAAATTAAAACAACGAGATATGACTACACACCTATTAGAATGGCCAAAATCCAGAACACTGATAACAAATACTGGCAAGGGAGTGGAGCAATGGGAACTCTCATTCATTGCTGGTGGAAATGCAAAATGGTACAGACACTTTGGAACAGACAGTTTGGTGGTATCTCACAAAACTCAACATATTCTTACAATACAAGTATGCTCATGCTCCTTGGTATTTACCCAGAGGAGTTGAAAATTTATGTCCATACAAAAAACTGGCACATGAATATTTATAGCAGCCTTATTCCTAACTGCCAAAACTTGGAAGCAACCAAGATGTCCTTCAATAGGTGAATGGATAAATTATGGTACATCTTGACAATGGAATATTATTCATTATTCAATAGCACATTATTATCCAATGAATATTATTCAAAAGAATACTATTCATTATTCAAATGAGCTATCAAGCCATGAAAAGACATGGAGGAACCTTAAGTGTATATTTCTAAGTCAAAGAAGCCAATCTGCAAAGGTTCCATATGGTATGATTCCAACTATATGACATTCTAGAAAAGGCAAAACCATGGAGACAGAAAAAAAATAAGATACAAAGTAGAATTAACGACATTGATGGTAAGAATTCAAGTGACTCTGATGCATGCTAAAAATGAGAACAACTGTAGCCATCTTAACTACTTACCTCTTGACTTTACCATAGTTCTCTTGACGGTAGTCTCCTTGCTGAATTAACTGTTTTGTGTCTGCTAATTCTAAGGCCAAACGTTGACATCTAATTTGAAGCTCAGAGTAGTTTCTGCGATCTTCCTCATAAGTCTATAAATAAAAACAATAATAAGGCATTTCAAACCAAACGTACTTGACCAAATTCTGTACTGAATTCTTCTGTTAAGCTGTGCATATCTTTGTAATTTTAAAAAATCCTCAATTTTTTTATTTAGTAATGTTTCCCTACTCAAAGACAGGTAATCTTAAACTCACTGAGAAGTCTGTAAATTCATTTGTTTAAAACTTGAGCTCTGTTTTTTAAAGAAAAAATAGGTCAACTATGCTTTGGTTAATAGAATAATACATAAAATGACTACTAATGTTAAGGATGTTTTCAACATTTACTGAGTTACTATCAGATGCTAAGGACACAGAAATGAATAAAACACTGACCCTGCTCTTGAGGAGTTTACAACGAGAGACAAAGAGCCACATGAACATCAAACATTCACAATGAAAAATAGTTACTGAAGAGATTAACCACGCATTTTCAGTTGTGGTATTCAGAAAAAAAGGAGTTTTGTGGCACTTGGAACCTATTTCTACATTGATCTTCCTTGTACTCATCAGACTGGTAGAAAGGGACTGCAGAGATGTGGAAGAGGGGTAGAAGTGAAAACCTTAAAAGCACACCTGGCCCTGCTTACTACAAGCCTCGTTTTTCGCCATTTCTCATAATCATACTTCACCTCCAACCCTAATAAAGATCTGAGGTTCTCTGAACACACTACACTTCCTCTAACCCAGCGGTCCCCAACCTTTTTGGCAGCAGGGACCAGTTTCGTGGAAGACAATTCTTCCATGGATTGGGGCTGCGGGGGTGGGGGATGGGGGGGCAGTTGGTTCAGGCAGTAAAGCGAGTGATGGGGAGCGATGGCGAGTGGCAGATGAAACTTCGCCTGCTCACCTGCTCACGTGCTGCTCACCTCCAGCTGTGCGGCCCAGTTCCTAACAAGCCGTGGCCCGGTAGCGGTCCGTGGCCTGGTAGCGGTCCGTGGCCCGTAGGTTGGGAACCCCTGCTCTAATCTGTTCGCACTGCCTGAATAGCTGAATACTGTCAATACTCCTTTAGAGTATTGATCTTAGTGTATCATCAAATTCGTTTTTTTACATCAGAGTGTAAACATCTCAAGGGCATGGACTTTGTCTTGCTCACCATTGGATCTCCATCACTTTACACAGGACTTGGTATAGAGTAAGAATGAAATACTTTTCAATAAATCAATGAAGAAATGCAGGAATATGGGAATGGGGAGGAGAAGCAGGACACAGAGACGGAGTTCCCACTTCTTCTCCCACTTTGAGCTCATCAGATCTTGCAAGCAGTCATCAACTCCACCCCCAGAACCTGTCACGGGAAATACATCCTGTCCCAAGTCATTCTTTTTTAAGGAGCTGATGAGCTCAGTGTGGTCAGATTCAGTCCACAAATACTGACCGAACTATTTCTAAGTGACAGGTCCTGGGCTAGACACTGTAGATACAAAGATAAGTAAGACTGTTTTTGTCCCCTTTAAACTATTAGACATGACTTTGAAATGTTAGCTCCCAAATTTCTATCAAAGGGCTGTTTGAAAAATGTAATAATGGAAAAACTATACTGGCTGTGCTTTGCTTTGGTACATACTATGTTCTTCTGCACTGATGTTCTCCATGAGAATGAAATGCTACTATGTGGTATTTATTAGAGGATCATAGCTGAGGATACTCTATCATCTCCCCAAAGTATCATCACACACGTCATTTCTGACCTAAGTCCCAGAAGATGCTTTAGTTCCCCTGAAGAATGCTTTTACCCTTCTAAACACTACTAGTCATGTAACTGTTTTGGGAGAGTGTATAGTGTTATAGTTAGGATGGAAAGCTCCAGAATTCAACTGTCCGGAACTGAATTACCTGCAGTAACACTTCGAGCAGGTTTACGTCTCAGCACTTGATTGTCCTCATCTACGTCATCTACCCTGTAGAGTTGTTGTGAAGATTATATCAAGTAATACATGAAAAGTGCTTATAAAAATGCTTAGCACATAGTAAATGATCATGAACTATAAATTAATATCATCACAATGCTTTTCCTTTGCTTTGGCTCCTAGGGAGATTATAGCCAAATTGATAGCTCGACCTTAATAATTGCACAAAGACTGGGACAGACTCCTGAGGAATATAAACATTTAAAGGGTGAGGAAAGGACAAAGAGCCCTAGGAACCCGAGGGAGTATTCACAGAAACAGAGGGTGAACCAGGGGTGTGTGGCAGGGACAACCGTAGAAGAGCTACTTTGAGGAGACAACACTGTCAGGGGTACTAATTACTACTGAGAAGAGACCCATAAACAAATCCATTAACTCTTCAGGGATGGGGACAGAAAGTAGACTGCCAGGGGCTAAAGCAAATATATCTGAATGTACAATATGTCCTTTTTCGTGTTATGATACATGCATTCTCTTGCTTAATACTTAACTTTATGACGGAGCAAAGTATTATCCTCATTTTTACAGTTGAGGAAACTAGGCTTGGAGAGGATAAAAGTCTCAGAGCTCACGAACAGTGTGGTAAGGACTCCAATCTAAATTTGTCAAACACCCGAACTGTAGGCAATTCTCTCTTTAGTTTAAGAGTGGAGAAAGTGAAGTAGCTAGAGAAGAAAATAGAGATAAATGAAGGTTTCAAAAGATGGAACAAGCTTGGACATGTTAAAATATCGATGGGAAAGAACAGCAAAAGAGGTACTGATGCTGGAGAAAATGGGCATGGTCGGGGGGCAGAGCAGTAAAGCCCCTAAGAAGGCTCAGGGTGTGGGCTCCATCTTCACTGTGAAGACTTGTCTTAGACCAGCAGCCATGCTCATATCATGGCAGGCTTTTCTCCAGCTGATACAGTGTTAAAAACTTGAATTTGGATGTCCTCAGGTAGCTCTTATCAATGCCCTACAAGTCACAGAATACTCCTTACCCTACTGCTTCACCTATTTTCTACTATCACTTGGTTTCTAAAGGCATATGACTTTCCACTCCTTGAAAGGCTCTTCCCACTATAAACAGTAAGAACAAACAAACAAAACCGAACGAGTGCAGATGTAAATATGCTTACGGCAAGAAACTGTGGGAGTTCTCATCTGAGGATTTCCATTTTCTCTGTGCAATGGAATACCAAGTCATTTGCTGAGAGGGAGAAGGAAAGTGGAAAGCTGGAGATGTGAGGAGAGTGGTGAATGCCTAAAATAACTGCTGTGAAAAATGAGAGAACTAGAAAAAATAGAATTACAGCACAATTGTGTGGGCCCGTTTGAAGTCGGTAACAATAAACTTACAGCCTTGTTACTGCCTCTGTGATTTTCTCCAGTAGCGCTCATGTAGAAAAATAAAGAGTTGAGATTCTGTCAGGCAGGTTCGATAAAAAGACAGGGAGGAATTCGACAACACTGACAAGAGAAAGGTTTAAGACTGATAACGTGATGAAGAGGGAAGAAAAGACATTTAGGAAGATATGGATAAAATAAAAATTATATGGATTGGAAATTCTGCTAAAGATAGGTTGAAAGCAGTTGATTGAAAAACGTGGAAATATAGGAAGTAGTATGTTCAGTGGTCAGCCTGAATTGATAACTTCAGAAGTAAATCAGTTCTGGGAGACAAGGAACAGAACGCGGGCCATGAACCTGAGTGCTAAAGAAAAGAAGAGGTAATCATTCAGAATGAGAAGATCAATGACGTGCAAGGCCAAGGTCGTGGATGAATCTCAAGAAGTAACCCAGGCAGCTGCTAAGGTAGAAAGGAAGACTAAATCTAGACCGCGGGTTCCACTGAGTAAAAAACAATGTCCCAGTGGTCTGCAAATGAAGAAGGTTATAGAGTAGGGCATCTAGATGAAATGAATGCCCCCTCAAAGGTAGGGGTTTATGTGAGTGTGGAAGTGCCAAAATCTAAGATCTAGAGAGGACATCAATACCTTGCCCTGAAATATACAGGGTATAAACTTCTGGAGCAGAGAGCAATTCCATAGGAGATATGCGTATGTGTGTATTTATTATATTGTACATGCATATGTCTGTAACATAGTATATATGTGTGGGTGTGAATATATATATATATATATATATTCATTCTTTAAATATAAACATTATATGACCAAGTATAAGCAGAAGTTCAATACAGGAATGTACATATCCTACCAAATCTTCTAAGACTTTTCAACTGAAAAACTTCCCCTTAAATAAAATGATTACCCTTATATTTTGAAAAAAATAATCTGCTTCACTTACTATTAGCAAATAAAATACATTAAGGCATAGCTTTGGAAAAAAAATAAAAAATAAAAAATGAATCAAACCCATGACTGTGCAGAACTTTAAGGCTAAGGCTAAAGATGGTAGAGAAGACTACTTCGTATTACTCCTATGTATTCTTCCTGACCCGAACTCAGCAATACCTTCTGTGGGAAGACTCCAAGCCCCAAATCTGAGTTAGATGTCTGTCTTACATTTTTCCACAGCACCTGGTTCTTACCTCATCAGAAAACACATCACATGTGCTGTGAGCAGCCATTACTTGCCTCTCACATCAAAGGAAAAACTAAAGGAAATTTTCTATAATTCTAGTACCTAGTACTCTGCCTATAACATAGAAAGTATATAATTAATGTTTCTGGAAAAGAAGGAGCAAAAGAGGATATTAAATAGACTGAAACCAAAGAAGGAAAAAGCTTAATCTTTTCAAACATAAAGAAAGAGAACACAAAATTTCCAATCACCAGCCATTTCTAACAGAAAATTTCTACATAAGAAGTAAATAGGTTTGGTTAACAGCAAGTCTCAATGTCCTTTTTGAATAAAGAAAAAAAACTGCATAGGGATAATGACAATTAAGTCACTGAGATTTCAACTGTTTGCCAGTTTTCTACACATCTAGAATGGAACTGACTTTGATTGCCAGAGTTAATGTCATCTTTTCCATCTCCTAAATTATTCATAAGAGGAAATAATAGAAGGCTATCTCTAGCCTGAAAAAAGTAAATCTGTTATTGTAGTTGCAAGTTTTCTTGTCTTGTCTGTAATCCTCGGTTTTCCTGATACGCACCCTGAAGCTCCTTGAAGACCTGCCTTATCTCTGGTTACAGCCAGTAACCCTCACATAGTAGTTAACGCTGGAAATGTTTGTGGTGTCAACTAATGTTGAAATATAAAGGGACTATACAGCACTAGCATTTAAAATAACCAGCTCAAGATGTAGCAAAAGTGACTTTAAAAATTAAGGATTAATAAATCATCAGTTTTCCAACTGAAATTAAAGAATATTATCATAAATCTGCAAATAAAACACCAAGGTTGAAACAATGATATCAATGCAACATATACGCAGAATTTTCTCAAAGATTTTGAGAAAAGCAGCTTGAAAGGGGCTTCTATTTCTCAGTCTGGGTGGTGGTTAAATGGGTGTGTTCACTTTGTGAAAAGTCAATTAAAATTTCTTTACAACACAAACGTTTTAAAAAAGTAAGACAAGAGGCTTCAACCAGGAAAACGCTAACTGGGGAGAAGTTCTGCAGGGATCCTTGTCTTAGGAATGGAAAGGGGGACATGCAAGGGTCACACTGAAGGGGAAAAGGGCTGAGCAGGATGGAAGGGGGTAATAAAGAGACACTCAGTTTTTTACTCTATATATTTCTCTACTGTTTGATATAAAAACTGAAAAAATTATATTATACAGTGTTTTGGCAAAGTTATCAACTATTAGGCCTTTTATATTTAAAATGAGATGTCTTCTCTCCCCCATCCCCCTGCAAGGCTCTTATTTCCAAACACCACCAGCTGAGCGTTTCACAGTTACAGAATTTCAGAGATGAAAGACAGACTGGAGATAATCTATTACTAACTTCTTATTTCCATGACAAGAACATTAAGGCCTAGGGGGGTTAAGTGATTTGTCCTTAAGTGTGGCACTTCCACACTCACATAAACCTCTGGATTCCAGAGCTAGCAGAGATAGAGCTAGAGTTTAGGTTCTTGAACTCATAAATAGTTCATTCCTTTCTTAATTTCAAGTTTCTGTTTTTTAAAGATTCTATTCCATGGAACCTATAAAACCACTGATTGGAAGTTAATATTATTTACTGCTCAAATCCAGAGTGTTAAAAAAACTTATTGCAAATTTTACAGGTTCAAATATGGCACATGCATAATTCATATTTAAATTTGGACTCCCCTCCTTTAAAACAATTACTACAATTATTCCTTAAATACATATTTAAAAAATAATTTGACAAAATAACATCGAACCTAAATGTTTTCTACAAAAAGTAAAAATGTATTCAAAGATTCAATAGGCACATTTTAAACAGCTGCTGTATAAACCCAAAAGCAATTACTTTAGATACAATTTCTAAGCATCATTTAAATCATCTGTCTCTCACACCATGTAACTGAGAAGAGAGTGGTAACCTATGTTTCAAAATAAATCTTTAATAAATGAAGTGATCTCCTGCCTGGGGAGAGACAGAGCAGCTAAGAAAATTAGAAATGGGAAATACTGTCATTTATCTTATGGTCAATGGTTCAGATCAGAAGCAGTTTACGTTGGATAGCAGTTTAGCGAATGAGAAGAAATGTCTTGATTAGCTATTCTGAGAAAATGAGAATTCACTCCTCAGAACTCTTACAAGTTTCACATTGCCTATAATCTACTCCAAGCAACTAAATACCGAAAAGAACAAGAAACCTAATTAATCTTTGATTGTTAAAGACTGTTCCTTTAAGAAACAACAGTCTGTTTGCTCCCAGAGACTACTTTTTTGTTGTTGTTAAGATCCTCAAGAAATGTATTATTTAAGAAAAAATTCTGGACTTCTTCTAAGGTCTTAAGGAAAAAAAGACAAAACTGAAGAACTGAAAGTCTACTCTGGGTTAAAAAGAAAACATGAACATTTAAATATTTTATATTACATGATAATCTTCAATATCTTTTCAATAAATGTGAACTCAAACATAAAAGTTGAAGCTTTTCTAAAAGGAAAAATTTTAAACAATAATGAAGAAAGAGATGAGAGATGAAGAAAGGTAACTTTCATCAAGCGTTGTGGACATCAGATTAAGATAGAGACATGGGGTCAAATCTGTCTCTGCTACTAACTGCCCCAGCAAGCCAAGGTCTCCGGACCTTCTCTTTTTTTGGCCACACTGGGTGGCTTGTGGGATCTTAGTTCCCCAACCATGGATTGAACCCGGGCCCAAGACAGTGAAAGCATCAAGCCCTAACCACTGGACCGCCAGGGAATTCCCAAGATCTCTGGATCTTAACTGCTGCCTCTGCAAAGTGAGGACACTAATTCACCAACTCATTTTATGTGCCTACTATTGTACTAAACATTGTATGACTATTATTCATAACTAGCTCATGGATCTAGCAGAACCCTCCATTGCTAAACCATATGTTGATCTGTTGAGAGGCAACTTTTATAGCCAATGTTTTATTCGGCAAACTACAAGAACAAATTTGAAGTACTGGCCTTTCAACAGGTATTGACCCAAATATGACTGAACCAAAAATATTTAAATCTTAACATTTTAAAATAGACCAAGTGGCTAAATTATCTTTAAAATCTCCCTTACAATTCAAAGAAGTTAATTAAGTATATCAATGCAAAAAGGTATGGTTTCCCATGCCTTTTAAGTGATTTAGATAAGCATTAAAAGTATTAATAAGTGTGGGTAGAAAGAATAAAAAATTAAGTTGATTCACCAGTTTACGGTCAGGTTCAAATAATTTTTTTTTAGCTCTTTTTTTTGCGGTACGCGGGCCTCTCACTGCCGTGGCCACTGCCGTGGCCTCTCCCGTTGCGGAGCACAGGCTCCGGACGCGCAGGCTCAGCGGCCATGGCTCACGGGCCCAGCCGCTCCGCGGCATGTGGGATCCTCCCGGACCGGGGCACGAACCCGCGACCCCTGAATTGGCAGGCGGATTCTCAACCACTGCGCCACCAGGGAAGCCCTTTTTTAGCTCTTGAAGCAAATGAGGATGTATGGTGCAACAACAGGTGACTCATTCATGGCAAAAGAAAGTCATTTTTGTTTTACAAGTAAATTACTGTAATTATTTAAAATACTTCAACAGTTTAAACATACACAAACAATTTTATAAATTTTTATAAGTTTTATAAACGAAAAGATATATATTATGGAATTATCATTACATACTGGTAAGTTTAAGAGCAAGAATTTCATATTTTTTAATCTCTTTCTTCCCTCTCTTCCTCTTTGACTCCCATCCACATCCCCAGGTAACTCACGTTAAGTAACATGTATCTTTCCCTATTCTTCTCCATGTTCATATACTCATGAACACACACAACACAAATGGGAGGATGGATACCTGGTGTAAATCCTAAATCAACTGATATTCTCTAATTCATTCTTGTCAATGATTGCACAATATTCCAGGGTGTACACTGTACGTGGTTTATGCAAACGTTTCCTTGTTGTGTTGACAGGCATTTATGGTTACATACTAGTATTTTACTCTATGGGACAGAGTCCCAGCACTGGGGTTGCTGTGTTGAAGAACGCTTATTTTCCATTTTAACTGATGTTGTCAGATGTCTTTCCAAAAGACTATGGCAGTTCACTTTTCCACCAGTAACATTTGTATCTTTTTCCTTATATCTACACAGATATCAGACCTTTTCCATTTTTGCCAACCTGAGTTCTCACTGTTACTTTAATTGTATTTCCCAAAATGCTAGCTAGTTTGAGCACCTGGACATTTGGATTTGCACTTTTCGTGAAATGCCTATTATAGTCTTTGCCCATTTTTCCATTGGGTTGTCTATTTCTTGTTAATTTCTAAGAGCTAGAAATAGTGCTGATACTAACTTTTGATCATCTGCATTCCAATTTTTGTCCCAAATGGGTACTTTAAATATTAAACTTTGCTTGTGGTTTCCTTTTTGTCTTTTTCTTTTAAAGCTTTTTGTTTCTCTGTCTTGGCTAAGATTACCCCAACCTCTAGAACAGCACTGTCCAATAGAACTTTCCGCAATGGTGAAAATGTTCTATATCTGTACCATCCAATATAGTAGTCACTAACTACCTGTATGGCTAGTAAGACTGAGGAATGGAATTTTAATTAATTTAAATGTAAACATGTGGCCACTATATTGGACAACTCAGTCCAGAACTTAGCTACTCACAGTGTAGTCCATGAACTGGCTCAGGCCAGGAGCACTAATACAGTCCGGGAGGTGTGCCAACAGTGAACAGTCTCAGGCCCCATCCCAGAACTACTGTGTCAGTTTTCATCTTAACAAGATCCCCAGGTGACTCATATTTACATTAAAGTTTGAGAAGCACTGCTAATAATCATCTAAATTAGGAAGTCTCAAAACTTTTTTGGGCCATGGACCCCACTGGCAATCTGGTGATACTTGTGAACCCCTTCTGAGACTGAAGTCTCTAAAATCAAAAATTAAAATACACAGAATGGCAAAGGAAACAAATTACAGCTGACCCTTGAACAACAGGTTTGAGCCGTGCAGGTCCACTTACATGCAGATGTTTTTCAATAATAAATACTACAGTAGTACACGATCCATGGTTGGTTGAATCCACAGATGCACAGTTGCTGATAGGGAGGGCTGACTACAAGTTATATGCAGATTTTTTCAACTGTGCAGAGGGTCGGCACCCCATGTTGTTCAGGGGTTAATTGTATACTGCAATAAAACTACTGAAATATTTTTTAAAGTTATACATGTCCTTTTTTATTAATGCACTAAAGATAAGATCCAGTGAGGGATCTTCAACTACAATGAAGTTGAAGTAGTGATGAGCATAATCTCTAAAGATACCTGCAATAACTACACTGTGATATGGAAATACCCGAATTCTAATGCTGACAGAGTCATCGGCAGTGACAGTCCTACTGTGGTTTTTGTATTTACCTGTAATTGAAGGAAATGCTAAATTTCAGTAAGAAATGAAAATAACGTTTTCCCCATTCCACCTGGAGGCTTGTGGACCCTGAGTTAAGAATCTGCATGATTACTGAAGTAATGGCCTAGATTTCCTTCTAAAAATTTTAATCCAACTGGAATTAATATGTGTATACGGTATGGAATGTGAGGACCAACTTTTTTTTTTAACGGATGAATAACATCCAGTTGTGCTAGGACCCTTATACTAAAAAAACACTCTTGGGACTTCCCTGGTGGCTCAGTGATTAAGAGTCCACCTGCCAATGCAGGGGACACTGGTTTGAGCCCTGGTCCGGGGGGATCCCACATGCCACGGAGCAATGAAGCCCGTGCGCTACAACTACTGAGCCTGAGCTCTAGAGTCCGTGAGCCACAACTACTGAACCCATGTGCCACAACTACTGAGGCCTGCATGCCTGGAGCCCGTGCTCCGCGACAGGAGAAGCCACCGCAATGAGAAGCTTGTGCACCGAAACGAAGAGTAGCCCCCGCTCACTGCAACTAGAGAAAGCCCGTGCGCAGCCAAAAATATAAATAAATTAATTTAATTAAAAAAAAACCCCAAACCAAACAAACAAAAAACACTCTTTTTCAACTGAATTGAACGACCACTATTGTGGTATATAATTAGACCTGTTTCTATACTTTGTTCTACTGATGTTTGTTTCTCTGCCAATATCACATTTAGTTGACCTCAGTAGTTTTGAAGTATATACTGGGATCTTGGTAGGCCCAGCATCTCAGCTTTCCCCACCTTTCACATTTCTTCCCCCCACATTTTTCTTGGCAATTTCAGAACATTTGTTTTATTCACATAAACTAAAATCATTTATCCAATCCCAATCCTTGTATGGCATTTCTCTCCTCCACCAAAATATCAAACATAGAAAATAACAAAATTATTGGGATATAATTTAACTTATAATATAAATAATATAAATAAGTGCATTTATTATATATTTTATTTATAATATAAATATATAAATAACTGCATTTAATTAATATATTAACAGTATATATTAATATTAACATATGAACACACATAACAATATATATTTAGTATATACTAATATGTAGCATATATTAATAACAGTATATATTAATATATTATTGTATATAACAGTATATACTAATATACTAATAATAATATAGATAATATAAATGACTGCTTTTATTATATATTATTTATTCAGAATATAAATAATTGCATTTAATTAATATATTAACAGTGGAAAAATTGCTATTTTTATGACTTTGTCTCCTTTCTGAGATATAGTGCTTCCAGGTACAACAATAAGATTTAATCATTTTCTTCATATAAGTCCATTACTTTCCCCATGAATTAAGTATTTTCCCCCAAGTCCATCTCTAGCAGTTATTACTCTAAACCTAGAGAAATGCTATTGGTCAATTACACATTTATCCTGCATTCAGTCACAATATCAGATTTCTACATTAATTTTAGATGGTTTTTAAACTAACAGAAAAAAAAATTTTAATCTCCTTTCAAATTTTTACATGGATAGTTTTTTTCTTCTTAGTGCATCTGCTAGGTCCCTCTAAGACCATGTTAGGTAATAATGAGCAACTCAGTCTGTGTCTGGTTCCTGATTTTTACAGAAAAAGGTTTTACTGTTTTGCCATTTAGGATAAAGTTTTTGCGGGCATTTTTTAAGTAAATATTTTAAAGTCTCTTTATTTGGAATGGTCACTGAATTTTAACATCCTTTATCATTTAATGATACAATCACATGGTTATTCACCTTAAACTTGCTGATATAATGGATAATCCTTTCTGTCCTAGAATATACTTTACTTAGTCGTAAAGTATTATTCTTCTGATACAATGCTAGAATTCATTTTTGAACATTTAGTTTTTGCATCTTTAGCAATAAGTAAAATTAGCTGATAGATTTGTTTTTTTTTGCTTTTGTACTATCCTTCTCAGAGCTTTCCATCTTTTTCAATACTAGTTTCATATAGTTTATTTAACTGGAATCAGCTGTGCTTACAGAAATCAACTGTAAACCTATCAGGGTAATCCATCTGTGAACCTGGTAACTTCATCAACAGTACATCTTTACTCACTCTGTAATACCTCTATGGTAATCATTCTATTCAAGTTCTCCACTTCTGCTAATTTTAGTAATCTATATTTCGTTGGGACATTTTTTTCAGTTTTCAAGCTTTTCACAGAGCCACATGCAATATTAATGTCCAATAATTCCAAACTCCTTATTTTGACTGTTCTGTTTTCTTTCCTAAGATGACTACTAAATGTCTTTATTTTTCATCTTTCTCTTTAATAATAAAGGCACTTTAAGGCGATAGGTCTTCCTCTGGCCCAGCTTTAAATGTGTCTAAAAGATTTTGATATAGAATGTTCTCATTTTAATTGCTTTCTTGTTTTCACTTCCTCTATGATCTAAAAGATATGTTTCTCGTTTGTTTTTTGTTTCTTCTTTGATCTAAAAAATGTTTCTTAATTTCTAAACTTTTTCTGCTCACCTTTTAATTGTCACTACTAAATTAGGATAAAAATAGGGACTACAAAATCCTTACTTAAAAATTTATTTATTTTACTATGTGGTCAAGTGTATACATGATAGTTCTGTCAACTTTTCACTGACATTTTATTTATTCATTTATTTATTTTTTGGCCACCCTGTGCGGCTGGTGGGATCTTAGTTTGCCAACCAGGGATTGAACCAGGGCCCATGGCAGTGAAAGCACAGAGTCCTAACCATGGGACCGCCAGGGAATTCCCTTCATTGACATTAAAAAAAAAAGTTATTCCCTGGTCAAGGAATGTTAAGCTCTATACATAGCAACTAAATCAAAATTATTGATTGAATCTATTCTTCTAGCCCTGACTTATTTTTATGTCTATTAAATCTATCCAGTTCTGTAGAAAGTACATTATAAACTTTCCCCCCATCATTACACTTCCATTAAGTTCTCCTTGTTTTTCTAAAACCCTTTTCTTTATAATTACTATGTTCCTTGATACGTAGAAGTTTATGTCTCTAAAATCACCTTTCATTATTGTTTTCTGTTACCCTGTTTTGTGGTTCTAATCTTATATTACTATTACATTCTTGTTCTTTTTTCATAACTGTTAGTCCATCCCTTTAATTTTCAATCTTTATCAATATGCATTAAGCATATTCCTTATAGATAAATAGAAATGAGTGTGGTTTTACAGTCAATATGGCAGTCTCTTTAAATGGAATACTTTATTTTTCAGCTTTCTGGAGGCAAAGGAGTCTTTATCCACCTTATCTGGAGTGGGAGGGGCAGGGAGTCCTATAGATTTTTACAGGTTAAGCTCTGTCAACAATCTGTTCTGGTCTTGCTTAGGGCTTTCTCATACTGTGTCCAGGCTTTCACTCAGGCCAGGAGAGAAAAACCCCAAACATGGTAGCCTATTTCTAAGATGGCCTCTATCAATTTCTTCCCTTGTATATGGCAAGATATTCCCTGACTGAAGACTATTCCTTTTAATGCTCTGCTTGACTAAGAGAACATGATGATGTTGGTGGGACTTTAAAGTCCTAAGAAGACTTTCAGCTTTGGCCTGGGTTTCTTTATGCTTGAACACTTACTCTGGAGACCAACTGCTAGGTCCTGAGGCTGCCACGTTGAAGGATGCCTAAACTAGTCACATGGAGAAGCCAGCTAGAGAGTGATCTGGCCCCAAACATGTGAATGAAGACTTCCGATGACTCCAGCCTCAGACAGGTAAGAAATATCCAGCTGAGCCTATCAATCTTCAGAGCTGTGACAGATAAAAATTAAGTCACGAAGTTTTTAGTGTGGTTTGTTATGCAGCAATACATAACTGGAACATTAGCTTTCCCAAAGCCCCAGACTTCAGTCAGGTCTAGCCACCTCCTAACCCTAATGTGAGCTTGGCTAAGAAGAGGCAGATCATTGGAATTGAAAAAAAAGGAAAAATGAAATGCATTTAGGGTGTCATCTCTTTCAAATATGCCTCAATAGCAAGGCTTATTCTTTCCGTAGTTTACGTTGACTATCTCATGTAATTTCAAAGTGTTACAATAAGTGGGAGTTTATTGAGGTTTGAGTTTGGCATGGCTATACCCAGTAGTATGATGACTCAATTTTGACACTATTTTTCTCTATTTGAGCTGTGAAACCTTTATTCATACAGTGACCCATGGTAACATCTGGCCATTATTTGGCTGAAATGCCTATTTTACATATCAAGTTGATGGCTGTTTTTAAAATTATTTTTTGTGCTGCTAATGCCATGACAAAATTAAATGCAAACATAGGCATGAATGTCATGGGGATAATAGTCCAGTATAAATTATTTATTCAGATGATCCAGCATATACAGCTATTAATTACTTTTTTATATCGATAAAGAAATTAAATCATAAAGTTAAAATGATTAAAAAAAACCCTCTTAGACACTCCAAATTATGTCTGTAGAATCTGGATTGAGATGTGTATAGCAAGAGAACAAAGTGTTCATAGTGTACCCAGATTGAAGCTACAGTACTTGGTAAGGTCCCTCATGAGTTGTTTTCCCTTCCCAAAATATGATGATATACCATCCTGGCCCCTAGGTTCAAAATTTCATCTCAAGACCTAATAATCCCCTCAAAATCTGTCCCTGAAATAAATTAACAATGTCACTGGATTTCTTTAAGATTATAAACACAGTGGCAGATGGGGAAAAAAAAGGCCACATTACTCTTTAAAAAATTTTTCCTCTTACAGCCATGTATGAAACAATCAGCTAAAGGAGGCTTCTCCCCGATAACATCCTATTTTAAACTGCCTTCATTATAGCTTTCCCATGAACTGTTCCCTCCTCATGAAGTTTTATCTTTAAGTCATTTACATAATTTGTAAAAATACAACAAGTTTATAAAGAAGCAACAGGTTTTAGATGTATATGTAAGAAATGGGTTTTAGAACCTCCAAGTAGTAATACTACAGCTAGTGTTATTCTAATTATTATATTCGTGGATGTTATAAATACATTAAAATATTAATTATTATAGTATATAAAATATGAAATTTAATTAAGAATATAAAGTGTTTTTGTACCTCAATAAGTAAACAACAACAAAGGAGATTTGTGTTCATGGTCCATGAACCTGCCACATTAGAATCCTAGGTTATTTATTAAAATTGAGATTCTTAGGTCCGTCTCAAACCAAAACCAGAATCTATGAAAGTATCCAGGAATCTAAGTTTTAAGCAGAGCTTATTCAACTTAAATGTAATACAGAGAGGCAAAACTATTATTGTTTACTAATGAATTTGTCAGATACCCAAAAAATAATTACAACTGATGAGTATTATTATAACATGTATCTTATAAAGGAATTTTAAATTCATCAGTTGGGCAGGATAAAAAAGAAACTTCAGAAAACAAATAGTTAATAATGCCCTGAAATTAAAAAACCCGACTAACAAGTATGTATCATTAATGAAATACTTCATTTTCATTCAAATAAAATTAACAGGATTATTCATGTATGAATACTTAAGATGAGGCTCAAGGTAATTTTGCAGAATTTTTCTCAATAAATGTAACTATGTTTCCTAAACAAGGAAGTTCTCTTAAACAAAACACTCTTCTTGCTTCCTAGTTACCAAAGTTCTCATAAGAGAAAAGTATTTCACCATTTCCTCATGAAACTTAATGGCTCTAAGTACAGACTCATTAATGCCCTATATAATATTGTTAACTTTTCTTTCTTTTGAAAAGAAACATTCTGAAATAACTACAATAGCACAACAGCTGCACATAGCTTAGCTACATGTACTGGACCAAAATTCTGACCTGTTACAAAGAGATTTCATAAATAGGAAATAAACGTATAACACTTATGAAAACACTAAGTACCATACACAAGCTCATGTATGAAATACAGCTCAAAATATGCTATAATTAGACTATGTTACTGATGCTTATAAAAAAACTCTCAACTTGAAGTAAAAGATGAGCCCTATTTTCCAGGGTTAGTATCCAGATATTATTTCCAAATAACTAAAGATGTGGAAAAAAATAATGAAAGAAAATTCCAGAAATCTACTAAAATTGGCACTTCAGGAAGAGCGACTTCTTTTTTAAAGGTCAAAAATCACATTTTATTACATTTCACGTAATAGATATTGAACAAATCAGTTTTTCACTTCATATCTGCCATGAACTAGGAGCTTATATGAATAAAGGCACAATTAACTGTGTACTTGTGGGGCTTTAACATCTCTGAATGCTTTTGTTAGGTGTAATTATGAAAATCAGTGTAATAACTGAGACACCTTTGATCTGAAGACTACATGTTTTGCCAGAAAAGTTTCAATTTTTAAAAATTCTATCTCCCAGTTATAGATCTACTAAATTTTATTAAAAAAACATAATATTTGATTGATTTAAGGCAATGGATATGAAGTAAGGAATATAAATGAAAATAAGGTAACAATGCAACACTTTGGCCTCTAGGTCAAAAATGACAAGATGTTTTGAGTAGCCCAAAACTGGTTACAGAAATAAATGGATATATGCTGCCACCATGTGGTAAAAAAAAAAAAATTCAGTTCATTTTTGGAAAAAACAAAACTCAATCCAACAGTCTTAGTAAACCGGAAAGTTTGTTTTCCCAACTCCCAGTTTTAAAACTCAGAGACATAACTAAAAAATACCTTAGTTTCTCTTAGTAACCCACATGGAATTGCCATGATGCTGCCATTTTTGGGGCATTTATATTTGTTGGCTCTTGCCTCCTCTTTTAAGTTTCCTATTAATTTACTACTTGTTCTATAAAATAGTAGTACCATCTTGTATTTGTCCTGAGTTTATCCCCTTGCAAGTCAATCCTCACCTTATGTGATTTTATGATTTTGTGATTCTATGAACTTCAATCACATTTTCCCCAGCTGTTGGTGTTCATCTGACACATACTAATCTTTGTATGTCCT
Source organism: Orcinus orca (assembly GCF_937001465.1). Taxonomy (NCBI): domain Eukaryota; kingdom Metazoa; phylum Chordata; class Mammalia; order Artiodactyla; family Delphinidae; genus Orcinus; species Orcinus orca. The sequence goes on from NC_064576.1 coordinate 32,405,490, forward strand.
CAGATAGTAAACTCAGCTGCCCAAATACCAGATCTTACTTTCCAAACTCTGAAATTTATGGCTATATCAGGAATTCAATAATCATTAATAGGTAAGTAGTGCAAACAACCAAAATTACAATGTTCAAAGCTGTACATTTTGTTCAAGGTCTAGTGATGCATTTTATTTTGCTTTTAATATTTTTCTTCATAATGCCTAACGAGTCATCACCCATATCAGTACAAAGTTAAACATGTTGAGAAAAAAGATTCTCTAATGAAGCTAAGATTCTTTTTAGAGAAAACAGAGGATTTCAAAGCTAAATATTTTACATGCACAGACTGGCTTTTCTCTTCCTTCACCTGTGTTTAAAACAAAATTGTAAGGTGATTCCACTTCTGGTGATGGTTCCAAGTTCCCATCTGACCAACCCTACTGCAGATACAACTTCAAATTCTGGACGAAATATAAAACAACCATCTGAAGGCACAGGAAAGTGACCAAAATCAGGCAGATTCTGGAGGGATGTCTTCTACGAGAGGAAGAAGGGAACAGCATTGGGTAAATTTCCTGGTCTCTCTCTCTCTTTTTAAAATGCCTTTTAGCTGGAAGGCAGGCCTACTATGTGCCAAGTTGGATGATAAAGGTACAACAGAATATCCTTCATCTTTCTAGCTTGAAGAACCAGAAAACAAGAGTTTTGGGCAACTCAGCTGCTCTAAAGTGAGGAGGGAATTCTAGAGACAGCCAGAAAAGGGGTACTCTGAGTTCTGCAGATAATCTCTGCCAGATCTCTGGCTGACCTCTGAACAACACATGTGTAGGACAGACCCAAGCAGTCCTACTAAGGCCAGAAAAGCCTAACTGAAATTTGAGCTGCTGCCCAAGAGACAGAGCATGCTATCTGAGTACAAACCAGTTAAATTCCTGCTAAAACAAAAGCATCAGCACTGTCAAAATGCAGTCTCCACAACCTAACAGTTGCAATGTTAAGATCTAAATTTACTCAGATTTAAATTATCAATTTAAAGTTACTCAACCTTTGAAGAAACAGGAAAATGTGACCCATCCTTAAAAGAAAAGACAATCAACAGAGACAATCTCTGAGGTGACTCAGATTTTGGAATTAGCAGACAAGGATTATAAAGCAGAGATTTTAACTATTCTCAGTGGTGTAAAGGAAAATGTGCTTATAATGAATACACAAATAGCAGAGAAATAAAAACTATAATAACCAAATGGAAATCTAGAAGTGAAAAATCTGACTATTAAATTTTACACAAGAAAAACAAAAAAGTATGTCCACACAAAAGCCAATGTTCAAATGTTTGTAGCAGCTTCATTTATAACGTCTCCAAAGTGGAAATAACTCACATGCCCATCAACTGGAGGATGAATATATCCATACAATTAAATATTACCCAAAAATAAAAAGGAACTACTGATACATTAAAAAGAAAACAGTCTGGCAATTTCTCATAAATTAAATATGACCAGTGGATGGATAGATGGACAGGTATGTGATTAATATAAGTATAGTGATATGCTAATGGCAGAAATTAGGTGACGGGTATACTGGTGTTCATTGTAAAATTTTTTCTAGTTACCTATGCTCAAAAACTTTCATAATAAAATAGAAAAAAAAATAGTCTCTAGGGTTGGTGACCAATTTTGAATATGCTGATTTGGGGATCATAAACTGAGAGGTTACATAAAAGAAAACACACAGGTTATAATCAGTCTGCTAATCTTCTGAGATCTTCCTCCAATTTGCCTTACTAGCGTAGTACTCTACCACTCAGAAAAACTTTGCTATCTGCAAACTCGAGATTTTACTTTGTGCTTCCTTTCCAATATAATGTTTACTGTTTGTTCCCCTGTACTCCTTTTTTTAAAATTTAATTTTATTACTTTTAAAATATTTATTTGGCTGCATCGGGTCTTAGTTGTGGCATGCAGGATCTTTAGTTGCAGCACATGGGCTCTTCGTTGCAGCATGTGGGATCTAGTTTCCTGACCAGGGATCGAACCTGGGCCCCCTGCATTGCGAGTATGGAGTCTTAGCCACTGGACCACCAGGGAAGTCCCTCCCTGCGCTCCTTTTAATTTTTTTATAAATTTATTTATTTTATTTATTTATTTTTGGCTGTGTTGGGTGTTTGTTGCTGCACACAGGCTTTCTCTAGTTGTGGTGAGCGGGGGCTACTCTTCATCACGGTGCACGGGCTTCTCATTGCGGTGGCTTCTTCTCGTTGTGGAGCATGGGCTCTAGGCGCACGGGCTTCAGTAGTTGCGGCACGTAGGCTCAGTAGTTGTGGTGCACGGGCTTAGTTGCTAAGCGGCATGTGGGACCTTCCCAGACCAGGGATCAAACTTGTGTCCCCTGCACTGGCAGGCGGATTCTCAACCACTGTGCCACCAGGGAAGCTCCCTGCACTCCTTTTAAAACATAAATTCCATGAGGCCAGAGATCTCTGTTTTGTTCACTGAGGTATTCCACGCACCTAGAACAATGCTTGCCACATAATCAAGGTATAGTGAATTATTTATTGAATAAATTTTATTCTCATAATAATGGCCATGTGAGTGAGGCAGATGTTACATATTCTCATCCCTATTTTACAGATGGGGACTGCAGGGAGGGGTAGTAAAGACTAAGTTTTTTATCCAAGATCATCACACCATCGTCGAGTTGCAGAGATGAAACTCAAACTAGTATCTCTGAATTCCCCAGATACCAGAGCAGTAAATAATTTAACAAATCATTTCAAAAAATAACCCCCCACAATATATTGCTAAAAAAATTTCTTTTAATATTAGATATTAACATTCACTCACTATATCCTTATAAAAAGGTCCTAGCTGGTGACTTTTCATTTAAAACTTTTCAGTCTATATTTTCTGAGTGTTGGGCAAGTTGACCTGTACTAGGCCCTTGACAGAGAAGAAGAATCTAACTTTAAGGGTGGCTTTAATACAAAAGTAATTCTATTATGTCTAAATCATATTCTCTGAGTTTCTAAGACCTTTTATTATGGAGATAAGGCATTACTTTTCTTTTTTCCTGAATGTGATTCAGTTCCTTCTTTATATTAAGTTCAGGAAAAGGTTTAAGACAGAAGATTATATTTTCAGCTGAGAGGTGGTAAACCTTTAAGAAGCAAACTTGCACATAGAAAGGTTCTATGATGGCTAGTTTTTTATGTCAACTTGGCTAGGCTACGGTACCCAAATATTCAGTCAAACGTTATTTTACATGTTTCTGTGAAGGCATTTTTTAGATGAGATTAACGTTTAAATCAGTAGACTCTGAGTAAAGCAGTTTACCTTCCATAACGTGGTGGGCCTCATCCAATCAGCTGAGGCCTCACTAGAACTAAGACTGACCTCCCCTGAGCAAGAACGAATTCTGTCAGCAGACTGCCTTTGGATTCAAACTGCAACCCTCCCTTGAATCTCCAAGCCTGCCAGCCTACCCCATTAGATTTTGGATTCGCCAAGCTTCCACAATCACAAGAACCAATTCCCTAAAATATACGTTTCTCCATATATATTTACATATCCTGTTAGCTTTGTTTCTCTGGAGAACCCTAACACAAGCTCACAAACAAAACTGCTTCTGTGTTCAAGAGGTATTCATGCACTAAAAACACTAAGGAACTCTATGAGTGAAACCAGTGTTAATTTTCTATGCTTTCATGTCAATAAAATACTAAAGGTATTAGGAAGGTTGAAACAAAGTAAAATCTGGGATACAATGCCATTACTGACCCTTGAGAGTAGAAAGACTTGCTTTACCACACAGTAAAAATATGTCACATACTAATGGTAATTTTAGAGATCCAAGCCTTCTTTTTTTTTGGTCCAAAGAATCCTTTGTTTAGGAGAAGGTACTCTTAGAATCCCCAAATGTCAAAAGAGATTAAAATAGAGGTGGTTTGGGCTTCCCTGGTGGCGCAGTGGTTGAGAGTCCGCCTGCCGATGCAGGGGACACGGGTTCGTGCCCCGGTCCGGGAGGATCCCACATGCCGTGGAGCGGCTGGGCCCGTGAGCCATGGCTGCTGAACCTGCGCGTCCGGAGCTTGTGCTCCGCAACAGGAGAGGCCAAAACAGTGAGAGGCCTGCGTACCGCAAAAAAAAAAAAAAAAAAAATAGAGGTGGTTTGATAGAAACAAGGATAGAAAGCTCCTCCAGTCCTCCCTCTAAAAAATAAGAAGTCCCTGAGGGACACTGACGTACCATAAGGTGCTGCAGAACTAAGCCTGAAAACTTATCTGCCTTGTCTCTAACGAACCATGTGGCACACCGCCACCGCTGCTGCCACCATCACCATCCTGGACATTCTACAGAGACAATGGAGATTAAATGATTTGCCCGAGGTTGCAAAATTAGTTAGTAGCCAAATTGAGGTCTTCTTTGTCCTTTATTATTTTGACTTTAGATGCAAATTTTTTAAAAGTTAAGAGCTATTTTTCTAAATGTGCAAAACAGTTTACCTGCACAATGTGGCAGGTTAGCAGCAGAAAAAAACCACCATAATAGACCCCTGTGGTAGGGTTCACATCAGCACATCGGCCTCTCTGGCATCACTCCTGATGACTTCAATGCTCCTATGAGCAGATGGAAGCTGAGCCTTCATTTGCCTGTAATATTGGCTCTATAATGACCGAAGTAGATTCCATCCAGCACTAACAGTGCAGCAAATCAGAGCATCAAAATATAAATTAAATCATAAGTGTTTATTTCTGGATAACAGATCTTTGGTAAAAGTTGCCCTTGAAATAGGACACAAAATAGTTTATAGGCAACCTTGCTAAAAATCACATTTTTACTTTGAAACAGAATTGTGAGCAATTCAATGAAGTAAATGGGACAAATAGTATTATTTTCTTCATTTGACAGAGCAGGAAACATTGAATGACTTGTTCAAGGTCACACAAAGAATGAGTGTCAAGATATCATCTAAGGTATAACTCCAACCTACTAGAATTTGAACTCTGGAAGGGCAGGCACTGTCTCTCTTGTACTCACTGTTGCCAGCACCTAGCACAGCACAAGGCATCAGTGGGGTGGATGCTAACATTAGTGCATGTGCTCTGAACAGGTATTAGGAGAGCTAACTGTATTGGATGAAGAGGCAAAATGACTTATAAATGGACAAGGGCTTCCTTTCTTATCACCAACAGGGCGGATCTGTAATGAAGAACTGAGAATGAAATGAGATACAACAACAAAACACTCAGCTGGGGATTATGGCCAATATCATGGACGTACCCTGCCAAAATAAGATGGCTATTTCCAGTCTCACCTCCTTCCCACTACTTATGAAGAATCACAGCAGTCAGCATCCCCGAGTTCCATTTTTCTTTCACTGATTTTTATATTCCCTATCACAAATCTTAAGGACCTCTTGGAGCTTCTTCACACCAGGGATCAAAATTATACAAACCTCAGTCAGTTGTTTCAGTTGACCCTTGTTTTCACTTAATTCTTCGGCCAGGTCTTTCTTTTTCACTTGTAGTTCAGAGATTTCCTTTCTTAATGGATTCACTAGTTCATGGAACCGAATCTTTGAAAAAAAAAAAATCATATTAATAAGCAGTCTCGAGACCCAAATTACAATTAAAATTTGCTAATTAACAGCACTCTCAATTATCAGTACTACACGGAAAAGTATTAAGATAATAAAGGAAAGTGTTAAGGAGTTTCAGATTATATGCCTGTATACTAAAGTTTTGTTTGTACAAAAATGATACAAGACAGTCTTTAATTGTCCCTGACCACTAATACTTCATTAAGTCTTAATGTTCAATTAAGTCCCCTCAAGGCCCAGATTATCTGTAACTCCCCACCTGTGACACGGTCTCTCTTTCCTCTCTTCTATCAGTCCTCCATGTTCTCCTTACTCCTTACCTCCCACTACTGCTCACTCCACACTATCCACTTGTTATTTCCTCAACACATCAAGTGTTCCAGAGTTTTGCTCTTGCTCTTTCCTCTGATGGAAAAGCTCTTCTCACATATAAATGTACGGCTCATGCTTTCACTCCCTTCTGGTCTCTGACCAGACATCACCCTATCAGTAAAACCCTCCCTGACTTCCCTAACCAGATTCTTCTGGGGGCCACGCCACCTGTGGGATCTTAGTTCCCCAACCAGGGATCGAACCCGGTCCCTTGGCAGTGAGAGCACAAAGTCCTAACCACTCGACCGCCAGGGAACTCCCTCCCCTACGCTGATTTAAAATAGCATCCTCACACTTCATTCCTGCTCTTTTCTCCATAGCATTTAGGACAAACGTTCTACATATTTTAATTTGTTGTGTGTGTTGCTCCATTGGAATGTAAGCTCTGTGAGGACAGGAATTTTTGTCTGGTTTGTGCACTGCTCTGTCTCCCATGCCTAAATATAGGAAAAGCCTACACCCCAGGCTCTTGGTGAAATCTACTTACTACCACCGCTGTGGAAGGGATAATCAGGATGAATCAGGAGGTATTTTCATGTCACTGTTCCATTCAGTTCAGACCTCTCTTCCCACTCATAATTCTCTCAGGGGAATTTGCCTGCCCTAACTTAGTAAAGTGTTCCAACTAACAAGCTCCTACAAAACTAAGCTATCAGCAAATTAGGAGAGGACAATTAGGGACTACTTATTGTATAGGCATACAGTCTGAAACTCCTTAATGTATTGCTGTATTGCAGGAGTACCATATTTGGTAAGAGGCAAGTCCTAAGGCTAGTACTTGACACAATGAACCTGTGTATAATTAACTAGTTAGGATGGTACTGTCTGAAAACAAAAGATAAGACAAGGAACATTAACAGATCAGAGAACAAAAATATGTATGCCTGCCACTAATGGGATACTTTCCATCTACAATGGATAAAGCCTCAATGACAGCACTTGAGATATTTAATTGGTTTTGGACAGTACTTTGGGCAGAACAATTATGTTCAAGCTATGTTAAATAAAAAGCTGGACAAAAAACAGTACTCCGTTTTGTAGGAAATCATTAATCTGGAAGCCTTATCCAAATGAGAACCAAGAGTAGCAACCACTACAGCAAAAAGAACTGATAATATTTATTATGTGTTTACTATGTTCTAAGCACTGTGTTAAGCATTTTACATACAAATTCATAGTTAATCTTCACAATTACCTCAACAGAAAGTTGCTGTTAGTATTATTCTTTTTTAATTGAAGCATAGTGGATTTACAATGCTGTGTTAGTTTCCACTATACAGAAAGGTGATTCAGTTATACATATAAATATTCTTTTTCAGATTCTTTTTCATCATAGATTATGACAAGCTATTGAATAAAAGGCACTGTTATTATTATTAACCCTTTTACAGATGAAAAAAATCAAGCCTCTTAGGGTGAAATGACCTCTGTATATCACAAACTTGCAGTTTGTGTGAGATGTGTGCTCTTGAGAGCCCTGGTCCCACCCTGCCACTCTGAGACCATTTCAGGAAATCCATGGGACCAAAACTATTTTCCTAGTAATACTAAGATTTTTTGCCTCTTTTACTCTTAATCTTATGCCCATTAAGTGTCTGCCGGTGGCTACATGATGTGTGATGATATCATTGCTCTTAAGGCTAATGAAGTGTGTACTTGTGTATTCCTATATTGTAAAAATTTCTCAGTTTTTATTTCAAATATGGTAAATATTAACAGATATAGTCTATATAAGCAAAATCTCTTTGGGGTCTTCAATAATTTTTAGAGTGTAAATGGATGCTGATATCAGAAAGATTTGAGAATACTGCCATAGATCAATCCTACATACAGACTTGTGTAACCAACACTGCAGTTGAGATCCTGACCTAGATCCGTAACGATCGCCCTCATGCTGTCCCTTTATAATCACACCACTCCCCTCTTCTTTAATGTCCCTAACCCCTGGCAAACACTAATCTGTTATCTCTATAATTTTTCATTTGAGAACGTTATAAACTGCCACAGTTTATGATAAAATAATTCATTTCTATGGATTATCCAGCCATTAACTTTAGAGCCCTATTTATTGCTTGACTTTGGAGGTCAATGGCCAAGACCCTTTAAAATTTGGTGATCTGAACACCATTCACTCACTTCAGATCAGAGTCATAAAATAATTTATCAATTAGGTACTTCAAAAGTTATGGCAAAAAAAAAAAGTTATGGCTACTATAGAAATGGCAAATTTTAGTCTGGAAATATATGCATTCTTTTTTTTTTTTTAATGATACAAGACACTTACAGACACATATTCAGGAATAGAAAGCTGATCTTCCGGAAGACCTTTTAGGTTCATATATTGGTCTTCTGTCAACTCAAAGTCACGCAGGTTTCGACGAATATCTCCAGCTTTCTCTCTTAGCTGAAGGTTTGTCTCTTCTAGTTGCTTCTGTCTCAATAAAATAGTTTCCATTTCTTGTTTCATTAGTTCTTGATATTTTCTACATTAGGAGAGAATGTATAGCAAGCTTAAAAAAATCACTGAGATCTAATTTTCTCAAAGTTCCTTTTTTATAGTAACGTAAAATTAAGAAATGAGAAGCTTAATAGTATTTTTGGCTCCAACTAAATGCTGACTTAACCAGTTAAACACGAAACGACAATGCTACACTAATTACTGAATGTGTAGCCACATAAATTATTAAATAGAAAATTAATGTTCTTAATAACATTTAAAATTCAAATTATAAAATTATACATGTCTTCTCCTTAAGGTGTAAATCTTATATACCTGCTTTGGACCCTACTCATTAAAGTAATTTTCATTTGTCTTTATCCAGGTACTTCAAGGTATACCTCTTTAAGATGGCAACACTGAACCACCATAATGTATTCATTCAACCAATGAGGTAATGAAATCAGTAATCCACACATAATCAACCGCCTTTCTCAAGGAATCCATGTAGTACACATTGTTAGTTGCCCACCCAAAAATTTTGAGCAGGAAGGCACCCTCTGATTTTTCCCCCTCCTACTGTATCACTCCCATCAACATACAAACATGCTGTTATTCGTCCTGTCTTAAATGAACAAACAAGCTCCCACAATTTTTGACCCCCTTTCACTGCCCCTTTTGTTTCTCTAAAGTATTCTGTATGTGCTCTCTTCAATGCCTTTCCTCTTAAACCCAGGCCAATCAGGTCTGGTAACATTCAGATTGCTAATGATCAATTCTCAGTTCTTTCCATCCCTATCAATAGCACTTGAGACATCTGATCTCTCCCTCCTTTCTCCATCTGGCTTCCCAGATACCCTATTTTTTTCCTCTTCATTTTTATCCTATTTTCTTGGTGGCACTTTCTCGGTCTTATTATCTAGTTTGCCTTAGTGTTGGAGTACTCAGTCCCCTCCTCTGTCTGTGTTCACTCCCTTGGGGAATTCATCCAGTCTCGTGACTTAAATACCATCTATATCCTAATGACCCAGATTTATATCTCTAGATCAGACTTCTCATATACCTCCACATGGATTTCTAATACGACAACTCTACCTTAACATGTTCCAAATTGAACTCCTGCTCTTCTCTCACAAACCTATTCCACTATGGTTTCAGCATCTTTAGTTTTGAATTTTATTTTATTTATTTATTTTTTATACAGCAGGTTCTTATTAGTTATCTATTTTATACATATTAGTGTATGTATGTCAATCCCAATCTCCCAATTCATCCCACCACCACCCCCAACCATCTTTAGTTGACAGCAATTTCATCCCTTCATTTATTCAGGCCAAAAATGTTGGTACAATCCTTGATTCCTCTTTCTCTCCTAAACCCCACATCTAATCCATTAGGACATCCTATCAACTCTACCTTCAAAATATATTCAGAATCCAACCACTTTTTACCACTATCAGCTATCAAGAGAATTACTGCAATAGTCTCCTACTGCCCTCTCCACTTCATTTAATTTGATCAGTGCCTAAAGAAATAGAGTAGAAGTCCTATTATCCAATGCAGTGGTTTTCAAAGTGTTATCCCCAAACCAGTAGCAGCATTAGCATCATCTGGGAACTTGGTAAAAATGCAAATTCTCAGGGCCCAACTCAAATCAGAATCTGAGGGTGGGACCCAACAATCTTTTTTCAGCCCGGCAGGTGGTTCTGATGCATGCTAAAATTTGAGAACCACTTATCTAATGAGATAGTAGCTGATAATTGGTCTGATAATTTTTTAAAATATCAGTTAAAGAGTAAGATCTTATAAAGGGAAAAGACACCTACTTTACACATTTACAGCTAATTAAAATATAGACATAAACATTCACTGGCAACATTTTTTACATAGGGTACAGATTTTTTGTAATATGGAGATATGCTTTGTTTTTCTGTAAATCATTTTTCATGATTTCCAAATCTGATTTCTTTACAATGGCAGGAGACCTTTTGAAAAGACACTTGGGAAATCTGAGGATACTTTTTATGGATTTGATTTTTGCCCCTAATCTCTAAACACCTCTTGCTTACACTTAATTTGATGATTTTTAGTCACTCGCTTTAATTGAATCTTTCCAAAGAATTCATTATAGTTTGCAAATAAATGACATGTTTTTGTACTCATTTTAAAATATAATTTTAATTAAGTGTAAGTATGATTATGTAAGTATAATAAGTATGATTGGCATAGGCATATTTGAGAGTAAACACAACAGACTCTGCATAAACACACAACTGAGCTGGAGGAAGTATGTAGGCAAACAAAAGGTACATTAACCCAGAAGAATTCAATGGGCCATAAGAATATATCAGTATGTTCTACAGAGCAAATGAAAAATTTAATCCAGACAGCCAGTTAAGTGGTGGTGAGTTTAGAGAGCTTCCATTGTCATTTATGGTTCACTGACACTGGCAATATTTGTTGAATGAATGTTGAATTCTGCCTTTTTGAATTTTGTGTACGTATCAAGTAGTTTTTTTTGTCTGGATGTAAAAATTATTACCGTCTTTGATTGAAGATTTCTCTATATTAGCTTACGATCACATGCATGAATAACGTAATGACATTACTAACTGCTAGACAGGTATTGCTACTTATTTATTTATTTATATATTTGCGGTACGCGGGCCTCTCACTGTTGTGGCCTCTCCCGTTGCGGAGCACAGGCTCCGGACGAGCAGGCTCAGCGGCCATGGCTCACGGGCCTACCGCTCAGCGGCATGTGGGATTTTCCCGGACCGAGGCACAAACCCGTGTCCCCTGCATCGGCAGGTGGACTCTCAATCACTGCGCCACCAGGGAAGCCCGGTATTGCTGCTTTTTAAAACTTTTACCTGGCATCCTTTTGTTGAAAAGTCAACTGGTTTTCTAATCTCAATGTTAGTAGCTGCTTCTGGTGAAGTGCATCATTAAGCTTCTCTTCCAATTCTTCAATCTTAAAAAAGAGAAAAAGATAAATTATACGGTCAGTTCGCAAATTTATCGTTTAATAAAACCTTCTGTTTGTTCATAAAAATGGTTGTTAAACTATGCTTTGGGGCTTCCCTGGTGGTGCAGTGGTTGAGAGTCCGCCTGCCGATGCAGGGGACATGGTTTCGTTCCCTGGTCTGGGAAGATCCCACATGCCGCGGAGCAGCTGGGCCCGTGAGCCATGGCTGCTGAGCCTGCGCGTCCAGAGCCTGCGCTCCACAACGGGAGAGGCCTCAACAGTGAGAGGCCTGCGTACCGCAACAAACAAACAAAAAACAAAAAAACTATGCTTTGAATCTGCTGCCTTATGAATGTTTTTTTGCCAGGCTGTCATTAAGATCATTTTTTCCCGTTAATCTAATCTAAGTGAAAAACCCTTTGACAACTGGAATTTTTATGCTGGTACCTTGCCCAGCTAATTATTTCCTGGCCAGACCCTGAATATATACCTCAGATCCATCTATAATCTCTGCCAACTATACATCTTCAATTGATTACATGGGTGTTGCAATAAATGTCCAAAATGAACCTAGTCATCACCCTCACTTATCTTATATTCCTTACATCTCCCTGGTCTCCAAAGCAAAAAAATCTGAGTCACGCATATTTGATATATCTCCTCCATTGCTTATTCTTATCTGACATCATTTTTATTTTTATTTTTTTTCCATCTTTATTGGAGTATAATTGCTTTACAATGGTGTGTTAGTTTCTGCTTTATAACAAAGTGAATCAGTAATACATATACATATGTTCCCATATCTCTTCCCTCTTGCGTCTCCCTCCCTCCAAACCTCCTTATCCCACTCCTCTAGGTGGTCACAAAGCACCAAGCTGATCTCCCTGTGCTATGCGGCTGCTTCCCACTAGCTATCTATTTTACGTTTGGTAGTGTATATATGTCCATGCCACTCTCTCACTTTGTCACAGCTTATCCTTGCCTCTCCTCATACACTCAAGTCCATTCTCTAGTAGGTCTATGTCTTTATTCCTGTCTTACCCCTAGGTTCTTCTTGACATTTTTTAAAATTAAATTCCATATATATGTGTTAGCATACGGTATTTCTTTTTCTCTTTCTGACTTACTTCACTCTGTATGACAGACTCTAGGTCCATCCACCTCATTACAAATAGCTCATTTTCGTTTCTTTTTATGGCTGAGTAATATTCCATTGTATATATGTGCCACATCTTTATCCATTCATCTGATGATGGACACTTAGGTTATTTCCATCTCCGGGCTATTGTAAATAGAGCTGCAATGAACATTTTGGTACATGACTCGTTGTGAATTATGGTTTTCTCAGGGTATATGCCCAGTAGTGGGATTGCTGGGTCATATGGTAGTTCTATTTGTAGGTTTTTAAGGACCCTCCACACTGTTCTCCACAGTGGCTGTACCAATTCACATTCCCATAAGCAGTGCAAGAGTGTTCCCTTTTCTCCACACCCTCTCCAGCATTTATTGTTTCTAGATTTTTTGATGATGGCCATTCTTACTGGTGTGAGATGATATCTCATTGTAGTTTTGATTTGCATTTCTCTAATGATTAATGATGTTGAGCATTCTTTCACGTGTTTGTTGGCAGTCTGTATATCTTCTTTAGAGAAATGTCTATTTAGGTCTTCTGCCCATTTTTGGATTGGGTTGTTTGTGTTTTTGTTATTGAGCTGCATGAGCTGCTTGTAAATTTTGGAAATTAATCCTTTGTCAGTTGCTTCATTTGCAAATATTTTCTCCCATTCTGAGGGTTGTCTTTTGGTCTTGTTTATGGTTTCCTTTGCTGTGCAAAAGCTTTGCAGTTTCCTTAGGTCCCATTTGTTTATTTTTGTTTTTATTTCCATTTCTCTAGGAGGTGGATCAAAAAGTATCTTGCTGTGGTTTATGTCAGAGTGCTTTGCCTATGTTTTCCTCTAAGAGTTCGATAGTTTATGGCCTTACATTTAGGTCTTTAATCCATTTTGAGCTTAACTTTGAGTGATCTAATCTCATACTTTTACATGTACCTGTCCAGTTTTCCCAGCACCACTTATTGAAGAGGCTGTCCTCTCTCCATTGTACATTCCTGCCTCCTTTATCAAAGATAAGGTGACCATATGTGCGTGGATTTATCTCTGGGTTTCCTATCCTGTTCCATTGATCGGTCTTTCTGTTTTTGTCCCAGGACCATACTGTCTTGATTACTGTAGCTTTGTAGTATAGTCTGAAGTCAGGGAGCCTGATTCCTCCAGCTCCGTTTTTCATTCTCAAGATTGCTTTGGCTATTCAGGGTCTTTTGTGTTTCCAAACAAATCGTTAAATTTTTTGTTCTAGTTCTGTAAAAAATGCCAGTGGTAGTTTGATAGGGATTGCATTGAATCTGTGGATTGCTTTGGGTAGTAGAGTCATTTTCACAATGTTGATTCTTCCAATCCAAGAACATGATATATCTCTCCATCTATTTGTATCATCTTTCATCAGTGTCTTACAATTTTCTGCATACAGGTCTTTTGTCTCCTTAGGTAGGTTTATTCCTAGATATTTTATTCTTTTTGTTGCAATGGTAAATGGGAGTGTTTTCTTGATTTCACTTTCAGATTTTTCATCATTAGTGTACTGGAATGCAAGAGATTTCTGTGCATTAATTTTGTATCCTGCTACTTTACCAAATTCATTGATTAGCTCTAGTAGTTTTCTGCTGGCATTTTTAGGATTCTCTATGTATAGTATCATGTCATCTGCAAACAGTGACAGCTTTACTTCTTCTTTTCCGATTTGGATTCCTTTTATTTCCTTTTCTTCTCTGATTGCTGTGGCTAAAACTTCCAAAACTATGTTGAGTAAGAGTGGTGAGAGTGGGCAACCTTGTCTTGTTCATGATCTTAGTTGAAATGGTTTCAGTTTTTCCCCATTGAGAACGATGTTGGCTGTAGGTTTCTCATATATGGCCTTTATTATGTTGAGGAGAGTTACCTCTATGCCTACTTTCTGCACGGGGTTTATCATAAATGGGTGTTGAATTTTGTCGAAAGCTTTCTCTGCATCGATTGAGATGGCCATATTTTTTTTCTCCTTCAGTTTGTTAATATGGTGTATCACATTGATTGATTTGCGTATATTGAAGAATTCTTGCATTCCTGTAATAAACCCCACTTGATCATGGTGTATGATCCTTTTAATGTGCTGTTGGATTCTGTTTGCTAGTATTTTGTTGAGGATTTTTGCATCTATGTTCATCAGTGATATTGGCCTGTAGTTTTCTTTCTTTGTGACATTCTTGTCTGGTTTTGGTATCAGGGTGATGGTGGCCTTGTAGAATGAATTTCGGAGTGTTCCTCCCTCTGCTATATTTTGGAAGAGTTTGAGAAGGATAGGTGTTAGCTCTTCTCTAAATGTTTGATGGAATTTGCCTGTGAAGCTGTCTGGTCATGGGCTTTTGTTTGTTGGAAGATTTTTAATCACAGTTACAATTTCAGTGCTTGTGATTGGTCTGTTCATATTTTCTATTTCTTCCTGATTCATTCTTGGCAGGTTGTGCATTTCTAAGAATTTGTCAGTTTCTTCTGGGTTGTCCATTTTATTGGCATAGAGTTGCTTGTAGTAATCTCTCATGATCTTTTGTATTACTGCAGTGTCAGTTGTTACTTCTCCTTTTTCATTTGTAATTCTATTGATTTGAGTCTTCTCCCTGTTTTTCTTGATGAGTCTGGCTAATGTTTTATCAATTTTGTTTATCTTCTCAAAGAACCAGCTTTTAGTTTTATTTAACTTTGCTATCGTTTCCTTCATTTCTTTTTCATTTATTTCTGATCTGATCTTTATGATTTCTTTACTTCTGCTAACATTGGGGTTTTTTTGTTCCTCTTTCTCTATTGCTTTAGGTGCAAGGTTAGGTTGTTTATTCGAGGTGTTTCCTGTTTCTTAAGGTAGGATTGTATTGGTATAAATTTCCCTCTTAAAACTGCTCTTGCTGCATACCATAGGTTTTGGGTCGTTGTGTCTCCATTGTCATTTGTTTCTAGGTAGTTTTTGATTTCCTCTTTGATTTCTTCAGTGATCACTTCATTATTAAGTAGTGCATTGTTTAGCCTCCATGTGTTTGTATTTTTTACAGATCTTTTCCTGTAATTGATATCTAGTCTCATAGCGTTGTGGTCGGAAAAGATACTTGATACAATTTCAATTTCCTTAAATTTACCAAGGCTTGATTTGTGACCCAAGATATGATCTATCCTGGAGAATGTTCCATGAGCACTTGAGAAAAATGTGTATTCTGTTGTTTTTCGGTGGAATGTCCAATAAATGTCAATTAAGTTCATCTTGTTTAATGTATCATTTAAAGCTTGTGTTTCCTTATTTATTTTCATTTTGGATGATCTGTCCATTGGTGAAAGTGGGGTGTTAAAGTCTCCTACTATGAACGTGTTACTGTTGATTTCCCCTTTTATGGCTGTTAGTATTTGCCTTATGTATTGAGGTACTCCTATGTTAGGTGCATAAATATTTACAATTGTTATGTCTTCTTCTTGGATCGATCCCTTGATTATTATGTAGTGTCTTTCTTTGTCTCTTCTAATAGTCCTTATTTTAAAGTCTATTTTGTCTGATATGAGAATTGCTACTCTAGCTTTCTTTTGGTTTCCATTTGCATGGAATATCTTTTTCCATCCCCTCACTTAGGTCTGAAGTGGGTCTCTTGTAGACAGCATATATATGGGTCTTGTTTTTCTATCCATTCAGCCAGTCTGTGTCTTTTGGTGGGGGCATTTAATCCATTTACATTTAAGGTAATTATCGATATGTATGTTCCTATTCCCATTTTCTTAATTGTTTTGGGTTTGTTATTATAGGTCTTTTCCTTCTCTTGTGTTTCTTGCCTAGAGAAGATCCTTTAGCATTTGTTGTAAAGCTGGTTTGGTGGTGCTGAACTCTCTCAGCTTTTGCTTGTCTGTAAAGGTTTTAATTTCTCCATCAAATCTGAATGAGATCCTTTTGGGTAGAGTAATCTTGGTTGTAGGTTTTGCTCCTTCATCACTTTAAATATGTCCTGCCAGTCCCTTCTGGCTTGCAGAGTTTCTGCTGAAAGATCAGCTGTTAACCTTATGGGGATTCCCTTGTGTGTAATTTGTTGGTTTTCCCTTGCTGCTTTTAATATGTTTTCTTTGTATTTAATTTTTGACAGTTTGATTAATATGTGTCTTGGCGTGTTTCTCCTTGGATTTTTCTTGTATGGGACTCTCTGTGCTTCCTGGACTTAACTATTTCCTTTCCCATATTAGGGAAGTTTTCAACTATAATCTCTTCAAATATTTTCTCAGTCCATTTCATTTTCTCTTCTTCTTCTAGAACCCCTAAATTCGAATGTTGGTGCATTTAATGTTGTCCCAGAGGTCTCTGAGACTGTCCTCAGTTCTTTTCATTTTTTTTTCTTTATTCTGCTCTGCGGTAGTTATTTCCACTACTTTATCTTCTAGGTCACTTATCCGTTCTTCTGCCTCAGTTATTCTGCTATTGATCCCTTCTAGAGTATTCTTAAGTTCATTTATTGTGTTGTTCATCATTGCTTGTTTCATATTTAGTTCTTCTAGGTCCTTGTTAAACGTTTCTTACATTTTCTCTATTCTATTTCCAAGATTTTGCATCATCTTTACTATCATTATTCTGAATTCTTTTTCAGGTAGACTGCCTATTTCCTCTCATTTGTTAGGTCTGGTTGGTTTTTATCTTGCTCCTTCATCTGCTGTGTGTTTTTCTGTCTTCTCATTTTGCTTATCTTACTGTGTTCGGGGTCTCCTTTTCACAGGCTGCAGGTTCGTAGTTCCCACTGTTTTTGGTGTCTGTCCCCAGTGGCTAAAGTTGATTCAGTGGGTTGTGTAGGCTTCCTGGTGGAGGGGACTAGTGCCTGTGTTCTGGTGGATGCGGCCAGATCTTGTCTTTCTGGTGGGCAGGTTCACGTCTGGTGGTGCGTTTTTGGGTGTCTGTGGACTTATTATAATTTTAGGCAGCCTCTCTGCTAATGGGCGGGGTTGTGTTCCTGTCTTGCTAGTTGTTTGGCATAGGGTGTCCAGCACTGTAGCTTGCTGGTCGTTGAGTGAACCTGGGTGTTGGTGTTGAGATGGAGATCTCTGGGAGAAATTTTGCCATTTGATATTATGTGGAGCTGGGAGGTCCCTTGTGGACCAGTGTCCTGAAGTTGGCTCTCCCACCTCAGAGGCACAGCACTGACTCCTGGCTACAGCACCAGAGCCTTTCATCCACATGGCTCAGAATAAAAGGGAGAAAAAGTAGAAAGAAAGAAAGAAAGAAAGACGATAAAAGAAAATAAAATAAAGTAAGGTAAAACAAAAAAGTTATTAAAATAGAAAAATAATTATTAAAAAAAATTTTTTTTAACGTAAAAAAAGAAAAAAAATATGGACGGATAGAACCCTAGGACAAATGGTGAAAGCAAAGCTAAACAGACAAAATCTCACACAGAGGCGTACACGTACAAACTCAGAAAAAGTGGAAAAGGGGAAAAAATAATAAATCTCACTCTCAAAGTCCACCTCCTCAATTTGGGATGGTTCGTTGTCTATTCATGTATTCCACAGATGCGGGGTACATCAAGTTGATTGTGGAGATTTAATCTGCTGCTCCTGAGGCTGCTGGGAGAGATTTCCCTTTCTCTTCTTTGTTCTCACAGCTCCCGGGGTTCAGCTTTGGATTTGGCCCTGCCTCTGCTTGTAGGTCGTTGGAGGGCATCTGTTCTTTGCTCAGATGGACGGGGTTAAAGAAGCCACTGATTCGGGGGCTCCGGCTCACTCAGTCCGGGGGGATGGAGGGGTACAGAGTGTGGGGCGAGCCTGCAGCACCAGAGGCCGGTGTGACGTTGCAGCAGCCTGAGGCGTGCCATGCATTCTCCCAGGGAAGTTGTCCCTGGATCCCGGGACCCTGGCAGTGGCGGGCTGCACAGGCTCCCCAGAACGGAGGTGTGGAGAGTGACCTGTGCTCGCACACAGGCTTCTTCGTGGCGGCAGCCTTAGTGTCTCATGCCCATCTCTGGTGTCCGCGTTGTTAGCCGCAGCTCGTGCCCGTCTCTGGAGCTCCTTTAAGCAGCGCTCTTAATCCCCTCTCCTCGTGCACCAGGAAACAAAAAGGGAAGAAAAAGTCTCTTGTCTCTCCGGCAGCTCCAGGCTTTTTCCTGGCCTCCCTCCTGGCTAGCCATGGTGCACTACCGCTTCAGGCTGTGTTCACGCAGCCAACCCCAGTCCCCTCCATGTGATCCGACCAAAGCCCCAGCTTCAGCTCCCAGCCCCGCCTGCCCCAGCGGGTGAGCAGACAAGCCTCTCGGGCTGGTAAGTGCTGGTCGGCACTGATCCTCTGTGTGGAAACCTCTCCACTTTGCCCTACGCACCCCTGTGGCTGCGCTCTCCTACGCGGCTCTGAAGCTTCCCCCCTCTGCCATCCACAGGCTCCGCCTGCGAAGGGGCTTCTAGTGCGTGGAAACCTTTCCTCCTTCACAGCTCCCTGTCACTGGTGCAGGTCCTGTCCTTATTCTTTTGTCTCTGTTTATTCTTTTTTCTTTTGCCCTACCCAGGTACATGGGGGAGTTTCTTGCCTTTTGGGAGGTCTGAGGTCTTCTGCCAGCGTTCAGTAGGTGTTCTGTAGGAGTTGTTCCACGTGTAGATGTATTTCTGGTGTATCTGTGGGGAGGAAGGTGATCTCCGCGTCTTACTCTTCCGCCATCTTCCCCCTCTTCTGACATCATTGTTTTTATTGTTGAGCTTATTCCGTAAAAAGCTGTCAAAACTATACCATCCTCTTTAATACCCAGTGACAAGTCTTCAGTTAGACCCCTGTCATCTCTCACCTGTATTATTATAATGGTTTCCTAACTGGTTTCCCTGCTTTCAGTTTTGCCAATCTCCAAAACTATCTTCATCTTATCTTTTAAAAATGCTATCAAAAATTTATTTCCCCAGTTTTAAATCCTTCAGAGGGTCCTCACTGTCTTCAGAATAAATTCCAAACCTAATGGCATACTATACTAATATTTCTTGATCTGGCCTTTACCTACCATGTCTCTCATCCCTAGCTTAAAAGCAAACTCTGTTCCAGCAAAAGTAAGTGCTTGCCATTTCCCCAATATGCTGTGCTCCCTTTTAAGCCTCCATGCACCCGAGTTCACTCTTAGACTATTTAAAAAATTCTTTACTCTTTCCCTTTCAACCCAGGCAGTTCTTGTTCACCTTTTAAAATATGCAGATTAATTTAACAGTCAGTCCTTAATATATTCAAGTGAATTCCTTTTGTGTCATCAAATTCTCCTTCTCTACTGAACTATTCCTGTCATTAAACAAACATGTTTTTGTCTCCCATTAAAAAACCCAACAAACCACACTCCCTTGATCCCACCACTTCCTCTGCCACAGTACCATTTTCTCTGCTCATCATCAGAGCAAAACTTCCATATGGTTTTTGTCCCACACTATTCCAGTAACAATTCTCGTTAAAGTTATGAATCCCATCCACAATGCCCAGTCCAATGGTTATTTCTGCGTATTTATCTTACTTGACAACATGATTTGGCAGAGCTGACCACTCCATCCTCTTTCACCTTATGTGATACTCCTCCTGGTTTTCCTGCTTAACTCACTGGACCCTCTCAAGGTTCTCAGGTTCCTTTGCTGGATTTTCTTCTTTTAACCCATTTCTAATATTTGACTACTCATTGACTTGGTTTGGGGCCCTCTACTCTCCCCACGTAATGCCACCAAATCCCATAGCTTTAAGTGGCACCTACATGCTGATGTATATTACGTGTGTGTGCCCCCCCCCAAACTCCCTGGTCATGGACTGTCCTCTAAAGTCAGAGCGACAATTCTATTTATGAGTCTAATGGGTGGACATTTAAAGTTTAACATATTCAAAACAGAACTTAAACTTTATCTCCTATATCAGTTTTCTCCCAGCCTTCTATTTCTCAATAAATGGCTCCAGGTGATGAAGCCAAAAAGTTAGGAGTCTTACGTAAGGCAATAGCCTAATACTGCCTTCCTCTTCTACCTTATCTGCTCTTAGTCTATTACTTCACCGACATTTTGAAAATAAAAATCAGGACATGTCACTCCAGGTGCCTAAAATCTGCAAATGACGTCTCTGTTACATAATCTAAAGCAAGGGTTAATATACCATGGTGATGGGCCAAATCCAGCCCATGTCCTGTTCCTGATTATCCATGAGCTAAGAATAGGTTTTACATTTATAAAGAAAAAAAAAAAGAAGAAGGAAGAATATGTGATAGACCATATGTGGCCTGCAAAGCATAAAATATTTACTGTCTGGCCCAGGCCTTTACAGAGAAAGTTTGCTGACTCCCTATCCAAAGCAGAAAACTCGCACTGCTGAGCAATGTCACGTCACATATCTTGAAGATATCTTGTTTAATTGTTGTTTGATCATGTCTCTCACTTGAATGTGATCTCCATAAAAAAGGGACTCTGTCATATTTACTGCTATATTCCTGGCAACATGTCTCAATAAATGTCTTAAATCAACAAAAGATAACCACATTCCTCATAATTACTATTTTGCAAATCAAGAAAACTGTCACCACAAGGAGAAACTTCCGTTTTTTCCAGGGTTAGAACTTCTACAATTTTAACTGACTTTTAGATTAAGTCCCTCAACTCAGAGACAGTCAAGCTAGGGAGATTCACTCCTCCATTTCCAAGCAATAAAGAACCCACAGATCTCCAATGAGAAATAAACCAAGAGAGATTTTGGCATTTAAAAATTGACAAGCAAGAAGAATGAGGAAGAAAGGAGTAAGGAGGGGAATAACGAAAGCGATTTAGGTAGCAATAAGTGAGGATAAAAGTGCGAAGCTAACAATCCTCTAAGATTAGGAAGTTTGGCCTGAGCGGCTCGCCTTCCCAGTGCTCTCAGTCGGCAAGCAGCTGAGTGGGGAGGGGGAATCCATGCTTTTTAAGTTTCCTGGGACCAACCTGCTTCTGTCAAATCAACATGGGTCGAGACATTCTTAGTAATAAACTGTACCACCAGTAATAAGCTGTAATAAACATAAGCATTGTACCCTTGCCATACTGGCGTGGAGAGAAGTTATATTATATAGATTCACATATTTCCGAACTAAAAAAGACCTTGATGAATGGAAAAAACTGTTACTTGTCTCCCAACATCAAGTTTTCCCCTCTTTCTCAGGTAACTCTGGTTTTTATTAGAGACAACAATCTGTCCAGTTAAAGACTTACACTTCCCAGCTTCCCACTCCAACCATTATCATGGAGCTATAGTCTTGGGAGGGAAATTTATTTTTGTAATGCTAGAATGTGACATTTTCATCTTCGTATCCCTGATGTTCAATGTGCTGGTAAGCTTTGGAGAATGAATGAGTGGCTAAAAATACTGTTTCTTCATCAATCCCAGACTGACACTTTTCCACATTTTTCATCTCTGAAGCTGGAATGCATCTTACAAACTACAGCACATAACAGTTTAACTTGGCAGTGTTTAACCCTAGTAATACACATAGTGGTCCGTCTTCCAATCCAGGTGGCTTGGATTTGACGAATTAAGGAAGAGTAATTCTTCTACCATATAATACTTCCATATTTGACAGCAAATATATTACCCCAAGGGGTCTCTAAGCAGGACAACCCTAGTGCTCATAGACAAAAAACACAGGAATGTAGAGCAGGCAGCTACTCTGGAGAGCAATTTGGAAGTACACTTAAATTAAGTAGACATATACCCTGTGAGCCAGAAATTCCACTCCTTAGTATATATGTCAAAGAAATGTTCACACCAGGTCCAGAAGAGGAATGTCTAAAGAAGGCCACACTGCATGTGGTGGCAAGGAGCTAGAGGCACCCTGGGTGCCTATCGCTGCGGGAATGGGTGGACGGATGGGTAGACACACACCTGAACTGTGTAGCTGCTGGAAGCAAAGGACTAGACTTGCACGTGGTAACATGAAGGATCTTAAAAACCGCACTGAGTTGAAAGAAAAACTATAAAAGAAATAAAATCTAAAACAAAACATGCAATTCAGATTTATGTAAAGGTAAAAAATAAGAAAAATACTCGTGTTCAAGATAAATGTTTATAACAACCATAAGTTGAGTATAACCTTTAAAAATTGTGAATCACTATGTTGTACACTTGAAACTTATATAATACTGTAAATTGACTGTACCTCAATAATTTTTTTAAAAGAATAAATGTTAAAAGGAAAAAATAAACATAGAGAAAGGGAGGAAGAGAAATGAATTATGGGAATAAAAAGAATAAATGTACAAAATAAGAAGTGATCTTGCAAGGATCAATGATGACTGTGTGTCATAAGCTCAGGAATATGACTAACTTAATCTTCTACATTTTCAGCCCAACCAGAAAACCACAAAAGTAAAAAACTATACTAAGCACCATGGGATAAAATAATAATAATATACAGTGCTGAATAAATATAACTACTATTATTTATTATATACCAGGCATCTAAGAGCTTATGTGCCTTGATTAATTTAATCCTCCAACAACTCTATGAAGTAAAAACTATGATTATTCTTATTTTACAGGAAATCAGGGAATAAAAACTTAAGGAATTTGCTCAAGGTAACTATAAGGGCTGGGATTCAAACTCAAACTGTGTGTGTCTGGAACTGCAGCTCTGATCTATTATACCAGAAAGCCTCTCATGAATAAACCACCATGCCAATAATGTAAACGTTACACTTTAAAAAGGAGAGAAGCTATTTATAACCAAGCACAATGCAAGCTGAAAACAAATAATTTAAAAAGTGGCCAAACAAAATGTAATTTTCCATGTGGTATACAGTTGGCACTTAATAGAATATTTGTTGACTGAGTGGGTAGATTAACAAGTGGGATACTACCTCAGGCTTCTTCAATGACTTCCATTGAAGGAGGTCTTAAGGATAGAGATACATGAGCCAGTAACACTGTGGCAGTCCATTTGAAGAGTAAAAACAATATGACTAAGGGAAAAGAATGGGAAACCACAGGATACACTGATAAAATACCAAGTGACCTAGTCTAGGTAGGTGACTTCATAAAGAACCTAAAAGGAAGTCTTAGGAGGTTTACTTGGATGGAGCATAGGCATTAGACACTGTGGCAGTCCACTTGAAGAGTAAAAACAATATGACTAAGGGAAAAGAATGGGAAACCACAGGATACACTGATAAAATACCAAGTGACCTAGTCTAGGTAGGTGACTTCATAAAGAACCTAAAAGGAAGTCTTAGGAGGTTTACTTGGATGGAGCATAGGCATTAGACTTCTTGGTGTTAATCCCACCTGGCTCCATCACTTCCATCTGAATGGCCTTGGTAAGCTATTAACCAGTTATGGTTCTGTTTTTTTCAACAGCAAAATGAGGTTAAGTCACTCAGTTAAGAAACAGCTGAGCACTTACTAGGTGCCAGGGACAGTTCTAAGTGCTGGAGATACAACAGGGACTACAAAGAAGTCCCTGTCCTCAGGATCCTTACACTTTATTAAGAGAGACAAATACCCAACAAACAAGGCAGGTAGTCCTATGAGCATAGATGTAAGGCACAGAAAATAAGCAGAGTGAAAAAAATGAGAATATTACTTTAGTTAATAACAGCAACAATGACTAATACTTATTGTGTGCTTACTAAATATCAGTCTAACTTATGCTATTGATTCATTTAATATGAGAGGTCAGAGAAGATCCCCCTAAAAGCTCCTACACCTCAAAGAGCTGTATGGCTTAAATGAGATAATACATGAAAAAGCTCACAGAACAGGGTCTGGAACAGAATAAGCACTCAATAAATGTTAGCTACTAATATATATATTTAAATGTACCTAAATGATTTCTTTACATCATCAAGACCTTGGGATTTAGGACATTTCATTTTCCTAGAGAGGCATGGTCAAGAAATTTTTCTAGCAGCATGATACTTATACATAGGCAAGAACTAACCAAGACTGACTTAACAAGAGAGAAGGTAAATATAACTGAAACAAAATGGGGAGGGGAGGAGATAGGAAGAGGTGGGATCAGGAGCAAAGATGGAGGGTTTACTACTGGAAAGAAAAGACTTTCTCAGAAGACAGAAGTAGTAAGAGTTACAACGTTTATCCTGTCTTTCTGAAATCACTGTAAATTTTTTATAACTAGCGACAACTTTACCAGGCCTTACATAAAACACTCCGTAACTGTAAATAAACACACAAGGCAGAAAAACAAGGACTAGGGCATCCCTTGTTACTTGGCAGATACCACTTGTTAAAGAATAGGGTAAGTGAATTTGTTACACTTGGTACTATGGCACAGTAACTATCAAAGAGCAAGATATAAAGAAACCAAATCTCCATGCTAGAGGACTAAACAGATTCAGTAATGTAATAATGATCTTGATTCTCCCTATCCAACTAGTCACATCAGAGCTAATTCTCAATGAAGCAGAAAAAACTTGGCCAGAAAAAAAACACTGGAGAAAATATACCTCACACATAATACATTAAAAAAACTGAGCCTAGGGGCTTCCCTGGTGGCGCAGTGGTTGAGAGTCCGCCTGCCGATGCAGGGGACACGGGTCCGTGCCCTGGTCTGGGAAGATCCCACATGCTGTGGAGCGGCTGGGCCCGTGAGCCATGGCTGCTGAGCCTGTGCGTCCGGAGTCTGTGCTCCGCAATGGGAGAGGCCACAACAGTGAGAGGCCCGCGTATCGCCAAAAAAGAAAAAAAAAAAACTGAGCCTACAGAAGGAATTCATCCCTGCCCACCTTTAAGTCACCCCTTCTTTCAAGACTTTTTATTTGGTACACAGAACTATTATTCACTTCCCTTCTCCTTTTATTTTACTTATGTATTTAATAAATTTATTTATTTATTTTATTTTTGCTTTGGGTCTTCACTGCTGTGGGTGGTTTTTCTCTAGTTGCGGTGCGCGGGCTTCTTGTTGCGGTGGCTTCTCTTGTTGTGGAGTGCGGGCTCTAGGTACGCGGGCTTCAGTAGTTGTGGCACGTGGGCTTCAGTAGTTGTGGCTCACGGGCTCTAGAGCACAGGCTCAGTAGTTGTGGCGCACAGGCTTAGCTGCTCTGCGGCATGTGGGATCTTCCCGGACCAGGTCTTGAACCCGTGTCCCCTGCATTGGCAGGTGGATTCTTAACCACTGCGCCACCGGGGAAGCCCCCCTTCTCTTTTTAAAAACAGCTTTTTTAAACTATGCAAGAAAATATAATTCTTTTCTTGATATTTTAAATTTATCATTTTAAGTTCAGATTACATAAACTTAATTCTTATATATCTGCAGTTTCAAGACAATAAAGCACACAGATAGCAAATTTACACATGATCTTACCTTTGTAAGATAATCAACCTTCAAATTGTCGATCATCATATTTTTCTGTGATAGCTCTATTTTCAGTAACTGAATATTATGAAGCAGTTCTTTCCGTTCAATTAGCTGCTTGGTGATTTTGACTTTACCGTCTCTCTCTTCTGATGAGGAAATATCATCTGTAGGAACTGTTGTTTCTAAACTAATATCTTCAGATTCCAGAGAGCTAGAGATGTTCAGTGTTTTTGATGGCTTGGCAACTTTTTGAGACATTTTTAATTATTATGGGACACTTTTCTTCTCCAATTCTATTTCAATTTTCTGTAGATTAAAAAATATTGATTTAAACATACTCAAACATTCTCTATGGAAAGCATAAAGTATATCAAAGAGATACTAAGGGTTCCCTAAGTAAATATTAGGCAAACTGGAGGACCCCAAATCTAGGGCAGATTGGTTAAGTTACTGCTCAAATCAAACATATTAAATCAAACTCATTAAGTCTTATTCTAAAACATACATTTTTAAAATTAATTTTTCTTGGCGTATAGTTGCTTTACAATGCTTTTTTTTTTTTGAACCCATACTTTTTATGAATAGAAAACCCAGTTCCTGGGGGCAGGACTCTTACTTGGAGTAAACAGAGAAATGTATGAGATAAACAATAAAGCCCTAAATCGCTAGTACCCAGGAATACTACTAATAAAAGCAGCACATGTTGAAGATAGAGAAGTTTCTTCTGAGTTGGTCAGGGGAAGGTTATACAGAGGTAGGACTTAGAATCTTGAAGGATTTGGAAAGGAGTAATAAAAAGGGAAAATCATTCACGTTTTAAGGTTGGTATAGAAGTGATGAAAGTGTAAAACAACAGAGGGACATAGTAGTAGTCAGCCTGGGCCAAGCCCATGTGAATCTGAGTAGTGACTCCAAACACAAACACACAGAAGGGTTGTCCCTTATACATAATCAAGACTGTGGAGGACCTTGAATGTTTCAGTATGTTCGAAATTTATTCTACAGGCAATGAGGCATCAGTTAAGTTTTTTTTAAAAGGGAAATAGTGAGATAAAACTTTTTTATAGACTTGCAGATAGCAAAATGAAAACAAGAGAGTAAAAGACAAATTCCTCGAACTCTTTACCCTTTCACAAAAATTTCAGCAACTCCCTCGTTTTAATACTACACGATATAATAAATTACTTACGGTATTGTAGATATCAGTTTTTCTAAACTGAACGATTAGAAAAAAGGTGTGTGGAAGGGAAACCTAAGAACTCTGACTGGATCGGCTTCCCTCGTTTTTTAAAGGGAAAGGGATAAGGAAAGGCGAAATCAAAGACAGGCAACATCACCTGGGATACAAAGGGTCCGGGACTGGCACTGCCCACACGTGCGGCGTGAAGAATAAAAGCCGAATTTGGCAGCATCAGAAGATTCCTTGTCCCAGGCAAAAAAGGAAGGGGCGAGCCGTGAGCTACCTGGAAAGCTTCAATTACTCCACGTCGCAGGCTAGAGAAGCCACCACCGCCGCTACTTTAGGTGAGCTGAAGGTGTCTCCAGACAGCAGCTCGGGTTGCAGTCTCTTAACGAGAAATCACAGGTCGGTGACCGTTAGCACCCGTAACCAAAACAACCATTTCCGCACAGGGAGGAAGCTGCAGCAGGCAGATGCCCACGCTACCGGAACTCAGCCCTCCCGCGTCCACCCAGGCGCGGGAAGCAAAGCATGCTGGGAGATGGAGTCCGGAGGCGGCCCCGCTCAATTCACGGGCGGAAATGGCTCCGGGCTCCTCCCATCTATCCGCTTTCGCCCAATCCTCGCAGCCCTCAGAGAGCCAACCAACGGCTGTCTCGAGGTTTCCCCGCGAGAGGGGTTTACTAATATCCTGGAGGGGGAAGGAGCAAACCTCTGGGTAAAGTGTAGTTGTGCGACAGGGCTCCAAGCTTGACATTTTCCGCCGGAAGAGAACTGTTGAGGTCGGGATTCCAAGCCGCGAGCCAAGATGCTCAAGTCCAGGACTTTCTTAAAAAAGACGCGGGCGGGCGGCGTGATGAAGATCGTGCGCGAGCACTACTTGCGAGACGACATAGGCTGCGGTGCGTCTGGATGCGCGGCGTGCGGAAGTGCGCACGAGGGGCCGGTCCTCGAGCCGCAGCCCCTGGATCGGGTTAGCAGCCTCTGCCCGCAGCCGCACTACTTGCTGCCTGACACCAACGTGCTGCTCCACCAGGTGCGCTGGTAGGCGGGCGAACCGCGGGCACAGCGGCGCCACCGGGAGAAAGGGAGATAGAGAGACTGATGCCCAAGGAGGAGCGTCTTGGGCAACATCACGTACTTAGGGAGAGGCAAACCCCGTCAGGACCTATGCCTCCTGCCCCCCCAGGCCGAGGTTCTTTTCCATGTTCTGTTTTGTTTTGGGTTTTTTTTTTGAGTTCTTGGAGTTATAGGAATTTTAAATACGTCAATTTTCTAACTCCTGGTGTCTCTTCTGCCTTAGATTTTAATGTCTGGAGGTCGGGGACCTGGGCTTCTGTGGCCTCCAGCCTGCGACCCCCAGGCAGCTTGTAAGTGCCTACGAACGAAAGCTATGTGGGCCAACGTATTACTTTATTAATGAAGTTAATTCTACAAAGTTTTGTAATTAGCCTATTTACATGTGTACTTTTTTAATGGACCTGAAGGGTTTTCTGTTGCAAAATAGCTCCTTATTTAATGTACGGTTAGTGTTTTTTTTTAACCGGCAGAGTTTCACGTTCAACAGAAGCAATTTATGAATGAACAGAGGAAAAATTAACTCTTCGTTTATTTATTTATTTGTTTATTTATTTAAAAGATTGATGTCCTTGAGGACCCTGCCATCAGGAATGTCATTGTGCTACAAACAGTTCTCCAAGAAGTGAGAAATCGGAGTGCTCCGGTATATAAACGAATCCGAGATGTGACTAATAACCAGGAGAAGCATTTCTACACATTTACTAACGAGCACCATAGGTAGGGGGGAAATTACGTCAATTATCAGGAAACTATAGAATTAGCTAAACTGGGGGGAGAGTTCCTGGCGGTAATCTGTGACATCGTCAGAAGATACACCATAGGTTTCATACTTCTGAGAGTAATAATTGGTTCTTACAGAGTTTACAAACCTTGCTAAGGTCACATAGGCATTGATTGGGTCAAACCCAGAACCAAAGTCTCCTGGCTCCTCGGCTATGGTAGGTATTTTAATTTCCAAAATGTTTTCATTTTGAATTGGTTTTAGCATGAGTCGAGCAATAGGATTTTGGAAGACGAGATTTGCCTAGGTTCCTGGTATACCATATTAAGCGAATAACCAACAAAGGTTAATAAAATATAGGAGTTTGTGAAGGAAAGCTTTAAAAATATAAAGCAGATATATTCTTAATGGGCTCTTAACAGTTAAACTAATACCTTATAACAGATCATATTGACGACAATAAGGTTAAGAAATAGAATTCTTTATGTTTCAGATTCAAGACCTTTGTTTGAACTTAATGTGTGATCTTAGAAAATATGATATTGCCTGTTCCTTATGTCACAGAAATAATTTATGATGAGTCCTAGCTTACTTTGTTTTCCTTATAAATTTATTTTATTTATTTATTTATTGCTGCATTGGGTCTTCATTGCTGCGCACGGGCTTTCTCTAGTTGCGGTGAGCAGGGGCTACTCTTCATTGTGGTGCGCGGGCTTCTCATTGCGGTGGCATCTCTTGTGGAGGAGCACAGGCTCTAGGCACAAGGGCTTCAGTAGTTGTGGCACGTGGGCTCCAGAGCGCAGGCTCAGTAGTTGTGGCACACAGGCTTAGTTGCTCTGCGGCATGTGGGATCTTCCTGGACCAGGGCTCGAACCCTTGTCCCCTGCCTTGGCAAGCAGATTCTTAACCACTGCGCCACCAGGGACGTCCCTAGTTTACTTTTATTAGATCAGAGTTTCTCAATGTTGGCACTATTGACGTATTGGACTGGATAATTCTTTGTTATGGGAAGGCTGTCTTAGGAATTGTAGGATGTTTAGCCGCATCCCTGGCCTATATGCACTAGATGCCAGTAACAGACCTCCCCTTCCCCACCGATCCACCGAGCTGTAACAACCTAGAATGTTTCCAGACATTGTGAAATGTCCCCTGGCGGGGAAAATCACTCCCTGGTTGAGAACTGCTAGATTAGATAGTAGATGTAATAATGAAATCCCACTGGAATATGCAAATTAAAAATATTTAATTTCTCAAATTTCTCTTCTTTATTCTTTTTTTTTTTTTTTGTGGTACGCGGGCCTCTCACTCTTGTGGCCGCTCCTGTTGCGGAGCACAGGCTCCGGACACGCAGGCTCAGCGGCCATGGCTCACGGGCCCAGCCGTTCCGCGGCATGTGGCATCTTCCCAGACCGGGGCACGAACCCGTGTCCCCTGCATCGGCAGGCGGACTCTCAACCACTGTGCCACCAGGGAAGCCCTCTCTTCTTTATTCTTATATCCCACACTTAAATACTGTTGTTATAAAGAACATCAGTAAAGCACCTGTAGACTTCTTATTTCTGTCTCCTCTCGAAATCCAGAAACAGAAACTTCACTGTTTTTCAGCGCTCAAAGACCTAGTTTCTGTGGAGCATGATCATTGGATTTTTAATCCAAGGTTAGCAATTTTGTTAGCTTAAGTGCAGTGAATAGAGCTTAGCAATACTGGGGTTGACAGGAAGAATTAAGACACTCGAGCAAATCTCATGTCAGGTTGTTGCTCAGTCATGCTAAAACCAATTCAAAAATTTATGAGTGTCTTTGATAAGCTTAAAAGCATTATCAGGTTTATTTAATGGTGAATAATAAAATAATTCTGAAAACCATATAAATAAGTACAGAATTCTAAAATTGAGCCTGTAATTTTTAAGAAGTAGGTAGAAGTTGTTATGCTGAATTTTGTTATTGTACTTAAATTTAGCTTCGAAGAACAGATTTAAAGAAATAAGTATGCTGACATTTGATAGCTCAGAGTGGATAGACTTAGAAGGAATATACAATCATATCTGTATCTGGTCTTTCAGTCCCTAGGTGGTGTTTGTCATTTATTCAGGGTTTACCATGGATAATTTATGTGCATTATGTATTTAATAACTATACATTAATCATATCATCACAAATCATCTAATCATACAATCAATAGCTTTTAGGAATTCCTGTTAATCTACAGTTTGAATGAAATCTCATTATCAGACCTGCAAAGTTTTAGTATAGTTTTTTTCCAACAGACTATTACTTTTTAAATGTCCCAACCTCAAGTAGAAATTCTGATCTTGAATTTTTCTTTTGGTGAGAAAAATTTATTTTAGTCTTTTTTATTGCTCCATTAATGTGATTTTCTTCTTTTCCAAGTAAGTTGTTGTCTTAAAAACGTGACTAGAGGGATCTTATTTGTTTCCACTCTGAGGTATAAATGTGAATACATTCAAGAGAAAAAGATGTACCATTGACTTTAAGTTTAGTAATTATTAGGCATTTATGTCCTAAGACTTTTTACATGTGCTTGATTCTGTTGTTTTCCATTTGTTTCTTTTTTTTCCCTTTCTATTACACTTAGAGAAACTTATGTAGAACAATTACAGGGAGAAACTTCTAATGACAGGAATGATAGAGCCATTCGAGTAGCAGCAAAGTGGTACAATGAACATTTGAAGAAAATGTCGGCAGAGAATCAGCTGCGAGTTATCTTCATAACCAATGACAGGAAAAACAAAGAGAAAGCCATAGAAGAAGGGATACCAGCTTTCACTTGTAAGTCTCCATGGAGACCGGACTGTTAGTTCATGTTTGCAAATGCATATAAAAACTATCATCAGGCCCATAATCAGATGTTCATTTGACCATTTGGTATTTTCATAGTCCTATATAACTTAATGTGATATTTTTGTGTTTTTTTTTTATTTCTCAGCATTTCTAAGCTAAGTGAGTTGTGCCACCAGTGGCTATTAATTTCCCTATCAAGACTTGGAATTGGCTTAGCAATGAAAGCTTATAGATATACTTGACCCACTGCCTTTTGGGCGTGACCACCTCAACAGAGGGCTTCCCCCCCACCAAAAAAAATTGACATATGTACTGTCACAAACAAAAGAAGGGGAAAAAACATATCTAAGGAGGAAAAAAAACCACATTTGAATTTATCAAGAACAAAAAACTTATTTTTCAGGTGAAGAATATGTAAAAAGCCTAACTGCTAACCCCGAACTCATAGATCGTCTTGCTTGTTTGTCTGAAGAAGGGGTATGTTTGAGTTTGTTTTATTTTATTTTTGAAAAGTGAAATTATTAATGTATCCACTTCCGGATGTTAGGCTCATAGTTACCAAATTTAAAAATTGGAATATCAGTGGGTAAGCTGGAATTGGAATAGGAGTTGGGTTATAAACAAGAGTGGCTCTAATAGACTTCTTATCAAAATGTCCTAAAGACTTGACTTTCTCAAATAGCGCTCTTTACTGATATATCCTCAGCAACCCGAGTAGGGCCTGGCACAAGGTGGCACTATCTGTTTGATTAATAAATGAAGGAATTCATGGCTGGCTTGTGATGAGTAGGTATTTGACAAAGAAGTGGTGGGCACTGCAGAGAGAGCATACAGTTGTAGCATCAATTCCATAGGAGGAGGGAGGAAGTCATAAGAGGTAGAACAGGAAGGCAAGGGGCCAGATAGTGTGGACTTAACAATTTATTCTGTTAGTAATTTTTAAACTGTCTTGTAAAGGTCTCCCTAAAAGGCTTCTATGAAGAGAAGTTAGCAGATAGGATTCTGGGCTCCCTACCTTATATTGTCAGGCTAAAAGACATTAAAGGTGGATGAGAGTGTGTCTAGGAGGAACAAAGGAGAAGGACCAGAATTGTTACTTATTTGGGAGACTACTCCAATTTCGATTTGTAAGATGATGCATTGTATCAAGGGCAAGATTAGAGGCAGAGGGATGAGAAAAGGGATCACTGCCATAGTGGACTTGAGAGGGAACCATTAAACTTTGTGAGCCAATATTTCCTTGTATGTAAAGTGTGCTTAGCAATAATGACTTCATAGTGTTGTTATTAGGGTTGAATGAGGTGATAACAGTTGTGTTCATAAAATTCTTATCTCAGTGCCTGGCAAACAGCTATGGTAAATGTAAATGGTAGATACTATTGATACAAAAATAGGTTTTATGTAATATAACATTATACGTACATCCAGTCTTTACAGCATTTTCTCCATCCCTGCTTGTCTTCAACCAGCTACTTTACAAAACTAAATGGAAGTGAGAAAATAAAAGCTGGGCTTGATTTTTAGAATACAGATTTAGGATTATCCTGTCTAATGAGTAGCCACTAGTTGCATGCGGCTGTTTAAATTTAATTCAGGTTAAAACTTCAGTTTCTCAGTTGTACTAGTCAACTTTCAAGCAACCAGGAGCTACTTGTGCCTAGTGACTACCATACTGGAGATCACAAAAAGAACACTCCCTTTATCACATAGTTGTTTTGGTCTAGAAGAAGAAACAAGGAATAATCCAACATTGGTGATTCACAGTATTTGATTATGCACTGTGGTAGGGTTAGTGTAGGATATGGTGAAATTACAGTTGACTATTGTAACACATGTGTGTTCCTCAAAGTCACTGTGCCATGCAAAATTATATAATGAAACCCACAGAGCTTAGGGGAAATGTGGTTAGGGAAACACTCAGAAACTTCATGAAGCGGTGAAAAGAGGGTTATCTAAATTTGAACAGAAAGTTGTTACACCAGATGAAGTGCTGTGGCTCGTAAAACACAGTGATCTGAAGTAACTGATAGATGTTTGAGAGTGTGTTTGTGTGTGTGCGTGTGGATTCAGCTTGGTTCAGCTAGGTGCAGTTTTCTGCAATCACCTGGTATTTTTTTTTTTAACATCTTTATTGAAGTATAATTGCTTTACAATGGTGTGTTAGTTTCTGCTTTATAACAAAGTGAATCAGCCATACATATACATATATCCCCATATCTCC
Source organism: Orcinus orca (assembly GCF_937001465.1). NCBI lineage: Eukaryota > Metazoa > Chordata > Mammalia > Artiodactyla > Delphinidae > Orcinus > Orcinus orca. Next base: position 32,439,220 of record NC_064576.1, read on the forward strand.
TCCCTCTTGCGTCTCCCTCCCACCCTCCCTACCCCACCCCTCTAGGTGGTCACAGAGCACTGAGCTGATCTCTCTGTGCTCTGCAGCTACTTCCCACTATCTATTTTACATTTGGTAGTGTATATATGTCACTGCTACTCTCTCACTTCATCCCAGTTTACCCTTCCCCCTCCCTGTGTCCTCAAGTCCATTCTCTACATCTGCATCTTTATTCCTGTCCTGCCCCTAGGTTCTTGATAACTATTTTTTCTTTTTTAGATTGCATATATATGTGTTAGCATACGGTGTTTGTTTTTCTTTCTGACTTACTTCACTCTGTATGACAGACTCTAGGTACAACCACCTCACTACAAATAACTCAATTTCGTTTCCTTTTATGGCTGAGTAATATTCCATTGTATATATGTGCCACATCTTCTTTATCCATTCATCTGTCGATGGACACTTAGGTTGCTTCCATGTCCTGGCTATTGTAAATAGAGCTGCAGTGAACATTGTGGTACATGACTCTTTTTGAATTATGGTTTTCTCAGGGTACATGCCCAGTAGTGGGATTGCTGGGTCATATGGTAGTTCTATGTTTAGTTTTTTGAGGAACCTCCATACTGTTCTCCATAGTGGCTGTATCAATTTACATTCCCACCAACAGTGCAAGAGAGTTCCCTTTTCTCCACACCCTCTCCAGCATTTATTGTTTGTAGATTTTTTGATGATGGCCATTCTGACCGGTGTGAGGTGATACCTCATTGTAGTCTTGATTTGCATTTCTCTAATAATTACTGGTGTTGAGCATTCTTTCATGTGTTCATTGGCAATCTGTACATCTTCTTTGGAGAAATGTCTTTTTAGGTCTTCTGCCCATGTTTGGATTGCATAGTTTGTTTTTTTGATATTGAGCTGCTTGAGCTGCTTGTAAATTTTGGAGATTAATCCTTTGTCACTTGCTTCATTTGCAAATATTTTCTCTCATTCTGAGGGTTGTCTTTTCGTCTTGTTTATGGTTTCCTTTGCTGTGCAAAAGCTTTTAAATTTAATTAGGTCCCATTTGTTTATTTTTCTTTTTATTTCCATTTCTCCAGGAGGTGGGTCAAAAAGGATCTTGCTGTGATTTATGTCATAGAGTGTTCTGCTTATGTTTTCTTCTAAGACTTTGATAGTGTCTGGCCTTACATTTAGGTCTTTAATCCATTTTGAGCTTATTTTTGTGTATGGTGTTAGGGAGTGTTCTAATTTCATTCTTTTACATGTAGCCGTCCAGTTTTTCCAACATCACTTATTGTAGAGGCTGTCTTTTCTCCATAGTATATTCTTGCCTCCTAAATCAAAAATAAGGTGACCACGGGCTTCCCTGGTGGCGCAGTGGTTGAGAGTCCGCCTGCCGATGCAGGGGACACGGGTTCGTGCCCCAGTCCAGGAAGATCCCACATGCCCCGGAGCGGCTAGGCCCGTGAGCCATGGCCGCTGAGCCTGCGCGTCCGGAGCCTCTGCTCCGCAACGGGAGAGGCCCGTGTACCACAAAAAAAATAAAAATAAAAAAAATAAGGTGACCACATGTGCATGGGTTTATCTCTGGGCTTTCTATCCAGTTCCACTGATCTATATTTCTGGTTTTGTTCCAGTACCATACTATCTTGATTACTGTAGCTTTGTAGTATAGTCTGAAGTCAGGGCACCTGATTCCTCCAGCTCCGTTTTTCATTCTCAAGATTGCTTTGGCTTTTGGTGGTCTTTTGTGTTTCTATACAAATTGTGAAATTTTTTGTTCTAGTTCTGTGAAAAATGCCATTGGTAGTTTTATAGGGATTGCATTGAATCTGTAGATTGCTTTGGGTAGTATAGTCACTTTCACAATGTTGACTCTTCCAATTCAAGAACATGGTGTATCTCTCCATCTATTTGTATGATCTTTAATTTCTTTCATCAGTGTGTTATAGTTTTCTGCATACAGGTCTTTGTCTCCTTAGGTAGGTTTATTCCTAGGTATTTTATTCTTTTTGTTGCAGTGGTAAAAGGGAGTGTTTCCTTAAATTCTCTTTCAGATTTTTCATCATTAGTGTATAGGAATGCAAGAGATTTCTGTGCATTAATTTTGTATCCTGCTACTTTACCAAATTCATTGATTAGCTCTAGTAGTTTTCTGGTAGCATCTTTAGGATTCTCTGTGTATAGTATCATGTCATCTGCCAACAGTGAATCCTTGCATTCCTGGGGTAAACCCCACTTGATCATGGTGTATGATCCTTTTAATATGTTGTTGGATTCTGTTTGCTAGTGTTTTGTTGAGGATTTTGCATCTATGTTCACCAGTGATATTGGCCTGTAGTTTTCTTTCTTTGTGACATCTTTGTCTGATTTTGGTATCAGGGTGATGGTGGCTTCATAGAATGAGTTTGGGAGTGTTCCTCCCTCTGCTATATTTTGGAAGAGTTTGAGAAGGATAGGTGTTAGCTCTTCTCTAAATGTTTGATAGAGTTTGCCTGTGAAGCCATCTGGTCCTGGGTTTTGTTTGTTGGAAGGTTTTTAATCACAGTCTCAATTTCAGTGCTTGTGATTGGTCTGTTTGTGTTTTCTATTTCCTGGTCAGTCTTGGAAGGTTGTGCTTTTCTAAGAATTTGTCCATTTCTTCCAGGTTGTGTACTTTATTGGCATATAGTTACTTGTTGTAATCTCTCATGATCCTTTGTATTTCTGCAGTGTCAGTTGTTGCTTCTTCTTTTTCATTTCTAATTCTATTGATCTGAGTCTTCTCCCTGTTTTTCTTGATGAGTCTGGCTAATGGTTTATCAATTTTGTTTATCTTCTCAAAGAACCAGCTTTTAGTTTTATTGATCTTTGCTACTGTTTCCTTCATTTCTTTTTCATTTATTTCTGATCTGATCTTTATGATTTCTTTCCTTCTGCTAACTTTGGGTTGTTTTTGTTCTTTTCCTCTAATTCCTTTAGGTGTAAGGTTAGGTTTTTTATTTGTGATTTTTCTTGTTTCTTGAGGTAGGATTGTATTGCTATAAACTTCTGTCTTAGAATTGCTTTTGCTCATCCCATAGGTTTTGGGTTGTCGTGTTTTCATTGTCATTTGTTGCTAGGTATTTTTGATTTCCTCTTTGATTTCTTCAGTGATCTCTTGGTTATTTAGTAGCATATTGTTTAGCCTCCATGTGTTTGTAGTTTTGACAGATTTTTTTCCTGTAATTGATAACTAGTCTCATAGTGTTGTTGTCGGAAAAGATACTTGATACGATTTCAATTTTCTTACGTTTACCAAAGCTTGAGTTGTGACCCAAGATATGGTCTATCCTGGAGAATGATCCATGAACATTTCAGAAGAAAGTGTATTTTGTTGTTTTTGGATGGAATGTCCTATAAATATCAATTAAGTCCATCTTGTTTAATGTATCATTTAAAGCTTTTGTTTCCTTATTTATTTTCATTTTGGAAGATCTGTCCACTGGTGAAAGTGGGGTGTTAAAGTCACCTACTATGGTTGTGTTACTGTCGATTTCCTCTTTTATGGCTGTTATCATTTGCCTCATGTATTGAGGTGCTCCTATGTTGTCACCTGGTATTTTTTAATACATCAATTGCATTGGAACACATTTGTGTCTTCAAAACAAACATTATAGGAGAATTGACTGAACTTAGCAAGGGCATCTAACCCCGATTTGGGATGTCAAGGCTTCCTGATAGAAGTAATGTCTAAGCTGAGCTAGGAGGGATGTTAACAAAGCAAATTGCTTTGAAACAGAGACATTTTAGCTACTTTATGTAAGGGAGTTAACCATGTATTAACATTAACTAGGGGAAGAGCATTTCATGCAGAAGGAACAGTAAGTTCAAAGTCTCTGAGGTTAGAATAAGTTGACAAGATCAAGAAATAGCTAAAAGTGTGGCTGGATGGAGTGAGCAAGGGAGAAAATGTTAGGGATGAAGTCAGAAATGTAGGTAGAGACCAGATCATTTAGGGTGTAGTGAGTCATGGAAAAAAAACTGGATTTTAGCCCATGAGTGCTAGACAGCTGTTGAGCAGGAGAGTAGTAATATCCATTTTGGCTGCTCTAAGGAGAATAGATTAGAAGCAAGGTCCTCCAGTTAGGAGGATATTTTAGTACCCCTGGGAGACAAGACAGAAAATTGGATCACGGTAGCAGCAGTTAAGGTGGTGAGAAGTAGATCAGATATTGGGTATATTTTGTTGATACAAATATTTTGTTGATTTTAGGACTTGGTGATAGATTGGGGCTATGAGGAAATAATCAGTTAATTAATGTATTTTAATAGACCATATCATTAATTTATTTAATGGATCATAGTATTTAATAGGTCCATATTTTTTAAAAATAGGTTATATTAGTTTATATGATGGTGAGGATGTTATAGTAGAGAGGGGGGAAATTTGATTCCAGAGAGAGAAAGTAATTACAGGACAAAGTTGTTGAATAGAGGAGAGGAGATGCTCACATAGGTGAGCAGATTCAGTGGTAGGGAGGTGAAGTAGGTCTCGAGTGACTGCTTCTGATTCTCAGTGTGGAGATTGAGGTCCTTCATCTGAGAGTGAGGAAGGAAGACAAGGAACTTGGAGAGTTAAGCAGGAAAAAAGAAGGTGTAAAGTGATCTCCTCAGAAGGTAGGGAATTTAGGAAATGAAGAAAACTAAAGGAGCCAAGCAGTCAGGATTGTGGATGTTGACGTCTTAGAGAATCCTGGAAGGTGTTGTGGTGGATCTACAGTAGACGCCAGCCTACCTCTATCTAACATCCTTAGCTGTTTAAAATAATCCAAATAAAAATAGCTTTTCTTGTGCTTTCAGGAACCACAGTCTTTTCATGCAGTTGAGGCTTTCCATTACCCTTTATATACCTACCCGCTCACTTGATCACCTAACTACACACCTTCATTCCAGGAGGCCTGGGTAGGGGTAGGGGGGTACACAGAGTTTCTTAGTGTTCTGCATCTGTAGCTGATACCTAAATATAATGAAATGGAAATGTTTGTGTATTTCTAAGAATAGAAAGCTTTTTTTTCTTACTGTGCTATGTTCATTCAAATTCATACAGTGGTATATACCATAATGTGATGGTTGTTTTAAAAAATACCTGATGGTGTTAATAGTTGTATATGGAGCATACAAAAGACTCACTACTAACTATATCTCTTGGTTTGTTTATTTCACAGAATGAAATAGATAGTGGAAAAATAATATTTTCAGAGCATCTTCCATTAAGTAAGCTACAACAAGGCATAAAATCTGGTGCATACCTTCAAGGGACATTTAGAGCTAGCAGGGAAAATTACTTAGAAGCTACAGTATGGGTTCATGGTGACACTGAAGACAATAAAGAGGCAAGTGTGTACATAAATTCCTTTTACACTAAAATGTTTTCTGTTCTTTTTTTTCCACAAGTGTTTAACATTTTTGTACAAGAAGTTAAGTTTGCTTTATCCTCCCAATTTATCAGCTTGAAGAAAGTTATGTGAAAGGTCGTAGATACTAGTAGAATTAATCACTTTTTCAAAAAACTGCTTATTGAGGAAAAGAACTATTAACCCACTTTTAAGAGAATAAAAATCTAATCAATAAAAAACCCCACTATGGTACCTTTATTTTCTGTATTATGATCTATTGTGGGAAATACTATTTACATAATGTATAATTGCTCTGGAGAGCTTCACACACTTTAAAGCAAATAGCAGTTGTTTTGGGGTGCTCACTATTGGGCAGGTACTCATCTCATTGCTTTGAATGCTGCATTTCATATATTTTCAACTCTGCCTGTAAGAGTAGGTACTCTCTTTTTTGTTTTACCAATCAGGACCCTGAGATTTAGAGAGATTAAGAAATTGTGGTACTAATGTAAGAGTTATGGTAGAGCCATGAACACAACCCATATTTTCTGACCATGTTTTTTCTATTTGCTATTGAGAAATTAATAGGGCAGAGTAAAGGGCCCCACTATAAAGGAAGAAAATATATAAAGGAGGGGAAATAGAAACATAGAGACATCAGAATATATCTAAACTTCTGTAGGCAACCTTCCCATTATTATATTGCCTTTGAAAATATCTGGGCACGTGTCATTTGCTGTTTCACACAGATAATCTTACAAGGACTTAAAAATTTAAACCGAGCTATTCATGAAGATATTGTGGCTGTGGAGCTTCTTCCGAAGAATCAGTGGGTAGCACCATCTTCTGTGGTTTTACTTGACGAAGGTCAAAATGAAGATGATATGGAGAAAGAAGAGGAGAGAGAATGCATTGTATGAAACCAAGAAAGTTTTATTTTTTTGTCTGTGTAGCTTTGAATAAGTTGTTAATGTATTGTCTTTGGAAAAAATTAAACAAGTTTCATTGCTTTCAGATTTATTTTATTAATATTTATTTTATTCGCTAGGTATAATGAATAAAATTATAGTTCTGTCAGTTTAATAATATATGTCATACACATAGTTGATTTCTTTTCCTCTAAGTAGTCTGCTTTTAAATTAATGTCTTCTTTTGCTCAAATAAAACAAAGGTTTAAATACAAAAAGACTTGAGTATGAAACTTGAATTCTGACATTCAGGTGTACGGTCTGGCTGAATTAGTGAGGTTTAAGTAAATAAAAATTTAAAATTTTCTGAAATGCCTTTATGTAATGTTAAAGTTCCCTCAGCATAAGAGATGTACTTCTGGGCCCTTACAAATAGGTCTGTTTAATAATTCCTTCTCTATTACCATATTTATTATGAAGAGAGTGCTTTCACGTGTTTCTTTTGACCTAAAGTCTACCTGATATGACCTATTTATTTTCCCATTTTAGAATTACAACAATAATACAATTAGTTGGAATTCACACAACATTAGTAGTAGTTCTCTTTATATGAATTATATTAACTACTCTGGAGTCTTACTATAACATTATCTTTGCAGAGTCCAGGCCATAAGAGAGTGTTAGAGGTGAAATACCATAAGGTTCTTCTGCTGTTTCTAATAAAAACTATTATTTGTTTGGGTTTATATTTTGGATAAGGACGAACCTTTAAAGATACATCTCTTTTTTAATGAATTAATGAATGCCACTCAGCTAATTATTGAAAACTAGTACTAAAATCCTAGTCTTTTAATTACCAGACCTGTGCATGTGTGTGTGTGTGTGCACGCACATGTATGCAAGTCAGTAAATCTTCATATTAAAACTGCAGAGTCCAGTTCTGACATATTTATTCAGTTACTTTTGTTTTTTTGTAGTGCTTTACTATGGAACTGTTTTTGTAGTTTTGTTTGGCATGCTCTTGCCTAGAATTTTGAAGCATCAAAATTCCTTAGTTTTATGTCATAATTTACTGCCTGAGAAAGTACCTGTGTTCTAATTTTGAAGGGAAATTGTCTCATTATCCTTACAGGAAAGATAACTGAAGATTTTTACTTTTATTTTTACATGTCAGCTTAAGACTGCTGTAAGTGAAAAAATGTTAAAGCCTACAGGTAGAGTTGTTGGAATAATAAGAAGGAACTGGAGACCATATTGTGGCATGCTTTCCAAGTCTGATATTAAAGAGGTGAGTAAAGAGCATGTTGCTATATAATAGAAAATGAAATACATTGAATAGAACTTACAGCCCTCACTCACCTTGCCCCCATCCCCAGCCTTTTTTGTATGTGTAAAATCTTTTTTCCTAATTTTCTCTAGTCAAGAAGACATCTCTTTACTCCTGCTGATAAGAGAATCCCTAGAATTCGGATAGAAACCAGACAGGCCTCTACATTAGAAGGGCAGAGAATTATTGTTGCTATTGATGGTTGGCCCAGAAATTCCAGATATCCAAATGTAAGCTTGAATTAATCATTTTATTTTAGAATATTTAATTAAAACTTTGGGAATAAAGTTGCTTCTTTTACTGAAAATAGAATCTGCTTTTGTATAAAATACATACTGAGATCTAGAAGTATTTCACAGTTACCTGGTAAGTGTACGTCCAAGCTGAAAATTCATTTTAGGAAATTCCAGTGTGAATCATTTGGTGACTTTTACTCAGACTTCCTAACAAATAACTTTTGGTGACAGCTACTACAAAAACAGCATTTGAGACCTAAGTAGATTGTAAATAAACAAATTTGGAAGATAGGATATTTGAAGCACATTTTAAACTTGAAAAATAATAGAAAATAAACAGACACCTTTTTATATGAGAACCAGGCCCTTGGGAAGTCTCCCCCATAAATCACTTGAGAAGTCTTTGTCATTTTTAGCTTTAATTTACCTAGTTGTCATTTTTAAGAAGTGTGGAGAACATTTAGAAATACTAAAGTGATATGTAAATGTTCAGGGATTTAATGTGATAGTAAAATATAAATTGCCAAACAAAAAGCTGTAAAATACACCTTTCTAATAATATCTTTTGGTTTTAGGGGCACTTTGTAAAAAATTTAGGTGAAGTCGGAGACAAAGAGACTGAAACGGAAGTTTTGTTACTTGAGCATGATGTTCCCCATCAGCCTTTCTCACAGGCTGTTCTTAGCCTTCTACCAAAGATGCCCTGGAGCATCACTGAGAAGGTATGTTGAAAAGAATTCTTAGTGAATCACTGTATCTGAGCTACTAATTTTGTTTGATTTCTGTATGTGTTTTTTTAAAATATGTAGAAACCGTAGTTCCCTCCTCCCCTGCATTTAGTTTGGTACAGAACTCTTAGGTATCATGGAAATCATTTGCTTTACTGAAAGACAGACTTTTCTAGGGGACAGACATTAGCTTATGTCAAATTTTCCTAAGATGAAGAGTTCACAAGTTATAAATCATGATGTGCAGTTATAATTAAGAAATAAAGCTGTTTTTTTTTAATTTATAGATATTGTTGATTGCATAAGAGCTTGTGTTACATCTGTACCACCAAAATAGTTTTTTCTTTCTTAATAATGTGGCATCTTCTAGGACATGAAAAACAGAGAAGACCTGAGACATCTGTGTGTTTGTAGTGTGGACCCCCCAGGATGTACTGATATAGACGATGCTCTCCATTGTAGAGAACTTGAAAATGGAAATTTGGAGGTATTCATAATTATAATGACGTTCTATCCAAATATAGTTCTGGTCTTGAGTTAATTTTCTTTTGACCTATTGTAGAATTTGTTTGTGAGTTATTTATGTCAAGTAGAGTCAGTTGTAGCTGCAGAGACTAATGGGCATGTAAAAAATTGAAATGGTAACTGTGACTAAGGTCCTTTTTCCTTTTGGCCGTATTTCTTCTCATTAGAACTCCATTAGTACATTTACCCAATTAAGCATGTTGACATCCTTTTTATCTTTTTAAGGTTGGTGTTCATATTGCTGATGTTAGCTATTTTATTAGACCAGGAAATGCATTGGATCAAGAATCAGCTAGAAGGGGAACAACTGTGTATCTTTGTGAAAAGGTAAATATATTAAATTTAGAGTGGAATTTTGATACATCATTTCCATCATCTGTTTTATTCTTAATAATAAAACCATCTGAGGTATTTCCTGAGAAGAGGACAGCCTCAGTATATAGTGAAATATGAAATACTACTTTGTTAATTGTGCAGTTTGTCAAAATCATGGGCACTTTTGGATTCTTGAACAGTCTGGAATAGTACATGAATTAGCTAAAAGACATACATAGAATAAGATGGCCTTAAATCAGTGAAAATATTGCAATGTGTTTTGTTATTGAGTGACCCAAATAACAAGTAGACGTAGTTGATATAAATTGTTGTGTAGCATTTAACTTATTATTGGTGGGTAATTAATATATTTTCTGTTTCTTATATATAGTTAAGTCGAGTCTGTTCTGTCACAATTTACCATTTATTCTTCATTAAGTATGCTCCCATAAACTTACAGAGAAAAATTGTGAAAGTAGAAGGGAAAGTTAAGCTTAGTCTGTGGTAAATTCATTGTCAAAGTTCTTCTGTGTAGCTTTTTTCCATAAAATTTTAGTGTTTCTCTTTTTTTAGAATGTTGAAAACACCATGTAGTTTGTGTGAAGTATTGGAGGAAGGTCCAGTCGTAGAGCTATTAGGGCCTGTGTCTGTTATCTGGTAGAAACGTATTGTACAGGCCAGAGATTTCAAAGTTTCAGAGCACAGCTAGGTGGGTAGTGTAGAGAACTTAAACTTAGACCGACTGACATGAAATCCAGTTTTCTTTCATTGCTTCCCTCTTGTAAAAATTGTGTGTAACTACTTTTCTAGAAATAGACTTTTTATTTCACATTTTCTCACTTCTTTTCACAAAGGCCTTTTTTTTCCCCTTGTAAGTTCAATGCTATTGATATTTGAGAGTAGAACCTCAAAAAACATGTGGAGACAGCTCGGTAATCCACAACTCTATTTTATTTGTTCCAGAGGATTGACATGGTTCCAGAGTTGCTTAGCTCTAACTTATGTTCCCTAAGATCTAACGTTGACAGGTACTTATCACATTTCTTCATAAAAACATAGTATTTACTTCTATAACTGATTCCCATTAACAGATACCATCTATTTTTCCTCATAGGTTGGCATTTTCATGTATTTGGGAAATGAATCACAATGCAGAAATCTTAAAAACAAGGTTTACCAAAAGTGTCATTAATTCAAAGGTTGGTTTCATGATTACTACTTCATGTTTAACATCTTTGGTGCTTTTAACAATGTTCTAGATTGTTTTGAAAAAGTTAGGCTTATTAATAATAAGAAGAAGTTTTTCCCCAGTGTTGCAGCAAACTCTAGTTGTTTTCAGTTACTTGCTTAATTTTTGCTGTTATTTAGAAATGAGTTTATTCCTGTATTCAGAAACTTACCAAGCCTATATACTTGAGGAGACCAAGTAGGTTTCTTTTAGCCCTAACTCAGGAACTCCAGTGTTTGAAGTTGTCCCAGTTTATAACTGGTTAGTATTTTAAAAGATGGCATGTACACCGTCTCCTTGTTCCTCACACTTTCTCACTGAAATAATGTGATAAATCATGGTTGAATTCCAGTAGGACTAGCCTGAGCTCGATGTTCACACAGAACGGAGCCAGATTATGTTTCTCATTCTTCTCCTTTTTTTAATACTTTTCCCCAGATTCCCTTGTGTTCTCATTTTGCCCCGAATCTACCTCTGATGTTTGCCAAACCACTTTTCTTCCAATGATCTGTTTTCCAAGTTTGCCGGCTTTTTCTCTCCCTTTGACATCATTCTTTTCTAATCAGCTAGTGATTGGAAAGAAAGCAATGTTAAACTGACAGATAGTAATGTGGGAATGATTTAAATTTTCCTAGATTAGTATTTTTAAATAGGATGAGTTTATAATTCTCCTAGACTTGGTCAGTGTAACAAAATTATATGAAAAAAAAATTAGTAAGCATATAACAGAAAACATTTTTAGATGGGGAACTCTTATCCCCTAATAGATAAGTTGGTTCTCCCAAGAATCTGACCTGGTCTGCATCACCTAACTCTCTTGTACTATTCCTGATTTTTACTCAAAAAGCTGCTTAGAAAAAAAAAAGCTAAAAAATGGTGTTTTACATAAGGAGGGAAATAGGAACAGAGGTACTATTTGTATTGTAATTGGAAATTAATGTTTTCTACTATGATTTTTCCGATTCTTAGGTTAAATACCTAATTTTGGGTATTTAGTAGATTTCCTATAAAACACAATGTCTAGACTATTACAATTTTATTAATTATTTGCTGTGAGTAAGGCAGTATTGGTTCTCCGGAAAGGATTTCACTTTACAGTCATTATCAGAGAATCTAACCTTCCTTTTATTTTATTTTAACATTACCTAAGTATTTATACATTAACTGAACTATGAGTAAATAGTTTAAACTATTTACTAACCATTCTACCATTTTATTTTGTTTTAACATAAGTTCGCTTATGTTGTGTAATGCATCAGATAAGAGTAAATGAACCAGAAATCATAGGTGTGGAGTATAAATATTATAGATAGGAATCTCTTCTTTTGTTATTGATTTTAGGTTTTCTGAAATCATGGATTTTATATAGTGGAAATATGAGAACATAGTAAGCCAGTTTTTATAAGCATTGTATTAACATATGGTTTCTTTTTTAGGCTTCCCTTACATATGCTGAAGCTCAGATGAGAATTGATTCAGCAACCATGAATGATAGTATTACTACTAGTCTCCGTGGACTAAATAAACTAGCTAAAATTTTGAAAAAAGGAAGAATTGAAAATGGGTACATTTCAAAAATAGTTATTAAGATTTGTCTTAATTCACCTATCCTGGCATTAAGCTAACTTGTGAACTCTTTAAAGTGTTTTATCATGGACAGTGATGAATTATTTAATAGGCTGAATAGGGACTCTTGAGTAGAAACATTCCGTTTCTTCTAGATACCTTTTTAAATATTAGCAGCTTGATTCTGGACTTGATTCTGGTTTGTTCAAGAGTTCTGTTGTGTCAAAGATCTTGATATGTTTGAGTTAAAGATCTTGAAGAAATTCTAGGAAGGCAAGATTGTCTTAAGACTGTTCTATTTGGATCGTTCCTGATTTTAATTAGAAATGAGTTTCAAGATTGAACATTGGTTTTTCAGATATTAAAATAAATATAGATGAAGTCCTTCTTGCACTTAGAGTTGGAAGAGATTTTAGAGGTTGTTTAATCCAACACCTTCATTTTTTTTTTTAAAGTTTTTTTTTTTTTAATTTTTATTTATGTATTTATTTATTATTTTTGGCTGTGTTGGGTCTTTGTTTCTGTGCGAGGGCTTTCTCTAGTTGCGGCGAGTGGGGGCCACTCTTCATCGCGGTGCACAGGCCTCTCACTGTCGCGGCCTCTCTCGTTGCGGAGCACAGGCTCCAGACACGCAGGCTCAGTAGTTGTGGCTCACGGGTCTGGTTGCTCCGCGGCATGTGGGATCTTCCCAGACCAGGGCTCGAACCCGTGTCCCCTGCATTGGCAGGCAGATTCTCAACCACTGTGCCACCAGGGAAGCCCCCAACACCTTCATTTTTTAAATGATTAAGAGTTACCTAGAAGCAGTCTTACCAAAGATCTGATTGCTAGCGGCAGGTTTACAACTTTTAGCTGTTATATCATGGCATTTGCCAAACTGCAGAGGAGTTTTAAGGAGTATCCAAGTACCCAAACTTGTTGAAATAGTTAGAAGAAATTTGATTCTTGAAAAACATCAACTGTCAGAGTAAAGCAGGTTCTTGAGCCTTTCATATGTTGGTCTCTGGGTTCCTGTGCCCATCTAGGGTAGGGTCACAAGTAGTTACTAAAAGTGTTTTTGTTGGGGAGTGCAAACTCTAGATCTGTGCTGTTTTCATAAGATGTGCCTATTTAAATTAAAATTCATTAAAATTAAAATAAAAAATTCAGTTCCTGAGTCACACTAGCCATATTTCAAGTCCTCAGTAGCCACATTTGGCTAGTGGCTACCATGTTGGACAAGGTGGATTGAGAACATTTCCATCCCTGCAGAAAGTTCCATTGGACAGTGTTGTTCTAGGCATTTATGCTGAGCCAACCCTATCTCTACTCACACTTCAGTTTTCTGGGAATTTTCTCCTGAAACTTGGAACTATATAAGGATAATTTGGATGTAGTAAAACCCAATGAAATTATTGCTCAAGTTTGTCCTTAAGATGTAAATAAGAGGAGTATAGTTAGATTTCTTTTGTAATACAAAACAACACATTTTTCATCAAGTATTCGTTTATTGAAGGTTTTCAGTATGCCAGGCATCAGAAGAAAGTTTGTTGTAAAAGCAAAGTGAATAAAACAAATTGAAACTGTATTTATTTTGGCAGTTTTAAAGTAAGAGATGTAAATTTGCATCTGTAACAGCTTCCGCTAATTAGGACAGGAAAGATATTTCGTTAACTTGAACACTGTACTTCTAGTTTTGTAAGTATTGATAGATAGTCATCTACTGGTAAAACATATCATCGAGTCTTCTCAGTCTTAGGATGAATAGAGAAAGGAATCAGTAAAAAAAAATTGGTGTCTTTCACCTTCTTAAAGGATGTGTTGTGTCTTAAATTATATTTATCATATGTCTATGTTAAAGAATAAATGTCACGTTTTAAATGTTCTGTGAAGAAAAAGTGATCAAAATGTGATTAGTATACCTTGCTCTTTAGGTCAAGATGTATAGATTAACACAGATTAATTGTGGTTTAGAACCTTATTGTAAATTATGCATGGAAAGAAAGGAATATTTGTCGGGATTCCCTCTCTAGTATTTCTTCTGTAGTTCTTCTAATAAAGGTGAAGAGTCAAGGGAAAAAAGGACTTGGAATCCCACTTAACTTGCCCCAAATCATCTTTTTCCCTTTTTTGTGATTGTCCAAAGTTACCCAGCCTCATTAAAATTCTTAGTTTTAGGTTGATTTGGAGCTGACCTGATGAAAATAGCATCAAGGTGTGTAGAAACATTATACTTGCCTTGCCTTGTGGGAATTTACTTTTCAAAGGAGAACTTGCCAAATCATTAAATGAACTGTGCATGTAAAGCACTTAGCCTAGTGCACTCTCTGACCCACAGCACTCAGATATTAATAGCCATTAGTGTTTGTGACATTAGTTGTAGTTTGTCTCCTCTCCTTGGTTGAGTGTATGTGGAAGATACTTTCGAACTGGGGATCTTCTGATGTTACTGATCTACCCATGGCAGCTTCCCTTTTGCCTCTCTCCACCATCCCTCACCCTAATACATTGTTTCCTATAGTAAATAAAATACTATTGATTACCTTCTTTATTTATAAAACTGATTACAAACTCTTGTAGCTAAGTAAAAACTCAGTTTCGGTACAGAAGTCATTCAAATCCTGAGAAACACAAGGACTCATTTTGTTGTGTTGCTACTGTCCTCCCTTTTTAAATGCATTTTAGAGCTGTAAAATATTAGGCTATCCGTGAAAATGGAACATAAAACTTAGCAGATGGTCATAAAGCTTTCATAAGAAAAACTTATGAAAAACTGTTTCATAAGAAAAACTGTTTTCATAAGAAAAACTGTTATAAAACTTAGCAGATGGTCATAAAGCTTTCATAAGAAAAACTTGCTCTAATCATTTTCTGTTTTAAAAGAATCACTTCCAGAATTATATCTGTTACTGCTCACATGACTGATTCACCTCTTTATCTTATTTAGGGCTTTGACTCTTTCTTCTCCAGAAGTTCGATTCCACATGGACAGTGAAACTCATGATCCTATAGATCTGCAGACCAAGGAACTTAGGTATGCAATTTTTTTGATGGGTAGTAGATAAGATTTTGATTTTAAGGTAATATCTAGTATATATATTAATAAAACATATTTGTACCCCAAATATCTATTTTTAGTAGGGTTATGATTTCTACAGAGTTTTTTTTACTTATGAAATATAGAGAAAAGTAAATGATTTCACTTTCTAGTCTTTTTTATATAAAACCTATGTATCTTATTTATAAGATAAATATTATAAAAGGAAAACTGCCAGTTTGGTTTGTCTTAATGTGTGGTATATTAGAACTTGACTAGTAATAGCTATGGTAAGTAAAGGAAGATTACCCGCATTAATTTCTTATGTATTTAATAGAGAATATACTGTGATAGGGTAGAATAGTGGCCAAACACTGGGCTTTGAAGCCAGACTGCCTAGATTTGGATCCCACTTCTGCCAGTGACTCCGGTCAAGTTATTTGACCTCTCTATGACTCGATTTATTTGTCAGTAAAATAGGATTGGTAATGGTACCTACCTCATAGGGTGTTGCGAAGAATAGTCAGAGGTTAGGTATTGTTGTTACAGTTTTATTGATTTGGGCTAAGATTTAGGGAGCAAGGTTGTTTTGGATTAAATCAGAGTTAGGCCTCTTTTCCATGCCTGTTATGTAAGGTGATCTGAAATTAATCATGCATTTACACTTTTCTAGTAGATGACCAAGGATTAAAAATGGGAATATTCTCAAGTTTGTTAGTTAGGACCAGTGTGTGCATTATAGCATTAGAGCTAAAATTTAAAAATACCTTTGGGTGAATTTCTGTGCAAATAAGTCTAATGTTAATAGGAACAGTGAACCCAATACCAAGGGCTTTTTTGAGGAAGATCTTGAATCTAGTTTTGCCAAAGCAGAACATCACCCATTTCTTCTTACCAAGAAGAAAAACCACATTTCTAAGAGATTGTCCCATAGTTTTAAAGGTACAATTAGAGGTCTTCCTAATATTAAAAAAAAAAAATTAATATATTTTAGGAATCTTGTCAAGAAGTTATAAGATGTTGTTAAAAATGGAAACATGAATGACAGATTAATAATGCATGTTCAGTAACTTGGGAGAAAGAAAGCACTATTAAACAACACAGATCATTTACTAAACTAAATTTTAAGTGGACATAGGCTATGTAGAATGAAAAACAATATCACATTGGTTAAGAGCTTTGAAGTCAGATTATATGGGCTCAGATCCTGTTTCTACTGATAATTCTAATCTTGAGCAAGAGAATAATGTTACACATCTTTAGTTTTCTCACCTGCAAAACAGGACTAGTATCTATATCCATATATATATATACATATGTGTGTATATGTATTGTATATGTGTATGTATACACACACACATATTGCAATGTATATAGCACTTATAGCACAATGCCTGGGCCATAATACGCACCCAAAATAGCTATTTTAAATATCTCTTCGTTTTGGGGTGAAAGTTTATTAGTGAAAGTTTTCATTTTTTTAAAGCCAAAATTGATATGACCTAAATAGCTTTTAATTCTTAGAAAACTTTATTTCTGTGGACTTATAATTGAATAAAAATCTCTTTGTACTCAGTATAAAGAGGTGAAAATGCTTATGATTTAGATTTTATATATTACTAGAGTTACTAAAGCTTCTGGTTTTTTTTTTTTTTTTTTTTTTTGCGGTACGCGGGCCTCTCACTGTTGTGGCCTCTCCCGTTGCGGAGCACAGGCTCCGGACGCGCAGGCTCAGCGGCCATGGCTTACGGGCCCAGCCGCTCCGCGGCATGTGGGATCTTCCCGGTCCGGGGCACGAACCCGTAGTCCCCTGCACCGGCAGGCGGACTCTCAACCACTGCGCCACCAGGGAAGCCCAAAACTTCTGTTTTTTATTGCCATTTGTAAAGTCTCTTCTAGCGTGAGATTTATTCATGGAGTAGATGCCTAGTAAGAGATCGTTAGCACAGTAGCTGAGAAATGAAAGGGATACTAAGTTCTTAAAAAAACACATGTGCATACACACATGAATGTTTACATAGGAATTTTCATTATCTCTTGGTAGAGAAGGTAACCTGTGAACGATATATAGAAGTCTCATTCTTTTTCCTTATTTAACGATTTTGCCATTGGCAGAGAAACAAATTCCATGGTGGAAGAATTTATGTTACTTGCCAACATCTCTGTTGCAAAAAAAATTCACGAAGAATTTCCTGAGCATGCTCTGCTTCGAAAACATCCTGCCCCTCCTCCATCAAATTACGAAATTCTTGTTAAGGCAGCTAAATCCAAGGTAAGGTCACATAGTTTGAAAAAGCATCTGTATTTGTGTAGTGATCCAGCCATTGCACTGAACAATCTATATTTACAGTTCCATAAAAATTTTGTTGTCTCCTGATGCAAAAATATGCCCGTAGTTCTTTCAATTAAAAAAAGAAGTCATCTAACTTGGGTGTGGTCATCTCTTCGCACCTTGAAATCATTTGTTTAATAAAATCCTTTAATGTCTTTAAATAAAGAGAGCCCTATACTAAAGCCAGATATTCCAGACTAAGTTATTTATAATATCCTGAACGTATTAAGCTCTTCCATATCTCTGTGCCTTTACACATGTTTTTTATGCCTGTATTATTTCATGCCTCCTCCAAACTGTCTACCTTTAGAGACTTAACAGATAGTTTTTTTTTCTCTTTATCTTCAACTCACTTAAGCCCTCTTTATGTCATGTCCCTAAGAAAGAAGTCCATTTTTGCATATGTGGAAAAAAGGAAAAACATAGAAAGGGCACCCGTTTCCTCAGCCCCTTATGCTCCCTGCCTCTGGTTAGTAGACTTATTTAGGCATGATTATCCCTACACTTGGGGTGACTGTGGCTTGGATTTCAGGGTATTATTCTAACAGGATGACGTTGATTTCTGATTTTTCAGACCTTTATGGTGGGCCTGCTCCTATCATATCCATCAGAACAGAATCAGCTTCTCCTCTGCTCTAAGGATTGTACTGTAAATTGGAGAATTTTCTCTTACTGTCCTATTTCTTTCTATGACCTGGGTAGAGGAAGGAAGATATAAGTATTTTTGCCTCATCTCCCAAAGTAAAACAAGCAGCCAGTTGCTGTATCAGCACGTTGAGCTGTAGTAACCAATACAGTTTTATTTTGCCTCTGATCTTCTACTTTGAATGGAGGGAAACTCTGCAGAGAAAATCCAGATATGCTGAAAAATATCCAGATCTACTTTGATTTTTTTCTGCCCCAACAGAGATAAGGCAAGTACAGATTGGACTTTGAGAGATAGCACTACTGCTCCCAATATTCTCTTCCCCTTGAAATTTCTTAAGAATGTTGATACTGTAGTACCTTCAAATGCGTTCAGAAAAATTTAAGGTTTAATGTTGCAAAAAACAGCCATTACTTTTTATGACTTTATTTTTAGTTCTCCTAGGTTTAGGATAAAAGATATAAACACTTAATATGTGGTCAAAAACCACCATATTTGTTCAATCTGATTGGTTATATTTTGAAGACATGCTGGTAGTGATTTTAAAATGTTTAATATGATGCGTTTTCCCCTCTTTTTTATCCACAGAATTTGGAAATTAAAACTGATACAGCCAAGGCTTTGGCTGACTCTTTGGACCGGGCTGATTCACTTACCTTCCCATATCTAAACACCCTGTTAAGAATATTGGCAACTCGCTGCATGATGCAAGCTGTGTACTTCTGCTCTGGAATGGATACCGATTTTCATCACTATGGCTTAGCGTCCCCAATATACACACATTTTACTTCACCCATACGAAGGTACTTTTTCCTTATGAAATTAGAGATAGAAAACAGTTGATTTCAAATTTTAAAAAGACATTTTAATGCTAACATAGCATGATTCTTATTTCTCCTTCATATATCTAGATACGCAGACATCATCGTTCATCGGTTATTGGCTGTGGCTGTCGGGGCTGACTGCACTTACCCAGAGTTGACAAACAAACACAAGCTTGCAGAATTATGTAAAAATCTCAATTTTCGGCACAAAATGGCACAGTACGCTCAGCGTGCATCTGTGGCTTTTCATACCCAGGTATTTGCCTTCTATTACTAATGTTAGAAATGAAGTTTCGTTCACTTTTAATTGCAGAATTTTTTTTTTTTGTTAACTTCAAAATATCTTAAGACAATCCTTGATAAGGTTGTATGCTTTTTTACAGTTATTTTTCAAAAGCAAAGGAATAGTAAGTGAAGAAGCTTATATTCTATTTGTGAGAAAGAATGCTCTTGTGGTGTTAATTCCAAAGTATGGATTAGAAGGTACAGTGTTTTTTGAAGAAAAGGACAAACCAAAGCCACGGCTTACTTACGATGATGAGGTACAGTATTTCTAATGTTTTTATTTTGGCTTTTTTTGGAGGGGGGACAGTTGCAAATGGTACCTATAAAGGGTAAAATTATTTTTGTACCCTACAGAACTTTATGCTAGCTAAGCTTATCATTTTACTATTTCTCAGCTCAGTGTTTCTTGCCATATACAAAAGTTTTTCTTGATTTCTTTCTTTTATACCATGAAAAGTTTTCCCCTCTAAGGAAAACTTGAATTATGCTTTGTCCCTAGTGGACAAATGGATTAAAGTAAAGGAATAAATGGCTGTTTATAGCTCCAAGAAGGGAATTTTTTCAACCAATTCCAAGTGTCTCTTACCTGACACACTCCCTACTTCCCTAATCTTAGTAGAAATACAGAACAATAAATTCTGCCCACATTACCTTTGTGCTCCTGTATAACACCAACAATTTGCTAATTAAAGGGGTGAGAATCCTACAGTTAATGAATATATATTGGGACCACATTAATGAAAGGGGGAGGTTTGCACATAATTAGGTCATATGTATGAGTTTGTTAGATTAGTGGTTTTTGTTATGTTGAACACCTAGATACTGAATAAATATTGAAGTTATTTTAGAATTTAAACTTTTAAATTAATATGGAAGATAAATTATAAAGAATTAGAACCAAGCCTCAAGTGTAAGAAAGCAATTAAAAATAGTAAAATGTGTTTTGTTTAGATACCATCACTTAAAATAGAAGATACAGTGTTTCATATATTTGATAAAGTTAAAGTGAAAATCATGTTAGACTCATCTAATCTTCAGCATCAGAAGATCCGAATGTCCCTGGTAGAACCACAGGTAAGACCAAACTTAGAGTGTCCATGTTGTGGTGGAATAAACAGTATGTATTTTGTGAAAGAGAGTGATATAGTCATAAGTTATTCCTGTTTAAGGATAGAATCCTGTAAGTATTGTGGAAGACAAATACCTGCATAGGAAATCCTATTTTCTCACTGATTTCCTTAGGCCATGGGAACCCAGGCATCTGGGCTTCTTCTGAGGTCCTTGGGGCCAAAAGTGGAGTTCTGAGATCTGCCTAGTTCTTTCTGAAATCCGCACTTTTGAAGATCAAGTTAAAGTGTGTTTCCACCTAAGACATTGGTTCTTAACCTTGGCTCTGCCCCCGACACACCTGAGGCCTCTGATCCTGACAGAGTGGCTCACAGCTAGGATAAATTGAACGTTTTGGTTAAACCCACCCTTCCCAAATGACATGCTTCTACCTGCTGAGATCATGTCTGCCTTTTACATTCTGAACCACTGTTCCTTTGTGTGTGAAATACATACCAACACATATATCCTGTGGAAAATCTGCTCCTTCTTCCCCCTACCACCCCTGCATCTTTTTGAACTTAAAAGCGTCAGTGGGGAAGGGGAAGATGAGAAAGATTTATTCCTTATTTTACGCTTTTACTCATCTATTTTTCCCATTTGCATTACTTCAGATACCAGGAATAAGCGTTCCTACTGATACTTCAAACATGGACATTAGTGAACCAGAGACAAAGAAGAAGAAGCTTCAAAAATAGCTACAGTCAAGAAAAAAAAAGCTTCAAAGATTGGTTTCCTTAAAAAAAAAATCTTGAGGGAACACTTGTAAACCTAAGAAGTGTGTGATAGTTTGTTACTTCTAAGCACATTTTAATAATTTTTGAAATTTGCATTTTTATTGAACTGTTGACTGTGTCTGTCCCATCATACTACTTCCTTTCTGGATTGAACAGAACTATTTATGCAGAAAAATTCGATTGAATAACCATCACTTAAATAGTGACAGGATAACAACTTGAGGGATCTGTAAAGATCATTTAAAGGGAGCACTCATCTGCTCACTGAAGAGGAGATGAATTTTGCATAAGTAATTTGATTATCTACTATTGATAGAAAAAAACTGTAATTTTCCTATGGAGAAAATATAACATTTTTAGAAGGAACAGTCTATTCTTTCTGAGTCTTGAAAGCTGTCAGTGTGTGGTACGGCAGTTTTTAGATTTCAAGACAGTGAAGTCAGGAGCTGTCAGGGACTTCAGCATTTAATCTCCTTTGCCACCTTTAATTTACCTGACTTATACTAAGTGTTCCTGTACTGTTAAAAAGCCTCCTGCATTTTATTAGTGGTTCTTGAACAGCTGTGAATGTTTGGGAATTGGGTATTGAAGGAAGGTGAAGTAGAATATTTTGATCTAACTGGAAAAATAGTTTTTTTTTAATACCAGATAATAAGTGTGATCTTCATCCTTGACCTTCAGCTCAAATATCTCCCCAAAAATAAGGCATTAGGGTTCAAAGAAAGAATAGAGATGGCCCTTTAAACATCACATCGTGTTACTTATAAAATAAGGAGGCAATTAATAATGGCTTTTAAATTGCATATATATCAGATTATGGAGGAAAGGAGGGGTTGCATGAGGACATTAAAGGGAACAGATTGAAGTACTGCTACTTGGTGTGCCCGTGCCTACTTCCTTGTCAACCACAAAGATTATTAATGATAAAATAGGTGTCTTCAAGAATATTTCGAGATAGAGTTACCTTAAAACATTTTACTTGGCTCATTCAATTTCTGAAGTACCGACACTGTACCAGGTTCCTCACCAGTCAAGTAAACGATCTCTGCCCTGAAGGAGCTTGCAGTACAGTGAGAAGTGACTGGCGAACACATCGGCAGGTGTAGTAAGTGAGAATAGTTCCAATGTGTACATTCAGGCACTTCAGTAATTAAAATGATTGTTCCCATTTCCTGTTACTGAGGAAAACATCCATACATTGAGGCAGAACTTGTTTCATTCGGAGAGCCTTGAGGGGACTAACGCCTAAAGCGGTGGGCAAGCCTTTTCTGTGAAGGCCGGACAAGTCAGGCTGTGCCAGCCGGGTGGTTTCTGTCACAACCATAGCTCTCCACTCACTCCTCTGCTCTTACAGAATGAAAGCAGCCACGGACTATATGTAAACAACCGAGCATGGCTACGTTCCAACAAGACCTTGTTTACGGGCAGGGAAATTGAAATAATTTCCTAATTTTCATGTGTTTAACAAAATACTACTAAATTCAATTTCCATGCTGCACCTTTCCCCCCAGCCATTGAAAAATTCTTTGCTCATGGGCCATAGTTTACCTGCAGTCGAGGAAAAGGAAGGCTTCTGGGTAAAACAAGGCTATGCTGACCTCACATCTGTCTTTCCAGGTTTGTTTTCTTACACCTCTTCTATGAAGAAGGCCTGCTTCAGGCTCTAGTCCCTGTTGAGTAGTTCAAGATGACCAGAAACCTTATTTTCACCCTGAAGCCTCTTCCTTGCTAATCTGAAATGCTTTGAATGCCACTACTTATGCTACACAGCTGACATAAAATAGTTCATTTAAAAAGCACTGTTTGGGCTTCCCTGGTGACGCAGTGGTTGAGAGTCCGCCTGCCGATGCAGGGCACACGGGTTCGTGCCATGGTCCGGGAAGATCCCACATGCCGCGAAGCCTGCGTGTCCAGAGCCTGTTCTTCGCAATGGGAGAGGCCACAACAGTGAGAGGCCTGCATACCGAAAAAAAAAAACAAAAAACCCTGTTTGGTAAGGACTATTATCCCCATTTAACCCGTGGGAGATTGATGGTTTATGGCCTATTTTGGGTCATAAGTGACAGAGGAGGATTTGAATCCAAGTTACAATCACAACTTTGTTGTTTCTTGAGTTTTGCTATTAAAAAAAACACAGCCAGGGAAGCACCTACCCTTAGGATCTAGAATTCCTCTTATGTACAATTGTTTTAAGCTCCTATTAATTCTAAAGCCTGTGATTAAGGACTCAGCCTCCTAATGCACTAATCTTTAGCAATGGACCTAGTGGCTAATGGCTTTAATGTTTAGTGTACAGAGGGGAGAGGATGAGCCAGGTACGTAGCAAGAAATAAGTCTTGCAGGTTGGCAGGAAGTTTACAAGTTGCAGAAAAGTAAGGAAGGACGTGACACAATGAGAGTATGTCTTTATTTCCTAGGGCTACGTATGAATTATTCCGTCCTGAATGAGACAGTTTTTAAAAGGTAATTTGTAAAATACGAGTATACATTCTCCCAAGGTAAAGAATATTTTCCCTCCAAATTATATACCCATTCTACTCCCAACATGAATATGTTTGTTTAATTTTAAAAATTTAGTTACATGTCTGTCCAACCCTAGCTTCATAAGCCTAACACTCTATGGGAAACCCCCCCCCCCCACCCAGTTTTTCCTGGTTCTCCTGTGTTCTTAACTAACTCCTCTCCATACAAAGGATGTTCCCTACCCTAGGGATGGAGATACGTTCTGGGCATCCCACATTAACCCCACTAATAATAACACATGAAGATCTACACTTTTTAGACCAGTTATCACTGGAACTAAGAATTTCTACACTGAAATGAACAAACAGCTCAAGCATGAAAAGTGTTGGAAACCTGCTTAACCTCCTTTCTACTTCTTCGATTAAGTTTCCTTTCTAACTCACATTTCTTTCTTTCACCAAGGTTATAAATTTGAATTCATCTGTATATTCACATACTTTTAAGTAAAATAAAACATAGCACCTTCACAGTTCCACATGTTCCCAGAACTTCTGCTAAATTCAGTGCTGTCAGTAAAGTGACCCTGTAGGGCAGGAGCAAAGTTATCACTCAAGTTTTTTGTTAAACAAACATACCACTCAAGGTCAGTACAAAAATATTTATTGCTAAAAGCTGAACTTGTACTTCAGTAACTTCTTTGAAAGTTCCAGGAGCTTTTCTGTTGTCACTAAATTAAGCCCTTGGTTTTTCACATTAAGGAGGGAAAGAAAAAAAGCTCAGCATGTTAGTTGAAGCAGTTTCTTCCCCATCACGATCACATTATGGATCCCATGCATGAAAAATACGTGAGGAGCTGTCCAGTTAGAGGCTTTGGTTCTGAGAGAGGTGCTCTACGGGCTGCTGCATTGAGGCCGATTTGCAATTTTCATCCAACACCTTTGCATTGAGTGGTCTTGCTGTGAAAAAGAAAATACCTTATTTTCAGTTTAAATAGGACCATTCAAGGATACAACAATTATGTGAAATGTTTTTAAAACCGAGATGCAAACTTCCTATGCACTCTAAAGGGACAGTGAAGATACATTTTGTTACAAATCAGTATTCTGTATCATAAAAGTACTTCCTGTATCTTAATGCTTGCTTGCTTTTAAA
Organism: Orcinus orca; assembly: GCF_937001465.1. Taxonomy (NCBI): domain Eukaryota; kingdom Metazoa; phylum Chordata; class Mammalia; order Artiodactyla; family Delphinidae; genus Orcinus; species Orcinus orca. The sequence goes on from NC_064576.1 coordinate 32,463,954, forward strand.
TGGACAACTACAATCCCACCTCATGACAAAACGGAGGAAAGGTAAAATAATGTGGCCTCCGTATTAAATTTGAATATTCGTTTGGAGAGTTATGTTTAGTTGCACACTTGATATTTATTGTTTATTAATAAACTGGCACATAAAAATCAAAAATTCTCCTGATCAGTGCCTAAAATTATGATGGGATTCTTCAAATCTGAATACAGTTGTCCTTCAGTATCCATGGGGGAATTGGTTCCAGGACCCCCAAGGATACCCAAATCCATGGATACTCAAGTCCCTTATATGAAATGGCATAGTATTTACATATATTTTAAGTCATCTCTAGATTACTTATAATACCCAATACAGTGTAAATACTATGTAAATAGTTGCAAATACAACATAAGTTCTATGTAAATAGTTGCTGGCACATGGCAAATTCAAGTTTTGCTTTTGGAACTCTGGATTTTTGGGGTTTTTTTGCCCTGAATATTTTTGATCTGAGGTTGGTTGAATCCATGGATGTGGAACTCACCAACCATATACAGACATATCCATCCTATCTGGAGGTTCAGTAAGTGTTCACTTCAACAGTATACTTTTGTATAAATACTCAGTTTTTTAGATACACATGTGTTATCTCTAAAGGCTTGGATTTTAAGAAAAGAACCCTTACCTTTGTTTGAGTGCTCGTAACTGATGTGTAAAATCTCTCAGTTGTACTATTTCCCTCTCTAGTAATCAAGATGCTTTTTTTAGTTTAGCTTTGAGCCAATATTAGAGGCAAAACCCTCCACCTCCCTCCTATTGGGCACCCTCTGCTGTTCCCCTTTTCGCTTAAAGGAACTGATTTCAAGCCCCATTTCCAGAGCAGCGCTAGCTCTCCTTCCCCCACCTCTTCTCTTATGCTCCCTCATAGCAGAAGAGGTAGGAAAATAAAGTTTTTAGCACTTTCTCCTGCTATTAAATGAACTGAAGACAGGATGAGGCATCAACAGATAGCAATTAACGAGATTTTACACAAAACGGGAAAAAAATAGGCTGAAAACAGTCACATTTAGTAAATACTTAAAAAACTACAACCATATCAAGCTTTCTCTGTTTTTTCCATACCTTTATATTAAAAACTTGAGATTTATTCTCGACTTCCAAGGTTTGTGCATCACTTTCTTTGCAGTAACTTTCTGCTCCAACCGTATCCATAATATTGCTTCCACAATTCTGTGTATTATAGCCACTATCCATCTGACAGGAATGAGAGGGAGAGAGAGAAAAAAAACCACCACAGGTAACATTGCAAAGTGTAATTCACTTGACCACAAAATTTATTTTGAGGAACTTTTATGTTTAAATAAGTAAATTTATTTTAAAATATTTATATAAAATATATATATGTAAGATTTGGCTTATGTAATTATATATCAAGACAGTATTTTAAAACATTTAAATGAATCACTCTATACTATTATTCACAACTGAATGATACAATTTAATATTGTATTAATACAATTTAATATTGATCATATTGAATGAATTTAAAAAGTAATAAACATAAAATTGCTTGTTCTTCAAAGTAGTTACTACAATTCCTTCTAATAAAACATATCTTGTAATTTTCTTTATTTTTTTTAAATTCTAGGTTATTTTATTTTATTTTATTTATTTTTTGGCTGCACCACGCAGCATATGGGATCTTAGTTCCCTGACCAGGGATCAAACCCGCTCCCCCTGCAGTGGAAGCACAGAGTCTTAACCACTGGACCACCAGGGAAGTCCCTGTAATTTTCTTGAAAGTCAGTGTACAAACCACTAAGAACATACTTCCCTGTTACTTTGTGCTCACACCCAGTAGATGAAAATGAAGATTACAATCAACTTCTTCCAACTCATTTACCAAGCTTGTCTTAAATGGCTTACTTGCATCTCTAAATAAAATTTACCTAAATGGCAAGCTACCTTTAAGAGGATTCAAAACAATACACATTTTTTAAAAGGTGGCTTACATTATACTCATACCCATCACTGAAATAAAAATCTTACCTTCATCATAATACCACGTACATAATGGCTCTAGATGTTAGCTCAGCTTTTCATTTTAATTAAAATTACAGCATTCTACAACACACTGTTACAGCCCAAAAGAGCAAAAGAAAAAAAGGGACTAGCAAACTTCAGTTTTGGTACAAATATGACAAATATTTATTTCATGAGGGCCTAAAAAAAGCACCAGCCCTGTACGGCGCTCCATGTAATATTCTTATTTTCTCCTTGCAGCACCCTATTAACTTCACAAATGAGGCTAAGGCTCAGAAAGGGTAACTTTCACAGTGTCGGAATGAGATGACGAAGAGCTGAGGCCCCACTGCCCCTGTCCACTCACTGCACACTCCACACTTAACGTGCACAGTGACAAACACCAAACACAACCCACAATGCAGTCATCTTGCACTTACGCCCTTTTATGCAAATTATGATCAGCGAAAGAAAGACTACATTTGCCCCCAACACAAACATAAGAATAGCCTAGAAAGTGCATTCTATCATCATCTTAAGAAAAATGTTTCCAGTTTTCGGGAATGGATGCATATTTGTTTACTCCTGGGAGTGACGTTCCATTTGAACAAAACCCTTGTGGTGCAGGGAGTACGGTACACAAGGAGTCTGTCCCACTCTCTAGGAAGAGAAGGACCATGGTGCCCCTAACATAACATGGTGGCTTACCACACTGGCTCCCATCCAGACCACTACTAATGTCAGTGCCTACTATGTGCCAACCAGACAACACAGGTCATCTCGTTAACCGCCACAGGCGTCAAGGGAGACAACATGGTATTCCAAACTCTGGAAAGCCAATGTGACTGAAACAGAGAAGGAAGGGAAACAAAATGAGGCTGGAGAGTAAGGGAAAGGCCAGACCATGCAATGCTTTGCCAGCCACTCTACAGATTTTTAAATTAACACCAAAAGCAAAACAAACAAAAGAGTTACAAATTTAAGATTAAGATGCAGAAATAAAAACTCAATGGAAGGGTTATTGTATGAAGTTGACCAAATTTCCCAAAAATTAGAACAAAAGGGAGTTAAAAAAAACTGTGAAAAGTTTTTAAATTGGAGAATCAAAAGGAGTTCCAAAGAATGGTGAAAACGAGAGGAGAAATCTAAGATATTATTCAAGAAAAGATCCAAGAAGTGAAGGGCATGAGTTTACAGATCATAAGGGCCCTCTGAGTGCCCAGTACAACTGATGAAAAGGAACCCATACCAAATAATCACTGAAATTTCAGGATCCTTTACTCCACAAAGGGATAAAAAGAGACCATATGCAAAAGATTAAGTATTAAAATGGTTTCAGATCTCTCACCAGCAACACTGAAAACAGAATCAACGAAACAAAGTCTGAAGGAAAATTATTTCCAAACTCAAATGTGAGAGAATAAAGAACATGTGATCAGACGTGCAGTATCTTGAAAAAGGTACTCTTTCTCAGAAAGCTACTAGAAAATGTGTTCCAGTCAAGTGAGAAGTAAACCAGGAAACAGAAGAACGGGGTACAGAACATGCGAGAGGTTAAGGGAATTCTCAGGATGATGAAGGGATATTCCAGGAATACAGCTGTGTACAATGCTTGGAGGCCAACCCGTCACAGTAAAGCAAGTCAAAAGGCCCTGGGAAAATGTGACTGTCTTTGAATGTTTGGAGCTACCCCTGTGGTAGGAAAGAATGTATAGAAAACATTTTTAAACTACAAAATGTTCTGCAAACAGTACACGTTATTATGATATGACCCAAAGGATAAAACTGAAACTGACTGATAGATACCACAGACAGAACCATAGTTCAGCTCGCTAGGGAAGAGGCTTGTAAATGGTGAGAGAAGTCCTCTAAGATGGGCTGGGATACCCCTGCAGGTACTCAGGCAGGGAGTGATGGCAACTTATAATGAGACAGGCTTCCAAGGGGTAGGTGGACTGGATGATTAATGTGTATTTCCATCTAAGTATTCTATAATGCTGCTATAGATGCTCTGAAAAAAAGAGGCAGTAAGAAAAAAGGAGAGCAAAAAAGTTAACAATACCTTTAAGGCTAAGTTTGACTGGATGCGCTTCTTTACTTAGGAACCAAATTTAGAAGCTGGAATATGTAAAAGCGATTCTAGTGTATTTTTTTGAGCAACAATCCTAGAAGTCAGGATAGGCAGCATAGGCATAAAATATGAGCAAAAGATTATATGTAATTTGGGATCATTTAAAATCCCTCCATGAGTTTTACACTTCAGCATGTCAAAACTGAGAGCACTAAAGCATTATAGAGTTGTTGTGAGAATTAGATGAATTAGTATCTATAAAGAGGTTAGAAGAGTGTCTGGCACACTGGAAGACTGTGTAGTATTAACTATTACTATGGGTCAGTATAAACTTGGATTAAAGAACATGGAATCCAGACTGCCAGGATTTGAATCTTTTGACTCCAACACTTGCTAGCTATACAGGCAAGTGACCGAACCTCTCTGACTCTCGGTTTCCTCATCTGTAAAATGTGGATGATGGTATACCTATTTCACAGGACCGTTGTGAAGATTAAACAAATTAACATGTGTAAAGTACTTGGAATAATGCCTGACATATTGTAAGAGCTACATAAGTGTTAGATATTGTTACTATGAAATGGCAGGTAGAATTGCCTTTCTAGTTCAAAGTTCTTTCAAAACTCTCAACTCAAAGAATATGACAGTTAGTGGAACAAATGTCTTTCTGAAAGTAAGTGCTAGCTGTGAAGTGTATTTGTCAAATGAATCATGCTTTCCTGTTGCCAGATGTTGCAAAATTGGAAATGTATGATTACATGAAAAATGGTGGTTACAAATCACATTTTTTTTAAAGTCCAAAAGAAATATACATAAAAGTGCTCTAAACTGCTTTTCCTAAATTATATAAAGGAAAAACCAAAACTACTGTATTTTTAGAATACAAACACTACACCAAAAACTGAATTCTTTGGGAACTAGCTCCACAGGAAAGAGAGGTGAACCCTGAGAATTTGCCGGATTCTAGCAGTTTGTAAAAACAGAGCAGCTTGATTTGTTTTCTGCTCTCTTATTTTCCTACTCCAAATAAATATCAGTGAATGTGAATATTAAATATATGCATCATCAGTCCAAGTTAAAAGAACTAACCCTCTTGATATCACTTAGTACTGATTAAAAATACATATGTAATGCTGTTAAGTCTCACATACAACCCATTTTCTTTCTCACTATAATCTTACAAAAGAAAGGATGAAGAACAAGGGACCAAGGAAAGGACTCTAGAATATTCAAATACCTTACCTGAATGTTACTGCTTTCACAAGGAATGACACTGCTTTCTGCGAGAGGTGACATGCACATGTGAGAGTTTTCAATACTGAAGGCGATCCCACTCACAAAGTCAGTCATGGGTAAACTCCTATTATCAACGGGCTCCTTAATCCAAGTGGTCTCATCTGCTATCTCTATGGGATCGACCATATCCACAGTGTTATTCTCCTTCTCACTTTCCACATCCTGAAGCAGTGCCAATTCTTTCTCAGAAGCACCGGACTGGTTCTGGGTAATAGACATGGCGGTCACTACCAAGTGCGCGCCATGTGGACAAGTGTCACCATCCAACTGCGGCAGGTGGACTCCAGCCGTGCCCATGGCTAGGGAGGAGGCGTCTGTGGAAGGAACATCTGCCTTGTCTCCTTCATCTTCGCTGTGAGCCTCGAGAGTAAAAGGTACCCGAATCAGTGAGGGCCGATACTTAGCACCCCCTGTACACATCTCAAGTCTCATAGGAGACCAATTTTTAATTGGTGAGCAGCCATCTATATAAGGACTTCTGATACACGGATTGGTAATTCCATTAGAATTTGTTCCAGACGAAGCATCAGGAGAATGGAAAGTTAACTTCCTTTGCTCTAAAAGATTGGGAGTGGAAAAAAAAAGATTGGGAAGGAAAAATCACATCATGAAAACATGGACATGGGAAAGCCATTACTAAATGGTCATCAACATGTTTCATGCCAGAAAAACTGGATTTCTCTAACAGTGGTGTTGTTTCCTGAAGTGAAATTTTGGTGTTAAAAATAATAGCACAAATGAATGTGTATCCATAAACAGGGTGAGGCTCTTCAAAATATAATTCCTCTGGCAAATATCCTCAAGCATATTGCTACTATAACAATGTTGTTCACATCCAAGATAATAGAACAAACCAGCTGATAGCTGCAAATTAACAGCTGTACCTGGTAAATGAAATATGTAATAATCTATTTCTGTTTATGTAAAATACTATAAGCAACATTAAAAGGCAAACAAAAAACTGCAAAATAATATTTGCGACAATAAAGAGCTTAACAATGGTAAACAAAATGATCAAAATGCCTTAAAAGTTAATAATTTTTATAGCTTCGTTAGCTTAATAAAAACAAAAGTTTAAAAAAATGGGCAAAAGCATATAAACAATCCTCCCAATGGTAAATGAACATATGAAGTGTTTGGTCACACAAATAATAAAAAATATGGAAATTAAAGCAATGAGAGACCATTTGTTCAACAAAAACACTGAAGTCTGAACTAATAATCCCCCCAAACAAATGACCCATAAACATTTGGAAAAAGTTCAACATTGTAATAACCAAAGACAAGAAAATTAAAGCAGTAAGAGACCTTTTTGTAATGTACCAAATTAACAAACATCAAAAAGGATGGTAAGACCAGTGTTGCTTGATGGGGAAAAAGATGACTTTTCACACACCACTGATGAAAATTTCAATTGGTACAACTTCTTATGAAGAAAATTTGATAAAATTCCTCAAGAGCCTTAAAAACAGTCATCCCCTTTCACCAAATAATTCCACTTCTGAGAATTTAACCTAAAGAAATAAATATGTACAATACACTGTACATACAAGAAAAAAAAAGAAATAATTTAAATGTTTATCAATGATTGAAAACAAAAGATACATCTGTGAAATGGAATATCATATAGTGATTCAAAATCATGGTTTCAAACAACAATAAATGACTTGAATGACCTACGAAAATACTCGTAATAGAATGCTTTGTGAAAAAAGCAGGATATAGAACTATGTGTGTGTGTGTGTGTGTGTGTGTGTGTTCATATATGTATGAAGATATATACACACATACACATGTACATATATAAAAGGAAGACTAACAAAAATAGTTTTCAGTTTTCCAATTTTATTTACTATGAATAGGTTTTGTAAACTATGAATAATTTTCAAGAAGTGCTATAATTTTTTTCAAGGAAAAACTGACATATTGCAAAGAAAAATATGTAAATTCTCACACACTACCTAAAAACTTTACTCAAACAAATATATCTTTACACAATATCAATATGAATATCTGATTACCAAAGTCTGAACCTACACACTGGAAGGCATACCGAAACCAACTTATCTCTACGACAGCCATCTTTCTTTGATTCTGCTCGTAAGATGTTTGGTATAAATACTGCTAGTCAAATTACCTGTATCTGACATGAGAGCAGAACTTTGCTGAGAATTTCAGTCTTTGAAAGTAAATTGTTCCTTTTGTAAAAAAAAAAAAAAAAAAAATCCAAGTTTCTAAATTTTAAAAGGGTGAGTGGTCATTTGGAGCTCTGTAGTTAGAACAAGCTAGAAAGAGACTCTTTAATAACAAATATTGACAATATAAAATTTTAATTGGGGGTTGTATTACAAGACATACCTGAGAGTGGTGTCTTTCCTATTTGAAATGCAATTGGTGAGAAAGTGGGTGAAGAAATAGGTGAAGGACTGGTTATGCTTCCCAAACTGTATTTTTTTGCACTACCCTGAATAGGGCTAGAAGAAAACTGCCCCTGTGATAAAAATAAATAAATAAAATTAAACGGTTCTCTTCCTTAGCTCTGTTACACCAAGTGCTATTTATCTTTATTTTTGAAACACATTCATAAACTAGGTTGTATAACTTTGGTTATTCACCAGAAAGCAAGATGCCACCTTTGCTTTGTGGCAGAAGGCAAGACACCAAAAGGCAGGCCCACAGACACACGAAAAAAACTTATGGTTACCAAAGGGGAAGGTGGGGAGGGATAAATTAGGAGTTTGAGATTAACATATACACACTACTACATATAAAATAGATAATCAACAAGGATCTACTGTATAGCACAGGGAACTCTACTCAGTATTTTGTAATAACCTATAAGGGATAAGAATCTGAAAAAACCATATATACGGATGTATAACTGAATCGCTTTGCTGTACACTTGAAACTAATAAAACACTGTAAGTCAACTATACTTTAATAAGAAAAAAAAGGTAAAACAACAACAACAACAAAAAAACACGCCAAAAGACAAGGCATCTTGTAACAAGGATAGTTAAGAAGACTGTTCCAAAAATTCTGAAATAGAATATACTAGAGAAGATAAAATATAAATGCACCGTATTTACATAAACCAAGTAGCAGTTTATGAAAATTTTTAAGTTAGTCCACTAACACCAATCTAGTTGTGTTATACTGAAACTCTTCCGTAATTCAGTAAGTACCTTACCCTGAAATTCCTCGAGACTCATTTACCTCTAAATACAAAATTGGAGAGTCTGACAAAAAGCATTCCTATACCTAATGACAAAATGTGAACTAGGCTAATCCGCATGAAATATAAAACCCAAAAGACAATCATTCCTCTTGACAGCAGTAGGAGCATCTAGGTCCAAGATGCCTATAGCCAACCAACCAGCCACTTGGCCCACTTCTTACCGAACTCGGGGTCTGCACAGGGCTCCTACACTGCACAGGAGATAGATCTATTGAATAAAAAACCTCAAGTGATGCTTGAACACCACTACGAGGACTTCTGGGAGAAGCTGGAGGTAAGGAGTCAGAGATACTTCCGTTGCCATCTAAAAATAGCTTTCTTCTGAGGGATGAAGAACTGAGGTTTCCGGGAGATTGATCTGCAAATTCATCAGCTCTAAAATAGTCACCTATATTTAATATTAACAGAATAAAAGGCAGAGCTAGTCATTTGGAAGAGCAATTATATTTCAGTTGTCTGATGTTTTAAAAACCAGTCTCTATGTTTGAACTGTTTTCCAAAAAGAGGGCAAAGTTTAACTGCACAGGTGCTGCTTGAAATCTGAAACGATTCCTTCTTTTTTTAGTGCCTCATTATTAGTATGGGTAGTGCCAATAAGATGTGTTCATGAATAGTTTATGTCTATAGTTAAGTTCACTATGATAAAAAGGCTAATTCAGGCCATATTAAAGAAAAATGAGAAATTTCAGGCTTCCCCACTTCTTTAGAGGAGGCATTGCCACAGATTCCCACTTACAAAAGCCATTAAAACAAAACCTTTTATTTAAGTTATTAAAGGTTTAAACAAATACAATACTTACCTAATACCTTTTCTAAATTAAAATCCACAGGAAGAGACAGCAATGTCTGGCAAGCAGCTGGAAGCAAGCAGATAAACACAAACATGGTTAAATCAATGCAAGTGTATCCCATGCAGTTTAGCATGTGCTTCCCCATCAACCATCTCCGCATGATGCTCCAGACAAACTGAATTATTTACTTTACGCATCCCATTCCATAACATGCCACCTTCCTGTTTCCCACACTTTCCAGCACTGATGTAAACCTGTTAATGGTAAAAGATAACTTCTGGTTGTGCTGCTGGCACTTGTATCAGAAAAGAAGCCAGCCTGGGTTTCCCTGGTGGCACAGTGGTTGAGAGTCCGCCTGCCGATGCAGGGGACACAGGTTCGTGCCCCGGTCCGGGAAGATCCCACATGCCACGGAGCGGCTGGGCCCGTGAGCCATGGCCGCTAAGCCTGCGCGTCCAGAGCCTGTGCTCCACAACGGGAGAGGCCACCACAGTGAGAGGCCCGCATGTCGCAAAAAAAAAAAAAAAGAAGCCAGCCTATATATATTTGGGGATAGATTTCCCAATATTAACAAATTTTCAAAAGAATGCCTTCCAAAACCAAAATTCGATTCACATGATTTGAATCACAAAATAACACACTATTGCCACTTCTCAAACATGGATGGATATATCTATTCTAACTGTTTCTCAAGGTCAGCTCTCATATAGCTTATTCATAAAAAGTAAACAACTTCAATTCCAGAGTGAAGTGTTATCACATGTACTGAAATTAACATCAAATGTCGCTTAATATGGAACATACTTCTTTTCCAATTTACATTCATACTTACCATTGCTTGTCTCAGAATGTACGGTCAGCTTTCTTCCAATTGGAGATTCATTATTGACGTTAATACCTGTAAAACATTCTAAGTGAAAAATCTTACATTTTCTGTTCATTTACTTTAGGGTTACTTTTTCCAGAGTAAAAAAATGAAGTGTGGAAACTTTTACATTTAAAAAGTAAATGTCTGCATATGTAAGTATATAACTTGGCATGTTTCTGCTAAGTTTGTTTGTTTTTTTATTGATTGATTGATTGTCAACTTCGAGGAAGCATAAGGATAAGACTTAAGGATTACCACAGCAAGTAAGGCGGCACCAAGAGATACTTTTTAGGGAAAGCAGCGGTGCTCTACATGACGTCAACCTTTAAAGGTTGGGGACACACGTTAGTCAACGTCAATGTCCTCAAACAGATCCTCTGTTGCTTGATGCTTTTCCAAAATGGAAATAGATAAATTGTCGGAATTAAATCACCAGGCCATTCTGAAAGAAACTGAAATTTGATCAATAAAACCGTGCTCAGTTTTCTTTTTTTTGCCGAGAGGAGTCAAAAATATGGGTGCAAATAATTTTTTTAAAAATCTGAAGTTAATGACTAATATTAAGCTTCTTAACTTGAAAAAGCACCAGGTAGTAAATAAATGGGTGAAAAAATAGAATTCTAGATTCAAATGCCTTCTCTGCTGTAGGCAGTGTGACCTTCTAGAAGGCAAATGCAACCAAGGCACTCTGCTGCGAAAACCCTGTAATGTCCTTGGTCTTTAGGCTGGAGTCCAAACACCTTAATGGTGTAAATAAAGCCCTTCCAAAACCTTGTCTCTGTCTCTAGCACAGCTGTCCTCCAACCGAACATTATCTGAATACCTTAAAAAACAAACAGGTTCTCTCTCTCACCTCTAGGTATTTCTAATATTCTTTCCTCTCTGACTTTTCTGCCCTATTCCCCGAGTCCGGCTAACTCAAGTCTCAGCTTAAACTGTGTCTTCCATCTAGACAGAATTATTCTCACACCACTTTTCAACTGTATTACAAGTGTTTTCTTGGTTGTTTCCTCTAAAAGGACTTCATAGATAACTTTAAGACCACAATCAAATGAGGAAAAATGGATGGATTTGATTACACCAAAATAAGAATTTCTAGGTAACCAAAGACATCAAAACAAAAGTAGCACATATGTGACTGGAGATGACATGTGAAATGTTTAGAACTAAGATAACTACAAATGTAACTACAAGGTATCTTAGAAATTCAAAGGAAAAAGAAAGAGACAACAACTCCAATCGGAAGGAATTAGAAATAGGCATTTTACAAGAGAGGAAATAAAAAGGCTGTTAATATATGAGAAATGAAAATTAAAACCATCATTTAGAATGTCAAACAACCCATGAGAAAGGCAAAAATGTGAAAGCCACGTACTGGCAGGGATGTGGGGATATGGGAACCCTAGGCACTGCGGGTGGCTGTGCAGACTGTACAGTCGTTCTGGCGAGCAGCCTGGCGCCGCACAGTCAAATCAGAAAACATGTAGCCTATAACTCAGAAATCCTCAGCCTATGTATAGTTCCCAGAGAAATTCTCGTTCAAGTCCATAAATAAAAATGCAATGGGTAGTACAGTCATTGAAGCACCTTGCTGCATAAATTGCTGCATAAAAATTGACAGCATAAGCTAATGTGTACAAACAAAATCATTGTTCCCCCGACTCACCATTGTCTTTGTTATTCTTCGGGTAAATAACACTGAGCACTTACCATGTGCTAGGTATATGATCTTCGAAGTATTATCTCATTTCATCATTTCATAGGGAAGGAGAGTGAGGCACAGGAAAGCTAAGTAGTTCACACAGCTACTAAGCTAAACTGGGCATGACTCAAACTCAGACGGCATTACTCTAGAGTGAGGGTCAGCAAATGATAGCTCACGAGACAAATCGGGCTGGTTGCCTATTTTTGTACATAAAGTTTTACTGGAACACACCCACACTCATTCATTATGTATCATCAGGGATACACTTTCATGGTAAAGCAGTAGAGTTGGCTGGTTGCAACAGAAACTGTATGGTCTGCAAAGCCTAAAATATTTAATATTTGGTCCTTTACAGATAGAGGTTGCCAATCTCTACTCTAAGGTAGTGTTTTCCAGAACTTTTTCTGTGATGATGGAAATGTTCCATATCTGTGCGGGACAATATGGTCACCACTACGTGTGGCTACTGAGCACCTGAAATGTGCATGTATGAGCAGGAAACTAAAATTTCAATTTTAATTTATTTAAATGTAAATAGCCACATGTGGCTAGTGGCTACCGTATGCCAAGAACTGTAAAGGGTCTGACAGGTTAGTGTGTCAACGTTGCATAGATGCTGGCTGAAGAAAGGAGGCTTTGGGTCACAGACAAAGGGACTTCATTATTCTCAGCACAGGAGGCAACATGAGCTTCATGTTCACGTCAGCTCCCTTTGCCCCCTCAGTCCCAAGGAAGGGACATGAAAGAGCCCAGGTGGATACAGCACACACAGAGGGTCTGTGCCCCAGCTGAGGAACCCTAAGCACGGGAAATCCCATTCTTTATAAGCTGCAAGCAAACCTGCCCCAGAGGGAGACGTTACCATTACTGTACTAGACAGCCAAACAAACCTACCCTCTGCTCCAGAGGGATACTCCATCTCTGTTTTCCAAGGATGTTCACAATACAAACATCCTTGAAAAAACAGCCTGGATCAAAACCTGTCCGTGGCGCTCTTCATGAGATGTATAGAAATGCGAGACCCACAGAGAACTGAACTATCTCCCAACACCACTGTAGACAGCACAGGCCTGCGCACCCCCTCCCACCCCCGCCAATTAACCACTGTACTCTGTCATCACGGGCTTGATGAGCACACCAAAGAGGCTGTATGTAGTATTTTTAGCATCTTGCTGATCTGCCTCACTTTAAAACAGGTTACCTCGAATATAAAATGATGTTATAAAAAAGATCACATAACAAGGTTGATTCACCTGTTCAAAAATCCAACATTAAAACACTGGGGGGAAGAAACCTACCATCTATGAATACATCACCTTGGATACAGAATTTTAGAGCTGGGAGGCATGTTATCACACAACCATCTAGTTTAACCCCTTGATTTTACAAGTGAAAAACTGAGGCCTAAAGAGATTGAAAAAGTTGATCAAGGTCACCCCTTCTGGTTTATAATACAGAAGGTCTATAGCCCAGGTCTCCATCCACTACTGCATGCCACCTTTAGTTTGCAACGATTCAGAATCTGAACTGAGAAATGCTTACTTTTAAATCCAGGTTCTGCCACCTTATCATATCTGTAACCTGGGACAAGTGCCCTAACCTTTCTAAAACTAGATTTTCTCACTTATAAAATGAGACCAATAATAGCACCTACTTCATATGAGCTGTTGTAAGGAATACTGAAAGCACTTAACACTGTCTGGACACATGAAAAGTGCTCAATCCATTTTTTCTGTATTGTGTTTTTGATAAAGAATGGAACAAATATTCCCTGTTATACTGAGAGCATAATTAATGTATGCTATACAGAAGAGTGGGCAATTCCACTGAAATGAGGGATGCATATAAACAAGTAATACTTGAACATTGCTCACAGCTCAAAGGGCAGTGAGAACAAATATAAGATAACCACTTCCTAGAGGTAGAAAAATATTTGAAAGATTACTGGCTTGCTCTTCAACTTCCTTTTTAATTTTGCAGATAATCAGCTGTATTACACTGTCCCAGAGGTCCTATAAATGCCCATCCTTCCTCTACTATTATAAGAAACCAGGAAATTAGCAAAAAGCAAAAGCAATTTAAGGATTTCATTTAAAAAAATTAACCTTCAAAATCACTGCAAGAATTAACAATTCAGCTCTATATTCAATACCAACTATTTCTGCATCTACAGATCCTCTATAACCATCATTATAACTGATATTCACAATGGTTATGAAGAAAAAGTTAAATTCAAAATAGAATGGCCAAGAAAGAAAAGAATTTAGTAAATTTTAGTCAAGTTTTGAATCCTAACTCTTAAATAGTTAAATCCTCTGGTATCCAGAAATTTAATTTATAGCAAGCTTCCTACCAAAGCAGATAAACTGACACTCACTATATGTTGTTTTACATTCATTGCTTTTTATTTTTATGATTTTTATTCAGACAATTTTTAACACACTCACATTTACTGGAATCATATTCTGAAAGCTGCTTCCCTTCATGATCAGTCCAAGGAGAGGGTACGATGACATCCTTAGTGAAAAACTAGGAAAATTAAAGTCATAAAATTAGGCATATGAAATATGAAAAGGCAGCTGTGTTAAATAACCATCAAACATGTTACATACTGACTTTATAGTTATATTTTAAAATTTCATACTTAAAAGCACAAATGAGCAAAGGTAAAATGGAAGAAATTTAAAGTATATATAAAGAAAAATGTTAATACTTCAAATCCACCACTTAAATTTGCAAATTAAGCTAAGGTTATTAATCATAAAGGAAATATTTTTCATTTCTCCCCCAATTTTTTTGGACACGGGGGGAGGCTGACAAAAGGGAGGATGAAGAGGGAAGGAATAAATGGAGATAAATGTATACGAGTAAGCCGGTATCAATAGTGTGCTGGAGCTGGCTTGTCCTGACTCTCAAGATCTAATAATTAAAATTTCAGGAATTCTGTGTATCAGTTATCAAACAAAGCCAATATTAAAATTATGTAAACTTAAATAAACTATATTAAAAATAAAGGTAATAAAAACTCAAAATCATCATTTGCTAATTGTTTTACAACATTTACCAACATCTATGCTCTTGAGGTTAATTATGTCTTTTGTGTCTGTGTGGTAGAATGCCTACATATAATGGTGTACTGCTACATTTCTTTCCCCATTCAGCGATGTCACATCACTAACTTGAAATTGGCCGTGGTTGGAGTATTTACACTATGGACAGCAGCAATCACTAAAACTCATACTCCTCCCACAGTCAGAGGGCCTGTTGTTAATTTACCAGCACACCACTGGCCAGTACACTCAAATGGAGATACAGCATTTGGATAAATGTGTTTCCTCTTTCATTATGGATATAAAATTAATCAAGCCTAATACAGTAAGTAATACAGTATTTTCCCCTCCCGTCTTCATGTTTTGGAGGTAACTCAGAACATTTTCTTCATATTTCGCTATACCTATGACAAAGAACTAACTTTCTTGACTAAACTACCTATGAAAACATGAAGAAAAGATGTTGAAAAAAGGAGGGGGGAGGGGGAACAGAGATGATACAGACAATTCCCAGAAAAAAAGGAATATAAAAGACCCACAAACTCATGAAGCAAAGTATAAGTTCACTGAGAATGAAAGAGATACAAATCCGAATAACAAGATGAATTTTTAAAGTAATAAGATTAGCACAAATTAAGAAGTTTGATAATAGCCAATATTGCAGATATGAGAAAACAGGCAGTATCATAACGTTGCCGGGAGAAAAATTGGTACAACCTTTTGGGAAAACAATATGGCAAAATCTACCAAAAGCTGAAAACACAAACCCTCTGACTTAGCAAGTTCACAAAGATATACGTACAAGTGTGTTCACTGCAGCATTACTTGTGATAGAAAAAACACTGAACACAACCTACACATCTGTCAATAGGGGCTGGATTAGGCTATGATACATTCATACAATGGAATACTATGTATGCTATTTACTAATAACTGGTACGTGCTGACAATCAAAAAAAAATTCTAAGAAATTATTAAGCAAAAAAGTAAGAGGCAAAACAGTATAAAAATGATGATCCTACTTATGTGCAAATATTTAAAGGACATGTGCTATTATCACACATGTGATCACACGAATCTGAAAGTATACTCAAGAAATTTTACAGTAATTACTTTTAAGGAGTGAGACAGGGAACAAAAGGCTCTTCATTTTCATTTTATATTTTTTCTTTGCAGTTTGTTTTTGTTTTTATTATGTGCATATATCTACTGTATTTCACATGCATATGTATGAATTTAATTTGTTGCTGATACAGTAACTTCTGCTACATTGGCCCTAATCTTCACTCTGAATTCATTTTCTTAAGTTTTCTCCTGAATTTCCCTTTAAAATTAAGTCGAGAATTCGAAAGAGAAAGCATACTTCCCAAAATGTTGGGAAATGGGAAAGAGTCTGAGAATATTCAACTGGGGAGGAATCAAGTGACTGGATTAGAATTAAAATTTTGAAGTTATCAGATAGATTAAGAAGTAGATAACATTTGTCAGGAGTAAAGCATATGAAACGATTTCCTAAGAAATAGGCTATATCTGAAATATGGGGGCTAGCACATCACTGGATCTCTGAACATGCCATAGCTGAAGTCTTTTGGGGTGCAGAAGATCCAAGTGCAGCTAAGGAATAGAGGGGGCTAGTGAGAGAAAAAGGAAAAACAAAAAATGCTACCATGACATGAAGACTTTTGAGCAAATATCTAGATAGACATCGTTTATACTCTAAGAGTTCAGCAAACAAAGAAAGCAAGAAGTGAAAAACTAACTTCATTAGTTTTATTAAAAAAAAAAACAACCTACCTTTGAGATATACTTTTTCTATTTATCAGTACATTATATTTCATGAAATATATTCTATGTCTTAAAAATTCGAAGAACTAACAAGAACAAAAGATAAAACCATTACTGAGGCCAATCTAGACTTCCAAGGCTTGAAAATATTCAACTTGCTCTATGTAAACTCCAACTTGAAACAATGGTTTGTGCTCATCCAAGGCACAAGGAAGGCCGTGAGAATGAAAAGATGAACAAGCACAATAATGGCCAAATAAGAATTCAGTCTGGGGGAGAAAAGCACTCAACCGGTCATTACAATGAGAGGCGCTGGAACAGCTCAAAAACACTGGTCTTAGGGGAGCTCTGAGAGGGACTGGGGACGGGTAGGTTGGTGTGGGAGTTGGGACAGGAAAGGATCTGAAGGAAGTCTTCCTCTCTTAGAGGTGCTGTGCACGCAGAATCGATGCTTAACTAGCTTCGTGATCAGTAACAGTTTTAAGTTACCTCTTCAATGGCTTTTTGTCTTTTGTCTTCCACATCTTTATCTATTCTATACAGAGATAAAGAAGAAAAATAACCATGCCATTACTTCAGCAGATTGAACATTTAAAATAATAACCTTTCAAAGAAATCGTTTCTTTCCCCGTTGGAAACTGGCAAATGTTAAGCTCATTTTAAAAGAAAAATTGGGACCTTATCACATTTCATAAATGACAGTATTTAGATATTCATTCAGCCTTGTGCTGTTAGGCCTACCTCCCCCCTTTCCATTCACAGTTGGAATGGAATAATATTTTCTTTTAAAAGGCTTACATTGATACAATTTTTAAATTACTATTAACAATGTAAAGAAAGTAATTTGAATAAACTTTGCCCTTTAATCACCACAAATTAAGAAGTATGTCACTCCAAAGAAATCTAAAAATTGTCCAAATTCTTTTTCTTCAATTATAGCAAGTTTATCATAGTCGTAATTTTAGAATCAACTCTTACTCTGAAATAAAAGGAAAAAAAACTATCATCCTTACAGTTCTAAATAAACAGGCAAAATTATTAATTCTGAAATGAAATATCAACAATATAAAATTTGAAATATAAAATATAAAACTTTGTCCAAACAAATTCTTTTTTTCCCACTTTGATACATTATGCAATTATAGCACCCCAAATTTATCAGCTGTAAGTTTTAATATAAATTGTCGGGTCTCAAGCACAAGGCATATACTTGCCAAGGACTCAGCAGTTATCCTTGTAGGACCACTTCTTTTTTTTTTTTTTTTTTGGCCAAGCCGCCGTGCAGTTTGTGGGATCTTAGTTCCCTGACCAGGGATTGAACCTGGGCCCTCAGCAGTGAAAGCATGGAGTACTAACCATTGGACCACCAGGGAATTCCCAGGGCCCACTTCTTTAATCTGTTCCCAGAAAGAATACTTGCTTACCATCAATAAGTTGGTAAGACACTTTTTTCTCTCCAAATTTTTTCATGTATAACTTGCAGCTTAACAAAGCTTATAATAATGTACGTGTATTAGAAATTAAAATCAAGTGGATCTCTCAAATAAGGGAATTGTGAGAAAATAGACTACAATGATAATCTACATATCTCAGCTTGAACAGCCATTCTGAGAGTACTAACTCAGTTCTCTCCATCTTATTGTCGACATAAACAGGTCAAAATGACAGGGCATAACAATAACAGCGTACAGTATTAGTAAGCTCTGATCTAGCAATACCTCATTCAGAAACTTTCTGCTGCTTCATCAGAGGGCTTTAACAACCTGAAATATTCAAGTGATGGCTAGAAGCAGTGAAAATCAGTTTGGCCAAATACTGGAGAGCCTGATCATGGAAGGTTCTAAGGAGTCATATAGGGCAGGGTATCCTGACCAGCATGATGCATGCAGGGTCCAGTATTACAGTATTACAGTATTACAGTATTACAGTATCCAGTATTACTGAACGGACCCTTGGTGGCCAAGGCAGAGAGGAGCTTTCAGGACTGTTCACCTCCTGTATGGACAGACTCATTTGTTTACACCAGGATGATTTGCAGTTCTCATTTTTATGTGTAGCATGGCATGAAAAAGGTGGAAAGCACTGAAATAGGGAACTTGGGTTAGAGAGGAAGAGACACTGGAAGCCTTTGCTTATTTCTAAGAAGGAATCAACATGTTTTAAGAGTATACTCACTATCCTCGGTAGAAGCCATAACCATTCACTGAATTACATGAGGAAGTTAAATTAAATCAGCGTCTTTCCCCCTCTTCTACGTTACAGGTCTATCTACTGAAATACACCAAGGTTCTTTTCACAAACCTGCTCAAACAATACAGGATTTACTAGTAAGTAAAGAAATGCTGTGTCACAACTTTGTTGACTACAGGGCAGGAAGAACCTCCTGTACTGCTTCAGTGCCTCACAGTGTTCAACGCATCTCTCTTGACAGTCCATGGTTCAATATACTGAAGAGAGGAGGCGAAGTATAGCACACAGTTTGTGTGAAACAAAAAATTCGTCTCATTCGTGACACATTTGCTTTCAGATATTCTTTTCACCTATTCTCTCAAAGGTATTATCTAGTGTTAAGTTAAAATCTTTCATGCTCTATCCCCATTCTAGTCCCTTGCTATAGCACTTTGGATGTGCATTAATTAATTATGAGGGGATGGTCATCAAGCTACCAAGCCAAAACAGGAAGGGGTAGAAAAGCCAGACAAATATTTGCAAGAGCATCTCAATATGTGTACATCTTTGTGTGATTAAATTCTAGTTAAAGGGAAAAGAATTATTCATTATCTTAGACCGATAACACATGTACCTTAGTACCAAAAATTAAAAGCTGATCATATCAGGATTTGATTATTTCAAATATAAAAAAAAATCAAACTATAAAACTGACATCAACAAAAGAGTCCCTCAAACTATTACTGACTACTGCTATCTGTAATTTGTAATTACAGATGACTGCAGTTGGTAATCAAAAAGTATGCATGTTCCCCCAAAGAAGTGTATGGTCTCACTACATTAGGCATCATTAAGTAACAGGAGTCTAAGACACACTAGTACTTGGAAATCTATGCAACACATCAACAAAAGCATTAGTTAGGGCTGCTCTGACTACTAGGCTGATAATGTAAATCAGATCCCCAAGTGTCAAAGCTCTGTTGATAATGGATACTCTTCCATTCAATGTGTCTTAACTTGGTAAAGGGACTTTCAGCTTCCCTAAATGTAGGTGGTAATAAAACAGCATTTTACTCTATCCCATACCACCAAAAAGGAAAACAAAACAAAAATTCAATGGCAGAAGTCATAATCATGTACAAAGATACAGATTTCAAAATGACCTTCCTTCTACCAAGTGCTGGGGAAGCAAAGGTGTCCCATAAGTAGCAGAGGGAGGAAACTGTCTCTAAAAGAAAAGGACTCCTACCCAGATCTGGAACTGTTAGCAAGGGGGTCTTGCTGGATGTAGTTCTTTGAGCTCACTGTTTATTTAGATAAGATAAATCTGCATCATAATTTTTCCTCCCTGATTTCTTTACAAATAAAAATATTCAACCTTGGAATTTCCTATCTCTCTTCACTTGAAAGTACGTTATTACACTTAGGTGCGAAAAAGGAAAACTTACCGAGAACGACTTAAGTATAAAGCTTGACGATGAATGTCTTCTGGGTCTATTTCTACAGGATTTATTACGGCTAGTTGATCAATAGACCATCTGAATTCCCCTGGAGTCTTAACAAAAGAAACCGATCTTATGAGTAAAAGTATACTAAAATAGTTCATCAAAATGCTGACTTCAAATGTCAGCTTCAAAAATTAGTGTGAATGGTTATAATATAAAAATATCTTACAGCTCATATTTTAAAATTTGACTTTACTACTAAATTAAATGGCAAATGGTAACCAAATCACACTAAATCAACTGACTTGACTGTATCTCTTTAAAATATCCAAGTCTTCCCTCTGGGTGATTGTTTAAATTACATAATAATAGAAAAATCACAGAGTATTAAAGGTATAGAAATTGCACAATTAACACTCATCAGTGATGCAACATGATCAAGTAAAACTAAAAATCTCTTAGAGTTATCAAGTCTTTATTTTCACCAAGAATGAACTGAAATTAAACAAAGTCCTAACTACAGAAGTGCCTGCAAAAGCTCATAAAATAGGTGATCCTCAAAATAATTATGAGTGGTAAGCAGTGCTGCTTTTCTATATTCAACTACCCAATAAACCAAAAAACTTATCCAAATCCTAATCTGTAAATTCAGAATATATTTTTGAAAAATCAGGCCTAAAAACCCAAGATGTCATGCATTCTTGCTTTGAGGATTAAGTTGCAGTCATTCTGTTAGTTTTATTAAGACTAACTAATACTATTCAATTTAAAATCATGAAGTCAGATAATGACTCAATATAAAGTGTATCACTGTAAAACTTTCCTCTAGTGCATAACTAGCTTCATGCTGATATGAATGTGTAGCTAGCATCAACAGCCACCCAGTTTAGTTTCCTAGATAATTTACTAAGTTAAAAGATCAGACTTCAAAAGAACTTCTCCACTGTAGCCAATAACAGTAAAAATAAGCTAAAGAGATGAAGCCTTCCCTAATCTCCTAAAGAGCACGTTCTCTTCCATATCATCCTTGTGTTATAGAACATAACATATTCTCTTGAAGTTGCCAGTTTAGTGTGTCTATCCCATTAGAGGTTGACTTCTTTTTAAACAACCTGCAAGCTAAGAATGAATGGGTGACAAAAATCCAAAAGAATATTAGTAATTTACGACGTGAAAATTAAATGAAATTCAAATTTCACTGTCCATAAATAAAGCTTTATTGGAACACAGTCACATTTATTGTTTACATACTACCAATGGCCGCTTCTACAATACAAGGCAGAGGTGACTAGTTGTAACAGCAACCTGATGAGTTGCAAAGCCTGAAATATTTACTATCTGGCCCTTGACAGAAAAAGTCTGCTGACCCCTGGATGAGAGTATAAGCTGTTTGAGAATTTGTGTTTTATGACCCTGACTTGTTCAAGGTATAACCTCTATAGCTAAGAACTGTACCTGACAAATAGCACTCAAATAATGTTTGTTGAATACCGGAGAATAATTAGATGACGTAGTTTCTTCTTTATCATGGATTAGTACACATATCATCAACCATAGTAACTAGCACCACTCACAGCTGTAGGAAGCTAACATGCTATCTATTGAATAAAATAAAAAGAAATGCTAACTAAAAAAAAATCCGGCTAAGTTATTTTTAGCCCAACCACTACATTATAATGAACATTACAATTAAAAAGAACATTCCAGATATGTATGTTCCATGATAAATTTCCCACTTGTCTTGTAAAGAAAGATAATTACATTTAAAGTTGTTTGGAAACACTAGTCAAGAATAACTTACTGGTAATTTTGTCGATTTAAAAACAGAAGGACTGGAGACAGTTTGTTCGTGGAGATTAGTGTAATCACCAGGACTTTCAAAAGGATTTAAAACAGGAATTCTTCCTGGAGTTTCAGGTGTTATTTGCATTTTTGATTCTCTGACATCTCCCATAGCACAGAGAGAAAACTAAAAAGAAATCAGAAGTATGTATAATAAAAGTACAAAATTCCCTAGACATTCATTTTGACAACTAAAATGTATTCAACAAACATACATTTCACAAAAAGAATTAACTCAAAACCTAAGCCTCCTGGGTTTTTTTTTATAAGCTTACACAAACGTGATCCTCTGAATAACCTGGAAAGCTAGAGAGGGAAAGTATTAGTGATATAATTTTGCAGGAGAATTAACAAGTTCAGAGAAGTTAAGTGGCTTGTAAGCTGCAGTCCACCAAAGGTGAATGAGTTCAGGTCCGTCTTCAAGACAACTAAATGTTCCAATAGGCACAAAACCTTTTTCCACTAAAGAATTTATACCTACAGTTTTTAATTCATTATCTCAAGTCTCTACACACTTTGAACATAATTCGGATAGCCCAGCAATTCCCTAACAAGCTTTAGTTACTAAACAATTATGAATAGCGAGGAAACAAGAGACCAGGAAGTCTCTGGTCTCTCTGTGCACGGGTGCCTTTCTTGCACATTAGCCCCCGTCGGCAAAGAATGACTGATTAGGGCTAGGAAATTAACCGCTTTGGGTTGCCTCTTCTCAAACACCCTTAGCGAAAGGCTAAGACCCCCAGGATAGAAGGAGAGACTGCATTATTTCCCGTCAAGGGGGGCTACAACTAGAGAAAAAGAACCCACTCCTTGGAAGGCTGACGTTGCAGCTGGCCTCCTCAGATGAAGAACAGAAGAGGACACTCACGCCGGTGTCATCCCCAATCTTACTCGATCACTCTTTCTTGGCGACCCCTCTTCCGCACCTACTCCCTGGCAGCTTCCACTCATCCCGAGGCGAGCGTGCAGGCCGGTCCGGAGCCGGGCTACGTGAGCTCTCCAATTCGAGACAGGAGGAAAGGCCAGGAACTACAAAGAACATACCTAGTGGTGTGTACAAATAGGAAGCCCCCCAAAGCGACTCCAGGGCGCTTCCGAGGTGCCAGTCCAGCTCCCACGACAGGCACAGACTCTTTAACTCCCCGCTTCCGCGCTTAGGCCAACCAGAGCACGGGCCTTGCGCGCGACTGGCCAATCGCGTCTCACCGCTGTCCGCGAACCAGCCAATCGCATCGAGGCCGCGTAGTAAATTCGAATGACAACTCCCCGCTTCGCATTCCTCCCGGAGTAACCAGGCTCCAAATTCAAATCAACGCAGCCTCGCGCTGGAGAGGCGAGCCAGGGGCGGAGCCTGCCCGGCGTGAGCTGGGGACGCGCAGTGTGATTGCCCAGGAGAAAGGAAGGCGCTCCACTTCCGGGTCAGGCCCTTCGCTCGCCCTCCCCTAGGCCTCCGCCATGGCGAGTAGCAGCGGCGCCGGGGCGGCGGCGGCGAATCTGAATGCGGTGAGGGAAACCATGGACGGTGAGTTCCCGTATCGCCCCCTTTACCTTGCCTCGGTTCCCCAGAGCCCAGGCCCTCGGGCGGGGGTGGGCCCACAAGGACTTTTGATCCACCTCTTGCCTAGATCGGCATCTTTGGAGATCCTCCCAAGGGACCCGCCAGGGCTGCAGGGCTGATGGCCCCATCCTTTGAGAGTCGTCTCTTCGCTCCTGTGTAGTTCGTCGCGAGTATGTCGTTGCGGACCCACGTCAGCCCCGCGAGCGCTCCGCCCCTCCCGAGGCAAACCCCGTGCGCCGCGCACATCCCGCGCCGTCTCCCCGCTGTACGCCCACCTCCCCGCGTCCTTCCTCCAGCGCGCTCATTCCACGCCCCCCTCCCGCGCAGGGTCCCCGCGTCCCCCCTTTGGTATCGGCCTCGCGCTCCCCGCCACCCCGCGCCGCAGCCAGTGCCCTGGGCGCCTCGAAAGCGCCCCAGACTGCAGTCCCTTTGCGGACAGTGGCCTCGAGTGTTTGGTCACCGCCACGGCCTTTGTCTCTTGCACTTAAGCAGACGCGTTTCAAATAGCCGGTGGAGGAGCAAATTGTCCCTTCATCAAAATTGCCCAGTTTCGTCTTGGAGCAGGTGATGCTGGTGTCCGGGGGGCTGTGGGCGTATTTATCCGTTTCGGAGCTTGGAGCACGCGGGTAAGGCGTACCCGCAAGTAGTAGGGGAAAAAAAGCGTCTTGGAGTTATCCTCTCTCTTTCTCCTCTCTTATGCCGGCCCTGCCACTTTATACGCCTGGTGGTGGGCTTGGACAAGCTACTTAAACGTCTTTCAGCTCGCTTCTTTTTATTATGTAAAACACGTTTACTACCTCCCAGGGTTGTAAATATTTAAATAAGATAACCAGGTAAAAACATCTCGAAGGTGACCATTAAAAGATACTTCTTGTGTTATTTTTGTGTATAAGACGTCATCCCACTTGCAGACGCTTTCGTTGTCCCCATTTTATTTGCATCCACCTCTATATGAGTGTTTGATAGATGGTAAACATTGGTGTTTGCACTTTCCAGGGGATACCCACATCGGCCTCTATCTCTGTCAAAACATGGAATTCTCACTAAGCAGTGTCAGCCTTCATGTCGTGTCTTTGTCTCCACCGTAGGCTCCACTTCCTTTTAGAGCCCCTCCTTATGGACTTGAATTAATTTATTTTTGGCTGTGTCCGGTCTTTCGTTGCAGCGCCCGGGCTTCTCTAGCTGTGGTTCACGGGCTCCAGAGCGCGCAGGCTCAGTAGTTGCCGTGCAGCATGTGGGATGTTAGTTCCCCAAACAGGGATCAAACCTGCGTTCCCTGCATTGCAAGACGGATTCTTAACCACTGGACCACCAGGGAAGTCCTCTTATGGGGACTTCTGATAAAGCTTCTGGCTTTTTCTGCCCTGGAAAAAAGCCTTTTCAAAGAATTATTTTTATTATTAGAGCCTTTGCGTCTAATATTTTACTTACCAAGTATCTGCTTTGCCCTTTTTATGAAAAATAGAATTTTGTTAATATCATATTCAGCCTGTTTTCCCATCCTTCTAGATGTATCACAGCTTATTAGTTTTATTTTGTAAGTGGATATAGGTACATAGAAACTATATGTGTACAACATTATTGTCTTTTATCTTTGCTTGGAAGCCAGTGTGGTTTCTGAACAGGAAGGAGCATGTATGCCCGGATTTCTAGTCAATTTTCTTATGTTAGCTGTGCATAGGTTCCTTAATTATATGGCCACGGGATTCCATTTGAATAGAAAACTCTCATTTTCTCTCTGGTGGAACTCCTGTTATAGAAATGAGAACTGATCATTTGTATTGGTTACATCATCAGGATTTTCACTGAGAGAACTTTGTGTAAAATGAAGATTATAGAGAGTGTAAGAACATGAAAAAGTGAAGAAAGACCAGGTTTTTTTTTTTTTAAACCAACATTGACGGAGAGAATATGAATTAAAGAACACTGCTTCTCTACATGCAGTTTGCCCACAAACCAGAAGGTAAAAAAGAAAGGCCCCAGGTTGGCAGTGGCTCACATCTGTTAAATGTGGCAGTTAGATCCTGTCGTGTCCATTGGAACTCCAGACTTACAGAAAATCACTGCTATCATGCCATAATTGGGTCCAAAGCAATCATTTCACATAAAAAAGTGAAGTTTAATTATTGCAAAGTTAATGAAAATATTTTCCATGCTGCCTGTAACGATTGAGGCACAGTGGGAAACATAGTGCACGTGCTATTAATAATTGACCATACACTGAACTGAAAAAGTCCTAAATGCAGTCATTTAATAAACCCACCTTCCTCCACTCTCGTTCTCAGACATAGAACTTTAAATTGCCCAAGGGACTGGGCTGACCTACTCAAAAACCATTATTATTTGAAATTCTGTTAATGTGGAGTTTCACCTGTATTCAAATCTATCTGTGAGAGCCAATCAGAAGTGTTCAAAACTTTTTGGGTCTGACTGCCCTCCTTCAAGATCTAGTATATTTCTCCTCATCCTCTTCTACCTGCCTCCCATCAGTATTAGAGCCAGCTAAGTGATTTAATATTTTAATTGATGTCAGATGATTTGCAGGGGTTGTAGAATTCGGCTATGAATATTTGTAATTTTATTGTGAAATGAAAGGATTTTGATAAAGGTACTTTAGACAGGAGAGCGGTGGACTTTATTTATCTGCACAGATCACTCTGAAAGGAAGCTGATTGATCCTGGCCCTGATTTAGTATAGGGTCTATTGCATAAGGGCCTCCACTCTCTCTTAGATCCTCAACATTCTCTTCCTGCATTTTCTTTTTAAAATATCAGGCTCTTTATTACCTTTCTCCCTCCTCCAATGTACTTAATTGCCCCTTTTGCTTTTCAGCGTTTTGAAATTTTAGATACTCTGTTGATAGCTTCATACTAATTCTTATTTTCTTAAAGTTCTAGAGTTTTCCTCATGCCTCTAATTTTTTACTACTAGTAATTACGTTTTTTGGCAACTGTGACTCAGATGTACCTCTTCCCTGCTAGAGGCTTCGATGTAATACAATTGTTCCTCAGTATTTTCAGGGGAATTTGTTCCAGGACCCCACACACCCACCTAATACCATAGTCTGTGGATGCTCAAGTCCATCATATAAAATGGAAGAATATTTGCATATAACCTCCGTACATCCTCTTGTATACTTTAAATCCTCTCTCAGTTATTTATAATTCCTAATGAATGTGAATGCTATGAAAACAGTTGCCTGCACATTCATGGCAAATTCAAGGTTTGCTTTTGGGAACTTTCTGGAATATTTTTCCCCAAATATTTTCAATCCACAGTTGCTTGAATGCAGTGTGGAACCCATGGATACGGAAGGCCATCTGTTCTACTTTATGTAGCAGATAGTAAACTAGCAAAAGGAGTGAAGAGAGTCCACGGTGTACAGGGCAGTGTCAGTGAAGCAAACGTATAGCCCATGCTTCCACCATCAATCCCGTTGCTCATGTGAGACCTCCCCTTCCTCCGCCTCTTCACTAATCTTTTTCAATTCTTCACTTATCTTAGATTTGACCACTTGTCTTAAACTCTCCCATCCATGCCGCCCACCAGTCTTTTCTCCATAATTGCAATAACTTAGCTGGACTCCCTCTCCACACGTGTTCTACCCCCTTCCAGGATCCATTCTATGTTTTGCAGCCAAAATCTTTAAAAAATGAAAATCTCATCTTGTCACACTCCTGTTTTATGTCTTCTAATAGCCTCCCAAAGTTCTCAAACCTTTAATAGGGCCTTAGTGGATTTTCATGTCTGCCTCATCTTGTATTTTACACGTATTCAGCCCCCTTAATTACACAGCCTTCACATGAGCCTTTCAATCTGTGAATTTACCAAGGTCTCCCCAGCGTAAGACCTCGTGCACAGTCTGTTTTCTTGGCTCCCAGTCTTTGCCCATCCTCCTGCCTCTGCATTAGTCAGGTTGATTTCTAGTCATCCTTGAAGTCTAAGCTTACTTGTAACTTCTTCAGACAAGTCTTTCCTAAGTTGTGTCCTTCACAGCTAAGTAAGATGCCTTGTAATTTGTTTTGGAAGTATGCTGTCCTTTTCCGTCATTTTACTTGTCATAACTGGAATCAGTTGTTGTTTTAACGTATGGCTCTTTTAGACTTTACTGTCCATGAGAACTGGGACCATATCTGTTTTGTCCACAACTACATTTCCAGCAGTAGCATAGTAGGCACAAAATACATACAGGTACCAATTATACAGTAGACACTACAGAAATATTTATTGACTGATGACAGACAGTATGTGAAGTTAGGATGTAATGATCAAAGTGACTTTTAAAAGAAAGCTTAACGGAAGAAATACTAGTACTGAGATGGCCCTGAAAGACAACGTGGAGTTGTATTCAGGGAAGAGAAAAGCATGAACAAAGGCATGAAGTCAGGAGTAATAAAAATATAAATAAAGTATAAAATATTTATAAAAATATAAATA
Organism: Orcinus orca; assembly: GCF_937001465.1. NCBI lineage: Eukaryota > Metazoa > Chordata > Mammalia > Artiodactyla > Delphinidae > Orcinus > Orcinus orca. The sequence continues at coordinate 32,492,205 of NC_064576.1, forward strand.
AAACTATAGCATTTATAGATGAGGGTCTACCATGAGGAGAAAACTGGAGAGAGAGGAGAATTTGAGAGAGAACTGGAGAGATGATGACACAGTTGGAAGAGAGTCAGAATGTGGGTTGTAGTTGTCTGTTGCCCTGTAACAAACCACCCCAAACTTGGGGGCCTAAAACCACAACAGTTACTTTTCTCTCACAGTCCTGGGTGTTGCCCAAGCTCATCTAGATCAGGGGTCCCCAACCCCCGGGCCGTGGACTGCTCCCCGTCCGTGGCCTGTTAGGAACCGGGCCGCACAGCAGGAGGGGAGCGGCGGGCGAGCAAGTGAAGCTCCACCTGCTGCTCCCCATCGCTCGCTTTAACACCTGACCATCCCCCCACCCCCCAGTGGAAAAATCGTCTTCCACAAAACCGGCCCCTGGTGCCAGAAAGGTTAGGTTCAGGACCGCTGCTCTAGGTAATTCTCCCTGAGAGTGTCTTGTGCATTGCCATCAGACAGTGCTGAGTCTGGAGTCATCTCAGAGCTTACTCACATACCTGCTGGTTGATGCTCCTGTTAGCTGGGCCCTCAGCAGGGGTTGCTGTCTGGAACATGTGGGTTTCTTCACACTTGGAGGCTGGTTCCAAGGAGGAGTATCTCAAGAGAGAGCCTGGAGAGAGCTCTGTTGCCTTTTTAACCCAGCCTCTGAAGTCGTGCAGTGCCACTCTAGGGAATGCCGTCTTCCATGAGCCCTGAGCTCTGTTTGCCGAGAATGCAAGGCCCTGACTGCTCTCTCCTCCTGCTGTTTCTCCGGTTGTGTTGACAGTGAGTAGCAATGAGGGATGAAGTAACATCTACCTCCAGATAAAAAGCAGACTTGCTGCGGGCTTATTGTAAAAGTTGGGATTCCCCAAGCTCAGTGTTCTTCAGCTGTGAATCTGGTCTGTCAATAATAATGTATTCCCTCACAAGGTCAGAGGAGAAAAGCTGCCTGGTCATTTCAGTGTTTGATGAAAAGTTATCAATAAGACTCAAATTTTTTTTTTTCTGATTTTAAAGTCTTAGCCAAAGAACACTGTACATTTTTTTGTTTTGTTTTTTTTTTTTTTTGCGGTACGTGGGCCTCTCACTGTTGTGGCCTCTCCCTTTGCGGAGCACAGGCTCCGAACGCGCAGGCTCAGTGGCCATGGCTCACGGGGCCCAGCTGCTCCGCGGCATGTGGGATCTTCCCGGACCGGGGCACGAACCCATGTCCCCTGCATCAGCAGGCGGACTCGCAACCACTGCGCCACCAGGGAAGCCCAGAACACTGTACATTTTTAACATGATAAAATATAGCTGCACGAAACCAGCACCATCCTTAACATTAATGTTACGTGCATTTTAAATAAAATTGAAAATACCTGCTTTCAGTACCTTTTTAAAATATTGATATGAAAATTTGCGAATAGCACAGGATAGGGGAAAAAAGACTATCAAAAAGGACATGAGGGCTTCCCTGGTGGCGCAGTGGTTGAGAGTCCGCCTGCCAATGTAGGGGACACAGGTTCGTGCCCCGGTCCGGGAAGATCCCACATGCCGCGGAGCGGCTGGGCCTGTGAGCCATGGCCACTGAGCCTGCGCATCCGGAGCCTGTGCTCCGCAATGGGAGAGGCCACAACAGTGAAAGGCCCATGTACTGCAAACAAACAAACAAACAAAAAAAAAGGACATGAAACTGTTATTTGTAGGTCAAATGATTATCTGAGTAGCAAACAAAAGAGAATCAACAGAAAAACTGTTAGAAGCTTCATTAGATTTGTTAAGGTGGCTGGCTACAAAATAAAAATAAGTAATGTCCTAGAGTATTGGCACTAACCACTCAGAATATGCATGAGTGAGGTGGAAATCCATTTATGAAAACAATCCAAACAAAAAATTAAGGAAATTGATCATTCACTATCAAAATCAATGATGATTGAGCACTTGCTGCAACTTTCTGCTCCAAGCATATAAAAATGACAGGAAATAACATTGAAATACAGTGGTCAGCATAACCATGTTCAAAAACGAGAAAAGGAAGTCTCCATTGATTAGAAAGAGAGGTTCCCCCCAAAGAACGGAGCAGATGGGAACCATAGCAGGGGGTTGGGAATGAAACCGGGGGAAGGATGCTGCCCTGCCTGAGTGAAGCCGGGGGCCCAAATTGTGCCATCTGCCAGGCCAGGGATTGAGAAGCATCATCCATGTGTCTTGTGGGTCTGGAGTCAGGATGCTTCCAGAGGGCTGAAGCCAGTGTGAGACCACCCATCCAAGAACAGCCAAGGATGTCCAAGAAAAAGCTCCTGTGGAAGATGAGCTTTCCGCCAAAAGTCACAGAGCACCTAAGGTAGATGAAAAACAAAAATAAACAACTAACATGAAAATGAAAAAAAGGAGAAAGTGAGAGAAGGTAGTAGTAACAGCTGACCCTTTTATTGAGCACTGTCATATGCCAAACATATGTGCGTCCTTCAATCCTCACAGCCGTCCTATAAAGTAAGTACTATCGTTATCCCCATTTTCTAGAATAATGAAAGAAAGGCACAGAGCAGTTATCTTGCCTAGTAAGTAATGAAAGTGGAAAATGAACCCAGGTTGTCTGCCTCTGGAGAGCACACTCTTAACCACTCTCTTTTGCTGCTTGTTTCTGTGTGAAGCAGAAAACAGAAATCTCAAAAATGGCTAAAGATAAAAACATATAGCCTCCAGTAGGTAAAGGCAGAAACAACAGCCACAAAATAAGGAGTGGTTATAAATAAGCGTTTAGCTGTGAAACCAGAACATGTGATTATGGGGGGAAATTAGAAATCTTAAAATAGAGTTATTGAAATAAATTCAGCAGATAACATGAATAACAGCCTGAATACAACTGAAAAGCAAAGTATATTGGAATATCAAAACTGAAGAAATGAAAACAGAAAGGGCTGTCAGCTTCCAGCCAAGATAGAGTAACAGGGACTGGATTTACCTTCCTACCTGAAACAACCAACAGAATCCCGGCAAGACATGCAGAACAATGGTTTTCAAGACACTGGACATCAGGCAAGGAAGGACAGTGATTCCTGAGAGGCAGGAAACAAACGAAGTGAGCCAGATAGCTGCCCCAGCTTCCTACCTTCAGAGTTTTCAGGCCACAGTGCAGTGGGGGGAGGGGAGTAACTCAGGCAGAACCCAGGGGGCACCCTGAGTTGAGCAGCAGCTTAGGGTCCAGGGAGACCAAGGCAGGTAGAGTTTTCAGGACAGAGTACCTGAGAGGAAATATCCTGCGCCCAGAGAGAATTCTGGAGATCCGCAGAGGGGTCTCCCTCAAGTATTCAGCATAGCATTGATCACATGTGCAAGGAAAGTACCCAGAAAGCTGGGGAAAGAGCCATTTGAAAGGATTAAAGGGAACAGTACATTATGCTCCACAGAACTGGGAATAGAGCCTGTGTCTACCAACCAGAGTGGAAAACTTCATAATTCACAAGACATTGTGTGGTATTAATTAGCCCTATGCTAAATGGGACTCTGGTCCTGACTAATGAATCTTAGAGGATCCCAAAGGATCAAACTGTTTATAACCGTATCTCATTACAAAGCTTGAGAATATGTATAGAAATACAGAAATATCCAGCACCCACCAAGGTAAAATTCACAGTATCCGGCATCCAATCAAAAATTATTAGGTGTACAAAACAGAAGAATATGACCCATGATGAGGAGGAAATTTTAATCTGTTGAAACAGACCCACAGTTGACACAGATGTTAGGATTAGCAGATGAAGACATTAGAACGGTACTCCATGTGTTCAAAAAGTTAAGTAGAGGAATGGAAGATAAAGGTTTTTTAAAAGACTCAAATTGAACTAGAGATGAAAATGAATGTAAGGTATGAAAAAGTGGGAATGGCCCGTATCATGAACATCATGAATATTGTAAAAGTTTTCAGAAGGACTTAGACTTAAGTTAATGGATGGCTTAATATTATTAACGTGTTCATTCATCCCAAAATAATGTGTTTTCATACAATTCAAGTCAGAATCTAAATGGTATTTTACTGACTGAGCAGTTCCACTTCTAGGAATTTATTCTGATAAAATTAAGTTACTATGTGCAGATACTTACTACAATATTATTTTAATGGGGGAAACATGAGACCATCTAACAAAATAGCAGAGTGGTTAAGTAATGTATAATGTTTCCATAAAATGGAATGTAACATGACTAATTAAATTACATTGTAAAAGAATACTAAAAAGTGGACAAATGTTCAGAATAATCTTGATTATGATATATGAATTTTAGATAGATATTAAATGAGTGGTAGAATGTAAACCAAGATGTAGAAAGCAGTTTTGTGGAGGGAGGATGTAAATTTATTTTTAAGTTTCTAGAGCTAGGTAAGGGGAAGACAGTATTACATGCCAGTTTCCAAATTTAGGGATGCTATGCTAGTTCTCTGGTATTATGCAGTATTACATGAATTAAAAACAGAAGTATTAATGTGCATGTTTTAAAATATTATAAGATTTTGTTTTTAAAATTTTCTGTCTTTTTACAGTTCTGCTTGAGATTTCAAGAATTTTGAATACTGGATTAGATATGGAAACTCTGTCTATATGTGTACGGCTCTGTGAGCAAGGAATTAACCCAGAAGCTTTATCATCAGTTATTAAGGAACTTCGCAAGGCCGCTGAAGCATTAAAGGTAGAGATTTGTATATTAACTCTCTAAGTAAAGATGCTTTTGTTTAGAAAATGATTAATGATGAAGTTATGTGAAAGATTCTAAACATGATTAAGCTAGCATCTATCATCATCAGGAGAAATTCTGACGGCCAGGAGCTTTGTAGCATATGTTCAGATCACAAAATTTGCAGCTATCTGGACCATGTTGCATTTTCTTAGAAGTTTCCAGTTGTGTTTAGAATTCTCCTTGTATTGTGGGTAATAGTGTCTACCCCCAAAAAGATATGCTTAAGTCCACCACCTGTGACTATGACCTTATTTGGAAACAGTGTATCTGTAGGTATAATCAAATTGAGATGAAATCATAATGGATTAAAGACCAATTGTTCTTATAAAGACAAGGGAAATTTGGACACATATATACAAAGCGCACACCATGTGAAGACACAGACACAGGGGAGAATGCCAGGTGATAACAGAGGCAGAGATTGGAGTGATGGCGTCTACAAGCCAAAGAAGGCCAAGGATTGTTGGCAGCCACCAGAAGCTAAGAGGCAAGGAAGGGTGCTCTGCTGGAGCCTTCAGAGAGAGAATGGCCGTGCTGACACCTTGATTTTGGACTTCTGCCTCCAGAACTATGAGAGAATACTTTTCTGTTGTTTTAAGCCACCCAGTTGGTGGTACTTTGTTACGGCAGCCCTAAAAATCTAATACAGATTCACTACTGGGGAGTGGGGTGCTGCTGTAAAAAATAGCTAAAAATGTGGAAGTGGCTTTGGAATTGGGTAATGGATAGAGATTGGCAAGTTTTAAGATGCATGATAGAAAAAGCGTAGATTGCCTTGAAGACACTGTTGTAGGTGACTGTAGGTGTTATAGGTGATTCTGGTGAGAGCTCAGAAAGAAGAGAGAAGAACTTCAGTCATCTCAGAGAATACATATATCACTATGAACAGAATCTTGCTAGAATATGAACATGAAAGGTGCTTCTGGTGAGGTCTCAGATGGAAATGAGGAACATTAGTTATTGGCCACTGGAGGGGAAGGCCATCCTCGGTATAAAGAGCACTTGGCTGAATTATGTTCTGCTGTTGAAAGGAAAACAAAACTTGTAAGCAATAACTTGGATGTTTGCTGGGGAAATTTCCAAAGTATGGAGGCCCGTGTACCGCAAAAAAAAAAAAGAGGGGAGAGTGGCTCAGAGGCCAGGAACTGCTGAGGCCAGTGGGCTGGACTGCCAACATGGACCCAGAGGACCACTGTTTTTCAAATTCACATTCACCACCTTTTTTTACTTTTTTTTTTTTTTTTTGGTGGTATGCGGACCTCTCACTGTTGTGGCCTCTCCCGTTGCAGAGCACAGGCTCCTCACGCGCAGGCTCAGCAGCCATGGCTCATGGGCCCAGCTGCTCCGTGGCATGTGGGATCTTCCCGGACCGGGGCACGAACCCGTGTCCCCTGCATCGGCAGGCAGACTCTCAACCACTGCGCCACCAGGGAAGCCCCACATTCACCACCTTTTAATTGCTGAGACTGGAAACAGGAAAAGCATTGTGTTCCCTCTCTTGCTTGCACACACTATGATTTTAAAATCTCACGATTTTTATTTCCATGTTTATGTAGCACTCACTCACCATGAATACTGAAACTTCAAGTCAGTCCCTCTTAAACCTTGTCCAAGGACAAAATGGCTTCTTTCTACCCTTCTTTCCTTTGAGGATGTAGGCGTATAAAACCTGTAGCTTACCCATCTCAGATTAAGTTACTCTCCAATAAGTTCCAATAATTTGGGTCATTGGTTTTGTGCTTTTTAAAACTTTTTCATTATTAAATCTGGCACAAAAAGGTAAACAAGACACATTTACAGAGCAAAAATTTATCATAAAGAGAATACCTATACAATTCTCATTGCCAGCACCCTAAAAGTTCCCTTATGCTCCCCCATCACTAACCTCTCTTTCCCACCAACCACTCAGTAACTACTGTCCTGATTTTTATGGTAGATACTTTCTTTTAACAATTTTACTGACTAAGCATGGATCTCTAAACACCAGTTTCATTTTGTAAAATTTTTGAACTTGATATAAATGGAATCTTGCAGCACAGTTCTTTTTTTAAGTGTAAAATTTATATAGATTTTAGTATATTCACAGAGTTGTACAGCCATCACAATTAACTGTAGAACATTTTAATCACCCCCAAAAGAAACCTTACACCCATTAGCAGTCATTCTCCATTCTCCCTTTCTCTCAGCCCCTAGGAAGCATTAATCCACTTTGTCTCTATGGCTTTGTCTATTCCACACATTTCATATAACTTGTGACCTTTTGTCTCTGGCTTCTCTCACTTAGCATAATGTTTTCAAGATCCCTCCATGTCATAGCATGTATCAGTACTTTATTTCTTTTTATTGTCAAATAATATTCCATTGTATGGATATACCACATTTTATCCATTCATCAGTTGATTGGCATTTGGGTTGTTCCCACTTTTTGGCTATTATGAACAATGCCAGCACAGTTTTTTTACTGGGTTATTTCGTTTGACATTATGTTTATGAGGTTCATTTCTGTTGAGTATAGCTGGAGTGCATTCCCTTTCACTGTAATAACCATGTTTCTTTGTACAAATATACTCTAACTTATTTATCCTTCCTACTCTGAATGGATATTAGGTTGCTTCCAGTCGGGAGCCATTACAAATGTGCTGCTGTTAGCTTAGTTCTCCATGTCTCCTGTTGCATGTATGTGAGCATTTCTGTTGGGTGGGTATCTAGAAGTAAAATTGCTGATCATAGCTTATGTGTATCTTCCACTTGAAGAGGTAATGTCAGACTTTACTAAAGTAGTTGTGTGAATTTATATCCCCACCAGCAGCATATGAATTTCCCTTGCTTCACATCTTTGCCAACACTTATTATTGTGAGTCTTTTTAATTTTAGTTGTTCTGGTAGGTGTTTATGAATTTGTCATTTTATTGGCATTTCTCTGAGTACCAGTGAGATTGAATGCGTTTTCACATGTTTTTTGGCCATTTTCTTTTGTGAGATATTTTTTCGTGTAGCTTGCCCATTTTCCTGGGTTGTCTGTCCTTTTGTTTGTGGGTAGTCTTTCTTTAAATATTTTTGAAATAAACCTTTTGTCAGATATACATGTAAGATATACATGATTTTTTTAATCAAAAATTTTAAATAATTATAAAAACTCTTCAGAATTTCTGTATTTTAACTCACGACTGTTGCTTTCATATGACAGAAGAATAACTGAATAATACAATAAGAATAGCTAATATTTATGAGTACTTTTCCTTTTGCCAAACTCAGTGCACTAAAGGCTTTCCTTGCATTGTTTCCTCTATAATCACAACAGGGATGTGTATTACAGCTAGTAGTAGTTTACCGCTAAGGAACCTGAAGCTATGGTGACTAACTTACTTCTCTCAGGACTTACAAGTGGTTGAGTTGGGAGTTGAACTCAGACCCTCTGACATCAGAGTTGTTAACTCTTAAGTTTCTACCTACAGTAAGTTCTAAAAAATATCTGAGCCTGCTATTTAAGAAAGGATGAAAATGGTGATTAGAACTGGGTCAGTGGACTATAGCCCGGGAACATTCCCTGGCTTAGTGTTGTCTCATAGCCCTGTTGATAAAAATAAAAGGTATCAGCCTTTCATCAGTACATTTCTGAAATTCCAGTGGAAGAGGATTTATTTAATATACATCTTCCACAACTATAAGAATTTTTGTTCACCTATGCTGGAGTTTGAAAGAGAATAAGGAAGCAGCATAGGAAGAGATTTTTGTATGTAATGCAATTTGAATGCTACTGTTAGCCTAGCAATCAGTTCAAAAAGTAGTTCAAAGAATGTACTGCAAAAAGTGAAAACCAATGCATTATCCTGATAAAAGTTCTTTGGTATATGTGGGGGAGGAGTTGTTTGTTAATAACAGTGCAGTATTGACAAATTTATTTCCATGGTGTCTCTTTTTCCATGGTTTTATTATAATGAATCATACTTTCTTGTTCTAGGCTGCTGAAAATATGACAAGCTGACTTTCTGAAGAAATCCTGGTGAGATATGTCAAGCTCTGCAAGAGGACTGAAGATGGCATTGTAGTTAAGAATGTACAATGAAATCACTGCATGTAGCAATGTGGAAACATTGTCCTTTTTAAAAGAATTATAAAACCATAGCTTTATAAATCAGTGAAAGTGGCTTATGGAGAAAACTATCAGTTGTGTTTACACCACATCTTTTTTTTTTTTTAACAGTTCTAATGCTTTGGCACTGCTGTGTTCATATTTATGTGTTCCTTATTTATAGCTCGGATAGCTTTAATTTTCTAAGCAGTCTGTCTATCAGATGTGCACATCTGCTGTGCCTGGTTGAAGTATAGTGGAACCCTTCAGTAGTAATGTTGTAGTTATGACTTGTTGACATTTCCATTATAAACTTTAATTTTGAATTGTTTATGCAAAACAACTATGGATTTATGTTGTATTAGACTGGAAGTTGACAATTTCGGCTACCAGTTGTGGATTTTGACTTAGATTCATTATGCATATCAGAATCTTGTTTTTTATAAGAGCGTGGAAAAACATTTGTTGTAAACTGCTCTTTAACAAAGAATATTTAGTTTTTTAAAACATAAAGTTTGACTGGCAGTTAATATTGTGAAGCAGATCATATTTGTATTGATTGAAAAATGAAACTTAGAAACTTAGATTTTAAAAGTAATGACAGTGCTTAGTTTACTATTATTTATCATTTGAATCATTTAAATTTAGTGAGAATATTAATAGAGAATATTAATTCTTATTAATAAATAAATATTTTTCTTTCTAATTTTTATACTCTGTAAATCACGGCCTTAAAAATAATAATGCATAATGAAACAATTCCAACATGAAAAGTCTTTTTTACTTTTGTTACATAAAAATAATTTGAGTGCTTACTTAATATACCTTGAGTGGTTATCTAGTTAATCACTAAATAGATGGTGTCACTCAACAAATAATGTTAATTATTTTCTGAAGGAATAAAGGTTTCCAGTCATTAAACAAAAACCAAATAAGGGTTCTGTATCAGGAATTCTAAATATGCCTTTCTAAGATCATTTTTATGTGTCATTATTTTTACCCTGAAAGTTTTAACTAATTGAAGTGATGGTTCAAAATAAATTTTAGAAAACTTAGGATAGCATGGATTCTGTTCCTATAACAGAATCTCAGTGGAATATTTTTCCCAAGACTAATACAAATTTAATCTGATTTTTTAAGACTTTGTTAGCTTCCATTTAAATGATAGTATAGGGTCTTCCCTGGAAATTCCGTCCAGTGGTTAAGACTCCACCTTCCAATGTAGGGGGTGCAAGTTTGACCTCTGGTCAGGGAACTAAGATCCCACATGCTGCGGGGTGCAGCCAAAATTTTTTTAAAAACTGATAGTACAAGCATATACTCTTTGGTAGCATTTTTTGTTCGTCAGGCAAACCAAAGTGATTTTAATAAGGCTTAATAATATTTAATGGCAACCTTCTGTTCTATTTTAAAAATCTAGTCTTTTGACCACTTTGACTTTTTAAATACATGACATCTTTACCAAGTGCACTGAAGGTCTATTATAGGGAGAACTGGTTGGGAGACAATAAAAGTTTTGATTGTAAGTCATTCATTTAATTAAAAAGCATTGCCAATACTGCATGTTGTTATTTATATACAATCAGAAAAAGGACATTCTTGTCAAGTTCCAAAATTTGTATATACTTTTAGGTCATAAGAGTTAATAGTTTTATTTATGACTTTGTAGATTATGTTATTTATGTGTGAAACAAAGCAGGAAAATATATTGAGAAGGAGTTAAGTTTATAGAGGACTTTCTTAATGTGTTACATTTCTTAAATGTAAACATATATTTCTAATGCGTACTTAAGTAATGTTTAAGGAAACCAAAGTAATGCATTGTTGTGCATGTTGGCAGTGTCAAAAATAAAACCATTTTGGTGGTATCGGCATGTACTTCTGATTTAAAATACGCTTCTATGAATTCAACTTGTGTTTCTATAGGTATTTGGTAAATATTTAGATGCTATTTGTTATGTGTGATTGAAGACTGTTTAAAGGTAGGCTTTATAATTTACAATTTCAAATTAGTCTTGAGGTGGTAAAATGGAGTACTTTTCCCTGGTAATGAAAGCATGTAGCTATAACATTTCCCCGGTCTTGAAAACAAAGTTGGCCTTTCAAATACGTGAGATTATATTTTTCTATATTTCAAATAAGAACTGTACATAGTGGACATTATGAAATTTACATACATGTTTCAAACATGCTATATATTTTTAAACTTATATTTAAATTAATTAAAATTAAAAGTTTAGTTTCTCACACTAACCACATTTTTTATTGTAGTACAATATACACAACATAAATTTTTCCATTTTGACCATTGTAAATTATACAGTTCAGTGACATTAAGAACATTCACTTTAATACCTTCCTCAACAATAGAGCCAAAATCTTTTTAGACATGGTTTAAGTGACAGTTGGGATCTCTGTTAGGAAACTTTGGGGTGAATTGTGTTTCCCCAAATCTGTACGTTGAAACCCTAACCTCCATACTTCAGAGTGTGACGTATTTGGAGGTAGGGCCTTTAAAGAGGTGATTAAGTTAAAAATAGGTCTTTAGGGTGAGAACTAATACAAGTTGACTACAACCCTTACAAGAACAGGAAATTTGGACACACAGAGAGACACAACGGGGGGTGCATGCGCCCAGAAGAAACCATGTGAGGACACATCAAGAAGACGGCCATCTACAACCCAAGGAAAGGGGCTTCAGAAGAAAACAAGCTGCCCAGGAACCTGGTCTGGGACTTCAGCCTCCAGAACTGTGAGAAAATAAATGTCTGTTGTTTAAGCCACCCAGTCTGTAGTTTGTGATGGCAACTGTAACAAACTAATAAAGGAACAAATATTTATAAAGTGCCTATTATCAACAAACCATTGTAGTCGGTCTACCCGGGATAGTAAGCAAAAGCTAAACAAATTGGGAAGGTGAAATAGGCTTTTCTTGTAACACAGCCTTGATGGCTGCCTTACCCCATGTTGGTGAAGAAGCACCCTGTGTTTAGTCCTACTTAACAACTCAGCTGAAAATAGCCCAGAGACCAGCCAGCCACTTGGGAAACCTGAATCTGAAATAAGAATAATTTTGGCTGGTGATAGTTCTGAAATAATAGATTTCTTATTTTCGAGGTACATGCTCCCTGTAGTTTTGAAGACTGGCACAATTGAAGGTTACCATTTAAATTAAAAAGAATCTTTGGGAAAGTCTGCATTTTATGTGGCAGAAATGTGTATTTCACTAGTATTGAAACCTATATAAAATAGAAATCGGTTGAATCACTTACATGCAAGCAGCCTGAAGAGTCTCAAGTGGACGGTATTGCTGAGAAATCAAGATGGTAGCCCACTGTGGATTAGGACGTCACAGAAGAAAGCAGATTAATATAAAAGTGCTTTGATATTCACCAGTGGCAAGGGTGTTTTTACACAAACTACATTAAATGAACGGTTGGATTTTTTTACATAACAAAAATAGAAGATGGGTTTGCTTTTCTAAAGACTTAATCACTTGAATCATTGAAACATTTTTAAATGTAAACAACAAATGTTTCTATGTCTATTTCTAAAAGCAGATATGAAGTTATTTTTACAGAAATTGCTCTCAGAGGGAAATCATTGAGATAATAGGAGAGAACAGGATTTATATGTTAGGGGAGAAGGCAAACAGTCTAAGAAAGATAGATCTTGTTTGCACATTTTTGGCAGTAAACTAGTTAGCTGGTAATCTGTCCTTGAGTAAGCTGAGTAAAAGCATCAAAACAGTTTTAGATGTTTGTGAATTCTCCAGAAAACAGTGAGCCCTTCCATCAGCACGTCCACCTTGCTGAGATCAGGTCCACACCACTTCCCTCATGAGGATGTGTTACCTGGGATACTTTAATAAGTCAAATTATACAAAATTCCATATGGAATATTTAATGAAATTTCTAACACTTGTGCAAAGAGAAGGCAAACACTGAGCAATAGAGTGTTAGAAAGAACCTAGTGTGTTGTGTAGGCACAGAGGGAGGATCCATAGAAGTAGATTATTCTGGCTGAAATGGAAAGTTATATTTAGGGGGAGGTAGGAGAGGGTTGAAAAGACAGGATGAAGCCAGATTATCAACATCCCTGAACGAGTTCGACCTTCATTTCACAGGCATCAGAGAAAGGAAGAGATGGGGTAAACTCTGTTATGGAATTTGCTTTGCAAGTGCAGTGCAGGATGAGACCAGAAGCAGGGACTGGTTAGGAGGCTGTGACAGGAGACGGTAACGCAGGCCTAAAGTTCAAATCGGTAGATTCAAGGAACAATAAAGAAGAAAAACGCATGAGATTTAATGGCACGTTAGGGGGAAAATAGAAAAACTAAAGTGACTTGAGTTTTTAACCTGGGTAGCAAAGAGAATGATTTATCAGTAAATGGAAATCAAGAAGGGAATCTAGTTTTTCTGGAAAAATGCATTTTAGGAATATCATATTGAACATATATATGAAATCTCACCCTTGCCTACCTCCCAGTCCCCTTACCCAAATCTGTTCTTTTTTCCTGTAGCATTTATCACTCTCTAATACAGTTTACTTAGTTGTGATATTTACTGACTATTGTCTGTCTCCTTCTACCTGAAGAAGCTCCACAAGGGCAGGGATTCTGGGGGGTTTTGTTCATTGGTGTGTCTCAAGCATGTTGAACTGGCATGTAATAAGTGCTCAATAAATATATGTTAGCTGAAAGCATGGGTAAACTCAGCACCCAAGAAACAATATCCACCATGCAGTTGAAAAATAATAACTAACACATATTGAGAACTTGTTCCATGCAAGGCATTGTTTGGTGCTTTAAACTGAGGCACAGAGTGGTAAAGAAATGGCTTAATCAGGAAAGTGGCAGAGCCAGGATTCCAACCCGGGTGAACTGACTCTAGAGCCCACACACATCATGTACCACTCACTTTATGTCACCATCTCATGGAGTGAAGAGGCAAGATGGGAGGGGCTGAAAGAGACTGGGAATCAGATTCCCAGCTGTAGTAGCTGCAACTGGAAGCAGAAGCTGAGAATATAACAAAAGACTAATGATAGATGCTTAGCTTCTCCAGGGTTCTTTTCCTAACCAGAATGCTATTGCTGATGTTGGTGGACTTGTGACATCTCTGTGGATCTATATTATTGCATTTTAATAACAGGTTAAAACCATTCATTCTTCAGAAGTACTGTACTTGGAGAGCCCAGTTTTAACAACAACAACAAAAATCTCTTGTTTTATGAAATTCACTATTGAGCTCATATACACCAGGTATTTTAAGTGTTGTAAGAAAAAAGGTGGTACATCTGACAGCCCTAAATAGCAGCCTCAGGAAGTCTACCTCTTAAGTGATGATGCTTCTTTGCCCATTAGAATAGAGCAGAATACCGGGGTATCTTGTGGGTTCCCAGGAGCTGAATGGAAATGCAGGCATGTTATATCAGAAGCAGTCCACATTTTCACCTCTAGCTACTGAAAGCAGTAGATTGCCAGATGCACACTTGAAACGTTACATCAAAAGCCTTTGAAGAGGTGGTTCTGATAATTTTACTTTCAAAAGGTAATTTTGGAAAACTGTCACATGTTAAATTTTTTAGACAGTCTACCTGCTCTCCTACAAGTAAAGGGTCTTTTTACTGTAACAGCTACAGCTTATACTTGAATGTGCTTATTGCTATATGTTGAAATATCTAAATAATGTAAATTTTATAAAAACAAATATAAAATATCTACTTCTGACTTAAGCTGAAAGTCCCAGTCTATCAAACTAATCTAACATACCACCCACTTCAGTTTCACACCTTTTAGCACTGGAGAAAACTGAAACTATGTGACTGCTCCAGAAGGAGACAGAATTTTTGTTTTCTCTCATTCTAGTTTGTATGTGTAGTCAAAAGATGTCTGAAGCCCCGCCAGGAAAACAGCAGTGGAACCTGACCTGCTTGTGGGGAGATCATTGTATGTTTTAAAAGGTAAGTGATCCAACAGGGACCAACTGTATAGCACAGGGAACTATATTCAATATCTTGTAATAACCTATAATGGAAACGAATGTGAAAAAAAATATATATGTAACTGAACCACTTTGCTGTTCCTGAAGTATTGTAAATCAGCTATACTTCAATTTAAAAAAAAAAAGTAAATGATCATGTTTTACCAATTCAGTAAAATTTATGTCATGGACACTTAATTACATCTCTCTAGGCCTCCTGAATTTCTTCAATTGTATCATGTGAGCTTCTTCAATTGTTTCATGAGAGTTTTAGCCTAGACTCTCCAACGCCTTGCCCCCAAAGTCTAGATTTCTTAGGGCATCTTCATGATTTTTACCACGTGTGTATACCACTGAACTATTATTTATAACCATTTTTCTTTAAATAGGCCAGCTTAAAATAATCTAAATATGTTGATTTTTAAAATAAAAATTTGCATGACTACTAAAAAGGAAAACCAGCATCATTTTCCCTAGCTAGAAAGTAGCTATAAAAATAATTACAATGAAAAATAAACATAGACTTACATCTTAGTTAGGTATTGTCTTCAGAAGCTGTGATACTGAGACTGGCTCTTTCTGTGATAGAAAAGAAGATGAACAAGTTTTAGAGACAGAATTGAGTTATCAAAAAGATGAAAAGAGTTGAAAAAAATGAACTTCTTCACTATGGCATTTATTGCATTTGAAATGTACTGTCCCATGTACCACCCCCTTTGACACTCATCCTATATTTTGGAAAGCCACTACCCTAGGTAATCCCCAAGATTCATTTTGGCTCTAATCATATAGTTTAGCAGAAAGCTCAAGTTTTGGGGTCAGACAGGCAAGGATTCCATATGCCCTATCCAAGCCTCAGTTTCTTTATCTGTAGGATGAGGATAATAATATATAGTTCACAGTGTTACGAAGATTAAGTGGAGATATGTAAAATCCATAGCTTACCACCTGGCACATAGTAGAGGCTTCATAAATACTAATTTTCATTTTATATTTTACATTAATTGGACTTATCTAGCAACCTAATTTCAGGAGCTGTTACCGAGTCCTACTTGCCACACGTCAGGCCAATAAATCGAGAAATGAGATATTGGGGGAAGGAATAGTGACTTTATTCAAAAAGTCAGCAGATTGAGAAGATGGTGGACTAAGGTCCTAGAGAACCATCTTACCGCGAGGTAGAATTTAGGGTTCTTTTATACTCAAAGGGGAGGGGGTGTGGCTTTTGTTGCAAACTTCTTGTTCTGAGGTCATGATGTCCCTGTAAACCTCCAACAAGATACATGTTATTCTCTGTTCTGCAACTTTTTAACTCTATATGAATAGAAAAGTGTTATACACTTAAAGGTCAGAACCTTGAAAGTGGGCTATCCTGTATATTTCAGGCTACAGGCAACATTCATAACTCGAATCAAAAGCAACAGACTACAGGGCTTCCCTGGTGGCGCAGTGGTTGAGAGTTCGGCTGCCGAGGTAGAGGACGCGGGTTCGTGCCCCGGTCCCGGAGGATCCCACGTGCCGCAGAGCGGCTGCGCCCGTGAGCCGTGGCCGCTGAGCCTGCGTGTCCGGAGCCTGTGCTCCGCAACGGGAGAGGCCACAACAGTGAGAGGCCCGCGTACCGCAAAAAGAAAGAAAAAAAGCAATAGAATGCAAAGGTTAAAGTAAAAGAAACGGATCTAATATGGAGTCAGGTTTGTTCCTCCGTATTACAGAGTGGTTCAGTGGTTCTGATTACACAAATTCAAAATACAATCTTTTCTCACGAGTGGAATCAGACCTGATGTTTTCATAAACTCCTGCTTTTATATACTCTTTTTGGAACTATAGACAAAACGTTTTTAAATGTAAGCATATACTGTGTTTGTATAGCAAGGGAAATCAAGACATCCTAGCAATAAAACCAAAAGATTAATATGTAGCTAAATTTTAATGTAAAGACTTGCATAGCTAATTAGTGAAAGGAGCCCATGAGGATGAGCATGTGTTGGGAGAAGTAAGGATTATGAATAATGTTTAAATCTCTATTTTCAACATAAAAGAGCTTGTTGTTGAGTTGCTTCTGATAAGCCCAGTGGGAATATCAGTGATCTTTGCTCCTGTTGAACACTGAAAATCATCATGTAAAATAGGAGAAAATAGCTGGCTAAACAGGAGCTTCCTTGGAAATCTACTAATAGAAAATTGGGGGAGAGAAGGGGTAGCCTGGGAGAAAGAGATCTGCAAGATTTCATTTTAGCCCTGGATAAACACCGTTCCTGCTTTTACCCATCTTTACCTAATAGAAATGTAAAGGGCCAAGTTCAGAGAGAAGGAAAGACACAAAAGCATTTTGTGTGGAACAAAAACAGAAGTGCTTCAATTTCACAGAAATGGCACTCTGTATCCTGAGCTGTTCTTACATTGAAATGCTACTGCACAAAGACCTTGGGAGCCCTGTGGTCTTAGGAAAAACTGTTGTGGACTTGACCTTTCAAGGTAGCAAGTCACTAGCATGACTTAGAAAGGAAGAGAGCCGTTGTGATGGATTATTATGACTCCTGCACTGTCACTTTCATCAGTTAGGACAGGTTTTGGAATGTATGTTGGGATGTAGCCGTAAATCTGGTTAACAAGGGAGCCCCTAGGGAAAATGACGTGTGGAAGAGAGAAGATGCTTTCACACCTGGGATTTCTCAGCTCTCTTCTGTTCTCCCTTTCAGCATTTTGTGCCAAGATTTCTTGTTTTTCCTCACAAAGTCAGATCGGAGCAAAGGAATCCAAACGAGGATTTACTGATAATGCATCACCACTTTCTGGGGAAAGCCAAGTCCTAGAAGAACCATTCAACTTGAAGGAATGCAGCCAGCTAGAAGCACAGGGCAGTAGGGGAGGGGATGAGATTGGAGGGTGGAGAGTTTTCAAAGTCTTTCGAATCATTTGACTGCTGGACACAACGCTACCTGAAGCCATCCAATGGAAGACCAACTCAGCATCAGCTGAAGCCCACCTCATGATCCATGAGTAACAGAAGCTAAAGATGGAGGGCTGCTCCCTCTGGCTTTGCTTGCATAGCCTTGTCCTCAGCTTCTCATTTCAAATGTAATTCACTTCTCCTAGTTAGCCCCCATCACTCAGCTGTCAAACATCATGTGCCATTTCTCACAATCTAGCCCCTTGGGTAGCTTCTTGACAAATAACTGAAATCTAGTCTGCATTGCACTGGAAGCAAGATAGGAAAAAAGTACTGTTAACATTATTCTTCCAGAAAAACCAACTGGAGATGATTTTTCATATACTATTCTAATGCATCAAGCAGGCTTAACATAGTGGTTAAATTATCAAGACCCATTCCACCCCCAAATAGGGATGGTCTTTATAACACTCTTTTTTTCCTCAAAAGTTATTGTTTTATTACTAATAAATATTTCAGGCATAAATATGGTCTGTGATATGACAAATAATTTTTTGCCCTTTCCATAGATAAAGACAGAAATGTTAACAGCTCCCTTTCCTCCTAATTCAAGTTCTAATTTAAGATTGTCCAATGATTCAATCATCTAATCATCCTTGCATTAAATACGTTATCATAGTATCTCCAAGATTCTCACACTTCTCTCTCCATCCATATGTAGATGAACATTGATACCAGCTTGTGAAAAATTAATCCCTTGTTTCCTGGGGGCCATCTCACCCTCAGTGGAATTGCTACTCTTGGTCCTGGAATTCTAGCACCTATTACAAAACATAACATGGAGTGAATGTTCAATAAATATTTATCAAATTAATGATTTAACAATCATATGTAGTTGTTGATAAAATTCACATGAAATCTTCCTTCTGTGATTATTAGTATCCTTCTTTCAACATAATCCTGAAAAGCCATTGTTGACTGGTGTATGCTGTCACTGAACTCTGACATTTCTCTGTTCTTATTTTAGGTTTTATGCTCCATCTCTGTCTCAATAATTCCCTGGCTTCCTGGTCAGATGGCATTGCCATAAAACCTTGTTGAAAGTATACCTTCAACAAGTTTAGTTGATGGAAGCAATATAATTCTATTCTCCTCTAGTTTCCCCATGAAGCAGAATGTAAGCTTTAAGAGGACAGGCATGGGGGCTTCCCTGGTGGTGCAGTGATTAAGAATCTGGCTGCCAATGCAGGGGACATGGGTTCGAGCCCTGGTCTGGGAAGACCCACATGCCGTGGAGCAACTAATCCCATGTGCCACAACGACTGAGCCCGCGAGCCACAACTACTGAAGCCCACGCACCTAGAGCCCGTGCTCCTCAACAAGAGAAGCCACTGCAATGAGAAGCCCACGCACTGCAACGAAGAGTAGCCCCTGCTCACCACAACTAGAGAAAGGCTGCACACAGCAACGAAGACCCAATTCGGCCAAAAATAAATAAAAATAAATAAATTTAAAATAATAATAAATTAAATTAAAAATACCACACCCTACAACAGCAGAAAACATTCTTTAAAAAAAAAAAGAGGACAGACACTGTGTCTAGCCTGGTGCCTGAAACATAGTAGATGCTCAATAAAAATTTTTGCAAATTTACTGCTAAAGGCCTTTTCTTTCTCCCTTTCTTAATCTCAGGGCAGTCTACAGAGTCTCAATCTATACATTCTGGGGAAAAGAACTAACAGTTTGGCACCTCCTATTTGTCAAAAACCAGGCTGGATGCCATACATACATTACCTTATGTCATTTTTCACAGCAACCTTGTGAAGTAGGTATTATTTCAATCACAGAGGTAAAGAAACTGAGGCTTGGAGAGGTTTGTCATCAAATAAATATGTGCACACGAAATTCTTTCTCCTAGAATACTCGTTCTCTTCCTATTACGTGATCAAATCACACCCGACCTTCAAGAACCAAGTTAAAAATGTTGAAAAAACGTCCTCCATGTGTCTCTTGTGTTTCTGTCTATCTTCTGAGGAAAGGCCTTGACAGCGTTCGTTCTGGGCCATTTTGTCAAGGATGTTTGTACAGCAAAAAGCCTTGGAACGCAGACAGGATCTCCCTTTGGGAGAGAACAGATTTGTTTTCTGACCAGGATAATAAGGATAATGTCTCCCTCCAGGACAAAGATTGGACAGGTTTGCTAGCCACCTCTTCAGAGGATTGGGGTTTCCTTAGCTCAGTGTCTCTCAGCTGTGATGCAAACCCACAGAGTGTGCTGCATCCTCCTTTATTGCCCCCGTGGGCTGTGGAGGACAAAGGGGACCAATGTGGACACAAAGCTCCTGCTGCCTGCTGTTCTCGGAGCAATAGAGTCCGTTGCTTCGGAGCCAGGAGTTTTGTGGCCTCTGCCAGCATCTATGAAAATGCGGCAGACTAACTTTTCAGCTTGTAAATAGCGTAAAATCTCAAACTTTCCACAGTTCTTGACAAAGATCTTCTTTCTTTGGGAAGTCTTATCTAACCATTACAGCTTACAGTGATATCTCCAAAACACATTTGGCAGGAAACCAACCTGCTGAGTAATGTGTTGTGAACATTTTTTATTATCTCACACTTGATCGTGCTCTCCTAGAGGACAGAGACAGCACTTGCACTTCTTGATGAGTGTTTAGCATTTTTCCTGCACATAGAAATTTCATTAATAGTAATTCATTAAAATGGACTGAATGTCTATTAAGTGTAGGACATGACGGTCAGAATATTTAGGTAATTATTTTCCTAACTGGTGCATAATCTCCTTGAAGATGGACATAATATCTAATACTTCTTTTTTATCCATTATAATTCTCTGTGTCTCTTGTTCTCTCATTCGACAAACATTTATTGACCATCTGCTAGGTGTAAGTGGTACGTTCGTTGCTGAGTATACAAATGAATGAGAGACTCCCTACCTTCAAGGATCTCATGGAACCAGATCGTGCAGTACAAGGAGGAAGTCCAGTGACAGAGGAAAGTACAGATCATTATGGGAACATGGCAAGGGGCAATCCAACGGGCTGTTGGTTGATAGCTTTTCTACTTTCTGGTATTTTCAGAAGGATATAGTTCTTGAGAAATACTAAAATAAATTTTTGGAGTGTGGACTGATAATTCAAACTGGAAATCTTGGTCAAATACCTGCTCTGAAACTTAAAACTTAAAATAGCTCATCTAAGATGTGGCTGGCCTACACATCTGATAACATCATTATCAGATGATAATACATCATTATGTATTTAAAAAGATACATGTAACCAGTGTGTTCAAGTAAATGAACATACATTCAACACCTGGAATAGCCCCAAAGGCTAGAAAAATGCAAAAGGCATGTTCCCTGCCCTTGAGATGGTCACAATCAAGAGAGACAGACACAGAGAAACATGATCTTAAACTGGGCACGATAGCATAAGCACTGAATAGATACTGAAGTTACTATTACTCTGTGGGGATTCAGTCTGCTGGGGACCAAGGGAGTTTCTTGCAAGGGATGGCATCTGAACTGGAATTTAAAGGGGAAAAGGATTTCCACAGGCAGGAAACAGAAAGTAAGGCAGCCAGGAAAAAACTTGAGCATAGGCACATTCTTTAAAATAAACAACATAAAAAAGTCTACAAGTAATAAATGCTGGAGAGGGTGTGGAGAAAATGAAACCCTCCTACACTGTTGGTAGGAATGTAAATTGGTGTGGCCACTATGGAGAATAGTATAGAGGTTCCTTAAAAACTAAAAATAGAGTTACCATATGATCCAGCAAATTCCACTCCCAGGCATATATCCAGAAAAGTTGAAAACTCTAAGTTGAAAAGATACATGCACCCTAATGTTCATAGCAGCACTATTTACAATAGCCAAGACATGGAAGCAACCTAAATGTCCATTGCCAGATGAATGGATAAAGAAGATGTGGTATATATACACAATGGAATACTACTCAGCCATAAAAAAGAATGAAATAAAGCCATTTGCAGCAAGATGGATGGATGTAGAAATTATCATACTAAGTGAAGGAGGTCAGACAAAGATAAATATCATATGATATTACTTATATGTGGAATCTAAAAAAATGATACAAATGAACTTACTTAGAAAACAGAAATAGACTCACAGACATAGAAAACAAACATATGGTTACCAAAGGGGAAAGTGGGGAGGGATGAATTGGGAATTTGGGATTAACAGTTACATACTCCTATATCTAAAATAGGCAAACAACAAAGACCTACTGTATAGTACAGGGAGCTATATTCAATATCTTGTAATAACCTACAATGGAAAAGAATCTGAAAAAGAATATATATATTCAGTTATATATATATATATATATATATATAACAGAATCACTTTGCTGTACATCTGAAACATTGTAAATCAACTATACATCAATCAAAAGAAAAGATGTGGTATACTACATACGCAGTCATAAAAAAGAATGAAATTTTGCCATTTGAAGCAACATGGATGGACTTAGAGGACATTATGCTAAATTAAAGAAGTCAGACAGAGAAAGTCAAATGCTGTATGATATCACTTATATGTGGAATCTAAAAATTACAATAAACTAGTGAATATTACAAAAAAGTAGACTCACAGATATACAGAACAAACTACTGGTTACCAGTGGGGAGAGGGAAGGGGGAGGGGCGATATTGTGGTAGGGAGTTAAGAGGTACAAACTATTATGTATAAAATAAGCTACAAAGGTATATAGTACAACACGGGGACTATAGCCAATATTTTATAATAACTATAAATGGAGTATAACCTTTAAAGATTGTAAATCACTATATTGTGCACATATAACATAATACTACTTTACATCAACTATACTTCAATTAAAAAAAGAAAATTAAATTAGAAAAACTAACTAATAAACATGAGTTCAGGGAATTGTTCGTAAGATAGCAACTGGAATGGAGGGTATACACAGGACTATAGAGAAAACTGAAAGTCAGAAAGGAAATTTTGTTCAGTGCCTTTTTTTGGATACTTTCTTTTTTTGGTTCTTTTGTTTTGCTTTTTGTTCAGTGACTTTTACAGGTACATATTAAGCATCTGCTGGGGCAAATATAATATGCTCAAAGAGAGACAAAGGTATAGTCCTAGTTCACAATCTCGTGGGGAGAGCAATAATCTAATCTAAACTATTAAATGCCAACAAAGCACTGAGCAGGGAGGGTTTTGAATGCCACCCTAAGGTGCTTGGGTGTTCTTCATTAGTCACGGGATGCAGTGAATGATGTCATTGACCTGTGAGGAGGAGAGAAAGTCTTGGCAGCTGTGTGAAGGTTGGACCAGAGGGTTGAAAGATGGAGATGGGGAGAGCAATGTGGAAGCTTCTATGACCATCCAGGGAGAAATGGGAAGGGTCTAAACCAGATGAAAAGAGTAACAAAGATATGAGACACGTTGTGATGATAGAATCCACAGAATTTTATGATTGATTCAATGAGAGAGGTGGCTATGAAGATGAATCCAAGCCTTCTATTCTTGGCGACAGAGAGGATGATGTTAGTGATATATCATAGTGAACATTCACCAAATAAAATATCTTTGAGAAGATCTCAAAGGTCTTTGTACTAATTAACCAATCTCTATCATCTTTTTTCATTTAACTTTTTGTCGTTTTTATTTTTAAAGCAGAGGAGGTAAACACTTAGGACTTCTCAGGAAACTCTTACCAGTGATTTTTCAATCTTCAGGACTATTAGTGGATCATGAAATCAATTTAAAAAGTTTTAAAATAATACCAAAAAGTGAAATAGAATAAAGCAGAACAGAATGTGAAATATCGTAGTGATCACTTATATAAAGGTTACTACTTGTGGAAATTTGTCTTCTGTTTTATGTACATACACTGGGTCACAATGCCAAATACACGTCTTAGTGTGAGTTGCAGTTTAAAAAGTTTGAAAGCCATTGATCTAGACAGTGCTCAACAAAACATCTCTCTAGTCTAAATCCTCTCCTCCAGTTTATAGGATTGGAGAAGTGAGACAGGAACAAAAAGGGATATAGGGAAAAGAGGCATCTTTCATCACTTTGACAGTGAACGACGATCACTGTTGTTACATAAAACAGTGGGTGCCAGTACCTTGTTTGGAGTCGATGGCCTCTGTGATTAATATAGAAAGCCCGAAGCATCCCCTGCATTATTCTGTTTGTAGTCCCTTTGGCAACATGGGGAATGTTCAGGATTACACCCATTTGGTCCACCTGCAGATCAAACCAGAACCAGGGAGATAACACATTATTTGTTTTCTTTTCTTGATATTTCAAATAAGCCCTTGCTAAGTAATTTGAGACTATAGAATTAAAAATGTAAATTACGAATCCTTATAGATTTCATTTTTCCACTAGATGGCAGAAAAAGCACTTGTAATGGAAATTACCATGTCATCTCTTTAATCAGTTCCCCAGACTTTTTTTTTAATAAAGGGAGGTATATTTCATTTTAGTTTGAACAGTAGAATCTGATTATAAGACAACTGATTATTTAATAACTAATTTAATCATATTAAGCTTAAAATTAAGGAGAAAACTTTGAATTAGTTTATGTTTATATATGTACCTATATATGCACCCATCTCAATTGATATATACGTGATGGAATTTCATTGACTTTAGAATACTGCCATGCTCTCTTTTAATACAAATTTAAAAATAAAAGGTAGTATTTAAATACACTTTTAAATTTATACAGAAACTTTAAAAATGTTACACATGGATGTAATTATGTGTACAACTGAACTATACTTAGTTATGATATATTGAAGATAATAATAATATTATTACAAAGATGGATGATACATTCATGGTTATAAATTCAAAATACTTTTTTTTAACAAAGAAAGAGAATAAAAACTATGTTAGCTATGTAAATACAGTTCAAAAGTTAAACATGGTATATCGTTTTCTTTCTATGCTAATAATTTTAACAAGGCTTCTATTTTTTTACCCTGATTTCGTGTGTCATGTTACCATTTATCAACAATAATTCTTTAGGGGTATTTGTCATTAGAACACTTTACTAGGCGCTTGAGAATAGCTTCACAAACAGTTGTACCCTTGCTCTGGTTCATTTACCGTCAAAAAGAAAATTATTTTATGGACCTACAAAGAGGAAAAATAAGCGAGTTACACAAAAGAGAATGTGTTGGGAAACACAGACATAATTTGATAATGTAATATCATATTATAAAATACAAACTAGTTCAAAGAAACTTTTGTCCCTATTTCAGTCATTGTTTTCACCACTGTTTTCCTTACAACTGGCTTTCAAAAAGTTGAAGACTGGACCGTCAAAAAAGAGCAGAAAACAAGAAAGGAAAATGGGAGGATGGAAAGGAGTGAAGTCCAATCACTGGTGTGGTCCACGAGCATCTTGTTCTCGGTCAGGCGCTGGGGTGGGGATGGAAACATGGCTTCTTCTTTCAAAATGAGAGCAAGTAATAGAGAGAGGAGGGGAGATGTTAGCTGAGCAAATGGGAAGAAATAAAAGAATTGATGAGATTACATAACAGTTGCCATGGTGTTGTTGAGTTACCTCAGCTCTCTCTCCCAGCCTTTGCTGACTGCCTCTTCCCCAACCAAACAAAAACAAAAGGGAGGGCCTTCCCTGGTGGCACAGTCGTTAAGAATCCACCTGCCAATGCAAGGGACATGGGTTTGAGCCCTGGACAGGGAAGATCCCACATGCCATGGAGCAACTAAGCCCATGCTCCACAACTACTGAGCCTGAGCTCTAGAGCCTGCAAGCCACAACTACTGAGCCCACGTACCACAACTACTGAAGTCCGTGCACCTAGAGCCCGTGCTCTGCAACAAGAGAAGCCAAGACAATGAGAAGCCTGCACACCACAACAAAGAGTAGCCCCAGCTCACCGCAACTAGAGAAAGCCCGCACACAGCAACGGAGACCCAACACAGCCAAAAATAAAAAATAAAATAAAATAAATAAATAAAAATTAAAACAAACAAAAAAAAAACAGCAAAAGGGAAACTCTGGGGCATGCTGGTAATGCCCACAATCTTCAGGAACCTAGGGATGGTCTTCTGGTGGCACGAGGGGAGTGGAGGTAGCAACAACATCTGCAATGTTATCTGTGCAGAGTAAGCGATACCCAGTTTTAGAGTCTCTAGTTTAGAAAACCCTGTGATGTGCTGTGTGTGGGCAAAGATTTTGTTTTGAGTCAAGGTGGGTAAACAACTTTCTGGGAATAAGCAACTCGCATCGTGCAGTAATTTAGTTTCTAGGACAATGAAATTTTATTTTATTTTTAAAAGATTTTCAGAGCCTCAGAGGAAGATTCTGATTGCAAGTTAAAGTGTTTGAATTAAATTTGATTGAAAAGAAAGAGGTGGCAAAGTTTTCCAGAAACAGAATTTTTCCTAAGGAAGATTAATCTGGCAGCAGCAGGTCAGGTCGTTTGGAGAGTAAAGACCAGTTGGATTTTTTAATTAAAAAAAATTTTTTTTGACCACGCTGCATGGCTTGCAGGATCTCAGTTCCCCAACCAGGGATTGAACCCAAGGCCATGGCAGTGAAAGCCCAGAATCCTAACCACAACGCCACCAGGGAACTCTCCTGTAATTTTAAAATAAATTGTTTCTAAATCCTATTGCGTAGAAGACTATTTTTATGTCTGTTTCTTCGTAAAGGCAACTGTAGGTTAAAAACAAAATTTATTTGAAAATAAAAGGGAATTGGATTTGGGGTACTTAGTTATTAATGAAGAAAACTTACATTAGATTTTCAGGAGTATTTCCTCACAGAACCAAATTTTAGTAAGTCCCACTGGTCCAAATCCAGGCATCCTGGGTCCTGCCACCTCCTGCATGTGGGCCTCTGCCCAGTCACTGGACAGAAATCTGGACTCCAGTTTCTTAAATTATATATCATCCAGCATTAGACTTTCAGCTCTAACACTCTGCATGAAAAGAAAAGGAGCTGTAACAGCTCACTGTTTCATTGAAACAAACCAAAAAGAATTCTGGTCCAAGGTCCCAGTGCCAACCTCCTACCACAACTAGCCCAGCTTTTTAGGTCTTTAGCTCCCCTCGTGCTCTCCAATTAAAGAAATAGAAATCTGGGCTTTCTCTATAAACTCTGTGTTCTGCCCTTCCCAATGGTATCACTGCAAACGTCCTTATAAATCTACAACCCAAGCCGTAGAATAACTTCTATGGGCTTGGGGCTGTATGAATGGCTCTCTCTTGCTGAGCTCGCTCTGAGGAGACTCTGTCCCCAAAACACTGAGTGGTTTTTATTTTCCTGCTGAAACCAGGGGAGATTGTGGAGTGGGAGAGCTCAGAGCTTACAACCCTGTAGATCTACACTCAGCACATCTCTAATGGGCTCCACTCAATGACAGCTGTGACGAATACCATGGCAATTTCCCAGATAAGATTGTATCCGAGTAGGGGCTACATTTCCTTCAGAGTTGCAGAGGTCATTATTATTCTTTGGAGAGGAATTCTGAGGAGGAAATAGCTGATTTAAATGCCTGCTGTCAGTTGCCAAAGAAATTGTTACAAAATACTGCTATAATGATGTGGAAAACTGCCCATTGCATTGGATTCCACATTTTTTGTGCTCCCTCCTGTTCATCCTCCGAGATTTCCCTCTTAGCTGAGTGTGTGAAGATTGGTGCTCTAAAAGCCCCATAACTTGGAGTCTCATTCTGAGTCCTTTGGCATTTCATATTATGGTTGCTCAACCATTTTTCACGACCACTCAAGCTTTCACGAGGTCTTCTAAAAGACT
This sequence comes from Orcinus orca, assembly GCF_937001465.1. Lineage (NCBI taxonomy): Eukaryota > Metazoa > Chordata > Mammalia > Artiodactyla > Delphinidae > Orcinus > Orcinus orca. The sequence continues at coordinate 32,519,685 of NC_064576.1, forward strand.
GTGCAAAGCCCAGAAATACCCACTCAGGCCCACCTTGCCTGCGCCCGTCCGGAGCCAGCGGTCCTTCACGTACCCCGCATCCAGTGAGACACGCTGCGCACCGACGCAGCGGACATGGGCAAAGCGATGGTGGCCAGGCTTGGACTGGGGCTGCTGCTTCTGGCACTGCTCTTACCTACGCAGATTTATTCAAATCAAACAACTGTTGTAACGCCTTCAAGTAATTCCTCCCAGCATACCTCAGCTGCCCCCAATCCAGCGAATGCCACCACCAAGGCAAGTGCCGGTACTCTGCAGTCAACAGCCGGTCTCTTGGTGATCTCGTTCTCCCTTCTACATCTCTACTGTTAAGAGACTCAGGCCAAGAAACATCTGTACTTCCCATCCTCTAAACCCAATTCAGATGGCATCCAGACATCCAGTGTGACAAGGGAAAAAAGAACAGGTCTTCATTGAATGAATCTGCTAGTTCCACACCTTGTTTTATTGACAGAAACTGTTGAGGATCCCAAATTTGATTGGTTTGAAGAGCATGTGAAGGGTTTGACTAGATGACGAATGCCAATATTAAATCTGCTGGAGTTTCCTGTACAAGATGAAGAGAGACAACATCCAAAATTAGTTAAGAGATGATTTCCTTAAATGTGGCTTAAGAAGTATGGACACATAAAACTCTACCTTGAAAGTGAGAATAGATTTTATCTTACCTAGAGTTAAAGAATGGGATGTGGAACAGAGATTCAGTTTTCATTTGTTCATTAAATTTATAAGGTCATAAAACAATGAGGTAAAACAAAGCTTCTGTGATATGTACATTAGAAGGAACTTCCAGGTGTTACTGTAAATCCTCAATGTGTTGTTTCAGCAGTACTAATTTAATGCTGATGTACTCTAGAGAAAATTTTATGTTAAGCTATTGCTGTTCTCTTGGGAACTGAACTCTTTCTTTCCCTTGGGGTTTGGGTTTGACATTGCATTTGAATTTTTATATAGTCATTGATATGTACCAGGGCAATGATGGATTGGAATCTACCCCAAATCCAAGCATAATGAGTACATTTTGCTTATATATTTATCAACTATTCTTATTCAAAAAGAGCAGTAGATTCATTTAGCTAAACAGATAACAAAGAGTAGAATTACATTGATCTCAACTAATTCAAAATGCTTTTTATTTCTGCATATGTCGGATACTTTTTATAGTTTAAAAAATGATCTGTTTTGAAGGTAAGATTGACAAATCTTGAAATTAAAAAGGCAAATATGTGAAGGAGCTAAACTATAAATCAAATATATTTGGCAAGGGAAGACTGGAAGCTTGCTTACATTAAATTCAGAAAAACTTTTGTACTCTTTTCTGTAAATACTTCTTTTTAAACTGAATCAGAATAGCCACATTTGGAACACTTTATGTTATCATTCAATATTTTTAGATAGTTAGAACCTGGTCCTAAGCCTAAAATGGGCTTGATTTTGGAAAGTAAATCTTTTCACAACTGCCTTGATGCACAGAAACCTTTTTAAAAATAGACACTCCCTAAAGTCTTTTGTTCGCATGGTCACACACTGATGCTTAGATGTTCTGAAATCTAATATGGCCACAGTAGTCTTGATAACCAGTCATTTTTTTTCCATCTTTAGAAATCTACACTGGAACAACCATATCCAACAGATCTCAAGCTACTGTGTGTGTGAATGAACATTCTCTTTTGTTTCATGCCTGAATGCTGTACATCTATTTTGGATTGTATATTGTGTTTGTGTATTTATGCTTTGATTCATAGTAACTTCTCTTGTTATGGAATTGATTTGCATTAAACACAAACTGTAAATAAAAAAAAAAAAAGAAAAGAAATACCCACTCAGCCTATATATTAAATTTCATTCATTCAACAAGTACTTGTAGGACTTCCCCGGTGGTGCAGTTGTTAGGAATCAGCCTGCCAAAGCAGGGGACACAGGTTCGATCCCTAGTTCGAGAAGATCTCACACGCTGCGGAGCAACTAAGTCTGTGTGCCACAACTACTGAGCCCACGTGCTGCAACTACTGAAGCCCTTGTGCTCTGCAACAAGAGAAGCCACCGCAATGAGAAGCCCAAGCACCATAACAAAGAGAAGTCCCGGCTCACCACAACTAGAGAAAGCCCGCATGCAGAAAAGAAGACCCAACTCTGCCAAAAATTAAAAACAAACAAACAAAACAAAACAAGTACTTGTAGAATATTCATTATTTTTTCCACATATGAGAAGGTGGTATAAGGTAGTGGTTCCAAGCAGAGTTTCTGGAGTCAAAGCTTCTAGATTCTAAGCCTGGCTCCGCCAGGATTACTAGCTGTGTGACCTTGTTATGTGACAGTTGTGTGACCTAGGACAAGTTACATAAGTTTCCACGTCTGTATAAAAGGCCCAATAGTAGTACCTACCTCATAGGGTTGAAATGAGGATTAAATGAATTCATATTTGTGAGGGGCTAAAGATAATAATAGCTCATAGTAAGTGTTCATTAATATGTTCATTACATCTATAAAGAAGATAACAAATTTGCAGTCTAAGAGAAGACAGATACAAGAGTAACATAAAACAAGATAGAGTTCATCCTAGAGACCAGCAAAACCCTTGAACAAAAAAAATGCTTGAAGCAAATGAAGAAAAAGTAAAGGTGGGAAAAATTTGATGGTATAAAAGTTCAAACTTTCAGACAAACACAAAAATACCATAAAAATCCACAGGCAACAAAACAGAGGAAAAATACTTGCCACACCTTTGGTTGACAAGGATTAGCATCCTGCATCTAGGCAACTCGTGGAGGGGGGGGAGGATATATACATGTGAAACCTTAGGACAAGAGTTTCAGAGCCTCAGAGGAAGATGCTGATTGCAAGTTAAAGTGTTTGAATTAAATTTGATTGAAAAGAAAAAGGTGGCAAAGTTTTCTAGAAATGGAACTGTTCCTAAGGAAGATTAATCTGGCAGCAGCAGGTCAGGTCGTTTGGAGAGTAAAGACCAGTTGGATGCTGACAAGATCAGGTGAAAGGTGATGTCATCCTCACCTGGGAACTCCAAGGAGAGGATGATCATAAACATTCTCTTGGGTCAATAAGTGCTTGACGATGACTGAGGTTTTCTGAGGTTTCAGAGCCCACATAATTGGAAAAATGGTGGTTAGTAAAGTTAAGGAAGATGGGAGCAGAAGTGGATTTGGGGGTAAGCTGATGGGTTTGTTTCTGAAACTACATAAGTGTAAGGTATCTGCTTTGAAATTAGAGAAAGAGAGGTTAACATCTGGTTGGAAATGCAAGTTCAGACCTCTAACGAAAATATAAACCAAGAGATATAGAATTAGGATTCATCCTAAAACAAGCTGAGGCCAGGGACATAAGTAAGATCACAGAGTATTTCCCCTGAGTGGGAGTGGAGGTCAGAGGATCACAGTGGGAAAGGGCTTATTGAAAATACAGTTTCCTAGACCCCATTCATTCTTACTTAACCAGAATTAGGAGATAACATTAAGGACTCTATATTTTTAACAAGTTGTTAACATTTATCTAATAAACATTAAAGTTTAAGACCCTGCTTCAGAGCATGAAGGATGACGAGAAAAAAACCAAGATGGTTAAAAGGTATCAAGTAAATCTTGCTGGTATCGTTAAGGAAGAAGGAACTCATGAGGATCGGGTATCAAATCTTCAACTGGATCATAGGAGAAATGGAAAGAGGCTTTTGGTTTGTATTATATTAGGAAACAATCAAAGACCTTCCTTCTCCACTAAGGTGAAGGATTGAAGGGGTAGAGAGAAAGTGGAGATAATCGAAGACATCACTTTCCTGAAATTTGACAGCAGAAGAAAGAATAAGAGAAAATGTTGGCTTGTGGCTGTAACAGAATTAAGGGTGAGACTTGTATTTAAGAGTGAGTGGGGAAAGACAGACAAGATGAAAAGGCAGAGGGCTATGGACCAGATGAAGGAACAAGATAAAACCCCAGAAAAACAACTAAATGAAGTGGAGATAGGAAACCTTCCAGAAAAAGAATTCAGAATAATGATAGTGAAGATGATCCAGGACCTCGGAAAAATAATGGAGGCAAAGATCGAGAAGATGCAAGAAATGTTTAACAAAGACCTAGAAGAATTAAAGAACAAACAAACAGAGATGAACAATACAATAACTGAAATGAAAACTAGACTAGAAGGAATCAATAGCAGAATAACTGAGGCAGAAGAACGAATAAGTGGCCTGGAAGACAGAAAGGTGGAATTCACTGCTTCGGGACAGAATAAAGAAAAAAGAATGAAAAGACATGAAGACAGCCTAAGAGATCTCTGAGACAACATTAAACTCAACAACATTTGCATTATAGGGGTCCCAAAGGAGAAGAGAGAGAGAAAGGACCAGAGAAAATATTTGAAGAGATTATAGTTGAAAATTTCCCTAACATGGGAAAAGAAATAGCCGCCCAATCCAGGAGGCGCAGTGAGGCCCATATAGGATAAGCCCAAAGAGAAAGACACTGAGACACATAGTAATCAAATTGGCAAAAAATTAGGCAAAGAAAAATTATTAAAAGCAACAAGGGAAAAATGACAAATAACATACAAAGGAACTCCCATAAGGTTAACAGCTAATTTCTTAGCAGAAACTCTACAAGTCAGAAGGGAATGGCATGATATACTTAAAGTGATGACAGGGAAGAACCTACAACCAAGATGACTCTACCCGGCAAGGATCTCATTCAGATTCGATGCAGAAATCAAAAGCTTTACAGACAAGCAAAAATTAACAGAATTCAGCACCACAAAACCAACTCTACAACAAATGCTAAAGGAACTTCTCTAAGTGGGAAACACAAGAGAAGAAAAGGACCTACAAAAACAAACTCAAAACAATTGAGAAAATGGTCATAGGAACATACACATCAATGATTACCTTAAACGTGAATGGATTAAATGCTCCAACCAAAAGACACAGGCTTGCTGAATGGATACAAAAACAAGACCCATATATATGCTGTCTACAGGAGACCCACTTCAGACCTAGGGACACATAAAGACTGAAAGGGAGGGGATGGAAAAAGATATTCCATGCAAATGGAAATCAAAAGAAAGCTGGAGTAGCAATTCTCATATCAGATAAAATAGACTTTAAAATAAAGAATGTTACAAGAGACAAGGAAGAGCATTACATAATAATCAAGGGATCAATCCAAGAAGAAGATATAACAATTATAAATGTATATGCACCCAACATAGGAGCACCTCAATACATAAGGCAACTGCTAACTGTTATAAAAGAGGAAATTGACAGTAACAAAATAATAGTGGGGGACTTTAACACCTCACTTACACCAATGGACAGATCATGCGAAATGAAAATAAATAAGGAAACAGAAGCTTTAAATGACACAATAGACCAGAGAGACTTAATTGATATTTATAGGACATTCCATCCAAAAACAGCAGATTACACTTTCTTTTCAAGTGTGCATGGAACATTCTCCAGGATAGATCACATCTTGGGTCACAAATCAAGCCTCAGTAAATTTAAGAAAATTGAAATCATATCAAGCATCTTTTCTGACCACAACACTATGAGATTAGACATGAATTACAGGGAAAAAATTGTAAAAAACACAAACACATGGAGGCTAAACAATACGTTACTAGATGACCAAGAGATCACTGAAGAAATCAAAGAGGAAATCAAAAAATACCTAGAGACAAATGGCAATGAAAACATGATGATCCAAAACCTAAGGGATGCAGCAAAAGCATTTCCAAGAGGGAATTTTATAGCAATACAATCCTACCTCAAGAAACAAGAAAAATCTCAAATAAATAACCCAACCTTACACCTAAAGGAATTAGAGAAAGAAGAACAAACAAAACCCAAAGTTAGCAGAAGGAAAGGAATCATAAAGATCAGATAAGAAATAAATGAAATAGAAACAAAGAAAACAATAGCAAAGATCAATAAAACTAAAAGCTGGTTCTTTGAGAAGATAAACAAAATTGATAAACCATTAGCCAGACTCATCAAGAAAAAGAGGGAGAGGACTCACATCAATAAAATTAGAAATGAAAAAGGAGAAGTTACAACAGACACCGCAGAAGTACAAAGCATCCTAAGAGACTACTACAAGCAACTCTATGCCAATAAAATGCACAACCTGGAAGAAATGGACAAACTCTTAGAAAGGTATAACCTTCCAAGACTGAACCAGGAAGAAATAGAAAATATGAACAGACCAATCACAAGTAATGAAATTGAAACTGTGATTAAAAATCTTCCAACAAACAAAAGTCCAGAACAAGATGGCTTCACAGGTGAACTATATCAAACATTTAGAGAAGAGCTAACACCCATCCTTCTCAAACTCTTCCAAAAAACTGTAGAGGAAGGAACACTCCCAAACTCCTTCTATGAGGCCACCATCACCCTGATACCAAAACCAGACAAAGATACTACAAAAAAAGAAAATTACAGACCAATATCACAGATGAATATAGGTGTAAATATCCTCAACAAAATACTAGAAAACAGAATCCAACGACACATTAAAAGGATCATATATCATGATCAAGTGGGCTTTATCCCAGGGATGCAAGGATTCTTCAATATATGCAAATAAATCAATGTGATACACCATATTAACAAACTGAAGAATAAAAACCATATGATCATCTCAATAGACGAAGAAAAAACCTTTTGACGAAATTCAACACCCATTTATGATAAAGACTCTCCAGAGAGTGGGCATAGAGGGAACCTACCTCAACATAATAAAGGCCATATACAACAAACCCACAGCAAACATCATTCTCAATGGTGAAAAACTGAAAGCATCTCCTCTAAGATCAGGAATGAGACAAGGATGTCCACTCTCACCACTATTATTCAACCTAGTTTTGGAAGTCCTAGCCACGGCAATCAGAGATAAAAGGAATCCTAACTGAAAAAGAGATAAAAGAAATCCTAACTGGAAAAGAAGAAGTAAAACTGTCACTGTTTGCAGATGACATGATACTATACATAGAGAATCCTAAAAATGCCACCAGAAAACTACTAGAGTTAATCAATGAATTTGGTAAAGTTGCAGGATACAAAATTAATGCACCGAAATCCCTTGCATTCCTGTACACTAATGATGAAACATCTGAAAGAGAAATTAAGGAAACACTCTCATTTACCATTGCAACAAAAAGAATAAAATACCTAGGAATAAACCTACCTAGGGAGACAAAAGACCTGTATGCAGAAAACTATAAGACACTGATGAAAGAAATTAAAGATGATACCAACAGATGGAGAGATATACCATGTTCATTGATTGGAAAATTCAATATTGTTAAAAATGACTATACCACCCAAAAGAACCTATCAATTCAATGTAATCTCTATCAAATTACCAATGGCATTTTTTACGGAACTACAACAAATAATCTTAAAATTTGTATGGAGACACAAAAGACCCCAAATAGCCAAAGCAGTCTTGAGGAAAAAAAACGGAGCTGGAGGAATCAGGCTCCCTGACTTCAGACTATACAACAAAGCTACAGTCATCAAGACAATATGGTACTGGCACAAAAACAGAAATATAGATCACTGGAACAACATAGAAAGCCCAGAGATAAACCCACACACATATGGTCAACTAATCTATGACAAAGGAGGCAAAGATATACAATGGAGAAAAGACAGTCTCTTCAATAAGTGGTGCTGGGAAAACTGGACAGCCACATGTAAAAGAATGAAGTTAGAACACTCCCTAACACCATACACAAAAATAAACTCAAAATGGACTCGAGACCTAAATGTAAGACCTGACACTATAAAACTCTTAGAGGAAAACATTGGAAGAACACTCTTTGACATAAATCACAGCAAGATATTTTTTGATCCACCTCCTAGAGTAATGGAAATAAAAACAAAAATAAACAAATGGGACCTAGTGAAACTTAAAAGCTTTTGCACAGCAAAGGAAACCATAAACAGAACAAAAAGACAACCCTCAGTATGGGAGAAAATATTCACAATTAATCAACGGACAAAGGATTAATTTCCAAAATATATAAACAGCTCATGCAGCTCAATATTAAAGAAACAAACGACCCAGTCCAAAAATGGGCAGAAGACCTAAATAGACATTTCTCCAAAGAAGATATACAGATTGCTAACAAATACATGAAAGAATGCTCAACATCATTAATCATTAGAGAAATGCAAATCAAAACTACAATGAGATATCATCTCACACTGGTCAGAATAGCCATCTTCAAAAAATCTACAAACAATAAATGCTGGAGAGGGTGTGGAGAAAAGGGAACACTCTTGCACTGCTGGTGGGAATGTGAATTGATACAGCCACTATGGAGAACAGTATGGAGGTTCCTTAAAAACCTAAAAATAGAATTACCATATGATCTAGCAATCCCACTACTTGGCATATACACAGAGAAAACCTTGATTCAAAAAGACACATGCGCCCCAATGTTCATTGCAGCACTATTTACAGTAGCCAGGTCATGGAAGCAACCTAAATGCCCATCGACAGACGAATGGATAAAGAAGTTGTGGTACATATATACAATGGATTATTACTCAGCCATAAAAAGGAACAAAATTGAGTCATTTGTTGAGACGTGGATGGATCTAGAGACTGTCATACAGAGTGAAGTAAGTCAGAAAGAGAAGAACAAATATCGTATATTAACGCATGTATGTGGAACCTAGAAAAATGTTACAGAAGATCCAGTTTGCAGGGCAGAAGTTGAGACACAGATGGAGAGAACAAATGTATGGACACCAAGGGGGGAACACCACGGTGGGGTGGGGATGGTGGTGTGCTGAATTGGGTGATTGGGATTGACATGTATACACTGATGTGTATAAAATTGATGACTAATAAGAACATGATGACTAATAAGAACAAACAAAAAAACTTATGCTAAAGTTTCTTTGGGTTATTTGTATGGAAATATGTTAATATAAATGTTTCAGACATTAAAAAAAAAAAAAAGAGTGAGTGGGACCTAATTGCACTTGAGAAAGAAGATGACCCAATGGAAAGGAGACAACAGATCTGGAAGAAAGAGAAGGGATGGTGGGTAGAACAAGGTCATGGGAAAAGAAGGAAGGGCTAGCCTTCAAAAAGACAAGGAACACTTCTTTCTTCCTCTTGTTTCAGAAGAAGGAAAACATATTGGGATGGAAGGCAGAGAAGTCGAAGGAATTCAAGCTGATGTTCTGGATATTGAAGTAAACTGGTAAAGGGTTTAGAGGTGGGAATATGAGGGCACTAGATGAAGTGAGTAAGTCACTAAAGGCATTGGTAGAAAATTAGCCCGTGTTTCTGGGTCTGTCCTCCACAATCAACCCTGGAGAAACTATAGAAGCTAGAGAGGAAACATGGTTTCTAGGAACAAACACCAAACTACCAGCTAAATTACCAGCTAACAGTGAGAAATCCCTAAGGAGAGAGGAAATGGTCTCAACAAATGTGTGGCCTTACAGGAGGGGTGCTGAGAGTGTTGGTTTACTTTTTCCTCTTTTCTCTTTTTCAGTTGGCTGGTGTGGTGGTGTCAAGCCACAGTCATCAGCAATGGTTTGGTGGTGTCTCGGGCTCTCGATGTGAATGAACATGTAACATCAATTTTCAAATCTCGATTTACCCCCTTTGTGATTAAATAATTTGAAGGTCTGATTATAAGGGTTTTTTGGATACATAGTTTAATGACTGCTAGAGTTGAAATAACTTATAAAGATACCAGCTCATACTTGCAGAAGTGCAGCAGTAATTAAAAATCATAATACACATTTTAAAATCCCATTCAAAAGTGATGCAGAGGTTTTCATTGAAATTTAGCAAGAAATTTCCACCTTTTCTGCTGTTGATACATTGTTTCTGAAAACACTGGTCTCACTGGACCAAAATCAAGGTACTGGCAATGTTGCATCCCTTCTGAAAACTCCAGGAGAGAATCTGCTTCCTTGCCCTTTCAAGCTTCTAGAGACCACTTGTCTTCCTAGGGCTTATAGCCTCTTCCTCCAGCTTCAAAGGGCATCACCCCAGTCTCTGCTTCTGTTGTCACATCACCTTTTCTCTGATTCTGGCTCCTCCTGTGTCTCTCTTACAAGGAATTGTGATTACATTGGGCCCACTTGGATAAGCCAGGATAAACTCTCCATCTCAGATCCTTAACTTGTTCACTCCTGCAAAATTCTTTTGTGTTGTAAGGTGACATAGTCACAGGTTCTAGGGATAAGGATGTGGATATATTCGGGTGGCTATTATTCCATCTACCACAGTCAGTGGCTCAGGTAAATTTGAGAATGTAGGCTGTGCTATGAGGGATCCTTGTCAATGCTCCATACCCCAGATCTCCTTCTCCTACTCTCGGGACACCTTAAATGCCAGTCATGGCACGTGACATCTCTCATATGGTCTGAGAATGGTGCTGCTGTCAATCTGTGCATAAAATACTGGCAAAGATAAATTTTTTCAGATCAAAATAAATACAAAAAGAAGTTATATTTTTTATTCCCACACACCACTGGATTGTCTAGAGCAGCTTCTGGAGTACCGTCATCCCACTTTGGTGATCAATGAGTATTATGGTTAATTTTATGTGTCAGCTTAGCCAGGTTAATTGTATCCAGTTATTTGGTCAAACATCAGTCTAGATATTGCTGAAAAGGTATTTTTTAGATGTGATTAACATTTAAATCAGTGGACTTTGAGTAAGGCAGATTACCCTGCATAATGTAAATGAGTCTCATCCAATCAATCAGTTGAAGGTCTTAAGAGAAAAGACTGAGGTCCCCTGAAGGGGAAAGAATTCTACCTCCAGATTATCCTTGGACTCAAGACTCCAGCATCAACTCCTGCTGGAATTTCCAGCCTGCTGGCCTGCCCTGAGGATTTCAGACTTCCCAACTTCCTCAATCGTGTGAGCCAAGCACTTAAAATCAATCAATCTGTCCTCTCTCTCTCTCTCTTTCTTTCTGTGTGTGTATGTATACACACACACACACACACACACACACACAAACACACACACACACACACACACATATCCTATAAGACTGTAATGTGTCTGTTAAGTTATATATAAGCTGAATATGCAACTGAAATAAGTTTCAAAATGAGTACAAAATAAATGTTATCAATGTAAAATGTGTATGCGTGTTTGTACACATACATTCTATAGGTGTTTTTTCTCTGGAGAACCCTAAATAATGCAATGAGTTAGAGAAGCATTTTCAACCGGTGGGAGGGCATGACTTGAGGCATTGTAACAAACCTCAGGTTCAAGGGTAATATTAATAGATTTAGAATCTCAAAGTAAAATAAAATCTAGGCTCTCTTATACTTGCTCTAAAGTGGTTCTACCTTTTATCAAGCGAACCTGAAATATGGATTCAGTGGTAAGTATTGCTAGAGGGGCCTCAATTCTGGCAAGAATGACCTAAAGTATCATAGGTTTTGGGAGTGAAAGAAATCTAGGAGGTTTTCTAATTTATCTCTCTTAATGGTCTTATTGGCTTTAAGTATTATAAAACCAGTTGATATCAATATTATAAATACCATATTTTCTTTCATACAATTGCTTTATAACAATTAGTTAATTAAAACGTTAAAAGTCCTGATATTAAGAAAAGAGAAACCATGACTCACTGACTTCTGGAATTGAATTAGACCTTCACAGTAATATCACATTATTTCAAGGAAGAAAGCAAGAAGAATGATATTTGAAATCATGGGAGGAGTATGAACAGGTATAACATAATTGCGTGGCTTGGAATTTGCCAAAAGACAACTGCTAATAATTTTTGCCATAAAAAGTGCCAAGGATGCTCTTTAATGAAAACCACTATTGTGAATTTCTGTGTCTCCATCTCATCAGAAAATGATATTGCTATCAAAAAAAATCCTCTTATATTTGAACATTTGTGAAATACTGACTCATAAGTGGTTTTCTGGATCCTTGCAATCAGTGGAAATATGGGCAGAAGTATTCTTTAATCTTTTAAGATGAAAGATGAGGAAAATATATGTAAAACAGACACTTCAGGATTTTTCTAGAGCAGTTTGCTTTCTTTGGACTGGCACACATATTTGCTCTATCTTCTCTGCGCTATCCAGAGGTGAGAACTGGGACAGAAGGGTAAAAGAGGAGATGTGGGTTTGAGGACTGAACACAAGGAGGAAGAGGGCTTGGGTCACATAGATTATCTCCTCCCTCTAAGTACTTTTAAGGCCCATAGCTTCCTTATTCCTTGTCTTAGCTTCCCTTCCTGTTGCCTTTTTAAATCCTTTAGCCTATAATCCTCAGACTTTGGAGCCATATATCTTGTGTTCAATTTCCTATTCAACCATTTCACAGACAGGCAGTGTTGAGTAAGAAGTGAGTTCTTCTGTGTTGATACCTGATAGATATGGATTTGAATCCTACTTCTACAACTTACCATCTACATTGTCTCAATAACGCTGCACAAAAAATGTCTTAGTCAGCTTGTGCTGCTATAACAAAATTCTCACAGTTCTGAGCACTGAGAACTACAAGATAAGTCAGCTCCTGGTAAAGGTCCTTTTTCTGGACTGTAGGTAGATGCCTAATTACTGTATCCTCACATGGCAGAGGGAGGGAGATCATCTCTCTCATGTCTCTGCTTATAAGGCCAGTAATTGCATTCACAAGGGCTTCACCCTCATGACCTAATTACCTCCCAAAGGCCTCACCTCCAAATAACATCACATTAAGAATTAGATTTCAACATATGAATTTGGAGTGGGGGACACAAACATTCAGTCCATAGCAACAAAGTACCCTCAAACTTAGTGACATAAAACAGCAACTGATTCTCTGGCTCACAGGTCTGCAAGTCAGTGGCTCAGCTAGGTTCCGGGCTGCAGGCTACAGGTTTAACTCAGACTTACACTACATGTCTTGATATCTCCAGGATTAACAGCTTCCTGGAGCAGGGGTTAGGCCCTGTGTATTTCATTATGCGGCCCAGGCTGAAGGGCAGCATCCATCTGGATCATGTTTTCTCATGGCAGATGGCCAGAATGCCAGAAGCAAGCCAAACCCATGAAGCACATTTAAGACCTCTGCTCACATCATGTCTGTTAACATTTCATGGACCCAGCAAGTCCAATATCAGAAATACAGGGCAGTCTACTCTTCACAGAGTGGGAAGGGGAGAGATTATTTGCTGAACAATAATTTAAAGACCCTCTAACTGTAGTCGAATAAATAGCTTAATCTCAATCAGTCCCAGTGTTCTCATGTCTTATATAGAGATGATAATAATAGGGTTACTGGGGAAAAATATAGTCTATAAAGAAAATGACACAGTTCCTAGAACAAAAAGAGCATTCAACAAATGATAGCTCTTATTATTAATTTCCTTTGAATGTGCACAGAGAAGTAAGAATGTGGCAAAAGCAAGGTGATGAGGACTAGAGAAGAAATTAAGGGGCTTCCCTGGTGGCGCAGTGGTTGAGAGTCCGCCTGCCGATGCAGGGGACACGGGTTCGTGCCCTGGTCCGGGAAGATCCCACATGCCACGCAGCAGCTGGGCCCGTGAGCCATGGCCGCTGAGCCTGCGGGTCCGGAGCCGGTGCTCCACAACGGGAGAGGCCACAGCAGTGAGAGGCCCGCATACCGCAAAAAACAAACAAACAAACAAAAAACACTGCAGTAAAATATCAATAAGCTGTAATGTTCAGGGAATGGTTACTTGATTTAACCTGTGTGTTAAAAACAGAAACCCCTGCCCCCTTAAAAAAGTCTCTGGTTTAACACTGTGTTTAAAATATTTTGGATAGGGCTTCCCTGGTGGCACAGTGGTTGAGAGTCTGCCTGCCGATGCAGGGGACACGGGTTCGTGCCCCGGTCCGGGAAGATCTCACATACCACGGAGCGGCTGGGCCCGTGAGCCGTGGCCGCTGAGCCTGCGCATCCGGAGCCTGTGCTCCACAACGGGAGAGGCCACAACAGTGAGAGGCCCAAGTACTGAAAAAAAAAAAAAAGAAATTAAGGCTTGACATCAAAGGTAGTAAGATTAATTTAAATTATAAATTCTTAAAAAAGGTATAGGGAGGGCTTCCCTGGTGGCACAGTGGTTGAGAGTCTGCCTGCCGATGCAGGGGACACGGGTTCGTGCCCCGGTCTGGGAAGATCTCACATGCCACGGAGCGGCTGGGCCCGTGAGCCATGGCCGCTGGGCCTGCGCGTCTGGAGCCTGTGCTCCACAACGGGAGAGGCAACAACAGTGAGAGGCCCGTGTAACGCAAAAAAAAAAAAAAAGGTATAGGGAGAGGATAGTTTGTGTTTATCTAAATGGTCAATTCACAATTATGGTCACCCATGTTATTGTTTTGCTGTTGGACATTTGTTTCTACTGTTATGCTGTGTGTGAGAACAGTATGTACAACACACTATGTAAAATGATAGACAAAATGTAGCCAAAACTCAACATCTTGCTCATTAGGCAATTTGGCAAACATGATAAAACTGTATATTTGAAGAAAAATATATAACACAGGAAAATGTCAGTAATTAAAACCAAAAACATGAACCGTAATGAATATGTTTAAGTAATCACTCATTTCTAGAATGCATGTGTGGTTTGCAGAAATCCTACATTAAAAAAAAATTATTTTTTGATGTGGACCATTTTTAAAGTCTTTATTGAATTTGTCACAATATTGCTTCTACTTTATGTTTTGGTTTTTTGGCCCCGAGGCCTGTGGGATCCTAGCTCTGCGACCAGCGATCAAACCCACACCCCATGCATTGGAAGGTGAAGTCTTAACCAGTGGACTGCCAGGGAAGTCCCTAAATATATATATTTTTTTAATATTTGAGAGAAGATTTGGCCATTTTAACTAAATTCTTTCTCTATGTGGGTTTAAAGGAATACCAGAGACTCTCAATTTAAAATTATAACCAAAGTCACTAGATTGCTCAGAGCTGATTGGCTTATTTCTAGCAGACTGAGTTAGATCACACCACAGTTGACATGGTTGATCACTGCAGTTTCACCATGGAGACAACAAAGTATACTGGGTTCACTCCACTTTGGCTGATGTGATTATTACACGTACATATAGCTTTAGTCTTGACAGTTAATCTCCCAGTTCTCCAGTAATACTTCCTTCCATCCGATAAAACCAAGTTTAAAAGCTAAGAATTCCTTAGTTCTATTGAGCTGGAAAATTGTCTCTTTGAGTGGCATTTAACTTCTCAGCTCTGATTTCCATAAGTGGAATATAGTGGTATTTGCTTATCTCTAATTCTGAGACCAACTCCTTCCATTAATATGCTGAATAACCTAAAGCTATTTTAGCAACAATAAGAAGAGTAACTTGCTTATTTCCACAAGCAGACCTCACACATGGTCCAGCTAGCAGGTGAGGAGAGGATTCGCCAGAGCACCCAGCTTTCTTTCTGTAATTAGGCTCTCTCTGTCCTTAGTGCCAATGCACACATAGCAGTGTTTCAGCAGAGGACAGATCTGCCCTCTGTAGAAGTGAGCTTTGAGTGCCCACAGTTGGGGTCTTCATTCCTCTATTTGATCAATATCTGTTCATCTGCCTGGTTCTAAGCTTGCATTCCTTAAAGACACAGAAGGCAGAGGTTACTATAACTGAGTGTCAGCTCTTTCCCAGTTAGGGGTTTTGCTCTGACACTTCTGATTTCTTGCTCTAGTCAACTTGCCTAGACAACATAGAAACCACAATGCTCCCTTCATCCCTTCTCTTTACAGCCTGGACCAGAACTGGCCCTTAGCAGCCAGTCTCTTGCATGCTTTCTCTCTGGACCTCCTATTAGCTCCACTTTACAGGGGAAAAGGATCTGGGGGCACTCAGTTCCAACTCAAGACAAAACAAGGAAAACAAAAAGGGACTGAAGAATTCGTCTTTCCACCTCCCTGAAATCCCCACTTTTGTTCCTTCACTCAGATAACCAGTATTTATTGAGTACCTCCTATGTGAAAGTTGTGACACATGGCACTGAAGATAAAAAGATGAGGACACTTTTGCTGTTCTCAAGGAACTTACAAGTTCATAAAGACTAACAAACAAGACATTCCAATTCAGTGTGCAACTGTCATAATGGAGGAAACATGTCTAGTTTGGAGGGATCTGGAAAGTTGTTTTCTGGAACCAGGGATTTCTAAATAAGACCTGAAGCCCAAGTTGGCCATATATATAGAGGTTTGGTTTGAAAAATCCATCCAGGAAGAGGAACGAGCAAGTGCAAAAGCTTATACCCTTTTTATTTCCATGCTGCACTGTATGTCCTAGTCTGTCCAGGTTCTTTCCTTAAAAGGTTAGAGAGAAATGGAGGAGACAAAAACATGACCAACGGGTACTATGCCCAGGACACATCAGCTTGTGATGTAAAGAGGCAGAGTGCCAAACCTAGAAGCTTATAGGATTTGCCCTCCTTTTGCTTCCATTCATAACACTGTTTCAAGACTTGTTGCCAAGGGAAAACATGCTCCTCCCACCATTACTCATGCAGACCCACCTTTTAACCAGAATGGAAAATAATTCTGCATGGACCTTTTGGTACTTACTTTTGTCGTCTTGAAAATTATAATGCTAGCAACACACAGTCTAGTAAATTACATCTAAAAATCATTGAATATGTTCCTACACTGGCAATCTGTAATCTTTCCTTGCAAATGACACCCTTGGAGTCTTGGGTCTTGAGTCTTCTTCAAGCATCGGAAGAGTCCTCCCACATCCTTTGTTGGAGACATGTTGCCCTCACAACCCGCACTTCCATCTTCTCCACGACCCCTTGGTGTTCCCTGATGTGTCTGGTGACACCCACAATTCTTACCATACTTTGTAACTTACTCCCCAGAACTTAGAGGGGCTCAGAAAGTGCAGGGGTTGAAAGAACTGTACAATCTCAACCACATCATTGGCGAAAGGGACATTTGTGGTTTTCCCTGGAATAAGGCTTTATGGTTTGTAAACCCCTTCCATGATCCCACATTCATCTGCCTGGTTCTAAGTTTGCATTCCTTAAAGATACAGAAGGCAGAGGTTACTATAACTGGGTGTCAGCTCTTTCCCAGAGGTTACTATAACAGAGTGTCAGCTCTTTCCCAGTTAGGGGAACTGCCATTCACCACTGGCAATACTGTTTAGTTGAAGCAATACATTCTAAGTTGTACACAAACTTTTGGAAAACTGCTCTGCTCTCAAGTTAAATCTATTTATGCTAACCTTCCTCATAAGTTAGATGTAAAGAATAACTATACTAATAATGCCTGACAAATATTGAGGGACTACTATATGCAAAGTATTATTCTAAGAGTTTTGTGAGTGTTAAGTCATTTAATCCTTATGAAAATCTTACGAGGATATATGCTATTCTTTTAATCACACCAGTGTTATGAAAGAGAAAACTGACACAGAGAATTAAAATAATTTGCCTAAGGTAATTGCCTGGGTTGGGACTGGAACCCAGTATCAGAGTCTATGCTCTTAAGCACCATACTGAACCTCCTCTCCAGAAAGGCCATTAAAGACAATTTTAAAGAATAGTATCTTGATAAAATACTACATTGATAAGAACACCAAGTAAAAGAGTAACCTCCAACAGACACAGGGAGGATTAGATATTAAATGTTTCTAAATTCCCAGAAAGATGAAAACTTCTGTCTATGTGTTATTATGGCCCTAATAATAATCACTAATAATACTGTAAATTTCTTGCTGTAGTCAAAATGATTAAAAAGTCTCTCCTGAATTGATTTATGCATATATATCACTCATTACTTACTAGATGTTCATTCATCTCAATTTGCCCTGGAGTAATGGAAACTTCTTACTAAAAATATTATCAATCTAACTATTTGGGAATTACACAAAATGTTTGTATAAGATATATTTCAATTGGCATAGAATTTTAAAAAATCCTGTATAAAGTATACAATACTAGTTGCCCACCACTTGCATTTTCCCCCCAATATACATGATGGTATACATAACTGTGCTTGTTTCTTCATCTGTAAAGTGGAGTTAATAATGACTACATTATTACTTTGTGAAGGTTACATGGCAGTGGGAGCATGGAAGTGGTTTATAAACCATAAAGCATTATTCAATGCTGGCTTATCTTAGTCCTATGTTTGAAAAATTGTCTTTGTTTTTGATATTTGAAAATACTAACCTCCCTCAAGCTCAGCTGAAGTGAAAATACATTCATAATTTTCAATACCTGACAATATCTAAAACTTTTGCATAAGTTGACTTCCTTACAGATGTAAGCAATAGAGACATGTTTAAGTTACACCAGGTTTTAGGCTTTTGTTGTAAAGATACGTGGAGAAGGAGGAAAACAACCTCACGGATATTGAAATGTCATTTAGGACCCAGCAGTGGTCCTGATCATCCAGCAGCAGCCCTGATGACTCCATGACCCATCTACCTAGTGGCTCTTCCCTGGGCAATGAGTTCATCTTGCGTCTTACTCTAGGGTTCACCATTTTGGTGAGGCATCAACACTCTGCCTCACTTTCACGACAGCTAATTAATTAGCTGGCTGGCTCTTTTCTCCATCTCAGGGTTTCTTATGCATAGTGAGTACTATCTCAGACTCCTGCTTGCTGCCTTTTTTCTGGTCTCTCTGCACTTTCCTGCTCTCATACACTGAGAACGGGCTAAGTGGTGAGCTTGTTGGGTAGCTGCCTGGGGTACCAATCTTTAAGGATTACTACCATATCTCTTGAAGAAATCAGAAGTGTGGTACCAGTTAATTCAGCTTTTCACACGAGTTATCTTGCATAACTAGTGAAATGTTTGGCTCTGAAGAAGATAGTGACACTTGTGTGGAAATTAAAACAACAACAACACTCCCCTTCAGTGCTGGACTGTCTCTGCAGCACTTGTGTTTTTGCAACACAAGTGGCAAGTTCTAAGGTGCAACTGCAGGCTGAGCCAACAATCCTGGGGACAGATAAGTGAGTCATCAGAAGTTGGTAGGTTCAGTTCTGATGAATTTTAATGAATCAGTTGAAATTGTGATGTCAACTAAAGCATGGCATAGTGCCATTTACCAGGAAGTAGTTCCTTTCTGACAAAAATCATTTAAATTTGAAAACTTTTATTGCCTCTAGGAAATTGGTTCAAAACTTTGCAAAAAAAAAAAAATAACTAGAGAAAGAACAAGAACAGTGGACAAGCAGAAAATGGTTTGCTGATGTGAAACCTTATGAAATGAGAATTAAAACGTAGAAATTAGCTGTTATTCTTACATTAATTCCGGGTTTTAAAAAAATTACTACTTTTTTTTTTAACACTATAAAGGTTGGATTTAGTCGTTGCAAAATATTTCAAACAATACAGAAGTGTAAATGTAAAAACTCTATCTCGGTGGTAGGTAACCTCCAAGGTGGCCCCCAGTGACGCCTTCTGGTATTCATGTCCATGTGTAATCCCCTCCTCTTGAGTATGGGCTCTATTCTAATGAGTAGTAAATGGCAGAAATACCGGGATGTCACCACTGAGATTGGGTTATAAAAATACTGTGGCTTCCATCTTGGATCCTCTCTAGCACTTTCTTGGATGTACTCTCTCTTGCTTGGTAGCTGTGACTCTCAGAGTTTAGGCCCAATGTGAAGACATTCTAGCTATCTTTCTGGAGAGTCCTCTGGGAAAGAGAGTTCCTGGAAGATGAGGAAGAAGAACTGAAGCAGTTCAGGGGATGAGGGAGCTTGTAAGTGGCGCTTCTGAAGCCAACCAACAGTGGGTCCTTCCCCAGCTGAGCCTTGAGGTGACCCAGGCAATCCTTTGGTTACACCCTGTGAGAAACTGTGCTAGAATCACCCAGATCAGATGCTCCATGATTTCTAATCCACAGAAGCTGTGAGATAATAAGTGTTTGTTGTTTTCAGCTAGTGTCTTGAGATAATTTGTTTATAGTAATAGATAAGTAATGTACTTTCCAATTTCAATCCCCAGAGGTAATCAATATTACAACCAAGTGCTTGTCATTCTATCTTTTTGTCTATTATATGTGATAGTTAAATATGTCTATATGTGTACATATCCACACATACAATTTGTTTCTTACAAAATTAGAATTCCTTTTGAAGATTTACTTTCCTATTTAAGCTTGCAGTATTGTTAAGTGTAGGAAGGATCAAGAAAAGAAGAAAAAGAAAAAAAGATTTACTTATTCATTTTTTCCAAGACCTCATATCTTCAAATTTTAAAAGAGGACTTACAAGACTCCATTGCAATGCCTACTTACTTACATGAATGGTCTCAATGCCAAGACCTGCTTAAGTCAGAATGATTTGAACACCTCTCCTTGATATAGAAAGATGTTTATGAAAATTTTCGTAACAAAAAAATTACAAAATAAAGGTTAAAATGTCAAATTTATAACTTAATACATATTTATGTGTTAATTTATCTTCGTCCAAGGCCCTTGTAAGCTAATAAGTACCATATTCCTGTTCGTTTTCTTTCTTTTTTATTTTTATTTTTTTTACTATTTGGAATATAATTTTATATTTTAAATTATTATAACAGGTCATGGTTATTGCTATGATTCTAACAAAATATGGTCATATTTATAATTTGTTCAGCAGAGTTCTGTAGAACAAATATATTGCCCTGGCTGCTGTCCCCAAACACAATTGCAATGAAGATATTATGAAATATGGCCTGCTTTGTGAAGACATATTTAGGAATTCATTTTCTGGGAATGCACAGCTTTGGAAAGTAAGTATCTCTTATGTTGAATATAATTTGGTATTTCCTTGGAAAACCAGGCCATTGTTTCAAACATTGCTGTTTTTGAGTTCTTGTGTATACTTCTTCCGTTTGGTCTTTCTTCTTCCTCATTGTTAGAAGTTGCTATTTTCAACATCTAAAATAATTAGTTTCATTAAATAATTACAAATTTCACCCCTTCACAAAACCATTATGTACTTATGGAAGAAAAAGGAATTAAGCAAAAGCGTAAAATAAGGCACTATGGAAAATCAATAATCCCACCATCAAAAGTAACCTTTGTTAACATTTTTTTACATCTTTCTTGATAAATGTCTATGTGGACACATGTATGTATACACACACACACACACACACACACACACACACTCCTTTCTTTTTTATTAGAGAAAGATCTTACTTTGTACCTTGCTTTTTCCCCTTAAATATATGTTTGGTATACTACTGAGTCTCTTCTGTGTCAGTGCAAATATCTCTATTTTAAAAAAAAATTGCTCATGTACTTGTTTACTGCAAAAGCCCAAATAATATTGAAATATGTATCACAGAAAGTAAATATCACTATATTCTCCTGTACCTTCACTGTAATCCTAGTGCCCAGAGTGAACTGCTTATATTTTGCCAAAAATGTCTAATCTAAATTTTTTTTTTTTTTTTTTTGCTGTACGCGGGCCTCTCACTGCTGCGGCTTCTCCCGTTGCGGAGCACAGGCTCCGGACGTGCAGGCTCAGCAGCCATGGCTCACGGGCCCAGCTGCTCTGCGGCACGTGGGATCCTCTCGGACCGGGGCACGAACCCGTGTCCCCTGCATCGGTAGGCGGACTCTCAACCACTGCACCACCAGGGAAGCCCTAATCTAAATTTTTGATCAAGATTTCATACTTAGCTTCCAGTTACAGAAAACAGGGGACAGATGGATCAGTTGTATAACAACAAGTTGAATGATACAGAGGTGGGACATTCTTTTTTTTTTTTTTAACATCTTTATTGGAGTATAATTGCTTTACAGTGGTGTGTTAATTCCTGCTTTATAACAAAGTGAATCAGCTATATATATACATATATCCCCATATCTCCTCCCCCTTGCATCTCCCTCACACCCTCCCTATCCCACCCCTCTAGGTGGTCACAAAGCACTGAACTGATCTCCCTGTGCTATGTGGCTGCTTGAGGAGGGATATTCTAAATGACAAATGGCTCGGATCTCTTCAACCAATGTCGTGGAAACAAAGGGAGACTGATCTAGACAGAAGGAAACTGGACCTGCATAATCATAATGACAATTCCTAGAGATAACCACAGTTACTAGATTGGTGTGTAGTCTTCCAGGCCTTTTTACACATATGTAACCCTTCTCCTACCTCATTTTTTTAAAACCATAATTTTGACTATGCTCTGCATACTGTTCTGTAATCTGCTTCCCCCGTAGTCCTCATTAAACAATAGGCTTTGGAGATGTTTCTATTTATCTGCTTCTGAACTCTTTTAATGACTGCATATTATTTCCTTGTATGTTTGTATTGTGATTTTTTTTTTTAACCAACATAGTTGTTTCTCATTTTTCTATATTTTAAATCAACTGCAATGGACATCTGACTTTATCTTTTGAAACACTTTTTACAGGATAAATTACTGAAAACAGAACTGCTAGGTCAAAGAGGAGTCATGTTTTTAGAGCTTTGTAACAATATTTATTTCTCCTGAGATGCGTTTATTCTTATTTCACCTATTTTATCTTTCATATAGATAGCAGACATTTCTCCCAGACTGTAATTTTGTAATCTGTCTTATACATTTGTTGAGGATGTCTTTTGCCAAACAAAAGGTTAATGTTTTTATGTAGTAAAATTAACAATTCTTTCCCTTTTTTTGGCTTCTGGGTCTTGTGTTAATAATATTCCCTTATAATTTGAAAACTTAATCTGTAATTATAGATCCTTTCTGATTTTTAACATTGTATCTGCTTTTTTCCTTGTTTTTTCTTGAATAGACTTGTTAAGGGATTGTCTATTTATCTTTTCCAAATATCAGTTTATAGATGAAATTATCAAGTCCAAAGTTTTTTTCTTTCATTTATTAATTTCTAAACTGAGGTCCATTAATTCCTTTTTATATATTTAAAGGTATTTTTGCTTTTCTTCTAACTTCTTTAGCTGAGTGCTCATTTAATTTATGGTCTTTTTTTTTTCTTTCTTGGATGATATAAACGTCCAGGAGTATGACTTTCTTTTGAAAATCTGCTTTGAAGATATCTCATGAGTTTTGACTCATGATGTTCTCATTATAATTTCTTATTTGAGGCAGGATTTACTTAGGGAGTGTTTTAGTATTTCCTACATATAGAGTGTTTACATAAAATTTGCTATTCATTTCTAATTTTTTATTGTATTTTTACCAGGTAATATATATATGAACATTTTCCTGCTGTTATGACTTCACAGAGATTTACTTCATTATTTTTTGTTTGTTTGTTTTGGTTTGTTTTTTTTTGCAGTATGCGGTCCTCTCACTGTTGTGGCCTCTCCCGTTGCGGAGCACAGGCTCCGGACGCGCAGGCTCAGTGGCCATGGCTCACGGGTCCAGCCACTCCGCAGCATGTGGGATCTTCCCGGACCAGGGCACGAACCCATGTCCCCTGCATCGTCAGGTGGACTCTCAACCACTGCGCCACCAGGGAAGCCCTACTTCATTGTTTAATTCATGAATAATTTTTGTAAAGTGCAGGGAGAAATGGAAAAGTTTATTTTTTGTTTTTAGGGTATAAATATTGAGGTTATATAGTAACTTTTTATTGAAGATAATCAACATACTGTATTATATGGGTTATATAATAACTCATTACTTACATTATTTAAATTCTCTATTTGTGCTTTTTTAAGATCATAGAAGGCTTTGAATGAATAGAAAATTAAAAAATACTTTGAATAAACAAACTTTAGCATTCTGTGTAATAGAAAATGCCCAAAATAACTTCTTCCTAATTATATTTGAATCAAAAATACATACTTTGAAAATACAATTTATAAATGAAACTCTGAACAAGTTTATAATCATAGAGATTTCAGGACTTTGAAATCTATGAATTTAAGAATTGTTTTGCTTCTTTACAGATTTCTAAGTGAGACTGTTTCTAACCCAATTCAAAAAGTATACCACATAACTAAGTCAAAATTCATCTTTTCTTACATCTGTAGACAATCCTGATTCTCCTCTGTTGGTTTCCTTATATTTCACTATACTCAGCGTGTCCTGGATATTTGGTGTGGGTTAGAGAAAGAATACACTTGTAAAGAGTGCATACTCATGTGGTTTTTTGCAGTGGAATATTCTAAAAGGACAGGTTGACTTTGTTTTAATATTTTCTATGATTTTTTTCCCTGTCGCTAAGTATCTAAAGTGGAATTGGATTTAAAGTGTTTTGTACTTTAAAATGTTAGTGGATGTCACTGAGCACTGAATCTCTGTCAAAGGCCATCTCCTTTTATGATAAATGAAAATGAAAAACTAAATGTGAAGATGCATTATTAAGAACGAGCATTTACTTCAAAATGAACATTATCTTATAATTCTGGAAATTGTGTAAATCAAAATGGAAGAAACTGATGTATTTACAAAGGTTAATATCATCTAACACCTGTCTTCTGTAACTACCTTGACACACTGAAGTTTCTTAAATGTTTCCATATAGTTGACTTAGAGTCTTTAAATAAAAAGAAAATCACCAACCTAAGCAGTAATCTAAAACTATTAGACTTTGTAATGGAAACAGCACTAAAGCTCAGTTTGCTTTCTCTGGATTTTTTCCCAGTTTTATTTTGTGTAAGAGGAAATAACATTTTCTTAAGACTAACAAAACCATTTTTTTTTTTTTGCTAACAAAAATAATTATAAATAAATGTCAGAACAGTTTGTTGATTTACAAATTTCATTGGATAGAAAACATGTGGATTCCTATAAAGCTTACTTTGTATCTCAGATACATTTATATCCTTAAAACTTTTTTACTAATAAACTCCTTCAGAGAGTTCATATGTTACAATATTTCAGCTTATAAAAATAATTTTAGTCTAGTTCTACTCTATTAAACTTTTCCTTCAAAATTTTCATTTGTTTCTTAAAGTGGAAAAATAAAAGCCCATGTGTTTGTCTCCCCAAATAAAAATTGTGCTCGTAAATTATGGAAACATCTTAGTCTCCTGGATTTTTTCCCTAAAATATCTCATTTAGAAATAATAAGAGAAAAATAAGAAATTAAACCAAATTAAAAACCATCCTTGCACAAAGAAACAGAACAGCAACAAAAAAAACCTCCCCAAACAACCTCATCATTCAGTCAGCATTCTAAGTTAAGTATGTTATGTGGAAAAGAATATGGGGAAATGTGCTTAGAAATCAAATGAAGTGATACCGAAAGTTTAAAGATGAAGTAAAATGGAAACAGTTTTTAACTGTTGATTTTGTCTCTGAATGTTGCAAATAAACAGTTATATAACTGTGTTTTTCTAGCCCTGTCTCCCTTCCTCTGATCTTTGAAGTGTGTCACTCTTTCATTTTGCCATTCAACAGTATGACATGCAAAAGCTTTGTTCAGACAGTTTAATTTAATCACTGCCACTGGTTCAACAAGATGATAAAATCCCCTATGCTGTACAACAGCCAACATCCAGCTCTGTTATCTGATACTGTTTGAAGCGTCTCTCATGAATGCATGCTGATAACACAAGAACTCCAAACATGTCATAAACAATATATTAATGCCCCAGTTGGAATTCCATTAGAATAAGAAGTATATGAAGTTTAGGCTATTCAAGTAGGCCAATGTAATAAAATGTAATTTGGACTAATCTTCCCAAAGAATGTCCTGTGTTTGAAGCTGACAGTCTCCTATCACATGCAAAAGTAATTGCTTGTTGACTGCACTGCAGACTTTTGAATCATGGCCTTTGTACTTCAAGCACCTTCCAGGTGTCTCAGCTAGAAGACAATCTGTCTCTTTGTTTAAATGGAAAGACATCTAAACTATAAATAATAAAACAAACGGTGGGTATTTTAATGAATATTGCTCATCTAGATTGGAATTTGTGGAAGTCAGAGATAGGAGTCATTTAAAGTCAAAACACAACAGAACACATTCTTTGAAGTGTTAGTTTCAATGATCACATCTTTAAGTTTTACTAATTTAGAATATATGAAAATACCACCAATATTTATGTATGAAAGTCTTGCTCAGTTTAGAAAATGCAAAACTATTGGAGGAAAGATGAAAAAATAGTTTGCAATTCAATAAAGCATCTATGAAGTGTGTTTTTTCTTTTAGTATTGAAAGTATTAAAACACATACATAGTGCTTACCATGTCCAGGCACTGTTCTAAGTCTCTTTTATTTTTTTAACACCTTTATTGGAATATAATTGCTTTACAATGGTGTGTTAGTTGCTGCTTTATAACAAAGTGTATCAGCTATATTTATACATATATCCTCATATCTCTTCCCTCTTGCATCTCCTTCCCTCCCATCCTCCCTATCCCACCCCTCTAGGTGGTCACAAAGCACCGAGCTGATCTCCCTGTGCTGTGCGGCTACTTCTCACTAGCTATCTATTTTACATTTGGTAGTGTATATATGTCCATGCCAGTCTCTCACTTTGTCCCAGCTTACCCTTCCCCCTCCCCGTGTCCTCAAGTCCATTCTCTAGTAGGTCTGTGTCTTTATTCCTGTCCTGCCTCTATGTTATTCATGACCATTTTTTTTTTTTTTTAGATTCCGTAAATATGTGTTAGCATACGGTATTCGTTTTTCTCTTTCTGACTTACTTCACTCTGTATGACAGACTCTAGGTCCATCCACCTCACTACAAATAACTCAATTTTGTTTCTTTTTTATGGCTGAGTAATATTCCACTGTATATATGTGCCACATCTTCTTAATCCATTCATCTGTCTATGGACACTTAAGTTGCTTCCATGTCCTGGCTATTGTAAATGGAACCGCAATGAACATTGTGGTACATGATTCTTTTTGAATTATGGTTTTTCTCAGGGTATAGGCCCAGTAGTGGGATTGTTGGGTCATATGGTAGTTCTATTTGTAGTTTCTTAAGGAACCTCCATACTGTTCTCCATAGTGGCTCTATCAATATTCATCCCCACCAACAGTGCAAGAGGGTTCCCTTTTCTCCACACCATCTCCACACCGTCTCAAATAGCATTTACGGTTTGTAGATTTTTTAATCATGGCCATTCTGACTGGTGTGAGATGATACCTCATTGTAGTTTTGATTTGCATTTCTCTAATGATTAGTGATGTTGAGCATTCTTTCATGTGTTTGTTGGTAGTCTGTGTATCTTCGTTGGAGAAATGTCTGTTTAGGTCTTCTGTCCATTTTTGGATTGGGGTGTTTGTTTTTCTGATACTGAGCTGCATGAGCTGCTTGTATATTTTGGAGATTAATCCTTTGTCAGTTTCTTCCTTTGCAAAGATTTTCTCCCATTCTGAGGGTTGTCTTTTCATCTTGTGTCTTATTTATTCACTCTTTAAACCCCACAACCCTTTTTAAATTATTTATTTATTTATTTTACAGATAGGGCAAAGAGAGGCTGATTAATTTGCTAAATCCTAGAGCTTTTGGTTGAAATGGGATTTAAACTCAGGCAGTCTGTTCCAGAGTCCGTGTTCTAACAATTATGCTTCTATTGCACTCAGGAAGGGTCAGGCTTATTACAACATTAAAAAAAAAAACTATTGTAAAATTTTATTTTGGTGATCGTTGAAAATTGGAGATGGCGGATTCAGAAGAGTGCAAGAGTGATTGCAAGAGTGATCTAATATGGTAATATAATAATGTGAATTCCACGTGTAAATCTTGTCAGTGGTTCCCCACTTGCCGGCACTCTTTCCAGGGCGTGGAAGGACATTTTACAACTCGAATTTTACCTTCTGCATTTATCCCGTGTGCTCTTAATGCTCCATTGACACTGATTATTTGCAGTCATTGGAATGACTTCTTTTTTTCTTCTCACTTTGATGAACATTTCATTCATTGGACAAAAAAATTGTTTTTGGAACATTTATTATGTAATAGGCTCCATATCTAGGGATACACCAATTAAGAGAACGTGGAGCTTGCATCCTAGTGCAGAAAGACTAACTAGGAATGAGCATCATAGATAAGTATTGTATGTTAGAAGCTGATAAGTATTATGGGGAAAGGTTAGAGCAAGATAAGGGGAATTGAGAATGTGAGGTAGTAGTTTGGGAGGAAAGGTGAGGTGCAGTTTCATACAGAGGGTTTGAAGTAGGTCACCTTTGAGTAATACTTGCAGAAGGCAGGGGAATTAGCCATATGGAGATCTGGAAGAAAAGAGTTCCAGCAGAGGGAGCAGCCAGTGCAAAAACCCTAATATGAAAATCTGCCTGTCCTGTTCTAGGAGCAGCAAGGAGACTAGTGAGGCTGGAGAAGAGTGAGTAGGGGTGAGAAGTCAGAGAGAGAACAGTGCTGGGAAAGGGAGTGAGAGAGATTGAGGGGCTGAGTTGTGAAGGCCTTTTATACCATGGTAAGATTTTAGCTTTTACTGTAAATGGAGTGGGAGGCCATTGCAGAGGACTACTGTCATCTTACTTACATTTTAAAATGATAATGCTGGATGCTGTGTTGAGAATAGACCATAGAGGCTGGCAAAATTAGAAACAGCAAGACTAGAGAGAGGTAGGAATCTATTGCAGGTGAGAGACGATGGTGGCAGAGGTAGTGAAACGTCCATAGATTGTGGATATATTTGGAAAGTAGAGACAACAGCCTTTCCTGGTGGACTGGAGAGAGATATGAGAGAACGAGAGGAGTCAAGAATGACTCTAGGGGCTTCGTTGGTGGCGCAGTGGTTGAGAGTCCGCCTGCCGATGCAGGGGATGCGGGTTCGTGCCCTGGTTCGGGAAGATCCCACATGCCGCAGAGTGGCTGGGCCCGTGAGCCATGGCCGCTGAGCCTGCGCGTTCGGAGCCTGTGCTCCGCAATGGGAGAGGCCACGACAGTGAGAGGCCCACTTACCGCAAAAAAAAAAAAAAAAAAAAAAAAAAAAGAAAGAAAAGAATGACTCTAAATTTTCTGTTCTGAGCAACTGGAAAGATGGAGTTGCTATTGACTGACACAGGGACAGCTCCTGGTGGAGCAGATTTTGAAAAAGAACTGGGGTTCTGTTTTGGATGTTCTGAGTTCAGTTTTGCACATTCTGAAATGCTCTTTCTAATTTTTGTTGTCTGGCAAGACATTATTTGTATTTTAAGAATGATCTCAGGCTTTCCTTGATCATTACCCACTTTCCTGAGTAACTTGTTTTCTTCTGGACCTAGTAACATTCCATGTAAACCTCTATTAAACCCTTTTCACCTTATTATACTTGAAAGACATTGCCTTTCTTCCAGACTGTGATTCCCAGTAGCCGACACTATCCCTGACATGTAATACAGAGCTCAACTAGTATTTATAGAATAAATAAATAAATAAAAAGAATATATATTCAAATAGTGATTTATAACTTGTGAAAGTCAGAAAATTGTAAAGAGAACTAGGGCTTTGATTTAAGTGAGGAAACCTGCACATGGTGTACTCTTTTCCTAAGAATTCCCATAGAGCTGACTGATTGCAAGGCCATACTTACAGTTTTGTGGATCTTTAAGAGATTCTACCAGTGTTTAAGATAAGGAATTTGTTCATTGTTCTAAGGCAAATCTTACAGTTTTCCCACATCTTTTAGCTCTACAATCTGTCACCTCCTGTTATTGGTTGAATTATTCTCCCCCAAATAGGAATGTTGAAGTCCTAACCTCCCAGTACCTCAGAAAGTGACCTTATTTGGAAATAGGGTCTTTACAGAGGTAATCAAGTTAAAATGAGGTCATTAGGGTGGGCTTTATCCAGTATGACTGGTATCCTTATATAAAGAGGGAATTTGTACACAGAAAGATACATTGTATAGAGGAAAGATGATGTGAAGAGACACAAGACGACATCCTCACGACTGGAGTAATTCATCTCCAAGCTGAGGAACACCAAGGATTGCTGGTAAACACCAGAAGACAGAGGAGGCAATGAAGGACTTCCTTAGAGCCATCAGAGAGAATGTGGCCCCACCAATACCTTAATTTTGGATTTATAGCATCCAGAAATGTGAGACAATAAATTTCTGTTGTTTTAGGCTACACAATTAAAAAAATTTATTGAAGTAGAGTGAATTTGCAATGTTGTGTTAATTTCTGCTGGGTAGCCAAGTGACTCAGTGTTACACATATATATATTCTTTTTCATATCCTTTTCTATCATGGTTTATCACAGGATATTGAATATAGTTCCCTGTGCTATACAGTAGGACCTTGTTTATCCATCCTATATATAACAGTTTGCATCTGCTATACCCAAACTCCCAAATCCTTCCCACCCCCGTATCCGTTCCCCCTTGGCAACCACAAGTCTCTTCTCTACGTTTGTGAGTCTGTTTCTGTTTTGTAGATATGTTCATTTGTGTCTTTTTTTTTTTTTTTTTGTGGTACGCAGGCCTCTCACTGTTGCGGCCTCTCCCATTGCAGAGCACAGGCTCCTGATGTGAAGGCTCAGCGGCCATGGCTCATGGGCCCAGCCACTCCAGGACATGTGGGATCTTCCCGGATTGGGGCACAAACCCGTGTCCCCTGCATCGGCAGGTGGACTCTCAACTACTGCGCCACCAGGGAAGCCCTTGTGTCATATTTTAGATTCCACATATAAGTTAGATCATATGGTGTCTGTTTTTCTCTTTCTGATTTACTTTGCTTAGTATGATAATCTCTAGGTCCATCCATGTTGCTGCAAATGGCATTATTTCATTCTTTTTAATGGCTGAGTAATATTCCATTGTGTGTATATGTGTATATATATATACATACATACATCTTCTTTATCCATTCATCTGTCAATGGACATTTAGGTTGTTTCCATGTCTTGGCTATTAAGCTACCTAATTTTTGATACTCTGTTAATGGCAGCCCTAAGAAGCTAATATACATCCTCTTCACTTTTTCCCGGTGGCAGATAAATTATCACAGGACCATACATTGTTATTCTACAGTGAAGCAATATAGCATATGTTGAGGCACATGTACTCCAGTCTCTGACTGTTTAAGTTCAAATCCTGACTCTAGTACTAACTGGCTGTGTGACCTTGAACAATTTAACCCCTCTGAACCTTAGTTTCCTCTGTTGAAAAATGGGAATAATCTATCTTAAAGTATTATTGTGAGAATTAAGTGGAATAGTACATGTTGAGCATTTGGAGTGTGCTTGGTATGTAGTTCACACATCGCAAAGATTAGCCTGCTACAGTTCCTAGATGCACAAACGAGAACGACATAATTCACTTGGAGATGTGGATCAGTAATGGAAATGCCCCATCCACAACAAAAGTTGGAAAGTAAGATGTCGAGAACTCAGGACCCATTAACAGACTAAATTCATAGTTTATATGGAAAAGATGTTTTTTTTTTACTTATTTATATTTTCCTTTGCCTAGAACATTCCAGTAAAACCAAAAAGGATTACACCTTCATTTTAAAAAATGACTTTATTAAGGTATACAAAAACTACAAATATTTAAAGGGTACTGTGTGAAAATTTTTTACCCATGAAACCATCACCACACTCAAAATGCTGAATGTACCAGTCATGCCCAAACATTTCCTCATCTTCCTTGGTAATTTCTCCTTACACCTTCCCTCTCAGACTCCCGCACTGCCCCCCACCCCTGTCCCAGGCACCCACTGATATGCCTTCTGTCACTACATATTAGTTTGCATTTTCTAGAGTTTGATATAATGGAATTGTACACACTACAGTTTTTGTCTGGCTTCTTTTACTCTGCAAAATGATTTTGAGAATCATCTATGTTGTTCTGTGTATTAGTAGTATATCCTTTGTTTGCTGATTAGTATTCCATTTCATACAACCATTTGTTGAGGGGCTTTTTGGGTAGTTTTGATTTTTGACTATTACAAATAAAGTTGCTATGAGCACTCAGGTATAAGTTTTTGTATAGACATATGCTTTTCATTTCTCTTGGGTAAATATCTAGGAGTAGAAAGGCTGGATCATATGGCAAGTGTCTAACATTTTAAGAAACTGCCAAACTGTTTTCCAAAGTGACTGTACCAACTTACATTCCCATCAACAGTATATGAGATTCCAGTTACCCCATATTCTTGTCAATGCTTAGTATGGTTAGCTTTTAAATTTTACTCATTCTAACAGGTATGTAGTAGTATCTCATTGTAGCTTTAGTTTGCATTTCTGTAATGACCAATAATGTTTAGCATCTTTTCAGGAGCTTATTTGCATTCAGTATATCTTCTCTGGTGAAATGTCTGTTCAAATCTTATGCCATTTAAAAAATTGAATTGTTTTCTTATTATTGTTTTAAGAGTTCTTTATATATTCTAGATATGCAAGTCTTTATCAAATATATACTTTGCAAATATTTTCTCCAGATCTATGATTTATCTTTTCCTTCACTTAACAGTGTCTTTCAAAGAGCAGATTTTAATTCTGATAAAGTCCAATTTATCAATTTTTTCTTCTATAAATCATGCTTTGGGTGCCATATCTAAGAAATCTTTGCCTAACCCAAAGTCACAAAGATTTCTTTTCCTAAATTTTCTTTTGGAAGTTTATAGTTTTAGTTTTCATATTTAGGTCTATGATCCATTTTGAGTAACACTTTTTATATGATGATGAAAAGATTTTCTAATTTGGACAACTAATTTACTAATATGAATTTTCTCTTTTGTCTGTGAGACCAGTAAAGCAAGAAGGGGCAGGACCTTCCTTTTATTTTTAAGCCCTATTGTTACATAGTCGAGCTAGTTTTAACAATGTTTCTCAATAACTGACAGTTTACCTAAGTTACCATTTTGTTTAATATTTCAGTTCTGTATACATCATGACCAAACTCACACTGTGGTCAAACAATATATTCTCCAAAGAAAGCATGCCTCAGAGGAATTCTCATTGCCCATGGCACTCCTGGGCTGTAAAGTTTTGGATTTAAGTAGTACCTTAACTCTTACTGTAAACTTTCTGCCTTTGTCTAAATGGATTACAAGCGCCTTGAAAGAGTTAAAGTGCCCTTCTAAGAGTTTTAATGATGGCTAGGAAATAACCAGGGAGAATCAGGCTTAGATTTATTTTCTTAAGATACACTGTTTGTATTTTCCCCTGCAAATTTCATTGAGGTACTGTGCAAACACAAGTCTTTAGTTCATTGCCTTCTCATAATGGATACACAGCAAACTTGGATTGAATGGAAAATAGTTCTTACTTGCTCTGTATTTGTCCTTGAATCTAAGACTTTAGCTGGCTATCTCACTGCTCAGTTCTTCTTTTCCCTTACTAGTGTCCCTTGAGTACAAGAAGACTTCAGTGTTACTGATTTCAAGAATTTTGAGTAATAAAATTAGTAGTGTTACATATAAAGTCATTCTAATTCCGCTGTTTCCCATATTTTTAGCTTCCTTGGACTTTTTTTTTACTCCATTACATCTTAGTGAACAAAACAAACTTCGTGATATACATGGCTTTGGTCTTCTGAAATTCATAACATATCAACGGCTATAAAAACACTTTTCAGGAAAGAATTCCAAGAGATTGATTGTTTCACTTTCTGTCTTAGAAAAGTGACCATAAAAAATCAATCACAATTGTTTTATAAATATGCCTACTATGCACCAAATTCTTGCTTCCTCTTTTAACAAAATTTATCCATCCATTAACTCACAGACAAGTAAACAAAAATGAATTGTCATTTGCGTTATTTTATTAGCGTCATAGGAGATTATGGCATATTATTGACTTCTTCAAGAATGTTTTACTCAAGGAGGAAAAGTTTAACGTGCCCCAATCAAGATCAATATTGGATATGCATTAATTTTTCCAGAAATGCTGCGAGGCAATTTTTCTCTACAAATCTCTTGTTGTTATTGATAGTTCTACACAAAATTTTCATTGTGGCCAAATGATAGTTTAGCTAAGCTTTAATTATAAAAAATGGATTCTTATCTGCTTTGTTACTTTGTATCCCAGATGTATTTACCCACCACTTAATTCATTTGCTCACCCATTCCCAAAATAAGTCTGGAGAACTTGAAGCATTTTTGCTGACTCAATTTAATATCACCAAAATTTTTTTCATTAGGGATTCCTAGCAGTTTAGCGGTTTTTACATTTTACCTTCAGTGGATCTGTGAGACTAATTGATACATTCTAAAAGCTGGTCAGTTGTGTGATATGAACCATCATTGCTACCTTTTAGGGTATTTAAATCATTGGCAGAGGATTGTACTTTAAATAAAGAGATCCTAACATTCCCAAATCATATTTTGGGTTTAATGACTCTATGCAACTCAATGTTCAATTAATTAATTAGTTCCTATGTCACAGATATCAAGTGTTCTCACAAGAGTAGGTGCTCATGATATTATTTTTGCTGTTAATGATGAAAATATGAGAACATGTTAACTCAAGCTAATGTAGCATATACATTCTTTAAAATCCCTTTGTGTGTCTTATCTGGCTTAAGTAACCATTTTCTCTTTTAAGGGGTCTACTCTCATCTTTATCTCAAATGTGTTCTTTATTTCTGCTTGATGATAATATTTAAAAAATATCTTTTCTTTTTGATTCAGTTTCTCTATCAATTCAAAGTTTCTGAATCTTATTTAAAGGTCTCTCACATTTCTAATTATAAATACGTTTTTACTAAAGTATGATTGACATACACTATATTAGTTTCAGGTGTAAAACATAATGATTTGATATTGTATATATTGCAAAAAAATCACCACAATAAGCCTAGTTAACATTCGTCACCACACATAGTTACAGAACTTTTTTTTCTTATGATGAGAACTTCTAAGATTCCTACTCTCTTAGCAGCTTTCAAGTATGCAACACAGTTTACTACCTATCGTCACCACACTGTGACACTACATCCCCATGACTATGTATTCTATAACTGGAAGTTTGTAAGTTTTGACTCCTTTCACTCATTTACTCACCCTCCCCATTTACTCACCCCCATCCCACCTCTACCAACCGCCAATCTATTCTCTGTATCTATGAGCTTGGTTTAACACATTCTTTCCTTAATAACATAATAAGTTCCCCAAGGGCAGAGACCACTTTTTATTCTAATTAAAAAAAAAACCCACTTCATTGAGGTATGATTGACATACAAAAACCTGTACATATTTAATGAATATAGCTTGATGTGTTTGGAGGTATGTATACACGCATGAAACCGTCACCACAATCAATGCCATAAACATATCTATCACCTCCAATGGTTTCTTTCTACCAGCTTTACTTTTGTGGTTAAAAACAGTTAACCTAATATCTACCTTCTAAGCAAATGTTTTAAGTATCCAGTACAGTATTGTTAACTCCAGGCACTATGGTGTACATAGATCTCTGGAAATTGCTCACCTTCCAAAACTTGTACCTTTTGACCGATACCTCCCCACTCCTCCCCACTCCCCCAGCCCTTGGTAACCACCATTCCACTCTCTGCTTTTATGAGTGTGACTAGTTCAGATGCCTCATATAAGTGCACTCTTGTAGTATTTGTCCTGTGTCTGGCTTATTCACTTAGGATAATATCCTACAGATTCATCTGTGTTTCTGCAAATGACAAGATTTCCTTCTGTCATTATAATATTGTTCCATTATATGTACATGTTAATATTCCATTATATGTAAATAACATAGTTTCTCTATCCATTCATTCACAATGAACATTTAGGTTGCTTCCATGTGTCTTGGCTATTGTGAATAATGCAACAATGAGCATGGCAATGCTCTTGTTATATATCTTTTTTTTTTTTAACATCTTTATTGGAATATAATTGCTTTACAAGGGTGTGTTAGTTTCTGCTTTATAACAAAGTGAATCAGTTATACATATACATATGTCCCCATATCTCTTCCCTCTTGTATCTCCTTCCCTCCCACCCTCCCTATCCCACCCCTCTAGGTGGTCACAAAGCACCGAGCTGATCTCCCTGTGCTGTGCAGCTGCTTCCCACTAGCTATCTATTTTACATTTGGTAGTATATATATGTCCATGCCACTCTCTCACTTTGTCACAGCTTACCCTTCCCCCTCCCCATATCCTCAAGTCCATTCTCTAGTGGGTCTGCATCTTTATTCCCATCTTGCCCTTAGGCTCTTCATGACCATTTTTTTTCTTTTTAGATTCCATATATATGTGTTAGCATACGGTATTTGCTTTTCTTTTCTGACTTACTTCACCCTGTATGACAGTCTCCAGGTCCATCCACCTCACTACAAATAACTCAGATTCGTTCCTTTTTATGGGTGAGTAATAGATCCCGATTTCAATTTCTTTGGCTATATACCCAGAAGTGAGATTGGTAGATCATAAATGATGCTTCTTTTTTCAATGTTTTGAGGAATGTCCATACTGTTTTCCATAGAAGCTGACTCAATTTACATTTCCACTAACAGTGTATAAGGGTCCCCTTTTCTCCACATCCTTGCCAACACTGTCATTTCTTGTCTTTTTGATAATAGGCCCTCGGACACCTATGAAGTGATATTTATTGTAGTTTCGATTTGGATTTCTCTGATGGCTATTAATGTTGAGCACCTTTTCATGTACCTATTGGCCATTTGTATGTCTTCTTTGGAGAAATATCTCTTCAGACTCTTTATTTGTTTTTTAATCAGTTTATTATTTTTTTTGCTATTAAGTTGTGGAAGTTCCTTATATATTTTGGATACTAACTCTTTTTCAGATATTTGGTTTGCAAATATTTTCTCCCATTCTGTAAGTTGTCTTTTTATTCTGTTGGTTGTTTCCTTTGCTGTGAAGAAGCTTTTTAGTAGACAAATCCTATTTGTCTATTTTTGCTTTCATTGCCTATGCTTTTCAAGAAGCCATTGCCAAAAAAACAAAAAAATTCCCTATGCTTTCTTCTAGGATTTTAATAGTTTCAGATCTTACATTTAAGTCTTTTATCAATTTTGACAATTTTGAATTGATTTTTGAGTATGGTGTAAGATAAGGGATTCTTTTGCATGTGTATATCCAGTTTTCCTAACACACTTTATTAAAGAGATTATCCTTTTTTCATTGTTTATACTTGTCACCCTGTTGAAAATCAGTTGACCATATATGTGAGGATATATTTCTGGTTCTGTTCATCTATTTGTCTGTTTTATAATAGTACTACATTATTTTGGTTACTGTAGATTTGTAATATATATTTTTTGATTCTTAATATGTATATGCTTTTACTTTTTTTTTTCTGCTTTATAACAAAGTGAATCAGTTATACATATACATATGTTCCCATATCTCTTCCCTCTTGTGTCTCCCTCCCTCCCACCCTCCCCATCCCACCCCTCTAGGTGGTCACAAAGCACCAAACTGATCTCCCTGTGCTATGCAGCTTCTTCCCACTTAGCTATCTATTTTACGTCTGGTAGTGTATACATGTCCATGCCTCTCTCTCACCCCATCACAGCTCACCCCTCCCCCTCCCCATATACCCAAGTCCATTCTGTAGTAGGTCTGTGTCTTTGTTCCCATCATACCCCTAGGTCCTCCATGACATTTTTTTTCCTTAGATTCCATATATATGTGTTAGCATACGGTATTTGTTTTTCTCTTTCTGACTTACTTCACTCTGTATGACAGACTCTAGGTCCATCCACCTTACTACAAATAACTCAGTTTCATTTCTTTTTACAGCTGAGTAATATTCCATTGTATATATGTGCCACATCTTCTTTATCCATTCATCTGATGATGGACACTTAGGTTATTTCCATCTCCTGGCTATTGTAAATAGAGCTGCAATGAACATTTTGGTACATGACTATTTCTAAATTATGGTTTTCTCAGGGTATATGTCCAGTAGTGTAGTTTTTTAAGGAACCTCCATACTGTTCTCCATAGTGGCTGTACCAGTTCACATTCCCATCAGCAGTGCAAGAGTGTTCCCCTTTCTCCACACCCTCTCCAGCATTTACTGTTTCTAGGTTTTTTGATGATGGCCATTCTGACTGGTGTGAGATGATATCTCATTGTAGTTTTGATTTGCATTTCTCTAATGATTAATGATGTTGAGCATTCTTTCATGTGTTTGTTGGCAATCTGTATATCTTCCTTGGAGAAATGTCTATTTATGTCTTCTGCCCATTTTTGGATTGGGTTGTTTGTTTTTTGTTATTGAGCTGCATGAGCTACTTGTAAATTTTGGAGGTTAATCCTTTGTCAGTTGCTTCATTTGCAAATATTTTCTCCCATTCTGAGGGTTGTCTTTTGGTCTTGTTTATGGTTTCCTTTGCTGTGCAAAAGCTTTGAAGTTTCATTAGGTCCCATTTGTTTATTTTTGTTTTTATTTCCATTTCTCTAGGAGGTGGGTCAAAAAGGATCTTGCTGTGATTTATGTCATAGAGTGTTCTGCCTATGTTTTCCTCTAAGAGTTTGATAGTTTCTGGCCTTACATTTAGGTCTTTAATCCATTTTGAGCTTATTTTTGTGTATGGTGTTAGGGAGTGATCTAATCTCATACTTTTACATGTACCTGTCCAGTTTTCCCAGCACCATTTATTGAAGGGGCTGTCCTTTCAGCACTGTACATTCCTCCCTCCTTTATCAAAGATAAGGTGACCATATGTGCTTGGGTTTATCGCTGGGCTTTCTATCCTGTTCCATTGATCTATATTTCAGTTTTTGTGCCAGTACCATACTGTCTTGATTACTGTAGCTTTGTAGTATAGTCTGAAGTCAGGGACTCTGATTCCTCCAGCTCCGTTTTTCGTTCTCAAGATTGCTTTGGCTATTCGGGGTCTTATGTGTTTCCATAGAAATTGTGAATTTTTTTCCCTAGTTCTGTGAAAAATGCCAGTG
The DNA here is from genome assembly GCF_937001465.1 of Orcinus orca. Classification (NCBI taxonomy): domain Eukaryota; kingdom Metazoa; phylum Chordata; class Mammalia; order Artiodactyla; family Delphinidae; genus Orcinus; species Orcinus orca. The sequence goes on from NC_064576.1 coordinate 32,558,411, forward strand.
GTAGTTTGATAGGGATTACATTGCATCTGTAGTTTGCTTTGGGTAGTAGAGTCATTTTCACAATGTTGATTCTTCCAATCCAAGAACATGGTATATCTCTCTATCTATTTGTATCATCTTTAATTTCTTTCATCAGTGGCTTATAATTTTCGGCATATAGGTCGTCTCCTTAGGTAGGTTTATTCCTAGATATTTTATTGTTTTTGTTGCAATGGTAAATGGGAGTGTTTTCTTGATTTCACTTTCAGATTTTTCATCATTAGTGTATAGGAATGCCAGAGACTTCTGTGCATTAATTTTGTACCCTGCTACTTTACCAAATTCATTGATTAGCTCTAGTAGTTTTCTGGTAGCATCTTTAGGATTCTCTATGTATACCTTTTATTTCCTTTTCTTCTCTGATTGCTGTGGCTAAAACTTCCAAAACTATGTTGAATAAGAGTGGTGAGAGTGGGTAACCTTGTCTTATTCCTGATCTTAGTGGAAATGCTTTCAGTTTTTCACCATTGAGGATGATGTTGGCTGTGTGTTTGTCATATATGGCCTTTATTATGTTGAGGAAATTCCCTCTATGCCTACTTTCTGCAGGAATTTTATCATAAATGGGTGCTGAATTTTGTCGAAAGCTTTCTCTGCATCTATTGAGATGATCATATGGTTTTTCTCCTTCAATTTGTTAATATGGTGTATCACGTTGATTGATTTGTGTATATTGAAGAATCCTTGCATTCCTGGAATAAACCCCACTTGATCATCGTGTATGATCCTTTTAATGTGCTGTTGGATTCTGTTTGCTAGTATTTTGTTGAGGATTTTTGCAACTATGTTCATCAGTGATATTGGCCTGTAGTTTTCTTTCTTTGTGATATCCTTGTCTGGTTTTGGTATCAGGGTGATGGTGGCCTTGTAGAATGAGTTTGGGAGTGTTCCTCCCTCTGCTATATTTTGGAAGAGTTTGAGAAGGATAGGTGTTAGCTCTTCTCTAAATGTTTGATAGAATTTGCCTGTGAAGCCATCTGGTCCTGGGTTTTTGTTTGTTGGAAGATTTTTAATCACAGTTACAATTTCAGTGCTTGTGATTGGTCTGTTCTTATTTTCTATTTCTTCCTGATTCAGTCTTGGCAGGTTGTGCATTTCTAAGAATTTGTCCATTTCTTCCAGGTTGTCCATTTTATTGGCATAGAGTTGCTTGTAGTAATCTCTTATGATCTTTTGTATCTCTGCAGTGTCAGCTGTTACTTCTCCATTTTCATTTCTAATTCTATTGATTTGAGTCTTCTCCCTTTTTTTCTTAATGAGTCTGGCTAATGGTTTATCAGTTTTGTTTATCTTCTCAAAGAACCAGCTTTTAGTTTTATTGATCTTTGCTATCATTTCCTTCATTTCTTTTTCATTTATTTCTGATTTGACCTTTATGATTTCTTTCCTTCTGCTAACTTTGGGTATTTTTTTGTTCTTCTTTCACTAATTGCTTTAGGTGCAAGGTTAGGTTGTTTATTTGAGATGTTTCCTGTTTCTTAAGGTAGGATTGTATTGCTATAAACTTCCCTCTTAGAACTGCTTTCGCTGCATCCCATAGGTTTTGGGTCGTCGTGTCTCCATTGTCGTTTATTTCTAGGTATTTTTTGATTTCCTCTTTGATTTCTTCAGTGATCACTTGGTTATTAAGTAGTGTATTGTTTAGCCTCCATGTGTTTGTACTTTTTACCGATCTTTTCCTGTAATTGATATCTAATCTCATAGCGTTGTGGTCAGAAAAGATACTTGATACGATTTCAATTTTCTTAAATTTACCAAGACTTGACTTGTGACCCAAGATATGATCTATCCTGGAGAATGTTCCATGAGCACTTGAGAAAAATATGTATTCTGTTGTTTTTTGGTGGAATGTCCTATAAATATCAATTAAGCCCATCTTGTTTAATGTATCATTTAAAGCTTGTGTTTCCTTATTTATTTTCATTTTGGATGATCTGTCCATGGGTGAAAGTGGGGTGTTAAAGTTCCCTGCTATGAATGTGTTACTGTCAATTTCCCCTTTTATGGCTGTTAGTATTTGCCTTATGTATTGAGGTGCTCCTATGTTGGATGCAGAAATATTTACAATTGTTTTATCTTCTCCTTGGATCAATACCTTGATCATTGTGTAGTGTCCTTCTTTGACTCTTCTACTAGTCTTTAATTTAAAGTCTATTTTGTCTGATATGAGAATTGCTACTCCAGCTTTCTTTTGATTTCATTTTACATGGAATATCTTTTTCCTTCCCTTCACTTTTAGTCTGTATGTGTCCCTAGGTCTGAAGTGGATCTCTTGTAGGCAGCATATATATGGGTCTTGTTTTTGTATCCATTCAGCCAGTCTATGTCTTTTGGTGGGAGTATTTAATCCATTTACATTTAAGGGAATTATCAATATGTATGTTCCTATTCCCATTTTCTTAATTGTTTTGGGTTCGTTATTCTAGGTCTTTTCCTTCTCTGTGTTTCTTGCCTAGAGAAGTTCCTTTAGCATTTGTTGTAAAGCTGGTTTGGTGGTGCTGAACTCTCTCAGCTTTTGCTTGTTTGTAAAGGTTTTAATTTACCCATCAAATCTGAATGACATTCTTGCTGGGTAGAGTAATCTTGGTTTTAGGTTTTTCTCCTTCATCACTTTAAATGTGTCCTGCCAGTCCCTTCTGGCTTGCAGAGTTTCTGCTGAAAGATCAGCTGAAACTGATGGGTATTCCCTTGTGTGTTATTTGTTGTTTTTCCCTTGCTGCTTTTAATATGTTTTCTTTGTATTTAATTTTTGACAGTTTGATTAATATGTGTCTTGGCGTGTTTCTCCTTGGTTTTATCCTGTATGGGACTCTCTGTGCTTCCTGGACTTGATTAACTATTTCCTTTCCCATATTAGGGAAGTTTTCAACTATAATCTCTTCAAATATTTTCTCAGTCCCTTTCTTTTTCTCTTCTTCTTCTGGAACTCCTATAATTCGAATGTTGGTGTGTTTAATGTTGTCCCAGAGGTCTCTGAGACTGTCCTCAGTTCTTTTCAGTCTTTTTTCTTTATTCTGCTTTGCAGTAGTTATTTCCACTATTTTATCTTCCAGGTCACTTATCCATTCTTCTGCCTCAGTTATTCTGCTATTGAACCCTTCTAGAGTATATTTAATTTCATTTATTGTGTTGTTCATCGTTGCTTGTTTCATATTTAGTTCTTCTAGGTCCTTGTTAAATGTTTCTTACATTTTCTCTATTCTATTTCTAAGATTTTGGATCATCTTTACTATCATTATTCTGAATTCTTTTTCAGGTAGACTGCCTATTTCCTCTTCATTTGTTAGGTCTGGTGGGTTTTTATCTTGCTCCTTCATCTGCTGTGTGTTTTTCTGTCTTCTCATTTTGCTTATCTTACTCTGTTTGGGGTCTCCTTCTTGCAGTCTGCAGGTTCGTAGTTCCCATTGTTTTTGGTGTCTGTCCCCAGTGGCTAAAGTCGGTTCAGTGGGTTGTGTAGGCTTCCTGGTGGAGGGGACTAGTGCCTGTGTTTTAGTGGATGAGGCCTGGATCTTGTCTTTCTGGTGGGCAGGTCCACATCTGGTGGTGTCTTTTGGGGTGTCTGTGGACTTATTATGATTTTAGACAGCCTCTCTGCTAATGGGTGGGGTTGTGTTCCTGTCTTGCTAGTTGTATGTCATAGGATGTCCAGCACTGTAGCTTGCTGGTTATTGAGTGAAGCTGGGTGTTGGTGTTGAGATGGAGATCTCTGGGAGATTTTTGCCATTTGATATTATGTTGAGTTGGGAGGTCTCTCATGGACCAGTGTCCTGAAGTTGGCTCTCCCACCTCAGATGTACAGCACTGACTCCTGGCTGTGGGAGCAGCACCAAGAGCCTTTCATCCACATGGCTCAGAATAAAAGGGAGAAAAAGTAGAAAAAAGAAAGAAAGAAAGAAAGACAGAAAGAAAGAAGATAAAATAAAATAAAGGAAGATAAAATAAAGTTATTAAAATAATTATTAAGAAAAAAACTTTTTTTTAAAGTAAAAAAAAAAAACAAACAAAAGATAACGGACGGATAGAACCCTAGGACAAATGGTGAAAGCAAAGCTATACAGACAAAATATCACACAAAAACATACACACTCACAAAAAGAGGAAAAGGGGAAAAAATAATAAATCTTGCTCTCAAAGTCCACCTCCTCAATTTGGGATCATTCGTTGTCTATTCATGTATTCCACAGATGCAGGGTACATCAAGTTGATTGTGGAGATTTAATCCGCTGCTCCTGAGGCTGCTGGGAGAGATTTCCCTTTCTCTTCTTTGTTCTCACAGCTCCCAGGGGCTCAGCTTTGGATTTGGCCCCGCCTCTGCGTGTAGGTCGCTGGAGAGCATCTGTTCTCCGCTCAGACAGGACGGGTTTAAAGGAGCACCTGACTCGGGGGCTCTGGCTCACTCAGGCCGGGAGGAGGGAGGGGTAGGGCTGCGGGGTGAGCCTGCCGCTGCAGAGGCCTGTGTGACATTTCACCAGCCTGAGGCGCACCGTGCGTTCTCCCGGGGGAGTTGTCCCTGGATCCCGGGACCCTGGCAGTGGCAGGCTGCACAGGCTCCCAGAAGTGAAGGTGTGGAGAGTGACCTGTGCTCGTACACAGGCTTCTTGGTGGCAGCAGCGGCAGCCTTAGCATCTCATGCCCGTCTCTGGAGTCCGCGCTGTTAGCAGCTGCTAACGCCCATCTCTGGAGCTCCTTTAAGCGGTGCTCTTAATCCCTCTCCTTGCGCACCAGGAAACAAAGAGGGAAGAAAAAGTCTCTTGCCTCTTTGGCAGGTGCAGACTTTTCCCCGGACTCCATCCCGGCTAGCCCTGGTGGACTAACCCCCTGCAGGCTGTGTTCACTCCGCCAACTCCAGTCCTCTCCTTGCGCTCTGACCGAAGCCCGAGCCTCAGCTCCCAGCCCCGCCTGCCCCGGCGGGTGAGCAGAGAAGCCTCTCGGGCTGGTGAGTGCTGGTCGGCACTGATCCTCTGTGCGGGAATCTCTCCACTTTTCCCTCCGCACCCCTGTTGCTGCGCTCTCCTCCGTGACTCCGAAGCTTCCCCACTCCTCCACCCACAGTCTCTGCCCACGAAGGGGCTTCTAATGTGTGGAAACCTTTCCTCCTTCACAGCTCCCTCTCACTGGTGCAGGTTCCATCCCTATTCTTTTGTCTCTGTTTATTCTGTTTTCTTTTGCCCTACCCAGGTACGTGGGGAGTTTCTTGCCTTTTGGGAGGTCTGAGACCTTCTGCCAGCGTTCAGTAGGTGTTCTGTAGGAGCTGTTCCACGTGTAGATGTATTTCTGATGTATCTGTGGGGAGGAAGGTGATCTCCACATCCTACTCCTCCGCCATCTTCCCCCTCTCCCTGTAATGTATTTTGAAATCAGGAAGTTTGATGCCTCCAGCTTTGTTCTTCTTGCTCAAAATTGCCTTGGCTATTCAGCACCTTTTGTGGTTCTATATGAATTTTAGAATTTTTTTCTATTTCCATAAAACATGCCATTGGATTTTGGTAAAGATTACACTGAATCTGTAGATTCCTTTGGGTAGTATGAACATTTGAAAAATTATTAATTCTTCCAATTCATGAACATGAGAAGTTTTTCCATTTAATTGTGTCTTTACAAATTTTTTCATTACTGTTTTATAGTTTGCAGTGTACAAGTCTTTCACATCGTTGGCAAAAGTCAAAGACACCATAAGAAAAGAAAGCTATAGGCCAATATCCCTGATGAACATAGATGCCAAATCCTTAACAAAATATTAGCAAACAGAATTCAACAGCATATTAAAGGATCATACACCGTGTCAAAGTGGGATTTATTCCTGGGATACTTGGATGGTTCAACACACAAAAATCAATGTGATACACCACATTAATAAAGGATAAAAATCACATGATCATCTTAATTGATGCAGAAAAAGCATTTGACAAAGTTCAACAACCTTTCATGATAATAATTCTCAATAAATTAGGTATAGAAGAAATTTACCTTGATATAATAAAGCTCAATATGAAAAGCCCTTCAACTAATTTCATAGCCCTTCAACTAATTTCATACTCAGTAGCGAAAATTGAAAGTGTTCCTCTAAAATCCAGAACAATGTAAGAATGCACACTCTTGCTACTTCTATTTTAACATAGTACTGGATATCTTAGCCTGAGCAATGTAGGCAAGGAAAAGAAGTAAAATCATCCAAATTGGAAATGGATAAGTAAAATTATCTCTTTTTTGCAGATGGCATGATCTTATATGTAGGAAACCCTAAAGACTCCACAAAAACATGATTAGAACTGATAAAAGAATTTGGTAAAGCTGCAAGATACAAGATCAACATGCAAAACTCAGTTGCATTTCTTTTTTTATAAATTTTATTTTATCTATTTTTTTATACAGCAGGTTCTTAATACATTTTACACGTTTTATACATATCAGTGTATACATGTCAATCCCAATCTCCCAATTCATCACACCCCCACCCCCACCCCCTGTCGCTTTCCCCCCTTGGTGTCCATACATTTGTTCTCTACATCTGTGTCTCAATTTTGGTCCTGCAAACCAGTTCATCTGTACCATTTTTCTAGGTTCCACATATATGCATCAATATACGATATTTGTTTTTCTCTTTCTGACTTACTTCACTCTGTATGACAGTCTCTAGATCCATCCACATCTCTACAAATGACCCAATTTCATTCCTTTATATGGCTGACTAATATTTCATTGTATATATGTACCACAACATCTTTATCCATTCATCTGTCGATGGGCATTTAGGTTGCTTCCATGACCTGGCTACTGTAAATAGTGCTGCAATGAACATTGGGGTGCATGTGTCTTTTTGAATTATGGTTTTCTCGGGGTATATGCCCAGTAGTGGGATTACTGGGCTGTAGGGTAGCTCTAATTTTAGATTTTAAGGAACCTCCATGCTGTTCTCCATAGTGGCTGTATGAATTTACATTCCCACCAACAGTGCAAGAGGGTTCCCTTTTCTCCACACCCTCTCCAGCATTTGTTGTTTGTAGATTTTCTGATGTTGCCCATTCTAACTGGTGAGAAGTGAGACCTCATTGTAGTTTTTTTTTTTTTTTGCAGTACACGGACGCCCCACTGCTGTGGCCTCTCCCGTTGCAGAGCGCAGGCTCCGGACGCGCAGGCTCAGCGGCCATGGCTCACGGGCCCAGCCGCTCCATGGCATGTGGGATCTTCCCGGACCGGCAGGGCACGAACACTTGTCCCCTGCATTGGCAGGCAGACTCTCAACCACTGCGCCACCAGGGAAGCCCCACTCATTGTAGTTTTGATTTGCATCTCTCTAATAACTAGTGATGTTGAGCAGCTTTTCATGTGCTTCTTGGCCATCAGTATGTCTTCTTTGGAGAAATGCTTATTTAGGTCTTCTGCCCATGCTTGGATTGGGTTGTTTGTTTCTTTTTTTAAAATTTTTTTTAACATCTTTATTGGAGTATAATTGCTTTACAGTGTTGTGTTAGTTTCTGCTGTACAACAAAATGAATCAGTTATACATATACATATGTTCCCATATCTCTTCCCTCTTACATCTCCCTCCGTCCCACCCTCCCTATCCCACCCCTCCAGTAGGTCACAAAGCACCGAGCTGATCTCCCTGTGCTATGTGGCTGCTTCCCACTAGCTATGTACCTTACGTTTCGTAGTGCATATATATCCATGCCTCTCTCTCGCTTTGTTACAGCTTACCCTTCCCCCTCCCCATATCCTCAAGTCCATTCTCTAGTAGGTCTGTGTCTTTATTCCTGTTTTAACCCTAGGTTCTTCATGACATTTTTTTCCTTAAATTCCATATATATGTGTTAGCATACGGTATTTGTCTTTCTCTTTCTGACTTACTTCACTCTGTATGACAGACTCTAGTCTATCCACCTCATTACAAATAGCTCAATATCGTTTCTTTTTATGGCTGAGTAATATTCCATTGTATATATGTGCCACATCTTCTTTATCCATTCATCTGATGATGGACACTTAGGTTGTTTCCATCTCTGGGCTATTGTAAATAGAGCTGCAATGAACATTTTGGTACATGACTATTTCTGAATTATGGCTTTCTCAGGGTATATGCCCAGTAGTGGGATTGCTGGGTCATATGGTAGTTCTATTCTTAGTTTTTTAAGGAACCTCCATACTGTTCTCCACAGTGGCTGTATCAATTTACATTCCCATCAACAGTGCAAGAGTGTTCCCTTTTCTCCACACCCTCTCCAGCATTTATTGTCTCTAGGTTTTTTGATGATGGCCATTCTGACTGGTGTGAGATGGTATCTCATTGTAGTTTTGATTTGCATTTCTCTAATGATTAGTGATGTTGAGCATTCTTTCATGTGTTTGTTGGCAGTCTGTATATCTTCTTTGGAGAAATGTCTATTTAGGTCTTTGGCCCATTTTTGGATTGGGTTGTTTGTTTCTTTAATATTGAGCTGCATGAGCTGCTTATAAATTTTGGAGATTAATCCTTTGTCTCTTGATTCATTTGCAAATATTTTCTCGCATTCTGAAGGTTGTCTTTTCATTTTGTTTATGGTTTCCCTTGCTGTGCAAAGCTTTGAAGTTTCATTAGGTTCCATTTGTTTATTTTTGTTTTTATTTCCATCACTCTAAGAGGTGGATCAAAAAAGATCTTGCTGTGATTTATGTCAAACAGTGTTCTTCCTATGTTTTCCTCTAAGAGTTTTAGAGTGTCTGGTCTTACATTTAGGCCTCTAGTCCATTTTGAGTTTATTTTTGTGTATGGTGTTAGGGAGTGTTCTAATTACATTCTTTTAGATGTAGCTGTCCAGTTTTCCCAACACCACTTATTGAAGAGACTGTCTTTTCTCCATTGTATATCCTTGCCTCCTTTGTCATAGACTAGTTGACCATAGGTGTGTGGGTTTATCTCTGGGCTTTCTATGTTGTTCCAGTGATCTATATTTCTGTTTTTGTGCCAGTACCATATTGTCTTGATGACTGTAGCTTTGTAGTATAGTCTGAGGTCAGGGAGTCTGATTCCTCCGGCTCTGTTTTTTTCCCTCAAGACTGCTTTGGCTATTCAGGGTCTTTTGTGTTTCCATACAAATTTTACGATTTTTTGTTTTCATTCTGTAAAAAATGTCATTGGTAATTTGATAGGGATTGCATTAAATCTGTAGACTGCTCTGGGTAGTGTAGTCATTTTCACAATATTGATTCTTCCAGTCCAAGAACAAGCTGTATCTCTCCATCTGTTTGTATCATCTTTAATTTCTTTCATTAGTGTCTTATAGTTTTCTGCATACAGGTCTTTTGTCTCCCTAGGTAGTTTTATTCCTAGGTATTTTATTCTTTTTGTTGCAATGGTAAATGGGAGTGATTCCCTAATTTCTTTTTCAAATGTTTCATCATTAGTGTATAGGAATGCAAGGGATTTCTGTGCATTAATTTTGTATCTTGCAACTTTACCAAATTCATTGATTAGCTCTAGTAGTTTTCTGCTGGCATTTTTAGGATTCTCTATGTATAGTATCATGTCATCTGCAAACAGTGACAGTTTTACTTCTTCTTTTCCAATTTGTATTCCTTTTATTTCTTTTTCTTCTCTGATTGCCGTGGCTAGGACTTCCAAAACTAGGTTGAATAATAGTGGTGAGAGTGGACATCCTTGTCTTGTTCCTGATCTTAGAGGAAATGCTTTCAGCTTTTCACTACTGAGAATGTTTGCTGTGGGTTTGTTGTATATGGCCTTTATTATATTGAGGTAGGTTCACTGTATGCCCACTTTCTGGAGAGTTTTTTTTTTTTTTATCATAAATGGGTGTTGAATTTTGTCAAAAGCTTTTTCTGCATCTATTGAGATGTTCATATGGTTTATATTCTTCACTTTGTTAATATGGTGTATCACATTGTTTGATTTGCATATATTGAAGAATCCTTGAATCCCTGTGATAAATCTCACTTGATCATGGTGTATGAACCTTTTAATGTGTTGTTGGATTCTGTTTGCTACTATTTTGTTGAGGATTTTTGCACCTATATTCATCAGTGATATTAGTCTGCAATTTTCTTTTTGTCTGGTTTTGGTATCATGGTGATGGTGGCATTGTAGAATGAGTTTGGGAGTGTTCCTTCCTCTGCAGTTTTTTGGAAGAGTTTGTGAAGGATTGGTGTTAGCTCTTCTCTAAATGATATAATTCACCTGTGAAGCTGTCTGGTGATGGATTTTGTTTTTTGGAAGATTTTAATCACAGTTTCAATTTCATTACTTGTGATTGTTCTGTTCATATTTTCTGTTTCTTCTTGCTTCAGTCTTGGAAGGTTATACCTTTTTAAGAATTTGTCCATTTCTTCCAGGTTATGCATTTTATTGGCATAGAGTTGCTTGTAGTAGTCTCTTAGGATGCTTTGTATTTCTGTGGCGTCTGTTGTAACGTTTCCTTTTTCATTTCTAACTTTATTGAGTTGAGTCCTCTCCCTCTTTTTCTTGATGAGTCTGGAGAATGGTTCACCAATTTTCTTTATCTTCTCAAAGAACCAGCTTTTAGTTTTATTGAACTGTGCTATTGTTTTCTTTGTTTCTACTTCATTTATTTCTGCTCTGCTCTTTATAATTTCTTTCCTTATGTTAACTTTGGGTTTTGTTTGTTCTTCTTTCTCTAATTCCTTTAGGTGTAAGGTTGGGTTATTTATTTGAGATTTTTTTTGTTTGTTGAGTTAGGCTTGTATGGCTATAAACTTCCCTCTTAGAACTGCTTTTTCTGCATCCTATAGGTTTTGGATTGTCGTATTTTCATTGCCATTTTTCTCTAGGTTTTTTTTGATTTCCTCTTTGATTTTTTCAGTGACCTCTTGGTTATTTAGCAATGTATTGTTTAGCCTCCATGTGTTTGTGTTTTTTACGTTTTCTCCCCTGTGATTCATTTCTAATCTCATAGCTTTGTGGTCAGAAAAGATGCTTGATATGATTTCAATTTTCTTAAATTTACTGAGGCTTGATTTGTGACCCAAGATGTGATCTATCCTGGAGAATGTTCCGTGCACACTTGAGAAGAAAGTGTAATCTGCTGTTTTTGGATGGAATGTCCTATAAATATCAATTAAATCTATCTGGTCTATTGTGTCATTTAAAGCTTGTGTTTCCTTATTTATTTTCATTTTGGATGATCTGTCCATTGATATAAGTGAGGTGTTAAAGTGCCCCACTATTACTGTGTTACTGTCGATTTCCTCTTTTATAGCAGTTAGCAGTTGCCTTATGCATTGAGATGCTCCTATGTTGGGTGCATATATATTTATAATTGTTATATCTTCTTCTTGGATTGTTCCCTTGATCATTACGTAGTGTCCTTCCTTGCCTCTTTTAACATTCTTTATTTTCAAGTCTATTTTATCTGATATGAGTATAGCTACTCCAGCTTTCTTTTGATTTCCATTTGCATGGAATATCTTTTTCCATCCCCTCCCTTTCAGTCTTTATGTTTCCCTCGGTCTGAAGTAGGTCTCCTGTAGACAGAATGTATATGGGTCTTGTTTTTGTATGCATTCAGCAAGCCTGTGTCTTTTGGTTGGAGCATTTAATCCATTCACGTTTAAGGTAATTTTCAATATGTATGTTCCTATTTCCATTTTCTTAATTGTTTTGGGGTTGTTTTTGTAGGTCCTTTTCTTCTCTTGTGTTTCCCACTTAGAGAAGTTCCTCAGGCAGTTGTTGTAGAGCTGATTTGGTGGTGCTGAATTCTCTTAGCTTTTGCTTGTCTGTAAAGCTTTTGATTTCTGCATCGAATCTGAATGAGATCCTTGCCGAGTAGAGTCATCTTGATTTTAGGTTCTTCCCTTTCATCACTTTAAATATGTCTTGCCAATCCCTTCTGGCTTGTAGAGTTTCTGCTGAGAAATCAGCTGTTAATCTTATGGGAGTTCCGTTGTATGTTATTTGTCATTTTTCTCTTGCTGCTTTCAATAATTTTTCTTTGTCTTTAATATTTTCCAATTTGATTACTATGTCTTGGCATGTTTCTCCTTCGGTTTATCCTGTATGTGACTCTCTGTGCTTCCTGGACTTGGGTGGGTAGTTCCTTTCCCATGTTAGGGAAGTTTTCGACTACAATCTCTTCAAAGATTTTCTCTGGTCCTTTCTCTCTCTCTTCTCCTTCTGGGACCCCTATAATACGAATGTTTTTGCATTTCAATGTCGTCCTAGAGGTCTCTTAGGCTGCCTTCATTTCTTTTCATTGTTTTTTCTTTATTCTGTTCTGAAGCAGTGAATTCCACCATTCTGTCTTCCAGGTCACTTATCCCTTTTTCTGCCTCAGTTATTCTGCTATTGTTTCCTTCTAGTGTATTTTTCATTTCAGTTATTTTATTGTTCATCTCTGTTTGTTTGTTCTTTAATTCTTCTAGGTCTTTGTTAAACATTTCCTGCATCTTCTTGATCTTTACCTCCTTTCTTTTTCTGATGTCCTGGATCATCTTCACTGTCATTATTCTGAATTCATTTTCTGGAATGTTGCCTATCTCCACTTCATTTAGTTGTTTTTCTGGGGTTTTATCTTGTTCCTTCATCTGGTACATAGCCCTCTGTCTTTTCATCTTGTCTAACTTTCTGTGAATGTGGATTTTGTTCCACAGGCTGCAGGATTGTAGTTCTTCTTGCTTCTGCTCTCTGCCCTCTGGTGGATGAGGCTATCTACAAGGCTTGTGCAAGTTTCCTGATGGGAGCGAATGGTGGTGGGTAAAGCTGTCTGTTGCTGTGGTGGGCAGAGTTCAGTAAAACGTTAATCCACTTGACTGCTGATGAGTGGGGCTGGGTTCCCTCCCTGTTTGTTGTTTGGCCTGAGGTCACCCAACACTGGAGCCTACCGAGCTCTTTGGTGGTGCAACAGGTGACTTTGGACAACTCACGCCAAGGAGTACTTCCCCGAACTTCTGCTTCCAGTGTCCTTGTCCTCACGGTGAGAAAGAGCCACCCCCCACCTCTGCAGGATACCCTCCAACACTAGCAAGTAGGTCTGGTTCAGTCTCCTATGGGGTCACTGCTCCTTCCCCTGGGTCCCAATGTGCCCACTACCCTCCAAGAGTGGAGTTCTGTTTCCCCCATTCCTGTCAAAGTCCTGCAATCAAATCCCGCTAGCCTTCAAAGTCTGATTCTCTTGGAATCTCCTCCTCCCTTTGCTGGACCCCCAAGTTGGGAAGCCTTATGTGGGGCTCAGAACCTTCTCTCCAGTGGGTGGACTTCTGTGGTATAAGTGTTCTCCAGTTTGTGAGTCACCCACCCAGCAGTTATGGAATTTGATTTTATTGTGCCCCTCCTACCATCTCATTGTGGCTTCTCCTTTGTGTTTGGATGTGGGGTATCTTTTTTGGTGAGTTCCAGTGTCTTCCTGTTGATGATTGTTCAGCAATTAGTTGTGATTTTGGTGTTCTCACAGGAGGGAGTGAGAGCATGTCCTTCTATTCCACCATCTTGAACCAATCTCCTCAGTTGCATTTCTAAGCATTAAAAATGAACTATCCAAAAAGGAAATCAAGAAAATCCCATTAACAATGGCTTCAAAGGGAATAAAATACATAGGAATAAATTTTTATATTAATTTATTTCATCTACAGTCTTACCTACACTAATTGCTCAATAAATACTTGCTGAAGAAACAAATTTTTTTCTTTTTAAAAAAATACTTCATGCCAATTTCTTAGTCTTTATGTAATCTTCTCCCGTTTTTGTATGTTTGTCTTCTTTCAGGGATGTGTAATGGGAAAGAACACTGTGATAGAATCTAGGTAACTGGCTCTGCTATGAAATATCTCACTTGATTTTGTTGAATAGAAAATCTCTTGAAATTCACCAATTACTTCTTTAATTATAATTAAGGTGACCACAGTCCCAGATTATGTCTTCTCCTTGTGTCCCATCAGTCAGCACCTCACTTCATTCTCATCTTAATTGTAATTCTCAGAGATATTTTTGCAACATTTGACACTCCTGTCCGTACTTTCTATCTTTTTGATTTTCATAACTCTGCTCTCCCCAGGGTGGTCTTCTCTTTCCTGCTTACTCTTTAGCTTTATTCTTCATACATTTTTTTTTTTTTTTTGCCTTTTTCTAATGTCCACATTCTATCAAACCTCTTTTCTCTTTCGGACATCTGTTCACATCTCATGGTTTCAAGGCACTCCTTTCTAAGTGATTGAGAAATACATATGTCCAAGTGTCAACTCTTCTAAACTCCAGTCCTGCCCATTTGGCATCTCCCCTGGACAGTCCCTACCCCACAGAGTGAAACATGTCCACATGTGACCGTCATCCTTCTCCTTGAGATTTATTCTGCTGTTATGTTTCCTACTTTGAATAAAGCCATCAATAGTCCCAAGATCAATAGGTGAAACCTTGAGTGTTCTCTCACAATATCATGAGTTATAAGTCCTATAGCTTCTGTTTCCATATGATCTCCTGAATTAGTCCCTTTGACCCTCTTCCTTTTAAGTCCTTATTATGTATCAATTTGAGTATTGCAATAGCCTCAAAATGTCTGGGCTAGGCTTCTCCCTTCTATTAGACACTTTTGCCAGAAAATTCTTCCTGAAACCTTCATTGACTTCTCAAACCCTAAAGAATTCTATTACACACCTTAGCTTATTATTCAAGACCTTATGTAATGGGTTTCAAAGAAAATTTCCTCTGGCTTTCCAGTCCTCCTCAGCAGACACTCCATTCACCAGCCCATCTGAACTGCTTTCTGTTTCCTCACTGGGCCTCATGTTTCTCTCCTCCACTCTTTTGTCCCTGGCCAGATTGGCATTTACTTTATCAACACTTGTTGAAACTCTTCTCCTATTTCAAGTTCCAACTCAAATTCTACTTTGAGTAGGAATACTGCCTGCCTCTTCCAGTTGCACCTAGCTATTATCTGTATCTCTTTTATGGTATGTCTGTTCTTCTGTCTCGCATCCTAGCTATTTATTTCTCCAGGTGGATTATAAGGTTGTTGAAGATGAGATCAGAGGCAGTACTGGTATATGTGTGATCAGTGAACTGCCGTAGATTTAAGTGATAAACAAAATAATGAAATTGATCGTGAGGTTTTAGTCCTCCTGAACCTCTCTATACAAACTATCAAGTCTGTCAGTTAGTGAGAGGCTTAAGCAAAATGAATATTGATGCAGGAATAAAAAAGGAATCACTTTACAAATCTAGCTTTTCACACCCAGATTGGAGGATAGGGTAGTTCATGAAAAATACTACACTTTGCCAAGGTATCATAGGGATATGCAATTAGGGTCTAATGCAACATGTGAGAACTCATCTCCCAATAATACTCTCATATCCCCAATGTAGGCTACTTTTATTCCTCTCATTCTTATTAATTTGTTTGGAAATATAGGTATCAATATGTAAAATATCATCTCCTTTAAAATACTCTGATATAAGATGACTTTGAGTTTGAAAGCTGTCTTCATGTTCTGTTTTCACTAGCTGTGTGACCTTAAATAAGTTACTTCATCTCAAAGGCCCTCAGTTTCCTCATCCATCAAATGGGGATAATACTAATATCAACCTCAGAGGGTTGATGTGAGGAATACATGAGCTACTTTATGTAAAACATGAAAACAGAGATTGTCACGTATTATGAGCTTAATACTTTTTAACCATTATTATTATTGTTTGCTCAGGTGACTTTTGAACCCTTTAGGAAACTGCAAGAGAAAAAGGAAAGATTGGAAACATCACATTTTAAGATTAAGTCTGAAAATTTAAGTTTTGAAATGAAAAGTTTAGGAGAAAATATCACTTTCACTTTCACTTCAGAGCTTTAATTTTCTGTAATATATATCTGCTCATACACATATGAGAGAAATAAATAATGAATTAGGAAATATAATATGAATGGGATCACATAACTCACAAATTGAATCTTTCATTAGGAAGTTATTAAGAAGGGACAAAATGTCCTTCATTCAAAAATAAAAAGTTAATGATTTGGGGGACCAAATTTTAATAGTGGTAACATGTGAAGAACAAAACCTACATCATTCATTCATTCTCTCAAAAACATTTGTTGAGCATTTACTGTATGCCAGACACTTAGCTAGGTTCTGGGATTAGAGGCTAAGAGTAATGTTGACTCTCAAGCTGCTCTTTGGGAATGAGAGCAAGAGAGAGAGAATAACCAGTGGTTAAGGCATGGCATAAGCATTCAACATGGTAGCATAAGAAGAGAGGATGCCAAGGCTGACATGTGAAGACAAGCAGGAGTGAACTGGACAAATACAATGAGAAAGAGTCTTTCAAGATGAGGGAATAACATGCTAAGTATGTGTGGGCCTAATAATAGCTGGGTTATTGAATATATGTGGAAAAAGTAGGAAAAGAAGTGAGAGGTTAAGGCAGGATGCAGACCAAGGGATTTTTAACTTGAATGGGGATCAAAAAGCATAGTGGTGAAGTGTACAAGTCAGGAATCCAACTGTCCAACTATGATAGGTTCTTATGCTGGTTCTATCCCTTACTGGCTGTATATAAACGTGGGCTGGCTACCTAACCCAAGCCTTAGTTTCCTCATTTGTAAAAGGGACACAATAATAAGGCAACCTCATAGGTCTTTTTTGAGAACTGAATGGAGCAATCTATGTAGAAAGTGCTTAAGTGCCTGACAAAAAGGAAGTTCTCAATAAATATTAGTTATTATTATTATTATAGACGATAGATTTGCAGAGCACAAGCAAAAGGCGTGATTCATTCTACCAGATTTGTGCCAGAAGTGCTTTATCATAAGAATTTGCCAAAGCAGAGAAAGGGAAAAAGAGGTTTGGCCATCAAGTCAGAGGGAGCAAAGGACACTCAGCAACGGGGTGTGAAAAGTTGGGGGTGTTCAAGGGAAGATCAGTTTTCTGTGGTGAGCACAAAGGGAGGTGCGGTAGGAAATGAGACAGAAAGGTCAGCAGTGGAATGCTTTCAAGCAAGTGAGTGGCCTGCTTAATTTTTTTTTTTTTTTTGCGGTACGTGGGCCTCTCACTGTTGTGGCCTCTCCCGTTGCGGAGCACAGGCTCCAGACACACAGGCTCAGCGGCTATGGCTCACGGGCCCAGCCGCTCCGCGGCATGTGGGGGGATCCTCCCGGACCGCGGCACGAACCCATGTCCCCTGCATCAGCAGGCGGACCCCCAACCACTGCGCCACCAGGGAAGCCCACCTGCTTAATTTTGAGCTTTAGAAAGATAACCTAGCTGGCATTTGGGAGGATTGATGTTTAAGGTAGGAGAAAGCTGAAGGCAGGGAGACCAATTAGGAGGCTATTCTAACAGTCTAAGATTAAGATAACACTTGGCTAAGCAGGGACAGTGGGGAGGAGGAGTTTTTTAGTCATCATTTTGGACAACCACTTAAACATTTTCTGCTCTGGGGAGCCTCATCAGATTCATGGTAAGAAAGAGCTCTCGTTTTGTGCCACCGCGGTACCAACTTCTGTTACTGCACCCAATCTCACTGGGTTCAAATAATTTGTCAATTTTTATGTCTCGTGCACAAAAATGTAAGCTTCTATCTTATTTAGTTTTGTATTCTTGGCTCTCAGAACAGAGTAGAACTTGCTAGAGTAGTAATAGAACAGTAATTAGAGAGGCTAAATACATGTGTGGACTGATTTGAGGTGGTGAGGAGATATGAGGGAGAAATTGAGGATGGCTTTGAGTTCTCTGGCTTATAAGACACAGTGCTCTCAAGATAGGCTAGGCTTTGCTGCAGTGACAAATAAAACCTTAAATATTAGTGACTGAACACAACAAGGTTTAGTTCTTCCTCTTGCAAATTACAAAGCAGGCCAGGTGGTGTTCCAGAGTGCCTCCTCTCAGTGTTGTGACCCAAGGATACAGGGTTCTTCTATTCTGTGGCTCTGCCATCTCAACCGTGGCTTCTAAAGTGATATCTTGGGGGTCTCACACTTGATTGTACTGCCTCCAAGTGGAAGTAATACATGTGCTTCATTCTATCATGCTTACAATTTTAAAATCCAGTGACACAACAAGCAAGAGACATATAAAAATGTCCTAAAAAACAAATATATGTAATACCTATTGAAAAATTAAAATATGATTTTTAGAAAATATTACCTCTTTGGAAAGTTTGTTTTTCAAAAAGTTAGATTTGTTTATACTTCCTTAACTTACTCTCTCTCCTTTCTAAATTAGCAATGTTTGATAGTTCTAAAAATGTCTTTAATATTGATAAAACTTGTAATGGCTTTTTCCACTCCCCCTGGCTTACTCAGATTTCTATCGATGTATCTCAGAAGCCTCTCTCCCTTCAGAAAAATCTCTCATGGATTCCTGAGTGTCAGGCAGGATTTTTGCTTGTTAGCTCTTGGCTTTAGTGGCTAAGTATTTTGAATTTTGTATTGTTCATCTCTAGAGTAATAGATAGGTAAGTAATTTTCAAAGATCAGAAAGTACAGAAATCATCTGGCAATTTAGTAAAAGTTCATTAATTTAGGATACATGAGAGAAAAGCAAATCTGTCTTAATGATTAGTCTTCACACAGAATATTCTAGCCAAAATGCAGTTTTAATATCTTACAGTCTTAATATCTAAGCTACAAATGGATAATACATGAATCATGGAAGTTAAAGAAAAAATTACAATTTGCAATGTCTTTAATGCACTATATAGTAATATATCAAAAATATGTCTTTCAATAATTTCTAAAGTACACTAAAATTATTGTAAAATGTGTGAGACTTTGGTTTAAAATATATAGTGCTGAGATGTATAAAGAAGTTATTTTATAATTTTTGTTAAATTAGAATCACATGTTTCGAATTAGAAACATCACAGGTTACAACGAAGCAGACATTTTTACTATATTTGATCATTCTTTTGGTTACATTCAGGATATTAAGTTATGACTCATTTTGAGAAATCCAATGTCTAGTGCCTTTCATATTAAAATACTTTTGAAAAAGGAAGATATTTTTTATTAAAACAAACAGATGAATCATGAATATCATATATGGCACAGGTATTTTATTTCAGCCTTTTGGAATGTACCATTGATGATTCTTAATGCAGCACAAGGATGTATGGAATAGCTATTCAGCAGTACACTTTTTTCATTCTCTTCTATAAACACAATCATTTTTGTAAGTGATTTTCAGAGCACAGTATTAATAAATGGAAACTGGAATTTTGTTTGATTTCCTCCAGGAAATTAACCAACAAGAACAATGTCTACACTTGCAAAATAATGTGCAATGTTGAGGCCCTACTCAAGATAATTTAAGCTGAGCATATCACTCTGAAGTCTAATCTGAATGACTCAAATTAGCCTCGTATACTGACCTGATTCATCAGATATTACTCTGTTCTCCTCTTTATCCCAAACAACCACTGTGGCTTTTAAACTAGTTTTTAGACATTCTTGGAAAATTAAGATGAGCCATAAGAATTCGAAGGTTTCAATGTTTAAGTTACCAAAATAGCAACTTTGTATGGTTGACTCCAAATACTAGAAGTTAACAAAAAAGAGTGAATTTGTCTTCTGTACTGGAGTCAGGTCTGCACCTTGACTCAAAATTCCTCAAAAGTAGAGCCAAAGGGAATTTCTATCCATGACTTATTTTTTATTTTTTAAAGTCTTTATTGAATTTGTTACAATACTGCTGTTTTAAAACATCTTTATTGGAGTATAATTGCTTTACAATGTTGTGTTAGTTTCTGCTGTACAACAAAGTGTATCAGCCATATGTATACATATATTCCCATATCTCCTCCCTCTTGCATCTCCCTCTCACCCTCCTTATCCCACCCCTCTAGGTGGTCACAAAGCACTGAACTGATCTCTCTGTGCTATGTGGCTGCTTCCCACTCGTTATCTATTTTACATTTGGTAGTGTATATATGTCCATGCCACTCTCTCACTTCGTCCCAGCTTACTCTTCCCCTTCCCGTGTCCTCAAGTCCATTCTCTACGTATGCGTCTTTATTCCTGTCCTGCCCCTAGTTTCTTCAGAACCATTTTTCTTTTTTTACATTCGATATATATGTGTTAGCATACGGTATTTGTTTTTCTCTTTCTGACTTACTTCACTCTGTATGACAGACTCTAGGTCCATCCACCTCACTACAAATAATTCAATATCATTTCTTTTTATGGCTGAGTAATATTCCATTGTATATATGTGCCGCATCTTCTTAATCCATTCATCTGTCGATGGACACTTAAGTTGCTTCCATGTCCTGGCTATTGTAAATGGAACTGCAATGAACATTGTGGTATATGTCTCCTTTTTTTTTCTCATTTAAAGTGTATAATTCACTGGCTTTAGTATATTCACAGAGCTGTACATTCATCACCATGATCAATTTTAGATCATTTTCATTACCCCCAAAAAATCCCTCTGCCTCCTGAACACCACCCCACCCTCTTCCTCTCAACTCCCAGCCCTAGGAAACCGCCAGGCTCCCTTCTGTCTCTATGGATTTGTCTCACATGCCTCTTGTTGAATTATGGTTTTCTCAGGGTATTTGCCCAGTAGTGGGATTGCTGTGTCATATGGTAGTTTTACATTTAGATTTTTAAGGATCCTCCATATTGTTCTCCATAGTGGCTGTATCAATTTACATTCCCACTAAGAGTGCAAGAGGGTTCCCTTTTCTCCACACCCTCTCCAGCATTTATTATTTCTAGATTTTTTGATGATGACGTTTCTGACTGGTGTGAGATGATATCTCATTGTAGTTTTGATTTGCATTTCTCTAATAATTAGTAATGTTGAGCATCCTTTCATGTGTTTGTTGGCAATCTGTATGTATTCTTTGGAGAAATGTCTATTTAGGTCTTCTGCCCATTTTTGGATTGGGTTTTTTTGTTTTTCTGATATTGAGCTGCATGAGCTCCTTGTATATTTTGGAGATTAATCCTTTGTCAGTTGCATCATTTGCAAATATTTTCTCCCATTCTGAAGGTTGTCTTTTCATCCTGTTTATGGTTTCCTTTGCTGTGCAAGAGCTTTTAAGTTTCATTAGGTCCCATTTGTTTATTTTTGTTTTTATTTCCATTTCTCTAGCAGATGGATCTAAAAGGATCTTGCTGTGATTTATGTCATAGAGTGTTCTGCCTATGTTTTCCTCTTTATAGTGTCTGGCCTCACTTTTAGGTCTCTAATCCATTTTGAGTTTATTTTTGTATATGGTGTTAGGGAGTATTCTAATTTCATTCTTTTATCTGTAGCTGTTCAGTTTTCCCAGCACCACTTATTGAAAAAGCTGTCTTTTCTCCTTTGTATATTCTTGCCTCCTTTATCAAAGATAAGGTGACCATATATGTCTGGGATTATCTCTGGGCTTTCTATCCTGTTCCATTGATCTATATTTCTGTTTTTGTACCAGTACCATACTGTCTTGATTACTGTAGCTTTGTAGTCTGAAGTCAGGGAGGCTGATTCCTCCAGCTCCGTTTTTCTTTCTCTAGATTGCTTTGGCTATTCGGGGCCTTTTGTGTTTCCATACAAATTGTGAAATTTTTTGTTCTAGTTTTGTGAAAAATGTCATTGGTAGTTTGATAGGGATTGCATTGAATCTGTGGATTGCTTTGGGTAGTATAGTCATTTTCACAATATTGATTCTTCCAATCCAAGAACATGGTATATCTCTCCATCTGTATGTATCATCTTTAATTTCTTTCATCAGTGTCTTATAGTTTTCTGCATACAGGTCTTTTGTCTCCTTAGGTAGGTTTATTCCAAGGTATTTTATTCTTTTTGTTGCAATGGTAAATGGGAGTGTTTTCTTGATTTCACTTTCAGATTTTTCATCATTAGTGTATAGGAATGCAAGAGATTTCTGTGCATTAATTTTGTATCCTGCTACATTACCAGATTCATTGATTAGCACTCGTAGTTCTCTGGTAGCAACTTTAGGATTCTCTGTATATAGTATCATGTCATCTGCAAACAGTGACAGTTTTACTTCTTTTCCAATTTGGATTCCTTTTATTTCTCTAATTGCCATGGCTAAAACTTCCAAAACTATGTTGAATAATAGTGGTGAGAGTGGGCAACCTTATCTTGTTCCTGATCTTAGAGGAAATGTTTTCAATTTTTCACCATTGAGAATGATGTTGGCTGTGGTTTTGTCATATATGACCTTTATTATGTTGAGGTAGATTCCCTCTATGCCCACTTTCTGGAGAGTTTTTATCATAAATCGGTGTTGAATTTTGTCGAAAGCTTTTTCTGCATCTATTGAAATGATCATATGGTTTTTATTCTTCAATTTGTTAACATGGTGTATCACATTGATTGATTTGCATATATTGAAGAATTCTTGCATTCCTGGGATAAACCCCACTTGATCATGGTGTGTGATCCTTTTATTGTGCTGTTGGATTCTGTTTGCTAGTATTTTGTTGAGAATCTTTGCATCTATATTCATCAGTGATATTGGCCTGTAGTTTTCTTTTTTTGTGGCATCTTTGTCTGGTTT
Organism: Orcinus orca; assembly: GCF_937001465.1. Classification (NCBI taxonomy): domain Eukaryota; kingdom Metazoa; phylum Chordata; class Mammalia; order Artiodactyla; family Delphinidae; genus Orcinus; species Orcinus orca. Next base: position 32,580,891 of record NC_064576.1, read on the forward strand.
TGCTATCAGGGTGATCGTGGCCTCGTAGAATGAGTTTGGGAGTGTTCCTCTCTCTGCTATATTTTGGAAGAGTTTGAGAAGGATGGGTGTTAACTCTTCTCTAAATGTTTGATAGAACTCACCTGTGAAGCCATCTGGTCCTGGGTTTTGTTTGCTGGAAGATTTTTAATCACAGCTTCAATTTCAGTGCTTGTGATTTATCTGTTCATATTTTCTGTTTCTTCCTGCTTCAGTCTTGGAAGTTTATACTTTTCTAAGAATTTGTCTATTTCTTACAGGTTGTCCATTTTTTTTGTCATATGATTGCTTGTAGTAATCTCTCATGATCCTCTGTATTTCTGCACTGTCACTTGTTATTTCTCCTTTTTCATTTCTAATTCTGTTGATTTTAGTCTTCTCCCATTTTTCTTGATGAGTCTGGCTAATGGTTTATCAATTTTGTTTATCTTCTCAGAGAACCAGCTTTTAGTTTTATTGATCTTTACTATCATTTCCTTCATTTCTTTTTCATTTATTTCTGATCTGATCTTTATGATTTCTTTCCTTTTGCTAACTTTGGGTTGTTTTTGTCCTTTTTCTCTAATTGCTTTTGGTGTAGGTTAGGTTGTTTATTTGAAATTATTCTTGTTTCTTGAGGTAAGATTGTATTGCTATGAACTTCCCTCTTAGAACTTCTTTTGCTGCATCCCACAGGTTTTGGGTTGTCGTGTTTTCATTGTCATTTGTTTCTAGGTTTTTACTGATTTCCTCTTTGATTTCTTCAGTGATCTCTTGGTTATTTAGTATCATATTGTTTAGCCTCCATATGTTTGTATTTTTTACAGATTTTTTTCCTGTAATTGATATCTAGTCTCATATCGTTGTGGTCAGAAAAGACACTTGATATGATTTCAATTTTCTTAAATTTACCAAGGTTTGATTTGTGACCCAAGATATGATCTATCCTGGAGAATGTTCCATGAGCACTTGAGAAGAAAGTGTATTCTGTTGTTTTTGGATGGAATGTCCTATAAATATCAATTAAGTACATCTTGTCTAACATGTCATTTAAAGCTTGTGTTTCCTTATTTATTTTCATTTTGGATGATCTGTCCATTGGTGAAAGTGGGATGTTAAATTCCCCTACTATTATTTTGTTAGTGTCAATTTCCCCTTTTATGGCTGTCAGCATTTGCCTTATGTATTGAGGTGCTTCTATGTTAGGTGCATAAATGTTTACAATTGTTATGTCTTCTTCTTGGATTGATCCCTTGATCATTAGGTAGTGTCCTTCTTTGTCTCTTGTAATAGTCTTTATTTTAAAGTCTACTTTGTCTGATATCAGTATTGGTACTCCAGCTTTCTTTTGATTTCCATTTGCATGGAATATCTTTTTCTATCCCGTCCCTTTCAGTCTGTATGTGTTCCTAGGTCTGAAGTGGGTCTCTCATAGACAGCATATATACTGGTCTTTTTTTTTTTTTGTATCCATTCAGCCAGTCTATGTCTTTTGGTTGGACATTTAATCCATTTACCTTTAAGGTAATTATATGTACGTTCCTATTATCATTTTCCTAATTGTTTTGGGTTTGTTATTATTGGTCTTTTCTTTCTCTTGTGTTTCCTGCCTAGAGAATTTCCTTTAGCATTTGTTGTAAAGCTGGTTTGGTGGTGCTGAATTATCTTAACTTTTGTTTGCCTGTGAAGGTTTTAATTTCTCAATAGAATCTGAATGAGATCCTTGCTGGGTAGAGTAATCTTGGTTGTAGGTTTTTCCCTTTCATCACTTTATATATGTCCTGCCATTCCCTTCTGGTTTGCAGAGTTTCTGCTGAAAGTCTATCCATGACTTTAATCTGACAGACAGAAATACTGGTTCTGTAGATCAGCTAAGGCAACACTGCAGTTATAGTAAATGGTGTAGGACATTAAGGAAACAAGGATGAAGCCATAGTCACCCTTCACATTTCATGTTTACTAATAATTATCTGACCGCCCTCCCCAACATTCATACTGAATTCAGGTAGGAGGGAAACTGTCAAGCAGGCTCCCTCCTCTGTTCCTGGAAAGCAAGTGAGTGTTAATCAGCTGTGGGCAGGGTGGGTCCTAGAGTGAAACTCTTCTGGTCAGTGGGAACTCATCTAGAAAGTGAGCCCTGGCAGTTCCACCCTGATTCCTTTTAATGTCACAGTTCATTTGCAGAACCATAACTGGAATCAAGAATTAAAAAGGCTTGTATAAAAGTCAGTAACATTAAACCTTTAAGACTCATGTTTCATGTGTCATAAAAAGTCTATGAAAGGGTTTTATATTCTGTACAGTGTTTTAGTACTTTCAGTCACTTTTTTTTCAACATAACTTTTGTGAACAATTTTATAGCCTCTAAATGAAAAACTAAACTATGTGTCATTCAAAAAAATGTTTTATGGATCACAGAATTTAATAAAAGTACTGCACCATAACAAGTGCCTGATAAACCTTTATTAAAATTCATTAAAAATATTGAAAAATATTTTAACAGAAATTAGACCTCACATTTTGGTAAAAAGGACAATCACTCCTAAGGAAATCTACTTGTTTATCACAAAGGAAGATTCTTTAGTGGGGAAATAATGAATTTTAGGAATAAATAATCTGCTATTCACCATTAGGAAAATATGTCTTTGTTTATGGTAGGAATAATCCTCTTAGCTACCTGTCTGCAAAACTCTTCAATAATTATGGTATATGTAAGAGTTTACTATGTACAAATAAAAATTTTAAAAATGGAAAATATTTCTGATAATATATAAGCTGGTATTTACTTATATTATAACCACATTGGGGCATTGTCCTATTTGCAGTTCTCAGAGGCCAGAGAACAGATAAGACTAGGATTTTCTAATACGTTTGGGAATTCACACTGTTAGGTACATTTTCTTTGTATTATTTTCTGGGTTTTTATATTAATTTTATAACGGCTGCGTAATATTTCATACAGTTCTATAGTTGCCTCCTTTTCTATTTTGTAAATAATACTGTAAAGAAAATATTCACATCTATGTGTTTTTCTTATATTTTATTTTTGCCTTAGGATATTACTATTAATAATTTTACTGGCTCAAATTGCATGAACATATTTTTAATCTTGTAAAATACATTGCCAAATTATTTTTCAGGAGGTTTGAACAAATTTAAATTGCTCCCCTCATTGTATCAGATACTAGTTTAAAAATATTTTGACCAAAATTAGAGATTTTCACTTAAACCTTTGCTAATGTAGCATATGAAACAACACTGTGTTTCTCTAAAATAAATTTTTTTGACATACAAAAATCTGTACATATTTAATATATACACTTGATGTGTTTGAGGATAAGTATATACCCATGAAGCCATCAGCACAATCTATACCATAAACTTATTCATCATATCCAAAAGTTTTCTCCTATCTTCTTATTTATTGTTATTATTCTTTTTTGTCATAAGACATACCATTTTATTATTTCTATAGGATCATGTGTATATAAAGGCTCAAATGCATTCGTGAATCAGTGTGCATAATTTTATTTTATATATCTATATACCTATTTATACATATAGATATATAAAATAAAATACTCAAGAATCTAAAAATCATATAGATATATACATGTATCCATACCTATATCTACATACATATAGATATATAGATACACACACACACACACAAAGGAAAACATTGAAGTTTTTAGGGGAGGTTGTTTGTTATTTTGGAGTGCCAAAGTTTTCAGGGTGTGTGTGTGTGTCTATAGATTTGAAATCTGAGTGGTAGTTGATATTAGACCTCATCTATTCTAGCACCTCAACATAATCAGGTATTTCCACTGCAACACCCCAAATAAAGTACCCAAGTACCCTCTAGTTGTACACAGGCTTTCACTGTGGATCTCCTTTTATGAGGTCTATCATTCCAGGCAAAAGCATGTCTGGTAAAGATTCCCAGGACTAAAATTCTACCATGCTTCTCTTCTCTAAGCAGTGTTCTTGAATGCTTATATTGAAATTTTGGTCTCCACTTTGAAGTCTGAAAGCACACTGGCAATGGGGTGATGGTTTTCTGAACCTCAACATTAGGCTAGTTTCAGAAGACGATGTGTAAGTGAAAGCAAGGGTGCTGCTCCATCTCAGAATAAGAAAGAACCGACACTGTTGTGATTTTAGTTAGCAGATGGTAGTTGAACATCATATTTCTTAGATGTTGGCTAAGTTTCCTTGAACTCTGTTCAAGATTAAAGATTTCTGTTAGTGCCTATATTCATAACTTCTTTGGCTTTTTATGACATCCACTTTATACTAATATCTTTTTCAGCAGCCTTTAATACAGTCTCGTAACACCTTTTAATAACAGCACAGCATGTATCAAGAAAAAAAAGACCTGAAAAAGAGGCAATAAATGGTGATTCACCTAGTTTCCTTGTTTTAAAAAAAGTCATAACTTTTGGATGGATTATTTGTAGAGAAAACACTCAAGGTTCACAGTGATTTCAGGTAGCATAAACCAAAGCTATTTCTGTATTATGTTCTAAGTTTCAGTGTTAATGTCTCTTGTCCTGACAGCAGCCATAATTTATGCTTTTAATTATGCTTTTGTCAGCTGTAAACTCATATTGTTTCTTTACAGTAATGAAGTCACTAGGCAGCAATGTCATTGTCATAAAGTGATGGGACATAATGAGAACATGATTGGAAAAAAATCATGGGCAGAGAATGACAACATATTTAAAGGTGAGTGGGAAAAATTCTGTACGTAAATAAAAACAATACAAGAAGATGTGAAGGTAAAATATATGATTAGAACCTTACAAATACTATATATTATTTCTATACACTGAAGTGACTGTTTTTTGGCTTTCTGTTGAAATTGTAGCATCAAAAGGGTGGGCCAACTTCCAACCAAGCCCAAGCCTTCAGCTACCAAAACAGATGACTCCACCTCATTTTTAAAGACCCCCTGAAAAGGAGATTGTATGATCTTTCTCGGTAATCCAGTTATAAACATATTTGCAAGAAATTCTCCCTTAAGCCCAAAGTATTCATGCTGCATTTTCTCTTACTCACCTTTATTTTTCTTTTTCTTGAATTGTTTAACAAGTCCTGCCAATTTTGCCTCCCAGATACCTTTGCAATCTCTCACCTGCTTTCTATTCTGCTTTTTTCAAAATTCCATCCCATTTTGGTCTTCACAGTGCCACAAAAAAGTCTCTCTAAAATGGAACCCCTACCACTTATTCCTTTGCTTAAAATCCTCTGAAGTTTCACCTTGCCTTTAAATAAAATTTGAACATCTCAATATGGCACAGAGGCTTTTCATAACCTGGACCCTATATGCCTAGCTACTTAATATTTTGTTTTCTGGAAAATCAATTTTTGTCCCTTTTATTTTTCATTATGTAAATAATAACAGCTGACATTCGCTGACCACTAACTATGTGGCAGGCACGCTGCTAAGCAATCTGACCTATTCCTGGGCTTCCCTTTGGTATCACAAATTGTTATGACCTCCCAAATATAAGGAAACTGAGTTGACTTTCTTTTTCTTAGCAATATATCTTGTTTGTTGACTCTCTTTCAAGCACCAGGGATAAAATAGTGAACAACAGAAACAAAACTCTTGCCTTGATAGAGCTTACATTCTGCTTTTGTTTCCATTCAAACAAATTTGGTAATTATTGGTCTCCAAATGGATACGGAGATTTTTGCCAGAGGGAGGTTGCACAGTAAGGAAGATGAATTTGCGGTGAAGGGAGGGAGAATGGGGTGGGCGGGGTAATGGGTGGAAGGAAATGGAAGGAAGAATCATTGTGACTCAATGATTTAATCTGAAGAAGTTTCAATCTGAAAAAGTCTCTAAAGTCAGAGAAGATGTGATTCCCCCTTGACCCTCACCTCCACATATATTCCATGTTCAAGTTACATGTAATTATGCACAACAGCCCGAACTCCAAGGATCTCTTGAGCCTCTCTGCTCTGTGTCACACTGTGCTTACATCCATGAAAACAAGCATTATACAGTATTGCCACCAGAGTCTCCTCAGCCTATGGGCACTAACCCTCGTTAAGTAAGAGTAGCATTAATTCAACTCTAAATCTCCGGTAACCCACGGACAGCCTCCCCAGTATCCTGAAGATTCTCTGGGTCTGTCTGACATCTGCTACATGCAGTTACCTCCCATCAAGCCTCACCCATATCTGTTGCTCCACAATTCTTTCAATACTTGCTTGTGGTCTTACCACACCACTTGGAGATGCAGAGTGTTGTTCCCTGGACCTACCCAAACTGTAAACCCTGAATGGGTGAAAGTGGTGAAGAGGGTCCTTGGAGCCCTCATCACATAGAAGCTGAAGCCAGGCTGTCCTGCCCCACTCTCAACGCATGGCCTCCTGTTGACCAAAGCAGCATGGCTGATGTCCTGAGGGTCACAGAAGGTCTAATGAAGACAAGTCTTTCTGCTTTTACCTGCAGCATAGGATGTAGGATAAGATATTAAGCTCCTTGCTGTCCTTTCCAACTCCTATCCCACTCACAATCCCTCTTGACCAAGCTTCCCTGCCCCTCCAAGCTAAACCCTAAAGCCACTTTCCCAGGCTGCTTGTCCACCCACTGACCACCCATGCTTAGATGGGTCCAAATCCTTGTTTGGAGTCAAAGCACCAGCCCATCTACAACCATGACTTTTCTGTTGGCTTGTTTCTTGATAGATTGGAAACTCCTTGAGGGAAGAGAAGTATCTGCTCCTCTCCATACTGTAACTGTGTCCCTTACTCTGCTCCTCTTTCTAGTCTTTCCCTTTTTCTTACTGATTTACTCAGATGTGATGGTTAATTTTATGTGTCAACTTGCATTGGTCGTGGTACCCAGATATTTGGTCAAACACCAGTCTAGATATTGCTGTGAAGGTATTTTTTTTGATGAGAGTAACATTTAAATCAGTAGACTTTGAGTAAAGCAGATTACCCTCCATAATGTGGGTGGGCCTCATCCAATCAGTTGAAGACCTTAAGAGAAAAGAACGAAGTCCTCCAAGAAAGAAGGAATTCTGCCTCCAGATGGACTTCAGACTCAAGTGGCAATATTACCTCTTCCCTGGGTCTCCAGCCTGCTGACCTGCCCCATAGAATTTGAACTTGCCAGTTTCCATACTTCTGTGAGCCAGTTCCTTAAAATAAATCTCTCTATATAAACACACACATTCTATTGGTTCTCTTTCTCTGGAGAACCTTGACTAATACACCAGACTCCTTTCCATGACCCACTTTTTTAAACCAGTTGGGACTATGAAAATTCGACCTCCCACATCTATTCCTTCTTTCCTCTCTCCCACCCACCTCTTTCCCCTTTCAGCCTCTGCAAAAGTTTTTGGACTTCAAGTATTAACTTGAGACAACTAACTTTTACCCTGAACAAAGTACATTTTTCTTGTAAGAAGACAGTACAAGAATTAAATAGTCACAAGGAGGCAGCACAGTACAGGACTTAGAGTACAGACCTTGGCTGTAGACTGCTTGGATTCGAATCCTGTCTCCTGTGTACAAATGTATGACCTTGGATGAATTATTTAACTCTTTTGTTTTTTGGTTTCCTCATCTGTAAAAGGGGATAAAAATAATTCCTGTCTCATAGAATTATTATGAGGATTAGGAGGTAATAGTTGCAAAGCACTTAGAGCCAATGCCTGAAATGTGGTAAGTGCGAGCAACAAACGCTGGTGGCATAAATAGTGATTGTATAGCTCCCATTATAAGCTATTTAACTATGGCTGAGGACCAAGCTGGATCTGTTAATAGCGATCCATCATTTTATGGTATATTCCCATGACTGTAGAAAAAAACAAAATTGTTTATCTTTCTTTTCTGACTATAACCATCATATATTTTTATCTGTAGAGAAGATAGAGATACAGAGACACAAGGAAGAAATTAAAACATCTAAAACTGAACTCTGCAGATCAAGGACTAGCAAACGTTTTCTGTCAAGGGTCAGGTGGTTGATATTTTAGGTTTGTAGGCCGTGTGGTCTCTGTGGCGACCACTCAGCTCTGCTGTCGTATTGCAAAGGCAGCTACATGAATGGGCACAGCTGTGTTCAAAAAAACTTAAAAAAAAAACAAGCTTTGGGTAAGATTTGGCACCTTGGGCCATAGTTTGCTAACCTACTTTACAACAGGTTATAAATTATAACCTGACACATTAGTGAATTTGTTTTCTGTAATTTTCCTATGCATATCTATGTTTAAATCATTGTAAATATAAGTTGCAGTCCTGCCTTTCACTGAATATTTCTATTGTAAATAACTGACGAAGAACTTTAAGCATATATTTGTTTTTGCCTTCTGCTTAATTCCCTAGGATAAATGAAACGCGCCAATGTGAGTTCTTTCAGAGAAAACTCAGAGCCAGGACAAGAAGGGGAGAGCCAGGATGAGTGCTTATGGGGATGTCATAGTGGGCTTAGTGGGCTGTCCCCCCAACTCCCCCTTGCTCAGAGGCTTGTAAGGGGCTTTGTCCTGTCCTGCTGCCCATTCCAGCACCAGGGCTCAGCAGCTTGTCAGCTCTGAAGTTGGTTCCCAAGGGCCTGGGTATCACTGGCTGAGATGGGTGGGTTCTCCAGTACAGGGATATTCAGGCGGTGGGTCTGCCGCTTGGTCACCACAGCAGAGAGCATGCTGTGAGGTGGGCGTTTCCCCCACCCTTGTGATTGGCAGTAAACCAATCTGATGGCATGGAGCTTGGTCTAGGTAGGATTCTGAGATCACCCGTGGCTGTGGCTCCTACCTGCCATAACCCTCTCTTCCATGGAAGCGACCCTTGACCATTCTACTTAAAACAGCCATACACCTCTGCTCCCTTCCCTGCCAATTAAAACAATTTCTCCATCGCTCTTACCAACATCTGACATGTTATTTAATCATTTGCTTGCTTATTGTCTATCTCCCCCCACCAGAATATCAGCTCCAAGAAAACAGGGATTTTTGTCTCTTTGTGTACTGTCAGGCACAAACTAAGCATTCAGTAAACATTTGTAGAATGAATGGGTCATATTACCAAATTGTTTACAAATCCTTATTATCTGGAATTATTTTCTAGAAAGCTAAAGAAATTTACACTTCTACCAGCAGAGGATGAACGTGTACTTCTTCCAACACCTGCATGAATGTTATGTGTAATGGTCTAAAATTTTATTTTGGTCATTTTACTGTAAATTGCTTTTCTTTGATTACTGTGCATTGCTTTTCTTTAAATTGTTTCTTTACATCCTCTGCCCATCTTGAACAAATTAATTGAAACCCAGAAAGTTTCATTCTAGAGCTCCTTACTCCCTTCGGTTTGTCTAATCAGTTCTACATTGGATTTGTTGGGAGCAGGAACACAGGTGTTCAGCTGCTTGTGAGGGCGTGGAGGTCATCCTTCCCAGCTTAGAAAGTCCATTTTAGATCCGGCTATAAAGGTTATGAATATTCTGATTAACTTTATGTATATGTATTAAAAATGGTGGGATTTGGGCAATTTTCCAGAACTTTCAAATACTAAAACTACACTGGATTCAATTCTTTTTTTTTTACTCATAGGGTACCTCTTAATGATCTAGACAAAATTTCCACTTCATTTTTTGACTATTGACTGATGTCATATATACATACGAACAGGACCATTCTAGAATAGCTTGGAAAAAAATAAGCGTGGTTGTTTAGGTGATCACAGACTTTAAGCATATTCAAGTTTAAAACATGAATCCTATTTAAATTGATAAACCATTCAATTATTTCTCAAATACAGTCTCAATCCCTCCTGAAAATTCATGGTCAAATAGGTGGGGGGTGGGTGGTATATAAAATAACTGCTTCCAATGTATATTTTTAAGGGCATACCTTCAATAGCATTACAAATACATGTCAGAGACACTAGAAATTCTAAAGATGAACATTTCCGCTTATATGTGCATTTCACTTAAGTTAATAAAATACACTATTTGAGTAGAGGGACATGGGGTGGGTGAGAATGAGAGCAGATATTTACGTGGGTTTGCACTTTTAAAAAAAATATCTCTAAAGCCTGCTCTTTTCGTGAGCAAATCTCTTTTTCTTCCCTTGCTAATAGATATATTCTTATAATAGAGACTTGTAATTGAAGCTTGCAAATAGCATTATAAAAGAAATAAATATTTTAATTTTAATAGCAATTATAAAATTTCTATAACTCAGAAATCTATACATCATTATAATAGACCACTCACTCATCCATACTTAAATTTCCATGCTTGTTGAGTTTTTCCTTAAAGATAATCAAATAAGGCTCTTTGCCTATAAATTATACATTTATCTTGTAACTAATTAAAATGATTTGATCGTATATCCTAGAATGTTAGTTGTTTGTTCCTCCTTCTTCTTTTTACATATCAGGAGATGATTTCAGTCAATCATTAATGTGTTTTTCTTTGTTCAACCACAAAATATTCATTTGGAAAGATATTTCGAATCGGATCATTACTTTTAAAGTGACTTGTACACATGCCAGTTTTTCTGCATGTTTTGACAAATGACACATTTCCTTTGGTGCTTCCTTGTGGGTAACAGTGTGTGAGGATGTGGTGTTGGAAAAATTTATTACAGTTATTTTGCAGTTGATATTAAAGCATGTGATATATTATACCAGGTGTCTGACCTTTAAAGATCTTAGGACCTAATTCATTACAACATAAAATTTACATATTATTCAACTTTGCTGCAGATCTTTTATGAACAAGTCATGGTGTGTATTATATCAGGATGGAGAGGAAAAAGTCAAAGCTCGTGCCAGGAATTGAAGTCTGAACCCCAAGCTTGGTCTGTTTGTGGTGCTTCTGTGAATTTAAGTGAGAGTGAGGTAACCACCTAACGGTCATTCAAAATTAAATCAGGGAGGAAACGGCATGGAGTACAAAGTGGAAATTTTGTGAATTGAGGAAGCACATCTTTTTCTGAACCTCACCTGGTCTTCTCTAATCTGTGGTGCGATGAAAACATCTAAGAGAGGTTGAGGAAAGACAGCCCTGGAAAAGTATCTTTAAGGAGTTAAGTCTGTGATTCAGCCAACAAAATAATACTTACTTACACAATGATTTTTCATGTCTGACATAAAAATACAAAATAAAAAGTTAATATAAAAAATTATTATGAAATACCTTAGGGGGAAAATAAATGTATTTGAAATAGTGTATATCTAACAGTTTTTAAAAGAAAAAAAACTTGCTGCCTGTTGTAGCAAATTAGATCTGATTAATCTTAAAAGATTATGTGTTTTTGGAAATCAGATAATGCTATTTTAATTCTTTTAAATAGATTCACGATTTCCTTTTCAACAACCGCTAGAATAACCTTATTCTCATAATTTACTTTTATCTTATTTGGGTTTTATATATAAAAACTCCATTAAATTAGAAGGTCCTACTTTAAAAAAAAATGCATATATCTACACAACGGCAGTGGAAATATTCATTTGTAAGGTCCTGTTCCACTATGGTTTCATACCACTCAAAAATCCATAAAGCTGATTGATAATAATATCTTTTCCTGAGGAGACCATGATGGTATGACAGAAAAATAAGTCTAAATCCACCTTTTTATAGAGACTACAAAATAATTCGAGTTAATGCTAATGAGTTATTAATAACAATATAATCCAAACAATATTTAAAGATTCAGTTTGCTATCAAACATAATGTTTCCTTATTCTGCAGTCTAATTAGCAAGGAGGAAGCATTTTAATATGAAATAATGATTTTCTAAATTAGTTTGCTGGAAGGTATAGAAATATGCTTGAAGGCTTTTAAAATTTCTTTTTTCTAATTTTAAATAAACATATGGAGGCAATGGAAACAGGACAAAATTTAAAAAGCCATAAGTGTTGTAAGGGTGAGTTGCTTCTAGCAAATGCAAACTAATCTCTCAGACGAATGGCACACTGAGAAAGTGCTGTGTATTCACAGTAGAGGGCACTGTCTTCTAGTTCTACCTCAAGATGAAAGAGAAGGTCACTCAGTCTATTGATAAATCACACCGCCGTGATTCCTAACTGACAGCTCAAACAAACATCAAGCTGGATGAGGGAGAACAAAAGGCCATCAAGCAGCCATTTTCTTGACACTTTTATTCAATCACCAGCAGATTGCTTACGACAGCAATAGCAGCTGTTTTGTCTTCATCTTTCCACATTTGATAAAAGGTGTCAACTCAAATTTTTGTAAATAATTCACTTACCCCTACTGCACACACCAGCACTGTTCAGCATATGTATTTTGTGTGAGCCGATCACTGAGGCGGGTCAGAGCTCAATGACATCCGCTGAAGGTCATCTGTGAGCTAAAAGGAAGTCTCGATAAAACTATACAGCCCCTCAAGGTCAGAGATAAGAACTACGGGTAGATATTTGTGATGGGAACAAAAGGTTAAACAACAGGGAGAAAAAGTATGAAAATGCTTCCTTTAATATACGAGTCGTTTTCTTTGTTTAAGAAACCTCATTCCTAGCTCCTTGGTCAATTATCAATGGAGGGTGTTTGTAAAGCCACCTAAGAGATTAAACATCTAAATTGTTCTTTCAAAAGTTTGAAAAAAAATATTATTTGTAGCATGCTATTCATCATGACTGTACGGCAGCCAGGGCTGCAATTTGTTTCTATGTTCTTTTTAAAAGAATCATAAAAAGTGTGTCAAAAATTAATACAGTTAGATAGAATTTCATTTATCTAGTTCATTTAAAATTCTACCCTGAAATGCATTTAGGCTTGAGAGCTGAGAAAAAAAATAGAGAAAGAAGGTGTTTTATATCCTAAGAGCTTCATTTGCTTTAAGGGCTTAGAGAAACTAATAGAGAAATCCTTGAATTATTGCAATAAGATACTCTATCTGTTGTTGGCAGTAGCTAAAAGTGCTGAGATTAAAAAATGACACATCCTTCAATGCTGGGTTGTTTTTTCAGTTACATTACTAACAAAAATAAATCTAAACAACAAATGGTCACTATTTGGTTTATATTTTCTAATAGGAAAAGTCCATGCGCTTTTGAGATCCTGTCTTAGTTCCAACTGCAGGGAGATTTATTACCTGTAATTGATGTGCACAGAGATCAAAGAGCAGCTTCCTTACATTTTCTCCTATTCTTTCTCCCTCAGAAATCAGGGGGCAATAACTCTTGCAATTTCATTGGAACTGGTGTAAAAGAACAAAATGAACCTGGGTAAGGTACTGCCACAGTAATCCAGGGCGTTAAAAACATTTAAAGATCCCAAATGAGTAATCCAATTTCTGATGGAAAGTCAATTCCCACAAGAAGAATTAATATTTTCACATTAATAAATTATAGGACAAACTAAGATTTGGAATAATGTTTTAATCTTCTGAATTTAAAAGCTCAGTGTAGGACTTCCCTGGTGGTGCAGTGGTCAAGAATCTGCCTGCCAGTGCAGGGGACACGGGTTCAAGCCCTGGTCCAGGAAGATCCCACGTGCCGTGGAGCAACTAAGCCCGTGTGTCACAACTACTGAAGCTTGTGTGCCTAGAGCCTGAACTCCACAACAAGAGAAGCCACTGCAATGAGAAGCCCCTGCACTGCAATGAAGAGCAGCCCCTGTTCACCGCAACTAGAGAGAGCCCGCGTGCAGCAACGAAGACCCAACGCAGCCAAAAATAAATAAAATAAATTTATTTAAAAAAAATAAAGCTCAGTGTTACTTTTTCACGTTCTCTCTAGGTTATCATACATTTGCACATTCTGTTACTGAGCATCATATGTCATCTTATATTAGAATTTATCTTATGTATAGTTCTTATCTTCTCAACTGGACTGTGGGAAGGCAAGGGCAAGAAACATCTCTTAATAATTGCACAACATTGATACTTTCATATTTTCATAAAGCATACAAAGTACTTGCATATCATCTTTGATCTTCGTAATAATCTCATGAGGGGGTCAGATCAGCAATTATCATCTCCACATTGTAGGTAAGGAAACTCAGGTCCAGAAATGCACAAGATAACCCTGTATGTATGTTAGTGGAAGCAGTACTCGACCCTAGGTGTTCCAGCAGGTACCCCAATGCTCTTTCACATAATCTCAATACAGACAGAGAAACAGATTCCTAGCAAAGGGTCCCAAGATGGAGCACAGTGCCGGCACATGGCAGACATTCAGTACACTGTTAAATAAATAATAACTGTATGTATTTAGGCCAGAGAGATGTACGATAGCAAACCCAAAAGTGTTTTCTATTTTTATGGATAACAATGATTTAGTCAGTAGATCAATTCTAGAGTAAATATGTCTTGTGGGCAAGAAAACTAAAAGAAGTGTGATCTCTTTGGTCTGGAGGAGCTTTCATACTGGGCAGGGGCTAGTTGTATTTTCAGGGTGAAATGCGGATAATGATCACAGTTTTATTGTCTCATTGGATTGCTGTGAGGATCAAAAGAGACTGTCTGTGAAAGCATTTTGTGAGCTGGGAAGTGCCATATATACTTGTGAACTGCTTTGTTGTGATGAAGACAGTGCATGACGACTGCCAGGTGAGGGTGACATTGAGTTCAGAGGGAGATGAAGCTCTTCCCAGAGGAGTGTGGGAAATTTTGAAAGCTTGATGGTAAAAGGCGTTTCAAGAGGGCAGGGAGATGTAAACCCAAAGCCAGAGGCAGAAAAGAGTGAGACGTGTTTAAAGGAGAATGAGTTGCCTGATAGGAGTGTTTATAGAAGGGAATAAAAAGATTTATGTTTGGAAAGATAGGTTAGGGTGTGTTTGGGGACGTTTTGCAGTGTTGGTACCAGCTGAGGGAATCTGATCTCAAATGGAAACATGCAGTTTATTGTGAGAATGGTGATTACTTTCCATTTGGTTAATTGCATATGAGGAAATCAGAAAAGACTTTTAGAGAGCTAACCAAATTCTTCAAGAGAAAAATGACTCTTATGCACACAGGGAATGTGTAATTACTGTGGTTCTCCAGATAGTGAATAATAATAATAGCTTACCTTATTGGGTACATGTTATATGTCTCATGTTGTTCTAAGCAAGTTATTTACATTAACTCATCTAATCTTCGTAATTGGAGAAACTATTCCCATTTAACAGATAACTGCCCTTAAAAGGTTAAATAGCTCATCCCAGGTCACATCACCAGGAAACTGCAGAGCAGAACTCAACCTCAGGAAACCTGGCCTCAGAGCCTGGCTCCTATGCTGTTGTGGTCCTGATGCATCGTTAAGTCCAAAAGCACATCGCAAGTAGTGATATCAGGTGTGTTCACTTGGTGAAAATTCATCGATTTATGCAATTTTTGGTATGTATGTTATACTTTAATAATGAGTTAAGTTAGTGCTACAACTAAAAAAAATATTCTATTACCTACAGAAGGAAAGAGTATTAAGATATATATAAAATGTTAATCTGATGAGCTTTAATTATGAGGAATAGGAATAATTTCAATTTTCTTCATTTTAGTTGTCTCTGTTTTCTAGATGTTTGACAATTATCCTGTAAAACTTTTGTAATAAGAAATCTTGTTTTAAGCGAACAAGGAAAATTTCTGGTGAGGAGGAAATGAAACGAACATTGATTTAAACAATAACTGTGAGTACTATCATATTAATTATTTATCTAGTTCTTGAAATAACCTTTGGAAGAATTTGGTACTATTTGTTGCCATTTAAGCATAAGATGAATTTCAGAGAGGTAAATAACAAGCCCACGTCACACACAGCATTCGGAACACAACTGAAAGACACAGGATCTGAATCTAGGACTGATTCCAAAACCCAGGAAAAAATAAAGAGAATTCAGGCATGGAGAAAAGAAATTCTAGAAGATGAGTTCTAATTTGCTGTAGTAAGACAATTAATCATCTTGAAAATTTGCTAAATAGAAAGAAAGCAAAAAATAAAGATTTCCTATTATACAAAGGCCAGTATAGCTTGAAGCTTAATAAGCAGCCTATGAATTCTTTAGTATAGCTTATTGAGAAGAGGTGATAGCTTAATTTTCTGACTCATCATTGGATGCCTTGCCCAAACAAAGCTGAATAAATCATTAGATCTTGTGCATGGCCCTGGGAAGTCTGATTCAAAGATATTATTTATTCTGTATAAAGTTCTTTTGTTTGATTTTGCTTTCATTTCATTTTGTTTTACCCAGTCCCCCCTTTTTTTCCTAACGATGCCCCATTTTTTTCTGGACATTTTACAGTAACTAATTATACTGGACATGAAGCAATTGTGTAATTGCCCAATTTGGAAGAACTAAAATGACCAAAGCAGTTAAAGATTTTAAATGTTTTCTGAAGAACTGGGCAGAGAAGTGAAGAAAGAGACAATGGATTCTGCTGATACAATAAGAAGGGGAAACCATTAAGCTTTCCAGTTTTAAAACAGACAAAGCCAGAAACTCAATTGCATGTAACTTTGGCCAAATTACTTGAACTCATTGTTTTTCTGTGAACCAAGTGTAAAGTGGTATAAAAAGACATTCACCGGGCCCCGAAGACTCTATATTTGACTTGAGGTGCTTGAGGATAAATAAATTATGTCTTTATTAGTTCAGGCTGAGACAAAAAGGTGAAATACAGTTCTCTGCAAAAAGGTGTTTTAAAGGTTCATTCTGTTTTTTCTCCCACAATTTTTCTCATCTACCCAGGTGGCCACTTCACAGTTTATTGCTGAGTTCTTAGGAGCTTGGGTAGCTGGCTATAATAATAATAACAATAAACATGGATATGTTTGTTCAGTAGATAAAAGTGCAGAAGGGAAAAACCTGTTTTTTATTTTTATTTTTTGCGGTACGCGGGCCTCTCACTGTTGTGGCCTCTCCCGTTGCGGAGCACAGGCTCCGGACACGCAGGCTCAGCGGCCATGGCTCACGGGCTCAGCTGCTCCGTGGCATGTGGGATCTTCCCGGACCAGGGCACGAACCCGTGTCCCCTGCATCGGCAGGCGGACTCTCAACCACTGCACCACCAGGGAAACCCAAAACCTGTTTTTTAAATAACAACTTTCATGATATTTTTCCGTATTGGAACACAAATAGTTGTGTAGTTGCAATGTGGCCTTGCATTTTCTATTTTTATATATGCCAGTATTTGGTGTTTTCTTATGGTTATCTCTGAAATTACTGATTCTGGGAAAAAACAGGGAAAATTCATAAGGTTGATGTTAACTCCTAGAAAATTCCAGAATGTATGGCTAAACAAATGATTTTTGGTAATTCTTAGAACTCAACAAGACTATCTAAGAGTTAGTTATGTCAAACAAATGTTTTAAAAAAACATGTGAGAGTCTCCTAAGATATTCAAATATTCCTGCCTTAATGAGCCTTTATTGATCACCCTTCTTAGAACTGTAACCTTTGTTAACTTTTTGTATTCCCCACCCCTGCTTTGTTTTTCTCCTTAGCATTTTCTGTCATCTAATATGCTATTGTTTTTTAATTTTTTTTTAAATAGAACTTTACTGGAGTATAATTGCTTCACAATACTGTGTTAGTTTCTGTTGTACACCAAAGTGAATCAGCCATATGCATACGTAAGTCTTCAGATCCCCTCCCTCTTAAGCCTCCCTCCCACCCTCCCTATCCCAACCCTCTAGGTCATCACAAAGCACCGAGCTGATCTCCCTGTGCTAAGCTGCTGCTTCCCACTAGCTAACTAATGCACTATTTTATTACTTATTTTGTGCTTTCCTGTAGAATGTAAGCTACATGAAGAAAGGTTCTCCCCACCTCCCCCAGTCCTGTTCTCTTAGCTGCTGTATTCTCAGTATCTAGGACAGTCCATGCTACATACTAGGTGCTGAAGGCAGAAATATCTCTGCAAAGATATTGAAATACAGACTGAATGATAATACTGTTATTCGGATTGAAAGATCAATGTCCTAAAGACAATCTCAAGGAAGGTCTCGGATGCACTAAGTACTTTATAGCTCTGATGATTCTCACCAATCGCTGTTGAAAAGATCAAAGGCAGGCTCAGGAAAACTTTTGATACACCTAAGCGAGGAAGAATTGTTATACAATGACAAAACCAACTTTAACTTGATTTTTGAGGGTCTAAAACTCTGAACTCAAGCAAGAAAGCTAAAGCACAGTAGAAAAAAGATATGATCTTATTTATTGAATTGAAAGAGCTGTATAGCAGTGAATAATTTACTTAATTTTCCAAGACCTGAGTTTTTTCTCCTCTGTATTAGATGGACCTGACTAGACGTTACGTGTCTTGTAAGTACTGAGATTTCTTGATCTTCTGAACCTAAAGACTGGGCAGTCAAATGGAAGTCATGGCAGTTAACCAGTGGAGGGAGAGGGACAGAGGTGGCAGTTATGGGAGCTGAAGGGACAGGGCCAATAAGACAAGGGCCAATAGTGGTTGAAGAGATGGATGTAGCTGAGCAGGCTGAGATGGAGAAGTGGGTGGAGGAAGTAGAAAAGGAAGAGGAAGGGGACGTCCCTGGTGGCACGGTGGTTAAGAATCCACCTGCCAATGCGGGGAATATGGGTTCGAGCCCTGGTCTGGGAAGATCCCACATGCCGGGGAGCAACTAAATCCGTGTGCCACAACTACTGAGCCCGCACGCCTAAAGCCTGTGCTCCACCACAAGAGAAGCCACCGCAATGAGAAGCCTGCGCATCGTAATGAAGAGTAGCCCCTGCTCTCCACAACTAGAGAAAGCCCACGTGCAGCAACGAAGACCCAACGCAGCCAAAAATTTTAAAATATATAAATAAATGAAAAGGAAGAGAAGAGAAAGTGGCAACGTCTTTGTCCTCGTCTCTGTGCTCTTAAAACCCTTCCTCCCCTCTCTCATTTCTGCTTTGATAGGAACACATTATCTTTGGGGAATAAGGCAAAACAAAACAACCCCCCCCAAGGCTTTTTTTAAAGATTTATTTTATTGAAGTATAGTTGATTTACAATTTTGTGTTTATTTCTGCTGTACAACAAAGTGATTCAGTTATACTACATATACATTCTTTTTCATATTCTTTTCCATCATGGTTTATTACAGGATATTGAATATAGTTCCCTGTGCTATACAGTAGGACCTGCTGTTTATCTATTCTACGTATAATAGTTTGCATCTGCTAATCCCAAACTCCCAATCCAACCCTCCCCAGCACCCCCTTCCCCTTGACAACCAAAGTCTCTTCTCTATGTCTGTGAGTCTGTTTCTGTTTCGTAGATAAATTCATTTGTGTCATATTTTAGATTCCACGTATAAATGAGATCATACGGTATTTGTCTTTCTCTGTCTGGCTTACTTCATTTAGTATGATAATCCCTGGATCCATCCATGTTGCTGCAAATGGCATTATTTCGTTCTTAACTCCCCAAATCTTGAATAAAGCTAGGAATGGGATTCCACTGGCAAATGGAAACAATTGCTGTCAGGAAAGTTTTGTGCCAATGCTTCAAAATTTAGGTAGCAAAACACATTCTCAAGTGAGTTGGCATTTCTATACATGATAAAGACCTGCCTCTCAGGTGGAACACATCAGATTCTATTAAGGTAGCCATTGTTTTGGTTGTGTAGATCAGTGGTCCTCAAACCTTAGTGTGCATCAGAAACAACTGAAGGCTTGTTAAACACATTGTTTTTGGTCCCATTCTTAGAGTTTCTGAACCAGTACGTCTGAGATTGGACTCAAGAATATGCATTTCTAAGGCAGTCTCAGCTGATGTTGATGCTGTGTGGGTCTGGTGACCACACTCTCAGAACTATTGTGCAGGCTGCGTTCTGCAGTAGGGTGCCTGGCCATGGGGCAGTGTGTGGAGGATGAAATCCATAGGCTGTCTTGGCTGGAAGTCACACCAAGGAACCCCTGCAGCCCCACTTTGGTTTAAGATTCTGTTATGCTTAAGTACGGAAAATGATGTTAAACTCACTGTTGATATAACCCACTACCCCTTTTCAAATGGCGGAAATAGACTCCATGACGAAAACATGTGGAGTGAAATAAGGTTTCGTTGAAATTCTCCTTCATAATTGCTACCATTTATTGGTGAAGAGAAAGGGAAAAATAATGTTGGTCCTGAAGTTGAGAGATAGATTCTAGACCCTGCATTGACTTTAACCAGTTGTGTGATCTTAGACAAGTCACTTAATCTCCTGGATTCTGTCTTCTCATCTGTAAGATGAAACTGTCAGTCTATGTGATGTTTAAGATCTCTTCCTGCTCTAAAATTCATTTTGTATGATTCTAAGTCAGAGGAGGCATTTACACCACAGTGGCAATTGACCAGTTTATCTTTGTGGCAGTTGTATCGCTTTGGAGAGTTGTTCTTTATTAATGAAAGAAGGTCTTAGTGATATTTTCTTGGAAATTGAATGCTAAGTTTCTAACAGTACCTAAAACACAGTACTCAATAATATTCTATCCTTTCCCTTTCTTTTCTTTATTCCTAATGTTAATGATTCCTTGGCAAAATTTAAGTATTTTGTTTTTAGTTCAGATTAGAAAATCTATCATTTTTAGGGAAATGTAATAAAAATTTAGACCCTTCTTTGGTACTTATAATCCTGTCACTCGTGCTGGTTGTTTATGCGTTTTGCCACCAGATAGCAGAATTACTCTTGTTATAATCTTTTTTATGACTTAGATATGTTTATTTTTTGGAGATTCTTTGATAGAGAAATGTGGGAGAGGAAGTCCTCTTTACTTTTATCTGAGGACAATTGATAATGGAGAGAAAAGCCTTCTTGAGGTGAATCCACTTAAAAATACTGGCCAAAATGTGATCAGGAAAAAAAGGTTTGAGTGGGCTTTATCTTGAAAAATAAAATTAAGAGTTATAAAAAAATATGTTCAATTGCTCTTATATTTTAACCAAATTTAGATTTTATTATATTTTGAATGGTGTACCAAAAAATGAATCAAGTTTTGGGTTTTTTTGGCAGAATCCAGTTTGTGTTCTGTTGGTTCAGTTCTGTCTCCTGAAGGAAGAGTTGCTGTCTTGGCTTATTTGCATAGTATACTTATAAAAGAAATCTTTTTGTAAAAGAATAATTTTTGTAAAGTTATTCAAGGACTTTATCAGTGTTTGCATAGGCATCCCTTAATTCTTTGACATTAGAATCCATCTCTTTGGAAACACATTGTGTCATCATACTTGTTGAAATTTCTCTTCTTCGATTGTTGACTGATTTAACTCTTTCCAGTTGCTTTGTCACTGGCTTTGCATGTGCTCTGAACAGTCTTAGGACAGCATTTTCCTTGACCTCATGAAATCCTGGATGTTTGGTAAGATTTGCAATTTTATTTGGTTGTTGTTTACAAAAGCATGTTAACCTGAAATATGGGTATAGACATTAGTGTTTTGGGAAAAAGGATTACTTTTCTAGGAGGGGCTTTATTTATGTTGTATTTAAACAATCAGCCTAAAATCTGTGTGAGTGTGTGTGTGTGTGTGTGTGTGTATACTGTATAAGAAAACATACAGGCTTTCAACGTATCTTTGTTTCATAGTTTTAAAGCATTTTCAAATTGAGTTTTGTTTCCATTTATCAAAAGCATACAAAGGCCTTATCAGTAAGGTTAAGCCCAAACTCAGTGGCTTAAAACAGCAATCACTCGTTCTCATGTATTTGCAGGTTGTCTGGGTATTAGCTGGGATAGAGTGACTACAGGTAAGAGGGATTTTTGAATGATGATTAATTTTATAAGAGGTCAGTTCAATAGGAAATTTTTTCTGGTGTGATACATTTTCTTTCTATGAAGCAAACTTCAATGCTGTCTGAGTTCTAATCCTGGCTCTGTTGCATCCTAACTGTGTTATCCTGGATAATTTACTTATCTTTCAATGCCTTCATTCCTTCATCTGTTAAGTGGGGATAATAATAAGACTCATTTCATTGGTTTTTATGAGGACTGAATGAGGTAAGCAACCTAGTACACGTAGAGTGGTTAATAAATGTTAACTTTTATTGTTATTAAGAGAAAAAGTTCTCTTATCGTGATTAAAAGGCTAATGAGCTGGGTAAAGGGGGAGGGGAAAAGCATAGAGCTGGAGAAAGAGGTAGGGTTTGAATTTATCTTTAGTTCTCCTATCATGTAAATCAAGGAAGTTGGTAGAATGAACATTTTACTTTATTTAATAAGTATATTTAAAATATGTGTTAATATATTTTCTTCATTAATAATATAAGTATATTGCATATTTAATAAATACAGTGCCATTCTCTGTGTGCCTGACTCTTTGCAAGAACTTAACAAATATTAACTCATTTAATTCTCATATCAACCCTAGGAGATAGATATGATTATTGTCTGCATTTTATAGACGAGGAAATCCAGGCACAGGGCAGAGAGGTCATAAACTTCCCCAAGGTCACACAGCTGGTGAGCAGCAGAGGTGGGATTCAAAGGCACAAGGGTCTGGCTGCAGAGCCTGTGGTCTTAAGGCTGTGGGGCTTGTCTATTACAGTGAGAAGCATCTCAGCAGGCTGAGGAGGTAGATGGTCCAAAATATAGATATTTAACTCAGGGACAGTGTTTGAGGACTTGGCTTTATTCTTTCCTTCTGAACCTGAAGGTTTGAAGCTGTCCTCTTTTCTCTGTCCATTTGTCTTGCATTCTCCCCTCCATGCAGCTTATTCCAGGATGGGAAAGCGATTCCATGGGCATTAACTGCAGGCTGCTGAAGGCTCGCTTCTTACAGATGTGGAGCCTTCCGGGGCTCACTGACTTTTCATTCTCCTTCATACGAGGGGGAGAATCCAGATCACCATATTGGGCTGTTTTTGCTCTTCAGTGATAGGATTTTTATTGCTAACTTAAAGAATATGGGATAACTGAAAACAACCTAGGTTTTACATCTAACTCTATTCTGTACAAAGAAGAACACGTCATGCTAATAAATCTTCTGTCCAGAAAATACATCCACACAAGGCAAAGGGTGATGTTTGTAAATATAATTGAATTGAACTTCACTTTCGTGCCTTTTGTGGGGCATAGTTCAGACATGAGGAGTATGCAGTTCTGAAATGCTATCCTGTGGGTCAGCATTACAGGTAATTGCCCATTTGAGTTCTAAGATGATGACTTATCATAAACTTAGCTGAAGCTCTGAAATGCTCAGCTACATAAAACTGCAATTGTCATGGACGGGCTGGTCAACATGTGCAGCAATGCTCAGTATTTGGAATTACGTATTTTTATTTGGTTTTGTTTACATCTCAGCTGAAGCAGCTCTCTTCGATCCAACAAAGATAGGGTGGTTTTTATTAAAAATTTAACACACATCTCCTAGCAATATTTACTTTAATGTGGTAAATCAAGAAATTCTTCTTTTTCTGAATGAGATATGTTGGTAAGATAAACTCAGTGCTATAAGATAAATATTAACTTTATAATGAAAACTGCAGAATGCCTTGTCTGGTAGGTCCCTTGTATCTGTATTTCTCTCAGGAGATGGAAGCCATCCATGCTTCTTGCTCTACCTTGCATGAGAGGCAATGGTTTAGATTTTAATCCTTAATTATCTGTCCTAGCTCTCTTTCTAGTGCCATCTCATCCTGTGTGTTCTTCAACTTCTAATTTAAAAAATATTGAATATGTTTACTCATGCAAAAGACGAGCTGATTTGAGAGTTACAAAAGTACAACCAGGCACTTTTGCATGTAGTAATCCATGGAGGAAATACAAACTTTAGTAGACAAAATTCATTGGTGAAAAGGAGATTTTTGAAAGTATTGAAGGTAAAAAAAGTCTTCTAGGAGCTTTGATGAACACGACCTAAAACACTTCCAATTAGAAAATGTTTGAGTGGAGTGCAAAGAACACCTGTGATAGTTTTGATAAAGTTACTGTTTTAGAAAGAATTGAGATATACTGCTTTTCGCCACGGTGAGTGTCCCTGTATGGGTACCTTCACGCAGTGGCACCAGTCATGAATCCTGTAAGTGACCTATTAATAACGGCAATATGAATGAAATGTGCTGCCTGGAAAATGAGGTTGCCTGGTTCTCATAAAATACCATTTTCTTTTCATAATTTATAGGATGTATTGTCCAAGGAGATGAAGTATTTCATGTTGGTCAGTTTGGGCTCTGCAGAGGCCTAATACTATGTGGAATATTTTAATGGTTGACTGATAAAACATTATTTCCTGCAACTCAGCCCGTTTTTGATTACAAACATCAAGGCTACAAACAATTTCTTACTTGGTTTATCTCTCGAGTAGTTACAAATGCTATAACCTAAATAAAGCAACCAAGCGACTACATTTTTATTGTGTGCTATTTAACCCGTGAAAAATTCAGAATTAAAGATGTGGTCCTTGCTTTCAAGAGGCTGATAGTCTTGGAAGCAAAAGATTAGATTCCTGTAAAAACTATATTAATCAACCAATTCCATCAGTTGTTTTTATGTTGAACTGATTGTGATTTGCTACACCAGTTCTTCTTCTTCTTCTTTTTTTTAAATTGAAGTATAGTTGATTTACAATGTTGTGTTAGTTTCAGGTGTACAGCAAAGTGATTCAGTCACAGCCATATATACATATGTGTATATATGTATGGAATCTAAAAAAATGATACAGATGAACTTACTTACAAAACAGAAATGGACTCACAGGCATAGAGAACAAACTTATGGCTACCAAAGAGGAAAGGTGGGGAGGGATAAATTAGGAGCTTGGGGTTAACAGATACATGCTACTATATGTAAACAACAAGGACCTACTGTGTAGCACAGGGAACTATATCCAGTTTCTTGTAATAACCTATAATGGAAAAGAATCTGAGAAACAATTCCATCATCTTTACATAGTCAACGCCTATAGGGAATCATACTCAGAATAAATACATTTCTAATCTTCCCTTGAAACTCATGCATGTTGATTACCAGCAGGAAACAGATACAAAGATTAGATCTGAAATGCTTTGAGCATTTAGAGCTCATCCAATGTGTACAATAGATGGCAGAAAATTTCCTTCTTTAAAAAAATATTTTGTGCATTTTTAAAGCGGAAGAGTGCTCAAACTATACCCATTCTTTGAGATTTGCAAGGTTCTTTTTTTTCGGTACGCGAGCCTCTCATTGTTGTGGCCTCTCCCATTGCGGAACAACAGGCTTCAGACGCGCAGGCTTAGTGGCCATGGCTCACGGGCCCAGCCGCTCCGTGGCATGTGGGATCTTCCCGGACTGGGCACGAACCCATGTCCCCTATATCGGCAGGTGGACTCTCAACCACTGCACCACCAGGGAAGCCCAAGATTTGCAAGGTTCTTTACAAAACATGAGTCATATAATCAAGTTTGTAAATAATCTGTGTAAAAGAATGTTGCAAAAACTGTATTTGACATCCTATGTGTGCTTGAGCTTGTTCTCTTTTGACACCTACCACATCCTGTCTGTCCAGGCTCTTTGCTTTCCTTCTGTGACAGGGCAAATATTGGCAAATGCTTTTTCACGTTTCCATCCCAAGCCTATAAGTGTTATGACAGGAGTAGTTGGAGTCTCAGTCAGAATAAGGCAGGGGAGGGCACAGGTGAATATAGGATGTGTTCTCATTGTGTCGGTACTGAATTTCTACTGGGGACAGAAAGTGAAGAGATTTGGATTCACAGCTAAGGCTACAGAGTGGTGGCTGGGAGGGACTGGGCACACTCACGTGGTGATGTGGATGACCATCATGCTGCAAAATATCCTTTATTTTATAAAAGAAAGTTTTCTATTTCTGTTTCTCTCTTCCCTACCATACCCCCAGTTCTTTTTGGGAAAAACCCATTTGTCATTTTGTAGGTCCAAAAAAAGGTCCAGTATCAGCAATTTCAAATGGTTCCAATAGAAGACAATACACTGTCTGAGCTGGAGACAGATTGAATTATTCCTACCATCTCTGCCCCTCCTTTGCAGTGTGACCTTGGGCAAGTCTCTTAATCTGGATAAGCCTTATTTTTCACACTTGTAAAATGGGGCAAAACATACATTTCCTCATACAACTGCTGGGAATATCAGATTATTAATAAATAATGCATAAGTATTTGTGCCTGGCATGTAATAAACACAGTCTAAGTGGCGTCTAGGACATTTCTTATTTATTGGTTCAGTTTCTGAGTCTAGCACCATCCATGCTTGTGTTAGGTTCTCAGTAATGTTTGTTGAATTAAAAACCAGCCAAGTTGAAGCCTATGGTTATGGTAAATGCCCATCAAATACTTACTGCATGAGCGAGGGGTTCTTGTCCCAGATCAAATGGTCCAGAGAACCACCTGGGAGTTACTCATTGCAGAGTTAACTCTGACAATTCTAGCCTGTGGGGGTTCCACTTCAAACAGGGATTCTCATGAAAAGCAAATCAAAAGTGAATTTGAAGGCGAGGCAAAATACATTATTTCTTATTTGGTCTGCTGTTTGATTTTCATTAGGCATCCTGCCTGATTCTTATTAGGACTGCCCTGATTCCTTTTAGGTCCTGGTCATTTAGGGTCAGTGCTCCTGTGCTATATAATGATGTCATTATTTGCCTTTATTGCGTACATGATGTAGATAATGATTCAGGGTTTATTCCAGAAAATAATCCTAAGTACCTAATGCTGATTGGTTTAATGATACAAAAAGTAATTTGGAAAGAATGGAAGATTTCCTGGGGCACAGCTGATGATGTGAATGTGAAAAGGCTTCATTTCCCACACTTAAAGAATGGAAACAACATGCAATTATGTGGTCTTCGATGAGGTGTTTTCTTTGAAATGGTAGAACTTGGAAACTCTCCATATGAGAAAGGTGGAAAAATTTAAGTCACTGTGCCAAGGTCAGTTTTCCTTTTTTACTTCCTTTATTATTGTTATATTTATTCTTGGCTATAAACATATGCTTTCTCATTTTTTTCTCTCTCTTTTAATATGAAAACATAATGGGGAGACTGATGAGATTGGTTGAGTCTGTGAAATTAAAATGAACTTTGCAATTTTGTTTATCAGCTTGGGGTCAATGACATAGAAATTCTGTATGCTATAAATGTAAATATGAACATGAATTCCATGTGCTGAATTCATTCATGCAAAAGGCAGGCTGTTCCCATTCCCTGCCACCACCCACCCCTACCAGTTAACAATTAGCTAGTTAAATAAACCACCTTGGGGTTCTTCGCGCCTGTTCTGCTCGGCACCCTGTGGTGCCAATCCAAGCTCTTTAAGAGAGATTTGTGCTTGGATCTAGTGCTTGTGATACATTAAGACAGGTGAGAAACTGGCCATTTCTTTTTTTTTTTTAGTGTTTTCCTTAGAATGGGATGGACTAGGAAAGCACACGGAGTGATCCCAGTACCATAGACATATTTCAAGTACCAACTTCACTGACTAGATTTTTTTTTTTTTTTTTTGCCATGCTACTGGGCTTGTGGGATTTTAGTTCCCCGACCAGGGATCGAACCCGGGCCCTCAGCAGTGAGAGCTCGAAGTCCTAACTGCTGGACCGCCAGGGAATTCCCCTGACTTGTTTTTAAACTGGATTTCATTAGGTGAGTAAATGACCCACTATTTCTATTATTCTGATTTTCAGAATTGCCCTTATCTCACAATGCCTGATTGCTACCCACCCACTTATCCACTGCTTGCAGTTACATACTCTTATCTGTCTTACTGGTTGTTGTTTTATGCTCACCGTTTCTTTGTTCTTACCAATTCTTAATTTTTTTTTCTCATGGCTATTTTCCCCATTAAGGTGATTTTTTTTTTTTTTTTTTGCGGTACGCGGGCCTCTCACTGTTGTGGCCTCTCCCGTTGAGGAGCACAGGTTCCTGACGCGCAGGCTCAGCGGCCATGGCTCACGGGCCCAGCCGCTCCACGGCATGTGGGATCTTCCCGGACCGGGGCACGAACCCGTGTCCCCTGCATCGTCAGGCGGACTCTCAAGCACTGCGCCACCAGGGAAGCACTAAGGTGATTTTTATACCTGGAGGGGGAGATTATAAATATGGCAATTAAGCATAAGGAGTTCAGTTTCTCTTATTCACTCTTTTCCTTCTCTGAGGAGACATTGTCTACATTTTCTCTCTCCTGTCCTTTACCGGACACCAAAATGGCCTGTTCCCCAAACTTTATCATCTCCCTTCTCACTTAGTTTTAAGTTTGCTATTCTATCACTATTTGCAGTTGTCAAAAAGCAGTTTTTCCTAATTTCTATATTTGTTCTTCAACGTTTGGGGACAGAAAGGCAAAGAGCAAAGTGAGCCTAAGAGAGAGAAAGGAGAACAGAATCAGGGGAGCTGAGTTCAAGCCTTGACCTTGCTGGTTTGCTGGACGTCCTCGGGCCAGACCTGGTCACTCCTGGCTCATGGTCTTCACATGCAAAGCGAGGGGCTCAAAACGGAACGTCCAAGGTCATTTCCATTGGAGACTGGATCATTTCCTCACCTATAACATGACCATACCATTAGCGCCTGACTTATATAGTATAGACTTAGGATTAAATCAGATTTTATGTGTATGTTTTACATGGTCTCTGTCATTGAGTAAGAGCTCACAAAGTCAATAATAGTAAACCCTGCAATAGAGCTAATTGGATACAATCCTCTGCCCAGTCCCTTTCTCAACTAAAATTGTTTTCTTCTATGGGACAGAGTGAGGGAGGAGAAAGTAGGGAAAAGAGTTCTCAGGAAGGTCCCTGAGAGGGTAGGTCTCTGGGTCCCCAGGATTCTTCTAGCCCATTCACCTTGGATCAGATCAACAAAACAGTTTCCAACGAAGCTGCAGAATCCTGGCATCACTGTCACCTGTCTTGGGAGTTCCAACCAGCCAGAGTACATAGAATCAATGTGCATGGCAGAGTGGACAACCCCTCCCAGACAGCAGTGAACAGCAGCTAGCATGAGGTTGGATTTGAATCATGTGGCCAAATCCTGGAACAACCCAGCTAGCTGTGCAGACTCATCTCAGTTACTTGGTTCACTTTGCAGTAACAAGACACTGCATTTTGTAAATTTCAGGTTCTTAGATCCCATTAACCATATTTAGTTTATTTCTGGGTGAAATACAGCTATTCACAGAGAAAGCTATTATATATTCTCCAAATCCAAGGCCCTAAGTGTAGATACCCTCTTTCTTATAGTTGTCATGCCTCATTTCTCAGGTTTAGAATCATTCAAAACTATTTTGGTTCCAAGTAATAGAAGTCTAACTCAAACTGGCTTAAACCTCAAAGAGGATTTATTAGTTCACATATTTGAAAAGTCAGGCCTAGCTGCATCCAGGGACTCAAAAAAGTCAATTAGGGCTTGGTCTTTTTCTCTTATTCTCTGTCACACCTCTTGTCCAAACTTTTCTCTGTTAATTAAAGTCCCAGAGAGGTTCTTGCCTTGTGGTAGCCTAGGTAAACTCAGCCCTTCATTCTACCAGCTTCACATTTAGCAAATATAGAACTTTTCTTCCATAACTGTGTCTCACTGTACTGACTAGGGTCACATAACTTTCCCGCATCCAAACAGTTTGTACAACTGGATGGAAGATATTGAACAATCCAGTCACCATCCCACTCCTGGTTTGGGGTCAGCCCTACCTGGTCCAAATGGGCTACGGTAGGGACAGGATGGTATTCCAAAAAGAAAGAGGATTCTTTTATCACAGTCCTCTTCTGAACAGGACTAGGTACCCATCACACATCTCTTTCCTGGAATTTGGTGCTTAAAATAAGAGACTCACAAACATGAAAAACAGATTTATGGTTGCCAAAGGGGAAATGTGAGGGGGAGGGGTAAATTGAGAGTTTGGTGTTGATGTATACACATTACTATATTTAAAACAGATAAACAACAAGGACTTACTGTATAGCACAGGGAACTCTGCTCAATATTCTGTAATCCTAAATGGGAAAAGAATTTGAAAAAGAATAGATATATGTATGTGTATAACTGAATTGCTTTGCTGTACACCTAAAACTAACACAACATTGTAAATCATCTATAGACCATTATAAAATAAAAATTAAAAAAATAAACCATAGAGAAACCTAAAAAATTTTAAAGAAGAAAAGAAAAAGCACTTTCAATTGTTCAGTTTAATATTCAGAATAAATCCTAGTTTCTAGGTTGAATGCCCTACAGATGCTGGCGTTTAAAGTGCTAACTAGAAACATGGGAACATGTTAGTGTATAACGATTGGTAGAAAAATATAAAACACAAATGTTTTATGTACATGAAGGTCACAGTTACATAGATGAAGCCTGCAAGGGAAGTTTAAAATATGAAAATAGTTATTTTAGTATTAGAATGTTTATAGTTTTCCCTTTAAAAAATCTCTTTATCTACATGGTTTTCAAAAAAAGAAAAGAGAAAGCAAAGTGAATGAATGAAAGTTGACCTCATTAGACAGAATGTGTGTGTATGCAGTTCATCTTGACATCATGATAACTGCCTTCAGCGTATTCGTAGCAGCTTCGAGAGAGATTCCTGTGTCCTTCATAGCACAGTGCCTGGGTCAAATGTTTCACTTTCTCTCTTACTAAAGACTGGCCCTGCATTTCACTGATTTTTTACATTACCAAGATATTACACTTATTCAATCTTACTAGAAGTTAATCCTTCACATTTTCTCGCCTTGATATCCCTCACTTTGATTTCTGTTTTCTCCATAACATAGAATTACATTATCCAGTCTCTTTCCCCTACCCTTGCTTCAAGGTTTCACCAGTCATTTATGAGTCCTGGATTAGGGCGTTTGGCAATAGGCACCTCAGGATCAGAATAGCACCCCTGCAATGCCACTGGGTTCCTGGGCTCTCTACGTTTTTCCATTCTGCCATTCTGACTTAATAACCTTGAAACGTGAAAGCCTGCCTATTACTCTTCTTTGATCATTTGTCTATTTATTTTTATTTAGGGTTCTTGATATTACCCATTTTAAAGAAAGAAGGGGACAAGTCAACTGATTTTATGAGTAAGCCATTTCAATATTTAGAAATTAAATCTGTAG
This sequence comes from Orcinus orca, assembly GCF_937001465.1. Taxonomy (NCBI): domain Eukaryota; kingdom Metazoa; phylum Chordata; class Mammalia; order Artiodactyla; family Delphinidae; genus Orcinus; species Orcinus orca. The sequence goes on from NC_064576.1 coordinate 32,611,813, forward strand.
GATATTTTCTTTATTTTCAAACTAATTTTGTAATCTATGTTTTTTATTTCTGTTTTCTCTTAGAGGGGAAGAAGAGTGTATTGTTATTCATGGGAGAATTCTTAAAGTTTATTATTATTTGTTCTCTTACATCATTAGATTGAAATAAAACAGAAACGGCAGATGAAATACAATTAGTAACTCTGTGTGGTTCAGAGAGAAAATTTGTGCTTACCTGTTGAGCATTTGAGACAGAAAGGCTGAGACCTCTTCAGTGTTAGCATGTCAACATCAAGGTGGACACGTGAGCTGTCCAGCATGAGATGAAGAAGCGACATTATTCTGTCTCTTCAATGGATTCTTTAATTCAGTGACGAGTGTGTCAATGATCAGCAGCTAAAGTTAAGAGTTATGACAAGATTGAGTAAAACCATATAAACAACCACTAATGACAGTCCTAGCTGCAGGGATGTGTCTGGGCATAGGGTTGGCCATATAGGAGGAAAAGGATGGATGGTGGACATGGATGAGGCACAGAGGTGATGGAAACCAAAGGAGTCCATTTTCTTGCTACCTTTCTTTATTCACAAAGCCTTCTCAAGGAAAGACTTTGAAAGTGGAAGAAGAAGGACCCAGAGAAAAATGTCCTCTTTCTCCCTCTCTTAAACCTTTGATTTACATACTTCTGTTTAGTAAAGAACTTTTTCACCAGTAACTCATTTGATCCATACAACAGTCCAAAAACGTAGACTGAATGAAAGTCATTGATTTCATGTGACAGATGAAGTAACTAAGCCTCAAGAAAATTTAGCGATTTGCCTGAGGATGAGCTTAGATTGTAAGTTGGGTCTTTCCGTCTCCCAATATATTTCTGTTTTCACGAAGGAATTTTATTCATGTGCATTATTTGACATTGAACTACTCTTTTTGCTACTTTGTTTTATTAATGTCTATTAAAAGGAAAATTGGAAACTGGGCAGTGAAGCAGTATAGGATAAGAAATCAAACAATATATGTCTAGTTAATTCAGTGAATACTTGATTAATATTTGGCAGTTGCATTTTCATGACAATAATAATTAATTAGAATTTCTAGATAAACAACTTCACGCAATTGCTGTGAGAATTAAATGTGATAATGCGTGTGAAAGTGTCTACCACAGTGACTGGCAGTTAGAAGGGACTCAATTAGTTGAATATGAATCTTATCAAGACTCATTTTCTTGAAGATTTCTTTGAGGTAAAACTTTACTCTTTGTTAAGAAATGAACAATGGGGAAGAAACTTTACTCTTTGTTAAGAAATGAACAATGGGGAAGAACCGTAGAAGGCTACCATTAATAACTAACTTCTGAAAAGCAAACCTCAGGATTTCAGTTTGGAATCTCTCCCTCCATACATCATCACCATTTCAAAATCTCTAAGATGTAACCTGTAGTCCTCCCATATAAATTTTTTCTCTCATTCCTTCTTTTTGCTAATGGTGTCAACTAGCCTCAAAGTCATGAATCCCTTTGATGATGACAACATTTGTTGGCTTTTATCTTTTAGATAATGGCCACAACAATTGTTTCTTTTATTTGTTTGCTTTTCTCTCTCAATTGTTAGTACCATTAAGAGTCCTTATGCTATAATTCTGTGTTTCTAGTAGAATCTAAACCAATCCTAAAAATATTGTAGTAGCGCAATAGATATTTATCTAGTTGAAATAGATTGAACTAGACTCTACCAATAGGGTTTTGTTTTGGGGTACTTATAATAAGCTTGCACAGAGCTGTCACCAGGTGGCGGCAAACATGGAAAGCTGCCAAAGGCTTGACTTTGTTCAATTAAAAAATATTGCTCGTCACATAATTTGCATATAATTTTAAATTATGACTTAATACGGCTTCCTTAAATTTTTTTTAACCTTTCCAGTTTGTGTGTATGTGTGTGTGTGTTTTAATTGAAATACATCTTGAATAATCTCAAAGCATTAGAAATTGTGTAATTTTTATGGTTAGGGGAGATATACAATCTTTTGAGAATTAGAGATACTTCAGGGCATAGTTTTAAATAAATGTATTTTGGGTTTAAAATGAAGAAAGAATGCTAATCTTCATCAATATTTTAAAAGGGGAAATGTGTCCCAAATAGTCAAAGCTCCTGTGAAATTGGGAGCCAGGTAAGTTTTGTCATAAGCTGTGTAGAAACTTTATCGTGGTATGATTTTTTGGTGAAATTTCTGTCATTGGTCCTTTGCATGAATATTTATTCCGATCCCAATGGAAATCATTGCTCATCTAAAAGGAAGTTAACAATCCTTAATAGCCTCTTCTGATTTGATTGATGTTTTTGTCACTTTCCTTGAAGTAAATAGGTTCCATTAGCATACCAAATATGCTATCTGTCCTTTTACCTCTACAGGCACTTAACTGACCACTCACTTAAGATTTAAATATCCCACCTAACGTTTTGTTGTCAGTTCAGGGTCAATGTTTCCAGGGAGAAAAGGAAAGAGCCTTATTTAGCTAGTGAATAGTTCCAAAATGTAAGAAAAATAGTTTTCTTGGTATTAAAATCTACTCTAGTTAGATCAGTTATTTATTCTGCCTTCGAAGTGTGTAAAATATCAAAATCATTGAGATTATTGAAATCAGTGTGTATCGAGCAAAAAAAAAAAAAGCTTTGGGAAAATTGGGAAGTGGTTAAAACATTCAAGAGTCTTGAATCAAAGAGATAAAAATAATTCTTGAAACCAAGGCATGGCATCCGGAACTCAATAAATCTTAGTAAAAGACCTATTCATACATATTCTCCCAGAGTGTAAATGGATCCCAGAGAGACATGTATGGAGTTGTGGTTACTTTTTCAGGTCTCTGAAGTTTAGAGTTAATTAAAGGGTATGAAGTGGCCTGGAAGAGGTCACTCTTGGGACAGCCCTAATTTTTCCAAGGCACTTGGGTACCATTCACATAAGCTCAGGGCCAATAAGAAAACAGAAGTGCTCTACACCCTTAATTTAATATATTTCACTTTCCCCCTGACAGATTCCTTTTTGATTAGATTTCACGGAGATCGTATATTTGCTATCATCATATATTTGTGATCCCAGTTCATGATATAGAGATCAAGAGGGGGATGTGGATGAGTGTGAGGGGACATGAGGGGCAGATCAGAGGGGCCCAATACATCAGTTGATCGGATGGATAGGCTTTTGATGGTCTGATGCTTTCAGGTGTGGAGAAACAAGACTAAGTTCGTTTATTTGACCAGTTGTTTACAAAAATGTTCCTTATTGACGCCAAACTCTTGATATGCCTCAAGGTAATTGATTTGAGTAATTTTTTTTTTTTGCGGTACGCGGCCCTCTCACTGTTGTGGCCTCTCCCGTTGCGGAGCACAGGCTCCGGACGCACAGGCTCAGCGACCATGGCTCACGGGCCCAGCCGCTCTGCGGCATGTGGGATCTTCCTGGACCGGGGCTCGAACCCGTGTCCCCTGCATCGGCAGGCGGACTCTCAACCACTGCGCCACCAGGGAAGCCCGATTTGAGTAATTTTTTAAATATAGAGAAAAAGAATGGTATGTATAACAAACAATTCTGCGCTTCAAGTTGGAAACCTTGGAATCCCAGTTCTGACACTTTAATGTAGATACTCTCTGAATTTGTTTCCTTTCTTAGGGAAAAAAGAAAAAAAAAGAAAAGAGCTGTGAGAACAATTTGGTGAGATAATGTAGAACATGAAAACATTTTTACAAAGGTAAATTACCAATCAAATAAACAGTGTGGTTGAAATAACTTTCTAGATCCAAGATGGAGCTGCTCCTGCCTGGGGTGCCACGTCAGCAAACCGAAACTTAGATGACTTTTCGTCCTTGTAAATGCTCCCCTTGACCAGAAACGCTGTCTATCCAGTCAGCCAGTCCCCAGACATGGAGCCCGCTCTGGGCTCTGTACTTATTTCCTTATTCCTTCTCACTCCAGCCAAGGTTGGCTACGTAGCCCCAGCCAGAAATATATTTTCTATTTTTCTCTCCCTTGTTCTTTATTCTTTGTCCTGTACAAGCTTCCTGCCTTCTCTCTCATTTTGCAGTTCTTCAAATGGAGATTGTCCACTTCATAAAGTGTTAAATAAAGTTTGTGTCACCGAAATTGTCTTCTTTAATCATGTTTTAACACGACTATTTCAAACATCTCTTTGTTTTGAAATAACAATAATTTCAGATTTACAGAAAAGTTGCTTAAATCAGTACAATCCTTTCATATACTTTTACCCTGATCCCCAAATGTTAACATTTTACTACATTCGCTTAGTCCTTCCCTCTCTTTTCTGTCTCTCTTTCCGTCTCTCTTTGTCTCTCTCTCTATGGATTTTTTTCAGAACCATTTGAAAATGAATTGTGGGGATAATGCCTCTTTCCCCCTAAATACTTCAGTATGTATTTCCTAAAAGCAAGAACATTTTCTTACATAGTCACGGTACACAATATGGAAATTAACAGTTAATATAGTACCATTATCCAATTTACAGAGCTTATTCAAATCTCACCAGTTGCTTTCTAATGTCTGAGATTTACTACCACCAAATGGCCAACAATTTTAGAAATGTGTACTGGAACACATCTGATTCCTAGGAGTCAGAGAAAATGGGAAGGAAAATAATGAAAACAAAGTGTGGCAGTTTTACTCTCTGAATAAAAGCTCACTTTTTTTTTTCTTTAAGACATTCCTTCTGAAAATACTGTGTCCATCTTTGCATAAAGGGTCAACACTGGAGAAGTGATTACAATTTATCCACTAATTCATACCTCATGAATTCAGTGAAATTCAGTGAATTTATTGAATCACCACTATATGCCAAATAACCCTGCTTAATTATTAGGAAAACTGAAATATGGTTTTTGCCTGAAAGGAGTTCCGAATGCTGTTGGGAAGATACTCTTTTCAATATGGATAAATAATTGATTCAAGAAAACATGAAGGGGAGAGAAGAAAAGAAAAAAGAAGTCTCTCCATCACATGACTTTAGATACAAAAGGGAGAATATAATTTCATGAGTTGTGTTGCCAAGGATTGGGACATGGGTGAAGGATTATTTGTTTCCCTGGCATAGGGAACACATATTTTTAAGTCCTATAAATCCAGAAATAGAGCATTAGTTCGCTTTCTACCTCTCTATTATTTGGAATTACAAGCTTATCTGAATCAATCGATTCAGATTTTTTTGAAATATGGATAAATATTATTTTAAAGATTACAGCATAATAGACATAGAATGGAAATTTTTCTAAAAAATTTCACAGTTCCCCTTTATTTTAGAAATTAAGGTAATCATTCCTTGTAATTAAATTTCCTTAGCCCACATATTAATTTAGATAGAGTATAAAATAAAAGGGGAAATATACAGAATAATTTTGAGATACACACCTTTCCAATAGGTGATACTTTGGGAAATATTATTCCGATGTAGTCATTTTTCGCAAAGATTAAGCAAGACACATGTGCTAAAATAAAAATTGAAGCAAAAAAAAGCACTAAAACCAAATTCAAGTAACTTACTTTAATGCTGATGGTGGATTACCTTATGTTTTTTATAATAGTAGACAAGGGATGTATAAAAATAGATACTTTTCTTTATCAAATTTGGGAGACATATGATTATCTTTCAGGTATGAAGTATATTTCCACCTGGTCAAGTATCTCTAAGGGCGATGGTACACAGGGAATCAAATGGTACACACATGGGTAGTATGATGAATAAATAAAAAGGAACTATCCAGGTATCATTTAAGCCTAGAATACTGTCTTAGACATTAGGTACCTCAGAACCAATAATTTGAAGAAAAATTGCAGTTAGGCCAGGGGAAAGCAACTGCAGTGATTAAGAGAAGGGAGAGATTAATTTATAAGAAAAGATTTAAGTAGACAAATATATAACTATGCAAGTAATGACTATGGGGTATATTATAAGATTCTACAAACATTTGAAAGTTAAAAAGGTGGGAGTAGAATTATTTAAAATGATATTAAAAAATAAGTTACCAGGAGTAATTTAGTCAGAAGAACTCTTCAACATAGAAAATCATTAGTTTTTGGAAAACTCTTCTAATAGGAAGTTAAAAGCGTCTATTCTTTCTGAAGATTTGAAATGAGGTAGGAAATGATTCTTGATTTCATTGAGTAGTAAGTAGTGGTTTTCTGGCAAGCGGAAAGACTGATCAAGTCATTTGACTCTCCATCCTTCCCCATGAACAAAAAAGTCAAAGATATTAAATCTGAGATTGGTTAACATAGTGTCTACCAATTACTCCAAGAGCTCACATTAATCTCTAGTGCCCCAATAACATTTTTAGATAGTACTACATAATTAAGTTCTCTATTATATGCTAACTTCAGCAGTTTATTATCTTTATTTGGGGGATAATAGTTGGTTTGAGCCTTCGTGTTTTCATTCCAAACAGAGCCTAGCAGTGTTGGGCACCCATTATGACCTCAACATATACTTTATTAAGTAGAAAGCTGTATTTACTTTGCAAGCACAGTGTTTATATTTGAGTTGATTCCATAAAAAAATATGAGATGCTTACTTGTCCCACCTCTGATTTGGAAGATTTGTTTACGTGTATAAAAAGACTTTTCTACTGCTTCATGCTCCACAAATTGGCTGTCAAATAAAAATGTCTATCTGAGCTATTCCATCCTTTCAGTCCCTATTTCTGTCTTGGTTTAAACCCTTTTAATTTGCCATGAGTTCAGTGCAAGAGCTCACACTCTTTCTGACTTCATTGTTATCCATTTTCTATTCCTCCTCTACCTTGTTGCCAGAGACAACTTTCTAATGCAAATCTGACAGTGTCTTTTGTTGGCTCAAAAATACTCAGTGGATCACAATTACTTACAGGATAAAGTTTAAACCTATTCATTCAAGTCCTTCCAGGATCTGTCCTCAACTTACTTTTTCAGCCTCATCTCTACCTCCTGGGCTTCGGATCCCAGAGACTACACAGCCCTTCTCGTCCCCGCCTCCGCTCATGCCATTCTTTTTACCTAAACCTTTCTTACCCTCCATATTTCCATCCAGATCCATTCAAGAGAAGCTTCATAAGAGACTAATTATTCAACTTTTTGCATTTTTGGTAGCATTTATGTCACTTACATGGCTTAAATTAGTTTTGTGTCTCCTTTTCCCATGACGATACATTTCTTCTGGGACAAAATCTGGATCTTATTCACCACCACGCTCCTGAACATGTGGTCTTGTATATTGTAGGTTCTCAATAAGTTTTTATGGAATGACAGAATGCTCACCGTCTTCATGTGGAAGAAATTCCAGAAACTAACAATATGGCAAAACAGATGGGTTTTTCCAACTATATTGGATTTTCCTAAACCCTCTAATAGGGCAAGGTATAATACACAACTTTTTTTTAGGTTTCCTTAGGTAATTTTCAGACTTGACTCCATTCAAGCAATGTAAAAGTGAAATATTCTACGACAAAATTCCTCCTCTACAATATTTTGACTCTTGAGTCGTGAGCTTTTCTTTTCAGCCATTATCAACACCAGACATACTATATAATTATTTAATTAATTATGACTTCTTTTCTATTTTTGCACTCTGTACTGTGAGCATCATGAAAGTAGTGCTTTGTTTTTGTTCCTTGCTTTATCCCCACTGCTCTCAACAATGTTTGACAAGAGTGTTTAATAAGTATTTGTTGAATACGTAAGTGAACTTACAGTGTGTCATTTGTGTTATTAAAAGAACTACTTTTTTGCTAGGGTTGATTTTTGGACCATTAAATTGAGCATTTTATAAAGCACAAAGCTTTGAGTCATCCAGAAAACTCACACTGATTCCTCAGAATTTTTATTTATATGTAGGAAATGGTTGGCCACTGTTCACGAATGTTAATAGTAGTTATTAATAATGGCAGTCTTGCAGCACAGAAAAATATTAAATATTTATAAGGTTTTATACTTGTTACAGAAAACAGTACAAACATGAAATCCAACTTAGCTCCCCCAGCAATTCTTTGGCTTTGGGGATAATAATGAACCTAATTTGACACTATTTTTGGCACATTGTTGTACATCATTTGTTTTTCATCATTCTATACTTTTCACTGTCATTGAAAAAGTTGTTCCAGTTCCTTTTGGAACTAGAACATCTGCCAACCTGTGGTAGAATTTCTAAAAGGACTTACACATTTTAAGAGCTGGGCATGTGCAGCTTTAGGAGGAAAAGACAAATGCATACGTGCCTTAAATTGTATAGGCCAAGGATTGAGCCTTTGATCTTAGACTGGCAACTTGTACCAGACACTGTGCTCACCACCCGCATGTGTACATAAGGATTTTGTTAAAGGACTCTGACAGTGAATATATTCTACTAGCGCCCTTAAAAAAAGTTAAATCAACACTTTTTCTGTCGTCTCTCTCTCTTTTTAAGACCTGAACATCTAAGTATTATGATTATCAACTAATTTTGCACTGCATTTGCAATGAAGTGAGATAGAAATCCTAGTTAGTATAGAAGTGAGTAGTAACATAGTTTTTGAGTTTTAAAATTTTCCCCAAGAGTTAAGGGTGTTATTGTTTGTTCTCTTACTATCAGGATGGAATACTTAATTTCCTTTAAAGAGACCGATTAATTTTTTGCTATATTACTACCACCTGTGTGTGTATGTGTATTGTCTTATTTTTCTTTACCATTTATTGGTAATTTGGGGCTTCCATATACTAAAGTTTCTCCAAGTAGAAAACAGCATTTTCTCAGGACTTTCAGGGTTTATACGCATATCAAATCTTTTTTAGGGTTAAAATCAGTCGGAATAAATGCTTAATTGAGGAGGAGAGTTTTACTTTTTTTAAAAAAAAGAATGAAACATTGATTTTTGATCATTTTATAGATTTATTCAATTAAAAATGCCAAATTCACAATGCACACTTCTCAGATAAAATTAGATTATAATCATTAGCATGATTCTACACATGCTCATTTATAGATAAAGGCTTTTTTTACTTAACTTTTGGAAAATATATACTCATCCGTTCCCTGCTTCACATGTCTGCTTTGCTATGGAGCCCTTTCCTATAATTTACTCCTTCTTCCTACCTATCTAATCACTTCAAGAACATTAACACATCAGCACATTGTGTAGATTATTAATGTATAACTGAATTTGATTAAGTAGTTGATGTATTTGTATTTTTACGTACAGTATAACTTTATATTGCTTTTTTGTTAGAAATCAATCATGTTTATTTCACAAATCGGACTCTTGCTTTCTTACTCTTTTTTTTTTTAAACATATTTATTGGAGTATAATTGCTTTACCATGGTGGGTTAGTTTCTGCTTTATAACACACTGAATCAGCTATACATACACATATATCCCCATATCTCCTCCCTCTTGTGTCTGCCTCCCACCCTCTCTAACCCACCCCTCTAGGTGGTCAAAAAGCACTCCCTGTGCTATGCGGCTGCTTCCCACTAGCTGTCTATTTTACATTTGGTAGAGTATATATGACCATGCCACTTTCTCACTTCGTCCCAGCTTACCCTTCCCCCTCCCCGTGTCCTCAAGTCCATTCTTTACGTCTGCGCCTTCATTCCTGTCCTGCCCCTAAGTTCTTCATAACCTTAATTTTTTTTAGATTCCATATAAATGTGTTAGCATACGGTATTTGTTTTTCTCTTTCTAACTTACTTCACTCTGTATGACAGCCTCCAGGTCCAACCACCTCTCTACAAATAACTCAATTTCGTTTCCTTTTATGGCTGAATAATATTCCATTGTATATATGTGCCATACCTTCTTTATCCATTCATCTGTCAATGGACACTTAGGTTGCTTACATGTCCTGCCTATTGTAAACAGAGCTGCAATGAACATTGTGGTACATGACTCTTTGAATTATGGTATTCTCAGGGTATATGCCCAGTAGTGGGATTGCTGGGTCATATGGTAGTTCTATTTTTAGATTTTTAAGGAACCTTCATACTGTTCCCCATAGTGGCTGTATCAATTTACATTCCCACCAACAGTGCAAAAAGGTTCCCTTTTCTCCACACCCTCTCCAGCATTTACTATTTGTAGATTTTTTGATGATGGCGATTCTGACCAGTGTGAGGTGGTACCCCATTGTAGTTTTGATTTGCATTTCTCTGATAATTACTGATGCTGAGCATCCTTTCATGTGTTTGTTGGTAGTCTGTATATCTTCTTTGGAGAAAGGTCTACTTAGGTGTTTGGCCCATTTTTGGATTGGGTCATTTGTTTTTTTGATATTGAGCTGCATGAGCTGCTTGTAAATTTTGGAGATTAATCCTTTGTCAGTTGCTTCATTTGCAAATATTTTCTCCCATTCTGAGGGTTGTCTTTTTGTCTTGTTTATGTTTTCCTTTGCTGTGCAAAAGCTTTTAAGTTCCATTAGGTCCCATTTGTTTATTTTTGTTTTTATTTCCATTACTCTAGGAGGTGGGTCTAAAAGGATCTTGCTGTGATTTATGTCGTAGAGTGCTCTGCCTATGTTTTCCTCTAAGAGTTTGATAGTGTCTGGCCTTACATTTAGGGCTTTAATCCATTTTGAGTTTATTTTTGTGTATGGTGTTAGGGAGTGTACTAATTTCATTCTTTTACCTGTAGCTGTCCTGTTTTCCCAACACCACTTATTGAAGAGGCTCTCTTTTCTCCATTGTATATTCTTGCCTCCTTTGTCAAAAATTAGGTGACCATGTGTGTCTGGGATTATCTCTGGGCTTTCTATCCTGTTCCATTGATCTATATTTCTGTTTTGTACCAGTACCATACTGTCTTGATTAATGTAGCTTTGTAGTCTGAAGTCAGGGAGGCTGATTCCTCCAGCTCCGCTTTTTTTTTTTTTTTTTTTTTTTTTGCGGTATGCGGGCCTCTCACTGTTGTGGCCTCTCACATTGCGGAGCACAGGCTCTGGACGCGCAGGCTCAGCGGCCATGGCTCACGGGCCCAGCCGCTCCAGGGCATGTGGAATCTTCCGGGACCCGGGCATGAACCCGTGTCCCCTGCATCGGCAGGCAAACTCTCAACCACTGCACCACCACGGAAGCCCCAGCTCCATTTTTTATCACAAGATTGCTTTGGCTATTTGGGGTCTTTTGTATTTCCATACAAATTGTGAGATTTTTTGTTCTAGTTCTGTGAAAAATGCCGTTGCTAATTTGATAAGGATTGCATTGCATCTGTAGATTGCTTTTGGTAGTATACTCATTTTCACAATGTTGATTCTTCCAATCCAAGAACATGGTATATCTCTCCATCTGTTTGTATCATTTTCAATTTCTTTCATCAGTGTCTTATAGTTTTCTGCATACAGGTCTTTTGTCTCCTTAGGTAGGTTTATTCCTAGGTAAATTTTTATTCTTTTTGTTGCATTGGTAAATGGGAGTGTTTCCTTAATTTCTCTTTCAGATTTTTCATCGTTAGTGTATAGGAATGCAAGAGATTTCTGTGCATTAACTTTGTATCCTGATACTTTACCAAATTCGTGATTAGCTCTAGTAGATTTCTGGTGGCATCTTTAGGATTCTCTATGTATAGTATCATGTCATCTGAAAACAGTGATAATTTTACTTCTTCTTTTCCAATTTGAATTCCTTTTATTTCTTTTTCTTCTCTGACTGTCATGGCTAAAACTTCCAAAACTATGTTGAATAATAGTGGTGAGAGTGGGCAACCTTATCTTGTTCCTGATCTTAGTGGAAATGGTTTCAGTTTTTCACCATTGAGAATGGTGTTTGCTGTGGTTTTGTCGTGTGTGGCCTTTATTATGTTGAGGTAGGTTCCCTCTATGGCCACTTTCTGGAGGGTTTTTATCATAAATGGGTGTTGAATTTTGTCAAAAGCTTTTTCTGCATCTATTGAGATGATCATATGGTTTTTATTCTTCAATTTGTTAATATGGTGTATCACATTGATTTATTTGCATATATTGAAGAATCCTTGCATTCCTGGGATAAATCCCACTTGATCATAATGTATGATCCTGTTAATGTGCTGTTGGATTCTGTTTGCTAGTATTTTGTTGAGGATTTTTGCATCTATGTTCATCAGTGATATTGGTCTGTAATTTTCTTTTTTTGTAGAATCTTTGTCTGGTTTTGTTATCAGGGTGATGGTGGCCTCATAGAATGAGTTTGGGAGTGTTCCTTCCTCTACAGTTTTTTGGAAGAGTTTGAGAAGGATGGGTGTTAGCTCTTCTCTTAATGTTTGATAGAATTCAGCTGTGAAGTCATCTGGTCCTGGACTTTTGTTTGTTGGAAAATTTTAATCACAGTTTCAATTTCATTACTTGTGGTTGGTCTGTTCATATTTTCTGTTCCTTCCTGGTTCTGTCTTGGAAGGTTATACCTTTTTAAGAATTTGTTCATTTCTTCCAGGTTGTCCATTTTATTGGCATAGAATTGCTTGTGGTAGTCTCTTAGGATGCTTTGTATTTCTGCGGTGTCTGTTGTAACTTCTCCTTTTTCATTTCTAATTTTATTGATTTGAGTCCTCTCCCTCTTTTTCTTGATGAGTCTGACTAATGGTTTATCAATTTTGTTTATCTTCTCAAAGAACCAGCTTTTAGTTTTATTGATCTTTGCCATTGTTTTCTTTGTTTCTATTTCATTTATTTCTGCTCTGATCTTTATGATTTCTTTCCTTCTGCTAACTTTGGGTTTTGTTTGTTCTTCTTTCTCTAGTTCTTTTAGGTGTAGGGTTAGATTGTTTACTTGAGATTTTTCTTGTTTTTTGAGTTAGGCTTGCATAGCTATAAACTTCCCTCTTAGAACTGCTTTTGCTGCACCCCATAGGTTTTGGATTGTCGTGTTTTCATTGTCATTTGTCTCTAGGTATTTTTTGATTTCCACTTTGACTTCCTCAGTGATCTCTTGGTTATTTAGTAACATATAGTTTAGCCTCCATGTGTTTGTGTTTTTTATGTTTTATTCCCTGTAATTCATTTCTAATCTCATAGCGTTGTGGTCAGAAATGATGCTTGATATAATTTCAATTTTCTTAAATTTACTGAGGCTTGATTTGTGACCCAAGATGTGATCTATCCTGGAGAATGTTCTGTGCACACTTGAGAAGAAAGTGTAATCTGCTGTTTTCGCATGGAATGTCCTATAAATATTAATTAAATCTATCTGGTCTATTGTGCCATTTAAAGCTTCTGTTTCCTTATTTGTTTTCATTTTGGATGATCTGTCCATTGGTTTAAGTGAGGTGTTAAAGTCCCCCACTATTATTGTGTTACTATCGATTTCCTGTTTTATAGCTGTTAGCAGTTGCCTTATGTATTGAGGTGTTCCTATGTTGGCTGCATATATATTTATAATTGTTATATCTTCTTCTTGGATTGTTCCCTTGATCATTATGTAGTGTCCTTCCTTGTCTCTTGTAACATTCTTTATTTTCAAGTCTATTTTACCTGATGTCAGTATAGGTACTCCAGCTTTCTTTTGATTTCCATTTGCATGGAATATCTTTTTCCATCCCCTCACTTTCAGTCTGAATGTGTCCCTAGGTCTGAAGTGGGTCTCTTGTAGACAGCATGTATATGGGTCTTGTTTTTGTATGCATTCAGCAAGCCTGTGTCTTTTGGTTGGAGCATTTAATCCATTCACGTTTAAGGTAATTATCGATATGTATGTTCCTATTTCCATTTTCTTGATTGTGTTGGGTTTGTTTTTGTAGATCCTTTTCTTCTCTTGTGTTTCCCACTTAGAGGAGTTCCTTTAGCATTTTTTGTAGAGCTGGTTTAGTGGTGCTGAATTCTCTTAGCTTTTGCTTGTCTGTAAAGCTTTTGATTTCTCCTTCAAATCTGAATGAGATTGTTGCCAGGTAGAGTAATCTTGGTTGTAGGTTCTTCCCTTTCATCACTTTAAGTATATCATGCCAATCCCTTCTGGCTTGTAGAGTTTCTGCTGAGTAATCAGCTGTTAACCTTATGGGAGTTCCCTTGTATTTTATTTGTCATTTTTCCCTTGCTGCTTTCAATAGTTTTTCTTTGTCTTTAATTTTTGCCAATTTGATTACTATGTGTCTCAGTGTGTTTCTCCGTGGATTCATCCTGTATGGGACTCTCTGTTGTTCCTGGACTTGGGTGGCTATTTCCTTTCCCATGTTAGGGAAGTTTTTGACTATAATCTCTTCCTTCTGGGACCCCTACAATGTGAATGTTGTTGTGTTTAATGTTGTCCCAGAGCTCTCTTAGGCTGTCTTCATTTCTTTTCATTGTTTTTTCTTTATTCTGTTCCAAAGCAGTGAATTTCACCATTCTGTGTTCCAGGTCACTTATCCCTTCTTCTGCCTCAGTTATTCTGCTATTGATTCCTTCTAGTGTAGTTTTCATTTCCGTTATTGTATTGTTCATCTCTCTTTGTTTGTTCTTTAATTCTTCTAGGTCTTTGTTAAACATTTCTTGCGTCTTCTCAATCTTTGCTTCCATTGTTTTTCTGAGGCCCTGGATCATCTTTACTATCATTATTCTGAATTCTTTTTCTGGAAGGTTGCCTATCTCCACTTCATTTTGTTGTTTTTCTGGGGTTTTATCTGTTCCTTAATCTGGTAACTCTTTGCCTTTTCATCTTGTTTATCTTTCTGTGAATGTGGTTTTTGTTCCACAGGCTGCAGGATTGTAGTTCTTCTTGCTTCTGCTCTCTGCCCTCTGGTGCATGAGGCTATCCAAGAGGCTTGATGGGAGGGAATATTTTCTCCATTCTTTTTCCATGATTTTGGACCATCTTTACTATCATTACTCTGAATTATTTTTCAGGTAGACTGCCCATTTCCTCTTCATTTGTTAGGTCTGGTGGGTTTTTACCTTGCTCCTTCCTCCACTGTGTGTTTCTCTGTCTTCTCATTTTGCTTAACTTACTGTGTTTGAGTTCTCCTTTTCGTAGGCTGCAGGTCATAATTCCTGTTCTTTTTGCTTCTGCCTCCAGTGGCTAAGGTTTGTTCAGTGGGTTATGTAGGTTTCCTGGTGGAGGGAACTATTGCCTTTGTTCTGGTGGATGAGGCTGGATCTTGTCTTTCTGGTCAGCAGGTCCGTGTCTGGTGTTGTGTTTTGAGGTGTTTGTGACCTTATTATGATTTTAGGCAGCCTCTCTGCTAATGGGTGGGGTTGTGTTCCTGTCTTGACAGTTTTTTGGCATAGGGTGTCCAGCACTGTAGCTTGCTGGTCGTTGAGTGGAGCTGGGTCTTATTGTTGAGTTGTAGATCTCTGGGAGAGCTTTTGCCGTTTGATATTACATGGAGCTGGGAGGTCTCTGTTGGACCTATGTCCTGAACTTGGCTCTCCCACCTCAGAGGCACAGGCCTGACACCCAGTCAGAGCACCAAGACCCTGTCAGCCACATGGTTCAGAAGAAAACAGAGTAAAGAAAGAAAGAAGGAAGGAAAAAATAAAATAAAGTTATTAAAATAAAAAATAATTATTAAAAAAATAAAAATTTAAAAAAATTAAAAAGTAATAAAAAAAGAAAAAAACGGAAAGCCAGAACCTTTGGACAAATGGTAAAAGCAAAGCTATACAGACAAATTCACACAAAGAAGCATACACATACACACTGACAAAAAGAGAAAAAGGAAAAAAATATATATATTGTTGTTCCCAAAGTCCACCGTCTCAATTTTGGGATTACTCATTGTCTATTCAGGTATTCCACAGATGCAGGGTACATCGAGTTGATGGTGGAGATTTAATTCGCTGCTCCTGAGGCTGCTGGGAGAAATTTCCCTTTCTCTTCTTTGTTCCCACAGCTCCTGGGGTTCAGCTTTGGATTTGGACCCGCCTCTGCGTGTAGGTTGCCTGAGGGCGTCTGTTCTTCGCTCAGACAGGACGGAGTTAAAGGAGCCACTGATTCGGGGGCTCTGGCTCACTCAGGCCAGGGGGTACGGATGTGGAGTGAGCCTGGGGCGGCAGAGGCTGGCGTGACGTTGCACCAGCCTGAGGCGCACCGTGCGTTCTCCCGGGAAGTTGTTCCTGGATCACGGGACTCTGGCAGTGGCGGGCTGCACAGGCTCCCCGGAAGGGGGGTGTGGATAGTGACCCGTGCTTGCACACAGGCTTCTTGGTGGCGGCAGCAGCAGCCTTAGCATCTTGTGCTGGTCTCTGGTGTCCACGCTGATAGCCATGGCTTGCGCCCGTCTCTGCAGCTAATTTAGGTGGTGCTCTGAATACCCTCCCCTTGTGCACCCCGAAACAATGGTCTCTCGCCTCTTAGGCAGGTCCAGACTTTTTCCCGGACTCCCTCCCAGCTAGCCGTGGCACACTAGCCCCCTTCAAGCTGTGATCACGCCGCCAACCCCAGTCCTCTCCCTGGGATCCGACCTCCAAAGCCCGAGCCTCAGTTCCCAGCCCCTGCCCACGCTGGTGGGTGAGCAGACAAGCCTCTCGGGCTGGTGAGTGCTGGTCGGCACCGATCCTCTGTGCGGTAACCTCTCTGCTTTGCCCTCTGCACTCCTGTTGCTGCGCTGTCCTCCAGGGCTCTGAAGATTCCCCCGGGCCACCCACCATCTCCGCCCGTGAAGGGGCTTCCTAGTGTGTGGAAACCTTTCCTCCTCCACAACTCCCTCCCAGAGGTTCAGGTCCCGTCCCTATCCTTTTGCCCCTATTTTTTCTTTTTTCTTTTGCCCTACCCAGGTACGTGGGGAGTTTCTTGCCTTTTGGGAGGTCTGAGGTTTTCTGCCAGCATTCAGTAGGTGTTCTGTAGGAGTTGTTCCACGTGTAGATGTATCTCTGATGTATTTGTGAGGCGGAAGGTGATCTCCATGTCTTACTTTTCCACCATCTTGAAGGTCTTATATTGCTCTTTGAATCAGGGTGAGACATTACCCATACCATAGCGAGGAGTCTGGAGACTTCTTCTCTCTTGCCATGGGTACTATAAATTAGATGGAAATGGGTCTTGTATATACAGAGTTCTCTGACAGACTTCTAAAAGTATCCTTTGTTGATTGTGCAGTTCCAGAGCATATGGCTTCTCTGACTTCCTGTTTAGTCTCTTGGATTCCCAAATTTTAAATGAACTGCTTACTACTTCAAGTTTCAAGCTGAGCAGATATCATATGTAAATACATTGTTTTAGGGAACCTTAGAGAAAAGTTCTAAGCAAACAGTAATAACTACCCATAGAATCATAGAAGCTTGGGAATAGAAAGGTCATAACATGTTATCTATTTTTCAAGACCAAGAAATCACGGTAGACTCTGTTTCTGTTAATTTAATAGAGGATAATTCTGGAGAACGATCTGATATTTCAATGTCTCCACAAATATCTAATTTTAAATAACACTCGTTTCTTCTTTAAATATATTGTATCATGTGATTTTAGCAAAGCTTAGAGTCCAGAAGATTTCTGACTTGTGAATGAGAGTAGGCATGTGATGTCTAGTGCTGAATTTGAAGTTAATACTATTTTACAGTGTCTACACTTTTCCGTCTCAATTCTTTCCCTCAAAACTTTAGTAAAATCTCTTCTACTGATTTTACTGGGGACCGGTTGACCCCGCCTCATTTCTGGATTAGACACATAATGTTATAAACGAATAAGTATAAATTTTATTGGGTACATTTGTAATTTTCATCATTTAGAGCCACAGATTATCTTCAATAGAATACCATGGAATTTTGTTAGAATACTAGGCCTCTCTCCAGATTTACCAAAAAATCCCTGGGGTTGAGTACAGAAATTCTTGTGCACATTGAAGTTTAAGAACCACTGCCTTTGAAGCGTGTCCCCTATTTTGTGTATATTTCCCCTTTAGACTATAGGTATCTTGAGAACCATAATATTTTATATTTTTGCAAAATTTATGGGATTTCTATTTAATTTGCAAGTCCCTTGGCAACCATCCCATCACAAATGCTCAATAAATATTGTTAAAATGAAATGGAATGTATTTGCCATTTTACACACTTCCAGAAAATCTCACAAGATGTCAGAAAAAAAAAAATAACTCTATGAAAATGCCTGCTCTCTTTTGCTCTCTTCTTTGGAGGTTCCTGAGCACCAGTGTATTAGGTGACAGTTGAACTATGGTAGAAATTGACAAAGCCATTATGGCTTAAGGCAAATATAGTATCCTTCCAAATCTCCAAATTTTGACCAGTTGTAAGCCTTCTGATCATATCAAATGACATTTGCCCCAAGCATGGTGGTAAAATTGAGAAGAGTAAGACTTCACAGACCTTTTGGTCCAATAATCTTCATAGTTGCTAGTGGCTCCTTAAGTTCCAGACCCATATGGCCAAATTCCTTCTTGGTCTCTACTTGATGTCTAACAAACATCTCAAACTCAACTTTCCCATGTGCTCAGATCAAAGTCCTTGGAGTCATTTTCAACTCCCTTCTCTCTTTTAACTACATCTTCTCCATGAGCAAATATTTCAGTGCTACTTTCAAAATATGTGTGCAGAACCCAACCACTTTTTAATTTCTTCACTCCATCCCTGGTCCAAGTCACCATCATCTTTGGCTCAGATCATTGTATTAGCCTCCTAACTTGTCTTTCTACTTCCACATTTGTCTCTTTTTGTCTTTTCTCAACGCAGCAGTCACCGGGAAAAACATTTACCATATTATGTCATTACTAGACTCAAAACTCTCAGTGCTTCCCATTTCACTCAAAATAAAGCTGAAGCTCTTACAACAAAAATCAGTTTTATTTCAGCAACGTAACCAGTTTTATTTTAGCAACATACTATAATTATATTAGAAGAAAGAAAATACTGAATTTAGACAACAAATACTTGTTAACCTTCTTTAAATTAGCTCTTACTATGTGCATTTAAAAAAAGAATTACCCCCATATACAAGCTTTCATTGCACTTTATCCATTCATATTTTTTTTATCAAGCACAATCTTTATTTATTACTATTTATTTACCAAGGAGGGCTCAGTATTTGTCCAAGCACTATGAGTACCCAAGTGTATGTAGAAGACATGGTTTACTGCAGACCTTTGTTAAACCTGGGTAGAGTTGGGACAGCCAACCACTGTAATTACAGAAAGATCTTTATTTCCTTTAGCTTACTTAAGCCAGAGATTGAAATCTTTGGTGACTTTTTCTTTAGAAAGAAAAGTTTTATTACTCTTAGTTTTGCTTTAAATATTTCTTCTTTCCTTAGTGTATTGCCTTTCTAACTTGTTACAATTGTAATATAGATCATATGTAGAGGAGATGAGGGAAAGAGTTGAAATCTGGACAGTGTCTTCATAATTTTTATATCACTTTGTAATTACACTCCTAAAGAAGAATGTAAATCCGAAAATTAAAAGAAAACCCACCAGTTAAACACAGTGGGTATTTGAAATCAAATAGAAATAGTACGTTTTATCCATCTAAAATAATTAACTTCTCTGTCAATTGAGAGCACCGAATCTTAACCACTAAACCACCAGGGAAATTGAGACAGTGTTGTAAAGATAAAACTAAAATTCTTTTCTTATAAAATTTATAGCCTACTTGGAAATGGTTATTACAGATTTGGTATACTTATATATTTTAATATGCAATAATATGAAATGATATTAAATGACTAATAACAAAATACTTTACAAACATTGGCACCTTTTATTTAATGATGAGAAAATCTGTGATTTCCTAAATTAGTCAATACCTAAAAAAAAAAAAATGTAAACCCAGAGCTGTAGGAAATAAAAACTTTTACTTTTTTTTTTTTTTAAATCTAAAAATCTCTCTGGGGCCTGATAGCCAATAGAAAATGTTTCACTACCCTATGCCTTTCAATGATTAGAAATACCACAGCCAGCCAGGCAGCCTCCACTGTATTAATGCTATGGCTGTGCAGTCATATTTTTTAGTATGTTATTTTCTTTTCAAGGGAAAAATTGGTAAGAGGTACTTAGAGTAAACTATAATCCTATCAATTTTACATAAAATATTGATAAGAAATAAAAATTTAGCATCTCTGGTGTGAAGTCACTAGACTGCATAAAATACAAATATATAGATTAAGGAAAGTTAACATAATCTTTTTATGAGAACTAAAATCAATTACGTGTCAGCTTTGTAGTATTATAAATGTATTTAGTCAGCATAGAATTTTTCCAGCAGTGTTTTCTGCAGATTGAAATTGACTAACCAGATGTTAAATATTAAATAGAACTAATCAAAGCATGGTTCAAGAGGCTTTAAAAACAATGATCAAAGGGAGCTATTTATTACCTGTTTCATGTTGCTGGTGAAATATTGGTTTTGTGATTTTATATTTAACTTAGTTTTTTCAAGATCCCATTTTCTAGCTTTACATTAACAATAATTAATGTTAATAAATTAACTCATAAACTATGTAATTTGATCATTGTGCATAATCACAGTTGGAAGCTTGACCAAGAAATTTAATGCTCAATTCATAGAAATAAAATCTTAGTAGGATATTTAGTACATATATCACGTTTAGTAATAAGTATTGAAAAATACTATGATTCACTTGGTCCATGTCTACACACACACACACACACACAAACACATAAAAACAAAACCGTGGGGCTTCCCTGGTGGCGCAGTGGTTGAGAATCCGCCTGCCAATGCAGGGGACACGGGTTCGAGCCCTGGTCTGGGAAGATCCCACATGCCACGGAGCAACTAGGCCCGTGAGCCACAACTACTGAGCCTGCGCGTCTGCAGCCTGTGCTCCGCAACAAGAGAGGCCGCGACAGTGAGAGACCCGTGCACCGCGATGAAGAGCGGACCCTGCTCGCCGCAACTAGAGAAAGCCCTCACGCAGAAGCAAAGATCCAACACAGCCAAAAATAAATATAAATAAATAAATAAATAAAAATAAAAAACGTGAACAGTAAGGGATCTTGGAACAATCATATGAAATCATAATTTCATAAAAATAATTATTCAATTTTTAAAAATATATAAATAATGATTTTGGCGGAATATTTCCAGAAAAGGAATTTCATAGTCTCATAAACTTATCCCCTTATACTCCATTGTGCCAACACTTTTTGTTTATATTTAACAATAACTTTTCATAAGAGCTTAATTGAGCTCATTTTCTCTTGATATATATTAGACAGAGCAGAGCTGATAGACTTTTCAGTACCTGATGTTATTAATTTTACTATATCACAATATTTTATATGATAATTTATATAATTTAAGAAAACATATTTCAAAATTTAAAGGTTATATGAACAATGAAATTCATGACTACTCACACTTCATTAAATATATTTTACTAATATATAATGTGTTTTTTTGTATTTCATGTTGGAAGAAAACAGGGAAATGAGGTCAAAGTAGTAAGACTATTCAGAATAAGTGTAACCTTATTCATAAATTTTCTTGCTCTACTAAGTTGTTTTTGATCCAATTTTCAGTTGATTTGCTTTAAATTAATTGTATTCTGTTAATAATCAGTTTTAAGCAATCATTATTTCAATTTTTCAAAGGAAAAAACCTGTTTTGATATGGGGGGTATTGATTCTTCTACAGAAATGAAGATTCTTTTACAGAAATGACATTTATAGATTCTCTGCCTTGATCATGTTAAGTTCCATTATAGTGTTAAAAGCAAATCAAGACAAATTTATTCATTAGAGAAAACGGTGTATAGTCATATACCCCAGCCATACATGTCTATCTTTAAATGTCATTAATACACTGTCTTAAAATGGCCCTTTTCAGCTGATTCCAAACCTATCTTCTCCAAAAATTCTCCCACCAGATGGATCATATCCCACTCTTACAGCTCCCTTTGGCTTTCCCCCTCAGTTTTACTGAGACATAATTGACATATAACATTGTATTAGTTTCAGGTGTACAACATAATGATTTGTTATATGTATATATTGCAAAATGGTCACCACTTTAGTTAGCATCCATAACCTAGCATAGTTACAATTTATTTTTTGTGATGAGAACTTTTAAGATTTACTCTCAGCAATTTTCAAACACACAATCCAGTAGTGTTTACTGTAGTGTATATATGTATATATATATATATATATATATGTATATATATCACATTTTCTTTATCCATTCATCCATTGATGCACATCTAAATTGTTCCCGTGTCTTGCCTATTAGAAATAATGCTTCAATAAACATGGGGGTGCACTATCTCCTTGAAATAGTAATTTCATTTCCTTTGGATAAATACCCAGAAGTGGGGTTGCTGGAGCATATGGTAGTACTATTTTTAATTTTTTGAGGAATCTCCATACTATTTTCCATAGTGGTTACATCAATTTACATTCCCATCAATGGTGCACAAGGGTCCTTTTTCCCACATTCTGCCTAACACTGTTATCTCCTGTCTTTTTTTTTTTTAACATCTTTATTGGAGTATAATTGCTTTACAATGGTGTGTTAGTTTCTGCTTTATAACAAAGTGAATCAGTTATACACATACATATGTTCCCATATCTCTTCCCTCTTGCGTCTCCCTCCCTCTCACCCTCCCTATCCCACCCCTCTAGGTGGTCACAAAGCACCGAGCTGATCTCCCTGTGCTATGTGGCTGCTTGCCACTAGCTATCTATTTTACGTTTGGTAGTGTATATATGTCAACGCTACTCTCTTACTTCATCCCAGCTTACCCTTCCCCCTCCGCATATCCTCAAGTCCATTCTCTAGTAGGTCTGTGTCCTTATTCCTGTCTTACTCCTAGGTTCTTCATGACCTTTTTTTTTTTTCTTAGATTCCATATATATGTGTTAGCATATGGTATTTGTATTTCTCTTTCTGACTTACTTCATTCTGTATGACAGACTCTAGGTCCATCCACCTCACCACAAGTAACTCAATTTCGTTTCTTTTTATGGTTGAGTAATATTCCATTGTATATATGTGCCACATCTTCTTTATCCATTCGTCTGTTGATGGACACTTAGGTTGATTCCATGTCCTGTCTATTGTAAATAGAGCTGTAATGAACATTTTGGTACATGACTCTTTTTGAATTATGGTTTTCTCAGGGTATATGCCCAGTAGTGGGATTGCTGGGTCGTATGGTAATTCTGTTTTTAGTTTTTTAAGGAACCTCCATACTGTTCTCCATAGTGGCTGTATCAATTTACATTTCCACCAACAGTGCAAGAGTGTTCCCTTTTCTCCACACCCTCTCCAGCATTTATTGTTTCTAGATTTTTTGATGATGGCGATTCTGACTGGTGTGAGATGATATCTCATTGTAGTTTTGATTTGAGTTTCTCTAATGATTAATGATGTTGAGCATTCTTTCATGTGTTTGTTAGCAATCTGTATATCTTCTTTGGAGAAAATTATAGGACACTGATGAAAGAAATTGAAAATGATACAAACAGATGGAGAGATATACCATGTTCTTGGATTGGAAGAATCAACATTGTGAAAATGACTCTACTACCCAAAACAATCTACAGATTCAATGCAATCCTTATCAAACGACCACTGGCATTTTTCACAGAACTAGAACAAAAAATTTCACAAATTGTATGGAAACACAAAAGACCCCGAATACCCAAAGTAATCTTGAGAACGAAAACTGGAGCTGGAGGAATCAGGCTCCCTGACTTCAGACTATACTACAAAGCTACAGTAATCAAGACAGTATGGTACTGGCACAAAAACAGAAATATAGATCAATGGAACAGGATAGAAAGCCCAGATTTAAACCCACACACATATGGTCACCTTATTTTTGATAAAGGAGGCAAGAATATACAGTGGAGAAAAGACAGCCTCTACAATAAGTGGTGCTGGGAAAACTGGACAGCTACATGTAAAAGAATGAAATTAGAACACTTCCTAACACCATAAACAAAAATAAACTTAAAATGGGTTAAAGCCCTAAATGTAAGGCCAGACACTATCAAACTCTTAGAGGAAAACATAGGCAGAACACTCTATGACAGAAATCACAGCAAGATCCTTTTAGACCCACCTTCTAGAGAAATGGAAATAAAAACAGAAATAAACAAATTGGACCTAATGGAACTTAAAAGCTTTTGCACAGCAAAGGAAACCATATACAAGACCAAAAGAGAACCCTCAGAATGGGAGAAAATATTTGCAAATGAAGCAACTGACAAAGGATTAATCTCCAAAATTTACAAGCAGCTCATGCAGCTCAATAACAAAAAACAAACAACCTAATCCAAAAATGGGCAGAAGACCTAAATATCTCCTGTCTTTTTTTTTTGGCAGTACACAGGCCTCTCACTGTTGTGGTCTCTCCAGTTGTGGAGCACAGGCTCCAGACGCGCAGGCTCAGCAGCCACTGCTTACAGGCCTAGCTGCTCCACGGCACATGGGATCTTCCCGGACAGGGGCACGAACACGTGTCCCCTGCATCGGCAGGCAGATGCTCAACCACTGCGCCACCAAGGAAGCCCTCTCCTGTCTTTTTTTTTTTTTGCTGTACGCGGGCCTCTCACTGCTGTGGCCTCCCCCGCTGTGGAGCACAGGCTCCGGACGCGCAGGCCCAGCGGCCATGGCTCACGGGCCCAGCCGCTCCGCGGCACGCGGGATCCTCCCGGACCGGGGCACGAACCCGCGCCCCCTGCATCGGCAGGCGGACTCCCAACCACTGCGCCACCAGGGAAGCCCTCTCCTGTCTTTTTGATGATAGCCATTCTAGCAAGTGTGAGATGATGTCTCATTGTGGTTTTGATTTGTATTTCCCTGATGGTTAGTGATCTTGAGCACTCTCAATAAATTAGATTATATGATTATAGATTAGTTTTTGTTCTCTGGTTGTTTTTTTTTGTTTTAGTTTCCAAACCAGTATAAACATTGTTGAACAAAAATTTTTCAAAGACCTTGACTTCACGATGTAATACTCCTTTGTATACATACATAAATTCATGTGTACATCATTATGGGACCCTGGTATATTTGAGCTTCATTTCATGCTACTTAGCTTTTAGTCCCATCAACTGCTTGTGGTTATCAGACCAGGCTAGGCCTCCTTGGATCACCATGCCTGTGCTCATGTTCTTGCAGACAATCTTCTCTTGCTTCTTTGCTGGTTAACATAGCCTCATCCTTCAAAATGTTTGAGCTTCCCTTGGAAGTTGCCTCTGATTCCCCCATCTGGGTCACATTCCCTTCCTGGGGCTCCCAAGTCGCTTTTAACATTACACTGCTCACACTGTTTTGTTTTTCTGTGTCTGTAGCCTAGTGCTTTTGTAAAAATAGGAATTCAGTATATTTTGGATTACCTTGAACAAGTTCCTTAACCTCTTTTGTATATGTTGGTTTCCTCATCTATAAAATAGGGATGAAAACAGATCTGACTTTTTGTGAGGATTAAATGAGATAACAGTCTGGTTGACCCCGTCTCTGGCATGTGATGAGAACTGCCTGAATGTTAGCTATTTATGGTTCTTTCATGAACTAAATTATCTCAGCTCCTCATCAACCTCATTTGTTTTTATTTTGTACCACATTTTGATGTAAGATTTCAGAGTTCAGGCTCTGCTGTGGGGAGCACTTACTTTTATTTGTCTTAAATGCACCTCTCTAAGTTTTGAGTTCCCTCATTTTAGCATTTTAGTAATTTAAAAAATAAATCTGGATCATAATCCACTCATTATGTATCTATCTAAAATATTTCAAATTTTAAACCAACATTTCATAATGCATTTTCCTTTCTTCTTAACGTTCAATACATTTTAATGTTTTTTTAATCCATCAAGCAAACCAATCCATCTTTATTTATTGATCACTCATAGGTGTCACAATACTGTGGTGAATATACAAATATAAGAGAGATACAGTCTAACTGGGGGTGATAATGCTAACATATGCACAAAATTAGAAAATAAGCAATATTTGTGTGTTTTGTGGTTTAATGCAGTATTTTTGAATAGGACAGAAGAAATTTATAAATAAAAGCTGGAATAGTTGTGAATGGTTATATGAAGAAGATGATATGTTAGCTGGATATTAGATGATTTGAATAGATATGGCAGGGAGTAGAAAATGCAGTAGAGACAGAGGGATTAATAAAGGTAAAAGCCAGGGTTCAGAAAAAGACTTCAATAATTAGAGGGCAAAAATTATCTTTGGTTCACAGGTGTATAGGAATGATACTATTTCTAAGCCTGTTTAATATTTCAATCTAAATTTATAAGAGAATATGTTTGTAAAATGGGAAATTTGACCTCCAAAAAAGAGTGTTAAGGCAGAAATCATTGCTTAAATGAAGCAATATACAGTTTTTAGCCTTTAGCATTCGAAAGTTTTGCTTACATTATATTGGGCACGAAATGGTTAAATAGTAACATCCTGCAAACAGTTGTAGCAGGGGCAGTAAAGAGAGTATTGGGTGGTGGGAAAATATTTTATATTGGAATGCTTCATGATATCTGCATTTCTTCATTGTCCGTTGTGGTAATCCAGACTTTTTTTTCCCCCCAGTTTGAACATTAGTTAGGAGTCCTGCTAAAAGGACATTAAAACTACATTCTTTGCTCCAGCATTGCATTAAGGTGAAGAGTGCAGAAGGCACAGGTGGAGACACAAGGGCTCAGGTAGGCTCGAGAAATCAGAGGTGATGAGGACAAGGGATTTGGCAAAGTCTGTTTAAGAAATTTGTTTATTTAAAACCTGAACATTGAGAAAGGAAACAAAAACAAAATAGTAAGTGTTCTGACACTGTCAGGACATGACCTTGCAGATGATGTTAGGACAAAAACAGCATGAACATAAAGACCATCAATAAAACTAACAGAATACAAGGTTTCAAATCCAGATCACGGCTTCCCTGGTGGCGCAGTGGTTGAGAGTCCGCCTGCCGATGCAGGGGACATGGGTTCGTGCCCCGGTCCGGGAAGATCTTACATGCCGCGGAGCGGCTGGGCCCATGAGCCATGGCCGCTGAGCCTGCGCGTCCGGAGCCTGTGTTTCGCAATGGGAGAGGCCACAACAGTGAGAGGCCCGCGTACCTAAAAAAAAAAAAAAAAAATCCAGATCAGACAAAGTGGTTATATTTTATTAACCATGTGGGGTTAAGAGATTTTACCAGGTCTCAAGTGAGGAGAAATTATAAGTACAATCAGAATTTCACTTTGTATCATTTATCAGTTAAATATATATAATTATGCTTCAGTTAATTGCATGATTATAAACCTATACAAAAATTTTATTTTAAAGTGTTGTCACCATTCTTAGTAAATCCTTTTGCTGTCTTCATGAAATTGTTTCAAATTAAAAAAGATCATTTGAACTCTGCACAGGATTTATTTTCAAATATTAGACTTATTTCCTAAAGATTGCAAAAGGGTTTTTTTTTTTTTTTGAGAATGGCAGTGATACCCAATGAATATTCTCTGATTGTTGTTATTAAGAATTTTTTTTTTGCCCAGAGCAGGGAAAACTGGGTAAATGACACCACATAGAGAATGTTGCTTTAGAAAGACTCCTTTCTCACTGGGTATGCTACAAATTACATAAGGAATCTAGGTTTTTCTGAGGGACAGTTTTCTATGTAGTAGGTTTTGTGTGCTTAACAGATTAACTGCTTTTTATGTTATTCTTTCTCCCAGGATTCAAGAAAGAAAATGACATAATAGTTTGGTTTTTTTTTCCCCCTAGGATCACAATAAACCTTCTTAGTCAAACCCAGTTGCCCTTGGGAGGTAAAAAGCGAACTAACCTATGTTTCTACAAGTTACAAAATCATTTACATTTATTACCCTTGCACAGTGAGGCCCCAAAGCTTCAGAACTATGATTCTCCAAATCACTGCATTCTAAGCTTGACTGATTGGTTTAAAATCTTGTGAGAGATTTATAATGATTCATTGCATAAGCCAATGATTTTATATTTAAGGCAGGAGACCGCTTATAAACGACAGAAAACTTTAGATTCTCCTTGGATTCAGAGGGTGACCAACTGTTTTCACAAGTTTAGATAAAAACAGCATTTCCTTTGCATTGTTTGAACCCCAAATTTATAAAGCACACACACATTATAATGTGTACAAGCATTATAATGTTAGCTACCAATTTATAGTGTTACCTTTGGATTATTTAGCTGTATTAATATCTGTGTGTATTTACCACAAGAACTTTAAAAATTCTGTTGCTTTTGAACCTTTTCTTATTTACTCATAAACTTGAATTGCTTCCCCAAATTTCAGATTTGTTATTTAAATAACAGATATTGCTATACATTAAGTTTGGAACAATTACGATGCTTAGTTCACTGTGCTATTTGACAGTAACATATAATAGCATTGTCATTTACTGTTTAAAAGTTTATATAAATAAATTGCCTTTACTTATATATGGTATTGGTGAAGATGAAAGAAGTAAAATTGATGGAGTACACATTTAAAAAATATTAAACTGTATATGATATTTTTCCTTCTTTGATCAAAATGTGAGATTTGTGAGGAAAACCAAATATTTTCATTAGGATGTTGGCAAGAGTAATAAAGTTATTAAGAGTAATTAAAGAAGAGGACTGCAAAAATATCTATTATATCAGCACTTCAAGAATCTCTGTCAGCCAGGGTATTTATTTCCCACCAGCAATACTGAACGTTCCAAATGGGTTGAACACAACATTCATGAAGATGCAGTTTCTAATGTCTTTATCAGAAGAAAATTTAAGTCACGTCATCACTCTAGTTTGCTTCATTAACCACAGTTCAATCCACCTGTTCTCTCTGCATCTCCACAACCAACAAGTCCCTCTAACTTATCTTCTGTGCCCTGGTTCCTTTCATTCCTCTCATCATCCTTCTGCCTAAAACACAGCTGGCTTACTACTGCTTCTTTCTTCCCCAGGCTCCTTCCTATTCAGATCAGGTCTGCATTGGTCTCTCCACACTGCTTGGGGCTGCTCTGTCTTATTTTGAAAAAATGCCCCATATTATCCCAAGTACAGCATAGTTTTTAAGAGCATGGCCCTTAGACTCAGTTCCAGTTTCTAATCTCCCTTCTATCACCTGTTAGCTGTATTCCTTTGGCCAGGTCACGTAACCTCTCTGAGCCTCAGTTTTCTTGTTTGTAAAAGGGGCAAATAATATCTATCTAAGAAGACTTGTGATGAGGACTAAAACAGCTAATTCATGAAAAGTGTCCAGCCCCATTCTTGGCATGTAGTAAGTGCTAAGTAAATCATTACTATTATTATTAAGCTTATTCCAATAAACTTGGATTATTAGATTAAGATTAGATTATTAGCATCAGATTAAAATTAGATTGCACCGATTTCCTACCCTAATGGAATAGCCTCTTTGCATACAAAGTAGTTTCCCTAGAATCTTTTTATAATAAGGACCATGCTTTCAAATTTCTATAGTTCTTGTTTCTTGAAGTGCTTACTCTCTACTTACTTGAGTGTATATATATCCATCTTGTGTACATGAATATCATGAAAGACTGTCACATGCCTTGCTTAAAGTTCACACATACAATGCCAGTGGATTTTTCTGACCTACTGATATCTTATACAAGAAAGCAATGAGGTGAATTCTTCTTGGTTAACTCATTGTCTTCTAGGAGCTCCCAAATACCCCTTTAGTCACTTGCTATGGATTCTTACTAAGATTTGTTGTCAAGAATCTTGGCCTGGAGTTTGCAGAATCTATCTCCCCTTTTTGGTAATTGTAACTCATCCCCCCACTCCCCCACCCCATCTCTGTTCTTTGAACATTCTCTTTTCCATTTTCTCTGATTATTCAGAGGTTACTGTCAAAGATTAGAAAATCCCTTTTGCAAGTTCTCTCAATAACCTGGACTATAATTTGTTTAAACCAGGAACTTGAACTTGGCAGAGCAGTAAGGGTCTCTCTTCAATTGCTTTCCTAATCTTAGGATTTGCTTTTTTCTGACCATTGTTAATTGGGTAAGCTCATTACTTCCACCTCTCCTATTCTTTTCCACCCACTTCTTACCCACTTCTGTGGCCACCATCCTTCTTCCCATGCTCTGTCAAATATAAAACAGTTTCTGTGTCACAACTCTTATTGGAGGGGCTTGTCAACCTTATGAATGTAGTTTACTTGGTTGCCCTGTGACTCTCTGGTGGACTCCACAAAGGTTATGACTTCTGTATATTGGCCTGGATTTTCTCATTGTTAGGGTAGTGACATGT
This sequence comes from Orcinus orca, assembly GCF_937001465.1. Taxonomy (NCBI): domain Eukaryota; kingdom Metazoa; phylum Chordata; class Mammalia; order Artiodactyla; family Delphinidae; genus Orcinus; species Orcinus orca. Next base: position 32,641,876 of record NC_064576.1, read on the forward strand.
TGTGAGGCTTTCTACGCCCTAAGTGGAAGAGAAACTGCTCTTCCTTCCTAATTTCTTAATCCTTTGGAATCTGCCTTTAGTGTAACCAATCTAGAAAAACTGCTTTCTTGAAGATTTTCATGGGTTTTCTATTGGCGCATTAGTCAGCCTTGCTGCAGTAACAACTAACCCAAAAGTAGCAGTCACTTAAAATAACTATTTTTTACTCACATAACATATGGTTAGTTGTGGGTTGATTGGCACTCCTCTGGCTCTCTTTTCTCAGATTCATTGGGTTACTTGTCTATCCCTACTTGTCAGAACCCAGGGGAAGGGGCAGCCCCAGTTTGGGATGTGGCAGATGGAAATGAAGAGAAAACTCATGGAAACTTGCGATGCCTCTTAAAGTATCTGTTTAGATATAACAGAGGCCCCCAACACTCACATTTTATTGTCCATTCACATCCAAGGGAGGATATATACTCCTGTCACTGGAGGCTTGGGCAAGTGACATGCCAAGGGACAGGAATATATAATCTTCTTTTGGGTAATGGGGGGGGTAAATCATTATGAAGTAGAATACAGGCTATCCAAGAGGCTACAGTTCTCAACCTGCAAGTTTGAAAATTATGTATGTGAATACTTCTGAAAGGTGCCTGACTCTTGGAAAATACTTCTGAAAAGTGCCTGACTCTTGGAAAATATTCCATAAGGGGCAGTATTACTGTCTCTTCTAGCCAAATGTGAGGGCAACCTTAAGAATGTAAATTTTTGATTCACTCTAATAGCACTTGTAACTACTACCTCAGTATAGAGTTATTTTTGTATATATTTAATTTTATTACAGAATTATAAGCCTTTGGAAGGCAGGGACATATCCCTTTGTATCCTTGGAAGCCCTCGATATCTAGTCCAATGCAGTACTCAGAGAGATAACTAGTTATTTTCTCCCTGGGCTCCTATGGTCCCTCACATATGTGTATTACAGCTCATCTCACATTGTATTATAACTAGTTGTATACAGCTAGTTCTCCTACTATACTGGGTGTTCCTTGAGAGAAAAAAGACTGAGACTTTTTCTTTTCTTTTTGTTTTCATTCTTCCCCTTCTTCCACCCTGCCCCCATGTCCCCCCTCCCCAATTCCCTCTTATGGGGCACCAAGTACAGTGCTTGGCATATAGTATATGCTCAAGAAATGATAGCTTTGTGAGTATATAAATAATAATTGTTCAGAAACAAATGAATGAACACAGGAATAGGAGGTAATGTCTACCACTAAAATCATAAGGAATCATACAAACATGGGATTAAAAAAAGTAAAAAGAGATATAATTCCCTCACATTTTTACCTAAGAGGAAAGTTTTTAAAATAAATCAATTGATTTTTTTAAAACAAGTAGCTAGTAGAGTACAAAAGGAACCATTGGCACAGTAAAACTATAGAGCTGAGATTACGCTTCCCTTCTGATCCTTGAAATGGCTGAAGCCTCTTCAAAGAAAAACAGGCATGTTTTAGTATCTGTTGCTGATTATTATTGTGTTGAATTTGATATTTTGAAAATTTGACATAATCTACCTCAGGATTGTTGTAGGGATCAAAGGAGTTATTATGTAGAAAGTATTTAGTACAGTCAACTTCACAGCAATTTCAATTTTGGGTTCTTTAAACGTTGTTGAATCGTTTTGCCAGCCTTAGGTGAAAGTGAAAAGTAGAGTCTTCCTGAATCCTTTTTTCAAGAAGCCTGATATCTGACATTTGAAACTCAGGAGGAATTTGAGTTAGTGTACTACTTCTCTGAGTCAAATATGAAGTTTGAATTTTTATTATGATTGTGGAGGTAAGAGGTTTAATGGCCTTGTTGGGGTTGAGTATTTTTTGGTGAGAGTTGGATAAGGAGAAGGGGGGATTATTTCCTCCTGAAGTCTTTCCTTGTTGATAGCTGCCTGCTTTGTATGTAACCTCCAGCAACTCTGTTGACTAGCTCTGAGTTTGATGTACAGGGGTGCTCAATAAATGCTAATTGGTTTGATGAATTAATAAAATTGTCCCCAACTTCAGGATTCTTCAACTGGTAGTGAACCTTTCAATGCAGAGACCACAAATTATTGTCTGTATCTGCAGGTCCTGGTAGAGTCTCAGCTCCACAAGTGTTGAAAAGGAGTGACTCAGCTGACAGGAAGTGTCTCATTTTCTATTTTCAAAGAATATTATTTATGGCTTGCTGCCTATGAGCAAATGTTTGTACCTTGTCCATCATGTTCAGTGGGTATACCAGCATCTGAAGTGAGGGCCACGTGTCAACTCCATTGCAACCTGGACACTCCCTTCATTATCCCCGTGGTCTGGTTTCCTCTCTCACAGCTCTGCTTATCTGTTCTCTCCCTCCTATTTGTAATGTTATAAGATATATATGTAACATAAAATTTACCATTTAAAACATTTGAAAGTGTACAATTCAACGTACTTAATGGCTTTAAGTGCATTCACTCTGTTGTGCAACCTTCAACCCCATCCATCTCCAGAACTTTTTCATCATCCCAAACAGAACTCTGTACCAGTTAAACATTCCCTATTCTCCTCCCTAACTCCTGCCTCACCCCTGCCCCCAGACCCTGGCAATCTCTATTCCACTTTCTGTCTCTATGAATTTGCCTATTCTATCTCACATAAGTTGGATTGAACAATATTTATCCAAAAGGACAAATGTGTCTGGTTTATTTCAGTTAGCAGAATGTCCTCAGTGTTTATCCACATGTAGCATGGGTCAGAATTTCATTCCTTTTTAAGGCTGAATAATATGCCATTGTATGTATATATGTACTATATTCTGTTTATTGATTCCTCTGTCAATGGACATTTGTGTTGTTTCCACATTTTGGCTATTGTGAGTAATGTTGCTCTGAACACTGGTGCACAAATACTTGTTCAAATCCCTGCTTTCAATTCTTTTGTGTATATATCCGGTAATGGAATTATTGAATCATATGGTAATTGTATGTTTATCTGTTTTCCATAGCGGCCACACCATTTTACATTCCTACCAGCAATGCACAAAGGTGTCATTTTCTCCACATCCTCTCCAATACTTGTCCTTCCTTTCCCTTCCTTTCCCTTCCCTTCCCTTCCCTTCCCTTTTCTTCTACCTCTCCCCCTCCCCCTCCTCCTTCTTCTCCTCCTTCTTCTTCTTATTCCTTTTTTTTTAATTTATAATAGCCATTCTAATAGACGTGAAGTGGTATCTCGTGTTTTCATTTGCATTTCCCTAATGATTATTCGTCTTGAGCATCTTTTCATGTCCTTATTGGCCATTTGTACATCTTTTTGGATAATTTGTCATTAAAGCCACTAGTACTGTCCTAGTCAGATTCGGTGGTATCTCTCAGCTGCTAGCCTTCTTGAATCTGTTGCTATTTATTTGTGCATCAGTACTTTTTCCTTAACTCAGTATCGTCTCTCAGTGCTTTGGTGCTGCAGGTACTTATAATCTCCTCAACAATTACTCTTTTCCCTGTATCTTCTTTGTTATTTTTACTAGATGTGAGTGACCAAAACTACGGTCATATGGTTCCACTCCTGGTACTTTCTTTCTCACTGTATATTTTAAGACAATCTATTCGAGCTCTCGAGTTCTGGTCAAAAACCTTCAGCTGCCTCTAATACATTGTCTTTGGTTACTTCCAGCTGACTTCCAGTAACTTCCAGTACTGTTACTGTTACTTCTCAATCAACATATAACTGTTGACTTTGAACAACAAGGGAGGGTGGTTAGGCATATCAACGCTCTGTTTAATCAAAAATCCATGCATAACTTATAACCAGCCCTCTGTATCTGTGGTTTCTCATTCTCAGATTCAACACCATGTGTCAAGTAGACTGTAGTATTTATTACTGAAAAAAATCTATGTGTAAGTGGAACAAATCCGCATTGTTTAGGGGTCAACTGTATGCCTTTTAGATTGTCACCCTGGTCTCACCAATTCTCTCTCAATTTCTGTCACTATCTTGGTCTTTATCTTTGCTTTATCTATGAATTATCTTTATTTTCCCCAGCTTCATCCTCCATATCAACTAGTCTCCAGCTCTGGTTTATCCTTCCTTTACAGTTTTAAACTTTATCTTGAGGAGATGCAAACTAAGACATTCTCATGTTTGGTGGACATACTTTCTGTTTAATGATTAAGTCTTTTGTGAAAGGATTGATTAAACTGTTTATACTCGAGGTGAGACATGCTATTTGTTGTTTTGCATCATGTCTTGCACACAAGGAAGTCAGTAAATATTTGCTGAATGGTTTGAGTTCTCTTTGACTATTGCACATTAGTCAGCATACAAATCTGTAGTCATTTATTGTTAAATTTCATCCTAACATGTATTCTATTTAGGAGGATAAAAGTGTGGGTTTCAGAAAAATTCAAAGAATGTACAATTAAGTTTTCCTAGGATGTGCCACATACTAATGTCTTAAAAATGTAAATTGTGTTCTGTGCTTTCAAAAATGTTATATTTAAAAGGTTTTTAAAATTTAAAATGGGCCTAGTAGTGCTTACATTTGGTATCAAATATAAGTGATTAATAATTCCATGTTCTCTGAATTCTTAATTTGTTTCCTGTGTCAGAGATTTGAGACTATTAAGAGGCGATTAGGGAGGATATCCTTGAAGTCTCCTTCACACCAAGAATCTCCCCCTTTTTTCTTTGGTTCACTTAACTTAATGTGGGAGTTGCTTCTGATATTTTCTACATTTCACCTTCTGAGGTTATGGGCCCCATTCATATTCCATATCTCCCTCTCAGATGAGTAAGTATGACTTTAATGAATCTTTCTTCACTTGTAGAATTTAATTTACATGAATAATTAGGAAAGGACCCAGTGAAATTCCTCTCTCCCTGGGCAAACAAGCTGTTAAGAAAATCAACTACAAACTTTTCTTTTAATATTTTTTTCTTTGCATCTTTAAATTTATTGCTTGCTACAAAGAAGCGAAATAAAAAGAAATATAGGGTACTACAACATACTGCTCTTTTGCATATTGATATCTGAATAATTACCTTAGGGCATATTGAGTTATAATATGAAATACTATTCCCTCGGGACATTATCTTAAAATATTTTGCTTATTTAGCACACAGTTCAACATTTTAGAATTATGTAAAGAGTGTAGTTGTTCACCAACGTGGAGTGTGCTGGCAGAAACAAAAAATTAGAGGGACCTAAAAGGAAAGGAGGATTGTTCTTGGAATGTTATAGTATTTAAATGCTGTTGCAATATAGTTGGTCAATTATAGTAGCCAACAGAGTGCAAGAGAAGAAGGCTGTGATTTTGAATAGATGGTTAATATGTGCATATTTTCCTTTAAAAGTGTATTTCGCATGGGATTCTGTTCTGTTTGATAGCCATACCTGTAATCTTGTCTTTTTAAGTCCCATTTACAAACAGCCAGCAGTTGTTTTTTTGTTTTGTTTTTTTTAACAATACAAAGGCCTGAAAGAGATGTCAAAGAAATAGTGCCCCAAAACTAAGAACCACAATGTTCATAATATGAGTCAAGGGCCCGCTGGAGAATTGAAAACAACAAAACACAGTTGTGCAATGCAGGCTGGTGTGGATGTGGTGTGATGCACTGGTTGCATGCTTCTTAGAACTTGCTCCAAGGAGTCTAGCTGGGATGTGTCTTAGTCCATTTAGGCTGCTGTAACAGAATACACAGACTGGGTAGCTTATAAACAGAAATTTATCTCTCACAGTTCTGGAGGCTGGGAAGTACAAGATCAAGGCACCAGCCTTCTCACGAAGGCTCTCTTTCTGGCTCCTACCTGGTGCCTTCTTGCTGTGTCCTGACATGGTAGAAGGGGGTAGGGAGATCCCTGGAGCCACTTTTATAAGAACACTAATCTCATTGATGAGGGCTCCACCCTCATGGCTTAAGCACTTCCGAAAGTCCCATCTCCTAATAACATCACATTGGGTATTAGGATTTCAACATATGAATTTTGGGGGAAACAAACCTTCAGACCATAGCAGGATATGTGTTCCCTAATAACCCAAGAACAAAAGGAGAGTCCACCAATGCCAGAAACACTGTGGCAAAGCTGAACATACCAAAGCATTGAATTTTGCCATTCTACAGGCTGTGGGACTATCACCACATTATTTAAACTCTCCAACTCCCATTTTCCTCACCTGTAAAGTTAAGTGCGTGAATTAAATGAGATCATGCAAGGAAACTACTCCTTTTATCCCCTGAGCTTATTACTATTATTGTTGTTGCTGTAATGAGACCAGATTTTTACATTCAGAAAACATAATTACTGCTGGTCGACTATTAATTACAACTGTTAAAACCATAATCTGCAGCGTGGATTCCAAATGAAGGTAAAATGAAAACAAATGTTTATTTTACATATGAGGTCATGAAGTGTGTTTGCTTTTAAAATTGTTTTTGATATGTCTTAAAGGTTTAGGAAATTAAAGATGATCATACATATTTGTTTATGAAATAATTTTCATCAAGTGGCAGTTTTGCAACCAAGGATGTATTTGGTTCACCTTGTTTTTCATAAAATTGGTCAATTTCTATTTTTAATATGCTGAAATAATTATTTCTCAATTTCTGCTGTTTGAGGAGGAACAACATTATTATCCTAATTTTACAGATGAAGCAACCCATATGCAGGTTACACAATAGGATGGATATTACATTCTAGGCTTAGTAGCAAAGCAAAAATGGGGTTGAGCTACTTTCTTCCCTGGATCTTGCAAGCTTCATGACTTTTCATGGTGCTGCTATAAAAGAGAATATCAGGCAGTTTGTACCAATGGGAACTAAGTTCTCGGTATTTAGCATCTCTTGTACCAACCAACCAAAACCTGAGTTGACTTCTACTACATTATCAAATCACTTTTATAAAATGGGTATATTGGACTTTCTCATCTATTAGTGCTTTAGCCAGTGCCTTCTAAATTGCAACAGCAAGATGGCAAAAGGAAATGTAAGTTGTCATGTGTTAAAAATCAATTAAAATCACATTTCATCCTTCAGATGCAGCAAATTCTCTGAGAGAATGAAACGTGATCTGAGTGGTATCAGTGACAGGGTTGTCGTTCACTGCTATTTTAATCAATTAAATGCATGATTCTTAAGGACTGCCAAGTTTATACTTTGCTATCTGATGTCCCCTTCTCTGACCTTTCTTCTCTTTTCTATATCTCATTTCTCAGACACCTGTTTCTTTCCTGCCTTAGTTCCCCTTGTCACAGAGGGAATATATCCCCAATTAATTTACACTTAGGTTACTTTAATATTTTTATACCAATAAAAGACCAGGGAATGCTAGACTCAAAGAAGCAAATCTCTAACAAGGTGATTTGGAGCACTGTGGTACTTGAATGGGAAATATATTTTGCTATTGGCAGGGTCTTTAGCTCCACCACAGATCGTTTCCACTTTCTTTCTCTCTAAGCCCATCTCTGCTCTTACCTGTTTCCAGGTAGATATGTCTAACTGCGATTCTGTAGAAAAGTTAATTAGGTCAATACTCACAGTCTAATGAGGTTTGAGAACTTCCCATTAGCTACTATTTTAGGAGGATGACTGAAGTGTTAAGTCAGGCAGAGGAGAGAGTGATGAAATCTGCTGTGTAGAAATGGAGAAGGCTTGATGGAGGGTAGAAATGGTTGGAAGGCCATGCTTATCAGAGAGTAATAAGAAGAGAAGTGTGAAAGTGGGTGATGCATTTAGGGGTTGTTCAACGCCTGCTGTGTGGTGATCTGTGGGGAGATACCTAGGAATGATCAACTGAAACCAGATTGCGGAGGGGTTTGAATGCCATTCCAAACAGTTTGGACTTGAGCCTGTAGGCAATAGGGCTCTGCAGAATTTCTCAATCTGGGTCCGCATAGCTACGTAACTCCCCCACGAGAGGTAGTCAGCACCCCAGGATCGTAGAAAAATCATAGTATTTGGAATCAGAATTCTTGGGTCAAACCTCTTAAAAGCTTGGGCACATCACTGAAACACAGGACTGATGAACTAGTTCTCCTGCTTAAAAAAGTGTTGCGTGTTGGAGTTCAAGGTGGTCTGGTCCAGTTGAGTGTGACAGGTATGCTAGGACTGGGCTTGGAAATTTTCACTAGGGTGGGACCCAAGCAGAGCCCAGGTGCTGGAGAAAGGCTCTTTGGTTGGGAGTACGAGGTATTCTAGAAGATCTAGCAATGGATACAAACCCAAATGTCATCTATGCTGTAGAGCAATCTCCAAGTCAGTTATCTGCAGACACTTCTCAGCTTCCAAAGCTTGTCCTACGTGCCTTTATTATAATAGTCATTGTCTTATCCTACTATTAAATATATGAACATTGTATTTTTTAAATGTTCTTTTGGTTTGAGGTATGGAAACCACAGAGGGTAGCATTAAGGAGAAAAGGCGATTTAAAGTCTACTGGGGTGAAGAGAGATGGAGTCACGGACCCCAAGAGTTGGAAATGTACCTGAGCTCAGGTGGTGACTTGAAATAAGTAATAAACAGTCCTCAGAAATCCAGGTGGCTTTTTCCTTGTCAGATTCATTTTTCTTATTCTACAGACCAGCTTCTCTGCTTCCCTCTCCTCACTGAGACACATGGTGACTCAAAATTGACATGAGTTGCAATTCTAATCACCAACAGAGACAAACTAGCTGTCCCTGAATCTCAGTTTCAAATTCTCTGGAGATGTGCATCTGGGGGTTCAATTTTCATTTACTTATCTATTCCGTCCAATCCACTGTGTCCAGGGAAATGGAGTCACATGACCCGTGACTGTACAGGCCCACCCTGTGAGTAAGAACAGCTCTCAGGCAGGGACAGCCAGTGCCGGGGCTGGACAGACACTTCAAAGGATTTCTATGACGCTGATGTTTTTGTCACTAGCACTTTGCATACTATTTTGCGCATACCTAATAAGCATCGATACATTTTTGGTATATAAATAAAATCACTCCTGGTTAATATCAGAATTCCTCCTAACAGTAATATTTGAAGAATTTTATACTTTCAAGAGATTTTTGTAATCAGCTCATGACATCATCCCAATAATCTTGTGAGTGACTAGATTTAGAAGTCTTTTAGAAGACTCCAGGTCATCAATGTGGAATAGACCAGAGCTGAACAAGACTGCAGTCTGCACAACCAGATAGAAGGACACTCAAATAGTTCAGCTGATGGACCAAGGAGAGGATAATTAAGATTAGGAAAATGTGAACAAGCTCTAACTCGTTCGGAATCCTCAGTGTGTGTACACACATGGCTGTGTGTTTAGGAACAAGAATAACAATAGTACTAATATGTATTGGGTGTTTCATATGTACTAGACTCTGCACTAACCACTGACATGTCTTAACTCCTTTAATCTTCACAACACACTTCTGAAACTGATGCTCATAATATTCCCATTGTACAGACCAGGAAGCTGAGGCATAAAGAGGTTAAGTGACTTAATCAGGGTAACTTAACATGCTAATAACTGGCATGGCTAAAAATCAAACCCAAGATTTTTGTTTTAACATTGCTTGAATGTATTATATATACATAGATATATAATAATAACCATTTCAATCACTGAATATGGTTTGGAAACCATACCAATATCTGTGTCTTTGAACATGTGTTTTGATGCTAATCTATTTTACAGCACTCCTCTGCCCTTTATAAGAAATAATTTTATTGAAGTATAGTTGATTTACAAAGTTGTGTTAATTTCTGCTGTATAGCAAAGTGCTTCAGTTATACATATATATATTCTTTTTCATATTCTTTTCCACTGTGGTTTATCACAGGATATTGAATATAGTTGCCTCTGCTATACAGTAGGACCTTGTTTAACCATTTTACATGTGCTAGTTTTCGTCCGCTAATCCCAAACTCCCAATCCTTCCCTCCGCTCTCTCCTCCCCCTTGGCAACCACAAGTCTGTTCTCTATGTCTGTGAGTCTATTTCTGTTTCAAACCTAAGTCTATTTGACACCAGAACTCAAATTTTAAAGTTATTTTATGTTGGTAAGGTATATATCCCTTACCCCAAATCTGTGCTTATGACTGTTCTCATATTATTATTTTCTTTTTTCTTTCTTCCTTCCTTTCTTTCTTTCTTCCTTCCTTCTATGCATCCTTCCTTCTATGAATCCTTCCTTCCTTCCTTCTTTCCTTCTATCCCATCCTTCCTTCCTTTCTTTCTTAATAAAGTCTATGTTTCTTTTTCAGCTGTGCCACACATTTTTCAGGATCTTAGTTCCGCAACCAGGGATTGAAACTGGGCCCTCAGAAGTGAAAGCGCAGAGTTCTAACCACTGGACCACCAGGGAATTCCTTCATATCATCATTTTCTAATGCAACCTAAGAAATTCTAGTTCATTCTGGATCAAGGTCAAATTAACTAGAGAAGGCTCTGTGCATACTGCAAAGCTTGTTATCATGTAAGTAATGGTCATAAACATGACAGTGTCTAAGATTTTGGAAAAGTTAAATTCTATAACAAGAGTGAATATTGTAATCAAATAATCAAAAATATTCCGATTTTCATTTAAAAGTAGATTGATGACCTCCTCCTCCTATCCATTTAGACTCAGGATGAGGATGCCTGAATTTAGTTTCTGCTCATGACAAATTGGTCATGTTTGGACTATCCATTAATAAAAGTAGAAAGTTTATGATGGAGGCAGTTATCTAAATGATTGCAATTATCTTTGAGTAAAGTTTCTGTTTTATTTTGGTTAGTTTGTTTTCTTTAATGGAGATGGGAGCAATAGAACTTTCTGGGTAATTTATTGAACTTTTCATTTCATTTATGGATTACTGATTTAAAGTAATAAAGTAAGTAATAAAATATATTTTGTGATTTTTAGGCACAATATTGGAAAAAAGATTTTTAAAAGCATGGTCATTTACACATACTCTGAGTTTGAAAATAATTTATGATCAAGTTGTAAAGTCGTAAAAATAGGCAAAATGTTGTTTTAAGAGGTGAATACTAATATTATTTATCAGTTGATTATGATTATCTGTTGAAAAAGAAAATATTAAATAGCCATCTTATAATGATAATTATACAAATGTTGCTGAAATCCAATCCTCAGGAGCTTCTGTGGAGTAAAGATAGTAGAGGTTAAAGTAAAATGCAAAAATTTAGAAGATATTTTGACATTTTCCCCAGGAAAGAAGATAATAAATTTAAAGTAGAAAACATATAAACAATGATAAAACAATAATTTGTTTGTCCTGATCACTTGTTGGCTTTTAGTAATTTTCAAGAGATTTATGAGTCTCTCTACTTGTACTTCAGCGACAAAGTAGATTCATTATGATCATTAGTTTCCTGCGGCGTTGTTATATCAGGTATATTTTCATCAGGACTGCTGGTGAAATTATCAACCATAATATTAAGATTAGAATAAACAAGAGATTCTTTCCTTATCCAATCAATTCACATTTTCATTTCATTAAGTGTAAGATGGCAATGTTAGTAATTGCTATTTATACTATTACCAGTCTGTGTTAATAGTCTTAATTTATCAACATTTATTTTAACCTTTGCTATAAAGCCTTGCAAATAAAGCTGATCATTATTAATTTTTAGGTAAAAACAGAACTAATATTTTGTGCCTGAGTTCTTTTATCACAGTCTGTTCCTAGCAGAAGATTAAGTTCTTGAAATGCTTTTCTCTTGTGTGTCTTCTTTGCAAGTCCAACCTGTTTCTTACATATTTATATATGTATATAACTTTTAAACAAAAGCTCTGATAAAGTGTTGTGCTATATAATGAAGTATAATTCTGGAAGGAGCTTGGGCTTTGAGTATAGAAGACCTAGGTTTGAATACTGGCTCTGCTCATTACAAATCAAATAACTTTCGGTAATTTAACCTCTCTAAGCTTCACCTTGTTCATCTGTACAATGGAATAATGACACCTGTCTTGTAGGTGCTCAAAAAATGGCCACACTTGTTACGTAACCTACAATCTAAATACAGTGGCTAAAGGGAAAATGTACTTTAAAGATTTTTTTTTGCGATGTGTTTTTTTTAATTGAAGTACACTTGATTTACAGTATTATATTAGTTTCAGGTGTACAACATAGTGAGTCAACATTTTTACGGATTATATGCTATTTAAAGTTATTACGAAATAATGGCTATGTATCCCTGTGCTGTACAATATATACTTATTGCTACCATGTGGTTTTCAGGTCAATTAGACATTTTATCTCTTCACGTGTGAATAATTCAGTGCAAAACAGGCTCTGATTTTTTGCAGAATTAGCATGATACTATCATCCTGCCACCCTGGTACGTTAGTCAAAAAGCATAAAATTGAAATATTAAGTTTTTGAAGACATAATTTTAATTATGGCTCTCCATTTTGTTTACACTTACCTATGAAAAATTAGAGGTGATTACATTTTCTTTAGTCCATTGTTAGCACAGACTCAAATAGTGTCAAATATTTTATGGAGAGATAAATGAATACATAGGGATGTGGGTGGCAGAGTCTTAATGTAGTTACTGGATCCATCTGGTGAAATATTTCATCCAAACCTTCCTTGGATGCCATTAAGCTCCATGGGGAGAGGGGCTTTCTAGCCAAAATGATTAATTAGTGTCCTGTGAAGCCTAAAGCTGTTTTCCTGTTTCTCTGGGCTTCTTCCCATAATTTTACTTGTGTCTTCTGATTGGTCAGTGGTTACTGTAAGTCGTACTTTATGAGTTAAGTACTAATGTTCATGAGATATGTGTCTCAGCTCAAAACCCTAAATGCCTTTACAAGGAACGTCCCTTCAGTGAATCTCAGCTCCCTGTCCTTCTTTTCGGAAACGTCGAGGTTTTATTTTTTATTTATTTATTTTTTACATCTTTATTGGAGTATAATTGCTTTACAATGGTGTGTTAGTTTATGCTTTATAACAAAGTGAATCAGTTATACATATACTTATATCCCCATATCTCCTCCCTCTTGCGTCTCCCTCCCTCCCACCTTCCCTATCCCACCCCTCTAGGTGGTCATAAAGCACTGAGCTGATCTCCCTGTGCTATGCGGCTGCTTCCCACTAGCTATCTATTTTACGTTTGGTAGTGTATATATGTCCATGCTACTGTCTCCCTTTGTCACAGCTTACCCTTCCCCCTCCCCATGTCCTCAAGTCCATTCTCTAGTAGGTCTGTGTCTTTATTCCTGTCTTACCCCTAGGTTCTTCATGACATTTTTTTCCCTTAGATTCCATATATATGTGTTAGCATACAATCTAAGTGTCCATCATCAGATAAATGGATAAAGAAGATGTGGCACATATATACAATGGAATATTACTCAGCCATAAAAAGAAATGAAATTGAGTTATTTGTAGTGAGGTGGATGGACCTAGAGTCTGTCATACAGAGTGAAGTAAGTCAGAAAGAGAAAGACGACGAGGTTTTAAATTGATCCTGCAGCCTGGCATTGGAATGTAGGCTAGGATATCAGGCACAATAGTAGAGGCAAAAGATAATGTTAATTTCTAATCTTATTGTTTTTTCCTTCACAACTATTTTGAATATAAATGTATGTTGAAGGCATTCAGAAGATTTTGAAGGTGTTTGTTCATTAAAAAAATATTTATTGAGAGTCTACTACGTGCCAGACCCCAGGCTGAACTCTAAAAATGATATTGATTTTGTCCTTAAAGGTAATAAAGGTACACATACACACACACACACACACACACACACACACACACAGAGCAAAATAAGGTATAGAGTTTTAGATATCATAACAGAGAAGCTGATAAAGTACTCTGTGAGTTCATGGACAAACAATGTACAACATTCAATGCCAGGCACATAGTAGGGTATTCAATAAAATTTAGTTCCTTTCCTTTCCTTTCACTAGTTGGAAGGATTACTTTGTGTGTATTGCAGGTGTGTGATTTTGTATGTGTGTATATATGTATATATACATATATATATATATATATATATATATAAGCAATGAAATACTTTATGAAAAAGTGGTCTCCTGGATTTAGTTATTAGAAGATTGTGGGTAAAATACATTCCAGGCAAAGGACACAGAGTATTTTAAGAAATTAGAGACAGGAAATTGAATGAGGGAAAAAATCTACTTGTTTAGTTTCTTGGAGCATAGGGTTTGTGATAGAGTGTTGTGAGGAATGAGGTTAGAGGAAAGTTTAAGGATTGTGACGGTGTTAAGGTGAATGTTCCCTGGATCACCTTATAATAGTGTCCATTCTGGCAATATTTGTAAGTCGGTATGTCTGAAAAAAAATAAGCTCCTATGTGAATTAATTCAGGGTTTATGTAATAAAAATTACTGGTTTCAAAATTTTGTTTGCCAAAAATTCAGGGTACCATATGACTGGTGAAAACCAATGAAACATGTAACAAGCTTGATGTCAACATTACTGGGCAATTACTTCTGAAATTTGGATGCTGTCTGGTGCATCAGTCAGGATAAGTTATATTATGCTTCAATAACAAACCCTAAATCTCTGTGGTTTACTCCACTATAGCTTCTTTCTCACTTATACAAAGTGTGCTGTCTTACAAGATTTGGCATAACATTTCAGAATGGTTTGACATTTTGACTCTTCCCTGTTTAAATATTCTCCCACAGTTTCCAGTCCAGTAGACTGGACAGTGAAACACCAGCAATTAATTGTTTCCCTCTGGACACAAGTCATGTGCCATTTCCACTTACGCAAATCCATTGTCTAAAGCAGGTCATTCGGTCCTGCCTATCTTTCCTTCATATTGTCTATTTCTGGAAAGTACAGATTTCATTCTGTTTATATTTTCCCCCAATGCCTGGCATTCAATAAATAGTTTTCATTTTATTTTTCTTTAAGCTCTTTTATTAAATAAATACTTCACTGTCAATGTAAGTATTAAAATAACACAAAGCTGAATAAAATGGAAAGTGAAAATGCCCCTTCTCAAAATGTTTCAGGAATAAATGAATGCAAGAGAAATTTTAAACTCTCTGGAATGGTGTACAAGATCTCTTACTATCTGAATCCAGTTTATCTTTTCAGACCATTTTCCAGCATTTACACACATAGATTATTTGCTATTAAACACATTCCCAAATACTTTCACACCACTGGGCCTTTTGCTTGCTATTTTCTTTCTTTTTTTTTCTCTTTCTTTCTCCCTTCCTTCTTTTCTTTCTTTCTCCCTTCCTTCTTTTCTTTCTTTCTTTTTTCTTTCTTCCTTTCTTTCTTTCTTTTTTCTTTCTTTCTTTCTTTCTTTCTTTCTTTCTTTCTTTCTTTCTTTCTTTCTTTCTTTCTTTCTTTCTTTCTTTCTTTCTTTCTTTCTTTCCTTCCTTCCTTCCTTCCTTCTTTTTTTTAACATCTTTATTGGACTATAATTGCTTTACAATGTTGTGTTAGTTTCTGCTGTATAACAAAGTGAATCAGCTATATGTGTATATATACATCCCCATATCCCCTCCCTCTTGCATCTCCCTCCCACCATCCCTATCCCACCCCTCTAGGTGGTCACAAAGCACTGAGTTGATTTCCCTGTGCTATGTGGCTGCTTCCCACTAGCTACCTATTTTACATTTGGTAGTGTATATATGTCAATGCTACTCTCTCACTTCATCCCAGCTTACCCTTCCCCCTCCCCGTGTCCTCAAGTCCATTGTCTACATCTGCGTCTTTATTCCTGTCCTGGCCCTAGGCTCATAAGAACCATTTTTTTTTTTTTTTAGATTCCATATATATGTGTTAGCATACAGTATTTGTTTTTCTCTTTCTGGCTTACTTCACTCTGTATGACAGGCTCTAGGTCCATCCACCTCACTAAAAATAAGTCAATTTTGTTTCTTTTTATGGCTGAGCAATATTCTGTTGTATATATGTGCCACATCTTCTTTAACCATTCATCTGTCGATGGACACTTAGGTTGCTTCCATGTCCTGGCTACTGTAAATAGAGCTGCAATGAACACTGTGGTACATGACTATTTTAGAATTATGGTTTTCTCAGGGTATATGCCCAGTAGTGGGATTGCTGGGTCGTATGATAGTTCTATTTTTAGTTTTTTGAGGAACCTCCATACTGTTCTCCATAGTGACTGTATCAACTTACATTCCCACCAACAGTGCAAGAGGGTTCCCTTTTCTCCACACCCTCTCCAGCATTTATTGTTTGTAGATTTTTTGCTGATGTCCATTCTGACCAGTGTGAAGTGATACCTCATTGTAGTTTTGATTTGCATTTCTTTCTTTCTTCCTCCTCCGCCCCCCTTCTCTCCCTCTCCCTTTCTTTCTTTCTTTCTTTTTTCTTCCTTCCTTCCTTCCTTCCTTCCAGTCAAATACACATAACAGAAAATTTACTATCTTAACAATTTTTAAGTGTACAGCTTGCTATTTTCTTTGCCTGGAATTTTCATTCACTTTTCTACACTGGTTAAACTTCTTTTGTGAACCTTTAAGGACTCTTCCTGACATTCCTAATTCCCTCCATGCTCTTCTAACACCTTGTAGAGAATTGTCTTATCTGTCTCCTCTCTCAACGCATGGCTTCCTCAAAGGCAGGTAGGGTCTGATTCATTTGGAATACCCAGTGCCTGTCACAGGGACTGAGCAGAAGAAGTGCTCCATCAACTGTTCCTACCCTCTTTTATCTTTGATATTTGTCTGTTTACTTTATCCCATCAGCCTCTATACATACTCAGTACTTGCCCTTTCTGCCTAAAGTCCTCACCTGATCTTCTAGACACAGTTTTAGCTTCTCCTCTGCCATGCCCTCAAATGTCTTGAAAGAATTGCCCACACTTGCTGTCCCTACTTCCTCACTTCTCATTCAGTTTTATATATTCAATTTTTGATAGACTGCTACCTGGTTTATGCTTTCAGAACTTCACAGAAATGACCTAGAAGACCTGGCAAGTGATCTAAATGCCAAACCCAATTGCAATGTTTCAGTTCTTATTCAATAACCCCTCTGATGTATTTTTTAAAATTGAATTAAAGTAATATTTGCACATGGTATAACAGTTTTCTACCCTCTTCCTCACACCCTCCCCCACCCTCATCTCAATTCCTTTTCCCAAAACAGGACTTACTTAAAAATTTTCAACAATTTCTTCCAGTGGTAATTTCTGCATCAGTGTACATGAGTAGACTGATATATCTTGTTGCATAATTAAAAATATAATCAGGACTTCCCTGGTGGTGCAGTGGTTAAATATCCGCCTGCCAATGCAGGGGACACGGGTTCGATACCTGGTTCGGGAAGATCCCGCATGCCACGGAGCAACTAAGCCCGTGAGCCACAACCACTGAGCACACGTGCCACAACTACTGAAGCCCGCGTGCCTAAAGCCAGTGCTCTGCAACAAGAAAAGCCACCATAGTGAGAAGCCAGTTCACTGTAATGAAGAGTAGCCCCTGCTCGCCGCAACTAGAGAAAGCCCGCGTGCAGCAACGAAGACCCAACACAGCCAAAAAGAAAGAAAGAAAGTTATCATTAAAAAAAAAGGAACACTTGTAATAAAGATGTTTGTAAGGAAAAAAAATTGTGTTATATACTGAATTGTGTACCCTAACCCAAACTGCCTGATGTTCTTATTTATATATATATATATATATATATATATATATATATATATATATATATATATATATATATAATCAACTGAATTTCTCCATGACATATGGATATGTTCCATTTTCCAATTCCTCTTTATATTTCTATCAAAATAGTTATATGGCTACTTTGGGTTATATTACGACTTTTGTTTCTTTTGTTGTTACCTGTGTAAGTTGAAGTAATTTACTTACACTTTTACTTATTATTCCATTCACAACAGTTATTCCTTAATCCTACTTTGTAATATATTAGTATTCTCTTAGTTTCCCTTCTGCTTCCTAATCCCTGACATATATGCTTTTACTTTTACTATGACACATTGTGCACAATGGACATCTACGTATGTCTCCTTGTACACATGTGAGACTAGTTTTTCTTTGTTTGTTTGTATGAACAACCTCAACTTTAGTAGATATTGGTGGTTGGACCAGTTTTCACCTCCAACAGCAGGTTAAGAATTCTCATTTCTTATCCTCACCAATGCTAGGTATTACCAGATTTTTTTTTTTTAAGCAAGAGAAGGAAGGATTTATTACTTGCAGCAAGTATGGACAACACCAGGGGTCTTTCCCAAAGCAGTGTCTCCCTGAACAGAAAAACTGGGGAAGTTTTAAGCTAAGGGTACATGCATATTCATCCATCAGACTTTAAATTTTTGCCAAAACATGTGTGTAATAGAATCTCACTGTCCCAATTAATTTTCTATTATTCTCAAATTTGTGGGCATCCTTTGTCAAGTTTTTCTCTTTTCCCATTATCTTTTACCTTGTATTTTTACATTAAAAATTTTTTTTCCATCATTTTTAGTGGTTTGGGAAGAAGTTAAAATAAACATGAATGTTAAATCTGTCATGTCGCCTAATTTTATTTCATTGCATTGCAATGTCAGTTCTCAAGATGCACAGAACTCTGTTACCAAGGATTATGTGTCCATGATATAATCGCATCCACTTCATCCCTCTATTGGATCTACTCTGATCCCCCCAAAATTGAGAAGTTTCATGTGTGTGCCTTGCTCTGCTGCTATATTCTCCTTTATAACTTGAAAGGTTAGATTTGATATTTTTCTAAAATTTTGCAGGTCAATATACCCATCAATCTTTAATTCTCCCTGAAATTTCGGGGGGAGGGAATCAAAAGCAGAAACCATCTTTACTTTCACAAAGATCACTAATCATCACGAATGACCTTTAAATCCACTGGCTTTTTCTTAGTTTCATCATTTCTGACCTCATTACAGAATTTGATAGTGTTTATTGTTTTATCCTTAACATTCTCTCAACTCTTGTCTTTTCTTTGACATACCGATCAATTTGTATATTTGTTACTTAATGTGTCGCGTCTGCTACATGTCAAGAGAGCATGCTGATTTAGATGAAACAATAGTATTTTTTTCTCTAATAGTCCAGTATCCTTTTGATTTATTGATATTTAAAGTGCATAGCGATAGAGCAAAACATTTTTCTGAGCTGTACATACAATTTGTATGTAGATTTCAGGCTTGGTATTCAGAGTGATTTCCTTAACTTTTTAACACTTGATTAAATGCCAGGATAAGTTGATTAAGGTCCAGTCTGAGGAAAACATTGCTGGCAAGTTATAAGACAAGAAGAAATAATATCCAAATGTAATGTGTTGAGTTTGTAAAAAAAATCCAGAACAAATAAAGAGAAACTTAAGCTTTATGTGAAATCTGGAAAGAATGAACAAATATGAACTATTTGCAAGTGTACCTAGTATTTTAGGACTTGACTGAGTTAAATAATAGCTTCACTGGGCTAAACTCAGCCTCAGTTTTGTTTTGTTTTTTTTTCGGTACGCGGGCCTCTCACCGCTGTGGCCTCTCCCACTGCGGAGCACAGGTTCCGGACGCGCAGGCCCAGAGGCCACGGCCCATGGCCCCAGCTGCTCCATGGCATGCGGGAGCCTCCTGGACTGGGGCACGAAGCCACGTCCCTCGCATCGGCAGGCGGACTCCCAACCACTGCGCCACCAGGGAAGCCCTCAGCCTCAGTTTTAAATGATTCTTTTGGGAGTTTGGTAGTGAGAAAAGGGACTACTTATGGTATAGAAAACAGATTACTTGCACAGTAGCAAAGATCCTTCCAGACAGCATTCAAAACAAAGCAGAAGGAATTTGCCTTTTAGATGCACAAGTAACCACAACTTCTCCAGATGCCATTCTATGGATGCGTGAATTCACCACTGATACTACAGATTATAGCATTTTTGAGGGAAATGGAATTGATAAACAGTATGAAATTGAGACAAAAAATCCACGCCTTAAAGACTGAACCTAGAACAGTTGAAAACAGAGACTGAGTCAATTGCTGTGACAAAGTGGACTAGGGTAGGATTGTGGACTTAGAACAATGTGATTACAAAACAGGCAAAGTCAAGTAAAAAAGATTTATATGACACTTCCAAATGCCTCCTGGAAGTCCAGTAGAACTTTCTAGTCTTCTCTTCTACTCCTACCCTTTTATGCTTGCTTCATTGTTCCAACCAAACTAGGCAGTAAAACTTATAGCTTTACTATTGCTGTGAAGTTCTGAAAATTTCAGATCCCCCCTTGCTGTTAAATTTATTACCATATTAGTGTTTTCATATCTTTAGAAATTTGGATAATTGTAGTTTCATGTCTCTGTCGTTTTTCTGGATGATAATTTGTCTTTGTTTGCTAACTCTCCCTCTTGAATTTCAAGAATTAGTTACTTATTCATTATTATCATTGACATTTCCTGTGCTTTCATTTGTTTCTCTACCACTGACTGTTTCCTCAATTTCATTATTATCAAACAGCCCTTCTGTGATAGTCTGCTGTTCCCCATCTTCATATTGATTAATTTCATTTTCACATGCATCATTCTGATTTCCAACATCTTCAGAGCTATCTTCAGAAGATGAGTCATTTGCAAAGACAGATTTTCATTAGTGGATTCATCCTCAGAGTCAGAATGTGATGGTCTGTTCGCAGGAATATTGTTTGCTCCTCTGTGTCTTTCATTATCTCTTGGAAAGGATGTGCCTGATGTACTTGCTTAGTCATTATCCAAGTAATTAAAATCAAATGTACTTATTTTGTAGATTAAACAAGAACATTCTTTATTATGATTGTTTGCAATTGAAGCTTCGGGGACACTTTAGGCTAGATATTACATTAAATATTATTTTCCATTTAAATTAAAACATTTAATCAGAAACTCTGAAAGGCAAGATATGTAAGCCAGTGCCTCCTATGTGAGGATCACGAAGATGCAGTTCTTCGTGTAATAGTATTTTGGGAAGTTAATACACAACCGAGTTTAAGAGATTATCAACACCGATTACAGATCCTAGTCACTAGTGTAGTTACTGTCTTGTGTGTTGTTGTGTGTAAGTTTTCAAATAGGTTATAAACTGTTTAGAACTAGGCTCCTTTAAAATTTTAATGATCCCCCCCCCCCGCTGGACATTTTTATAAGTAAGAACATTTTGGTTAATTAACTGATTAAAATTTCTATGTAAAAATGTGCAATCTGATAACTAACTTAGTATCGGAAGGAAACAAGAAGTTATTTTGTGTACCCCAAAGCTATGAAGTCTATGAAATCTAAGTGTGTATCTGTTTCTTGTGTTAGATGATCAGGGGAGTCTGGGAGCTCTGGAGATCATCCAAAAATGTAGTTCAGGAGAAGGAGAGTTTAAGGGTCTGGAGGAGAAAGCCTAAGGGGCCTGGCACTCCACAGATAGCATGGAGAGGGTCTTGTCCTTATTGACAGTGGGTTGGCAAATATCATAGCTGAAGAGTTTAAGAGCCAGAAGAAGGAAGAGGGAGGACTTCGCATATGCAGGTCCTGCTGAGCTGCTCTACTTGCCACGGCCATTGAGGCAGTGAACCCCCTTGACTGGGCATAAAGAAGGCTGGGCTATTAGGATTCTGGCTTCTTGAGGTGAATCAGGATAAGAGAGGACAAAAAGGGAGCTGAGAAAGTGTGAGATTGCACTGGAATCAGCATCAAAAGCAAACACTGCAGAGATGTATTTACCCCTCTCACATGGCAAGGGTTAGGCCAGGAGCTTTTCAGGTCTGCTAGGTCCATAGCAGGAAGGTAGAGTTGTTTCAGGGGAATGGCTGAGATGTACCACCCTGTGGAGTTGTAGTCTTGGGATAACTCAGAGCAAGCCCAGCCTTGAGCCTAAAGAAGAGAAGGGCAAACTGTGATTCTCAGCCTTCTATACCACGAATGCCAGAAGCCTCACATGCCTGGCAGCTGTGAGGAAGGAGGTTTCATCTAAGCTTTGAAAAATCTTTGGTAGAGGGGGATATTGTCGATACATGAGGAATTAGCCCATCACTGGGTGTATCAAACTGGGTGTCTTTGTCAGTTAGGGCTGCTTGAACAAGAAGGCCATGGACTGGGTAGCTTAAACAACAAATATTTATTTCCCACAGACCTGAACCCTGGAAATCTGAGAGCAGGGAAGCAGCATGATCAACTTCTGGTGAGGGCTCTCTTCCTGGCTTTCAGGCAACCACCTTCTTGCTATGTCCACACATGGCAGAGAGAGAGAATGGGTACGCTTTCTCTGTCTCTTCGTATAAGGTCAGTAGTCCCATCATGAGGGCCCGTCTCTAAGTACCATCTCATTGTGGATTAACGTTTCAGCATATGAATTTTGAGGGGACGTGAGCATTTGGTCCATAGCACTAGCTGATGGTGTCTTCTGACTGTGGTTTTGGAAGGAGTCGTTTAATGAAGAAAAGTTTTTGTAGCTGAAGGAAAAACATACATACTCTCTTTTTTGTCCTGAGGCAGATAGATACTCAGTGGACCACATTTCTAGAGCCTGACTTGACCATACTGCCTCTGAAAGGTTGGGCCTGGTCCCCATACCACGGTGTGGGTGGATTCGGACACTGCTGAGGTCTGGTGTTGACTCAAGTAACGGAAACCCATGTCAACTTGAGAGTAATGGGGCTTTGGAGGCCCTGTTTGATATTTTTGCCTGATTCTTGATTTATCTGTTGGATTTGTGTCTACTCAGTAGAACATCTGAGGATATCTCTTGCTTTTTTTTGACTAATTTATTTTTCCAATTAATTTCTTTTTGTACTCTTTACTAGATTTATCCCCGCAGTCCTTCTGTGTGTGTGTACAGCATAATGTATGTTTAAAAATAAACTCTCAGTTAAAAAGTGCTATTTTTTAGGAGAACTATACTATGTAGGGTTTTGCATTAAGATTTTAAGGGATTCTCTTCAAACTACAACTCTACTGTGTGTACCACACAGCCCAGACCATGTGGAGTTTACTTGGAGTTCTTTACTCTAATAAAAGATAAAAGCAAAACAAATCCATTTAGCTGTTACTGACATTGAGCATGATAATTTTCCCCTTCTTTAAACAAGTTAAATTTATTACAAGAATAATTTATGAGTGACCATTGTAGGGAAATGGATTGCCTTAGTGTGATTCCATTGCTAACTAATGAGAAAAATGAAGTTGACAAACAAAAGACTGTTCTAGTTCTGCATAGAAACTGCATTAAAATAAATAGAAGTCCAGAAACTTCCCAAAGAATATACACCACATAACCCAGACATCCACTTTAAAAAAAGCAGAAGCTGATATATTCCAAATGATCATAATGTGGGGACATAGAAATGAAAATGTAAGGAACATTGGAGAAATTAAAATCAGACACAGCTACAAATATTATTTCCTTACCCAATTTTCAATCATCTTAGTTTCTGATAAAATTTAGAACATATATCATGGTAAAATACTATCTCCCTATTCTTAAAATCACACAGAACTGATAGTGAAGCACTGGCTTAATCACCCATCCCTTCTTACCATCTATTTAAGGCTGTGTTCTTTGTTTCAAGGCCCTGTTGAAATAAAACAGAATGAAATTAGTGACCTTCATACTGACTTCCATAACCAGCTTCTGGCAACTGACCCAGCCATCAGTCTGTCAATAGCTTGTGCAGTTTCAAATTTCATCTGCAAAAAAATAAAAAATAAAAAAATCAGTTCCTTGCCATAAACATCATATTTCAATTGTTTCTTTTAAAAAAGCTAATTACATTTACACATGTTACATACTAATAGAGACTTATTTTGTTGGTAAGCTTTCTGCAGAAGTGGAGCTTTATTGGAAATGTTTTATTTGAGGCATATGGAGAAAGCTGCATTAGTGAAGCAAAATATTTATAATTTTTCCCTGTTTGGTTTAGATTTGTCAATCTTTTCCCTTCTTTACGTAAAACAACATCTTGCGTACAAACTGTTTAAAAGTTGAACTAGTGGCATTCCAAATGGAGTAAGATAAAGGGAACTGTAGTTAAATTTAGAAAGGAAAATGTAGGTAAAGGAGAAAAATGCTGCCAGCTAAGATTTGGATGTCCGGGAAGAACTTCAAGGTCTTAAAAGATGAGGAATTGCTAGTTCCTGTGAGTAAAAACAGAGAGAAGAAGGGCACACAGCGCAGTCTTTATCTTTTAATTTTTGTCCTAAATTTAAACTAGTTTGTTTAGTATCGTATTTCATCTTTTCTTTTCATCTTGATGCTCTCATCTTTTCATTGAGTTCTTAAAAAAAAAAAAATCCCATCTTTCTGTCTTTCCTTCTTTCATGTATTTATTTTCCTGCCTGGCTTCAAGAATGGCACATTGAAAATTTTGGCCTTTTTAAAGATATCCTCAGTTGTTTTTGTAGAATACTTGTAGAAATTCTTTTTTTTTTTTTCATACCTCCCTGAAATTCACTTAATTCAGTCTGTAAAATGGCATAATAACTTATTATAGCATCCTTTTAGGAATTTTAAATCAGTTCTTGAAATAAAAGTACACAATATATAGACAAGTATGGATTCCTCAATAGATGTTTGACCTTTCATTTCTCCAGTATCCCACCCGCATCAAATAAAGAAAAATACTTTTTAAAATTTACGAATATTTCATTGTTGTAAAGTTAAAGCCATAAAAATAATCAAATGGCCTACTATCATACCGTTAGAAGAAAAAAAAAGGTGTTCATGAGAGTTCCATATTAGAATACAAGTTTTCCTTAGGCACCTGTTTATGTATGCTATTCTGCTCTTTGCAATAAATAATTAAATTTAAAAGACTTAATTCCTCACTTTTAAGACCTTATTAGTTTACAAATTACATATTGACCTATGCTAAACTTTATACCGACCCATGCTAATGAATTCAGTACAGAAAACAAAAAACACTGCACTCAAGCAAACTACATATATATATATATATATATATATATATATAAAAAACTTATATGAGAATTGCTACTCCAGCTTTCTTTTGGTTTCCATTTGCATGAAATACCTTTTTCCATCCCCTTACTTTCACTCTGTATGTGTCTCTAGGTCTGAAGTGGGTCTCTTGTAGACAGCAAATATATGGGTCTTGTTTTTGTATCCATTCAGCCAATCTGTGTCTTTTGGTGGGAGCATTTAGTCCATTTACATTTAAGGTAATTATCGATATGTGTGTTCCCATTCCCATTTTCTTAATTGTTTTGGGTTTGTTATTGTAGGTCTTTTCCTTCTTTTGTGTTTCTTGCCTAGAGAAGTTCCTTTAGCAGTTGTTGTAGAGCTGGTTTGGTGGTGCTGAACTCTCTCAGCTTTTGCTTGTCTGTAAAGGTTTTAATTTCTCCATCAAATCTGAATGAGATCCTTGCTGGGTAGAGTAATCTTGGTTGCAGGTTTTTCTCCTTCAACACTTTCAATATGTCCTGCCACCCCCTTCTGGCTTGCAGAGTTTCTGCTGAAAGATCAGCTGTTAACCTTATGGGGATTCCCTTGTGTGTTATTTGTTGTTTTTCCCTTGCTGCTTTTAATATGTTTTCTTTGTATTTAATTTTTGACAGTTTGATTAATATGTGTCTTGGCGTATTTCTCCTTGGATTTATCCTGTATGGGACTCTCTGTGCTTCCTGGACTTGATTAACTATTTCCTTTCCCATATTAGGGAAGTTTTCAACTATAATCTCTTCAAATATTTTCTCAGTCCCTTTCTTTTTCTCTTCTTCTTCTGGAACCCCTATAATTCGAATGTTGGTGCATTTAATGTTGTCCCAGAGGTCTCTGAGACTGTCCTCAGTTCTTTTCATTCTTTTTTCTTTATTCTGCTCTGCAGTAGTTATTTCCACTATTTTATCTTCCAGGTCACTTATCCGTTCTTCTGCCTCAGTTATTCTGCTATTGATCCCATCTAGAGTACTTTTAATTTCATTTATTGTGTTGTTCATTGTTGCTTGTTTCATCTTTAGTTCTTCTAGGTCCTTGTTAACTGATTCTTGCATTTTGTCCATTCTATTGTCCATTCTATCTCCAAGATTTCGGATCAACCTTACTATCATTATTCTGAATTCTTTTTCTGGTAGACTGCCTATTTCCTCTTCATTTGTTAGGTCTGGTGGGTTTTTATCTTGCTCCTTCATCTGCTGTGTGTTTTTCTGTCTTTTCATTTTGCTTATCTTACTGTGTTTGGGGTCTCCTTTTTTGCAGGCTGAAGGTTCGTAGTTCCTGTTGTTTTTTGTGTCTGTCCCCAGTGGCTAAGGTTGGTTCAGTGGGTTGTGTCGGCTTCCTGGTGGAGGGTACTAGTGCCTGTGTTCTGGTGGATGAGGCTGGATCTTTCTTTCTGGTGGGCAGGTCCACGTCTGGTGGTGTGTTTTGGGGTGTCTGTAGACTTATTATGATTTTGGGCAGCCTCTCTGCTAATGGGTGGGGTTGTGTTCCTGTCTTGCTAGTTGTTTGGCATAGGATGTCCAGCACTGTAGCTTGCTGGTCGTTGAGTGAAGCTGGGTGCTGGCGTTGAGATGGAGATCTCTCGGAGATTTTTGCTGTTTGATATTATGTGCAGCTGGGAGGCCTCTTGTGGACCAGTGTCCTGAAGTTGGCTCTCCCACCTCAGAGGCACAGCACTGACTCCTGGCTGCAGCACCAAGAGCCTTTCATCCACAGGGCTCCTTAATTTGGGATGATTCGTTGACTATTCAGGTATTCCACAGATGCAGGGTATATCAAGTTGATTGTGGAGCTTTAATCCGCTGCTTCTGAGGCTGCTGGGAGAGATTTCCCTTTCTCTTCTTTGTTCTCACAGCTCCCAGAGGCTCAGCTTTGGATTTGGCCCCGCCTGTGCGTGTAGGTCGCCGGAGGGCGTCTGTTCTTTGCTCAGACAGGACGGGGTTAAAGGAGCCGCTGATTCGGAGGCTCTGGCTCACTCAGGCCGGGGGGTAGGGAGGGTCACGGAGTGTGGGGCGGGCCTGCAGCGGCAGAGGCCGGCGTGACGTTGCAGCCTGAGGCGCGCCGTGTGATCTCCCGGGCGAGTTGTCCCTGGATCCCGGGACCCTGGCAGTGGCGGGCTGCACAGGCTCCCCGGAAGGGCGTGTGGCTAGTGACCTGTGTTCGCACACAGGCCTCCTGGTGGCGGCAGCAGCGGCCTTAGCGTCTCATGTCTGTCTCTGGGCTCCGCACTTTCAGCCGCGGCTCGCGCCCGTCCCTGGAGCTCTCTCAAGCAGCGTTCTTAATCCCCTCTCCTCGTGCACCAGGAAACAAAGAGGGACGTAAAAGTCTCTTGCCTCTTCGGCAGGTCCAGACTTTTCCCCGGACTCTCTCCCGGCTAGCCGCGGTGCACTAACGCCCTGCAGGCTGTGTTCACGCCGCCAACCTCAGTCCTCTCCCGGCGCTCCGACAAAAGCCGGAGCCTCAGCTCCCAGTCCCGCCCGCCCCGGCGGGCGAGCAGAAAAGCCTCTCGGCTGGTGAGTTCCGGTCGGCCCGATCCTCTGCGCTGGAATCTGTCCGCTTTGCCCTCCGCACCCCTGTTGCTGTGCTCTCCTCCGCGGCTCCCAAGCTCCCCCACTCCGCCTCCCGAAGTCTCCACCCGCGAAGGGGCTTCCTAGTGTGTGGACACTTTTCCTCCTTCACAGCTCTCTCCCGCTGGTGCAGGACCCGTCCCTATCCTTTTGTCTCTGTTTAGTTTTTTCTTTTGCCCTAACCAGGTACGTGGGGGGTTCCTTGCCTTTTGGGAGGTCTGAGGTCTTCTACTTGTAGAAATTCTTGACATTCTGTCCCATGTAAGTCTTCCACAGAAGCAGAAGCTATTTAGTTTCAGCTGTACCAACAAATAATGCCTCCTTTTTGGTAGTGGATTTTCTATTAGCGAATTCCTCAGGGTGTGACACATTTCCTCAAAGTCAGATTTCCTGAAGTCACAAACATTTTATTATTTCCTTTATTGTTTCATGACTTTGCCTTTCAACCCCTGTAATATTTATGATTCCTGGATCCTAGATGTTTCCTTACCGTGACCTTAAAATTGCTTCTCATCCAGGTTAATATTCTTGTGTTTGGTCTAGAATGGCCTCACATTGCTATGGTCCTGTGCCCTTTGAAGATCCGTTACATCAGGGTTAGAATTTTAGTCTTAAGGAAAAATTCATCTCCAGGATTATTTCTAATATTTCATACTTTTTTTTTGTTTGTTTGTTTTTGCGGTATGTGGGCCTCTCAGTGTTGTGGCCTCTCCTGTTTGGAGCACAGGCTCCGGATGCACAGTTCTCAGCGGCCATGGCTCACGGGCCCAGCCGCTCCGCAGCATCTGGGATCTTCCCGGACCGGGGCATGAACCCGTGTCCCCTGCATCGGCAGGCGGACTCTCAACCACTGCACCACCAGGGAAGCCCTCATACTTTTTAATACAATGCTCGGGGGATTTCTTGAGCCTTACTAGGTTTGGTGTAAAGGAAATACTGTGTTTGAGCCTGTCCAACATGATAGGAGGAACAGCTGAACATGTGTTTTTCAAAAACCAGTCACTAGTGTGTTTTTGAGGGAGTTTCTTCTGTATTTTGGACAAGCTAATGAAATTACTATTTTGAGAGGCATGGTGAAGATAGGAAGAGATTGCTTGTATTTATTTTCTAGACTTCTACAATCTGTTTCCTGTATACACTGGTCTTATTTTTTTCCCAATCTTCTCTCAAAGTTGGAACAATCTGTCATTTAAAATACGCTACCCCGAGAAAGGGTTGTCTTAGGATATTTTACATATTTTCTCCTGAAGTTGATACTTTCAAGAATATTTTTTTCCATACACTCATCCTCCTGTTATTCCTTTCAGGTAAGAACAGACTCCTTAGTCTATTTTGAAATACCCTCTTGAGCTCTTTTCCCCCTAAAATGAACAAATCCAGAAAGCTATGAAACCAAAGATCTTATTGAGGAGCAGTGTGGTGAGAAGGAGCTTCTGGATTTGGAGTTTGATAGCCTTGGTTCAGATATCAGCTCAAGCCTGGTGCATTAGGGCAACTTGCTAAACTTTGTGGAGCCTCAGTTTATTCATCCATTAAATGGGGTAACAATATGCATTGCGAGGATTAAATAGCATGTAATGTATGCAAAGCTCTTTGTAGACTTCAGTGAATGGTCACTGATACTAGCAGTAAAAACACTGTGTTTTATTTAAGTCTTATTAGATGGTGCCTTTTGGGATTCACATTCTTGATTATTTCACAAGTGCGCCCCTCCTACCGTCTCGCTGGGTTTCTTTTATGTCTTTGGATGTAGAATATATTGTACTTGGTAGGCTCCAGTCTTTTTTATGGATGGTTGTTCAGCAGTTAGCTGTGATTTTGGTGTTCTCATGTGAGGAGGGGAGCTCAAGGTCCTTCTCCTTCCCCATCTTGTCTCCAGTCTCCTGGGATTCACGTTCTTGGAGCATTAACAAACAAACAGAAAACAAAAAGTGTCTCCCGCATTTCTCACTTCCCAGTCTCTTTTCCTTATGACATGAATATCACTGAGCAGGAATGGAAACCAGAGTGTTTTCTGCCACATTTATGTAGTTCACGATGCTGCCTGGCTGGGTTACTCTACTATAACTTGGAGGGAGTTGAAATCTCGGTGACTCATAGGCTGTCTGATGATTGTGCAGAGCAAATTGAATTGGCCTAGGGAACCGCAACCTACTTCTCAAATAAATCTCCACAGGACTAAAGCTACATGGTGCAGTTGAACAGTCATGTTCTTTGGAGCCAGCAATATCTGGGTTCCCATGCTTGTTCTGCCATCAAGGCTGTGGTGTCTTGGGCAGTTTGCCTCATTCTCCCCCAGCCTCCCTTTCCTTGTCCGCAAATGGTGCTAATGGTATTTCCTATTCAGATTGCCAGGTGTATGGAATTGGGTATGTGTAGCATCCAGAGGAGGTTGCAAACATAAAGTGGCCTCCAAAAAACATGAAAAAAACCCTTGGGTTTGAGTTTTAACGTTAATTTTGCCACAACTTCCTTAGATGAATAGGACAGACTACTTAACCTTGATCTCTAAACTGATATGTTGGAATTAAACATTTTAAAAAGAATTACCATTTTCTCTTTTTATGTTTCCCCAAACGTATCAGGGGTGTAGAGAAGTTAAGTGAAATTCCTGAATATTTTTTCACAAACTGGCTTTTGGTGCCACTTTCAGAGAAAGAGGAAGGAGTTGGAAGCAGGATACACTCTACCATTTGGTTACTTATTTTGTTCTTTGGATGTGTGAGGAATGTGGGGCAATTGCTGGGTCTTTATTTGGGCTCCTTGAAAGGTAGGACTGGATAACAATTTCTTTCTCTTAAAGTTTTTTTTTTTTCCAAAATCTAGAAATAATTCAAACTTAAAACAGATATTCCTGACTGTTACAGGCTGAAGTGCATTCTGAGAGTTAAGTGAAGTGTTTCAGAGTTTCTGAAAACATGCTAACGCTCCAGTCGGACAGCAGATGGCAACTGGCCTTTTAGGGGTTGCACACCAAATTGGGTTAAAAAGCTATTCAAAGGAAAGAAAGTTTAAGATGTGTGTTCTACAAAAGAAACCTGAAGCTTTTCTATCATTTAGAGTGTTTGTTGTGTTTAACTTTCTTTCCCTTTTTGAGACTGAAAGGTGCAATTCCAGATTAATTTGCCGCTTCTTTAATTGTATGGGGAGTTTCTGTATCACAAGGCTCCACGAAATAATGAGCAGATAAGAAAGGCCTAACGGTGGCACCTGCATAGAAGTCCATGACACATTTATCTGCACAAAAAGTCTCTTCTTATTTCTAAGGAGTAGTAGAGACAAATAAAAAAATACACTCAGTTGAATGACAAAGGAAATAGTGGTGCCCCCTGAAGGTTTGAGCTGGGTTTCCCCGGCCTGAAGGCTGTGACAGGGCTTGCTAAATGGCAGACAGTGGCTGCGCTTCTGCTGTCACGGTTTCAGCAATTGTCACTGTCAAAATGTAGCGCATTCATTATTCAGGTACAAAACTATAATTAAGAACATTGGCCAAGAAAGGAGGAGGGGAATTGGACGGTTCAGGGAGCTGGAAGTAGGATAAAGAGCAGTTCTCCTCTAGGTCACTAGTTCAAACTTGGCCCATCTTGGTAATGACTGATAGTCATTAATAGATGATGGCTGTTTGATGGCCTATATGAGTAGGTGCCCATATCAGAAAAGTCACCATTGTAATTGGCATTAATTGGCACTTCTGTTGGCAGCGTCAGCCGAGAGGCTGAAGATTGAATGGGCTATAGCGAGTGAATTAGCCTCTCATCCTGAGACGTGGGCCTCCCAGGGCCTAGATGAAGCACCGTCGCAGGGCATTGTGGGAAAGCTGCTACCGTCCCGCTCCTCGGGCTCTGCAAACAGACGGCATCCGTGCACAGTGCTCACTGTTTGGCACCTTGCTTGATGAGCACTGAAGCTACTTAAAATTCAGCTGCGCCAAAATGAACAATGGGCCTCCGAAAAGCAAAGGGTCCCAAGTGTGAGATAAGGAGGGGTATCTCTGGGGCACCATCCTTCTCTGGTTTGTTTCTTGTGAAAGCAGTTGGTCAGAGAGCTGGGCAGCTTCCGATGTGATCTGCAGCCATGACTGATTGTAACCTGGGCTTAAAAAATAATATCCTGTGTTTGGAAATGAAAAAGCAAAAGGCTGTCTTAACGGCCTGCGGTAAAACACTGTTGAACAAGCACCATGTTGACTTTTGATAGGTGAAAATTAAAGGTCCACTGTAATCATTTTTTGCTCTTCATTGATTTAAGGACCCAGTCGAATAATAATTTAGACTCAACTTTTCATCTCTGCGTGGATTCATGATTTGTAAGCTCTTTCTGACAGCTATCTCTGTAATACCAATGAAATGTCTTTTTATTCATTTTACTTTTTGGCTCAACTCCCTCATAATTAGCTTTTATGTCAAAGGAACAAGTATTAAGTCTAAATTTCTGTGGATATCAACTCCTAAAGGACGTTTCACAGCAGTAGTAGCAGTCACTATTTCTTTAGGATTTTTCATTTATCTTATATTTATGCTGAAGTAGGGTATTTGGGCAGTGTGTTTTCTAAAAAAATTAAACATCAGAAGGAAGTTTGTTCTTTAAATTGTTATTGTTTTCAGGTTTCAAAATGGCAGATTGCTAAAAGTACAGTTAACAAAAAGCAAAATAGAGGAATGTTTAAAGAATAGCAAAAAGGGTAATGGTTTTGTTTGAATTATTATTTATTTACATTAGAAGAAAAGTTATTCCTGTGGTCTTAACTTATCTGCAAAATCAGAGCACTTCTTCCTAAATAGGAAAAGTTGTGTCTTAAAGTATTTATACTTTTTATTCAGATAAATTTTATACAATTTCCTTTTTTGAGGTGGTTTGGACTTATAAATTAAACTAAACATCTTATTTCCTCGTTAGTTTTTACTTTAAAATTTCTGCTTCAAAATCTTGTAATTTTCTGGGTTTTTAAACATTGTAAAATAAATGTGGAAGTTTTACTATAGGTGGCGCTCTTGCATACATCTTGTTTTTAGAAACATCCCTCTAAGTAGACTGAGTTTGGCAGACAAGTTTAATGGAAGCTGCTTAATAGTATACATTATATATCATAAATTCTACTTAATGATTCTGCTCAGATAAAGAGCCATGAGCCCATTCTTCAATGACTGATATGCTTGTTTCATCCAAATTACCACCATTTGGTATATTATGACTTTTATTAGCAATCCAAGAATTTTAACAAGTAGATCGCAGCTTACCCACACTAAAGTGTGAGAGAAATTTGGATTTTTCCGTTTTCTCCCCAGCTGCAAAGATAGCACCCTTTATGTTTCCCATGTTCAAAATAAAAATTTCAAGGCGTGATTAAAGGAAGGTGGACAGTGTACTAAAAGAGAAAATTCACTCTCTTGGTTGAAAGCTGATAGATGAACAGTTCTCACAGCAACCCAAGTAAGGGCGTGTTTACAAATCAAAATGTTACCCAAATAATGAATTTGACAAAATTCTTTATGTGAAGAAACATTACCCATTATACATATTACCATTTATTTCAGGTGAAGGAAAGATACCATGGAAATTTTAATTTGGGGGAAAGAGACAGACTAGATTAAGAAAGGGGAGGATCTGTATGTGTACTTGAGAGTGGTGACAGGAGGACAATAAAAGAAAAGAGAGGAGATAAGGGAACAGAGAGAGAAAGACTTTTTCCTAAGGAGCAAGTTGATTGGCTGTCACTAGGATAGCAGGGTCTTTCCTCCTGCCCTGGGGGAACTCCAGGGATATAGGTGTTCTTCCCAGAGGGGCCTCGTAATCTGGTTCACATCTAGTTTCAAGGGATGATATTTTGCTAATTGGTTAAATCTGTACTGTGGTTAAGCCACACACAAATATTCTGCTTACCAAGTACCTCAAAGAAGATGTTGAGGAAATTACATTGCTCCCGTTCTGTAAATCTCTTTCTGCTATTTTGGAAAATTTGGGGATAAATGAATTTGCCTCTGATCCAAACATATATCACCTTAGTGCACTAAGAATGAACAAAAACCTCTTTCTGTTTGACGTTTCATATTCAGAGAGAGCTCCTTGATTTTTTTCTCAAGCCTTTACATAACAAGTTAAAAATAACCTTCCTTGATGATTTAGTGGCATGAACTGAGATTAGAACTTCAAAGACATTTGCACACAAGATGCACTTATTGTTCTTGTGGTCCCTTTAAATGTTCTAAAATGTCATGATAAAAATGTCATTGCCATTTATTTACTTCTTCTTGTTCTATATTTGTTTTTATGGAATGCAAATCTTCATTGTACCACTTTTAAGACCTTCACATTTCCCCTTAAAATAACAATTTATATTTACAAGAAACCAAACTTTCTCTGTCAGAGGTAAGGTCATGGTTTATCAATCATAATTCCATACATGATCTTTTAAAAAACAAAATTAGCAGTTTGATGCTAAATCTTGAGCACAGCAGAAAATGCTTATTTAATAGTCAATGAGATATATCTAACACAGCAAAATTTCTGAAGTAGTTTTCTTTTTTAATGGGTAAGTAGATTAACATTGCATTGTCCCCCCCGCCCCTTTGTTGTTTATAAGAACAAACTAGGAATGATAGGGAGTTTCCAAAAAACAGCACTTTCATTATCTCCATCTTTCCCTTAATGTCAGTATTTTAGCAATGATGCTGTTCACATCGGCAATTTGGTAAGATGGCCCCTATGTTATGTTGGCTAGGGAAGTTCATTCATCGGCAAACTTTATCAAAAGCCTAGGTGTTAGGCAGTGTTTTAAGTGCTTTAAATATATGAATTAATTTAATCTTCCCCCAGACTCCGAGACGTAGGTGTTATCAGGCTCATGTTACAAATGGAAAGCTGAGACACAGAGAACTTTAATAACCAGGGTGAGTGAGGTTCCATAGCTAATGACTGACACTTCCGGAACTGACGGCCACCACCTGACTGTAGAGGGTACACGCTCACCGGCCCCCCCCACCCCCAGGCGGCTTCTCAGGTGCTACCAAACTTTGGGGGAACACTGGCCACAGTTTTACCCAAGAGCATATGTTTGGAGGTGAGCCTACTTCTATGACTGGGGGCTCCCAGGGATTCTCTTTGTTTTCTGGGTATCTGGCCATAATAGGTCTTTAACTAGGACTTGAGGTTCAGAGCTAAACAGAAACAAAGGGAGTTTCAAGTGATTATGAAATGACTTTGCAGGGTACCTGGAGCTAAGACAAGGGATTTGGAACCCCAGCTTTATGTTCATGTGGGATTGTATGTGTTTCAGGGCAGTTTTACGTGCATTTTCTCACTTGTGGGAGAACTTCAGCCCACTTTCATAAGCAGAAGGGAGTGAAGGTAAGACAGGGAAGTGTGAACTGAAGAAGTTATTTTCTGCTTTGAATCCGTTGAACTACTAGGATGGAGACAGAAATAAGGATCCCAGCAGGAGTTGAGGCTGGGGAAAAAATGCCTTGTGCCCCTTCATCAGTATTGCTACATCACTTGTTTTGATCACTGAAGAATTCTCAGAACGCCAGATACACAGAGAGTCAAATAAAAACAGAAAATACAAAACAATCTCCAAACAAAAATGTTTGGAGATTTTCTCCATGGGGTTCTTGTGTTTCTGCACTTTTTGCAGGTGGAGGCACTCACTGCTTTTGTTCTGGACTATCTTTCCAGGCATGTTTATATAGTGAACAACCTTGGAAAATAGGGATAGTCTCCCTCTGGTGCAAAGGGCAGGCATGCTTACTGTCCATTACAATAAACAATCCAGGAAACCAAAGTTCAGGGTTTCTCTCCTCTAAGGCAACCTCCTGCATGTGTAGGTGTCACCTGACCCTCTTTGCATTGTCCCGTGGGAACTGGGGCTTGGGAAATCCAAGTAAAAATAATGATACTCTAGCTATTGCTATTAACATCCTTTTTTTCTGATCTAGCAGTAGTGTGTCCTCTGCCAGCACCCGTGAAACTATGGCAGGCCAACTTGGTAGCTTGCAAATAGGGCAATATTTTAGGCACTTTATAGTTCTTGAGAAATACATACTATTATTGAAAGATGCTTGGATTATTTCCTGGATGATAATCTCCTTTCATTGATGGGTTTAATTGAATTTAGCTATCACTTTTATCTATTCATATAGATTACACAATTTATTCTTTGAAAAGTTTCCAGGCAAATTTAATGATTTCTTCCTCAGTCTACCTTCTTCCTTTTCCTAGATACATTCTTTAACACTCTCTTACTTTAGCAGATTCACATTTTGGTATTCATATCCAAGAAGAAAAACTATGCCTAGGACTGTGTCAAAGAGAACTGAGAAAATCACCTGGAAGATTGTATTGGCAACAATTTGGAAATCATTGTTTGAAATCATTACATCTCTGCAAGATGATCAAACTCCATTTTTCCCCCGCCACGAGAACAGAATATTTTATTCATCAGAGACCTTCCATTTAGTTTAGTAGCAAAGTGGTTTAACAGAGTTCTTGATTAGTATTAGGACACCTAACTTCTAGTCTTTACTTGGTCAAGAGAGCTGTCTCAGCAAAGTGTCTCGTCTCTTTTATAAAGAAATGGGAATAATAAACCTTGCCACCTGCCTGCCTCACAGCAATGTTGAGAATACTAAAGAGAGTCTCTTGAGAGATCTTGAAATCTGCAGGAGTATGCTATATAAATACACAGCACCAAATCATATCATTTTAGATAGCTCATGGAAAGCACTCGGGCTAATCCCCTCATTTTATAGGTGAAGAAAATGAGGTCCAGAAAGGTGAACTGGCTAGTCTAAGGTCATATACTTGGTTAGTGTGTAACAAAGTACAGGAAGCTCAGTCACCCTGTTTTCAGTTTTTAAAAAAGCTGCTTAGTAGTAGGAAAAAAGACGAATAACCCCAGAGACTTCCAGATATCCAGTGATGTTATTCCCTTAGTGACTTGACATAAGGCAGGTTGCTCCCCAGAGGCAAGTCAATTTGGTAATTAC
Source organism: Orcinus orca (assembly GCF_937001465.1). Lineage (NCBI taxonomy): Eukaryota > Metazoa > Chordata > Mammalia > Artiodactyla > Delphinidae > Orcinus > Orcinus orca. The sequence goes on from NC_064576.1 coordinate 32,678,281, forward strand.
AGTTCATCAAGGATTTTACTTGCATCAAATGAATATTTGACTTTTGGCAGTTGTACCAACTCTACCTGGGTGAACAATATTCTTGAAGATACCCTTGGAATAGCTGATACCTCAGTTAAGTGTGAAAAGAACTGATGAACTCTTTCAGGTAACTCGGGCTCAATATGAAGCATATACATGTGAATATGCTGTCATATCCAGACTCCCATATTTTCTCTTCAGTAGTTTACTTGGTGTGATTGGTTTTCTCCAACTGCTTTGAATGTTTACTAGTGAACACTTTGCCAATGAGCTTCAGCACCTTCCCTGGGCTCTGTGATGCCAAGAGCTGTCACACAGCCAAGACTCACTAGAAACTGTTTAGCCATATCCAGGTACAAATATTGGGGCCCAAACCTGCATCGCTTATTATGCTGATGCTCTAATTAGGTACTAATTAAGTATTGTGGCTGGAAACTTCCTCTTTCTGTGGTATGGAAGCCTCGTTTGAAGCAAATGTTATTTGAACCAAAACAAGCAAATATGTTAAGTCATCAGGAATTTCCAGGTGTCTTACACTCTTAAGAGATCTTTATTCAATATGCAGTATACTCAGGTTTCCAAAAGTTTGTTCACATACCATTTGGAAATGTGTCTTTATTCTGGGCTTGGTCCATTCAGGACACCAGAATTTTAATCTTCATTTGTCTTTTAATTTTTGAAATTAAAGTTTAAACTAAATTGAAGGATTTTTGAAAAAGATCATAGGATTTGTTGAGACTGGCTGAAACCATATTCTGAAAAATAGCATGTGTTTTACTGAATGTACGATATACACTAAAGGAAGTATTGCGAGTTCTGATATCTATTTCCAGTCCTTCTGCTAGAAAGAACAGATATGACTCTTAACCCTTAACTGGCATGGTAAGGGGATTAGTCTCTGTTCTGCTCCACCTCGGAATCCCTTCAGAGATCCCACATGGCTCTTGCCTTAGACCGTCTGCCTCAGGTCACCGATTCCTGTTCCACTAGCATCTTTTGCAGTTGCTCTAAAAGCCCCAGCTGCCTGACTTATCAGTGACTGGGCTGTCCGTGTGACACTGCCATGCTGTCTTTGCAACTTGAATGTCTTTGTTCTGTTCCTTGTGTTCACCGTCTTCCATGACTAGCAATGCACTTGGTGTGAGAGGAACAATTTAAATAGAATTTGGTAAGAGCACCAATGGACCTCCTCCCCTCTCCTTCCCCCAACCCTCCTTTGCATAGTTCCATGATGTTACTAGTGAGACACCATTCATCATTGTCGGGAACCTGTGGCTCAAAGCCATTATGTGTTTCCTCACTTCGGTTCCAGTATCATCAGATAGATATATATGTGCTGTTTCTTCAACAGGACACATAGGCAATAGTCTCCCACCCCTAAGGTGTTCCTGCCTTAATTTGGACTAAATAACTCTTACTAATAATGATATTAACAATTCACATTTATTGAACACTTACAGTGTGCTAAGACATCATTTTAAATGATTTAAATGTTTTAACTTATTTAATTCTCAGAACATAGAAAACAGATACTCATCTAAGTTCTTGATATTCTGTGTTTCAGGCAGAAAGAGGGGGTGAAATACACAAAAATATATTTTAGGCTAAAGTATGATGATTCTATTGTGTGTCCTGTGTTAGAGTGGAAGTGATCCGCAAAATGTTTTATGTTGAAATCATGTATCAATTGTGATAATTACACAGGGGCCCTCGTACTTAAGGAAGCTTGTTTGAGATAAGAGAAAAGAAACCCTTTCCAAATATTTCTTCAGAGTCTGAACAGATAACTTTTTAAAATGTCAGTAACAAATGTGATATTTATTGGCATGATCAAATAAGACTGTATTGGAATACTTTGTGATTGAATAGGTTTACACTGTTGTATAATTGTTAAAACAAAAATGCAGTATCAGTAAGTTGTAGGTGGGTGCTTATTCGGAAGAACTGAGGGAACTGAGTAGTTCCTGTATTAGAATTTCTAAGGTATGAAAGAACAATTTTTTAGGCAATGGTATTAAGTAAAAGACTCCTTTCAAATGAAAAAATGCTACAAAAAGGATACCAGTTTGTGGTTTGACTTTCAACATTATGTACGTTATTTCTTAAAAAAATCATACAGAAAATGAAAATTTTACGTGGCCAAACAGATACATACATCCATTCCCTTTATCATTTCCATTTGTTGTGATATTTTAAAAAGTGTGTCCTGTTTTAAAATTACAGCTCATCATAGTTTTCTTCTAACAACTTGTAGGCTTATTTTAGGACTGACAATGGATTAATCTTCAAAATATACAAACAGCTCATATAGCGCAATAAAAAAATAATAAAAAAATTTAAAAAATGAGCAGAAGATCTAAGTAGACATTTCTCCAAAGAAGACATGTGGGTGGCCAAAAGGCACATGAAAAGATGCTCAATATCACAAATTATTATAGAAATGCGAATCAAAACTACGAGATGTCACCTCGCACTGATCAGAGTGGCCATCATCAAAAAGTCTACAAATAACAAATGCTAGAGAGGGTGTGGAGAGAAAGGAACCCTCCTACACTGTTGGTGGGAATGTAAATTGATGCAGCCACTATGGAGAACAGTCTGGAGGTTCCTTAAAAAACTAAAAATAGAGCTACCATAATGATCCTGTAATCCCACTCCTGGGCATATATGCAGAGAAAACCATAATTTGAAAAGACATATGCACCCCAATGTTCATAGCAGCACTATTTACAATAGTTAAGACATGGAAGCAACCTAAATGTCCATCAAAAGATGAATGGATAAAGAAGATGTGGTATAATACATATATACAATGGAGTATTATTCAGTCAAATATTTGATTTACTTGGAATCTGTTACAGTGTAAAGACTGAGGCCATTATCTAGCTTTATTAGTATTATTTTTTTTACAAACACTGACAATTTTCCCTAGTAGTATACATTGAATAGTTCAGATTTGGTTCAAAATGACCTGTTTATCTTATGATAAATTGCTGTGTACTTCCTGGATATGTATTCTGTTTCACTGATCTCATTACATATTCTTGTGCCGCATTGTTCTAATCATTATAGCTATATAATACTTTCCTATATCTTTTTTTTTTTTTTTTTTTTTGCGGTACGCGGGCCTCTCACTGCTGTGGCCTCTCCCGTTGCGGAGCACAGGCTCCGAACGCGCAGGCTCAGCGGCCATGGCTCACAGGCCCAGCCGCTCTGCGGCATGTGGGATCTTCCCGGACCGGGGCACGAACCCGCGTCCGCTGCATCGACAGGCGGACTCTCAACTACTGCGCCACCAGGGAAGCCCTCCCATATCTTTTACTGCACTTTCCTTCTCCTCCTTCTCTTCCTGGTCCTCCTCCTTCCTTTTCAAATTGTCCTAAATATTCTTGCATACTTATTATTTAGATAACCTTCAGAGTCATTAAAAAAAATCCTCTGGGATTTAAAAGGGGGATCACTAAATTCATGCAATCATTTAGGGAGAACTAGCCTTATTACAACATTGAATCTTCATATCTAAGACAAGGTTTATCTTTCCATTTATTCAAGTCTTGTCTTTCCATACAATTGTATAGTTTTCTTATTATCAGACCTACATATTTCTTTATCTATATAGTTTTGGGAATAAAAACATTTAAAATTATATACTAGGTTAATATATAACATGTTAGATATTTAAATTACTTGTGAATGGGATCTCATTTTTTACAAATTTTTTTAAAAATATTTTTTATTTGGCTAGAAGGTTTACCAGAGGGAGAAGATAGTCATATTTCACAAAATGATTACAAAAGAATGTTTTAAGTGTTAATCAATGGTGGACTAGGTACATTTTGCTAACATGTACTAATGAATACAATATGGCAATGAAAATGATGATATAGATCCACATTTACTGAGATAAAAAGCATGACCACAGCATATTGTTGAGTGAAACACATATTAAGGAATACCATTGGCATGATATAATTAATGAAACACCATATGTACATAATTCATATGTGTATATATGTTTGGAGGGAGGCCTAACATAACATTATTTTCCAAAGTATTAATAGAGATTATTTCTGAGTGGCAGGTTTTTGGATGATTTTTTTCTTCTTTTGCACATTATTTTTCAGTAGAATACACCATGTTTTACTAAAACAGAGATGTAGTAAAACACAAATAGAAAACATTAGAAATTTTATAAGGATTAAAAAGAAACACATAAAATTAAGACTTAGTATCATTTTTTCTCTTCCAAAGACATTCTTATGGATTTGATACAATGTTTATGGGTAGCCTTGAAAATAGTTTAAAATTTTATTAGGTCTACTAAAATCTATTCAGCCTGCAAAACTGTTAGTAATTCTGTTTATTTAAGCTGTACCAATCACATTGGCAGTGACACCCGCAAAAACATCTTCAAATCTGAAGGACAGGATGACTTGTACTAATTCTATTGCTGTGCAATCATGTGTACATCCTTGAGTTATTAATAGCACTCTGCTTCACTCCAACTGAAAACTAAATCATCTAATACTGTATTGGTTATTTTTAAAATTCCATGTGAAACTTTAAAGTTGTGATCATTTAAATAAAAAATTTTTAAATAAAAGAGGTAAATTATAATGGCAAATTATTTTTTCTACTTTCACATTTTGTTTTTATAATTCGAGTGGTATCCCTGACAACTAAAAGAAGGAATTAAGTTGAGCTAAGCCCTGTGCCATATATGTAATATCATTTTTATAGTTTATAATGACTTTGTGAATTGATAAGAGAGTTAGTTATAAAATTGCTAAATTTCCTTATTGACATTATATCATCATCATTCTTATCACCACTAGAACACTGGTTATTACATTCTTACTATGTGTCAACCTCATGCTTTACTTGCATAATCTCATTTCCCACTATTTCTGAAGTAGAGATTGCTGTTAAACTATAATAGAGATGGGGATTGTGAGGCTCAGAGATGCCAAGGAATCTGTCAGTCATCACACAGGTTCAGGAGAAGCTGGCATTTGACCAAAGTCAATTTGCCCACAAAGTTCAAACTTCAGAGCAATATGATCCTATCAGCAGTCTCCAAAGATTTAATTTCCAATGATTCTACTCTTATTTTTACTTGGATTTACCTTTCTTAGTAGTTTCCTCTTCTAATTATCCCCAAACAGGGTGACTCAAGCAGAGCTTAAATGTTGTACAATCACTTCATATTATAGAAAAGATAATCAAGGATTGGACAGTTAAGTGTGACTTGTCCAAGTGCACAAGGTGACTTGTCTAAATTTTGTTTCATTGACAAAATTTTATACAGCATTTACTTTGTTCCAGATGTTGTTTTATGTGCTTTACAAGTATTAATTTAATCCTGTTGTTAACTCAGTGAGGTAGGTGCAATTATTATCATCCCCAATGAACAGATGAGGTAACTGAGGCATCCTGAAGTTGAGTAACAGGGCCACTGTCACATAGCTAGCAAGTGACAGAGTCAGGATTGGAATGCTGGTCACTGGTCAAGTCTTTGCCCTTAATCACTTTGTCATGTTGCCTCGAACATGAATCCAGGGCTCTTGGATTCCATTCGTTTTTCCTTTTACCATGTTAGCCAATTATTTCAATTCGTGATTAGGAAAAAAAGTTCTCTGGAATCTGGCATTGAAAAATAATTAGTTTTATTCATTTTAGAAAAATGAACTTCAGGAATACTGTTAAAAAAATAACCACAGTCTAAACAAGGGGCAGTGTATATTTTTAAAACAATATTCTGAAGCTTGTTTATTGTTGCATAGGACTTTCTTATTGATGATAGCTTTTTCACCCAGTACCTGCTGATTTTCCATAATGCTGGTATACACCTAATGTTGACACTTGCTAGACTGTCTTTACAAGCACAAATATTAGACATACCAAAATTTGATTGTGGCTCATCCTTTACTTTGAAGAAAGAGATCTAAAAATCAGTCCTTACAAGCTGAGTTTCATTTTCTATGAATAGAGGTCAAATATATCAGGGCAAGGGTAGTATTAAAGGTAATCTATGATGTCAAGGTAAATGTATTAGGTAATCAATTTTTAAAATTTTGATTTCAGTAGGATACACAAACTTTGTATGGTTTGTTTATTTTTCACTATCTTGCAACAGACCTATGTGAAATTAGCATTAGTTCTTCCAGGGGTATATATATGCGTTTAATTTCATTTTTTGTAAATGGGGACATTAGGGAAAAGAGCTTGTTTCAAGATCTGAGTCCACGTTGAACACTTACTAGCGATGTGACTTTGAGCAAGTTACTTTATTTTCTATAAACTTTAGTCTCCTCATCTGTACAGCAGGAATCTTATTCCTAATTCATGACTCTGTGAGGATTGAATAAGATAATACATTTAATCTGTTTTGTTAATAGAAAATGCAATTTATTTTCAAAGTGTAATCAAGTGATGTTAATTCTACTGCCTGATTTAGTATCCAGTGGTGAGGCAGGATATAGCAATGGGTCACATGCTTGATTAGGGTTTACTTTACTGGATTCTAATCTGGCTCTACTACTATACTCACCATGCAAGCCAGGACAAATATATGGCACTCAGACTTGTATAATCAAAGAGCTGGAGTAGGAGAACTTTCAGGTCCTTACCACATCAGAGGTTTAATGATCGTGATGTTCTGTATCACATGTGGTCTAGTGATCTGAACACATGGCTAGGATCACAAGTCTTGGAGCCAAAATGTTCGTATTTGACACTGATTAGGTACATATAAGGATAAAAAGCACATAACTTTATAAGCACCTAGTTTCCCCCTTTTAAAACTGAGAATTGGCATAACTATGCAAAGACTGTCATTAAAGTCCAGAAATTCTCAATCTTTTTTAAAAGAAGCATAATCCATTTACAAATACAGTTATGTGGGGAACCCCAATATGTAAAAAAATATCAAATACATAAAATATGTAAAAATGCAGATTCTGTCCTAAAAATAAAGACCTAGAAATTGAATTCATTGTCTTCCTCCCTAAACCCACTCTTCTTTACTCCCTATTACCCAGTTGCTTAAGACTGAATACCTGTGAATTATCTTGGACTTTTGTTCACACTTTCTCTGATATGCCAGTGATCACCAAGATAATTTTATCTTCTATAAGATTCATGATTCCTTTTTTTCCCTGTTCACCTCCACTGGTACTCTGCTCCATCAACCCTCTTGCTTGGACTCTGATAATAACCATCAAGTTGGTTTCTCTGCTGCCTATCCTTCGCTCTCTAATCCATTACCTGACTGCCAAGTGATCTTTATGGTATGCAAACTTGAATGCACCCATTTCTCCTCCCACTTATCTGCCATAAGAACCCCTAAAGCACTGTAAGAAAATATGAGGTCTGTGATGAACATTTTGAAAAAGACTTGGAGCCATAGTCATCTGCATACATTCTACTTTGTTTTCATAGAGTCTTGTTTTTTGGCTGCATTTGGTCTTTGCTGCACAGGCTTTCTCTCTAGTTGCGGTGCAGGCTACTCTTCGCTGTGGTGCGTGGGCTTCTCATTGCGGTGGCTTCTCTTGTTGCGGAGCACAGGCTCTAGGTGCATGGGCTTCAGCAGCTGTGGTGCATGGGATTTGTTGCTCTGCGGCATGTGGGATCTTCCTGGACCAGGGATCGAACCCGTGTCCCCTGCATTGGCAGGTGAATTCTTAACCACTGTACCACCAGGGAAGTCCCTGTTTTCATAGAGTCTTAAAGTGGGTAGAGACATCAGAAATCTCCCCAGGCCAAATTTCTACCACTGAAGCAATCCAATATATAGCTTGCCCTTCTTTAGATAAACTCTACTTCATCAGTGTTGTCCTACTCTTTTGAAAATGCAGTCTAAGTTTATAGGAGCTTTTTTTTTTTTTTGCCAGCCGTATATTGTGTCAGAGTGTACCACTGTAGCCCCTTGAACTCGTGTTATTATTGTAGCCTCACAACAGCTTTACAAAAATACTTTTAATATCTGCCAGAGCAAATCCCCATGCAGTTTCCTTTCTAAAAATGTTCTTGATTATACAGGCACATTACTCTTCCAGATGAACTTTAGATTCATTTTGTAAAAAAATTCTATTGAAGTTTTCAATGGAAAAAATCTTAACTTTTAGATTAAGAAAGAACTGACATTTATGCAGTATTAAATCATCTCAATAACTTGATATGCTTCTCTATTTTATTTGCTTAAAAACATTTCATATTTTCTGCATGTAGATATGTGTATTTTGTGCTTAATTTATTCCTAGATATTTTATATATTTTGATGCAATTGTAAATAGGATTTAAAAACTACATATTTTTAATTGAATATTGCTGATATTTAGAAATATACTGTCTTTAGTGTATTTCTTTGTCTGAGCATTTGTAGAAAATATACATGGATCCTTGATTTTATATCAAAGCCTTGTTGATTTAAAAAACTTTTCCTGGGCTTCCCTGGTGGCGCAGTGGTTGAGAGTCCGCCTGCCGATGCAGCGGACGCGGGTTCGTGCCCTGGCCTGGGAGGATCCCACGTGCCGTGGAGCAGCTGGGCCCGTGAGCCATGGCCGCTGAGCCTGCGCGTCTGGACCCTGTGCTCCGCAACGGGAGAGGCCACAACAGTGAGAGGCCCGCGTATTGCAAAAAAAAAAAAAAACCAAAAGGACAAAAAAAACTTTTCCTTCCTCTTCGGGATCAATTATAATTGCTGGGAAGTGAAATAAATTTTATTTTCAGAATTTCTTCACTCTTAGTTTACTTTCCCAGTTAGAATCTATGCCTGTGTGATCATAGCTATGTTTTCCTTGAATTTTCTGAATGTATGACTTAACATTTAGCCCTCATAATTTTTTCCTTTTCGAGTGCAGTGTACTCAGAAGATATGTGTGATGCCTCTTGCATAGAGCAAAGTGCCAAATACCTTGATTGTTACTATGACAATGAATTTGATCTTTTCCTCTAAATGTTTATCAGACTCCCCATGGATGTGACTTATACAACATATCTAGGCTTTTAAAAGTTTCTGTTGGATATTCCTTTAACAACCCTTTGCCTTCATCATAAAGGGACTTGTTCTCACATAAAATGAGTTGAACTTTATCATTTGTATATATCCAGCTAAATCACTTTTATAAATAGCACAATCTCAGTTATTCATCATTGTCAGGAAACAAGCTATTTGGGTAAGTAAATTTTCTGAGGACATTATCTCTTCAAGGGTCAGAACTTTAAATTTATTTTAGATCGACATCTTTTGAAAATATATGCAACACTATGTATGATATTTATTTTCCAACCATGGTAGCTAGATTCTTTAAAAACATTGCATTGGAGATATTTAGCCATTAAATGTAAAAGAGGATGAAAGGGAAGTGATGTTTAAGTAAAGCTATTAAGGTTCTTATAAATATTTTTACACTAGAACTGTGTGTTTAAACAGTGAGTGAATATGCTCACTAAACTAGTAGAGAGCAATTGAAATTCATATGTTGAAGTCATAACCCCCAGTACCTCAGAAAGGGTCTTTACAGAGGTAATCAAGCTAAAATGAGGTCATTAGGGTGGGCCCTAATCCAATATGACTTGTGTCCTTATAAAAAGTAGAAATGTGGAGACAGACAGACACACACACACACACACACACACACACAGGGAAAATGTTATATGAACATTAAGGTGAAGATTTGGGTCATGCATCTACAGGCCAAGGAATGCCAGAGATTGCCAGCAGAGGAGAGAGGCATGGAACATATTCTTTCTTACAGCTCTCAGATGGACTCAACCCTGCTGACAGCTGTATCTCAGATTTCTAGTCTCCAGAATTGTAAAATAATAAATTTCTGTTTTTTAAGCCACCCAGTTTGTGGTACTTTGCTATGGCAGCCTTAGTAGGCCAATACAGTGGTCTTCCATCAACATTTAATGCCTTGATGATTTTATGAAGAGGATTACTGACTTTGATGCTGTAGGTCCCATCTTCCATATCCCACCATGGTTTCAGAGACTTAGAACAGCTTGGCTCCTAAAGATGAAAAGAGCTTAGGATATTTGTAGGTATGTATATGCTGACCCCTCATATATCCAAGATCCATCTATCCCCCCATTGATCCATCTATTCATCTATCCATTTGTCCATTCATCCAATATTTATTGTCTACCATGTGCCAGGCTCTGTGCTAGGCTCTGGGGATCAGTAGGTAAAGCAGACATTGGCTTTACTCTCGTAAAACTTGCATTGCAGCAGTTATAATACATACAGTGTTCATACAGTTTGCTAGGATTACATTAGTTCAGTTCATGAACACTGCAAACAAAAAGATATGAACCCCCTTTAAGCAGATCTACATACCGTCCTTCTTCACTGATACAGTGTCTAGACTGCTAGTACAATGCCTAAGTTTACTTTTTCTGATCCTTTTATTTTCCTTAAGGCTTTTAGCATGTGTGCTTGCTAAATTGTCTATCTCCTATTCTTCTGTCATTGACTTCCTCCATTTTCTCTTCTAATATAAACAATAATGTAGTTTATAGTCTGCATAGTCTTGAAAGGAAATGACAATGATTCCAGGAAAGGACTATCAAGATAAATTCTTGGTGGGATAGGGAGGGTGGGAGAGAGGGAGACGCCAAGAGTGAAAAGATATGGGAACATATGTATATGTATAACTGATTCACTTTGTTATAAAGCAGAAACTAACACACCATTGTAAGGCAATTATACCCCAATAAAGATGTTAAAAAAAAAAAAGATAAATTCTCATATACTAGTACTAATGGTTGAAGAGAAAACTCTCGAGTCATGTATTCACCAAATAATTATATTTTCACCTTTTCTGGTCAATGGTCACCACAGTGCATGTGCCCATGTGAGTTGTACGGAACATAGAGATGGCTGATAGCAGTGGGGTTGAAGCTTAGTTTTTGGAAAAAGAAAAGCCCTACATCAGTCCGCCTTTAGGTCATTCATTTCTTTTTCATAAAAAGGTGGAGGGAAACATGTGCAGCTGCAGGACCTCTGGGGCAGCTACCTTTCTACAAATTTAATTAATGAATCAAAGGTGAGTGTTCTCCCTCCCAGGTGTTTTCTTGCCCTCAAAATTACCCCCTCACTTCTCTCATCAGTATCCTTTGACTTACTGGCAGTAAACAAATCATCCTGTATTACTGCATCCCAACTGAGCAGACCAGTCTGCTCACCCTCCCGTCTCTGGTTGGAGCTAGGTGTCCTTGTGGAGAGCAAAGGGAAATCCTTCCTCTCTCCAGTGACCTGGTTAGGGTAATGTTTCTAGGACTTGCCTGGTGAGAGATATGGAATCAGAAGCCTGGGAACCTTTATTTATTTATTTATTTATTTATTTATTTATTTATTTATTTATTTATTTTTACGGTACGCGGGCCTCTCACTGTTGTGGCCTCTCCCGTTGCGGAGCACAGGCTCCGGATGCGCAGGCTCAGCGGCCACGGCTCACGGGCCCAGCCGCTCCGCGGCATGTGGGATCTTCCCGGACCGGGGCACGAACCCATGTCCCCTGCATTGGCAGGCGGACTCTCAACCACTGCACCACCAGGGAAGCCCGGAACCTTTATTTTTAATAAATATTCCAGGTGATTTCTATAATTAGGCACATTCGGAAAACTCTGTGCTATGGCTTTTTGAGATAAGTCAGTACCTCAACTGATTTATATCTTGTTCAATACAAGCTTACATTTTCTAAATATTAAAACCAAACCAAACTAATAAGAGGAAAAGTCACAATGTGACACAGGTGAAAATATAGAGGTTCTGTGTTTTAATTTCAGTTTGCTAATAGTCCAGGATAAATTCCTTAGCATCTATGGGTCTTATATGTAAAACAAAGAGATGGAATCACTTTCATTAATTTGTTCATTTATTTATCCACCTATCACATATATGTCAAGGCCCTACTGTGTGTTAGCTCTTATTCTAGTTCCTGGGGAAACAGTAGAGAATGAACCACCCAATTACTGCCTATCTTCAAAACTGGCTCCTTTCTCAATTATCGCCCACCCACTCGGCATCCAGTACTTGATGGAAGAACAGCGTTTTTTTATTATCTTATCATATTATTATTATGGTGTTTTTTCCCAGTCATGTTCCAGTGGTTAAATAAAAATCTGAAATTTGTTCTATTGAAAGGAGTGTATGACCAACCTTATCCTAAAGACCTTGGTGGAATTATCCTAACTCCAGCCCGCTTCTATTTGGCTTTCAGGGTGAAATGAGGTGAGAACTTGATATTAGTTAATTCCATTCTGAAGCCAAGGTGGAGAAGTCTCATTGGGCTATTCTGAAGTTAAAACATAAGATGAGGTCTCTAAATAACTTAGCCAAGGAGCCTACATTTTCAGGTGAGGCAACAAAGCACCCCAAAAGTTATGAGTGCAAGATCTTAGGATGAATCACTGGTAGAGCTGAAGCAAGGATGGGGGCTAATTTTATTTCACTCACCTCAGTGTTTGCTTCTCATTCAACATGATTCCCTATACTGATTCCCATCAAAACTTTGGACCATTTTGTCTTCCAGGTTAAATCTCCATCAAGACCACACTGAGGGGTTCCCCAAGCCTGAGATTTCCTTAATGTCTCTTAGGCTTTAATGCAGATTTTTGGAGACATCTAGCTAATTTCAAAAAGGTCCTAAAAGTCCAAGACCCTAGATTGTAAACAATTAAGTCCTTTAAGGACTGAAAAGTCCTTGAGATGAGAGAACAACACTTTTCCTGTGGCTTTCCCAGACTGTCTTCGGATCTGGATTCATTGCTATTTTGTGAGAAACTTTAAATTCAGAACTCGACTGAGTTGTGAAGAGCAGTGGTTTTAGGTGTCTCACTCCCACTGAGCATCGTCTTTAAGGTCAAGAGGATAATTTAAAATTGGAATGGAGATCTGTTAGGAGGGGTCAGAACCTATTTTGAGGGCTAATTATCCTTTGTTGCTGGCTTATCCTTAGGCCTTTGAGCCATATGCTGTTATTTCATTTGCTAAAGACTAAGAGGAGAAAATCTTGAAAATTTGTCAAGTGTAGCAAACGAATTAAAGCAGAAAAATATGTTTTTTTTTAATTGAAGTATAGTTGATTTACGATGTTGTTAGTTTCAGGTGTACAGCAAAGTGATTCAGTTACATATATATATATATATATTTTTTCAGATTCTTTTCCATTATAGGTTATTACAAGATATTGAATATGGTTCTCTGTGCTCTACAGTAGGTCCTTGTTGGTTATCTATTTTATATCTAGTAGTGTGTATCTGTTCATCCCAAACTCCTAATTTATCCCACTCCCCACCCCCTTTCCACTTTGGTAACTATAAATTTGTCTTACAGGTCTGTGAGTCCGTTTCTGTTTCATAAGTAAGTTCATTTGTATCATTTGTTTTAACAAAGGACAAATCCATTGTCTGAAATTAAATGGAAAACACGTTGCCAAAAGCTGACAGGCTTGACTGAGGACTCCTGGATGTGAGATCCTTACTCAAAGCCCTGGGAGGACAGAGGAGTCAACTAGGGCTAAGTTTCCAAGCTCAGGCAGAAGGCAAGCATGTGTTAGTCCCGCCCATATCCTCCAACAATGCGGCTGCAATCAGAGCTACTGTATCAGAGGGGAAAAAGCATTCTTCTAAAATACATCATCTGGGCTTCCCTGGTGGCTCAGTAGTTGAGAGTCCATCTGCCGATGCAGGGGACATGGGTTCGTGCCCTGGTCCGGGAGGATCCCACATGCCGCGGAGCGGCTGGGCCCGTGAGCCATGGCCGCTGAGCCTGCGCGTCCGGAGCCTGTGCTCTGCAACGGGAGAGGCCACGACAGTGAGAGGCCTGCGTACCGCAAAAAAGACCAAAAAAAAAAAACCAAAAAAAAAACCATCTTAGACAAGTGACAGCCTTTCTCATTCTTATTTTGTCAACTACTAAAAGGAGAAAATATGCATACAGCAGAGCATAGCTGTTAGGATTCAATGTGAAGTTATTAGACAATAGTCATGCACAAACCCAGCACAGAGTAGGTGGTCAAACAATATTTCCTGGATCTATGGCCATGTACAATAGAACCCGTATGGGCATATTTCTTAAACGTAGAAAATAATCTCTGAAGTTACAGGTTATTTAGACTTAAAATGTATCTTTTTAGGACCAAAGAAATATTGTCGAAAATATGTGCGGTCCATCTCTGACGATATAGGAGTATATCAACTGAGCCTTGGCAGGCTTGGATTAGAGGTACTCAGAGGCTAGCCCATGGAGTGATTTGAGGTTCCCACCTGTAGAAATGAAAATGTATAAATGTCCTAACTCTTCTTGTGTGTTACCTTGCAGGCAACTCCTGCTCCATACCTCACTCTGCCACCCGTTATCTGATGTGTTGTCACCTCCTCAATTATCTAATCCTGTGCTTTGATTCATTCCTTTACAGTGTGTTTGTCCTCTTGTAAAAGCTACCCGTCTTGCACAGGGTTGGTTATAGACCTCATAACAGATTTCGAGGACTGCAAGATTTCATCCCTCCCTTCTCCTCAGTATTTCATGATGATTTGACATTGGTGAAAAAACAGGCAGCCATCGTTTTATTACAGATGTTACTGTGCTGCAAACTCTTTGAGTTTAACCCAGCAAACAGTTGTCCTTTTGTCTCAGCAGTGTTTCCACCTTTGATATATGTTTTTGGTACCTAAGCTCATGAAAAATCAGGCAAAATTACAAAAGAGTCGATATGAGGGCTATTATGGTTTTTAATAATTTTCTTTGTCCCTTAACTATGTTGCATCTACAGATGGTAAATCTATGAAAGTAAGTAATTGAAGATGAAAGAAAGAAGTTGGAGTAAATATTTTTTCTTTCAATATCTATCAAATTAAGAATTTTTTACCTTATATACTTCTTGATGATTTATACTTCTATCATATTTGTATGTGCTCTGATCCTTTCATCTATTTATAGCAATAGTCAACATTTATATTTTAGTCAGATTTTGCCTGAATAATAACTTGGCTATATTCTCCTTTATGTGTTCTTCTTGCATACACATTGAGAATGAATATCGTCTATTGAGAAGTTTCTGTCATTGGAGATGGAAAATAATATTTATTGAATGCCTGCCTACTATTTGCCAGGTGCTTTATGTAAATTATCTTAATTAATCTTTGTGGCAACCTTCCATTTATTATCCCCATTTCACAGATGAGGAAACAGGAAATGACTCACAGAAATGGCAGAGCCAGAAACTGAACCCAGATCTGTCAAAGCATAGCCTGTGCTCTCTCCAACCTATCAAGTGACTCTGTGATTCCAAGTCAGGTGTGGGTCTCAAGCTGAACATTCACAGGAAGGAAGCATCTCAGCATGGTTTTCACTGCCCCCTTCTCATTAAAGCGATTTCCAAAAAAGTCTGTCTTACTTTTGCATGTTGGGTATTGAAAGTGTCACTGAAGAGGTAATCTCTAGATTATATACATATTAAAAAATATATATATATATATACATAAAATCTAGGTTATACAAAGTTAAGTATCATTAGCTAGATTATGTATAAAATTATTATATATAATTAAGATATTTTATATATATATAATTTTACAGTTTTACTCTCCAGAGTGGGACCTCAGCATACGTAGCAATAGGTGCAGAGAAAGTGTGGGGATTCTTGGTATTTGTAGAGATTGATCAATGGATATTGTTGTTGACTGGCCATGGTTGACCTGCAAAGAAGAGAATAAGAGCTGAGTGTTCTTTATTATGTTCTTTGCACAGCTTTAGAAAAACATTGGGTTGGCTTCACTTTACAAAAGTCAAGGAACAGCAATTACCTTAAAGTGTGTAAAAAACAACCAGTTAAAAAGAGATTGGCTGGGGATCCCGCTAGACCTGAGTTCAAAGTACAGCTCTTCAACTTGATGGCTGTCTCATCTTGGGAATGTTAGCTGCCCTCCTGAATCTCGGTTTCGTCACCTGTAAAAGTGAGTTGATAATGCTTTGTAGGACTGTTGTAAGGCTTCACTGAGGTACTACCCTTCAAAATACACAGTGGAGACCTTGTACATGGTAAGTGCTCTTATCAAGATTAGCGTCCTTCCTTCATCTTATATCAGCTTCATTTTATAAGTGGGAACACTAAAAAAATGATTCTATGAAACTTTTGAAACTATTAGAAGTGTCCTGTTTCTATTTATATGAGATGAGCTTTTAAAAATGCTTTAATCCACGATGTTTTATGTTAATTATATCTCAATTATACAAAATTTAAAAATGCTTTAACCACATTAAGTTCAAGATACACTTGTACAAGATCTTTTATTTCTTACTGTCTCTATTTATTTATTTTATTACTCTTGATTGTCCTTCATCCAGGTAACCATTCAAACAAGTACTTATTGATAACATTATATGCCAGCCATGAAGTTATGGAGAAGAAGGAACACACAAGATGGTTCTCTGTCTTCAAGATAATTGTACTCTAATGGGGAAAAATTGAAAACATGAAAACAATTCAAGAACAAGTAACTATTAAATGGTAACATTTATTATAACTGCAAAAGGAGCCTAGAGAGGTTTCAGAGTCAGGGATATAAATTGTGCTTGAGGGAAGGAAGGATTTGGACAAGAGAAAATTAAAGGCACTTGAGGGGGGACAAGAATAGATTGAACAATGGACTGAAGTGTTGAATATGGGAGAATACTGAAGAAATTTTCTTCCCTGGAGCTTGGGGCAAGGACGGAGCACAGTGGGGAGTGGATATTACACTGGACCTCCAAGAAGAAATGGATTCAGTGCATATAGATTCTCATCCTTGTAGATTCTCTCTTCTTGTTGCCTGTTAATTATGTAAGAGCTGAAACATCTTGTGGACGGACCTGAATCCAGCCAAACCTTGAGCAAATTACTTATTTTCTGTTTCTCTCTTTTCTGTATGGTATATAATTGGTGGGAGAATAGTATCTCTCTCATCAGGTTTTTCTGACATTAAAATAAGTTAATGCATATAATGCACTTAGAACTTGTCATTGGAAACACTAATTAATGCTATATTTTGCTATTTAAACAAAAGAGAGATCAACAGATGTATGCATGCGTGTGCATGTGTGTATGTATGGTTTAAAGCTTTCTATTTGGCCAATGAGAAGTGTTGAAAGACCATTGAAGGAAAATGGACAGTTATCCCAAGCTTTTCATGTTGGTGCAAAGACTCATGGGATTGTTAATTTTGGTGGCATCTCTGGAACTTAGTTCCTGGAACTCAAAGGGTATCCTGAAATGAGAAATAAAGTTTTATAGGGATAGGATGACAGTTACATTAGAGTTTTAAGTTTGGATTTTTGGATTCTTGAGCAAAGGGAAAACAAACCCTAGTGACAGAGAAGATTTTGTCATTTACAGGATAAAAAAACAATCCCCCCACAAGACAACTCACAGCCTTGTCTTTTTTAAAAAAATATCTGTTTATTTATTTTTTTGGCTGCTTCGGGTCTTAGTTGCAGCATGCGGGATCTTTCGTTGCGGCAGGCAGGCTTTTCCCTAGTTGTGGCGCGTGGGCCACGGCATGTGGGATCTTAGTTCCCAAACCAGGGATTGAACTGGTGTCCCCTGCATTGCAAGACAGATTGTTAACCACTGGACCACCAGGGAAGTCCCTCACAGCCTTGTCTTTACAGGAACTATGCTTTACTTCAGTGGTCTCCAAGCATTTTTGATCATGCACTCTATCAATAAAACTCTTATTTATGCTTACATCACACACTCACTTACTAGATGCATGTACTAGCATACCATCTCCCTTCACTTTAGTTGGAACATCTTGGCGTAACTCCTGGGTGTGTGTTCCTTGTTTTACAGACCACCTCTCTGACTAATGGATCTGATTAATCTAGATAAAGCATGCTTTTCATTTTTTTGTGTCTTCTCTGCCTTCCCTTTGAAAAACAATATGTTGTGGCCCATTGACAGATGTTCTACAGGTGTTAGATATAACATTTTGAGCTGTATTACAGATAGTTGGGTATAATCGTTCTGACTTCAGTTGGAGCTGGAAACCGATGGGGAATAATGAAAGGTGCAGGTGATGACCATGAGAATCATGACTCGCCCTAAAGGTGGGTGCATACTGTGAAAAGGGATCTTTCAGGAACTCAACCTTTAAAGGTAGGTAAAGAAGCAGAACCCACAAAGGATCCCAAGAGATAGGAGAAGGCATACAAGAAAATTTCATTGTGTGGATGAAATTTCATTTCATCCTTCAAAGCGAAGGAAATAAAGAGTCTTTAAAATGAGGGCATACAGAGAAGTTTTCAGTGCAAGAGTGGAAGGAAGGAAGGAGATGGTTTAATTTGGCATCTAGGAGGTCACTTATTTTCTAAGTGGGGGAAACGGTGTGTCAATGTAGTGGTAGACTGGGATGTAAGTGGGAAGGCAGTGAACGTAGACTAGTCTTTCAAGAAATTTGTAGCAGATGGGAGGAGAAAGGAAGAGAGAGAGAGAGAGAGTCAGGAGAAAGGGGGAAATCCTGTCTGTCTGGCCATCCTAAGGAAAGGATGACTCTGTATGTTTATTATTTGCTCTGTCTAGATAGCCTTTGTCTTCCTGGTAAGACTAGGCAGGGTTCAGCCTTGATGTCTTCCACTCAGGAGATGTTAATAACAACTTCAGCCAAGCACCTACTGCACATTGTGAAGACATGCATACAGATCTGTTACAGCACTCACCACTCTGCTAGTCACTTTGGTGTTTGTCTCTGGATAGGTTTTGATCTATTTAAATGAAGACACCATGTCTTCATCTTTAAATTACCAGTCTCTACCAGAGTGTCCAACGTGTATTAGCTTCTCAGACTTGCTCCTTGAATGTGTGAATGAACAAAAGAAGGTAAACAGGCAAGCAAGGAGTCCTGTAGGAAGGTTAGTCTGGCAGCAGGGTTGGAGATGTAGAGGAGGGCAGGCAGGGTGAAGGAGGAGACAGTGAAGCCCACTTGAGAGCACGGAGATAACCTAGTTAGGAGAGCTTGGTCCCCCAAATCAGGGACTAAAGAAGAAGGAGCTGTTTTAAGAACCACTTTAGTGGAAGACATGCCAAAGTTTGGATAAAAAAGGAGAAAGAATTAAAGACAACAGATGCCTAATCTCTAAAGCAAGAAGAATAACGAGGAAAGAAAAATCTTGATCGTGGAGTTTGGGGAAGGGAAAGAACACAGTGATCGGCGGGGAGTTGAAGTTTCGGTTTGTTGGGTGGTCTCCTGAGTAGTCTTTTATTTTTGTCTCTATGTCCTGTTCTTGGATATTTCCCAGAAGCTGTTTCCTCTTTCTCCCCCCCCCCCTTTTTTTTTTACAGTACGCGGGCCTCTCACTGTTGTGGCCTCTCCCGTTGCGGAGCACAGGCTCCGGACGCGCAGGCTCAGCCGCCATGGCTCACGGGCCCAGCCGCTCCACGGCATGTGGGATCCTCCCGGACGCGCACGAACCCGCATCCCCTGCATCGGCAGGTGGACTCTCAACCACTGCGCCACGAGGGAAGCCCCCCCTCCTTTTTTTTTTGTAATGTGTCAAGCAGCTACCTCTTCTCTAGTCATTCCTTTCTACAAGGAAAAAGAAAACATTTTTTTTCCATAAAGACTTTCAGCAGTGATCTTCCACTTACATCTAAAGCATGTCAGAACAAAGCAAAACTTCCAGCTACCAAGATATAGCAAGCACGGCACAACCTGACGGAACTTGGAACGTCTGCCTTAGAGTGTTTTCTAAGAACGTATCATTTATTGGTCAGACAGGAGAAACTAGGTAGAACATCAAATGTATCCATCTTTGCTTCTATATTTATTTTTAAACAGATGTCCACACTTGGGTCTTTACCATCCCTCAGCAGTAGAACGCAAACTCTTCTTTTTAGTTTAGATTAACTTCACTCTGTTTATTAGCACTTGCATTTATATAAATATTTTGATAAGGATTAGAAACAATTCTGAGGCTTCTGCTCATTTTAAGAATAAAAAGGTTGGAAAGAAGGGCATTATGAAGAAGAGGGAAGCTGATTTTGGGGATGGAAGTGTTTGCTATCATCAACATTAGCTAACATTCCTCACCATCCATTTCCCTAACCTATCCCGACTAAATCTTTTGAAGGCCACTTTCACTTCTTTTCTCTCTTTCCTTGCCACACCAGTAAAATCAGTCATCCCCTCAGCAATAAGCATGTAAAATGACTTCTTTTGTAGAACAAATCCTTTGTGTGTAAATAATTTGTTAGCGACCTCCTTCCCCCAAGCATTGTGTTGGAAAAAATATCCAACATAAATTGATTGTATAGATAGCCTGATTGTAGAGCAAGATTAATATGAAAACACAAGGAGTCTGCAATAAAACCTGCTAACTTAAATCATTCACATTTGTGTACAAGCATTCATATTTAGCAACAGTCCCAAGGCTGAGATTAAAGCTGTTTGGTAGATTACTTCAAGGCCTTTTTATTGCTAAATCTTATTATGTCTCTAAAATGTAGAAATTAATCACCTGTCATCAAAGCTGCAGTGGATTATTGACTTCTAAATGTCTCTACAAATTGATTCATGACAGAATGAAACAGGAGACTGAACTAGCATTGAAATTCTTTTGCATGTGATAAAAAAAGGTCTATTAAAAGCATTTCAACAAATGCTGCCTATAAGGTAATCATCACAAAGTACTTTCCTATCAAAATGAGGTGCTTTTGGAATAGTTTTGATGAGATACATTTTTTTTCCAACAGTGATATGGTAACATGAAATTATTCTGAAACCCCAGGAAGCTGATTTAATTTTTATATTACAGAACACATGACATTTTTTAGTACTAACACAATATAAAGATGGTTAGGAAAAATCTACTTATTTGTGTTTGTGTGTGTTTGTATATGTGCATGTGTGTCAAACAGACCATAAAGATTATTCAGGTTAAGAATTTGAGAGAACATTTATAATCTACAATAGCAGGGTAACAATCATTTTTGCCATAAAGATTCCTTCCAGTGTCTCACTATATTCTTTTGACTATGTCCTGCCTCCTTGTCCCTGTTAGTTTAAATCAGTGGTTCTTGAAACAAGTCAGTTTTGCTTCCCAGGGGACCTTAGGCAGTGTTTGAAGACATTTTTTGTTTGTCACAACTGGTGTGTGTTTGGGATGCTAGTGCCATGAAGTGGGTGGAGGCCAGGGATGCTGTTAAATGTCCTACGGTGCACAGGACAACCCCCCATAACAAAGAATGATCCAGCCCAAATGTCAATGGTGCCAAAGTTGAGACACTTTGGTTTAAAATAAGATTTCAAGAAAACAGTCCTTGAATCGGAGTAAGGGGGGGTTTTAAGTAGAATCCAGAACATTTTCCTTTAATCAAATTTGCCTCCTTACTTTAGTCCACTGGTCTTTCCTTTTGGGTAAACATTTAACTGCCAGTGATGGTTTCCTTTCTTTTCAGAATTTTCTGAAAGCTTCTTCTTCTGGCCCTGTCCACACTCTACACACATTAGTTTCCCCTCCAACTCAACTCAACTCTTTTTCTTTTTAGCTCTGTAGACTCTCAAGGGTCAACAGAAGGAATGCTCACTGAGCTAATCGCTGACCAAAATACACTCTGATGTTCGATAAACATTCAAGGAGAGGAATGACTATTTTTGATTACTATTACTATTTTTTATTAGGAGGAGAGAGAACATTGCAGAGTAGGAGACTTCTATTTTGGATTTCCATCTCAGAAGACTATCAATTCAACCCAAGTACCTTAAACAATTTAAAAACCTTTCATGAATAACCAGAGTTACTATTTAATAATGTTGCTTTGGACAACATGCAAGTTAAGAAAAATATTGCTTCCACCAGACTGTGAGCTCCACAAAGCCAAGAACAACATTTTATCTGTTTTTTTTTTTTTTTGTATCTCAGTGCTTAGATCTTTGAATAAGTGAGTGAATTTTATTTTAATCCTTACTATTCAAGAATAACAAGACAAGCACACAATTTACTGCATAAAGTCTTCTGTGGAGACCACAATGTCATATATATGTCTTGCAGGCAGAGATACAATCATACAATATTGATGAACACTTTTCCTATCCACCTGATGTCCTACGCAGTTCCAGGAATACATCACGCTCTCTCCCCACTCTGGGCATTTATAAAAACGATTCCCTTTCCTGGGGAGGCATTCTGTTGTCTCCTCTCTTACTGGTCCACTGTTTGGTTCTCTCAGACATCATATCCTCTAGGACTGCCTATGACTTGGTTGGAGCCCTTTCCCTGAGCTCTTGTGGTCCTAACCACGATGTACTGGACCTGCCTGTGTATTCATCTAGATTTTGCTTCTAGACAATCAGCTCCTTGAGGACAGGTGTTGTGTCTTGACCACCATTAAATGGCCCTGAACTTAGCATAGGATGTGGAACTGGCATGTAATCGTTACCCACCAAATGCATGCAGCGTGAAGAGAGGAAAAGTGGAACGGGTCGTTTGGATTAAATTGAAAACTTCCTCTATCAGTAGAGGTAGCACAATTGACATATTAGAGACCTGTGAAGAGTTGTTCTCTGTAAAGAGGCACAGGGATAGGGTACTAGCAAGGCATGTCACAGAGTCCCCAAACCAAGGGGTCCAGGCAGGGGCAGCTGCATGCAGCCTAGACACTGTCTCTTCTCCTAAACTGTGAAGCTTGTGGGGGAAAGTCACACATGACAGCTGGCTCTGGAGCCCTGACTTCTGCTCCATATTTCAGGAAGAGGAATTATGTTTGTTCTTTAGGATCTTGTGGGAATAGAACTAATGCCCATGGGTGGATAATACACTGTTTTTTTCCCCAGAAAAATTGGTTTTGGGAAGTCAAAGCTGTTCAAAGATGAAAAGGACTGCCTTGGAGACAGGGTATTCCCAGTCTCTGTCCGTGCAGGCTGGGTGAGACGTGGGTGAAGACCTTGGACAGGGGATGTGTGCACTCAGGGGATGTTGAACAGGTGCTGTTGTAAGTCCCCTTATCACTGTAAGATTCACTGGTGTCATACATCATGGTTGTAAAAGAACTTACCAACTCTTAGCAAAACTTTCCTGGACGCCAGGAAGTACATGTACAGTAATCACCCTGGTAAAGAGGTGGGATCCTTGGATAAGGTCAGAAACCTCAGCCAGGTTCCTCTCACAGGAAGTCACATCCCTTCTGTCAATAAGAAGTGCCACACAGGAAGGGCTTCCTGTCACCTCAGAGACCTGGGAGCGACCCCTTACCTGTTAGCTTTACTGTGATACAAGACATGAGTGAATATCAAGGGAATTCCTTACCCAGGTACACATAAGAGCATCCATTTCTGTTTCTCTCCCTCTCCCTCCCCTGCCTCTCTCCTCTCTGTCTCCCTCTTTCTTCTTTTAGTCTCGGTTCTCACTCTAGCCGAATGTGTAAAACAGTGGAGAGATGTAATGAAATGAATACCCTGTCTCTACAGAAGACTCAGATACATGTAATGAATTGTTAGGTAACTGAGGCAAAATATTGAAAGTGGAATCTAGAGAGATTACCCTGATATATAAAGATGGTTTTAGGCTTTGGACCTGATTTGTCAAAGAGTCTGGGAAAAGCCTCATTTCAGGCATAACAGATTCTGGTAGAGATTTACCTGCACTGTTATAAAGATGGTGAGCACTTATCATTGCTTCATGCATAATTATTCTATTACATTCCTCTTCAAGTCTTCTGAGCAATCTCTCTGGGGATATTCTTGGGAAAGTGGCGGCAGTGATTTTAAACTCTCAGCCCTTTGCGGTCTGATTGTCATAAACCATTTCAGGGTGTATATTATCTGTTTTCCCTAGTTCTAGATTTTTTTTTTCTTTCAAAACTCCGAGATCATTTCTGGCACTAGTTCCTTGAAACATTTACAGGGAACTAGTTAAATTTTAACTGATATTTAGGGAAAACTTTTGTTAGCAAAGATTGTTTATGCAAAACTCCATCTCATAAAGAATCTCCAGTCTTTTTGAAGACAGACAACTTAAAAGTCAGCTTTGGGGCTGAATTCATATGTCTTTGTCTCTCTTTCAGTTGATCTTGGCAACACCTCACATGTAATCCAAGACCAGAATAAAGTTATGTTCAGAAGGCAGTCACGATTCAGTGATCTTATCCTGCAGAACGCCTTCTCTTGGCGTTGACATCATATAATTTGGTAAGCTGTTTACACATTGACTCCTGTGATTTTCAAGGGGCTTTTATGATCTGCCAAGTGGACAAATGTCAACGGGCTTTCAGGATTGATTTACCAGGATTTCTGTCTCTTGTGAACAGATTACTGTAGCTCAGAAGAAAACACATGTAAACAAGCCCAGCAATCTTAGTGAAAAATGTGGTTCCCACCAGACGTGGTGGCTTGATCAGGAATCCTAGTGGAGTTGCCTCTGTCCCTTCTCAGTCTTGCAGGAGTCACAGCTTTCCCTTTCACACAACCATCCTGGAAATGTTCCGAGTCTGCATTGCCTGTGTGCAGCCAGAGGATGAAAGTAGTGAGGTGTCAGCACCCAGGAGCCCGAGGCTCACAGGCTGAAACTCTCGCCAAAAACTCCTGCTCTTTTTCTCCTGGCACTCACCCAGTGGGTCTGACCCTCAGGACTTCGAACCTGTTTGTGTAACCAGAGGTGATGCCCTGCTGTGGGTGAGAAGACTCAGTACCAGGGCAGCGGACACGCAGTTCTCAAGTTCAAGTGGGAACTGAGTTGAACACCTTGGCAAGTTGGAATTTCCGATTTCTTATTTTTTGTAAAAGAAAAAAATCCTGTCAAATCACAGCAATTATGTCTTTTAATTTCCTTGTTTGAAAGTCTTTGTGCCTTGATTCTGGTCCTTTTTTTTTTTTTTTTTTTTTAACTTTACTCATGATGAAGATCAAAAAGAAGACAAGAAGAAAAAAGACAAGGCCCTTGGTTCACCAGCCTTGCTTTGTCATATACCTTACAACTTGGTTGCTAGGAGATGGGATCATGCTCTCCATGCTGTCCAGGGACCATGGCTGTTTTGCGGGGGAACTGGAGGAGAGGCATTGCAAAGGGAATACAGGCCCATCCTTTAGCACGGGGACCCTCCTAGAACTAGCACTTGGGTTGTTTTTAGTATCTCCACAGCTGTCCCAAGAATGTGGGAAGGGGTAGGACAGCCTAATTAGCTTATTCCCTTTCATCCTGGCTCTGTATCCCAGGTCCAGGCAGGCCTAGAAATCTACAGTTCTCAAGGGTGAGTTGAATGTAGATTCTCACTAAAATTCCCATTTGCTGAAGATTTGCATACAATATTTATCTCTTCCACTTACTGGCTTTTCAATCTTAAGGAAATGACTTAATATCTGTTTAAAAGGGAGATACTGCTACTAAAATGTATCGCATAAGCTTACTGGGAACGTGAATTAAGAAACCTACATAAAAAGCCTTGCACACAGGAGACACTCAAAAAATCTTAATGTGCGCTTCCCATCCAAGTAAACCTGAGGTATCTATCAGTTCCTGCCTGTGTGGGCCTCTGACAACTCACGTGGGCTCTTTCAAATCACATTCTAAGCCCGGTTGGACGGGCCCCAGACATATGACATAGGCCGATCGGATTGAATTGGAACTTTCAGTTCTGCCTTGAATTGGTTCCCCTGTGTCGACAAGTCTGTGCGATAGCAAGCCTCTCCTTCAGGGAGAAAGAGGCTGTTTGGCCATGGGTATTATTTTCTTAAATGCAGAATAAAACGGGATCAGCAGGATATTTTAGTGAACTATCTCATTTGAACTTTCCTATTCATTGGCTCCTTTGTGCATTCGCAGCCAGGGGTTTCGAGCCGATGCATTTGATTGCTCTCATGTACTGAGTGGAGAGACAGCAAAGAGGAGATTCCTGTAGATTCTTAGCTCGTTGACAAAGGCTGTGGTGACTGTGGCGAGCCCCGGAGCTGACAGCCACTTTCAGTCCTTTGTCGGGATTAAGAGCAGGAGGAGGAAGTTTTAATAGAGATGCTGAGTCTGAAAAGCTTTGGGAGGAGGGAAGCCGGGGGTCCTGGGAGCACCACCAGCAGGACCCTGGACTTGAGAGACCCTCAGCTCCTTCCTGCTTTGTTCCCCTGTTGGGCAGATGTTCTGTGACTCGGCTGCCTCCCCTGTGACCAGCGTTCTGAACCAAGTAAGTCTCAGGAGACTCAGGCCAGGCTCAGGATCTTCAGCTGTGTGGTCATGGGCACAGCCCATCACTTTTCTGTGGCTATTTACTTTTTAATTTGTAAAAGTCATTTACACATAAACGTGAGGTTCAATGGCAGAAAGATATCGTATAAGTAACGTGCTATGAAGGAAATGTAGCATCATCAATGAATTTCCTCACTCAGAATCTGTAATGTGAATATTCTTATGCTGAGTATCTTACTGGGGACCATTCTGGGCCTGGGATAAGGGTAGGGAGCTAATTGTAGAGCACTTTTTTTTTTTTTTTTGCGGTACGCGGGCCTCTCACTGTTGTGGCCTCTCTCGTTGCAGAGCACAGGCTCCGGACGCGCAGGCTCAGCGGCCATGGCTCATGGGCCCAGCCGCTCCGCGGCATGTGGGATCTTCCCGGACCTGGGCACGAACCCGCGTCCCCTGCATCGGCAGGCGGACTCTCAACCACTGCACCACCAGGGAAGCCCGTATAGCACTTTTAAACTGAAAAAGTAGGCACGAAGTCGGTTTGGTTATCACTGCCATGCGTTAAATCTGTACATGTGCAAGACAGAATATGTTCCAGCCCACATTCCTTTCTAATGACAAGTCTTAGCCTTGTAACTGGGCCACAGAGCTTACAAGATTGAAACCTGGACTCCCTCTGCTCCCTCAGTCTCTCAGCTTACTTTACCAGGCCTCTACTTTCAAGTTGGAAAGGATTTCACTCAGGGTGGCAAATGGGTTTTTAACAGATTGAACTGACACTTGCAGAAATCACCAGTGGCCTTTGGTTCCTATCATGGCTGTTGCGAACCGCTTAAGATGCCTGATGCCTGCTTTTCTTTTTACTTACCCTGAAGCAATTTCCTAACAGCAAATCTCCCCCACCCTCCCATCCCCAAACCAAAGAGTCTTTGGCAAGTGTGGATAACGGGGAAAGGTGCAAGGTAAACCAATAGTAAAATGAGTTAATTCTTGAAATGCACCTTTGTTTTTGGGTATATCCCACGACATCTAGTTGGCAATCTCAAGGCTGTTTTAGAGTTGGCTTTAATTTATCTAACTAATGACATGAAAGATATAAAATTGGTAAAACTATAGTGTTTGGCTTGCTTAAATTAAGTTTATGAGCTTTGCTTAAGCCTGTCAAACAAGTTAAATATTTCATGGCTTTCACAGGCTACAGCTCTAATATTTATAACTCTTGTGTACAGATTTCAAAAAATTATAATTACAGCTCGCAGGATCCCAGATATAGCAGATGTTCAATATTTTCTACAATGTTGGCAGAAACGCTTCCCATGCTCTTTTTGATCCCCAACCCATGTATTGTATCTGTTGGAACAAGCTGTTGATAAGAAAGTCTACTGTCATCCTTTCATTTTAAGGACCTTGGAATAAAACTCTAACGTGAAATAGGAAGGGAGATGGAAAAGGTGATTGCTACCCTCCTAAAAATATATTAC
This sequence comes from Orcinus orca, assembly GCF_937001465.1. Lineage (NCBI taxonomy): Eukaryota > Metazoa > Chordata > Mammalia > Artiodactyla > Delphinidae > Orcinus > Orcinus orca. The sequence continues at coordinate 32,705,935 of NC_064576.1, forward strand.
TGCATGGAAATACTGTCTTACCTAAAGGAGAATGACATAAAAGTGCATTTTGCCGTGAGCCACATTTTATTTACTTTACGACCACAGTTTTTTTCTGTATAATTTCCATCTTTCTTTAATTAAAAATGCAAATTTCCTTTTTGACTGTGACTGACTTTCCTTGACCCTTTTAACAAAACAGCTACCTCATTTGCCTTCCAGAAAAATTTGAAAACCCTCCATCAGTCACTTTTTAGGACTTTGAAGGTCTCTGTATAAAGGAAATGTGGCTTTTGACTCCGGTCATTGTCATCCCTAGTACACACATGTATGAATCCAATCTTTTGTGTGTTATAGACAGACTCAGAGAGAATGGACCCAGGAGAAATTAATTTTGTGTTTGGAAGTTTCTGGCTTATGGGTTTTAGAATGCCTTATGGCAGGATGCAAGTTCCGAGGGCTCTGAAATGTTCAACTTCATTTACTTCCCAATTTGCCTAAGGCCTGCCTTGGATAGAAGGGAGACATACTGATTCTAAAATGAAATAGAACTGATTCTACTCTTCACTCAGTTTATGCACACAATTAATAGCAAACAGAGACATAAAAAATACCACTTATGTTTTAGTTGATTTTCTTAGTGTTTCTATATTTGAGACTTCATTATTGGAACATTATTGGTACCTATAATCTATGAAAGATATTTTAAAAATTTTCTTAAAAAATTAATGAACCTCAAGTTCATAGATTCATGTATTTCTCTTCCCACAGACTTCTTTGTCTTCATTCTAACTTTAAAAATACTCTGTGATGAAATGAGATGTGACTTCCAGAAGAGCTTCTAGCCTGAGGAGATGCCAGAGGGGTATACTTGAGAGAGGCAGAACTACCGGAAATGGATGTGTGAGCAGTTGTACTTCTAAGACACTAAGAATTAGAAAATGCACCCAGCATGACTAATAATGATATTCAGGAATGAGAGCTGGTTTCCAGGAGGCCCCCAGGTGGCGAACAGTGTCTTCTGGGTGCTATGACATCGTGCTGTCTTGGTGTTCATTCTGCGGTAGAGACACAAGCCAAGTCATCCAGGCACATGGAGGCTCCTCTCTACCTGCGCGTTGAGCACACACGGGAACATTTGAGGGGAGCGCTTTAGGGGTGTGGGCTAGAGGGCTCCATCAGTGTTTCCCACCTCTTCCCACTCTCCAAGGGTGTGCTCTCCGGGGTTCTTCATTCATTCCTCCTTAGACCTTTTTAAGTGACACCGAAGGGACAATATGAAAGAGTGTATGTCATCAGCTCTGTATCTACATTGCTGTTGAGGATGGGGAAACTCAAAGAAGTTCTTTCTAGATGCTGTGAATTTTCCTCAGGGTTGTCCTGAGGAATGATCAAAATCAGGCTGAGGAAACGTGTTCATGCTTCAGCTGTTCTGCTCCAGGTAGAAGGGCAGGAAAAGGGCAGGGACTGCGGAGCCCAGAGGTGGGTGCATTCAAAGCCCTGAGGAGGATTATGTAAGTGATTTTAGAGATTTCATCTATGAGACAAGGAAAATAGCCATTCTACTATTGAGAATAGAGTTGTAGGATTCCAATGAGTACACACAGTGCCGGGCAACTAGCAGATGCTTGACACTTCTTTCCCAGAATTCCCTTCTCTGCATAGTGCATGGGCCACAAGAGACCTTTTGAGTGACATCTGGAAGATGCAAGTGAAACTGCGGCCATATTTTTTTGGGTTGGAAGATTTAAACAGGCAGGAGGCTGCTGCAGCTTGTGTATGTTGTCACTTATCTGTTGGCTCATCTGGTTGGTGTGGGGCAGCATTTGGGCCGCTGGATCTCCTCCTTCAGCTTCTCTCACTCCCAGGCCAGGTGTATGTTCACTTCCCTGATGAAGAGCATAGTTTTGCCTGTGGAACATCCTTATCACCAAAGGTGGAGTCTCAGAGGTGGTGAGGCACTGATGTGGGTTCTGGTTCATCTTTGTAGATTCCAGTTATCCTTGCAGGTTCTAGCTTGTCCCTGTTTCCCCTCTTCACAGCCGTCTTTTCTTCCTGACTGACTGCCCTGCTGACTTCAAGCTTCAACACAGAAGAAACAGCCTCCATGTACCATTTATCCAGCTCCTACAGTTGAGCAGAGCCAAGCGCTATAGTAAATCCCATAGCATATATGTATTTCCTAGTGGTTCTGCCTCTTTGTTTGAACATTGACTCATATATCTGTCAAAGTGCCTACCGTGGTCTTCTGCCCATAGCAGACATCTCATTCATTTCACTTCATTCACGGTCATTTGGTGAGTTAACTCTGCTGGATGCCTGGGGTACAGAGATAAACAAAGCAGGATCTGGGCCTACAAGTTGTACACACTCTAGTGGAACAATAGTAAAGCTTCTATATGAATGTGATTAGCTCCAGGCAACTCTGCTTCTGTGGCCTTCATTGCAAAGAAATTGGATAGGCTGGTTCCCCTGGGCTGGTAGGGGAGCTTGCCTGGCCAGATTCTTGCCATGAGGTTATTCTGATAACAGGAAAGCTCTAAATGGTCATGATGATTTCCCAGGTATTAACACTGCTAACATTTACAGGTCTAAAGCACTAACACTCCAAAATATCGTTCCACTGCATAATCCCCTTGAACCTCACAAGGACATTGTGAAGTGGGTAGGACAGATATTTTCCTACTATTTTATAGACAGAAAAACTGGGGCCCGGAGCAGGATTTGAACCCCAAGTTTCTAACTCCTGGAGCTCTTTTCACTATGGCATAGATTTTCTCCTTGACAATCCTGAACTAGGATCTTGTTTAGTAAGACGAAAAGCCCGGAGGCTTTAAAGGCTTATGGATTGTCCTATAAAATGTGTGCTTATCTGAGGGATCACATACATGGCATGTTTTCTGTCCTGAGTAATGCTTAGACCAAGTCCAGGCCCTGGAGAAATCAGTGCTTAAATCCTTAAATGCATTGTTTTTTCTGGATGCTACCTAGTATCCATAAATAATAGCCTGTTTCTCAAAATCAGTACCCTACTTTCTCATTAGGTATGCCGTATGTGGGCTTTCCATAGCAAAATCCACTTAATAGCCCACAGAGATTTGTCACGTTGGATTTATCTTGCTGCCAGCTTCCAGAAACGTATAAATGTTACTATCTCCCTCTTTCCTTTTTGGATTAAATCTGATTCTCTTTCCCAAAGTTGAAATAATTTATAAAACATTTTTAGGCTAGAGAACCTGAAGCAAAGACCTTTGCTGTTGGAAAAATAGAGAAAGAAAAGGAGAGAGAGACATCCTTAGGGGAAAGTTAATATACAGTATGCGTTATTACATATTTTGGAAACATCAGTGTCAGGCATGTGCTTGCAAGTTTTAGTAGGTGATTGTTCAAGTTATTATGGAGCGCTTTACACCAACTGCTCAGAGAACAAAATAGCACCCTGAGTTGTGGAATTGATTTGCAAACTCCTAATGCCTGGGATGATCTGCTTGCAGTATTCTCTTACTTAATTTAGCATGAAGTATTACCTGAGAAATCTCAGTGCTTAAAAAATTCAAAGACAGCTTAATGCTCTTCTAATGACTAAAAAAACAGTTACCTCTGGTTGAGGCCAGGGTTATGGGATGGTAGGAAAGAGGCAGGCATGGTATGAAATATTTCATGACTCTTCATTGAATGCATTGTCAATGTTAACTCTTTTTCTTTCTATTTTCCTTCCTTAACATCATTTTAGAGAGGGTGTGGAGAAAAGGGAACCCTCCTCCACACAGAAAAGGGAATGTAAATTGGTGCAGCCACTGTGGAGAACAGTATGAAGTTTCCTTAAAAAATTAAAAAGAGAGTTACCACAAGATCCATCAATCCCACTCCTGGGCATATATCTGGGAAATACAAAAACTCTAATTAGAAAAGATACATGCAACCCAATGTCCATAACAGCACTATTTACAATAGCCAAGACATGGGCACAACTTAAGTGTCCATCGACAGAGGAATGGATAAATAAGATGTGCTATATATATGAATATTACTCAGCCATAAAAAGGATGAAATAATGCCATGTGCAGCAAAATGGATGGATATAGAGATTATCATACTAAGTGAGGTAAATCAGACAAAAAGACAACATATGATATCACTTTTATGTGGAATCTAAAAAAAATTATACAAATGGATTTATTTACAAAACAGAAACAGACTCACAGACATAGAAAACAATCTTACAGTTACCAAAGGGGAAGGAGGGGAAAGGATAAATTAGGAGTTTGGGATTAACAGATATACACTACTATATATAAAACAGATAAAAAATGAAGAACTACTGTATAGTACAGGGAACTATATTCAATATCTTGTAATAACCTATAATGGAAAAAGAATCTGAAAAAGAATACACACACACACACACACAAACACAACTGAGTCATTTTGCTGAACACCTGAAACTAACACAACATTTTAAATCAACTATACTTCAGTAAAAAAATTTTTTTAAATAATTTTAGAGCAAATGTTGCTAAAAATATCAAGAAATGTTAGAGTTTCTATAAAGTCACTAAAACATAATGTAAAATCACAAATGGTGTTAGTAAAGTTACTGTTTTCCTATAGGGTCGAAATGCATTTTTGTGCCTGTGTTAATTTAGCACACAAATACATACATTTTCTTCTGGGCTTCAGTGAAGTTTTTGTGCTCCTGCATATAGGTGAAAAGTCCATGTAATCTCATAAAACAAAGTGAAGCAAAACAATCAAACAAAAAACAAAAGCTGGAGATTTGGAAGATTAGGAAATGCTGTAGTATAAATGCTCTGTCTGCCGTTCTTAACCCTCAATCTTTGTTCTTATTTGGAGTGGCTTATCTCCCCGCACTGGATTAGAAAAAGCAGCATACTACTCACCGCTTTCTTAAAGTACTGCTTGACTGTCTGAATTTCTTTGAGAAATAACCTTGGAAACACAGAAACTTTCCAATGCAAACTTCTATGACAGCTGGTTAGTCTACAGCATATGGTTGTTAGACCTAAAAAACACCCTTGATGGTACTGTTTGTGACATGATTTTTGTGGACAGGAGAGGAGAAAGCACGGTAGGGCCATTTGGTCACAGGTGGATGGCTTTTAGCCTTACTAATACTGCTTGTGGATCTCAGTTGGTGTGCTGGGTTTTATTTATCTTACAAAAGAAATTATTTTCCAGATCTAAAAAGACTAAGAAAAAGTTGAGCATTAAAGGGCCAAAGGAAAAAGCATTAGCTTCCCATGGTACTTAAAAACAACAACAACAAAACACCTCCTGTTATAAAAAGGTACATTTTCAGAGTTTCCCCCTCACCTTGAGTTCTGAGTCCCTGGGCGTCAGAGTAAGAGCCTTACTCTTCACCGTATGCCCTTTTATACCTTTTGAATTTTGTATCATCTGCATGCATTACCTAACAAAAATGTTACTATGAAATTTGAAAGGAAGGTTTCCAACAGGACGACTCTAGTGAGTAAGATTTGGAGCAGTGTATTAATGTCTTTATTTTTGTCCACACTAATGGCTTTTACTGAGTCAACTGAATTCAATGTGACAAACAACTACTATGTGCAAAGCTCTGAGGGAGGCCTGGAAGGGTCGACAAAGAACCTGCCATCAAGGAACTTAATATCCTCGTCCACTTTAACAGCAGCTATTCCAAAAGTTCAAAGCCTCCCTTTGTTTGGACAAGGGTCTAACCTGTTGTCCGTTGTCCAACACCGCTAGCTGGAAACAGCATACAACAAAGTGGTTATATGCTGGGGAAGTGGTTAAACACAGGGGTTATAAGCGGGGGACTTTCTGTTCTTCCATCCATTCACTCATCAGCAGAATACCTGCTACTGAGGGCCCCGTGCAGGTGACCAATGACAAGCACGCAGAGTTCCTGCCCTCAAGGCCTTACCACCTGGAGATATATTCAGTTCTGAACTGCCTGTGTCTCCTAATGTCTGAGAGAGTATTTGGGCTACTGTATTAAAAAAAAAAAACGTGGTCTAGGAGATTTTGTTCGTTAGGGCAACACTAATTCAGCAACATTTAATATTCCTAAAGATTTAGTATAATGCATAAATAGGAATCTTTCAAATACGTATGGTATCTTTTAGACAAATCATTCCTTCATGCAGGGAGAAATCATTTATGGGATAAATACACAGAACACAAATAGGATAACTGAGTAGCTTTAATTCTACACATAGCTCAGATGAGGGTTCCCACTTTTTTCCTGAGGTAGGTGGTGGATGATGCAACGTGATTTTTTAATAAAGTCTGTTGCCTGAAAGTAGGTAGCAGAAAGATTTCCATCACTTACAATGAAGAAACATGAAATCTCGAATTCCTACAAAACTAAGGAGGAATTTTAAATGCCGCAGCAAATTAGCATCAAGAAAAAAAAGGCTTATATAGAGAAATATTTGATTAGAAAAGCAGAACTAATAGAAGTAGAAGGCATTCTCTTGCATGGGAGACAGTATTTAGAGTTCTGATTTATCTGTGTGAGAAAGATATCTTTTTTCTTTTTAATATTGGTAAGAAAAAAGATAGACCGTAAGGCTGGTAAATAATTCAGTTCAAAGCATCTCTTAGGTTCTAATAGCTTAGTTTTTTTCACCATGTCTTCGCCTTTAAAAACGAAATCACATATGAAAATTAAAAAGTCCCTGTGTTTATATGTTTACATTGTTAATGTAATACACACATTATTGCCATAATACTTACATTATTAATATCACTTGTAGGGGGTAGTTCTGCAAATCAGAATATTTTCTCATTGATTTTACTGTAAAATTTATCATCGAAATGATATCTGCTGCTTGCTTAGCTGCAGACTAAAATAAAGTCATAATTCCAGTCTGCAAAGACCTTGCAGGTTAAGCCTTACATAGCAGGATAGACAAATTGAATCTTAAAAAATTTAATCTTCACTGCCTTTTTCTTTTTGTAGTGATTCTTTTCCAAAAGCTAATGGAAAGATTTGGAGCTTGAATTGTTTTATGTTGTATATTTGTCTTTGTTTTTATAAATTTAATAGTCTGTGAGTTCATCCTCAAACACTAAACTACTACATAGTAGAGATGAAATCTGATTTGAACAGTTCAGCTTTGTATTGCCAATGATGTTGTTCGAGAGCTACAGGAAGAATTTCTCTAAATGGTCGTATAAATCTCACAGATGTGAAGCTGGTGCTCCGATTTATAGTCCACGTAATGGGAAGCCTTGTTTGAGTGAAGGGGCTGTTGTGATGCTGGGTTGATATTAGATCATTGACACTTAACCCAGTGACTCTTTAGCCTAAAGGAACTCCTTGATGGAAATGCACTTGGTGTTTTCAGCTTACTTTGCTTCTGACCCAAATTCATATCACCACCAAGTCCATAATTAGATAAGAAACAAGCAAATTCACGGGAAACACAGGGATGACAGAAAAAAGAACAAGGAAGAACTGCAAAGACCATCGTTTAAGGAAACAAAATTCCTATTAGTAGTGAAAAGATACTCTAGTAATTGTTCACCCTGGCCTCCCTGCTCAGCTGGGCGCCCAGCCATATGGTACCTAGAACAGTGTGTCTAGGCCCCTTGCTTGATAATTGCTGTTTCCAACTGGTGTATATAGTCAGTTTCACAAACAGGACTTCCTGGGGAAATGCCAATGCCAAGACCCTGGATTTGTGTTGTTCATAATTGTTCCCCTTCTTAGAAGCACGCTACAGCAGATTTTCACAATCTTTCATTCGTTCTACTTCCCTCAAAGATGCTCTAGAACCTAACTTTTCAAACTTTACTGGGCATACAAATCACCTGGTGATCTTGTGAAATGCTCATTGTGGTTTAGCAGAATGGGTCAGTATTTCTAACAAGGTCTGGGTGAGTGTGTATGACTAACCAGCTCCTGGGTTGCTGGTCGGTGGACCGCGCTGGCATTTCAGGGCTTGACTAGAAGTTCTTAAAGTGTGGGCCCCGTAGCAGCAGCCTCAGAATTACCTGGTAGTTTGTTAGAAATACTGATTCTCCTCCTCTATCCTAGACCTACAGAATCAGGAACTCTAGGGGCAGGGCTCCTGTGTTTTAACAAATTCTTCCAGGTGACTCAGATGCATCCAGATGTTTGAGAACCAGTGCTCTAAACCAATGGTTTTGAACCACATCTGTATATTATAGTGATCTGGAGCTTAAAATAATACCAAGGCTTGGGCCTTATTCCAAGTTAGGAACATAAGACAGCATTATTATTATTATTATCATCATCATCATCTCCATCGTACAAATGAGGAAAAGAAGGGGCGGTAAAGTACTCATTCTGCCTTGCAGTTAATGAGTGGTGGGGCTTGGAATGAATTTAAGACTTGTCATCCCAGAGTTCTTGTTCTTTCAGCTCCCCTACTCTGACTGCTGAGGGCATTTACAGGATGGAATCCAAAAGCAGAGACTGGTATCATTTGTACTGTTCTGCCTACTGTCTGGGCAGAAAAGCCCATCAATCTAGCTTCTTTCAAAAGAACTCTATTCTGTGAGGTCCTTTACATTGCTTGGCATTGCTCCCAATCAGTCACCAAGTATACACTTAATTTCTTTTTAAAAGCCACCTGGTTTTGTTTTTTGTTCGTGCGTATGCCTTTTTGTTAAGTGGGTAGGGGATGTGTAATCTATCTCATGCATAATTTGTTTAAGACAAGTCATTAAAAATGCACTGAAGTTTAATATGCTGTATATGTTCCCGCTAGAGTTCTTTTCCCCATGTAAATGATTTTGAAAGTTTTAAAAATAGTTTTTAATGTTTTATTGTGTGCCATTGTTGCAATACCTCATTTTAAAGCTCTAAAATTAACATGTCTTTCCTATCAATTTTATCTTCTATTTGCCTGCTATTGATTTTTTTTTTTTACCCTCCGCGTGTCTAATGGAAGCAGAGCTAATGGGTCTTCGCTTTGTTTATTCCTTTGCTTAGGCAGCAGCATTGTTTTGATGTGGTCAGCATAGCTCTAGGAATAGGGCTTTGAGCTGCAGTAAAAGTTTACCAACACACTCCATTTTATTTGTGTAGATGCTAAAAGAATCCTCACTGTTGCCCCTCTTACCCTGTCACTGTTCCTTTTTGTTTCATTTAGTTGTGTTTTGGTGAGGCAGTCTTGTTTTCCTTCAAGGATATCCTTGTGAGTGATCATCACAAAAGATATATAACCTCCTAGAGTGACTAGGAAGATCAAACTAACTGCCACCAGAGAGTGGCTTCACCCTGATTCATGAGGCAATCACGACTTCTTACTAATCTGCTACCACCAGCACTGGCTCTTTAACCAGGGAGAATCCTTGAGGGGGGTGGAGTGGCAGGATGTTGATTGCCATATTTTATCTTCCAACCCACAAATAGTACAGAACAAGCGCACCTTTCATTTATTCCTTAATACATGTAATATGTATTTATTGAGCTTTCTTTTTGAGGGGTAGGGAAATGCCAAGTTCAAAAACGTGAATATTGTCCAAATCATCAGCAGAGGATTGTGTCTTTTGTCAAATTTCAATTATCTGTGATAATAAGCATGAAATAAAGAATTAAGGAAAAGTAGATATGTAGAATAAAAGGCAAAAAAGAGTGGACCTTCCTCTGACAAATGAACTACATTATCATTTGTTATGGAGTTCAACTATCTAGTCTAGTATGGATGAATTAAACCTTAAGATAATCACGAAATTTTACATATTCAATACTTTTTACCGCTTTGCCCACCAGATCTTTTTACCAGACACACTGGCAAAGCAGCAGATCAGGTCTCTGATGCAAATGTTAATGAGCAGTGGAACCGCCCAAAGGCAGGAAGCAGGAGAGAAGAAAGGGGCCTTGATAAGCCACTAGTGGATAATCATTCTCTAGATAATTAAACGCTGATGCTACGCAAGGGATACAACTCAAAATACTGATAGGACAAAAAATATATCTTTTCACTTGTGGTATTCTCTTCTGAACTTTCCAGAAATTTCGCTTGTGACTTTCTCTTCTGAACGTTCCAGAAATGGTCAGTATGAGGCCCTTTTATCAAGTGCTTTGTGACTAACGAGCACCAGCGTCTAGCTGTTCTTACACGCCTGAGCCAGTAGGGGCGCCCGCGGCCTAGAGCAGGCGAGGGAACTTGGACTTCCATCTCTCTCCCTGATTTGTTGCGCAGCTTTAAACAAGTCACCTTATCACCAGCTCTCCATTTTCTTATCTGTTTAGGCATGATGATGTCGGCTGCTCACCCAACAAATATATTTTAAAGATTAATGGAAGAGTGCTTGCGTAGTAACTTGGAATTCCTTGTGTCAAAGCGTTACACCCTTCCTGTTGTACCACTAAAATTAATAAATATTGAACATATATTTATGTAAACACAGAACACCACAAACCCAAAGGCTGTATTTTAAAAACCTAAGCATTTGGTTTCAATAGAAGTAAGGAACAGGGAAGGTTAAGCATAGCTTCTGGCCAGTCTTTTCCCTCAGAAGTCTATTGCTTGTGCAACGTATCTTGAGAATTTTTCCCAAAGAAGTTGATTAGACTTTTAAAATGTTCCTTGTACTCCTTTTCCTCCATCCAACCCATCACCCTTGCTCCTGGCTGTTCAGAAATGAGAGGAGCTGCCTTTGCCCATCAACTGTTTTAGGTCTGTGGGCAGCTACTCTTTTTTTTTTTTTTTAAACTAAAAACATTTAAGAAAATTGAGGTATAGTTGATTTACAATATTATAGTAGTTTCAGGTGTACAACATAATGGCAGCTACTCTTTTGTGTGATTTCCGTAATCAATGATGAGGGAGGACATTGACCTTAATTTGGTTCCTGAAGATCTATAAGGAATTAAATACAGTAAATAAAAGGCTAAGAGAAATATTATTAAATGGTTGTGATCATGAATGACTAGTGTGTATTAAGGCTAAAAAATAATTTAACTCTGCTGGTGGCTTTTCAAAATTCTTTAAATATAAGATATATAACTACTCATCATATTACAAGTTAGTAAGTATATATGTGGGGACTACGTAATGTTAGCAACATTACTGGGTGCTGGATAAGATGCAAAATGGATAAAAGGCATATCTTCAGAAGGAATATAGTCTCATTGAATAGATGAAACTACATGAAATTTAGAAAATTCTAAAATTAATGCACTGATTTTTTTTAGTAATTGAAATCTCAACTAAAAACCCTGGAAAAGGAGACTTAAAGTCAAAAGATATATAATGGGTAAATCTTTGCTAATTAATGCTTGCCTTCTCATACTTAAAGTATTTTTAAGCCAGATTTATGCCAAATGTTGTAACATTTGGCATAAATCTGGCTTAAATTTGTAATTTATGCCAAACCTCACTAATTAGACATACATACTGAAAATCAGACCGTATTAGCACTAAGGTGCAGCTAGCACAGAAAGAGAATGGGACATGTATTTAAAAGTTCTTCATAATTTGAAAGAGCCTTTTAGCTCAGGAAATGAGACTATAACATCTGGTTAAAGCTAAAAGAGAATTTTAATTGTTCAATCTGGACAATAGCCAAAACCCTGGAGTTAGCACACCTGGATAATATCCATATAATGTTTCTAGAGAAATATATTCTGGTACGGAAGCAAATAATGAAATTTTTAAAGATTAATGAGGGGAATGGAGAAATTTTGGGAAACAAATCTGTAGAACGATGTTGTATAATAATCATGTTTGAAGCTTTAGAAGAAAAACCAGGTTATGCATAGAAAATAAGAAGCACCATGAAATTTGTGTTGTTGTTGTCGTTTTCTTTAAATGTCTTTAAAGTACTGTTTTTACAAACAGACTAAGGAGGTTTAATACTTCAGTTTTCTTCACATATGACATATAGTTGCCATTCGGTGAGGTAGATTTAGGTTTACCTTTCATTTCTATTTTGATAAATATTTCAATTCCCCTAAAATCCAGTGAGAGTGCATTAGGTCTGAGTGCATCACAGTTAGTGAAGACAGAGAGAAAAGAGGAAAAGAGGAAGAGCTTTAGATTAGAAGCAGGAAAAATGAAAATCCTTAGAAAATGTGTTTAGTAACCCTTTGGTACTCTTGTTGCTCAGCCAGCCCAAAAAGAAAAAAAAAATGGACAACATATTTAAAAATAAGTTACTGAGTGATTGAGTTAAAAATGACAACTTTCACAGTACAATGACTTCACAAATGGATTTCATACTGTTGTATGGTATTAAGTGGTGCAACATTGCTAATGGTATGGAGACTATGTGTAGAAGTTGTTTTAAAACTTATTGATAAGACCGTCTCTGGTTCTGTTGCCTGATTCTCATCAGTATGTACAATGATCAGTTCAAACTGAATGCCTTGGCTTCAGATTGGAAATTTGGGGACAGAACCAAAATTTTAGCATACAGCTGTGAATTATAAAGGAAGACTGATACTAGGAACTGTAAACCAAACACCACAGTTGCCCCCACTGAAATGATAATGTTAACTAAGAGAGGTGTGACACAGCCCTAATTATAGGCACTAACTTGCCCATTAGTATAGGATGCCCAAGCAGTAGAGTTATTGATGCAGTACAGATTGGGTTTTAGAGAACTAGTATGAAACTTGAGATTTCTAAATATAAGTTAAAAGCAATGTCTTATGGGTCAGGTAATTCTAGGTACTAGATATAATCAGTTCAAAAGTACTAGATGTAATCAATTCAATCTCAACTAAAATATTGGAATAAATATAAAGAGGAAAATTACTAATCAACCTCTAGATAATAGCAGAATGATAAGCCATAAGCATTTAAAAAAGAATAAATAATGATAAGAAAATCTGATTACTTTTTTGACAGAATTCTGTGAGATTAAGTCAATGAAATTGCTATATTATACTTTGATTTTGGTTTTACAGATCATGAAATTATATTTGCAAATTTTATGCAAATTTACTAAGAGATTAATGTGGTCATGTTCTATAGACTTAGGACAAAGAAAATCCTGATAACATCATTGGTGAAAAAATGTATAAAGAGATTCCAAGGTCATGAATGCTGTGTCTAGAAGAGCTGAATAGTTTCATTCTCTCTTTCTTATTTTTTTTCATTCTCTTTTTATAGCCACATTTCTCACCTTTTTTTGGATGCACAGATTTTGTAAATGCTTGTGGTTGGTCACAAGGATGAGCCAGAGAAGACAGCACACCTACTGACAAAGGTTTATATGGTATCATTGTTATATCATTCATTCTTTTCAACGAGTAATTTTTTGAGCACTTACCATATTGCCCAGACACTGTTTGAAGTACATGGGCTATATCAGTGAACAAAGCAGATGAAATCCTTTCCCTGGTGGAGTTTATGTTATGGTGGCTAGAGGCCAAAAATAAACAAGATAAATATGCAAATTATGTAGTGTGTTAGAAGGTGTTAGAAGGTGATCCACGCTATAGAAAAAAAAGTAGAAAAATGTATTGGCTTTGTTGGGGAGGAGTGCAATTTTAAGTAGAGTGGTCACGGTATTTCCAATTGGGAAGAGGATCTTTGAACAAGGACTTGATGCCACGAGTGAATTAGCCACATGAGGGAGAAAAGTGTTCCAGGTAGGGGAACAGATAACACAGAGGACCTAAGGACAGAATGTGAATCTGGATGAGGCCAGAGAGTTAACAAGGGACCCAATCATGTTGCCTTTTTGGCCATTGTTAGCACATTAGCTTTTACTCTGAGTGACGGGGAGTCATTGGATAAATTTAAATAGAGGGGTGAAATGATCTTACTTATTATTTGACTACATCACTTGGGCAACTGCTGAAAATAGACTCTAAGTGGACAAAGATAGGAGCAGCATGACCTCTAGGAGGCTCTTATTCCTATATGGGGTTAACTTTATAGAATATAATTATTTTAGGAATCGCACCTTTGAATTTTATAGCCTAAATTCCATGAATACAAATATTTTTATATCAATATATATTTAAAAGGAAATTATTTCCAAGAGTCATCTAGTAAAACAATATTTGATCCTCAAAATTTCAAGACCATAAATCAAATACATAATTTAATTAGTGTAATGATTTATGTGTGCAATATTTTACAGCTTTCCATATTCCTTCACAAGGCAGGAACTTATTTAAACCATGTAAAGACCCTGTGAGGTTGGAGAGATGATTATCCTCATCTCATCTAAGGTAAAGATACTTTATCAAACTAGTTAGTGGCAGGACCAGGATGGGAATCCAAGTGTTCTTACTCCAAGCCCAAAGCTCTTTCCACTCTATCATTTTGCTTCAGACAAGTCTGAAATTTGTTATAATAAGACATGACCTACATTAAAATTACTGTTAATGACTTTCAAATGAAGGAAATTTTCAGAAGGTATTAAATTGGAGGGGAAGAAGTAGTGTACAGGCAATTAATGAGAAAGAAATAATAAAAATCAATCCTGATAACTTTGGTACTTTATTTCCTGACCTCTTACTTTCACTTAAAAGTCATTTATTCAACTACTACTAGAAATTGGAGCTCACTCAAGGTCAAAATTATGGTGGTATGGCTACCAGCCAAAGCTAACTTTCTGTCAAAATTATCTTTAAAAGAGATTAGGCTGAAGGTGTCTTCTAGGTCAAATATAAAGGTATTGCAAAAACCTTGGGTCAAACACACCTCTTAAAAAATTAAATGATTTGAGATTGTCAAAAATTAGTAAAATCTGTGGAATTCCATTTAAGAAGTTATACTACCATAGATCATGATGCTCACCAGGTTTTTAAGCTTTAAAACTGCTTCCAAATCAAGTTGAAAAACAGTCCAGTTGTTACTTTAAATTTCATTACAACAGCCGTCCTTTCCCTACCCTATTTGCATCTCAAAACCTCTGAGCAACCCCTCCTATACTTGCTGAACACAAGATATTTCATGATATATGATTTCAAACTCCTTAACAGTTTGACCTTGAGTAAAGGTTTGAACTTTGCCCTACATCTCAGGGCTTCCACCACCATTATGCAACACTGACCAGTCTTAGAGACCACACTTTCCAGGTTGACCAGTAGGCCCACTTGGATGGGTCCCACTGTGATTCCAGAGAATTCATTGTTTTTCCATGTTTCCTCTACTTGAGAAGGAAGAGCAGTGTGAGGAACAAAGTTAGAACAGCTGGGATACTAAAATAGCAGAGTCTCTCTGTAAATAAAATGGACTAATCAACCTAGATTGAGTGTAAAATAATTTTTATAGAGCTCCTGCAATCTGTCTGGCACTGGGTTGGATGCTTTCACATTTATTATTTTGTTTATTTTCCTTCAATCCTGCAAGGGGAATGTAAAATATATTTATATTTTATTGATCTATAAATTGAGTCTCAGAGAATTTAAGTAACTTCTCTATGAAAAAATATTCCCACTAAAGATTGTTTGACTCCAAATCTCACAGAGCAGATATTTTTGCCATACTGATGCAAAGTTAATCTAACCCCAGATCTTATACATAATCCTCTGAGCCCCACTTGCTATTATATCTTTCACACTGAATAGAGATGTGAATGCCTTTGGGTGCCTGGAGATGCCATGTCCACACATATTGTAGTTATAGATTAAATTCATTCACTCATTGAGCAAATGTCTATTGGATTGAGGACAGCTCAGTCAATATAAATTGTGGTGAAAACTGAAGTTAATTAGCTGAGATAGATGTATATCCCAGAGCCAAGTGTTATTCAATGACACCTACTTTATACAAGTGTTCTTTGTACAAAACCCAAGACTTCCCTTGCCATGAAGAGTGATGACATAGCTAAAAGTCAGAATCCAAGTTTGGAGAAACTCTTTTTTCAGTTTCTAGTTTGGTTAAATATAATTACTAAAATGCCATATTATTAAAACAGAAATAAAGCCATAAGAGAAAGTAAAAAGATTATGATATATTCATCCAAGTAAAATATTGATGACTTCTGAAAGGAACATTGACAGACTATAGGTAAAATCTGATTAGAAAATTAATGTCAGATACATTAGCCAGAGATGATCTCTCCATACTGATTTAAATTATATCACTCAAAAGAAGGGCTCCTCCTAAGTGTCAGTGTTCTTTCAGCCATACCGACCTGGATTCAGAGCAATACCTGACATTTGGCTTTGTCCCCCTCCTCATTGCCCTGGGGAACCTATTTGTCTTTCCTTCCCTAAAGTCCAAAAGTTTTTTCCCTCAAGATCACTATACTTTCTTCAACTTAAAAAAGAAAGAACTTAATTTTTCCCCACTAATTAAAATCATATACCCTAATATGTGTCATTTACATTATTTTGGAAATACACTATCACTTCTTGACATCAGTCACTAAGATGTATCTAGCAGTCAGTAAGACTCTACCTTGTAGAAGTTACACAAAGTGAATTTACGGGAAATATTATAAGATAAAACCTTCCCAATTTCATTTTTCCCCTCTTTTACTTAATTTTGGGGGTTAATTTCATGAAGGAAAGAAATTACACTTGCCCGCAAATTGTCAGATGGATGTAGCCTTTCTTAGGTTTGCATATTAAAATTTGAAAGCATAATGAGAAAAAAATTGAGATGGGACCAAATGATCTTATGCCTCTCTCCCTCCCTTGTCTCCCCTTCCTCTGTTCTTTTCTTCCCCTTCATCTCTCTCTGCTTTGTTCTATTTATTAACCTCCTACATGAAAAAGGCAATAATGAGAATAGATAAGGTAGAATAAATAGGTATGGCCCCCTAACACCACAATTTATAAAAGACATCAACACTGATAAATAGATATGTGGTGATACACATGGGTACCCAGCAATGGTCTGAAACAACTGTGTACTATTTCATGAGAAATACGCACTGCTCATGAGTCTAAATCAAGGTGTTTTAACTAAATACAATCCAGTGTTTATCATTGTTATTTCCATTCATTTCCTTTGCATAACAAATTACATCCTTTGTTATTCAATTATTCAAACTATTCTGAGAATCAGTTTCTACATATGTGAAATATTGGCATTGGACAGGTGGTATCTAAAGTTTTTTTCAAGGACCTACTGTAGAGCACAGGCAACTATACTAAATATTTTGTAACAACCTATAAGGGAAAAGAATCTGAAAAATAATATATAGAATATATATATGTATACATATATGTATAACTGAATCACTTTGCTGTACACCTGAAACTAACACAACATTGTAAATCAACTATACTTCAATTAAAAAAAATAAAGTTCTTTTCAGATCTAAAATACTGTGACAATGAAACATCTCATGAAACATCTGGTGTCCATACATGCTGCTTTTTTTTGCGCTATGCATCCATGTTTCTACTCTCATAAGCATTACCTTTACCCCAAAATCTTAGGGTATTTTTCAATTCCTGTTTCCTTGGGAATGACAAGGCATGGAATTTCCCAGCTTTAGGTCTCACAAATTTCAGAGAAGATACACAGAATGCCTAATTCCTGGTCATATTTAATAATATAGAGCCTGAACTCTACTATTAGAGAATCACTGCCACATTTCTCCCCACTGAAGATCATTCATGGAGAGGTGGGAATTTGGCTTAAAAGATAGGGCAACTTGATCTGATTTTAGCTCCAGGATGGTTTAGGGGCATCTTGCATTTACCCAGTGGGGAAATAGAACAAAGAAACAAGTTTACAACTGAGGAGGAGAAGGATGCCTCAAAAGAGATATAAGAGACAGAGTTTTATTTAGTTTTCCTTCTATACTATAATATGTTTGATAAATCCTTTAAACTTTTAAGCAAATAGCGTATAACGTGGATGATAAAAATCTAACCTTGACTATTTCAGCAAAGATTCAAGATACTTTACAAAGATTTCAGATTCAGCAAAACACAAAAGACATTTCAATAAGCATTTTCTCTTAATTGTTAAGCACATGTACCCACAAAATTACATTTATTTTTTGATCATTTAGGCTAATTTATCAAAATTCACTAATGGGACAACTTTAAAATCTAAGAAGCCTGTAAGTTCATTTTCCCAATACAAATAAAATATTTTCACTTTGAAACTGGAATACGATATTTTCCCAAGAAATTAATTATACATTTGGAAGATTCTGCAGAAAACGAACTATGGTTTTAATAAGGGTCCTGAAATTCACTGACATGTGAATATTCCCATATTAGAGTACAGCTTACATTCATTAGGTGTGTGACTGAATTTCCTGTTTAATTTTAGGTTAATGAAATAAATACTTTAATATAGCTCTCTATTTTTTTCTAATCCTGATATTTTATGAATGAACAGGGCAGCAATCCAAGTTCTGGGCCTCTCACACAGGGTCAGAAGGCTGGAATTACTTAGCAGGCTGTTCATCCCACTTTGAGGACAAAGGAAGTTGCACAAAATATTTTGATAATAACAGAAATACAATGAAGAAGTCTTGTAAGACAAAGCAGGGTTTTCTCTGCTGAAGGGACAATTCACCGTAAAACCCAAGAGGAGGTTATCAAATGGGTGCAGTGATCTCTTTTGGGGACTTGAGAATGAGTGGCCTCCCTAAGTTATGAGGACAAAGTGAAATGACACCTTTGCAGTTTCCAACAGCTCAGAAGACTCCACTTTGACATTTCATTTTACCTTGGCCAACAACTGCAATGAAAAATAGCCTGGACACATTATAGGATATGCCCTTATGCATGATATTTTGTATCAGATATATCAGTCACATTGCAAAGGACTTAGATCAACTTAAAAAAAATAAAACCCAATAGAATGATTACAGCCGCTGCCTAGAATGACAAGTATTATCAACAAAAATTAATCAGGCGCATCTTTTAGTGAACTCAATTAATAATGTGCAACAACAGGGTCTCTTTTCTTAAGATGAAAATTAATTAGTGGAGGGAAGGTCACTTGGAGATGCTGACATCACTCATCAGAATGCTCTGGCAGCTCTAATTATTTGTCTTCCAGGCTTGGGTGATCAGAAATTATTGCAATACCTGAGCAACATTTTGAAAAAGCTTTGTGCATGGCTCTTTTAATTAGACCTGGTATTTGATTAATGCAGTTGAAGCATTTAGATCAGCCTCTTATCATTGAGTGACTTAGAAGTTTTAGGGAATTATACTGTGTGAGACAGGGTCACTGAAGAGGTTTGGAATCTATATATTTTTATTATTAACAGAGTTATAATGTTAAATTAGATTTATCTTTCTCTTTTAAGCACTCCATTTATTGCCAAGCCAGATAAGGTATGGGATAGAATTTTATGAATTCATATTTCAAGAATTTTTTTTTCTTTTTTGCATCTCAACTAAAATAACCATGCTTGGAGTTTTAGAATTGAACAACTTAATTTGAAAATCTTTAAGGACTTCACCTTAAATGAAGTAGGATGTAGGACAACATCTCAAAAGATGAATATAATCGTTATGTCAAAACTCAACGTTAAGAAAATTCAGTTAAGTTCTTTTGTGTATAGATGTTGCAGGATCATAATGTGAATATAGAGACAAACTATCTTGGGAAAATAGATGAGGAAAAAATATCGTAACATAGTCAATGTTGATATGAATGTACTTATTTCATGAGTTGAATAATTGAATTTCTAAATTTTGGAGGTTTAAAAAATATGTGATAAAACTTGTCTATATTAACTATGTAATTGTTTAATATTTTGGGGGCTTTAATGCAATTTACATGGTATTCATAACAATGGTAACTTTAAGCTGATGTTCACATAGTGTATTAAATGTCAGCTATGGTTTTGGCTACAGGTTTCTTCAAAGACCACAGGATGAAGTGGAATTAGGGTAAATTTTATAATAACATTTTTATCTGCAGGGGGACATATTTGAATCTTTAAAACTACAAAGTAGCAAATGTTCACAAGGGGCTGGCAGGGGTATACTTGCTGGGCAAAGGAGGAATAAGTCACTAATAGACCCCAAATTTGGGTCTTTCAATTTTGCTGCCCACTTACTCACTGACCTAATAGTATGGGTATATATATACGCACATCTATTTTCAAGAATATAGCTTATTTTATGGACTATTTTTGATCCAATTAGAGAAGCAGCATGGAGTAGTGAAAGGCACTTGGCTTTAGATCAAAGAAACCTGGGGTGAATTCTTGACTTTGCTGTTTAACATCTGTGTGATCATGGGTGAGTTGCTCAATCTCTCTGGAAATCAGTGACTTCACCTGTAAATGGAGAACATAGCCCTAATCTCATGGGCAGTTAGGAAAATTAAATGAGATAATGTATTTGGAAATGCTTACTATAGTGATCAAAATATTGCAGGAGTTCAATACATGTTAATTCCATTCACAATCTTGGGCACTGACATTTTGATGTCTTTCAGTTATTTGTAAAAGGGTCTACCTGGTTTACATGATTTTCAGTTTAATAGATCACCCTGATGGGCTCTATTTAAAATCAACAACTTGAGGATATTTATATACTTAAATATATAGCTTATATAATCCAGTTAATGATCTATACTGGAATTGTCTGGGTTGTAGAAATAATGAAAAATAAAGTAACTTGTCCTATACTCACTGGTAAAACATTTTGGATACTTATTTCTACTGATGAATTATGCATGCAAAGGCCAAATGAGGCACACTGATTTATTTTCCCTCTTTTATGCCTTGATTTTCAGGCTGTGTGCAAAGCAGTGTATATTTTGTTCTGTCCTGCACTCCCACTGACTATATAATGCTCCTGGGGCTCTTCAAGTGGAGGAGACACGCAGCTCTGCTCACGGATGGCAGGTTGGCCTGTAAAGCCAAGGTAGTGAGCAGGCATTTGGGAGAAAACATTTTAAAATTAGTGTCAGATGTGGAATTGTTATGCGGAAATATAATATCTCCACTCAGGTGTCAATTCCATTCACACTTCTATTATACCTCTCAAAACCCCACCATTTAAAAATCTATGAAAACATGTCTTAAAAACTTCAAATTACAACTACTGTGTAGACATGTAAAATATTGACCCTAGATAACTTAAAAAAATCGAACAAATATTAATATAGCATTTACTATGTGCCAGGCATTATTCTAGGTCCTTAATGAGAAAGAAAACCCAAAATTAGGAACAGCATGCTGTTTCCAGAAGACAACAGAGAGCAATAAATAAGAAAAAAAATGCCTTAAAAACATGTTTGACAACCTTACATACTAATCGGTATTATGCTGTGTCACTTGCCCCTCAATGATGAGAAGCGTCAAATCATTAGTTGTCATCGAGAGGAAGGTTTTCTGTTGTCACCCCCATTCAGATTTTCTGGTTAGAGGACCACTTTCACTGGGAAAAGGTGATGTGTTATTGGCTGATTCCAGCCAATGCTGATGCTCTTGTGTACATTTGTAGAGTCCCCAGATATATGGGGACTCTCTCTAGCATCTTTCTTCTTCTGTTCCCACTCACTTCCAGATCTACGGGATGGGCTGTGCTCTGCTCCGCTGTGCCCATAGCACAAGGTGGAGAAGCCAGGGCCACAAGACTTGGAGTCTGGAGAAGTGGCTTAATGTCCTGCTCCTATCACTAATCCACATCTTTAAGCTCTTTAAGGTCATATTTAGCTCTGTAATACTAGGGATATATGTCTATTAGGTTGGGAGTTTATCAACATCAGCAACTATGTCTAATTCATGTTTTCGTCTCTAGTGATAAAGGAAGAAGGGTGGGAGATAAAATTTCCCACCCGGGGCAAAGCTTCCTTCTACCTTTCCTCACCCTGCTTACTTGATGTAGCTCTAACTTCCTATTCAAAGGGCAGATAATTCCCTGTATTATGACAACCAGTACATTTTATTGCTAGAGAAATTAATACAGACAGATCATCAGCCTATGGTACCATGACCAACACCCCATTTCAATGCAGATTGAAACTTCTTTTCAACCTTCTTTTAAGTAATTTTCCAAAAATACAACCACCAGTTCTTAAAAGTGGGGAACATATTTTGTTAGCCAGCATTTCAGTCATTTTATTATAGAAATCACTTCAGATCCTTGCCAATTCTATGAAATTTGATTAGCTCCTGAGAGTATGAATTGAAGGTTCTTACTAAACACTGTCAAAGGTAGAAAAGTTGGAAAAGTATTGCATGTAAAAGAAGCAAAATATCACTGAAAAGATAATACACTTATAAGGCTCTAAAGTGAGAATTTTCAGAGTAGTGTTTTAGGGACATTCGTGTCGATTGGTTATTCAATGCTGCAAACCCTGGCTGGCTATGGGAATTTAGACAAGCTGCTTCACCCCCAGTGTCAGGTACCTTATTTATAAACTGAGCGTGTGCAGAGAAGAGCTACCTGGGCTCTGCAACTTGTTGGTTCAAGATCCTAAAAATGGTACTCAAGTAACCTGGAGGGTTGAAAAAATCACAAGTCTTCTCCTAAGAGAAAGACTGTTACATCCAAACTGCAAAGTGAGCTGAGATTTCCTACAGCATCTATTTGTCTACTGCAGGTAAATTGTAAGATCATTCAAAATTCAGTGATGACTTAAAAATATCCTACTTTATTTACAAGTGAGTCATCCTTTCCTCCATTCCCTCTAATTGTGTGAATGACAATTAGAAAGAATTTCCCCTAGGATTATTTATCAAACAGATCTACATTTATCCACCTAAATTGCCTGCAAGTTTTAAATACATTATTTAAAGCTGGGTAGACTTGAAGTATTTTCAGATTTGAAGTAAAATATGGTATTTTTGAAAAGATTCTATTATCAATTGCTGGGATTTGTATTAATTTATAGCATTTGAAGCAAATTATAATAAACAAGCCCTTTACTTCTTAGCATCATACATCTTATTGTCTCCATGACCTGATGAGTAACTGATTAAATTAGCAAAACCTTTCTCTGCATTGAGACATGGGGAGTTATCGGCAATAGTATATATCATTTCTTAACAAATTCCTCAGTGATTTTTCTTAAGCCTGTCCACCTGATTCTATTCAATCAATAGAAAATGTTTGTAAGAAAAATATTGCTAGTAAATTCTTATTCTTTCTCGGGACACATCAGAAGTCTTTAACTTGTCAGAAGTCTTTCCATGTTTACACAATAAGACATTTCTGTTTGACAAATATAAGGATGCCCAAGTTGTTTTGTCAAATGCATCACCTCAAGCTATATAGCTAACGATACGCATTTGATCACCTTGCCAACTGTTTTAAATAGAGAAACAAAGGAAACTACACATGTGTATTAAAACTGATTAGCATTGTACCCTAAAGCAATTAAATAAATATTAGAAGAAACTCCCACAGCCCTTTGTTTTGCTACATGGGGCTCAGCTGTGCTCTTTCTAACCCTAACTACATCACTTCAAATTACCAGTAAATTAACAGAGGAACACTTTCAACCTCAGAGCAGATTTGATCCAAATAGTCTTTAAATGCCATTTCTGTTCCTATTAACCTAAAGATCGGCATAGCAGATATTTTCTTGATGCTGCCCAGCAGTCTAGGGCATTAACGGCTAAGTTGTGACAGCACTTTTCATGATGATTTATGATTCCGTGTTTAACTTGATTATGCCAATGCTGACTCTGAACACTATTTCAATTAGTGCACAGAAGGTCACATCACAAATATTCCTCTATAATCTATTCCTATTAACACTAATACACAGAGTAACCAAATCTTTTCACCCTTGTTGATTCACATCAACCATAGCCCTAACTGCAGGCTTGTTTACCCATTTACTGCTTTGGACACTTCCGAAATGGTAATTTTCACTCCTTTGAGTATCATTAATATCTGTACTATGACATGGGGAATAAAGCATCTCTCTGCTGGCATTTGTGCATTAATGATTATCAAAGGCTCAGATTTATTAAACAGGAGGTATGCTTTCTAAAATGCCTGTCTAAAGCATTATTTCATGACCAATTACTAAATAAACATACAAAAGGTATTTTAGGGAAATGAACCTGGCTTCCGCCTAAAATCAATTTTAGCAACAACTTTCTCTCATTATTGCTCCCTTAACGACTTCAGGAAATTGCTCCTGGATAGACGTAACCAATCATAATCCAGTTTCCATTTTTTGAATAATTTCTACATCTAATCATTGGGGAAAACAGAGAATATTGGGTCATCATGTCTTTCTTTTCTACCTGAAAAGTGCTTATCAAACAGTCCCTGTGGTACAAAATTAAGACTACAAAGAGGAGTGGAGTTTTACTGAAAAAAAGTTTTCAATTTGTCCAAAGGTTAGAGTGAAACCAACTGCTAGAGAGAAAATCCACACATCATTTAAACAATTAGTGAGGAATGTTCAAAGACTTTATGTTCAAAGTGCACACAATTTGTATTTTAAGTCGTATGCGGACGGAATCTAGACTTAAAGTTAATTAACAATAAACCAAGAGGGCTTCATCGCAGACATTTAACTGTGCGCGGGGAGGCCGGCGTCCAGCGGAGAGCGTGGCTGGAACTGGGAGTGCGGGCGTGGAATGTCACAGCGCTCAGTAGGTCCCCAATAACTGCCTTATTAACAACGATGATGTCAGCCTTGCAAAATATTAAAGGGGCCCTGTCCCCGTGGCTTGCTTTTTCGTTTTCAGTGACCTGAAAAACATTTTTTATAACAAGGTATTTACAAAAGAAAAAAAAAAAGCAATAGCATTATTTCACAACCCACTATCGCCAGTTCATTGGCAATCTTGCTTTCAGGAATTCTCCAGCAATCAAACATCATATTCATATTCCTCTCACAGCTGATTTTACTGAGTTTTCATGATATATTCAATAGAAGCTTAGTGCCTATGGGGGCAGGGGGAACAGCTTTCCTTTTTTGGTGGGAGAGACTGAATTTGCATGATTATGGCAGTTTGTAAAAGTCAAAACAACTGGTAGAATTTATAAAAATATCAATTGTTGTGGAATTCTTTCTTTAAAAAAATTTTTTTGTTTTTAAATTGAAGTATAGCTGATTTACAATGCTGTGTTAGTTTCTGGTGTACAGCAAAGTGATTCAGTTTTATATATATATATATATTCTTTTTAATATTCTTTTCCATTATTATTACAAGATATTGAACATAGTTTCCTGAGCTGTACAGTAAGTCTTTGTTATCTATTTTATGTACAGTAGTTTGTATCTGTTAATCCCAAACTCCTAATTTATCCCTCCCCCACCCCCCTTCCCCCTTTGGTAGCCATAAGTTTATTTTCTATGTCTGTGAGTCTGTGTCTGTTTTGTAAATCAGTTCATTTGTATCATATTTTTGATTCCACATATAAACGATATCATATGATTTTTATCTTACTCTGTCTGACTTCACTTAATATGATAATCTCTGGGTCCATCCATGGCCTTATTTCTTTTCAGTGTTTTTATACAATTCCTCCACATACCACTTCAGCTAAAGGTAGACAGCTAGCCAAAACTGATTATGTATCAATCCATCCGTTCCTCCCCATGCACCCACACACTTACTTCTCTGCACAGTTCCTTTCCTGCTATCCACCCTTTTCCCTAGACTGGATTGACCTGTCAGGCCCATGTCCCATATTCCAAAGGGATTCATCATCTCCCACTAGTCTTTTCTAGACTATTAACTGACAAATAAGATAGTACTCCACACAGAATCAACACGTGACCCCCATCTGTAGATTTAAAAAGGGAATCTTGGAGAATATAAAAACAAAACTACACTAGTAAAATGATGTAGGTTGGGGTAACAATGTGTGGATGAGGGTGCTGCTAAATAATTCCTGTAACCCAACAGAGCTGTTATCTGTTTCATCTGTAAAGTTTCCCTGCTCTTTGGGATGCTAGAGACACGAAAACGACAGGCCTAGGAGGATGCAGTCTTGTCTCTGAGAGGTGCATGTCTAGTCTTACATAAAGAGGATTCCCAAAGCTGAAGGGAAAATTGACCCCAACTCATAAATATCCAACTATTACTTTCGTGTTAAAAAGTTAACTCCCCAAACCTGAAAAACTGGGAAGAAATCATCCCTTATGACCTTGTACATAAAGGTACAGTGTACGGTGCCTGGCACATTATAGCTGCTCAAGGAGAATTAGTTTTCTTCCTCCCATCCTCTCTATTGTTTCTTACTCTCCCTCTCTCGCTCCCCCTACCCTGGACTCAGCTTTCAAAGGTGAAGTGTCCAGAAATGAAAGACAGTTAGTCTGGAGGTGTGCATTCTGTGATCCTCCTACCCCTCACCCCTTCATCATAGTTTATGTCAAAACAGCTGGAACAAATAATTGGTTGCAAATATTTTTTTTTTTTGCGGTACGCAGGCCTCTCACTGTTGTGGACTCTCCCGTTGCAGAGCACAGGCTCCGGACGCGCAGGCTCAGCGGCCATGGCTCACGGGCCCAGCCGCTCCGCCGCATGTGGGATCTTCCCGGACCGGGGCACGAGCCCGTGTCCCCTGCATCGACAGGCGGACTCTCAACCAGTGCGCCACCAGGGAAGCCCCAAAGATTTTAAAATAAAGGATTCACTTTCCATTCCAGTACTGGAATGCTGATTGAAAACTTATTTAGGAGTAGAGGGAAAAATCCAGAAGGGGGCGGGGGGGGGGGAAGAATTCCATGCCAGGGTAGCAAAGGGGGAGAGAAAATCATCTCACTTTTCTTCGTTGCCTGAAGACACACTTAAGGGGGCTTAAGTATGAACTGGCAAAGATGAATGAACCTCCTTATTGTTGCATTAATAGGATAGTTAGAGTTAAGGATCAGTGAACATTTATTCTTATAATAAAAGCTTTCTTTAGGTTTCCATATAAATGTACTTCTTTGTATAATAGTATCTGTGTAGTAATCATAAGTGATGCTTAGCCTACACGTCTGAGTGATTAGGGAATAGTTATAAATTTTTATATGCATATATCTGTATCTCCATGTGGAGATAGCCTGCCTTCCTTTTACAGGTGACTCATAAAAGGGTTGTAATAGGAAAGATCCACTTCAAATGAAAGGTTGAGCTGTTACATCTAGATTGAGAGCGATCACAGAGATTAGCCCCTTGCCCTGAGTAATTTATAAAAAGCAAATGAGGGACTGGTGGCCATGAAAATAAATATAATTAACCCACTTAGAAAAACCTTCACCCTTGTTACAGACGGTTTCTGCTCCATCAGACCGACTAGAGTCACACGCAAATAAAGAGAAAGATTCCAAGATTTTAAAGTTTCTTTCTAATTTTTTCATAAATAATTGGACTGTAGAAGAATAGGCCCATTTTTCAAACTCTGAATAAGCACCTCATGTATATGAGCCAGTTCATAATTTTTGCACAGATGTCACACTCCACGGGATATAAAAACAAACTAAAGATAGCTGGCCATATAATGTGTAGATATATCATCGTTACAGATGCTCGGTAGAGCTTGTGCACTATTTTCCCCCAAACAAATCTCAAATCTACATATTTTGAAGATATAAATTTCTCGTTTGTTATTCTTGGACATGCTCTTTATTTTTTTTTAAGTGAATTTTTAAAAAGTTCCAGGCCCACAAAACTGGCATGAAACTGACACGGCTGGAGAAGCAGCCCATCCCTACACAAAGAAGATGCAACAAAGACAGTGTGTTTTTCTGACACTGCCTATGAGAGCCTGCTTAGTGAGAACGAAAAGTGTCCTCCCCAATGAATTCAGGCTTTTGGCTCAGCCATTTGAAATCTTGTTCGCTGACAAAGAGCCCACAAATGTTACTGGCATATGTAATTTACTGAGAATCTTCCCTTCAGGCCTGGAACACACAGCAATGCATTACTTAGAACGGGGTGGAAGAGGGGAAAATCTTTCCTGGGTGGTTCTTCCAGTGTGTGTGCACAAGTGATTCATTTGAGCAGAGCCGCTCTCTCAGTGGGCTGATGATATTACGTGACCGCCTCTCCGCTATGTTTCTACAATCCCCGCCTGGGGATTTGAGGACAGCTGCTTTGTAAAAGGGAGAATGTCAAATATTGATCATAATCCTTCCTTCAGGAAACACCCTAACAGGAA
Source organism: Orcinus orca (assembly GCF_937001465.1). Taxonomy (NCBI): domain Eukaryota; kingdom Metazoa; phylum Chordata; class Mammalia; order Artiodactyla; family Delphinidae; genus Orcinus; species Orcinus orca. Next base: position 32,733,857 of record NC_064576.1, read on the forward strand.
ATGCCCAAGTGGCATTTTGGTGGCAGAATATTATTCTTACATGGGAGGGGGTGGGGTCTGATAGCCTGAGTTTGAATCCCGACTCTACTGTATCTTAGTGTGACCTTAATTGAATTAAACTTGCAAAGTCTCAGTTTTTGCATCTGTAAAATTGGAACCATAATAGCACTTAGCTTTGAGTTAATGTGAGGATTAAATAAAATAATACATGTAAAGTGCCTGGCACACAGATCTTAACCTTTGTTTTCATTGTTGCCAATCTACACATTACCTGGAAGGAATCACTGTGGAGGACGCTGTCATATTCCTCTGTAGATTGATGGCTGAAGTGTTCTCAACATGTGTCATATTTGAAGGACTTACCTCTGATCTCTGAGTATCTCTGATCTCTTTCTTGTAAAGGTAGCATAAGGAATAAGAATAGGACACATCTATGCAGTAGTAAAGTTTGTTGTAAGCAATTTTTCTCCCCATCTACTGCCACCCTAACTTTTGCTTTCTCCTTTCCTCTTTCTTTGGGTAAGACCATCAAGTGTCTACATCTGCAACATAAATGTACCTCAAAAACTCCATTATGGAGAAAGCCTTGATATGTTGGTGAAAATGATCGAAGCTGTATGTGTGTAGGAAGCACAGGAGGGCCATTTGAGGCAGATCAGAAAGATTGCAATTATTCCGGAGCCTGACAAAGGTAAAAGCTCTTTCCTCTAAAAGTGGAATGGACAGAGACATGGATTCAGACGACACTTGAGCTGGAAGGGGCTGGTAAGGAGGTCAGAAGACCTGCGTTTCAGTTAACCCTCTGCATTCTGGCAGTATGACCTTACACAGGTCATTTATCCCTTGTGATATTTAATTTTTTCATTCGTATAACCCTAATACCTGCCTCACAAGTGTGTAAGAATCTAGGAAATGATTTGATTTCACATGAAAATCTGTGGAGATTATGAATACCGCCTACATGACAGTTATTCATAATAATTTATTAGATAACTAAATAATAATTTAAGAATGTTAAAGTTCTTCAAAACTGTGGAAGAATGATAAGGTGAGGATGAATGAGAATGAGAAAGCAGGTTTTAAAACTTGAAAAGATGTAAATTTAGAAGCACCAACTAACCTAACAGTCTGGGTTTAGAATCTTTTTTTTATAAGTCTGTAGGAAATACAAGGAGCAAATAAATAAAGGGAAGCACTATTTCAAATGGAAGGAAGAAAACCCAGGGAGATCACTTTTTAGGGGTGACATAGGTTGGAGAAAATACTTTGGAGATTTGGGGCAATAATGATAATAATAACAATAACAACAATATAGTAATGACAATAATAGTAGCTAACATTTTCACTGTCTCATTTGCTTATTAAACCAAACCAGAATATTGTGGAATGATTCCAGTACTGGAATGAAAAATCAATCCTTTAATTATGAAAAATCTTTGGAAGTGTCTTGTTTGATATCTATCTTGGTGGAGTAGGGAGGGGCAGGGAGAGCTGTAGAATGAACACCTGCAGAACAACTGACTTCATCTTCCGGACAATTAATGCTTGAAGTTGAATCCAGAGTAGGGGCAGGGAGAAAGAGGGAGGAGAAAGAGCTAACGTGGAAGGGAGGGGAAGACCGATACTTCTCAGGCACCTACTATGAGCCAGTACCGCGCAGAGCGCGTTATGTGTGTACACATATTGTAAGGGATAAAGAGAGACCTCTTAGGTCTTTGGAATCCAGTTTGCAGTGTGAAAGTAATAGACAGAAGTTGAAGGCAAGTAGAACAAGCATTTCCTATTACGAAGTCCTAAGCTACTTGAATAATTTAGAATGTTGGACTGGATAGACTAGGATCAGACCCATTATGATCATTCTTTCATTCTTTTTCCCCATTCTGAAATTTTCACAGAAGTCAGAGAGTAAGTGAACCTCTTTACCATTGGTGTTTGGGAACATAGTTTCCCTGATGCCAAGAGGAGGATTCAGGTTTATTGTATTATTATTATAAATGATAGATCAGGAGTAACATTATGAAAAGATGATGTGTTAAAACAAATAATAGTAATGTACTTTGGGTATCTGAAAGCACAGAGTGGATCCTATATTTTCCTTCTCTTTCTTTCCTCTCCCTTCTTCTTTCTCCTTCTTCTTCCTTCCCCCCTTCCTCCCCTCCTTTCTTTTCCTTTCTTTCCTTCTTCTTTCCCTTCCTTCCTTCTAGTTCTTCTACCTCTTCTCAATAATTGAAAACTAGATAAAATGCTTTCCATGTCCCACACTTTACTCTGTCCACCACGCTTCTTGTCACAAAATTTGATCTTTTATAACTGTTAAGTAATTATTTCTTATGATTATACTGTAAATATATTTTCCTAATCAGAGTAAATTCAAGGATACTCAAACTACAATTTTCAGAAATAGGATTCATAATATGATACTGCATTTATAGTCCCTGGAGAGCCTCCGTCCTCTGTTACAGATTCTGGAAAGACCCACAGACACAAAAAAGACTGTAGTGGCCTCTCATTTCTGACATGAAGCTAATTTTTAATAAACTTATCACTACGAGGTATAAATTCTCATTTAAATTAAAAATTCCCCAGCTGTGAACTATTTCCCCAAAACAAGCTTCGTTCACTATATTTTTGGTAGACTCAGGGTAGACACGCTTTTCTCTAGATATTAGATATTTGGGTATATATGGGTTAAACTTAATAATTGCTTGCTGTGAATTTTAAACCTTGTATTTGGAAAAACAATTCTAGGTGTCTTTTGCCTAAACTGACTTTGTCTGTATTGAATGCTTCCTATAAAAATTGACAACGCTCACGGTGCCGACAGCCAGAGAGCCTCTTAGGGCTGCACCAGTCTGCAATAAATGAAAAGCTCTTTTCAGACTGAATTTTAGTTGTGTATTGTTATTTGTCTTAGAGTCCATTTATTAGTCCAGAGATAATGTGACAGTTGACTCTTACAGTAACACAGTACTCATTAGCTAGCTTGACAGGGAGGTGCCAACATCCGCTGGAGATTGTATTTTATTAATCTTCATGGCTCATTTGGAAGCCTGGCTGGCTATCTTGTAATGTGCCCTCATGCTGACTGAGACAGGGATGTGTAGCCATGCTTACGACTGAAGGATATAAACTTGCATGATAGGATCTTTCCTTTTCTTTGACCTGAAATGCAGACTAGTAAAGCTCACGTGAAAGGCTGTAGTATCCAGTGAAAATTGCCTTCCTAAGAATCTGTAACATGCCTTCTAGATGCTAAATACCATTTGAATTTAAAACTACTCAGTGCTTGGTTGATATATATGCTAAAAATCTGAGGATAGATTTAATTAAGTTTAAGGTGAATGTTGAAATGCCTTGAAGTAGTAATGTTTGCCATCATATCTTTGTTTCCTCAAATTATTTGTGTGTGTGTGTGTGTGTATAAAAATAGTCTTCTGAGTTGATGCAGATTTTTTTCAAACTTAGTGAATTTGCATAAATCATGCTCCTTGGGTCTTGGAAAAATCTCAGCTTGTGTTTGAACAAGCTAAATTAAATATGAGTCATAGCTTCCAGCTCTTATTCCGCTGACTTTTTTTCTCAGTTCGATTTTTGTTGTATATTTGTTTGGGGATTTTATTATACAGAGATCTCTTATAAGGTAATTGCTTATTTTTTAAAAAATGATTTTGATAGTAAATATTTTGCAAGAAAGTTGAAAAATTTCCAAATCATCACACTGTGATGTCTTTCTGGACAAATAAGCTATTATTTGATTCCTAAACGCTACATGGAGTATCCTAAGTCTTTATTCCTCAAAGAGTTTTCACTTCTTTCTTACCAATTCAAACGTATTTCACTCCATATTAACTGACAATAAATTTGATTTGGATGTTTTCTTTGGCAGTATGCTAATAAGGCCAATCAAGACAAGATTCCAAGCCTTAGAAAAATGAAATCAACATGTGGTTTAATTCTCACTACTAATACTACCCTGAAAGACTGTTAAGATTCTGATAGAAAACAATAAAAAACAAGGAAATTCACTGTTAAAACGGGAACATACCATATGTCCTTTAATACCTAATTACAACAAGGGCACAATAAGAGAGTCATTAAACCTGCACCCTATTGTGCATAGGTATCAGAGGACATATGGTGCATTTCAACCATTAGTATGAATTTGATTGCATCTGTGATTTTCTGTTACAACTTTGACTGTATTTTCCGGAAGAAAATGTTGGTAGACATATTGGTCATTGAGAAGAATTGCCAACAATGAGAAATGGGACCATTTTTACCCCTCCAGAGATAGGTGATTATAAATTGCATAAGGGCCTACTAATAACCTTGTTTTCTCTTCTGGCTTTCAATGTCTTCTGGCTCATTATTTTCCTTGTTGAAAATTTCTCATTCAAACAAATTATTTTTACTCCCAGATAAGGGAATTTGATCTGAGTCCTTGCAAAATATGCATTTCTCACTAAATATTCCCCATAATGTGGTAGACTTACATGCCTACATATTGAAAATTATAGATGATGAAAGGGAGTACCATGTCTATACTTTCTCTTCTTTCACTTACGGAGGTGGAATTAATAGTCAAAATTGGTAATATTTTCTCTAGAGCTTAGCTTCAAAGTCATATGTGTGTGTGTATATACATGTGTGTGTATGTGTCTATTTCTATATATGTGTAAATGTCTATATATTTCATTTTCTGTCTGTATATATGAAACACACATCTCTATATATACACATACACACAAATATATATATGTATGTATATATGTGTATACACACACACACACACACACACACACATTTGTAAGACAAATATCAAGTTTGAAAGATCAAAAATTAGTAGAGTGAAGGCCCCAGAAGGGTGAGAGAGGTCTCACTCTCTCACCCTTTATCTCCATATCTCTAACACCTAACTTGTGGTAGCAACCTCACACTATAGTAACATGGTCATACAAGTGCCTGACACATTTAAGTGCATGTTAAATATAACTTGATTTAAATCCACTTCACATGATTTCTCTGTATTTCATCCATTCATCCATTCATTCTTTTCCATGACAATGTTTATTGACCCCCTATGATTTGCTGTGAACTCTTTTAAGGGTTTGGTCTACAACAGTGTGAAAAACAGACAAGTCTTTACCAACTGTATGTCCTCCTGGAGAAAAATAGTGAGACAAATATAAGTGTAGTTTTTCAGATGCTGCTAAATGCTGTGAAGAGAATCAAGGCAGTGAAGGGGGTAAGAGTGTGCCAGGGAGCTTGGGTAGGGGATTTGTTCCTTCTCTGCTCATGAGCCATATGATGATTAGAGTGTAGAAGGCGAGGGACCAGCAGGGAATCCTGGGCTTCATGTGACCAATGGAAACATTGGTCTCAACATAAAGGGTTAAGACTCGTCTGGAGGCTGATGGTAAGTGGAGAGGAGGTGGATGTTGAAAGACAAAGTGGTAGGGTCTTGCCATGGGCCCCTGGCATTCTGGATCCCCTCTCCCACTCTGGTAAGAGGGTGACCTTATCCAAAACTCCTGGAGCATCTGGGCTTTTACTCATGCCCCCAGAGTTGTACGGGGTGGGCCAGGCTTGGAGACTCTTCTGTCTAGCTATTTAACGCTAATGTTTAATGCTGTTCTTGTCCCAGAACCAGGTTACAGATGACTAAAATTCTGAGGATATTTACTACTGTTCAGGTATTTTGCTAAGTATATTTTACCTATAGCTGGCAAATCATCACTTATTTAGAAAATTTGAAAAAATTCTAAAAAGTAAAGTTTCATGTTCCATGAAGTCTTAGTAACTGAGGAAGCTGTCACGTGTTAAAAATGTATCCTGGAACACTGCAATAAATTGTTTAGGGCGTAAATATTACAGATTGTCTTTGCTATAAAATGCTAGTTTTATGACTATTTACACATGTTGGCCTAATTGGAACACATGTGTTTTTCAAAAGACTTCTACCATTTTGGTTTAGGGAACTTTACTCCTGTAGCTTGCTGCAAGCTAGGGACTGGAATCAGACTAGGACCTGGTCTTAAACCCCAAATTACTGGAATTTAACTTATTGAGTTTAGGAAATTCCTACAATAAATGCTATACCAAGAAGTGAAACTGAACACAGTTTCACTTCTTGGTATAGCATTTATTGTAGGAATTGAAAATGGTAGGTTTAGTATTATGCAATTAACAAGAGGTCTTGTCCACTTAAATTTATATAATACTTCTTATAGAACTTTTGAAGCCTAGAACTTTTAGCAGAGGTTAGGGAGGTGAAGGGGAACCTGTCTTAAAAACTAGCTTCAGTGGGTAAAAAGAGAAGATTGGACAGTGGTGAGGGTTCACTATTCGCTCTAATGGAGTCTTAACATAGTAGACTAATTAGTGATGTTTAAATATTGTTTCACGTCTCTTGATCTTCATCTCACCAAAAGCATTAAAGTCCAACTCATTGGGACATAACTGCAAATCTATAATATATGAAGTCAAATACTCATCCAATCACTAAGATATAGTTAAATTATTTTTCAAGATTTTTTTAAAGGACCAACTTTTGACAAGTATTAAAAGGGGTGCATTTTACTAAACTTTTGGTGTGATTATGAACTGAGAAATTTTCTAGTGTGTATCACTGAACATAGGTCATTGTCTCTTACATTTGCTTAAACCTTGAGTGAATTTCCCAAACTGGCAATTACATCAGAGACCAGTCACACCGAGGTGTCTCTGAGGCTTGTGAAAATAGACTGAAGTTATTTTTCTCAGCTCTAAGCATTTTCATGAACGGAGTAGAACTTAATAAATTAGGAGTCAAAATTTAACATTAGAGGTCTGAATTTGCAACTGAATGGTTGGAGGGTCGTACCCAGGCACTTTATCCCTCTGTGCTGATAACATTGTGAATGTAACTTTTGCTGCCTGCTTCCCAGTGCAGTAGTCAATGGGTTTTAGAAAGCATTCAATGAACTAGGATAAAAATGCAAAAATATTATTAACGTAATTAACATAACTGAGACATTTTTATGTAATCTACCTTGCACTAGTCACTTAACCAGCCCTGTGATTCCTTAGCACTTATGGACACGCCACTTGAAGCTATGATAGGTAATCCATCTGTCTCTGTTTCATCGCCCCATTATTATCTCTATTGTAAATACAGACTGTCCCCCCACTTGACTGTGAGTGCAACAGGGACAGGGACTTTTGGAACTGTATCTGGCTAGTAGATGCTCAATAAATGCTTGTTATTCATAGGGGTGAGGACCAATCTCTGTACAGGGTAAATACTCATTCAATGCTATTGTAATTGATCTGTTTGACAGGATAATTATTTATTGAGAAATTAAAGATTCAGTCTCTTTGTTTCCCTTCTTCTATACCAAGAAATTAACCAGAACTTCTTGTTCCCTTGCTTCAAGGTCATTGTTTTGAAGAGCAGAAAATAGACTTCATTTGAAGATACTGCTAAACTGCTTCTCCTGCAGCCAACCCGTATTTACTACTGATTTTAGTTTTCAAAAGCCAGCTCTCTTTCAGGACATTATGACAGACTCCATCAGAGGGGATAATGGATGGGATAAATGCTCAGAGAATGAAAGGTGGGAGTGGCTGCATCTGGATTAGAGTGAGTCGTCAAGACTGAGAAGGAACGGACCATATTCTTTGGTCCCTTGGCAACATACAGGACTTGGTGGGAAGGCTTATGGTGCATCTCAGGGGCAGGGCTCTTGGCACTGGGACTTCAGGCTTTATAAGAATTCCTGTGACCTAGCAGCTGAGCATCCATCCCTCCCACCACCACTCAGAGAACATTCAGGTTAAGACAATAGCAAAGAGTGACCGAGTGTCTTGAAGACCAGTAAACATCTTTCATAATGACTCTGCTTCCTGAAGCTCCCTGAGATCCCCAGAACAAGTGGATAATGAAGAACACCCTATTGGAAAATAAGAAAACTCTGTTTAAAGGCTTATCTAAAACATGACACCAAGACTATGGCTGCACAGACCAAGTGAAGTGCAAACAATAGGTGCTGTGGAAATGAGATAAAAATAGATATCCCATGGGGAGATTTAGGGATTGAAACCCAAACCCCCTACTAGACTTTCTCAATTTTTTTCCTGAAGTATCTCCACAATTCCTCTTTTGGACATTGGTTGTCTGCCAGAATCTGCACCTAACCTGCTTTTCAAGCCTTATTTCCAATTACACTCTTCCCACATTTGACCACATCCAAGTTTGTTTTATTCTCCAACATTTTCCCATGTAAGTTAGGAACTTTGAGTGGCCACACTGGAATCATATTGTTTTGAGGGCTTTGTAACTCGATGTCACTGTGGTAAATCTGAATCAAGTGTCTTGGCTACTCAAATAGTTTCATTTCCTATTAAAAAAGGAGTAAGTATGGATGTGAAGAAGAAGAGTAATATTTGTTTTCATTTTTGAGATGATTAGTAATTCTGAAAAAATTAGTACTATTCATGTAACATGTAGGCATTTACCTGAGTGGTTAGAAATAGGAGGAAACATTTGGGAAGAAGTTGGGATAAATAGAACACTAGGCTGGCCTGCCATGCACTGCTTGACAAGCCCTTCTTTCTTACTCTCATCCAGGCGTATTCTCATACTCAAGTATGAACCCTTCCAAAGGAGACAGATGCTGAAGTCCAAACAAGATGAAAAGTGACAACAGAGCTTGGAAAAGTGATTAATATCACCTGAGTGGGACTTCCTACTGGTGGTCCAGTGGTTAAGACTCTGTGCTTCCAAATCAGGTGGTGAGGGTTTGATCCATGTTTGGGGAACTAAGATCCTTACGTGCCTCATGGCACGGCCAAAGAATAATTTAAAAATAAATAAATAAATAAAAAATAAAAAGAGGGCTTCCCTGGTGGTGCAGTGGTTGAGAGTCCGCCTGCCGATTCAGGGGACGCGGGTTCGTGCCCCGGTCCGGGAGGATCCCACATGCCGCGGAGCAGCTGGGCCCGTGAGCCATGGCCGCTGGGCCTGCGCGTCCGGAGCCTGTGCTCCTCAACGAGAGAGGCCATGGCAGTGAGAGGCCCGCGTACCGCAAAAAAAAAAATAAAAAAGAAAAAAAGAAAAAGAAATTCACCTAAGCTGTTAGGGTCCTCAGGGCATATGATGGCCACTGTCCAAGCTGGGCACTCTACACTGGGGGCCTCTTGAAAATCAGTGTCTTTAATGACTTTTGTGACTTAATCTACCTGAGAAGAGGAAATGTTAAAACCTCTATCAACATTTTAACCCTCTTAATATAAATACAGAACCAAGCAAGACACACCATGTTTCCTGATGCACAGGAGGAAGTCTTGAAATGACTATATTTTATTTCTTATTTTGGTCCTTAGTATATTGAGCTCTAAGTGTAACTTCTAGGGAGATTGGACCTCGTGGTTCTTTGTGACTTTAAAAGACAACATAGCTTATTGCTTCTACTGAAAACATGGGTCCATTTAAATTAGGAACTTGATTTCTCTTTAATCCTTCCTAAGTCTTTTTTTTTTAATGTATTATTCAGTTTGAGTAAGAAATAAATTCTACATCATCTAGGCGTGTAGCCCTTTGAATAACTTTTGCTTAGGTTAAGGAACTACTTTAAAAAATTGTTCTTTCCTATGCATGCAGACTGTAAAAAATTCAGTTTCAGAGTACCTTGTGAACCTACTATTGTTAGTACGCATGTTAGAACTAAGTTTTTAAAACCATAATTTAATACAGAGTGAAGCAGGTCATGATGCAGACATGCTTATCAATGATTCAGAGGGAACTGAAATATAAAAGATAAAATCAGACACTTATTCTGCAGACATAATATGACTATATTGTTATGTTATTCTTCAATTTTAAAATGAATTTTGGAGGAAGCAGTTAGAGTCGAGGAACATGAGTTTGCTTCCTGACATCATATAATAGCTACATAACCTTGGTCAAGATACTTAACCTTCCTTAGCCTCAGTTTTCTTTTCTGCTAATTAAAAAATTAGCACTAAGCTAATTTCAGTCATAAGGTTTCTTGCCATCCATACTGATACACCCTAATCAATGCATTTTTTGAGGCCAAAATTTTATTTTAAGGGAAACTTCTGACTAATGGTTATGATATGGCACAAATGAACTGTAGTTGGCATTTTAACTATCTGGAATGTTCTATTTAATCTCCTCAGAAGAAAAATCATAATTGTTGAAGGTCACAGGCTTTTATCAAACGAAGAGATGAGAGAGGCATACTGTAACGATTGTTTCTTTTCTGCATTTCTAACCTGACCTGGTAATAAAAGATAGGCTTTAAAGCAATTAACTATGGGAACGGTAAGGTGAATATATATTATCAAAGATAATAAAACCACATAAAAGTTTTCAATTATTCCTGAGATCTTTGAGTTGAGCAAACTTGACAATGAAAGAGTTTACAGTGGTTTAAGGTGTCACTAGTCACTTTCATTCTTAGGGTCATTTAAATATTATGCTAATGAAAAGAAAATGGAATAAAGTATTATCCTGTTAATGAACTTAAAAGTAGATCCTGGTAGAAATATATGATAAATAAATACAATGTCAAGTTAGAAAAAATGTTGTAGTTTCATGTTGTTGGTTTGCAAATTGAATTTTTACATAAAATTTACACTAAATGGAACCTCATTATATAGTGATGAGGTCCAGTATGATCCAAATCATTAAAATCACTGTACTGCTTAATGATTCACTAAGTGGTACCACAGTGCCATAAATTTAGCACTAGTTTCATGATTCAGAACAGCAGACTGAGACACCAGCAAATCGTATGTGGATCATTAAATTTACAATGAATGTCAGAGATGAAATAAGGGGGAAAAAACACTTTGAGAGTTAGGGATAATATGTGCTCTAAGGTGACATACATCAAGATAAATGATCTTATACTGCTTGTGCTTGGATAATAATGGGGGGTAGTTTTTTTTTGTTATTCCTCATTTCATAATTTCCAGAGGGGCTGCAAGTCTAAACTCCTACGAATTAAAGCAGCTGTCACTTTTTGACTACCCTGTGATCTGTTTCATTTATATTTATAATATATACATGTATATATGCCATTACATTTTAAACTTAGCTGATTTTGCCTACACATTATGGCTCAACTAATTTCCTATCAGATTAGTTCAAAATGATTTTTATGGTTGGATGAAATTTGGACTGGGATTCCATGAAAGCTACTAAGAATATAAGGTTTAATTCTGAAATCGTTAATGATGTTTTAAATCACACCCTTCATGAATCTCAGCATTGTCTTAGTGTTTACCCTCCAGTATTTATTTGTGTGAAAATCTGTGTATTGCAACTCATAAAATATAAAATTAAATATGTTAAATATAAGCTGGATCTTCACAATCCATAAGTTTTGTTGCTTAGGGACCTGGAGAATTCACATTTGAGAGTACTTTTCTTGCATATATGATTTGGAATATGAAAGGCGATCCTTTCTTTGGGCCAGAAGTAGATCTGCTCACAGGCCTTTTATATAGAATAGAGTATGTAAGATATTATGATTTTTAATAGCTTAACGCTGAAAAGCTCAGCAAATATCTATGTGGTATCTCTAACACATTGTTAGCCAAGAGTGCTATTTCTTTGTCAGGAAAACACTAATGTTTGCCAAATGATGAAGATTATGAGAGGCTGGCCTGGAGTGTTCAGACATGTTATACCAACTTCTGGATCTGGGGCAATTGATCAATCTCAGGGTGTAACACAACCTATTTTAGACAATTATATCAGTCAATCACTGAGGACATTCAGATGAGAACCTTGCACACATGTTAATCAAGCAAGGTGTACTGAATAGCCTCTGGGGTCAGGATTTTTACTTTTATTTTTGGCTTGCCTATTTATGTCCATTGGGAGAGTGGCAAGAACAATGACAATTAAATTGCTGAGCAGTGCAAAACAGAACTGCAAACTTAGGGGGATCATGGGGATCCTGTCCTTTGTTTTCGTGATTTATCTGTTAGAAAGTTCTATGAAAGCAAAAGCTATGTGCTAGTAAAGACAATTCATGGAAGGCATATGGCAAGCACTGCTTTCCTTTACTAGTCCAGGATGGAGAAGGATGGATTTTTTTTCCTCAAGAGACAAGGATAGTTTGATTCTGGTTACTGGGTCCTGAAGTGGAACATTGAGAAGGAGATTATTTATTCCTTCTTGTAAAAATAAAAATGCTCTTGTTTGGGGGAAAAGTCCAATTGAAGATAAGAAAAGAGAAAATGTGTTCAATGAAAGCCTTTAAGATTGATTAGTCTGCTTAACCTTTGGGATTTTCCCCACTTGCTTCAGGGATATGGAGTTTTATTCAAGTTGGCTAAATACTTAAGACATTTCTTCTTTTGGAAAGAATATTATTAGTAGTAACCATAAAAATGAATTTGAACAGCCTCTCCCCTTCACCCAACATTTATGAAGGTCTTGGGCTATCCAAGTCAAACACGGGACAACAAACAAATCAAATACTGAAAGACCAAAGGGAACTATAAAAAAGCCATGTATTCACTTTGTCCTTGAAACTATGAAAACAATTTCTAGAATAAACAGGTTACGAAAACAGGACAGGATATTCTGTCAGCCCATGCAGGGCCTGTTATCTAGAAATTGCTTATGGCAGAGGGGTATAGACAGAAGAGAAGATAAAAAGTGCTATTGTAGTGTTTCATAATAAGCCTTAGGACAAGATTGTAAAATGTGGCCGTTTAGTACAGTTCTGAGACAAAACAAATGGTATATAGCATTTCCCTGTGTATCCTGAAATCCCCCTCGTGTCAAATGCTGGGCTCTGAAAGAATTTTCCCTCTTTCTTCTCTGCCTCAGAGATTTCTCCTAAATCTATGTAAGACGTATAATACCTTAGAAACTTTCCTGACTTATGTGCCCTAATAACAGATCAGTTTCCTCCTATCAGCACTAGGTCCAGGTAAGAGGGAAATGAGATCATTTTGGTAAAGAGAAAGATATGCTATAAGAGAATATTCTATTCACTTAGGAAGAGAAAGTGGACTCCCACTTTCCCTGCCAACTCCCTTAATCTTCAGACTGGGGATGTGGTGGGGAAAAGATGAGAGGGTTAAGGGAGGAAAGTTATCAGAAATGTCTTTCGACAGAAAGAGCAAATCACTTATAAAGGAGCCATGTTTTCCTTGCATATTTGAGTTGTAATATTATAAACATATGTAATGGGGCAGAAAATTTAATCATCTCAGTAGTTGCTTGTTCTCTATAGGTTGAAACTAAGAGGAGCTCCTCTTCCTTGAGCCTGAACAAAGCTGGAGAGACCAGTGGGATGGAGTCTCTACAATGAGGTCATTAGGCTCGGGGCCAACGGAGTGCTGCCCAGACAAGGCCTTGAGGTCCCATAAAGGAACACATATGTCTAGCTTGCAGTGTATATGCAACAGCATAATTATTAAATCACTGGTGGAAAATTTCAATCTGAAAATGAGAGCATCAGGGATGAATGACTTCTCTGTAAATGTCTGGCTTGTGTCTGAATGATCTGTTTCTCCACTATTGTGAGCGTTGACTATCCATAAAAAGCTCATCATGGTCAGAACAATGTTCGTTCAGCTGTTGGTCAACAATGCAAACAGTCTTGTTTGGATCAGGTCTTCCATCTCTTTAATGTGATTCCAGTACTTAATATATTTTGCATGCTAATGCCCTTTGACTGGAGAAATATCTTTCTTGGGATCTCTCTTTTGAATTTTGAGCTGCTTCTTTTGCTTAAAAGAAGATGCTGGCTATTCCTTTCATTTAGGGATAAGAGGTTGTGCTTCAATCATTTGATGAAGAATTTTAACTTAATCTCATTCTAAATGGGTTGGCTTCCTCTCTTTTTTGTGTAGAGATGAAGAGTTAAGAAGAGAACAAGGTAGAATGGAGAGAGAAGGCAAAGAAATGTATAATTATTTCCCTCTTTTAGCATTGCATATATTAGTTTATGCAGGTATCTATTTTTACTTATACCACCACATTTCTGAACTTTATAGAACCTTGAAACTTTGTCTAAAACTAGGACAGAGAAGAAGTTCTCTTTAAGGATGTTACCCGAATAGCTGCGCTCAATTTAATTTCTTTTTAAGATAGGGGTTCTGAAAATATCTGTGTATCTTTCAGGTCCCTTTTCAGATAACCCCTGTTATGAACCACCAATCAATGAGTTCTGAATATCTATGATGGACTAAACCTATACGTAGATCCCGTCTTCCACTTCAAGGAAGCCTCAAGCCATGAAGAGCAGCAAAAATAGCTTATTTTGGGAGAGCAGGGGTGCTGGGGGTGTGTGGGAATGGTAGAAAGATCAAACATGGAAAATATTCCTTTCTACACATATGTATTGATGAGAGCTTGAATGAGAAGTTGTATATTCTGGTTTCTAGCCCTACTCTGCTCCAACGCTATGGATGACTTTGTCATGTACACTTTCTCATGTCTCTAAAGTAAGCATTGATTTCATAGAGTTGGTGTGGACATAAAAAGAGCTAAAACCTGGGAAATACTTAAGTCATTGTAAAATACCACCCAATCATGGATATTAACCATATTATAATTACTGAAATGATCTCATATTTTTGCCTTTTATTCTCAGATAATCTGCTCAACATGACTTTCTTCTTATTCCCATTCTTTGTTCAAAACCATGAAGCTGCTGCTTCTCATTGTGTTAGGGTGTCTTCCTTCTCAGGGTGAGAAGGGCTTTCGGTTTCCCCATCTTCTGTAAGTACGAGGAAACCCACATCCCCATCTATGCTGAGCCTGTGACAGCTGATTGATTGTTAATAACCTTGAAAACGTTATTTTTCTTAGAGAAAAAGGAGACTTGATGACTTCTTTGTTCAATTTCACCTAAAGAGTAGTCTTGCCTGGTGCACACTGTAAGTGTCATTGGTAGGGAATTGTCCAGGAGGCATTCAGTATGTAAATGTTCTAATTAGATCAATGTAAAAGAGCAGTCGTACATTCTGTTATAGCAGTGTGTCTGGTTCCACTAATAAAACCTCCCGAAGGCATGCACTACTAGTTTTCTCAATTAGTTTGTCCCAGATCATTTCATCTTAGGGTAGGGAGGGGAGGAAGGGTGGAATGAGAGGGTGAAGGGAGATGGCAAATTTACAGGTATTTTCTCCAGCTCAGAGAGCTGTCCAAATTTTCCCCATATTCTATCTGGTCACTATATCAGTCCTTAGGAAATACCCATCACTGCGTAGTATTTGGGAAAATGAAAAAACCAAACAACTTCTCCTTTCCACTTTCCCTGATGAAACTAATACCACCAGCACCAGCTCCACCTTTTCTCCTTCTCCTCTCCTTCCCCCACCTCCTAAGTCTCCTTGTTTCCATTTTCCAGAGAAAGTATCACTATGTAAAATTCCTAGCTCAGTGCCTGGCACATAATAGCAATTTAATTAAGCATTTGCTCCCTTCCCTTTCTCAAGGATACAGCATGCTCCAGGCCTCAGAAAACGCAAAACGAGTATCATAGCTACAGGATACATATGAAGGGGACCCAATTTATAACGATTGAAAAGATTGCAATCCTTTCTCTTTACACGTGACTTAGAACTTATGGGGTTGTAGAGCTGTTTGTCTAAGAAGGATCTGAAAACTTTGAAAGATATGTGCAGGAAGCTTTTTTAAGCTCTGGGACTCCAGGGCGGCAGAGTGAGATAAAGGTGTGTAAAATCCTGGCAGAGAGTTAAGTGTTGTGTTTTTGGCTGTGTGTACTCCGTTGCCTGCGCTTAGTCATGCTGGCTCTGCACCTTTTGTAAAAGAATGTTGCCTCTAGCTTGAAATACACAGGATAGCCCATTCTCAAGGCTCTGACCTTTAAAGGTATAACATTCGTCCATTCAGATAGAGATGAAAAGTTGCAGCACAGAGAATAACATTGGTCTTGTTGGAGGTCTACAGGAACATCATGACCTGACCTATGTGGACAGCTGCAAGAACAAAGGATTCAGTCACCAAAAGTGTGCCACAAACAGCCATACCTCCTCCCCTTTTAGCATAAAAGAAGCCTGACTTCTAACGTGGGTAAGGTGGCTCTGCAGGACACTAGTCTGCCAGCTTCTCGGTCTGCTGGCTTTCTGAATAAAGTTGTTTTCCCTTGCCCCAGCAACTCGCTCCCCCATTTATTGGCCTGTCGTGCAGCCAGCGGAATGAGTTTGGAATCGGTAACACTTTCACACTGTTCTTTCTCCAATTCTTTTATTTTCTTCACTATTTGGGAAAAGGCTTGGCTCAGCACTAATTCCAAACTCCTCTCCTCTACCCACTCCCCCAAGAGTTCAGAAGCCATGGGAATATGGAGAGCAGCCCCAAGTTAACCAGTGGAGTAGGGTGTTGGGGCAATGGTAATAATGTTAGGAAGGCTAGTAACAGAGGACAAGGATAAATGCCTAGAGGCTCTGAGCAGTCCTAGTTTACCTAGTCCAGCTAGCCTCGTCAGTCTAGCTAGACCATTCAACCCAAGAAAGCCAAAGAATTTACTTTAATAAGGTGTCCTGACTCTCTTCAGTAGCCCTCTCCTCCTTCCTGAAAAATATAAACCAAGAGGAAGGTGAGGTGGCATGGAAAGACTATGATTCTGTGAATTAGATTCAGGAGAAGTGAGCTCTAGTCTGACTTTATCTCTTCCATTATAATCACTTACATCTCTGAGACCCAGTTTTCCCGTCTGTAAAATGGAGACATTACCTGCCTTATATAATTTTCAGGATTGTGCCTCAAATGTGATAAAGTATGTGAAAACCTTACACAAATTTTATTATCTTGTGTTCTTCTTTGCTCATTTTGTGCAGAAGTCACAAATACAGTACTAGTGGAGTCTTCCAGAGTAGCTGTTTTGAATAGGATGACTGAGAAAAAGAACTAAATAATAGTTTATCATTGTCTCCTGAGCTATCCTACAGAAGAGAAAGAAACACTTTTTGAGGAGATATATTGATAGAAAGAGAGGAATAGGTAGATTTTAAAAAAGATTTTACTGGTTATGAAGTAGTGAGACGAGTGACCGTTTTGATTGCAAGGGTTTTTCCCTGGAAGTCTTAATGACCAAGACAAGTACACATTCAGTGCAGGGTTACAATAAAAATTTAGAGGAAGATAACTTGTTGAAATTGGTTATAATGGTGACCAATTACCCTATAAATTTATTTGATAATGTATTAATTTAACCATGTGGAACTTCTGATATTTTCTAGCACTTGACCTACAGAAATGGTGATTTCATCTTGCTCAGCTCTCCTAGGAGCAAGAAGTAAAGGAATGAATTGTGGAGGTGATCTAGAATGTATGTTTGGGAATGAGTGGTTGGGTTTGAAAAGAGCTAAAGGGATCTAGGTTGCTTTAGGAAGGCACATTAAAATATCTAATTGTGGATCCAGGATGGAGAGAGTCCAGAGTAGTTGTGAGAGGGTGTTAAGATATTGGAAAAGTTGGGATGCAGTGAATGCTAGTCTCTACTCAGAATGACCTTCTCCCACTTTTCCATCTGGCTCACTTCTACTCATCTTTCAAGTCATATCTCAGAGAAGCAGAATAGATTTTCTCTCTCTTATATGCTTTTGTAGTACTGTGTGATTCTTTTTGCACAACACTTAAGAAAATTGTTATTGTGTCTGTAAGTGTGTTTACATTTCCTAAGGGCAGGGCTGTGTTCACCTTGTACACTACTATATTTTCAGTGCTTGGCACAGTGTTGGGCATTCAGGAGTTTCAAAATGTCAAGGAGAATAAGGCTGAATAATGTCAAGGAATCTGAAGGGTAATCAGTGAGGATAGTGGTTTGTTGAGCATAAAACTGGATGGTACAGTCGAGAGGAAGAATGTGAATCAGAGGCCAAGGAGAACAGAAGAAATAGATCTGGTGCTGTGGGCTGTGGGCAAAGAGGCAACCAAAAACCAATGTGGTTTGAAGAACTGGGAACAGACAAATTGACTTTAAGTCAGTAGAATTATGAAAAGAGGTGACTCTATGATATAGTTTTGGAAGTGCCCTTAATAAATGAGAAAGCTGCTTCCTCTTCTTTGTCCATGGCTTCACTCTCTGAGCAGGCAGATACTGAGAGAAGATGGTCTTCATGAGAGAAAGCATTGGAAGATACTGTGACTTCCAGTGTCAAGTTCTCCAAGTGACAACAGTGTGAGGAATGAGGTTAGCTAAAAGGCAATGAACACACAATGGAGCTGTAGTCTCAAAGGACAAGAGGAGGGATGAGCTGAGGGAGAGCCAGGGGTGGGGTAGAAAGAATAAAGATGAGATGGACATTAGCAAGTTTTCAGTGGAAGTTGGTTGAGTGGGAAACTGGGTCTAGAGTGGCAGGTGTGGAGAGTGTGAAATGAGGAAGTCCCTGAGGAAACATGTGGAATGGAGAGGACAAATATTCACTGTGATGAATATACCCGAGCAAGGTTGTGGAGTTGCAGCTCGAAGTCCCAGGATGCTCAGCAAACCCAGTGTTTCTGATAAGACGGAGAGTCAGTCAGTGTTTCCACAGCCTTCTTCTCCAGCTAATTTAAGATAGAAAAGGTAGAGGGTGAATGCTCTGCCCTAAAGTTTAGTGTTAAATTAGGAGAACAAGAAAATCTCTCTCTAATTATTCAAGTTGTTTAATGATATGCTTTAACAGTTATTTTGCTGCATGGCAATTAGATTCAAATGGTAAGTCAGTCACATAAATGAATATAATTAGTGGTGTTTTTGCATAGTTAAATCAAGAATTTAGGGGCCTGTTAGGCGAATGGTGATCCAGGGAGAAGGTTCATTTTTGGCTCCTAGCACTTCCCCCGCTAAAGGGAAGGATTATTGATTGTTTCAAAATTCCCTCCTTGGTGCAGTCCTTAGGTAGGCTGCTGTCTGCTTTCCAGTAAGATCATCATATGACTCTATTTATGGTTTATCCTTGTCCTTCTTCCCAAATCGGGGCACAGAGGAAGAATGAGGGATGAGAAGTGTTGGGGGTGGGTGTAAACACCTTCTTGCTAGGAGAGTATAGAAAGTTCCTGACTTTGAGAAAGTTTCTTGCATCTCTTGCCTCAGTTTTTTTTCCTATTTTAGAATATTGAAATATTCCAATTTTATTATTTTGAAATACTTCAAACTTAGAGACAAATAAGGGGGAAGAATGTAAGTGCCTCCACCCATTTATGAGCTCTAACAGATTCTAACATTTGTTCTATTTACTTCAGGATTTGAAAAAATGAAATAAATGGTCGATTTCAGTTACAGAGGAAACCTCTTTTTGCACCACTCTCTGAACGAATTTTCCTCACCCTAGAGGAGGCATCATGTTGAAGTAGGTTTGTATCGCTCTTATTTGTATTTTTATACTTTTACTACATAGGCATGTTTTCTGAAATAAACATAAATTTTCACATGTTTTAAAATTTCAAATAAATGATATGCTGTACTCATGAGCGTGAAAGTGTTTATTCAGGAGCAAATTAAAAAATACCTAAATATCAAAATTAAGCCACATAACAGACACACATTACTATGTATAAGATAGATAACCAAAAAGGACCTACTGTATATAGCACAGGGAGCCATACAGCCATATTCATTATTTTATAATAACCTATGGGAAAAGAATCTGAAAAATACATATATATATATATATATATATATATATATATATATATATATAACTGAATCACTTTGCTAAACTAACACAACATTGTAAATCAACTATACTTCAATAAAAAAAAAAGAAGCCACATGATTTCAGCATTAAGAACATGTAATTACCTGACTGATCAAGAATTCTGGAGGAAGGTGATTCCAGGTGAGGTATAGCAGCTCAGAGATATCATCAAAGATCCGGGCTGTTTATATCCTTCTGCTCTGCTCTGCTCAGGAAGCTGCATCTCTTTCCTTAGCCTTGTTGCTTCAGGATAGGAAGATGACAGCAACCAAGAATCATAGTCTCACACAACTACATTCAAAGGAGGAGAAAAAGGGCAGAGAGGAGAATATTTCCCATATTAACACCCCGCCCACTCTCATGTGTATACACTGCTGAGTCCTGGGGACTGAGAATATAATGGATTTAACTCCCATGCTTAGGCTATGTTTTATGGCACCATTACCTTTATTTATTTATTTTTATTTATTTATTTTTTTAACATCTTTATTGGAGTATAATTGCTTTACAATGGTGTGTTAGTTTCTGCTTTATAACAAAGTGAATCAGCTATACATATACATATATCCCCATATCTCCTCCCTCTCGTGTCTCCCTCCCACCCTCACCATTATCTTTATTTTTTTTAATTTTTTTAAACATTTTTATTGGAGTATAATTGTTTTACAATGGTGTGTTAGTTTCTGCTTTATAACAAAGTGAATCAGTTATACACATACATATGTTCCCATATCTCCTCCCTCTTGCGTCTCCCGCCCTCCCACCCTCCCTATCCCACCCCTCTAGGTGGTCACAAAGCACCGAGCTGATCTCCCTGTGCTATGTGGCTGCTTCCCACTAGCTATCTATTTTATATTTGTTAGTGTATATATGTCCATGCCACTCTCTCATTTTGTCACAACTTACCCTTCCCCCTCCCCATATCCTCAAATCCATTCTCTAGTAGGTCTGTGTCTTTATTCCCATCTTACCCTTAGGTTCTTCATGAACTTTTTTTTTTTTCTTAGATTCCATATATATGTGTTAGCATATGGTATTTGTTTTTCTCTTTCTGACTTACTTCACTCTGTATGACAGACTCTAGGTCCATCCACCTCACTACAAATAACTCAATTTCATTTCTTTTTATGGCTGAGTAATATTCCATTATCTATATGTGCCACATCTTCGGCCATCATAAAAAACCTAGACACAATAAATGCTGGAGAGGGTGTGGAGAAAAGGGAACACTCTTGCACTGCTGGTGGGAATGTAAATTGATACAGCCACTACGGAGAACAGTATGGAGGTTCCTTAAGAAACTAAAAATAGAACTACCATACGACCCAGCAATCCCACTACTGGGCATATACCCTGAGAAAACCATAATTCAAAAATAGTCATGTACCAAAATGTTCATTGCAGCTCTATTTACAATAGCCAGGAGATGGAAACAACATAAGTGTCCATCATCGGATGAATGGATAAAGAAGATGTGCCACCATTATCTTTAAAATAGAGAGTTTATACCTGGATAATCTGAGCTAATCCCATGAGCCCTTTTAAAGCAGAGGTTTCTCCAGCTGGTCACAGAATAGGAAGTCAGAGATTCAAAGCAGAATCAATGTCTTGTTGCTTGTGTTTAGATGGAGGGCATTGCATGGCAAGGGATCCACATAGTCCCTTGGAGCCAAGATAGACCCCTGGAAGAAAGAAAGCACGAAAATAGGTACCTCAGTTTTAAAGTTGCAAGGAACTGAATTCTGACAAGAATGAGCTTGGATGTAGATTTTTTTTCCCCAGAGCTTCCAGAAGGTAACTCAGTGTAGCCAACACCTTGATTTCAACCTTGAGGTACCCGAAGCACAGAATCCACCCATGCCATGCCAAATTTATAACCTATAGATGGGGAGCTAATTAATGGTTATTGCTTTAAGCCACTGAGTTTGTGGCAATTCATTAAACAGCAATAGAAAACTAATACAACCCAGCCAATAATATTAAGTTAACAAATTCAAAATACATCCAATGGATAAAATATTATACTATGACTAAAAACTATGTTATCAAAGCATATTTAGTGACATAGAAAATGCTCATATGTTAAGCAAAGAAAAAGCAAGCAAGATACAAAACTCTATGTAACTATAGGTAATTATGTATAACTATATGTATGATCCCAAATGCGTATTTGAGATCTTATAAGCCAGGGACCTTGGTCAAATTACTTAACCTCACTGTACTTCAGCATCTCCTTCTGCAAAATGAAGATTTTACATTTTACCTGTAAAATATTTTATATTCCACCCCCCCCAATGTAACCTTATTAACTATTTGGTTTCCCCAAAACACAATCAAGAAAAGCAAGATTAATGCTTGATTCCTTCCTTTTATTTACTAAGTTGTAGAATAATAATTTTGTGCCCCATCAACCTGCAAAATTGACCAATAAAGTTTTGAAAAACACTACTGTGAACTTGTGGATCTAAAATATTTGATTCATTTTAACATTTTAATTCAACCTGGTTATTATTCTGTTTGATGCTCCATCAAATTATTCCATCTTTAGCTAGAGAGAACACATCTGAGTTGGCTCCTGGGTCTTTAAACATAATCTCATTGGTCTCTGACAACTTCTTTACTTTAAGGTACAGCCACATATTGCAGACACAACTTTCCTGTCTCAGAATGACAACTGGCCATTTCTCTAAGGAGCTCCGACTTATTTTAATAGGAAATGGTATGTAGAGATGGAAGTCTAAGTGATAGTGATAGAGATAATCTATACTACTTAGTTCACATGATTTCTAGAACTTTCTTGTGTATACAGCTAGAAGAAAATATTGCTTACTAATGACATTAATGTAAAACTTATTTGCTTGATTCTTGCATCTACATAATAATTTAAATAACATTACCAGTAAAAATAAAACTACTGAATACTGTGCTTTTTTTTGGTCCTTATGGTATATTCAACCAAGAACGTACTGTCATAGTGCTGCGTTTTAAAAGCACTTGATGTAATTAGTCTCTGTGTGATTATGATTCTAATTTGGTATACAATTAAATAATGTTCCCTTGTTTTGATTTGCTTTTGATGATTAACATTTGCTTAGTTTCGTTTTCTATTTAATTTAAAAATGTATATGTTATGTACTTGTTCCCAGAGTCAAAATTATAAACCAAGGTGTATTCAGTGGGGTTTAGTTACCTGATGCTGAATTGATTAGAATGGACTTCTTTCAACCGAGAGGGTGACAGTGATTCCTTCTTATCAGAATGGGTACCTATTGTAGACCTGGGTTTGCCTTCCTTACCTGTACAGGATCTCCCAGAACCACCATCTGAAGACTTAAAGAATGCAGGAAATATATGAATAATATCCTGCACAACATTATTTCCAACTAAGGGACCCATTTTACAGCCCCTTACATAAAGAGATGTGACAACAGGAACACTATTGACTGGTCTTTCCTAAACCTTATCAACCTAGTAGAATGGTAGAATGGCCTGGTAGGTGGGTGGTTAAAGCAATAGCTTGGGGATGACACTGCTGGAGTGGGGTGCTGTCCTCCAGGAGTTTGTACATGCATTGAACCCTTGGCTTGGTTGTGAGTTCAATAGTTAGAATATGAATCTGGTAGCCAGTGGGTACAAGTAAGGTTGGCCCTTCTCCCAATAACTCCCAGGGACCCATTTGTGGAATTTGTACTTCTCATCCTCATAAATTGGTTCTGCTGGATTAGAAGTTCTGATTTACGATGGGATGGGGTAATATTTTCTTCATAGTGACTTGAAGGTACTACTACCACATGGGTGTTTTGGACACTTCATGCCAAAGGACCAGCAGTAAAAAAATTCTGTTATTATGTTGATGGGGGAAATTGAACCTTATTGTCCTGAAGAGTTAATTAAGGTTCCTGCTATACAGTAAGGTAGAGAGAGGTGTGCCTGAAAGAGGACATTACTAGGGTGTCTCTCGAAGCATCAATGTCTGTTGACAACGCTGAACAAGCAGTTGAAGTAAACCCAACGAGGGCAAGTTAACTAAGGTTAACTTGCAGACCCCATAGCGATGGTGGTCTTGTTATCCCCCAGGCATGTGAACTAGAACAGCCAAAATGCTGGTCAAGGGTGAGGAAAATGTAGAGTGGGAGATTAAAAAAATAATTAGATTCAAAACCAGCTGCAGCAATAAAGACTATAGTTTGTTCTGTGAAACTTCACATGCCATCACCATAAGAGAGGCTCCATGACAAAGTTTGCTTTAATGGCAGGCATAGGTGAATTCCCTGGTCCCTGCATTTTACCTTAGCCACTTCTTAGGTTACCAATTCTCTGCATATTCTGAGCATCTTTGTGCAGGCTTTGACTGTCTTTGTGCAAGTGTGATCTGACAGTACTTCACCTTGGGCTCACATGTATATGTCTTACTTCTAGTGGAAACTTGTATGCACGTTCAGCTTGGAGTTGCAGGGAAGCTAATGCCTTTGACCAAAGGGTGATGAGAGCCAAAGAAGAATGCCTTCCTTTTTCAACCTTGAGGCAGACAGTTTCGAAGAGCATTTCCTGGTCTCCTCAGATGGCCCTGCAGCATTAGACACCAGTCACCCTTTTTGGTGGCCAAATTGATAATGCATCCTTGCACTGGTTATATCTCCTTTCATATTCATTCCCCTTACATCTTCCTTCTGCTTCCTAGAATAACTTCCCAAACTAACTATCTGCATGCAAATCTTTGTTTTAAGCTCTGCTCACAGAGGAATCCTGGCTAAAACACGGTCAAAAGGCAGGCTCACTCTTGATTCTGTTCACTGCTATATCACTGGCACAGCTCCTGGCAATTAGGAGGCACTCAATAAGTATTTGTTAATTAATAAGCAGATAAATGAATGAGTCCCCCTTTTATTTAGACTAACAGAAAAATGAATCTATAGTTTTAACCTCTAAGATATCTAGGAGTGAGAAGTGGATGCAATGAGGTCAAGGCAAGCTTAAAGAATGAATTTAAAAGACCTATCTACATATTTATTATATAGATTTTTATGTTAATCTTCTAGCAACTAGCAAAAGGACCACTCCTAGTACCAACTGTTTTAGGTCATGTTTCCTAGAAGCAGAGTCAGAGACAGGATTTCAGGTGGATATTTTTTATTATATCAGGAGAAAAGGAGAGAAACTGGCGCCTAATGCTAGGATGCAATTCCAGATGGAGTCTAGCTTTAGCCCACTCTATGGGGAGCTCTAGGGCATGCACTGCAACATCAAATTCGTTTCTGAAGCAGCCTTATCCCTGCCTCCAGGGAGTCAGTGGCTGTGATCTGTTCCTAGGAGTGTGGGTGAGACATAACCTTCCAGATTAGTCAACTCTTGCTTAGTTGAGGTCAATTACCTGGAGAAGGTTTTAATTTCATGCCATTAGTAGCCAAAAGCACCAACTAGGGAGTGGCTACACCGGTCCTGGTCAAAGGGATCTGGCCAAGACACCAGCAACATTCACTACAGAAAGAAATACATTTTCAGAGTAAGATAGAGAATTTGACCAAATGGATTGAAATATTATTTAAGTTAAATTTTCAGGGATACTTTATCTTCCAGGTCAGCACAATTTACAAAATCCTTTCCTCATGAAATTGAATGATACTGATAGTGCAGACATTTGTTAATTTAGACACATCTGGATATTACCTCTAAAGGCAGCCACAGACATTAGTATGATTTGTATTCAGTAAACTCTATGAATCTCTTCTAATGTTATTTCCATCAATTAATTCTGCGATTCTTCAAAAGTTTTGAATATTTTGAGCTCTGAATGCTCAGGCATGGGAAGTGAGTTGCAACCATCCCCAGTTGCCATCTGCTCAGTCCACATGTCCACATGGAATCTGCATACACATACTTTGAACAAATCAGCAGTGCTCTTTTGTTACCCTGCAGTCTTGGGTTCAGAGTGTTTAAACATCTTGTCAATTTCACAAGGATGTACAGCCTACTGAGCCACTGGGGGTCTGACAAGCTGGGTCTCTCAGAGCCTATTAATTCTAAAAAGTCCTTCATCTTAGGTAGCAGCTCAAAAAATATATTCAACAAGTTTCTATGACTCAGTCAACTGAATGCTTTAAAATAAATCTCCATGCTCTTGTTATCCAAATTCTTCTTCTTTCAAAAGTACATAAACTCTTTATGATTAAGGGCATACAATGGAGAAAATTCAGTTTTGATCACTTCTATATTGTGCAATGAACTTGAATTGTACAGTTCATAGCACAGTGGTGCTTTGGAAAGAGAATATGTCGTCCTTATTTTGTGACTTGAGTAAATTGCTGACACCTTTCTTTTTCTTTTCACTTCAGGTGTCTAATCCTGGTAACTGAACTTAACTTTTCCTGCTTAAATCCTGTTCTTCAAGTTTCTTAGATTCCAAGCCATTAGGTTTTATTAGTTTTTGAGTGCTAGCTGATTGGATAAAACTTTTTTCCTTTCCTTTCTTCTCTTTCCTTTCCTTTTATTTTCTTTGTACTCTTCCTTATTTTCCTTCCTCTCTTCCTCCTTCCCTCCCTCCCTCCCTCCCTCCCTTCCTTCCTTCCTTCCTCTTTCCTCCCTCCTTCCCTCCCTCTCTTCCTCCTCTCCTTCCCTGTTAAAATCTTTGATTGAAGTCTCCTGGCCACTCCAGTGGGGAGGGGTTGGCTGAATTTGACCTTCAGGGCTAAATTTTACTTTGGGTCAAGTGAATGACCTTTATTTCTACCCAGCAGAAATTTTCAGGAGGTGAAGAGTAATCTATAACTTTCATGCTGCACAGAATGAAGAAATATTCAGACAGTTTTTGAACTTAAAACTAAATTTATTCTTTGGAAACACCATGCAAGGAACTTTTTAAAACTTAAATCATTCCTTTATATCCAGGACAAATTTCTTGAGGTTCTGTAAGGAAATATGTCTTCCTTTAAAAAATTATCTTTGAGGTGTCAAGAGCCAAACAAAGCAGTTCCCTATATAGAAAGTAACAACCAAAACTTCAAGGACAATATGTTGCATCAAATTTATTTATTTAAATCATTTGTTTAAAATAGACTCTACTTCTCAAAGAATTCAAAATACATGGGAAAAAGAAGGGAATAAAAGGTATGCAACCTTTTCTGTGACTGTTTTCTATTAGAAAAGAGGATCTAGAGAAGTACAATAATTCAAGGTATGTTTTTTAGATGGAATGGACAGGACTTTGTTATAGATTAGATGTGGGTCTGAAAGAGAGAAAAGTGTCAAACATTTGTTTATAGAAACTGGATAGATCATAATACTATTTCCTGAGACAGGAAAGACTAAAAGTGGAGTATTTAGAAGAAGGGGAATGTGTAGAATTTTAGTTTGGAGAACATTAAATTAAGATGCTTATGAGACATCCAAGTGGAGAAGTAGAAATTCAAATAGGTCATTGGCTAAAGGATTTTTGGGCTCAGTAGAATGGTCTAAGCTGGAGCTGAAAGTTTTAGAAGTTGTTTACTAAAGATGGTACTGGAAATCTTAATCACCTAAGTGAGCATAGATAAAAAGATACATCACACAATGCCTGGAATAACTTCAAAATTTGGAGGTCAGGAGAGTAGAAGAAGCTGGCCCAAGATACTAAGAAGAACTGGTGACCATGTTTCAAAGAGGATCAAGTGCTAACCATGTTGAGAACCACTGGAGAAAGCTGAAGTTGTATGAGGATAGAAGGGTGCAATTAGACGTGCAATACGGAAGTTGTACTGTCCTTGACAAAATTAATTTCAGTGCAATTGTAAGGATGGAGATACCATCAAGGTGGCTGAAGAATAAATATGGGGTGAGAGTTTTGATTCAGGGTTTGGGGTCAAGTTTTTAAAGAATTTTGACTATGATAGAGAGCAGAGTTAAGGAGTGGCAATTGGAAGATGAATGCTGTTTTTGAAAGATGTGAGGATATTCAAACTCATTGGTGTAGGCCAAGAATAACTTGGTCTAGATGGAGAAGTAGAAGATACAGGAAAAGGAGGACAATTTAAGAATAAAGTTTGCTGAGATGAGAAGGAGAGGGACCTGGAGCTTACATGGAGGGATTTTTCTTTGCTAGTAGAAGAGACATTTTCTCTGATGTAACAGAGAAAAAAGGAGTGGACAGAGCTGCAGAAGATTTGTGAACTACACAAAGATTTGTAATTTTTCTTTTTGATGTGGAATAAACTTCCCTCTTAGGTTGGAAAAGAATCATGTACAGAATTTTCCTAAGTGTTCTAGTACCCAAACATTGCCTCAAACCTTGGAGCTCCCTCCAAATGCTCTGTTTGTCACCATTCATAATTTCCCTTTTAACCCTCACGTTGTCCTCAGAAATTCTGCCAGCAGATCGCTATGGCTTCTGGAAGTTCAAACTACTCAACCTCTGAGCTTTTAAAACTTTTTTAAAAATTCAGTGATTGGCCCATTAACACAGCTACTTGCCTCAATGTACCACAACAGGTTAAGAAAAGGTTTATTTTACTTATCTCCAAGCTTATGATATGGAAAATAATATTTCTCCTTACTTCATCTACATTTTCTTCCAATATTTCACTTCCTTTGGACCCCAGGGTAAAGAAATAAATAGACACTAACACCTCTGCACTAGATGAGATGTTCCAGAAATCGTTAAGCTGAGAAAACATTCTTTGTAATTTCTAAGGTAAGAACAATAGACATTCAAGGAAAAATTACATCAGCATTACTATGTATGAGCAATCTGTAAATTCTGACAATACTTTAGTGGTAAGCAGTAGGTATTATTAAATATGAAATTATTTAAGGAGGTATTTTCTTAATCATTGGAAAGATATGGCAGGCTCTTCACACCTCATAGAATACAACAGATAGTGATAACTGATCCTGGAGAAAGATTAGGGCAGACTGGAATTGACATGATACTTCATTGTATTATCTGCTCTTCTTGATTCCCTTTTTCTTTTTTTTGTAATTTTTCTTGTTTCTTTCCTAAGAAGAATGTATATATGGTGAAAATTAGATCTCCCAAATACTGATGCTGTCTTATTTTATGCCTGCTAATAATTATAGTATAAAAAGAGATAAATTCAGTGTCAAGTGTTTTAAAGTACGATTAAAACTTTAATCAAAATTCAACAAATTATCACTCCCTGTACTTGACTTTAAGGTAAAGGAGGAAATTGCAGGACTAAGATACCATCTGGAATTTGAATGGAAAAAAAAAGCACAAACCTGCTTGCATAGCTTTCTTCATTCTCCTTCTTCTTATTATTTTTTCATTGAAGTATAGTTGATTTATAGTATTATATTAGTTTCAGGTGTACAAAATAATGATGCAACATTTTTATAGATTATACTCCATTTAAAATTATTACAAAATAATGGCTATATTTCCCTATGCTGTACAATATATCCTTCTTGCTTATTTATTTTATACATAGTAGTTTATATCTCTTAATCCCCTAACCCCATCTTGCCCCTCCTCCCTCCCTCTCCCCATTGGTTTGTTCTCTATATCTGTGAGTCTGTTTCTGTTTTGTTATATTCATTTGTTTGTTTCATTTTTCGGATTCCACATACAAATGATAACATACAGTATTTGTCTTTCTCTGTCTGATTTATTTCACTAAGCATAATAACCTCTAGGTCCATCCATGTTGCTGAAAATGGCAGAATTTCATTCTTTTTTTATGGCTAAGAAGTATTCCATGGTATATATATACCACATCTTCTTTATGCAATCATTTTTTGATGGACACTTAGGTTGCTTCTATATCTTGGCAATTGTAAATCATGCTGCTGTGAACATTGTAGTATATGTATCTTTTTGAATTAGTGTTTTCATTTTCTTTGGATATATACCCAGGAGTGGAATTGCTGAATCATATGGTAGTTATATTTTTAGTTTTTTGAGGAACCTTCATAACGTTTTCCACAGTGACTGCATCAATTTACATTCCTACCAACAGTGTACAAGGGTTCCCTTTTTTCTATATCCTTGCCAACATTTGTTATTTGTGGTCTTTTTGATGATAGCAATTCTGACAGGTCTCATTGTGGTTTTGATTTGTATTTCTCTGATGATTAGTGATGTTGAGCATCTTTTCATGTGCCTATTTGCCATTTGTATGTCTTCTTTGGGAAAATGTCAATTCAGGTCTTCGGTCCTTTTTTTTTTTTTTGCGGTATGCGGGCCCCTCACTGTTGTGGCCTCTCCCATTGCTGAGCACAGGGTCCAGACGCGCAGGCTCAGTGGCCATGGCTCATGGGCCCAGCCGCTCCGTGGCGTGTGGGATCTTCCCGGACTGGGGCATGAACCCACGTCCCCTGCATCGGCAGGTGGACTCTCAACCACTGTGCCACCAGGGAAGCCCCTTCTGTTCAATTTTTGATTGGGTTGTTTGTTTTTTGATATTGAGTTGTGTGAGCTGTTTATATATTTTGGATATTAACCTCTTATTGGTCATATAATTTCCAAATATTTTCTCCCATTAGGTAGTTATCTTTTCATTTTGTCAATGGTTTCCTTTGCTGTGTAAACCTTTTAAGTTTAATTAGGTCCATTTGTTTATTTTTGCATTTGTTTCCTTTGATTTAGGAGACAGATCCAAAAAATTATTGCTATGATTTATGTCAAACAGTATTCTGCGTACCTTTTCTTCTAGAAGTTTTATGGTTTCCAGTCTTACATTTAGGTCTTCAATTCATTTTGAGTTTATTTTTGTATATTGTGTGAGAAAATATTCTAATTTCATTCTTTTGCATGTAGCTGTCCAGTTTTCCCAGCATCACTTATTGAAGAGACTGTCTTTTCTCTACTGTATATTCTTGCCTCCTTTGTTGTAGATTAATTGACCATAAATGCATGAAAGTGGGGGTAGCAATACTTGTATCAGAAAAAACAGACTTTAAAACAACATCTAAACAAAAGACAAAGAAGGGAATTATATAATGATAAAAGGGATAAATATAAGAGGAGGATATAACACTCATTAACTTACATGCATCTAATACAAGAGCACCTAAATATATAAAGCAAATATTCACAGCATAAAGGGAGAAATTGACAATAATACAATAATATTAACACCCCACTTACATCAATGGACAGATCATCCAGATAGAAAATCAATAAGGGAGCAATGACCTTAAATTACACAGTACAGCAATTGAATATAATAGATATCTACAAGACATTTCACCCCAAAACAGCAGAATACACATTCTTTTCAAGTGCACATGGAACATTCTCCAGGATAGATCACATGATAGGTCACAAAACAAGTTTCAACAAATTTAAGAGACTAGAAATTATATCATGTAGTTCTTCTGACCACAACAGTGTGAAACTAAGGGAAAAAAATGAAAAACACAAACACATGGAGGCTAAACAACATACTGCTAACAAAACTAATGGGCCAATGAAGAAATCAAAAAGGAAATCAGAAAATGCCTGGAGATGAATGAAAATGGAAACACAACTTTCCAAAATCTATGGGATGCAGCAAAAGCAGTTCTAAGAGGGAAGTTTATAGTGATCCTTCTTCTTCCTAAAACAGCTCACAATCAGCTGAATTCCTGGCTTCTTGGTAACAGGAAAACATATTCCAAGGCTCTTTTATTGTTTTGCCCTATGGCTAATTTTTTCCTGCCACCACAAGTGAGCTTGGGTGGCAGATTATATTTTCAAAAGATGGACATACATATATATCCTAAATCACTGTATTCTTTTTAAAATAGAATATTAATGCTTTTCTGGGGTCTATGTCCTTTCTTCTTGATTGTGGTTCTGTGATTACAGTAGAAGTGACATTGTGTGACTTCTGAGACTAGCTTAAAAAAGACAAGATACCTCCTGCCTGTTTTTTTCTCTTGAGATGTTTGCCTTTCAATTTAAACACTGTGAGGATGCCCAAAGTAGCCCATCCAGAGGCCACATGGAGAGGACCATGTGGGGAAGAACTGAAACCCTCAGACAACATCAACTGCCAGATGAGTTAGTGAGTGAGCATTCAGCTGATTTCAGCTCCTAGCCTTTGAACCACTCCAGCTGACCCTCGGTGGAGCAGGGGTGAGCTGACCCTGCCAACCCCTGGACAAATTTGCAGGTTTGTGAACAAGATAACTGTTACCACTTCTTAAGCCACTAGGTTTGGGGAAAGTTTGTTACACAGCAATAATAACTGGAATACTTTAATACGAAAATATCCCATTTCTTTGTGTATGTTCAATTGTTAACTCTCTGCTCAACAATAAATTTATTCAAGTTTCTCATTTTAAAAAATCCGATTTTTCTTTACATCCTCCTTCCAGGGATAGCCTTAGATATTTCCTATTCTTGAATATTCTATACTGGAACTAGACATATGGGGAGAAAATAGCCAAAAGTTAATTTCCTGGCAACAAAATTCATGAAAGTCTGGTTTACCAAACACTCCATTTGCCACAAAGTTGTCTACATCAATTGTCTGGTGTAGATTGTGGATCCCAGGGAGGCTGTGGGGTGTCAGGGTGCTCAGACTTTTCCCTGTCCCTGCCTTCTCTCCTTCACTCTTTCTTTCCTTTGCTGATTCCTGCTGTATCCTCTGATCCTTTGTTTCACCAGCTTCTTCTCCCTAATGTCCTCTCTTCATTCCATAATCACTTCTTTCTGCACCTTATTCTCTCCCTGTGGTCCCCTCAAACCCCTTCAGGAAATACTCTTTCCCGGATCAGTAGTCTGGGCTGAGCTGTGTGACCACTTTCCTTCTCTCTTTTCCTGACAAAGGCCTATTGTCTCCATTGCAACTCCTAATATGTTGGCCTCCCAGAACCACATGCAAGCTGCACATTCTTTAAAACATTGCTATAAAGTCAAAATGAAAACAAGCCAATTTACAATTCACAAACCTCTGTGAACTTTATAAGGAAAATGAGTTTGACCAATTGTTAGAATCAGAAAATGTAACAGATTGGTCATTTGCCAAACTGGTTATCCAGCCAACTGACTTAATGCTGGGAGTCCTCATTCCTGTCCTCATCAGATCATGTCCATTCCTTTCTGAATAGACATTCCCTTTACAGGAAGGGCAAACTCTACACTCCTTGAAGGGCATAAATAGCCTCATCTGACCACTGTGTGCTGCTTCTACATCTTTTCCCATCATGCCCCCTCGTATCTTATTGAAGCTCCAGAACACAGAATTGATTAGCTTCTGCAAACATCTCACTGCCATGTCCAAGCTCTGGCACATGCTTTTTCATTTGTTTGCAACCCTCACTCTGCTCTTGCCCACTTGGCAAATGTTTTCTGCAGTTTCAAGTCTCCATTTTCCCAGGCTGTTTTGATATTTCAGCTGGGCTGTCATTCATTCCTACTGCTACCTTTGCACAAACCTCCATCACCAGGAGGACATTTCATGACAAAAGAATTTCTCCACTGAACTGTTAGACCTTTGAGGGCAGGCATCATAACATTCACCTCTGTATACACATTACCTAGCATAGATATTGACACATAGTAGGCTCTCGACAAATAACATTTACCTAGAAAATATTACTCCAGCCATCTGCTGTTTAAAGATAATTCTTTCACATAACCAATTTAAAATCACTCCCTCAGGCTATATAATAAAGAAACATATAAAGACCATGTCTGCATTTTGTTTAAGACTTCTACTAAAAACACAGTTCCCTTTGTGGTTTAAAGACCCTTGTATAAATATTCATATTACTTATTTCTCTGAGTTTTAATAGAAGGTAAACACCTGTATCTACTGGCCCAAGGCATGCTTCTTTTTATTAGATATTTTATCAGATAACAGAAGGTGTGCCCCCTGCTCCCTGCTGCCCCATCAATTTTTCCTTTACTTGCAGGGAGCTCAGAGCTAAGTTAATTTGTGGGTATGTGTGTGTGTGTGTGTGTGTGTGTGTGTGTGTGTGTGTATGTGTGTGCTTCTCACCATCCTTAGATTCAAGTTTTAACTCTGTTTCTTCTTAGCTGTGTGACCTTACTGGGCCTTAATGTCCTCATATATAAAATTGGGTTATCATAACTGGTCAAAGAACTCACAAGGTTTTTGTGAGAATCAAATGAAACTTTGTAGGTAGAAATATTTTAGAAAGTGCTATCCCAATACGTGATAGCTTTTATTGTTCTTCCCGAAGAACTGATATCTTAAAAAATATGACTTACACAATGTAACAGTTTCAGTTCCTTCCCTTGCAGCCAGGAGACACAGAGAAGATTCAAAAATAGTAAGTATATTCACTTCCATTTCCTACACTGTAGGTTAACTTTTCCTATTTACATTTTTATAACAGTATTGGACACATAGCCTTAACTGTGAACTTCCTCAAATACTTTTATGGAAGCAGATGGGGTTTATTAAATCAAGTAAAACTTCAACCAGAAAGAGCTAATTTGTTCTTGAAAGGTGATTTCATAAGAAACCAGAGAGATTTTTTTAACTTTTTCTATAAACAGTAATAACAACTTACATTACTGAATTATTATTGTGAACCAAGTTCTGTGCTAAGTGCTTAAACGCATTTTCTTTTAAAATACAATAAACCTGTGGGATAGATAACCACTATCTGCATTTCTTGAAGAGAAGCAACGAGCAACTAGGGTTTAAGGAGGTTGAAGAACTCACATAGCTAATTAGTAGCTGAGCTGAGAGTCTCACTCAGGAAGCCTGACTGCTAAGCCCATGTGCTTGTCTCCTACCCTGCAAAACATTCTGGTAGATTTCAGAATATATTAGATTTATAAAAAAATGCAATAAGGCTGGACAAAAATGATTATTTTGAATTGTTTATTGTAATGACTAATCCTTTTTTTCCAGGATTTTTTTCCCCTTGATATTCTCCCTAAAACTAGTCTATGTCTTTTTTTAAAAAAATATTTTTAAATTTTTTTTAAACACCTTTATTGGAGTATAATTGCTTAACAATGTTGTGTTAGTTTCTGTTTATAACAGAGTGAATCAGCTATACATATACATATAACCCCATATCTCTTCCCTCTTGTGTCTCCCTCCCTCCCACACTCCCTATCTCACCCCTCTAGGTGGTCAAAAAGCATCGAGCTGATCTCCCTGTGCTATACAGCTCCTTCCCAGTAGCTATTGGTTTTACATTTGGTAGTGTATATATGTACATGTCATTCTCTCACTTCGTCCCAGCTTACCCTTCCCCCTCCCTGTGACCTCAAGTCTGTTTTTAGGTAGGTTTGTGTCGTTATCCCCAGCCTGCCCCTAGGTTCTTCAAGACAATTTTTTTTTTAATTCCATATATATGTGTTGGCATACAGTATTTGTCTTTCTCTTTCTCATTAATTCACTCTGTAGGACAGACACTAGGTCCATCCACCTCACTACAAATAACTCAATTTCTTTTTCTTTTATGGCTGAGTAATATTCCATTGTATATATGTGCCACATCTTCTTTATCCATCCATCTGTTGATGGACACTTAGGTTGCTTCCATGTCCTGACTATTGTAAATAGAGCTGCAATGAACATTGTGGTACCTGATTCTTTTTGAATTATGCTTTTCTCAGGGTATATGCCCAGTAGTGGGATTGCTGGGTCGTATGGTAGTTCTATTTTTAGGTTTTTAAGGAACCTCCATACTGTTCTCCATAGTGGCTGTATCAATTCACATTCCCACCAACAGTGTAAGAGGGTTCCCTTTTCTCCACACCCTCTCCAGCATTTATTGTTTGAAGATTTTTTGATGACGGTCATTCTGACTGGTGTCAGATGATATCTCATTGTAGTTTTGATTTGCATTTCTCTAATGATTAATGATGTTGAGCATTCATCCATGTGTTTGTTGGCAATCTGTATATCTTCTTTGGAGAAATGTCTATTTAGGTCTTCTGCCCATTTTTGGATTGGGTTGTTTGTTTTTTTGATATTGAGCTGCATGAGCTGCTTGTAAATTTTGGAGATTAATCCTTTGTCAGTTGCTTCATTGACAAATATTTTCTCCCATTCTGAGGGCTGTCTTTTCATCTTGTTTATGGTTTCTTTTGCTGAGCAAATGCTTTTAAGTTTCATTAGGTCCCATTTGTTTATTTCTGATTTTATTTCCACTTCTCCAGGAGGTGTGTCAAAAAGGATCTTGCTGTGATTTATGTCATAAAGTGTTCTGCCTATGTTTTCCTCTCAGAGTTTTATGGTGTCTGGCCTTACATTTAGGTCTTTAATCCATTTTGAGTTTATTTTTGTGTATGGTGTTAGGAAGTGTTCTAATTTCATTCTTTTACATGTAGCTGTCCAGTTTTCCCAGCATGACTTATTGAAGAGGCTGTTTTTGCTCCATTGTATATTCTTGCTTCCTTTACAAAGATAAGGTGACCATATGTGCATAGGTTTATCTCTGAGCTTTCTATCCTGTTCCATTGATCTATATTTCTGTTTGTATGCCAGTACCATACTGTCTTGAATAATGTAGCTTTGTAGTATAGTCAGAAGTTAGGGAGACTGATTCCTCCACCTCCGATTTTCTTTCTCAAGTTTGCTTTGGCTATTCGGAGTCTTTTGTGTTTCCATACACATTTTGAAATTTTTTGTTATAGTTCTGTGAAAAATGCCAGTGGTAGTTTGATAGGGATTGCATTGAATCTGTAGATTGCTTTGGGTAGTATAGTCATTTTCACAATGTTGATTCTTCCAATCTAAGAACATGGTATATCTCTCCATCTATTTGTATCATCTTTAATTTCTTTCATCAGTGTCTTATAGTTCTCTGCATACAGGACTTTTGTTTCCTTAGGTAGGTTTATTCCAAGGTATTTTATTCTTTTTGTTGCAATAGTAAATGGGAGTGTTTCCTTAATTTCTTTTTCAGATTTTTCATCATTAGTGTATATGAATGCAAGAGATTTCTGTGCATTAATTTTGTATCCTGCTACTTTACCAAATTCATTGATTAGCTCTAGTAGGTTTCTGGTAGCATCTTTATGATTCTCTATGTATAGTACCATGTCATCTGCAAACAGTAACAGCTTTACTTCTTCTTTTCCAATTTGGAATCCTTTTATTTCTTTTTCTTCTCTGAGTGCTGTGGCTAAAACTTCCAAAACAATGTTGAATAATAGTGTGAGAGTGGGCAACCTTGTCTTGTTCCTGATCTTAGTGGAAAGGGTTTCAGTTTTTCACCATTGAGGATGATGTTGGCTGTGGGTTTGTCATATATAGTCTTTATTATGTTGAGGTAAGTTCCCTCTATGCCTACTTTCTGGAGAGTTTTTATCATAAATCGGTGTTGAATTCTGTCGAAAGATTTCTCTGCATCTATTGAGATAATCATTTTTTAATTTGTTAACATGGTGTATCACATTGATTGATTTGCATATATTGAAGAATTCTTGCATTCCTGGGATAAACCCCACTTGATCATGGTGTATGATCCTGTTAATGTGCTGTTGCATTCTGTTTGCTAGTATTTTGTTGAGGATTTTTGCATCTATGTTCATCAGTGATATTGGCCTGTAGTTTCCTTTCTTTGTGACAACTTTGTCTGGTTTTGGTATCAGGGTGATGGTGGCCTCGTAGAATGATTTTGAGAGGCTCTTCCATCTGCTATATTTTGGAAGAGTTTGAGAAGGATAGGTGTTAGCTCTTCTCTAAATGTTTGATAGAACTCACCTGTGAAGCCATCTGGTTCTGGGCTTTTGTTTGTTGGAAGATTTTTAATCACAGTTTCAATTTTAGGGCTTGTGATTGGTCTGTTTATATTTTCTATTTCTTCCTGGTTCAGTCTCAGAAGGTTGTACTTTTCTAAGAATTTGTCCATTTCTTCTAGGTTGTCCATTTTATTGGCATATACTTGCTTGTAGTAATCTCTCATGATCCTTTGTATCTCTGCAGTGTCAGTTGTTCCTTCTCCTTTTTCATTTCTAATTCTATTGATTTGAGTCTTCCTTTTTTTCTTGATGAGTCTGGCTAATGGTTTATCAATTTTGTTTATCTTCTCAAAGAAGAAGTTTTTAGTTTTATTGATCTTTGCTATTGTTTCCTTCATTTCTTTTTCTTTTACTTCTGATCTGATATTTATGATTTATTTCCTTCTGCTAACTTTGGGGTTTTTTTGTTTTTCTTTCTCTAGTTGCTTTAAGTATAATGTTAGGTTGTTTATTTGAGATGTTTCTTGTTTCTTAAGGTAGGATTGTGTTACTATAAACTTCCATCTTAGAACTGCTTTTGCTGCATCCCATAGTTTTTGGGACGTCGTGTTTTCATTGTCATTTGTTTCTAGGTATTTTTTGATTTCTTCTTTGATTTCTTCAGTGATCTCTTCATTATTAAGTAGTGTATTGTTTAGCTTCCATATGTTTGTATTTTTTACAGATTTTTTCCTGTAATTGATATCTAGTCTCAAAGCACTGTGGTCGGAAAAGATACTTGATATGATTTCAACTTTCTTAAATTTACCAAGGCTTGATTTGTGACCCAAGAGATGATCTATCCTGGAGAATGTTCCATGAGCACTTGAGAAGAAAGTGTATTCTGTTGTTTTTGGATGGAATGTCCTATAAATATCAGTTAAGTCCATCTTGTTTAATGTATCATTTAAAACTTGTGTTTCCTTATTTATTTTCATTTTGGATGATCTGTCCACTGGTGAAAGTGGGGTGTTAAAGTCCCCTACCATGACTGTGTTACTGTTGATTTCCCCTTTTATGGCTGTTAGTATTTGCCTTACGTATTGAGGTGCTCCTATGTTGGGTGCATAAATATTTACAATTGTTATATCTTCTTCTTGGATTGATCCCTTGATCATTATGTAGTGTCCTTCTTTTTCTCTTGTCGTAGTCCTTGTTTTAAAGTCTATTTTGTCTGATACGAGAATTGCTACTCCAGCTTTCTTTTGATTTCCATTTGCATGGAATATCTTTTTCCATCCCCTCACTTTCAGTCTGTGTGTGTCCCTATGTCTGAATTGGGTGCCTTCTAGACAGCATATATACGGGTCTTATTTTTTTATCCATTCAGCCAGTCTATGTCTTTTGGTTGGAGTATTTAATCCATTTACCTTAAAGGCAATTATCAATATGTATATTCCTATTACCATTTTCTTGATTGTTTTGGGTTTGTTATTGTAGGTCTTTCCCTTCTCCTGTGTTTCCTGCCTAGAGAAATACCTTTAGCATTTGTTGTAAAACTGGTTTTGTGGTGCTGAATTCTCTTATCTTTTGCTTGTCTGTAAAGGTTTTAATTTCTCTATTGAATCTGAATGCGATCCTTGCTTGGTAGAGTAATCTTGGTTGTAGGTTTCTCCCTTTCATCACTTTAAATATATCCTGCCACTCCTTTCTTGCTTGCAGAGTTTCTGCTGCAAGATCAGCTGTTAACCTTATGGGCATTCCCTGGTATGTCATTTGTTGTTTTTCCCTTGCTGCTTTTAATATTTTTTCTTTGTATTTAATTTTTGATAGTTTGATTAATATGTGTCTTGGTGTGTTTCTCCTTGGATTTATCCTGTATGGGACTCTGTGCTTCCTGGACTTCATTTACTGTTTTCTTTCCCATATTAGGGAAGTTTTCAACTACAATCTCTTCAAATATTTTCTCAGTCACTTTCTTTATCTCTTCTTTTCTGGGACCCCTATAATTTGAACGTTGGTGCGTTTAATGCTGTCCCAGAGGTCTCTGAGACTGTCCTCAAATCTTTTCATTTTTTTTTCTTTATTCTGCTCTGCTTTAATTATTTCCATTATTTTATCTTCCAGGTCACTTATCCATTCTTCTGCCTCAGTTATTCTGCTATTGATTACTTCTAGAGAATTTTTAATTTCATTTATTTTGTTGTTCATTGTTTGTTTGCTCTTTAGTTCTTCTAAGTCCTTGTTAAACATTTCTTGTATTTTCTCCATTCTATTTCCAAGAGTTTGGATCATCTTTACTATCATTATTTTGAATTCTTTTTCAGGTTGACTGCCTATTTCCTCTTCATTTGTTAGGTCTGGTGGGTTTATACTTTGTACCTTCATCTGCTGTGTGTTTCTCTGTCTTGTCATTTCATTTAACTTACTGTGTTTGGGGTCTCCTTTTCGCAGACTGTGGGTTCATAGTTCCCATTGTTTTCGGTGTCTGTCCCCAGTGGCTAAGATTGGTTCAGTGGGTTGTGTAGGCTTCCTGGTGGAGGGGACTAGTGCCTGTGTTCTGCTGGATAAGGCTGGATCTTGTCTTTCTGGTGGGCAGGTCCGCATCTGGTGGTGTGTTTTGGGGTGACTGTGACCTTATTATGATTTTAGACAGACTCTCTGCTAATGGGTGGGGTTCTGTTCCTGTCTTGCTTGTTGTTTGGCATAGGGTGTCAAGCACTGTAACTTGCTGGTTGTTGAGTGGAGCTGGGTCTTGGCGTTGAGATGGATATCTCTGGGAGATTTTCGCTGTTTGATATTACGTAGAGCTCTCTAGTGGACCAATGTCCTGAACTCGGCTCTCCCACCTCAGAGATACAGGCCTGATGCCTGGCTGGGGCACCAAGACCCTGTCATCCACACAGCTCAGAATAAAAGGGAGAAGAAAGAAAGAAAGAGAAATAAAATAAAGTTATTAAAATAAAAAATAATTTTTAAAAATGTAAAAAGTAATAAAAAAAGAAAGAAGACAGCAACCAAACCAAAAAACAAATCTGCCAATTATAACAAGCGCTAAAAAGTATACTAAAAAAAAAAAAAGGAAAAAAAAACAATAGAACCCTAGGGAAAATGGTAAAAACAAAGCTATACAGACAAATCACACACAGAAGGATACACTTACACACTCACAAAAAGAGAAAAAGGGAAAAAAAAAATATATCGTTGCTCCCAAAGTCCACCTCCTCGATTTGGGATGATTTGTTGTCTATTCAGGTACTCCACAGATGCAGGGTACATCAAATTGATTGTGGAGATTTAATCTGCTGCTCCTGAGGCTGCTGGGAGAGATTTCCCTTTCTCTTCTTTGTTCTCACAGCTCCCAGGGTTCAGCTTGGATTTGGACCCACCTCTGCATGTAGGTCACCTGAGGGCGTCTGTTCTTCGCTCAGACCGGATGGGGTTAAAGGAGCAGCTGATTCAGGGGCTCTGGCTCACTCAGGCCGTGGGGAGGGAGGGGTACGGATGCAGGGCCAGCCTGCGGCGGCAGAGGCAGGCAGGACGTTGCACCAGCCTGAGGCACGCCATGCGTTCTCCAGAGGAAGTTGTCCCTGGATCACGGGACCCTGGCAGTGGCAGGCTGCACAGGCTCCCGGCAGGGGAGGTGTGGACAGTGACTTGTGCTTGCACACAGACCGTCCCATACCTGTCTCTGGGGTCCGTGTCGATAGCTGCGGCTTGTGCCAGTCTCTGGAGCTCCTTTTTTTTTTTTTTTTTTGCGATACGCGGGCCTCTCACTGTTGTGGCCTCTCCTGTTGCGGAGCATAGGCTCCTGACGCGCAGGCTCAGCGGCCAGGCTCACGGACCCAGCCGCTCCGCACCATGCGGGATCTTCCCGGATCACGGCATGAACCCGTGTCCCCTGCATCAGCAGGCGGACTCTCAACCGCTGCGCCACCAGGGAAGCCCTCTGGAGCTCCTTTAAGCGGCACTCTGAATCCCCTCTCCTCGCACACCAGGAAATAAAGAGGCAAGAAAAAGTCTCTTGTCTCTTCTGCAGGTCCAGACTTTCACCCGGACTCCCTCCTGGCTAGCCGTGGCGCACTAGCCCCCTTCAGGCTGTGTTCACGCTGCCAAACCCAGTCCTCTCCCTTCGCTCCGACCGAAGCCCCAGCCTCAGCTCCCAGCCCTGCCCGCCCGGGCGGGTGAGCAGACAAGCCTCTCGGGCTGGTGAGTGCTGGTCAGCACTGATCCTCTGTGCAGGAATCTCTCAGCTTTCTCCTCCGCACCCCTGTTGCTGCGCTCTCCTCCACGGCTCCGAAGCTTCCCCCTCTGCCACCCGCAATCTCTGCCCGCGAAGGGGCTTCCTAGTGTGTGGAAACATTTCCTCCTTCACAGCTCCCTCCCACTGGTGCAGGTCCCGTCCCTATTCTTTTGTCTCTGTTTATTCTTTTTTCTTTTGCCCTACTCAGGTACGTGGGGGAGTTTCTTGTCTTTTGGGAGGTCTGAGGTCTTCTGCCAGCATTCAGTAAGTGTTCTGTATGAGTTGTTCCACATGTAGATATATTTCTGATGTATTTATGGGGAGGAAGGTGATCTCCACGTCTTACTCGTCTGCCATCTTGAAGCTCCTCCCCTTTAATTTTTTTTTTTAATTTTCTTTTTCTTTATTTTTTGGCTGCATCAGGTCATAGTTGCAGCACATGGGGTCTTTGAAGCGTGCAGGATCTTTAATTGTGGTGTGGGCTGTTTGTTGTGGCATGTGGGCTTCTCTCTAGTTGTGGTGTGTGGGTTTTCTCTCTCTAGTTGTGGCATGGGGGCTCCCGGGTGCGTGGGCCCTTTAGTTTGTGGCACATGGGCTCTCTCATTGAGGCACATGAGCTCAGTAGTTGTGGCGTGTGAGCTTAGTTGCCCTGCAGCAACTAAGATCCTGTGGGATCTTAGTTTCCTGATCAGGGATTGAATTTGCGTCACCTGCATGAGAAGGTGGATTCTTTA
This sequence comes from Orcinus orca, assembly GCF_937001465.1. Lineage (NCBI taxonomy): Eukaryota > Metazoa > Chordata > Mammalia > Artiodactyla > Delphinidae > Orcinus > Orcinus orca. The sequence goes on from NC_064576.1 coordinate 32,776,086, forward strand.
CCACTGGACCACGAGGGAAGTCCCTATCCTTTTTTATATCTTTACTAAGAACTCCTTTACTGTCAACTTCCACTCCTCGAGTCTGCTGCTTCTTATACTATGATCGGTTGAGTGTTTCTTATTCCTTTGTCCACGGCTGTATTATTTTTCATTACCATATTTTCAAATTGAGTCCAGTGATTATTATTCCATTTCCTTAAATTTTAAAAACTCAGTTGTGATTTTTGATATCTTGTGATATCCTTGAGCTGCAAATTGAAAGCAGCCTTCAATGTGGTCTTGCCTAAAGAGATAAAGGTTCTACTTGTAGTCACCCTGCACTGTTTAATCAGACTCAAATTGCCCATAATGTTCCTTTTTTTTTTTTCCTTTTTTCTTTGAACTCAAATTCATTCAACTTTCTGAGCAAAGAACCTATGAGACTGTACAGGTGTTCTTTCCTTATTATAAAACTTCAATTTCTGAAAATAAGTAAAATCACATCATGAAAATTCTGTTACAATTTACAGATTCACAATACAATTTCTTAAAAAGCCATCCTTCCTTAGATCGTTAAGGTATCATTTGATTTATAAACAACTAAATGACATACGTATTTGTGAAGTGTGAGACACCTGGCCTAAAGTTGGCCAGTGTTAGGAAATATGTTAAAAAACAATGTTTGATCTTTTAAAAAACTTATGTAAATTGTTTTGCTTTATGAGATAGAATCTTATATATATGTGTATATATAGATAAGATATTCATATATTATATACATAAATCTCTATACAGTTCCATTTTCTATCAGTTTTATATATATGTATAAAATATATATTTATATAATTGATAGAAAATGGAATATGACTTGAGTAACTAAATCTCTAACTGAATGTTGTATCTGGATATATCTGGATAAGCATTCCATCACCTTTCAAGGAAGAATGTGGAATATGTTATTGTCCATAAAGCCACCCTAGACTTAACCTTACCTGTTACCTTTTGTAGGTCTTAAGTCCTTTGTTGTACATTCGTATGTTTTACAGCACTTAGCGATGTGTCTGGCACTTAGCAAATACTTGATAAACTCTAGCTCTTCATGTCCTTCTAATCCTCTTCGCACACCTCAAATCTAAGCCATCATCATTTCATGTCTACTATAACCTTTTAATATATGTCTTCCGTGCTACAATCTCTCACCCTCCATCCCATAGGCCGGTACCAAAATAATAGTTTTAACTATACAACTTTACATACACTATCTCTCTACAAAAGGCTTTCAAGGACTCTGGCCTTCAAACTCTAACTTCTCTTTCAAGTTAACTCTTACCTACTTCCCTACCTTCTTTCCCACTCTGCCCCTACATGGATCCTCTGCTGAAGTGTAATTGATTGACTCATAGTTTCCCAAACCCAATCTGCTCAACTTCATGGAATCTTTCCCTTTATCTACAATTCCCTCCTCTCCTTTCTATGTACCTCAGTGCTCTCTTTCCTTCAGGCTCCAATATCACATTCCTTCAGCAATTATTGATACTCCACTAAGTATTCACTTCCTTCATATTATAAGTAGCCTTTTTCATATGTCCTGTCTCTCCAGAGAGATGATGTCTCTTGAAGGCAGGACCACCTCTGACTTTGCCTTCTACATGGTAGGTCATCAATAAGAGTTGCAATGATTCTCCTCACTGGACCACGAATTCTCTGGACTTACAGAGCAGTTATGTATCAGCTCTTTTCTTTGTCTTGCTTTCTCATGTAGATGTGCCCACAAGCTCCTTGGCTTAATCACCCTGGGTCAGAACCCCCGGAAGTCCTGGATTTCCCCCTCCCTGGACTCTGCTCCCTAGAACCATCTCCTTGTCTTTATTTTTTAACCTGAAATGAACCTCAAGTTAACCAGGCCTGTGGCCACTGCTCTTTTCTGTCTCCTGTGAAGTATTCTGTCAAGAATTGCTTTTTACCTACCTGTCTTTGTTAAGGATTCTTACTCTCCTCTTAATTCCTAACTTAAGTTTTAGTAAGCAGTTAAAATAAAATTCTTTCCTTTCTTTTTGAACCACCTCTGATCGCTCCTAAAAGAGCAAAAAAGGGCAAAACTTACTTTGGGGGACTTTTGAACAATTTCATTCACAATTATTCAAGAAAACGTGGCTGAATACAAAACACTGTAAAGTTTATATTTGCAGTACTCTATCCTCCATCCCCCCATCTGTTTGGTGAAACCAGGCACTTTGTTAATTATATCCAGCTAGTTTACTGGGAGAAACATCCAGTTTAGAAACATTCGGCTTTATTAAAAGAAACAAAATACAATTACAACAGAAGAGAAAAACTGCTTTAATATACTCATGGACTTACTGCTTCAGTGAGCAGGTGAGGAAGAGAAACAATTCTTTATTTCCAAATTATAAAGTACGATCAAATTTGAAGCTGTGAAAATACTGAACTTTTGCTAGAAAAAAATAAATGATTTGAAGCCCTAGTGATCACACAGAGAATCCAGACAATTTGACAGCTATGAATTTATCTCACTTGTGAATGAATAACCTTTGTAACTCACTTGGGACTTAAATATTCCAAACACATTTCCCTGGAAACACTTCAAAAGGCATAGTTCATTTCTGTCTTTACTAAACAACTCCTTTGGTTACCTTTAGGTTGCTGGCTTTGTGGTTTGAGTACAGACTTGAAAGTTTGAAAATTAACATAGTTAAAGCTTGCCAGTGGGTTTTACTCCTGTAAGAGTGAAACAAGATGAGCTCTTTGATTATTTTACGGTGTAAACAGCCTCTTTTACCTCTGTAATAAGGGAGCCTCATTGCTACTATTTACAAAATTTCAGCTCTGTCTCTGAGCTAAAGTGCAATATATTTGTATTTAAAAGAAGAAATATTTCCACCAAAGTTCATGTAACAGACCAGAAGCACAGCTGATTTAGTTGAGCTCCATGTAGCTCTTAGAGGCTTGCTGAAAACTGACAAGTTTTTACAGATAGATCCAGGATTTCAGGTCAAGTGTAATGATAGCTTTGGGGAGTTTCTTGCATGGACTCTTTCAGGATCAAAAGGTTCAAATGCACTTCCTGCATTGTGCTAGGTTCTGACCATTGCAAGGCAAACAAGTCATTGCAAATCTGTTTCTTGGCACTTAGAACTGATTCATTTCTCCTTGTCCCTACGTAGCAGGCAAACTCTGAATACTGTTCATAGAGTCACATACCTGTCCAATGACGTGTCAGACCTGTTCCTATATTTTATACTTTAAATATTGCATTAAAAATGTAATTGAGACGTTAGTAGTTAATTTAAAAATATGCTTGTTTGGGGGTAGTTTTGAAAAACATTTTTGTTTCATGTGCAAAACTGTATGCTTTACTTCTTTCCTCTTTTTCCTTGGGAAGATTTCATGGAGAAGAAGGCACTTCATCTTATATGAGAAAAGATATTTGTCCATTCTAGGTTTGAAAATCTTTATGGAAATAGACTTAGGTTATAGCCAAGTTATATTTTTAAACTTTAACTTTTAGAAGCTGAAATTTAACCCGCATTTACTTTTTCTGACCGCATTAAAAAGAGCTATTCACTTAAATGAAATTTGTTTTGTAAGTCTCTTATATGTCAAAATAAATATGCCCTTGCGTCTTTAACAAAGGGTAAAGGACATATCTCAGGATAAGCATTTCCTCCCCACCCTCCTTTTCAGCTGGCTTTTAAAGGGCATTCACTGGAAATCCTGGTGACCTCTTGGACCACTCTACCAAGTCCTCTTCTTCCCGCCAAGGCTGTCTGTGTTCTTTCGCATGTGTTCACTGGTGAGAGAATTTCAACCATCACCTTCACTTAACTGGCTAAAAAATCGTCATCTCCAGCCCTGCCCTGGTTTCCCTCCTGTAATTCCAGTTGTGTGTTCCATGCATAAACATCTCCCTGCTATTGACTCTTAAATCAGCTTTTCCTCTTGCCTATTACACTTCAGTTTATGATACCCAGAGGTAGTAGGATAAAGTTTTCTTTACTAGGGATCATTTTATTGCAAGGGACAGACATCCTTTCAAACTAGCTTAAGCCAAAGAAGACTTTTTTTTTTTTTTACATTTTTATTGGAGTATAATTGCTTTACAATGGTGTGTTAGTTTCTGCTTTATAACAAAGTGAATCAGCTAGGGGGCTTCCCTGGTGGCGCAGTGGTTGAGAGTCCGCCTGCCGATGCAGGGGACGCGGGTTCGTGCCCCGGTCCGGGAGGATCCTACGTGCCGCGGAGCGGCTGGGCCCGTGAGCCATGGCCGCTGAGCCTGCGTGTCCGGAGCCTGTGCTCCGCAACAAGAGAGGCCACAACAGTGAGAGGCCCACGTACCGCAAAACAACAACAACAAAAAAACCTGTTCCTACAAAGTGAATCAGCTATACATATACATATATCCCCATATCTCTTCCCTCTTGTGTCTCCCTCACTCCCACCCTCCTTATCCCACCCCTCTGGGTGGTCACAAACCACCGAGCTGATCTCCCTGTACTATGCGGCTGCTTCCCACTAGCTATCTATTTTACATTTGGCAGTGTATATATGTCCATGCCACTCTCTCACTTTGTCCCAGCTTACCCTTCCCCCTCCCTGTGTCCTAAAGTCCATTCTCTAGTAGGTCTGCATCTTTATTCCTGTCTTGCCCCTAGGTTCTTCATGACCATTTTTTTTTTTTTTTTAGATTCCATATATATGTGTTAGCATACGGTATTTGTTTTTCTCTTTCTGACTTACTTCACTCTTTATGACAGACTCTAGGTCCATCCACCTCACTACAAATAACTCAATTTCATTTCTTTTTATGGCTGAGTAATATTCCATTGTCTGTATGTGCCACATCTTCTTTATCCATTCATCTGTCGATGGACAGTTAGGTGCTTCCATGACCTGACTATTGTAAATAGAGCTGCGTGAACATTGTGGTACATGACTCTTTTTGAATTATGGTTTTCTCAGGGTATATGCCCAGTAGTGGGATTGCTGGGTCATAGGGTAGTTCTATTTTTAGCTTTTTAGGGAACCTCCATACTGCTCTCCACAGTGGCTGTATCAATTTACATTCCCACCAACAGTGCAAGATGGTCCCCTTTTCTCTACACCCTCCCCAGCATTTATTGTTTGTAGATTTTTTGATGATGGTCATTCTGACTGATGTGAGATGATATCTCATTGTAGTTTTGATTTGCATTTCTCTAATGATTAATGATGTTGAGCATTCTTTCATGTGTTCGTTGGCAATCTGTATATCTTCTTTGGAAAAATGTCTATTTAGGTCTTCTGCCCATTTTTGGATTGGGTTGTTTGTGTTTTGGATATTGAGCTGCATGTGCTGCTTGTAAATTTTGGAGATTAATCCTTTGTCAGTTGCTTCATTTGTAAATAATCAAGACAGTATGGTACTGGCACAAAAACAGAAATATAGATCAATGGAACAGGATAGAAAGCCCAGAGATAAACCCACGCACATATGATCAACTTATCTTTGATAAAGGAAGCAAGAATATACAATGAAGAGAAGACAGCCTCTTCAATAAGTGGTGCTGGAAAAACTGGACAGCAACATGTAAAAGAATGCAATTAGAACACTCCTTAACAGCATACACAATAATAAACTCAAAATGGATTAAAGACCTAAATGTAAGGCCAGACACTATCAAATTCTTTGAGGAAAACATAGGCAGAACACTCTATGACATAAATCACAGCAAGATCCTCTTTGACCCACCTCCTAGAAATGGAAATAATAACAAAAATAAACAAATGGGACCTAATGAAACTTAAAAGCTTTTGCACGGCAAAGGAAACCATAAACAAGATGAAAAGACAACCCTCAATATGGAAGAAAATATTTGCAAATGAAGAAGACATTTGAGGAAGGATGCACAGTACCTGACTGGCCCACAGGCAGGAAGTGCTTCTGCGTTTCACGAGGGAACCAGGACCTGGTGAGTAAGCCAGACCAAGGCAGATAATCTCTCTCCCCTCTGAGTTTAACATCTCTCCTCATTGCTTTTCTTTGTTTATCTGCCAGTTTCTCATTATCCTGCTTTTCTCTCTTTTAGCTATGACCTTTACTGTATTTGTGCATTGCCCCTTCATAGTATAACTGAGCAGGACACTTTGGTGCCTTCCTGGAACAGACTCACCTAAAATTTTAGCCTTCTAGGCCTTCCCTGAGTTCCAAAGAGTAAATTTAATCAGAGAAGTGAGAAAATGCAGAAAGAAAGGAACACAGTCAAGCAAGACAAAATAATAATAGTTTGGCCACTAAACAATGTCAAGGACTTTTAGTTCCTCCTCGAGGACTATGGATAATATCTTGAGCCATGTCCTTTGAGCTGTTTTACAGACACTGAAACCTCCTATATGCTGCCCACAAGCACGTAGACCCCAGACCAGTTGGAATCAGAAGGTTGATGATGCTGACTCCCAGTTACCTCACTACCAACCAATCAGAAGAATGACCATGAGCTGATCACACACCCAACAAATCCCCTCCCTCACCCTGTCTTTCTCTGAAAGCCATCGCAGAGTTAGGGTCTTTGGAGCCCTAGCTGCCTGGGCTCCTTTCTTGGTGCCCTGCAATAAACACTGCACTTTTCTTCAGCACAACCTTGTGTCAGTAGATTGGCTTTACTACCTGCTAGTGAAAGGACCCATGTTTGGTTCAGTAACACATAGATTCCCTCAAGTGGCTCTGTCAGCCCTGAATTTATATCACCTTAATGTTCTAGTACCTGCGGCTGTCAATCTTCCCCAATTTCATTTCCAAATTTCTGGGTTTAGATGGCCCACAATGGCCTCATGTGGTGTTCAGCGTGCAGCCCAATTTACTCCAAGCTCGGTTAAAAGAAGGATAGGGTTTTTGGTATAAATATGATGTACTATAAATAGCTATTGTCCACTGCCGTGAAGGGCCATTATGGACAGGCAAACCTGAGCTGAGGCACACCCTTCTAATATCTACTATGTAGTTGAAAGGACATTTTATAGCATCCCCCAAAGGGATAATGGTTACTGCAAGAGACTCCATTTTTTATTTCCAGTATGAATATATTTTGCAAATTAACTGTAGTGTGAGACACAAAGATGGCACTGTCTTAGTCATCCAGGCTTTAATGTTTGATGCCATGGATACTCTTCTTACCAAATCTAAGCAGTCACCAACTTTTGTCAGCACTTTCTTCAAAATATCTCTTGTTCCATTTCTTTTCCCAATTCTCCCACTCCTGGTCCTCCCATCCTTTCTGAGCTTCTTATCATCTTTCCCCATTTCTCCTATTATAGAAGCTTTTTAATTTTAATTGTTCTCCCTACTTCCAATCTCTCTTCTTGCTAATTCATCATTCACATTGCTGGCAAATTGTTCATAGAACACTTTCAAACTTGTCATTCCTCCACTAGAAGACTTCAGTGACTCTCCACAGCCTACCAGATGAAGTCCAACGGGCTTATTCTGACAGTTTAAAACCTTGAACACTGAACTGCAACCTTGGCAGATAGCTCTAACTATTCGTGTCATTGGCCCTGTACCCCAGCTCAGCTCTGCTCTAAGTGGCCTTGAACTCTGATTCTACGCTTTTGCTGAAACCAACACTGCTGGCCTGGGATGCACTCTTTTCTCTCTGCTTTCTCAATCCCATCCATCATTCAAGTCATCATGCAAGTCCCTTTTTCTCTGTGAAGACTTCTATATTCATTCCAGCCCAACTGATCTTTTATTCCTCTGAATTACTATAGTTTTTTTCCTCTGTCCCATTCATTAAACAGTTCTCTACTTCCCAGAATATAGTTCTACTATTTTATGCAATTTAAAAAATTTTCAATGGTTTTGTTTCTTCAATTAGATTTTATATTTTGTGGGGCAGAGACCATGTCTTCTCTTTTACTATTCCTCCTAATGACACTGATTACACATGGTAACAGCTCCTGAAAAACTGACTGTTAGGACCAAATCTCTTAGGTCACTTTGCTGCAATGTAGAATGCATATCAACTTGCTAAAACGTTGTTGATTTTCTATTTTAATTAATTCTTCTCACTACAAATAAACCAAAATGGTGATAGTGTTAATTTATAGGCTCCAACATAGGAACTATTTCGTTTCATATTAACATTGAAGTTATAGGGCTTTCAGGTTGCAGTACAGTATGTTAGGTGGCAGTGTGGAGGGCAGATGTATGAGGTAGTTGGCTAACTACTAGTGTCTTATTATCCACATAATGGAAAATGAGGTGAACAGAATTGATTTCCAGGCACAGGAGAATGTCCTCTGACTTATGGGGTGAGGCAAAAAGGGAAGGAGCATGTCAAATGTTAAAATGAAGTGGACTGTTTCCAAAAGAAATGCAAATGAAGTAAAACAGCATTAAGGAAGCATTGGTTGACCTGAAGAGTAAACCCTTGTTATACAACTTCTTAATGGCTTAGGACAGGGTTCTTGTCAAGGGAAGAAGTTATCCTTTAACTTCCCCCTCATCAGAAATCTTCACTCAGTTCCCTGGGCTGGGAACTTTTTCCTGTGGGAAGAGATCTTTGATAACAAATTTGCAGTAAATGGAAAAATAAGATTTACTTAGAAAAAAGCTTAGCAATTTGCTTGTTTATTCAGTAAATTTGAAACTTGATGGGCTAAATACCAATGATACATGCAATTATAGATACAGTTTTTTACATCTCATGGGGAGAAGAATATAAACCAAAATAATTATAGACATAAGACCATAGAAATCAGGTATGGAAATTGAGATATTTCTGGTACAGTTGAGGTAGGTGGGGTTATTTTGAATATATCTGTGCCTACCTCGCTTAAAACTATACATGTGTGTATATGATTTCTTTGAATTTTCCAATGTTAAAATCATATTTATCTTATCAATTAGAATTCTTCCTTTCCTTTCTGAATGTGTCATTTCTTTGAGATATTTGTTCCAAGGGCTCTTTGGTTTCCTAAACTGTAACTGTATTTGAGATCTTTTTAATGTAACTGATGTAGCATTTCCTTAAATGTGTATCTTTTTAAAGCTATATAATTCTGACAATGCTAATCCTGGTCATTCATTCATTCACTCTTTCTTTCTGCATTCTAATGAGTGTTTACTATGTGGCAGGCCTTGTGTCGGGGCTCAGGATAGGATATAAATCATAGAATCACAGAACTTTGCATCAGAAGGGACCATTCTCAGTGCTGAGGGTCTTCCCTTCACAATGATGGTACATGCAAAATTGAAGATCTCCAGTAACCACGGGTCTTAAGGAGTGGACTTCTTCCTCCTTGAACTTCTTGAGCCTCTGAAAGCTTGGAAAGCCTTTCTTGATAAGCCTTTGCCAACCATCTCTTTGAATTTTGCCTTCTCTTTTGAATATGTCTCTTTAAAATTGGGGTTTATCAAAAAGCTCCCTCTTCATCCATAAAGATTTCTTTATATAACTGCCCTTTTTAATCTTTATAGAATTATGTCCTTAGTACAATTGTCACCAAAGCTTAACTTATAATGGAAAAACGTACTTGGCATAAAATGTCATGCAAAATGAAAGGTGCCATCATATAGAAAGTCAAATTAACAAACACCAACAAACCAAACAAAAAATGTGTTGTTTCTACACTTTTTTTACAATTGGGAAAAGAAAATAATACCATTATTTCTATAAAAAAGAGAAACAGTGCTGTAAAAAGAGAAATATATAAATATTCAAGGACCCATTTTTTAATTGAGGATCAAATATGATAACAGACCCCAAATGCTTGAAAGATTGTGAGGACATAAACGCAGGTCTGAGAGGCTAAAACACAGCAAGTAACAAGGTAAACAAGGAGAGAGCTCGCAAGAGGGATTAGAGGGCTGGATGGGCAGCTTCTTCTTTTCTGCCTATTGTGTTGAATTTACTATCTCTCCAAAAAAAAAAAAAAAGCTATCATTTTTTGATGGAAGTACTATTTTTTCTGTTTTACTTACAAAGAAAAGTAACTTCTGATAAATTAAAATATCAAAGAAAGTCATAAAACTGGTGAGTTGTTGGTGTGTGTGTGGGTGTGTGTGTGTGCACGTGTGTGTGTATTAGGATTTGACCACAGGTTTTGCAAAATACAAAGACTGTGCCATTTCCACTGGGAGCCGTACAGGAGAATTTACCTGTCAAATCACTTGTGTCCTATTTTCTGTTTTTGAAGGCACAGACTTGTGATCTTCAGACCCATGGGTCCCATAGAATTCTTTTATTAGGGGATCAAATATGATAGAGGTGGTTCAAAATGCTTAGAAGAAGATTGTCTGGATATAGAACTGGGCCTGATAAGTGGTGGTAAAAATGTAACAGGTGCATCTGAAAAAAAAAAAAAAAACAAAATAAAAAGGTAAAAAAAGAGGAAAGCATCCTTCACTTAAAAGAAGAAATCCCTCAAAAATCTATTTAGGGCAAGGAGGATGATCAGCTTAGCTTATATTCATTTAACTGATTATAGAAAATGTAGCTGTGTTTTATAGCACAAAGAAGGTTAAGAAAACTTGGCATGGAAATCACTGTTGCCAAAATTTCAGAAAAATATATACAACATTTGCTGCACTACATTTAATATTTATATATTTGCACTTGGAAGGTGAACATTTTAAATGAAATTCAATGGAAAAGAGAACATTTGGCATCGTTACAAAATTTGAGGAATCAAGTTCCTATTCTTTCTGCCAAAAAGTTTTAGGGACTGATTCCAGCTCATTCTTTCAGCCAAACACCTACATTTTAAATTTTTCAATATTTTTAATATTTCAGAGCAAGTATGAAATTACCACCTTGATAACCTGGCACATTTAACTGAAACATCTTTATATTTCTGTGATTCATGTAGCAGAATGTAATTTTCTTCTCTTTTATTCACCTATCTTCTCAAAATTAGGAAAGGAAAGAACATCTTGATCAGATTCAGAATTGTTATAGAGAGGTTTTGGTCCATAACGAAGTGAGAAAGAGCCTCAAAATAATAGACACAAAAATGAAAGAACTAGTTCTTTGACTCCTCTGTGGCTCCCTCTATTGAGCTTTGGTGCATTGTGGGCATTTAACCCTAAGAATAAAAAAAGGCAAGAATACTCTAGCCTCCTTTTATAGCAATATACACAGAGTTAATAAGCTAAGGTAAATGAATTAAGTAAAGTATCTAGTAAAATAGCAAGTAATATATTCCCCCAAACCATTTTTATAATGTCATAATTTGTAAAGCTAAAAATTTTCTTATTCTTCAACTTCCAAGTATTTCGGGTGCACTTCCCTCTTGTATAAAACTCAAGGGTGTACAAGCTTCAATGACCATGAAAGAAACAACTTGGAGGGTGTTAAGAGTACATTAGTGAATTTATCCAGTTGAGTTTTTAAAAGGTGACTTAGAAAGCTTAGAACATCACCATGCTCTTTACTCCACCAGACAATTTGCTAATAATTTCTTGGGTAATCATTCTAATGGTCTAATAATGTATTCCATTTTCAGACCTAATTAGTCCCCCTCTGCTTTGAGTGCTATGAAAAAAATTACCTACTTTTTGGCGATGCTGCTTAACCTTTTACCCTTCCTTTGTATGATTGATCTGAAAACTATTTGCTTTTACATAAAACATCACTAAATAAAATTGTTGTCTACAGGTTGCATCTTCTGAAAGTAACCAACATTACTAGTTTATGTTGCCAGAAGTTTAAATGTCTTATCCCCCAGGAAGATTTCCTAAGGGAACTCTCTGAGTGTATCTCTAAACACCATCCAACTTCTGAATTGAAGAGGTAAAGAAATAGGCCCTCATATCTTTTTATTTAAATTCATTTTCATCTAATTTTTAGTAATAATTTTGATGAGATATAATTTACCCTTTTAAAGTGTGCAGTTTAGGGCTTTTTTTTTAGTGTATTCACAGTCACACAACCATCACCACTATCTAATCCCAGAATATTTTCATTACCCCAAGAAGAAACCCCACACCCATTAGTACTTACTCCAATCCTTCCCTCGTGCAGGTGCTAACAACCACTAATCTACTCTCTGTCTCTATGGATTTGCCTGCTGTGGATATTTCATACAAATAGAATCAGAGAATTTGTAGACTTTTTTGTCTGACTGGTTTCTTTCACTTAGCATAATTTCAAGGTTCATTCATGTTGTAGCATTTATCAGTACTTCATTCCCTTCTATGGTGAATATTATTTCATGGTATGGATAGACCACATCTTGTTCATTCATTCATCAGTTGATGGGCACTTGGGTTGTTTTCACTTTTTGGTTAGTGTAAATAATGATACTATGAACATTTGGGTACAAATTTTTTTGCAGACATAGGTTTTCAATTCTTTTTGGTATATACCTAAGTGTAGAATTTCTCAGTCATGTGGTAACTTCATGTTTAACAATTTGAGGAACTGTAAACCATCTTCCAAAGTGGCTGTACCATTTCATAATCCCACCAGCAGTATATGGGTTTTCAAATTTCTCTATATCTTAGCCAACACTTGTTATTGTCTGTATCTATACTGTTTGTATCTATGGGGGAGCAGCCCCAAATTACATTTATTAGATATTTCATGAAGAAATTCTACTTTTACCTTTCTCTGTTCCAATGACTTTAGTCTGTTTCAACCTTATCTCTTCCTTGGATAATTACAGCCACCTCTTATTTGCTTCCCATTGTTGTATCCTCCCTGTTACAGTTAGACTGATCTCTTAAAAAAACATGTGGCAAATACAAACGTTATTTCAAAAAGCACACATGCTGGATTTTTTGCTGTGGCTAATCCTGTATCTGCAAAAAAACCATAAGTAAAAGCTAAGTTTTTTTCAGGTCCTTTGAGTTTGGATTTATATTTCTTTTTAATATATATCTGTGTTTGGATTTGTTTTAATTTGGTGAGAAACATCATGCTTCATTTGGGTTTTTCCTGCAAGACGTTTAGATTAGAGCCGCAGTAAAAGTCAAGCAGCTCTAAGATGTTCTAGTAGCCTACTTTTATTTAATGCCTGCTATGTACCAAGAAGTTTTCTCAGTGCTTTCCATATGTTAACTCATTTATTTCTCATAACAAAAATTCCTATGAGGTGAATATGGTTATTATTAAACTCATTTTCACATTATGCAATAGAGACACAGAAAAGTTAAGTAACTTGCCCACGATCACACAGCTAATAGATAATAGAGCCAGGATTTTAACCAAAGAATCTGGTTCCAGAGCCCACAAGTGTAGCCACTAAGATATACTACCTCTCTTTTGTACATACTGTCTGAAATGTATGAGATTTAAAATAAAAGTTTGTCATTTTCTAGCATTCAATGTGGTTTAGAGTAGCTTAAGATGTTCATGCTTTGATTAATTCTTGTATAATATTATCATACACAATAAGAAGGTTATATATTAAAACCTCCCTGTGTTTACCACCCAGAGGTTTACAAAATCAATTTTGCCAAACTTAAAAACAGTAGTTTAAACAACAAGGTCCTATTGTACAGCATAGGGAACGATATTCAATATTCTGTGCTAAACCGTAATGGAAAAGAATAGGAAAAGTATGTATGTATATGTATAACTGAGTCACTTTGTTGTACAGCAGAAATTAACACAACATTATAAATCAACTGTACTTGAATAAAATTTTAAAAAAGCAATAGCTTCAACAAACCAAAAAACTACTGGATTACTTAAAGGATAACTTCTAAAAGACATTCTTAGAAAAAGAACATTTCCTGAAATTTTCATGATAGTCGATGTCTTATTATTATATTGCCTGCCAGTTTATGTGCTACTCCCCCTCTCCCACCTCTTTTAAACCATCTAACAGAGCATTTTGTGTTTCTGAACATTTACATTCAATGTGTTAAATGTCACCAAGGAAAAATAAAACAGAGGACATCAGTTAATATTGTACTTGTACTTTCTGTCATCCCATGATTCCATGTCTTGCCATGGTGACCGAATTTGCCATGACAGGAACATGGTCCTGGTTTCAGAACATTCCAACTGTAGCAATCACTAAATCTTACTGGGAAATTTTGCCCTCTTAGCAAATTTAATCAGATTGCTTTTCTCAGGACCATTTCAGATGGGTATCTGTGACAAGGAGGGAGGGTATGATGGAGAATTGAAGAGTGACTCTTTTATATTAGAAATATACTGAATGTAAATGTGTATCATTAAAGAGTGTCTGATTTTTCTGTTTAAGTAGATTCGAGAAGAAAAAAATTCAAAAGTCATATTTTATTAACACTTCCTAGTTGTGTGAACAAATCTCTTAGTGTCCCAATTCTAAAATGGGGATAATAATATTAATATTATCTATACATAATAATAATATCTATATTTCAGGGTTGATCAATTAGATGAGGATTCACTCTAAGTAAATATTTAAAACCATATGCAGTATTCAAAAAAAATTGATTCTAATTATTATATTTTAACACTTGAAATAAAAGTGTTCATTCTATGTTCATAAGAATAAAAAATTAAAAATCTTTTGGCTGGCTCAGAAACTACAATATACAGGTTGTATTATATTCCTATAACAACTTTCGGGCATCAGTACTTGATCATAGGTATAATCCATATGTATGTTCCAGGCTTCACCAGTCCATAGGTAACAGTGTTATCTCAAAGATTAACAACTGGCTTTTGATAGTGCATGGATCTTGCTTGTTTGACCCAGGATGTCCACTCCCACCCTTTCACATTTCTTCTAGGAGCCCCAGGCGTCAGGAAAATTTTTGCTTATGTTTTACTAACTAAGCTTCCTCATCAAGAGGCCTCATCAAGAGGCCTCACCAGGGCCCCATTCTGGAAGCCCCCAGGAGTGTCCACAGCTGTATGGCTCCCCAACTCTTGTCACCTTTGTTGCTTTGGTCAGTACCACCTGAGCCCAGCATCTTGGTTTGTTGTCTCCCTAATCCTCTCACATAGAACAGTATTACAGGCAATATCTCACAGATGCCAAAACAGGTTTAAAATCCCCCCTTTGAATCAACACTTCAACATTTTACCCTCAAGTGTGAACCATGGGCTTATTGCCCAGGAAGGAGAACCTTGATGCTTCCTGCAAAAGGAGCATTAAGATCCACATTGATTCTTTTGAACTCTTAGTGAGGCTATGGCTTGGTGGAGGGCTCTCCAAATAACAGTTAAAAAAAATATGTCAAGGAGTGTACTGAAAGACTGAGCAGCATTTCTCAAAGTTTTGTTTTTTGTTGTTTTTTATTTTGCGGTACGCGGGCTTCTCACTGCTGTGGCCTCTCCCCTTGCGGAGCACAGGCTCCGGACGTGCAGGCTCAGTGGCCATGGCTCATGGGCCCAGCCGCTCCGCGGCATGTGGGATCCTCCTGGACCGGGGCACGAACCCGTGTCCCCTGCATCGGCAGGCAGACTTTCAACCACTGCGCCACCAGGGAAGCCCTCTCAAAGTTTTGGTCTCAAGATGCCTTTTCACTGTTAAAGAATTATTGAGGATCTGAAAAAGCTTTTGATTACATGAGTTATTGCTATTTACTTAATAGAACTGAAAACTGAGAAAATATTTATTTAAAAATTCATTTTAATATGTCAATAATAAACCCATTACATGTTAACATAAATAACTGGGCCAGGACCAAGGGGAGTCACAGCCCCATCTCAGGGCCTCTCAGCGCTCACAGGAGCCCAGTGAGGTCTGATCAGCAGGGATGACTGCAGACCCCGACCAAATGAGGAAGGAACCACCACAGATACTAGCCAAAGGGCGGGACATGGCTGAGATTGGCAGCCAGAGGACAGTGGAAAGGCCTGCATGTGATTCCCCTTCCTCCCACCCCCGTAAAGCCCCTTAGACTCTGCTTCTCCACACGCCCAGTTGCCATCTTGGAGAGTGGTGGAAGAAATCAGACAGGTTGGACGTTTATGTAAAAAAAAACTAAGTGTGTTATTTGTATCTGGGAATCAGTTTCTGTTTTGTTATATTGTTCTTTTGTTTTGCTTTGTATATTCCACATACACATGAAAACAAACAGTATTTGTCTTCTTCTGTTTGACTTATTTCATTCACTAAGCATAATACCCAGAGGTGATGGGGCAAAATAGGTGAAGGGAATTAAGAGGTACAAACTATCAGTTATAAAATAAGTCACAGGGATGTAACGTACAGCACAGGGAATATAGTCAGTAACACTACAGTAACCCTGTATAATGTGTAATCTATAAAAATATTGAATCACTGAAACTAATATAACTTTGTGAGTCAACTACACTTCAGTAAAAAAAAAAAGGAGAAAAAAGAAAAAAAAAGGCTGTTACCTTTAAAAAATTCAAATTAATAGATTGACAGAAATTAGTGGATTATACTACTAAATATAGTTGTTTTTTCTTCCCCTGCTACCTTAATATGTTGGGACCTTATACATGAGCTCAGATAATCATAGAAACTATAAAAACACTATATTTCTTTGCCTCTTTGAGTGACTATGCTTACATTAGTAACTCCACCACAGCTCAAAACAATCCAAGAAGCCTGTAAGAGAAGAAAGACGTTGTACTACTAACTCTCTATTACCCTTGCCTCTCCCTGTGTCTCCATGTTCAATTCTCATTTCCTTTTAGCCCCAAACAAGATTCTCATGCATACTTTCTCTTGAATATAGAGCCTGCAAAGGTCTCTGATCTGTGAACTCTTGGTCAAACTTCTTGCGTTTGTAATAACTAGAATACACTACTTTGCTGTATTTATGTGTGCAGGTATAATTTTGTTACTACATTCTAGTCAAAAGCTTTGAATTGTCTGTGTTGTTAAGACTCTAAGACCAAAGCATTCTTATCAATGAAATTAGGAGTTTGGGTTTTCCCCCTGTTATTTTCCTTCTTTCTTTATAAATTTGCTGTTTGCTTGCAATAATGTGCCTGACTTGTGTGATGTCCTGGATTTCTGCTGTTATTCCCCCAGACCTGCTCTTCGTCCTGTTCACTGATCCCCCCACTCTGTGCTTCTGAGGGGATTTATTTGGAACAGAGCATTGGGCTACGTTGCTCACTGGTTCCCGTCCACTGAGTTTCACCATTGGGGTGCACTAGCTGGGTATCAGAGGGACAGTGAAAAGTGAGATTGGGGTATTTATTTCTCTGGTTCCTCATTCGCGGAGTTGCCAAGGGCAGGCTGCGTACGTTAATCTGAGGTCACAAGCTGTGTTGGCTGGCCCTCTGCTCACAGCCTTTCTTGGTTCCTGGTTCCTTTAGGCCTGGGGATGATAATGGCCATCTACTCCTACTAGCCCTGGGCCTGCACTCTCCCCGTGGCGTCCCTACATTCTGCCCACAGCTTTGTAAATAGTTTATTGAACATCCTCTCATCGCCTAGTGAGCCATCTGTTCCTACGAGAACTGTGACTAATATATGTGTGTTTAGCTCAGTTTTCTCAGTAGTAACAGAAGCCCATCTTATCATATAGACGGTGCATCTAGAACCCAAAATCTAAAGTGATTTATCAGTTAAGTGTATTGTTTGATTCTTGAATCTAGAGCTTGACTTTCCAGCTTCTTAAAACCAGTGAAGGGGGAAGCCTTTCAGACCACATTTTGGGAGCTTTTAAGTATTTGCTCAGTTTCTTCCTCCCCTCCCTCTCTCCCTCCCTCCCTTCCTCTTTCTATTATTTCCTTCCTCCTTTACTCCTTCCTTCCTTCCTTCTTTCCTTCCTTCTCTCCTTTCTTCCCTCTCAATGATGAGTTTCAATCTGGTAAACTCCGTCCCAACAATCTTGTGTAGACTGGAAATAGTAAAATGGCTTTGAGACAGTTAATGTCATAGAAGACTCTTTTTTTTCTCCTGAACCAAGATACAGCTTTTAAAACAGTTCTTTCTTATTTTGGATGATAGGAATTTAGTGGCTACGTTATTTGAAAGGTCAGACCCAATACAGGGTGGAAAGCTGATGAAAATAGCTCTTGAGTTAAATCTAGGTAAAACTGGTGGTGTAGAACTGTAATTGATAAGACTAGGGTTTTGGCTAGGAACATCTTAAGTTAACGGTCAGTTGAAGACAGTGAAACCCATCCGTGAGAATTTTGAATCTGAATTGACTCACAGCAGAGAAAGCATCAAATCAAGTTCATCATCCCTTAAAGAGCACACATTCGATTTCAGGCTAGTATTATAACTGAGACTTTGTAAAAGCGATCTTGAATATTAGATGAAGACGGCTGTCAAGATAACTGTGTATTCAATGGCACATCAAGGATTTTCCTATTGACAGGATAAAACACTGGGACCAAAGCAGCTGCTGGTGTGATAATGCTGCTTTACACGTGCTTGGAGTGATTCTGCCAACTGTGTTCTCATTTGCATTTTATTTCATAAAGGAATTCTTGTTTCTCTTAAGGAGTACAGTAAAAAATGTTCAAAATATAGAATCTTAATTTTTAATTTCTCTGTATATAAACATTGGATAATTAAAATACGGATCTCATCCATGAAGACTAGTTCAGGGCAAATAATTTAGTCAATCACCAAATTACCTAATAGTTGCCTTACTGTGGTTATTGAGAAATGTACATTAAACCTTAGGTTTCATTTCATATTTCCAATGTCAGTCTGAGGCATCTGCTTTCATGAAATTTGGATTTGAGCCCACTACCAGGTTTGAGAGAAGCCCCCCAATCACTGAGTCAGAGCTTTCCACATCCCCCAGACTGCCCTCATTTTCCACTTAGCAAAATCCTACCAATCTACCAATTGTTGAAACCAAACACAAATGACAACCTCTCAGGAAGCTTTACCAGTTCTCCCACATGCTAATGAATTGCCACTTTACATTTTTTTTTAATCACATAGTATCACATGTACCTTTACTTTACCTTTATTTCCTTCTAAGTTATAGTATAAGAATATTAAATGTGAGCTTTTTTTAAGGCAACTTCTTACTTAAAAAATCCAGTACTGGTACATTTTCTTGTGCTTAATCAAGATTGCTGAATAAATGAATTAGATTTAGTAAGTAATTCCTTTTTTTAATTCACATACTCCTAAGTACTGTGCTCAGTGATTGTTCCAGGCAAGTTACAGATAGATCATAAGAGCCTAGCATGTCACAAATAGAATAAAAAAGAAAGATGCTTTTCTCCTGACCTAACTTTAAAAGAGAAAGTGTTTTGAGACATCTATTAAAAAGAGTTTCCTTGGGCTTCCCTGGTGGCGCAGTGGTTGAGAGCCCGCCTGCAGATGCAGGGGACATGGGTTCATGCCCCGGTCCAGGAAGATCCCACATGCCGCGGAGCGGCTGGGCCCGTGAGCCATGGCCGCTGAGCCTGCGCGTCCGGAGCCTGTGCTCCGCAGCAGGAGAGGCCACAGCAGTGAGACGCCCGTGTACCGCAAAAAAAAAAAAAAAGAATTTCCCTTCCTTATTGGAAATATTTCAGTGAGGGTATGAGGAATTTTAAAAGTGATAGCCTCTGTCCATGCAAAGGAAGGATCTTTGAATTATATTTGTTTTCAACAGGTTTGGGGAACTGAAATTTGCTAATGATAATACAGAAAATTCTGACTAGCAGCACTTTCCTTGTTGGAAACCACTCTTTGGTGCAGGGTTTTCATGTACAGCATGCAAATGCATGTCATGTTCATAAATCCAATCACAAATGATGGTTTTATGACCAAACTGTATTTCTTCTAAACAAAGTGGCAGTAATATTTTTAAAAATCTGCAAGCCCTTTGAGAGTCTTCAAGAAGAATTTCATCATCTTTTCTCATTGAAGTGAAGATATTTATAACTGAGAGGATGCTATATTACCACTATAGGGAAGAATTGCATTCTCCATCTAAAATATAGCCACCAATAGTGTATATGTTTTGCATTTAGCATTCAAAATATATGGGGCACAAGATCTAAGTAGATGCAGTAGAATCTAGAAATTAGCCTAAGTCAGCTCTGGAGACCAGATTTAGGGAGGACTGTAAATCATACCCTAGGAATAGAACACTACTGTTCAGAATACTCTAAAATAGACCATGGCTCAAAACCCTTTTTCTAGTTGTTTGCTCTCTAGGTTTTATCAGACTCTCTCTGTGGTTTCATAGAGGTGAGCTACTCAGGTTTCAATGCTATTTTAGGATTTTTCTGAAACATTGAGTCTCAAAGATACAAAGTTCCCTGAGGGTCTATAGCTATATTTTCATAAAGGTTAAACTTAAAGACTAAAGAATATTCTTATCCGCAAGGCATTTACTTCTTCCCTTCCTACTTTCTTGTAGAAGATAAGCTTTTAATGGGTGTGTTTTTTTAAGTTCCATGAAAATCTATATTGCACATTTTCAGTACATAATTTCTAGGAATATTTATGCCATAATTTTGAAGAATTCCTAGTGATTTCAACACTTAGGCAAAGGGCACTGTGAAACAATATTTTGAAAGACATTTTCCTCAATTTATTTACCAGCGTCAACTGTGCCTTCCCCAGAGGCCTATGATTTGGATGAACCCTGTTGTAAACTTGGTAGTGCCTTGAAGCCTGCTTTCTGGGCTACAGTTGCAAAATAATAAAGATCATGAGAGAGTGAGCTGGGATGACAGTCCTGAGATTCACTTTAAGTTGAACCTTTCTCTCATAGATTCTGTGCTCTGCATCCTTTAGTCATAAGTGGAAGAAAGGTGTAAACTTCACATGCAAGGCAGATATTTGAATGGGTGAACCTACCTATCCATCTTTTGGAGCACTTACGTTCTGTGTTTAACTGCCATATTGGTGAGAATGTTCCATCATTCATTTGTTCAAAAGGTGCTTTCTGAGGATCAATTGTGGTCCTCTTATGCTCTGGTTGCTATGGTGAACAAGACAAGCCCCGGTCCTCATGGGGCTTACATCTAGTGGAGAAGAGAGGCAATACACATGGAAGCAAGCATATAATGTAATTCTAGAGAGTGATAAGTACCATGATGAAAAACAAATAGGTCAAGGCCTTATTTTCAGTAGGTGGTCATGGGACAATATATAACAGCTGATAATATATAGCATTTATGTGATGGTCATGTATTTTATTTGAGACCACTTCTTTAATTTAGGGTGTACAGGGAATACCATCTCAATGTTGAAGGGGTTTTTTGGTCTATTACACACATCTGCTTTGGTTTTTGTCAGGAAGTGCCCCTGGAGCACTTTATGTAAACTCTACATCCATGGCAGTTCTACAGCATCATTTAGGATGGTGTAATGTGTCAGGTAGCACAGCCCTGCAGTACAAACACCAATATCCTCCTTAGGCTGTTGATTCCATTTGTGAAATATAAATCTCTGAGCAAGTACTCCTGGCATCGGCTAGAAATATGCTTTCAAGGTCCTTGGTGAGAAATGTACCTTTCAAGGATTTTTGGAAAGATCAAGGAAGAATTCTTTCTCTTATACAATTAATAGATTCTTTTACAAGGCAGTGAGACAAAATGGCCAGAATTCTAGGAGGCAGAAATTATCCCAAGGGGTTTTCAAAAATATCCCTTTTGTTTGCTATTACAGATAAGGTTAAGCAGTAATTGAATAAGACTCACAGTGTGTTCTGTGATCTCTTGCTGAGGTCTCTTTGAATATCTCCTCATCCCTTTTGCCTCTATTTTAGGGAATACAGCAGGCACCACCTGATGACTGTTTCCCAAGGGACAGTCATCTGCAGCCCACATGGAGCAGAGCAACAGCATTCAATTACAACTAAGAAGAAATGTCCTTAGTCTTCAGTAGAAATAGTGTTGGTGTATAAGCATACATCATATATTCAGACAGAAAACAAGAGTTAGGAACTTTGCGGATCATCTCATGCTTCCTTTTCTTTCCCTTACTGCAACTCATTGTATAGTACCTTTTGGGATGAAATGGTCAAGACCTTGTACTAAGTTCAAAGGTCATTAGCGGTAGTTTACAGAGCTCATCTTTTCCTAGATGCAAGTATTCAAGATGTTTGGGCTGTAAGGCAGGACTTTTCGGTGGACTCCAGGATTAAGGCTCGGTGAGAGAACTTCTTACTGGTTTGTTTGGACTTCACAGATTTTCAGGACACAGCTGGCTGTTATTCTGAGCCTTTAGTCTTGTTTGTGAGCAGAAGGTCTCAAAGTATATCAGAATTTGAATTCTAAAAAGTAAAACGGCTGATACAACTTTTCAGCATCCCCCCAAACATTATTTAAATCTCTTTGTAGACCCAAGTGTTTAGAGTGGGGGTTATGGTCATATGCTTATTCCTAGCAGTACTGGTGTCAGTGGTGTCTTGGCTGTTGACATACATATTGTTTTCTCTTGTAATGATTTATTTGCCTTCATTGGAGAAAATCATTCTGGCTGTTTCTACCCGTACTCCATCAGCATCCTTGTAGGCTCAGAATAAGGTGAGATGAAAACATCAGAGAAAATAAGCCAGTGGCACCTCTGGGTACAAAACACTAGAATGTCGTCATGTGACTTAGGTCTCATATTGTTTTAAAGATATCCATTTTTCTCTATTGTACTTCTACAGTTTAAGTCATATTTCACTGAAAAGCTACTTATTCATATTACAACTGGGCTACTTGAACTTCGTAAGATTTTTCTCAAATCCAGGGAAATTTCTTGACAAACAAGTTGGAAAATAAAACAGCCTTTTACACAACAGTATACAGTACTGTTTCTTTTTCCTTTTCTTTTACCAGTAGAAGAATGTTGAAAGAAGCTTAGTATTTTGATGGGGGTTATCACAAAATGCCTTGAGATATGGTGCCACAACAAAAAATATATAATTTGGAAGTCCATCTATCAAATGTGAAAGTTTAACTTTTTGCTTTTTATACAAACATTCAGACTCTATGACAAATAAGATATAAAAATGGAGGACATATTCATTTGGGAAAATTTTTTAATCTTTCATAAAAGTAAATTGACATAACATGAAACTTACATGAGATGTTAAGTACGACTGTTGTATTTTTAAACTAATTTTAAAGTAGCTCATGAAAGAGAAATTTGTATATAAAATTTTTGCTCATTTGCAGATGAAATGAGCTAGAATGACATGAGGCAAAAATCAGAAGTACATCATGATCTCTAAATGAATTCACACTTATTAAAATATATTTTACATATGATTTTCAATAGTCTTCCTCTTCTTTCATTAAATTCTTTGAACCAAGAGAAAACTTTAAAACGTTGACAGGAACCCAGGGCTCAGGTTGGGTGGTAAAGCCATAAAAGAGTCTTGTGATTCAGCATCTGCCAACTTGCAGTTCTAAATTAGAGGCTGCAGCCAAAGGAACCCTGAGAACATTAGAATGCAGCATAAAGAAGTCTTTTTGGACTTATTTGGTGTATTAAAACTTCTCCATAGTTAATAAATAAATTCATGAAGTCAGAGAGGACACAGTATCTCAATGTGAAGAGTAGAGCAAAGATTCAACATTTCTGGGTCTAGTCACAGCCTCAATTAGCTCCAGGAGTCTTAGTTTAAGCAGCCTTCTTGAAGGTCATTTTCTACTGCTGACAATGGATAGGAGTCTGAATACTGAAGATTCAGCAGATACTGTATTTGGTATGTGCTAATTTACTGGAACTGTATGATCTGATCTCATCAAGAAACTTTTGGGTTTGTCACTACGCTGATTCTGATAAGCTCATTCCCTTCAGCAAGGCAAATGAGGAAGTCAGTTATGTAAGCAGAGATTCATTTTAGACTGACTCAGTTTTCTGAGATGAAGGGGAGGACTTCGAAGATGCAATTTCCACTGAATTTAACTTGCTGAATCAGACGCTAGTGAAACAATGACTGGCACATAGTAGGAACTCAAGTCAGCATTGTTGAAATGATATTCTTATGTTGAATCACCTTTAAATTTGTTTCCAGTTTATTTTAGTGGCTAAAAATGAAATCTGTGAAGTTGGTAAAATGTTAATTTTATCACTGTCTTCTTATCTATTTTGCATTTTCCCAGTTTGTGAAGTTGAAGAGAGGAAGTCAAAGGAGATGAAGCCTCAGTCTGCCAATTTTTTATTTGTTAGCAACCTGGATTCATGATTTAGTAGGGACTTGAGTTTTAAGCAGTTGTTTAAAAGATGTCTTGGGTTTATAGGTATATTGATTTTTGCAATCTCTGCTCTGTCAGCGCCTTAGATAACAGAGCATATATTTTGTTTGTGGTACTCTATTACTTTAATTCTGTTAAAATGGTTTGGGAATCTGTGTCATTTTTATTTGCTGGCATTTTTTTGAGTATTTGTTTATTTCCTTTTTTTAAAATTAAATTAAATTTAATTTAATTTTTAAAATTTTTTTCTGCGTTGGGTCTTCATTGCTGCTCGTGGGCTTTCTCTAGTTGTGGTGAGTGGGGGCTACTCTTCATTGCAGTGTGCGGGCTTCTCACTGCGGTGGGTTCTCTTGTTGTGGAGCACAGGCTCTAGGCGTGCAGGCTTCAGTAGTTGCAGCACATGGGCTCAGTAGTTGTGGTGCACGGGCTTCGTTGCTCTGTGGCATGTGGGATCTTCCCAGATCAGAGCTCAAAGCCGTGTCCCCTGCATTGGTAGGTGGATTCTTAGCCACTGTGCCACCAGGGAATTCCTTGTTTATTTCTTGCACTTCTTTTTCTAGTCTTTTACTATTGATTTATCTTATACTTTACATATGGGCCTGAAATATAAGTCAATTTCAAAATGTTATGATGAGATTTAAAAAAATCATGCAAAAAGAAAATACACTTCTATAGAGCTAGGATCAAATCTACTGTTTATAACCCTGAAGCACCTCTCAGTTCTTAGTCCACAGTTGCTAATGAATACATATGTAAATCAGCAAGCGCCAGCCATGGACCATGAGAATGACAGGTAACTAGTATGATAACTAATGGGGTCCTCTCATGATTAAATTATTCTATTATTTCCCATAGAAGACATCTTTATTTATTTATTTATTTTAAAATTTTTTATTTTATATTGGCATATAGTTGATTAACAATGTGTTAGTTTCAGATGTACAGCAAAGTGATTCAGTTATACATATACACGTGTCTATTCTTTTTCAAGTTCTTTTCCCATTTAGGTTATTACAGAATATTGAGAAGACATCTTTAAAGTGGAAGAAAAAATTTGGTCCTATGGACATTTTTTTATTGGGACCAATTCTCACACTCACAGCCAAAGGAAGATTTCCATCTAATTCTGTATGACAAAGGCAGACTACAGTCACCCAGGGGAAATGAGGCTTAGATCTACTTCTGTTTTCTACGTAAATAATTAACATAGTCACAAACACTTAGCTTTTTAAAACTCTAGTTCGCACACCAATGTAAAGGTAAATATGGAATAACACCTGTTTTCACGTAGGGAATCCTATGAAGATTTCCTAAATATCCTGAATATTCTGTCTTCAAAGCCTTACACTGTTAGAATTCATAGCAGCCATCGTTATTTACCATTTTAAGTAATTAAGTGTGTAACATCTGCATGACATCACCACAGAGTATAAAGATACTTCTGAAGTTTAAGCACTCACATTTTGTAATTTTAATTCAAGGAAATATGGAAGTATATTTGAGTGATCTCTGACCTCTAAGGAGTCACTGTGCAGACGGACTCTTAAGGAAAGGACTCCCACTAATCCCATCTGGTGCCAAGGATCATAAAGTTTCAAGCAGCTATTATGAGAATTCTTGGGGAATCTTTGAAAAGCTTCTTATCCCATGACAACTGTGTAGTTATTATCTGTCACTATATTAGATGTGAGATAGAAAACAGGAACTAGTGGTATGAAAAAATAAATAGAAAGGTCAGAATGTGTGTATTAAACTGTTTGGAAAGTGCATGAAGAAGTGAACATTCTGGAAATCACAGTCATTTCAGGAGCTAGCAGTTATGGTTAACCACGAAGCAGCTATGTCAATAATGCAGTGACACCACCACCACCATCACCACCAAGGAAGGTCATAACCCTTCAGGGACGTGACGAGGTGTTGAAATGTGTGTAGGTTGTTGATTGCACACTCCTGATAAGTCAGAAGGAGGCTGGAACTCTGGTTCTTTTGCCTGAATGAATCATCATCTTCTACACAGTGTTCTACCTAGATGGCATTAAAAATATAAGTAGATAGGTAGCTAGACAGATAGACAGACAGTAGATATGTGTTGAATATTAATTGTCTAGGTCAGGTTCACCTGGTTTCTTTGTGCAATAAAATTTTGATCTGTAGAAAAACATCCTGACATTTTCCTTGGGTGGGTAACAGAAAAGACTGTGTTTGAATAGTCCCTAGAGGTGAATAAATAGTTTCTGTCAAGGGTGTACTTGATTTAGGAAAACTGTATTTTTCCTTCTTACCTCCATAGATAAAAATACCATTGAAGAAAAATGATTTGAGAAAGTTAAAATTATACTAGCTTGCTTTCTAAATGGTCTTCATTCACTACACAATTCTAATTTTACTTTCTCTTGGAAGGCCTGATTTAATAATCCAGTTTCTTCCAAAACAGACAGAAGACCAAAGGAAATATATTTAGGAAATCACGTGACAGTTGCACTTTTTATTAATAGTGAAAAAAATATTAAGGGAGAGAAACGGAAGAATTCATCTTCAGCAAAATCTGTTCCCAAATTATGCTTAGCTAATGTACCTGCGTCAAAGAGAGTGGAGAACTTTCTTTGTGTTCTTATACTTAGTGGTTAGAATGCATCTTAAACAAGGAATTTGAAATAAAACCACCACTTATAATTTAAGTTCCTTCAAAAAAGAGTTTTAGTGGTAGGCAAAAATTATGTCCAATAGAAAAAGGAAAAAAGCAAGTACACTCAATGCAAGAATAAAATTGTAATATAAATCAAGAAAGACTCCCTTGCATACACAGAAGGAGAAACAAGCACTTGTTTTACATTATGGTTTGGTATATTTAGGCTTCCTAAATAACAATATTTACAGAAGAATTTTTAAATAAAAAGATTTCTTCCTTACCATCAAAAATGTTTATTAACCCTTCTCAATATAATAATCTATGTCAGGAATTTTTCCTGCTCTGTAGTTAATAACCCAAGATAGAATTGATTTGAACGTACTCACTACAGACTCTACAAGTTAGGCCAGTAAAACAATGAAAATAGCAAAAGGTGTGTCAGTAAAGAAACAGCAAGATAGTAAGTCATTGAAAGTTTTCCTGTTGGCACAGAATAATAATACTAAGAGGGATTTGTTACCTCTTTTTCAATTAAGGTGGGCTTCATGGAAGAAGCCAACATCAGCAACATCTTCTGTCAAGAAGTGATAAATGCCTTCCAACATAGAAGAAACCTAGCAATTGAATTTTTTTGTGTGTTTATCTTTTTACAGATTTGTCTCATTATAATTATCTAAAAATTTATCTTTTCCATACCCTGACCTGACAATTTTAGAAAATAAGTCTGTGGTCCATTATCCTAGCCACTCCCCACAGTACCTTTAGTTTGATGTTTTCCCCCAAGTTGTACCTAAGTGTGTTTATTACCCATTTTCCATGCTCAATCAAGTGCAAAAGTAATAATAACAGAAACAACAGTCACCACAATATCAGAAACAGATTTGACTAGCACTTAAATTATAAACCATTTCTCCATAATCTATTTCACTTGTCTTCACAAAACCTTGTGAAATTGGGCTAGTATTGCTACTTCTTTTTTAAACTATGGGATCAAGACTGAGAAAGGTCAAATGGTGTTCACCAAGGCCATATGATTAGTCAATTAGGAGATGGGAGCTGAAGTTCCTAGTTAGTTCTTCAAAGAGAGGGTGAATCAGAGACAGTCCTGGAGTGGGCTAGACCTGGTGTGAGTGCTGGGTTTGCCACCATCCCTTGAGCTCTGCACATACCCATCCTTGACTGAAATGATGGTTGAGTTGCTGGAGGTTCAGGGCATGGCATTGAGAGAATTCAGCAGCATTGAGGCTCCTTAATGTAATTTATTATACTGTCATGTACCTAAATCACCTAGACTAATTATAAGGATTAATTTGGAGAGTATTGCAATGCAGAGTTTGTATTAACTGATTTGTATAAATATATCATGTTTATTGATATACACTTTTTTTGCCCTGTGAATTAATCTTTTCATAGATATTCCTGAATTTCAAGAATACATAGATTCACCCCAAAGTATTCTAGACTGATATGCTAGTGTGATCCTAGATCCAGCCTCAACAGAAGCAAAAATTACTGTCTTAAGTCGAGAGTTTAGGGTGTTTACTAGGACATGACTATACACGGGTAAAATGAAATGGACAATGAAAATTGAAATTTCATCTGGGTAGACTACTAATCAGGCTCATCCCTATTTAGCAGGTTCTCCCCTACTCAGAAAAAATTACCTAACACCTATATCTCTACTCTCTTACATTTTCAGCTTGTCCATGCATCATGTATTTCATTCACACATGTATTTATTTACATATACAAATCCTTTCTATATTACTACTTTAAAATATTTTCCTCAATGGTCCACTGCTTCCCTTTTATAATACGTTTTTGTTCCCATTTTTTTCTTATTGAATATGCTATTTATAAATTAAACTCTCCCTTTCACCTCTTTGATATTGTAGAGTTTGAGATATTCTTGAATAATTGAGGTACTTCACTCCTCAACATGGCTGTCATTGAGGATTGTCTTATTTTATATTAACTTCTTGAATTTTAGTTGATCATTTTCTCTTCCAACAAATTGTTACAAAATATAAACATTTTCCATGATTTTAAGTAACCTTTCAGTTTAGGGTTTATAATAGTAACAGTAGAATATTCCTTTAATCCATTACATTGTAGAAAGTAGTTGCTAGTGGTATAAACTGTAAAGTAAGCACTGTTATCTGCATTCATTTTAAGAATTACTTGGTAAGCGCAAAGCAATTAAGCAATAAGACATGACAGGCATTGCATTTGGGGGGAATTATTATACTTCTCAGATGTCTTGAGAGGTTCAGGCCAAAGGCTGAGTGGCTTCAACCACCCAAGTAGTATAATAAACCCTCAAGAACTGCACCACCTGTCATATCTTATTGCTATTATGAAATGGAAATCAGGAAACTAAAACAGGGGGAAAAGGTTAGATCTGTGCCCTTGCTGGGGATTACTTACATACCTATGACATCACTGACAGTTCTATCTGTGTCCAGAGAATTCTAAAGCCATTGCATAATTATTGTACAAACAACACGACTCATTTAAAACTGCTGCTTCAGCATTCTACAATGCCAACTATGTCATCTACCAGTCCCCCAATGTCCTCTTTTCGCAGAAATCATATTGGTGTTCTTAATCCCAAGCTTTCCCCTTTCACTGATCATACAGCTTCAGAAGCAGGGGAGGGTGAGGGAGAGGAGGTGGAGATTGTTATGTAGAAATAGTCTTGCCCCGTAGAGGATTGGAGCCATTTGGTTCCTTGTATGCCTTGCAACACCCCAAGGTCATTATCTCATGATAATCACATCTCCTGGAGTTGCCTTCTTGCTTAAGTGTAACACTAAATTTTAATTACAATGAAATAGAGCTCTTCTGGTAGTTTATACAACATCTTGTGTTCTCATTGCCAGATGGAAATAAGGCAGAGCTTTTACTGCAATCGTATGTGGTGGTCCTAGGCTCCCATGCAATAAACACATATTGTTGGTTTGTTGAGAAAAGCACTTTGCTTCACAGAACTATCTACTTTCTTTTGGAGTATTTCGAGTCGACAATTTATGGAAAAGATTTCCGCTTTGTTAAAAAATACTGAAACACGATAACATTCTTCCCACCTCAATTTGACTGTAATGGGTAAATTTAATAAGAAAATAAAAATAGAGTGTTGCCCACTGATAGAAGAGACAGATTGTTTCACATGTAGGATTTTATTTTCACAGTTTCTCTTTAGCTTTTTGTGTTATTTTGACACTCACACCTGAATGTACGTTTTTTAACATTATATTTTCTCATGGATTTACTACATTTTCCCAAGTGAGTACCATGAATATTTTTGTTCTAGCATTTGGGCAGCTTCTTGGGCTTTCCTATCATTCTGACTGTTGGTAAAGAAACAATTGTTCAAGACACTTGTTGAAGAGTGGCAAGGCAGACTTCATTCAATGGGTGGCGCGTCACCATAGGTGTAACAACCACTGCGACAGGATTCTGCAGTAGAGGAGAGAGACTGGATTCAACTCTGAACACAATAAGGAAAAGTGGGAATTTCTAGCCAAGGAGCAGGGAGGGGGGTCAGTGGGCAGAAAATTACTAAGAGGAAACAGGAAAACCGGGGATTCTGGCTGACTTGTTAAACCTGTCGGGATTCTTGCTGAAGGCAAGTCGGTGTGATCAGCCATCATCTGGGAATGCTGGAGGATGAGGAACTTGACTAGATATCAAGGGTAATCAGATGTGGAGGATGAGAGATTCTGGCTAAACTGCCATAGCAGAATTCTTAAGAAAACTTGACAAAGCAGAGACAAAAAAGGGAGGTGCAAAATTTGAGGACTAGTTGAAAAAATTGCTCAGAGGAGTCTAATTAGAGTCTGGGCAAGGAGAAAGTTTTTGTCACTGCTTTAGAACCAGTGTTTGCTTGTCAGATAGATGCACAGACCTTAGAAAAACTTTGAACCAAGCCTGAGCACTTAGTGGTAGGGGAGGAGGTGGTGATCCAACTATTAAAGATATAATTAAAAAAATGAAAAAATATAAAGTGCAAATAAATGATCTTAAGAATATTTTTCTATTCTTATGGATTTGTGACAAAAATCTAAGTAAAAAAGCATGCTTGCAGATGCTTACAGGCAAAAGCAAACTCATAATAAGTCTCCTAACTACCCCATCCTTCCGTGTTGCTGCTCTAAGCCACTCCTGTATTAAAATTCCAGGGTTTGTACTTCATGGACACTGGAGACTATAAAATTCCTCTCTCCCTTGTTCATGCTATTCCATCTACTCAGGCCTCTTGTTATTCTTCCTGGACATCAGGTTTACCTTCCTTAGGGCCTTGCCTGGAATGCTTTTCCCTCAGATGCCTGGCAAATCTCTCACCAACTTCAAACCTTTGCTTACGAGTCATTCTCTCAAGGAGATGCATGATGATCCCTCTATTTAAAATTGTAACCTGCCCCCTGCCTTACTCCTGGATCACCCTTATCTTGCACTGCTTTTCCTTTCTTCCATGACATTTATCATCCTCTTAACTACTGGTGAATCTCAAGTGTCTAGGACAGTGCTTTGGTACATAGTAAGTGCTCAGTTAAAATCTTTTGAATGAATGAATGAGTGAGTGACTAATGAAAGTAGAAGTAGAATGCCCCAGAGCTTTTGGCAGTCCCTAAGACTTTAAAGTAGGACCTAGGCTGGGCTTTTCACTACAGAGGCTTGTCTTAAACAATATATGGAAAAAGTTAAGTACAATTCCAGCTCCTTACTTTGAAATACAAAGAGCTCTGGCAAGCAGAATTAGGGGGTTTGGCCTTTCCTTTGGTAAAGTTTCTTCAGAAAGAGGACCAATCACTATGCCCTTAATATTTGTTTGTCACAAAATACCTAAAAATATCCAATATCATATCTGTAATGTTGTTTCAGATTCAATTGTTTAAGTGTATATTGTCTTACCCACTTTTCCTGAATGCTGGTTATTTTCTCAGATCCCCTTGCACAGGTGAAAACATGCTACCTCGTCTACCAATTTATGTTTTCATTTGTAATATTATAAGCAATTCTGTCAATTTATAATAATTCCCTTGCCTGCTAATCCACAATCGAGTGATGTTATTCTACTAAATTATTCACTTCAGATGTTGAAGACGGGTCTAGCCACCCAAATATTTATTAAACTGCCAGTCTGGAAAACACCACCTTTTTCCAAAGGTTAAAAACCATTTTATTTTTAGATTACAGTGTGAATAAAATATTAACAATAAGTAATTATTTCTGAAAACAATGATTTTAAAAATTAGTTCAATAGTTTAAAACAAATTAAAGAGGCTACGTACATGTTGTGTGAACATCCAGTTCCACCCCCTTGAAGGAGGAATTTCAATAGTTTCATCAATGCTGTGCTCTTCACAAAACTCTGTCTTGGAATGCTCAGGACTGTGCATTTTTATTTTACAGTACATATGAATATGAGTGAAACTGTGATTTTATATGTCAGTGTTCTATGCTCAGTGGGTTTTTAAAAAATTATTGTTATTGTCTTCCAGGACAATTCAGTAATACTTACTGCAAGGATAATTTACAAAGTTTCCAAGATATGGGCCTGGTTTTAAATTTTTTTAACATCATACAGTGTGTATGTGTATATATGTGTATATATATATATATATATGTATTTATTTATTTATTTATTTATTTATTTATTTATTTATTTATTTTTTGGCTGCATGTGGCTTGTGGGAACTTAGTTCCCTGACCAGGGATGGAACCTGCGCCCTCGGCAGTGAAAGCATGGAGTCCTAACCACTGGACCTCCAAGGAATTCCCGCAATATATACAGTACATATTTTTAAAAATCCTTTTTTACTTTTGGATTTTTCCCTCTCAGTCTATTGTTTTAGTGCTTCCAAATTGGATTTAATCTTATCAAATGCCATTAAAGACTGCTTAAAAATTTTAATGGCTTTAGAATAAAATCCAGACTCTTCCCAGGCCTGTAAGCCCTGATGTAGTTCAGCTGATTCTCTCATTTCATTTCATACACACTGTCTTAGTCATTAAGTCCTCTGTTACGATGGCTTTTTCTAAATTTCTAAGTTTCTAGAACCCTCCAAGCACTTGCCTTTCTCTCTGTAGGAAACACCTTTCTCCTGGTTTTCGAATAATCAGCCAACACCTTCGCCTTCTAAGTCTTAACTTCAATATCACCGTCTCAGAGAATCCTGCCCTAACCAGTCTGTTTTATCACAGCACCTGCTTTATTTTAGGCACTGCATATTACGACCTGTAATTGTTTTGTATTTAATTTTTGTTCATTGTTTTCATCTCTTATCATAATGTAAGCTCCTTGAAGGTAGGGCTCTTTTCTGTCTTTTTCACCATTGTTTCTCCAGTAGCTCATACACACCAGGAATTCAGTATTTATTGAATGAATAAATAAATAAATGAATGAATAACAGGATTAAAAGTTGCAGTAGATTTAATAAATGTATACCAATTGTTGTGAAATTTCCTTATAGCTCACTAATAGAATTTTTTTTTTCTCCCTCTAGGACCATTGTTTGGATTAAAAGCTAGACAAAGGCAGGATAGCTTCATAATAAATATCTGTTGAAAACAGGGGTTTAAGATTCGGTAGGAATTTTTGTTGGAACTGTTTCACACACCCCTGGCAACCACATTCTTCCTTACCTCATCCCACGTAGTAGGGTTAGAATTTGTGCTTTTATTTTTAGTATTTTTGGCCATGCCACACAGCATGTGGGATCTTAGTTCCCCGATCAGGAATCGAACCTGAACCTCCCGCATTGGAAGCGTGGAGGGACCGCCAGGGCAGTCCCAGAATTTGTGCTTCTAAATGCTCTATATTGATTTCACTGATAATCATATTTTGACATGTTTTAATTTAGATAAGTTAAGGCCAATGGAAGAATTTAAAGGATGTTTTAAGAAACTGTCTCTCGGCTATTTTTTCAATCAGTGCACAGTAGGCTCTATGCAAAGAAATCCTTCGGACACTTTAGTTGTAGTGAGAAATCATTTTGGTTTTTGCCCAGCTTGAAAGTTCTTAATATTTTCTTTAAAGCTGTCATTTATACCATGAGAACCCAAATTACCACGCTGACACTATGAAATTTGATCAACATTTTATGTTTTCTAATTGACCATATGAAATAATACAGGGCATATAGGTTGCCTCAAATTTATTATTTCATCCTTGGTAGTTCAATATCAACTAAACTTGATTCTCTCCCTCGGCATGACCAAGTGAAAACATAAAGAAAGCATGCAACATCATTTAGTAATTGTCTGGAAACAGGAAGCCAAACTATTATCTATAGCACAGGGCGATCTCATTGTGGAAATTTCACCCTGGCTGTAACCTTTTATCTTGTTCTGCTCCTACACCCGGGTCATATTATGCACTGCTTTGTGCTAGTTTGACAAGAACTAATGTGGATGCTTAAATATTTTAAAGGCTGAACGCTTCAGAATGATAAAATACGGAGCTGATCAACCCTTCCTGTTGCGTTTGTGGTTAATGATAAAGATAAAGTAATTTAATACTTTTTTTTTTTTGGTCTATATGTAGTTTCAACAACAAACATTAAAGTTCCTTGAAAGAAAAATCTTAAATAAGGCCATGCAATGACATTTTTTAACTACAGTTGCTTTTTATTCAGCCATAAAATCTATCTTTCATAAAGAAACCCACTTACATGTCTTACTTCAGTGAAGGTTATTTGTAGACTGAAGGTCTTTTCTTGTCAAGATATGATGAATACCATGTGTGAAGACAGAAGAGCATCAGACCTGTATTAGCTGGAAAACCCACTGATCTGTGAATAACCTAAAAAAGAAAACCTGAAGATTAGCAATGTCGCTTTTAAGAATGATCCATCAAATTCAACAAGCAGATTCACAGAGATGAATCATCTGGTTCCTTTTATACCTACTATACAGTAAAGGTTATTTCCTTTCCCTACAAATAGAAGTTTGAAAATAAAGGGAGACTTTTGAACATCTGTTGGTATAAGTCAATAATCTTAAGGTGTTTCTGATTGTTAGACGTAAATCTTTACTAATGACTATTAAAATGGTATAGTCAATTATTTTTTCTTTCAGTATTAGGTTCACTATTTCAGGGAATCATTCTTTATTCTTTTGTGAGTGTGTTGCAAGGAGGCAAAATTCTCAATACCTCCTCAAATTTTTCACACCCAACTTTAATTTTATGGCAAGTTGAAATATCTGTTAGAAATATTTTTAGGAGTTTCCTACATAGTTTGCATAGATAAGTAAAAATAATTGGATGTTACTCTTTTGGATGTTATGTTGGTTGATTAAAAGAATTAAAAGATTCAAAGCATATAAAAATCATTACATGGATGTCTAGTTTTGTTAAAAATAAATGATTTATTTTATAATTTTTAAAATCTCAAAATAGTTTCAAAGGTATGGGTTTAAAATGCACATTTTACAGTATAATTTTTCTCAGTTTTAGTGTTTTGCTAGTGTTTTCATTTACTTCTTTTTATATTGAACTTTAATGGACAGAAGGACTTAAAAATAGAAAGTACTAAAAAGGAATCACCTAACAATTTTTCAAATTCCTTTCATGTCAGTGTTTTCAGCAAATAAGTCAATATAATTTAAAAGAAATTTATTTTTTATCAAGATATGTTGATATTAGACAGCAAAAAGAAATAATTACATTGCAGTACAGCCACAGAAACTGAAATTTTTTGGCCTTACTTCTTAAAAAAGATTTCTGACAAAATATCTTCAGTAATGCAATTTAATCATTGGGTGATTTTGTTGTTGTTTTTGTTAAGTTAGCCATAATTTAGATTTAAATTTATTTTCTTTAAAAATATAGATATTATTTTGGGAGGATGTCTTTTGGTGAAATTTTAACTGTGCCTATTTAGATAATTAATTTCCAACATTCCCAACATAATGAAAAATAATTTTTATAGTGATTGAATTACAAACTTTCTCTGTGTTTAAGCAATTAATAATCATTTGTGCTTTGATATTAAATATTCTGTAATGTTATTTATAACCATTTTCATTATGTAACTTAAATAGGAAAATAGAAACACCATTTCTTAAAGAGTGAGTTGTAGTTTCATGAATGAGAAGTTTGCTGTCAGAAAAATTTTAATGTTTGAAATCACTCAAAGGCATTTGAAGATTTCATTTCCAATCAGATTTTCTTAGAGGAATGAAGAAATAAGGAAGAGCTAAAAATCTTTATCCAAGGACCTAAATGGATCTTGTTTTATGTGAAATTCTAGGGCATGTGTTATAGAACTACATTTTTTTCCCTAAAAGTAAGATATTAACTATTTTAGAAAACACATTAAGCTCTGAACTTTTACAGAATTCTAATTTTTATGATTTTTCTAAAATTGTGAATGGCAGTCTCAGTTCAAAATGAGTAAGAAATGAAAACTCCTCTGATTATTAGAAGCTTAAACACTGCAAGAGGCCTTGAAGCTTTCAGCCCACCTGCTAGAACAGCCATAAATCATAGATGAACACAGGAGAAAGCTCCGTCAGTGATGTTTAGATATAAGGCTGCAGCAAAGTGAAAAACACGGAGTTTTAGAATTTAGCACCTAAGGCCCAGCTAAATATTATTGATTTTAACTTGAGCTGAAATAGTCACCCGCTCAATTTAATAATCCTTTCTGTGGATGATAAAACAAATTTTAACTAAATAAACCATGACTTTAAAGAGATGTGGCATTTATGATAGACAAAGAGGGAAACAATTTAATTAAGCGATAATGTTCATGGTGCTGCAGCAATAAACAACATATGTAGTTGATTAAATGCAGGAGGGAGTTCAGGGTGAAATCCTCCTTTTCGAAATAGCTGTCTGCAGATCGTCTCCATCCTCTGTTTTGGTGGTGTAAGATGTGACGCCAGGAGAACCCCAGTCATTGCCTTTTGTTCACATTTCTCCTCCTCTGCTGTGCTTTGTGGCTATGTTAAGTCATTGGCTGGACTTCAGACAGAGTTTTAGACTAGAAAATG
The DNA here is from genome assembly GCF_937001465.1 of Orcinus orca. Lineage (NCBI taxonomy): Eukaryota > Metazoa > Chordata > Mammalia > Artiodactyla > Delphinidae > Orcinus > Orcinus orca. Next base: position 32,812,722 of record NC_064576.1, read on the forward strand.
GCCCTTCCTTTTCATTCAAAACTGAAAATTCATACTTCTTTTCCTCTTAGTAAAGTCTACTGATTTTTTGGGGGGAGCCACTGACTTCACACAACATTGTCAGTGACTACTGGGGAATTGATTTTTTATCCCTCAGATTATTTTTATTCTACTTTATTTATGATGCTCCAAAAATAGGGGTGTGCTTTCCAAAAAGCAACTTGAGTAATCTGGAGTAGGTTCTAGTATGGATGTGTATCATTAAATGAATTCAGTTTCAGAAAGAAAGCTAGACCTTGGGCAAGTCCAGAAGGCAAGAAGAGAAACAAAAGAAATCAGATGAATTTAACATTAAGATACTATGGTCTGATGTAGTTGCAGAATGTTACAGCAATTAGAAAAAACTCTTTTTGTTTTTTCAAAAATCTCCCTTTAAATTTTGCTTCTGGAAATTTGGAGATATTAGGTTGCAGATGAATATTTCATGATTAAATTTTTTGTTAAAAATGTATATGTCCTGGTTCACATATATGTGTGTATAAGTTTAGGATTGGATTAATGGTAATTTTTTTTTACATATGTGTGTTTTTCTATAATATTTTCAAATAATAAAATGAATACTTTATTATAAAACAAAAATAAAATAACAAATAAAGAAATTTTTTAAACCCACACAAAGAAAAATCTTTTTGGTTCTTGCCACTGCAAACCACCACTAAAGTGTATAAAATGTGAATTTATTTTTGTGAAAATATACTTAAATAAGAGTTAAAAATTTTTTTAAATTGAAAGTGTTTAATGTATTTTTAAAAACTTCTTCTAGCTATTTAAAATTGATTAAAATTAAAAATAAGAATACAAATTATTAAGGGATCAAAAGTATATAAACAAAGCTGAAATTTTCGATTTAATATTTTTAAAAATTGGTTTAAATCTTATAATTGATACTTTTGTTCAAATAAAATAATTCCCAATTGTAGTGTTCATGACCATCTAATCCAGTGTAAATAGTTGGTATTTAGTGCAAGTGCCATCTAGATATACATCTATACAAATTTAAAGATAATATAAATTTCTTAATATGGCAAAAATATTTCAACTGCCATGTGCCAACTATTGCAAATACAACACTAATTCATGGAAGTCATTAACTTTAATACAAAGAGAAACAAGAAAATGGCTGATGGGCACTGCTAGGAAACAATACTTCTCATGCAAGGATCTAGTATATTCATATTCTCTGAGAGGAAGAATTTATATTAATTAGTGTGCTTTCTCTGTAACTTAAGTGCTTCTGTTGCAGGTTGCAGCACAACCTACAAAGCTCAGGGCATTGTAACACAGTTGTCTTGTTTTGAAGACATTGGGCAGAGAGACACAATGGAGCGTTTCTGTATTAGGTACAAAGCAGATGTTTAAGACTATGAGTTGTGCTGTGCCAATGCTAAGTGATGGATCTGCGTGATCGTTATCATGCCCAGGTGTTTTTTTTAATACATTTAATTTTGCATGTGTGTTTGTGGTATGCAAGACCCCATAAAACATGAGGTCCACCCAGGGCAGAGGTCCCTCTTACTTGGATCTAACAGAAGTACTGTCTTTTATTTCAAATCTGTTAATGTTTACTGAGCGTGGTGCTACAGAAAATAACTAAGAATATATTTCAAATTATGCTTCTATTGAACAGATTTTTAACATCCTAGGAATAATGTGAAGTAAGAAGTAAGCACTCACATAAATTGCACCAGTAGAAAGTAGACTGGAAACGGAGCCACACTGTCGATCCGAAGATGAATTCCAGTTGGGGATATCGTGGACTAAGTTTCATTTGAAACGGACTTTGAAGAACTGGTAGGATTTAAATAAATAAGGTGAAGAAGGCATTCTAGGAATAGCTATCTGCTTTTGAAAGGATAAAGGGAGCTAACTATACAGTATGGATTTAGGGGATGGTGGATGGACCAGCACATTAGGCTGAAGAATTTGTATTTTATTCTATATGCTGTGAGAAATATAGTGGGTTTTTGAGCAGAGGTATGGTATAATCACTTGAGTAATTTAGGTATATACTTAATTGAAACATTCCTGCTTGTTTAAATAATACCCATCTAGTGATGGGCTTGTCAAAGCACAGAATATGGATGGATTTGGAGGAAATTAAATATTTAGTGGCCTCAAGTTCTTGTCTAACGCCATACTCATTTAAGTATAGGCATTTCCCAGAACAAAAGATGGAGTATAAAAGCCAGGTATTTTATTCCTTAATTGCTGTGAAGCTAGTCTCCAGTTAAAGCTCTGAGCTTTAGCTGATGTAAGAGTGTTTCAGCAAAAGTTAAATTTAATAGAATGCATTAATTCTTCCCCATAACAACCAGAACCTAGCACAAATTTTAGAATGCATTTACAGCATGTTAAAAGGGCAGACATTTATAAGGATATAACAAACTACCTTGCTAAGTTTTAGCTAGAATATAGGAATATAGGCTACTGTACTGTAAAATAATTGACTTCATAGCTCTTTTCAAGAAATAAATGGCATATGCATTTATGAAGTAACCAATTTTATGGAGAAAATTTCAAAAAGCATTGGCTATTGGGAATTGAGTCATTTTTAGGATTTTAGTCTTTAACAAGTTTTATTTTTCAAGTGAGGAACGGAAGATCGAATCCTGGCAAGAACTATTTTTTTTTCCTGCTAGGAGAAGCATTAAATACCGGGGTAAAGTGATTAGGTGATAAACATCGGCAGAAAAATAACCATAAAGGTCTAAATAGCACAAAATAAGAAACTGGACGAACTCAGGTAAAAGAATATGAGTTATATTTTTGCTGGTTTGTTTTTCATTGAGACCTGGTTGTTTTCTTTCTGTGTTCAAGAAATACCTAGAAAGTCACCAAACGTTTGTCATTCTTCCAATTTACCTTCAATATTGCAAATTAGCTATCTGGTTTATTCTTTTCAGGTAAACTACCACTCAGAGTGTTTACAAGTTCAGTTTCAAGGAGTTTGGAGACAGAGTAGTCTCAGATGGGAATGAGAGACACTGGAAATAAGCAGCTTTAAGACATTGGGATTAAGAGACATTTCTATGTCAGTAGTCTCCGCAAACCCACAGAAGTCACTTTGTTTTGCATTGAAAATAAGATCTTTTCTCCAACATCTGTGAGAAGGAAAATTCTCATATGGAGTGTGGATCCAGCCATGAGTTTAATCTTGTATGTGGATTGAAAAGGATTTAGTAGGGACATCTGTGATGTATCTTGGGTAGAAACATATGGCAATAATAAATATTATTATACAGTGTATAATCATACTTTAATATAATTTTAGTAATCTGCTTTCCTTATCCAATATTTGCTCTGCCCCTTATTTTTCTTTAAAAAGATTAATTTTCTTAATTGCTTATTGCTGTGGTATTTAGTCCTTGTCATAGCTTTTTAACTAGAGTATATAAAACCATATTGCATTTAGAACCAGGAAATATTAAATGAGATCCAGACCTCAGCAAATCAGAAGACTAATTAGGAATTTATCTAATTCTATGAAGAAAAACAACATCTCATTTTTATCGTTCTCATTAAATGAATAATTCTTTAAAGAAGCTTTCATTTTAAGGCATTCGTAAACACAGAAATAGTGGAATTTTAAGCAAAGCAGTGATTGCATTGATTATCTTAAGTTTCTCAAATTCCTGTCTAAATAAAAATTCAAAAATTATTTTACAAGTAGTCTAGATAAAATAATTACATCATATAAAGAAGAAATGTATGACTATGGGAATATACTGCTTCATCTTGGATATGGGTGTTACCAGAAAACATACAAAATCTATTTTGTGTAACATAACCTAACTAGAACAAAACCTACATAATGCATTAAATGAGTGGTTAATATCAAAGCCCCATTTATAACAAGAACTATATTATAAACCAATAAACCCTAATTTATAAGTCAATTTATATAATCACTGGCTATGTACAAATGATATAAGAACATATATCCTGGTTCTTATTGTGTTCTAGTAGTACATGATCATATGGACATGCATTATATACATATGAAACTCCAAATAGTAGGGCAAACAGAGTTTAAACCAGATTGAAAAAGACAAAGGGCTGATATGAGACTGTGCTGCTCTGTCATCAGAGATCTTAAAAAGTAATTGAAAACATTCACCTTGTCCTGCTACCTTTGAGGTATACTTGCAGATTATATAGCCATCACTGACGCATGAAACCGAAGTATGAAAGCCCAACATATGCCTTTGTTAGAAGGTGTTAACAGTTTAGCATAAAATCTCATGGTGAGTCAAATAAGTCTCTGGTTCTGAAGCATGGCTTTGCTCTCTGTGTTACCCTGCTGTTTTCTTAGTGGTGTTACCAAAAATCTCTATATTGATTGAGAAGGTTCCATAAAGTTTGAATGTATATGATCTCCCAGCCTTAGGTCACTGATATTTCTCACTCCTAACTCTAAGATACAAAAATACCATAAAAACAGCAGAGTGGGAGATCATAGTTATAGTAGGAGAAAAGAGTAGCTTCTGAAAAAGTTTATGCAACAAAGTTTAAACATTAATTCATTGACTGATTAATTAGTAGTAATAGAGATAGAGTGATCAGTCAGCATCCAATGGACAATGTCATGGTGGTTTCCTCTACATGATCGTGATTGTTTCCTCCTTGAATTTTTATTCATTTTTCTAACACACAAACCACATGAGTTTTAAACATATTATTCTTTAATGACGCATCTGAGGGATTAGAGCCCTTTTACTCTATGGTATTTGTCTGGTATGCTGGCAGTTTACTGAACTGCTATTTTTCTCTTGTAATATATCTAGTCTTTCTTCTGTTTTTTATTTTTCTTTTCTATTCTGGAAGCTTCATAAGGACAGAAAAAAAATTCCTCTATCTAACACCAGAGAAAATGTTGAATAAATAATTTCATTTTATCTCAAAATAATTTTGAGATAAATTCTCACTGTCATTCAATGATGACTATTTGTGATATAGCCCTGAAAGAATATTTATATCCTTTTCTGGAAAATATATATGCTGCTTTATATATATATATATTTTTAATATATAGATATGTTTTATATATATAAGTAAAGTATACTTTATGCTATTTTAGAGGGATTTTTCTATCATTTAACAACTCTATCAGAAAATCATCACAGTTAATAAAAAAATCATATTTTAATCTTATTTTTCCTCTTCTTTCTTTCCTTTTTCCTTCCTTCCTACCTTATTTTTGCTCATTTGTGTTAGAAAGAGAAGTCATATTTTCACTTTTCTATGTGAAAACTTTTGAATTAATATAGGTATTTCTTTTGGGGATCTAAATGAATAATTCTGTGAAATATAGACTAAAGAACTCTGTTGGGATTTTCGATTTCTCTGTTGGAGATCTCCTAAGATCCTCAAGAAGCAGAAGGACAAGAATGTCACACAAGTTAATCTAGAGTGGTCTGAATGGAAAAAGGCTTAAAGTGATTCTACTGCATCAAATAAGCATCTTAGCTTTTTTTTTTTTTCAAGGATAAAATGTTAGATTTTTTTCAAGACTGAAATTAGTTGAAACTCTCCTCCATAATTAAGTAATAATATGTGACAAAGCATGAGTTATTGCATAATAATTCATACCTTTTTGCTTTGCTAAGAATGAGGCCATAGGATGAGTGCTTGTTCAAATGCAGAAGTTATGAGTTATTACACCATAATTCACACCTTGAAGTACCATATTGTGATTATAAAATAGTCCTGTGCAAATATTATTAATTTTTAAAGTTCAGAAATAAATTATTAAAAAATAACACATTATGACTTCAAAAGAACCTCTCTAATGTGAATTCATTAAAAATGGAATGAAAACTAAGTTAGTGTACATGGAAGCAGAATTATATATAACCTTTCTTGATGAACTATTTTCATTGACATACTGTTGTGAAGCATCTGCTCTATAATTTGTAGCTGTTGTATAGATGTTTCTTTTCTTTAGCATCTCAGCAAGTAATGTATTCTTACTTGATTTTTTCTCTCAAGGACATAATGGCAGTGATAAGTCAGTCTTTACAGTCACTTGCAGTATTGTTCATTTTGTTTAGCAGGGTTGCATGTACAAATCATGAAGGGCAACTCTCTTCAGCATTTGAGGACCGACCTCCAGTCTTTGAAGCCCATCTTGGCTCCTAGGACAGTGCCTTTTGCTGGTCTCCCTCTACCTTCCCCTTTTCCATATCGTTCACCAGTTTCTCTTTATCTTTCTCCCCACTGGCTTTGGGTAGTCTCCAAAATTCTCACCACATTTTATTTTCTTCTTTGTTTAGTCCTACTCCACCAAGATACTATTTCAATGATCCCCTCTATGCAGATAACTCCCTAGCAGAGCTCAATTTCTAAATTTTTACTCACAGCCCAAATTACCAATATTTCCTATTATTATTTTGGTTATTCTAGTTATTATTCTGTATCTTGAAATCCAGCATATCAAGAATGGACCCTTGTTACCTCCTCTCTAAAGCAGTCTCTCTTCCTACTATGGTTTTCAGTCCCTGAGGTTAGAAGCCTTTCAGCCATTGTTTACCCTTTTGTGTTTTTAAACTATTAAGCACCTACTCTGTGCCCACTACTCAGTGAAGAATAATTTAAGGAGAATGTCCTTAAAGAAGTTACATTGTAATAAAAAAACCAGTTATGCAAATAAATACATTTTATTTGAGGAAGAATGTGATATGCATAGTAGGGCAAAAAAGCACATTCAACTGTTTCTACCTGCAGTTCTCATGAAAAGCTTTGTGGAGAAGTTATTCTGGAGGTGGTCTTAAAGGATGAATGGAATTTCTAAGAATAGGTGGGTTACTCCAGGGCAGTCAAAACCACAAGCATACACCTGTAGGTGAGGATACCAGAAGTCCTCACTGTATTTTCGTGTTAAAATACCTTCTCTTTCAGGAAAACATGGCATGGTAGATGTTGTTTTATTATCTTAATGCTCTTACTTGGCAAAATAAAATTTGACAAAAACTGTGTCAGTCCTGTAAAAGTTTTTACAGGATAATAATAAATTTGAAGCTCATGAAATCACAGCTCTGTCTGTATACAGAGTCAAAAAGTCTTTATCTCATATTCCATTTATCTTTTTTGTTTCAGACTCTTCTCCAAACTCTCCACTTATGTGACTGTAACCTTAATTTAGAAATTCACTGTTTCATTTTTAATTACTATAACACTCTTTCAACTGATTTCATCCAATCTATTCTTTTTCTGTTCTGTGCAGTACTCTGCTATCAGATTAAGCCTCCAAATATCCTAATTTCTTTCTAGCTCTCCTCTGATCATGAGATTATGGTATCTTTCAATCTCCTCCCTATTCAAAGCTCTGTGTTCAGCTATCAGGCTCCTATGATATTTACCTCCTAACCATATTTTGGTGACTTTTCATGTAACGTTGCGTGATGCTGGCCTTCCAATGTTTTGTCAAAATACCCTCCTGCTTTCATGCTTTTCCAAATTTTGTTTATTATTCTTCAAGTCACCTCTCTATATCCTCTACTCTTCCTCAAATTCCAGCTGAAGTTGGACTTTCTCTATGAAATGATCTTTAATCATTGCAACTCCCATCTTTCTCTTTCGTTCTACTTTTCAAACTTCTATCATAACCAATGTAAGTATAATATTATATTGTTACCAAGTCTAAGCTCGCTCTGCTCGCTGCATGACATGCCAATAAATTGGAGACGAGGTGTTGAGGCAAGGAATACGACTTTATTCGGAAGCTGGCAGACGGAGAACATGGCATGTTTTTTGAATATGGCAGTCTCAAAAAACCATCTTATCGGGGTTTGGATGCCAGTTTCTTTTACAGCACAGAGAGGGGGAGGAGATAGGAAGTTAAGTAAAAAGGCCATAAGTTTTGCAAATATCACCTGGAATGGCCAGCCTCGGGGAAGGGATGTGTTAATTTTTTCTTTCTTGTAGCCCTCCATGGGTGGACAGGGTCTGGATGTTTCCCTGAACAAAGGCACTTTTGTTTAACATTCAGGCAGAGGGGCAGGGTTCCGGGAAGCAGGCCATTATGTATAGACAGTACCCTTTTAGTGAACAAAAGCAGCGGAAAGCAAAGGTTAAAGTAAAAGAAACAGATCCAACATGTAGTCAAATTTAGCTCTTTCCTGTTACAATATCATTCAATATAAATTATTTTAAAATACCTACTAAGTTTAAAGCACTATTGGGAGTAAAGTAAAGAAACAAGAAAGGGAGAAGGATAAAAAAATTACTATTGTTTTTTATGTATTGACACTGTGGAGTATTTTTAAATACCTAAGTTCTGCCCTTTAAGGAACTTTCAGTCTAGATACAAAGAGTCAATTGCAAATCTGGGATGTAAAGGAGATTATGCTAAGTGTGGGTTGCAGGTCAAAGAGTAGTGACATCATGGAGAAAGGACTTGGTGACTCTTAGCAGTGTGATGAGAAATGCCTTCAAGAACAAGGTGGCATGAACTGGGCCTAGGAGGGAGAGTAGACTTTGGAATGTGCAGAAATGGGTGCAAGGCAATCCAGGTACAGAGAATATCCTACGTAATTGCAGAGATGTAGAAAAATGTTGAATATATTTAGAGAAGAGTGATTAGTCCCATTTGGCTATAGCTGAGTTTAATTGTTCATTGATCTCTAATTGCTTCATTAGACTGTTTCCTTCTAACTACATTAAAAGCCTCTAGAAACGTGGAATGCTACATCACTTTTTAACAGTGTCCTGAAGAAGGTAGCACAAGCTAAGGCTATAGTAGTCACTCAATAAATGTGTATTTAATTAGTTCAATTTTATTGAGCACAAAGATTTCCTAATAAATGTTTTGGACTTTTATTCTTCAGATCTTTGTATAAAGTCACTTGCCTATTTGATCTTTCACAGGGCTTGCTTGCTGAAGTTAGGAATCTTTTTAGTTCTACTTTCATAGAGTATTTAAATAATTAGCTGAATGGGCAACAACTAAAATTTCATGCTTCAAATGAAGATGGATTTTACATTGTACAATTCTCTAATACTCTAATTTTTCAGACTTCTGATACTTTATGGTTACAAAATGTTTCATATTTATTCTTCTTTGCTTAGTAAACAATTATCTAGTGCCTATTTTATGCTGAGTTCTGGCATAGAGATTGGAAGATCTGGGGAGAAACAATTTCCAGATGACTAATGGCAGAGAACAATTCAGAATGTTGAATGTGCATTTGGAATTTAAGAAGCACTAGGGAAAACCATTTATTACCTAAAATAGATTTCTCAAAGTTTAGTCAGTCCTGTCCCATATACATACCTTCAAAATCAACTAAGAACCAACCACTATAATGCATAAGGCATAACTCCTTCATCTCAAGCAATTCACATCCTTGAAAAGACCAACAGTATAATGTAGGTATAATTCTCTCAATATAGATTTGGAACTGCTCTTACCAGGTTCAATTATACTTCTTATTATAAATAAGACCTGAAGCTTCTCATGACATAAAAACCATAATGGTGTATATTAAAATGATTTTCTTCTCAAGGACAAAAGGTAAACTTTTATAACTCTTGATGTGTTTTAGTTGGGCTTAATGCACGAGGCAACCAGCGGCAACATTATTGGAATCAGCTGGGGTTCATTTCTATAGTTGGACTCCTGTGACAGTAATCTACAGCTTCTAAAATACATGCCTAATTTTGCCTGAAAAATTAACTGTTTTATTGTCAAACTTGTGTCAGATAGCAGATGACAAAGTCAGTCCATGATATGGGGGGAAAAAAAAACCCTGGCTCTTGGAACTGCATTTATGGTTTAGTGAAATGTATCTAACAAGAATTTTTATTTCAGCCACTAAAATTGGGTCCTTGCTGAATTACTTTTCCTGCCTTTAAACTCTTGCTCTATATAAGATGATGGAGGAAGGATGAGAGAAAATCAAAAAAACAAACTTAATAACACCATACCTTCGAAGTGGCTTGATTTATAATGAGCTTGTGGGAACATTCGGAACCTATTTCATGTTGAATTACAGTCCACCTTTACAAGTGGCTGCTAAAGAAAGAGTTCATGAACATACTCCTTGCACTACTTTAATCCTCTTCCTGCTCAGCCCCTAAAATTTAAAATGCAATACAAACAAAATGCGTCTATAAATTTATATAGTAACTACACAAACAAATGCAAACTCATTCTTAGTAACCATAAAATTACCTTCTGTTATCTATCACTTTGTGAATTATAGTTTCATTGGAAGAGCCAACAGCACAGAATAACACTGTTTCTCTTCCTACCCCTGTGTCACGGCTGCTTTCCTGGATGGAGCAGCAATCAATACTCTTGAGGATAAACAAATAATTAAAGGCCAAGATGAACTACTGTAAATAGGGATCACAATATCTGTTTTTGCTCTGAATATAATTTAAAAAAAAATCAGTGTCGACTTTTTGGGCACCTGGTTCGAATCATAATCTAATCAATGTTCTTTTGTTTCTCTGATTTCACATTCTTTTTTTTTTTTTTTTTAAACATCTTTATTGGAGCATAATTGCTTTACAATGGTATGTTAGTTTCAGCTTCACAACAAAATGAATCAGTTATATATATACATATGTTCCCATATCTCTTCCTGCTTGCGTCACCCTCCCTCCCACCCTCCCTATCCCACCCCTCCAGGCGGTCACAAAGCACCGAGCTGATCTCCCTGTGCTATGCGGCTGCTTCCCACTAGCTATCTACCTTACGTTTGGTAGTGTATACATGTCCATGCCTCTTTATTGCTTTGTCACCGTTTACCCTTCCCCCTCCCCATAGCCTCAAGTCCATTCTCTAGTAAGTCTGTGTCTTTATTCCTGTTTCACCCCTAGGTTTTTCATGACATTTTTTTTTTCTTAAATTCCATATATATGTGTTAGCATACGGTATTTGTCTCTCTCTTTCTGACTTACTTCACTCTGTATGACAGACTCTAGGTCTATCCACCTCATTATAAATAGCTCAATTTCGTCTCTTTTTATGGCTGAGTAATATTCCATTGTATATATGTGCCACATCTTCTTTATCCATTCATCCGATGATGGACACTTAGGTTGTTTCCATCTCTGGGCTATTGTAAATAGAGCTGCAATGAACATTTTGGTAAAATCTTCTTTAGAAAGAGTGAATTTCTAAACAGGTACAAAGTAAACAGTACAATAGAGGTAAGTTTGAATGGATTTATTATTGTAATGTGTAAATTGGATACACATAACTACAGAATAAAACATCATGGGAATTTTAGCTGCAACGTCACAAGAATTTTAAAACTTTTTCTTACTTAATACTAGGTCAATATCCAAACAGGGTCACTGGTTTGGTGCATATGAGATTCACAAAGTTTCAGAAGCTTGGTATTGTATAATAATGTAGTTCAAGTGAAATAAAGATGAGGAAATATTTTTTAATCTTTAATTCATCATAAATATAAATAGATTAATTTTTCCATAAATTAAGTTCTATTTAATATTCAATTTTTATTTTTAGATGAAGAAAATAAATCAGAGAGTAGAAACAGATTCCAAGTGTATTTTATGCATTAAAACTCTGATTACAAGGCTAAACTATTCTTTTTTTTTTTTTCTTAGAAGCATTATTTTTAATATGTCAAAACAGAAATCATCCAAATGCCATTCAAGGGTAGCATGCATAAGTAGTTTGTAAGTATTAATACAATGCAATGCAATTAAATGAACAAATTAGAACTACACACAGCAACATGGACAACTCTCTCAAACGTAATATTGAACAACAACAATAATAAAACAGCCAAACACTTTGGAAAACACAATAGTATTTCTTTTTTTTTTTTTTTTAAATTTACGAATATTTCATTGTTGTAAAGTTAAAGCCATAAAAATAATCAAATGGCCTACTATCATACCGTTAGAAGAAAAAAAAAAAAGGTGTTCATGAGAGTTCCATATTAGAATACAAGTTTTCCTTAGGCACCTGTTTATGTATGCTATTCTGCTCTTTACAATAAATAATTAAATTTAAAAGACTTAATTCCTCACTTATAAGACCTTATTAGTTTACAAATTACATATTGACCTATGCTAAACTTTATACCGACCCATGCTAATGAATTCAGTACAGAAAACAAAAAACACTGCACTCAAGCAAACTACATATATATATATATATATATATATATATATATATAAAACTTATATGAGAATTGCTACTCCAGCTTTCTTTTGGTTTCCATTTGCATGAAATACCTTTTTCCATCCCCTTACTTTCACTCTGTATGTGTCTCTAGGTCTGAAGTGGGTCTCTTGTAGACAGCAAATATATGGGTCTTGTTTTTGTATCCATTCAGCCAATCTGTGTCTTTTGGTGGGAGCATTTAGTCCATTTACATTTAAGGTAATTATCGATATGTGTGTTCCCATTCCCATTTTCTTAATTGTTTTGGGTTTGTTATTGTAGGTCTTTTCCTTCTTTTGTGTTTCTTGCCTAGAGAAGTTCCTTTAGCAGTTGTTGTAGAGCTGGTTTGGTGGTGCTGAACTCTCTCAGCTTTTGCTTGTCTGTAAAGGTTTTAATTTCTCCATCAAATCTGAATGAGATCCTTGCTGGGTAGAGTAATCTTGGTTGCAGGTTTTTCTCCTTCAACACTTTCAATATGTCCTGCCACCCCCTTCTGGCTTGCAGAGTTTCTGCTGAAAGATCAGCTGTTAACCTTATGGGGATTCCCTTGTGTGTTATTTGTTGTTTTTCCCTTGCTGCTTTTAATATGTTTTCTTTGTATTTAATTTTTGACAGTTTGATTAATATGTGTCTTGGCGTATTTCTCCTTGGATTTATCCTGTATGGGACTCTCTGTGCTTCCTGGACTTGATTTACTATTTCCTTTCCCATATTAGGGAAGTTTTCAACTATAATCTCTTCAAATATTTTCTCAGTCCCTTTCTTTTTCTCTTCTTCTTCTGGAACCCCTATAATTCGAATGTTGGTGCGTTTAATGTTGTCCCAGAGGTCTCTGAGACTGTCCTCAGTTCTTTTCATTCTTTTTTCTTTATTCTGCTCTGCAGTAGTTATTTCCACTATTTTATCTTCCAGGTCACTTATCCGTTCTTCTGCCTCAGTTATTCTGCTATTGATCCCATCTAGAGTACTTTTAATTTCATTTATTGTGTTGTTCATTGTTGCTTGTTTCATCTTTAGTTCTTCTAGGTCCTTGTTAACTGATTCTTGCATTTTGTCCATTCTATTGTCCATTCTATCTCCAAGATTTCGGATCAACCTTACTATCATTATTCTGAATTCTTTTTCCGGTAGACTGCCTATTTCCTCTTCATTTGTTAGGTCTGGTGGGTTTTTATCTTGCTCCTTCATCTGCTGTGTGTTTTTCTGTCTTTTCATTTTGCTTATCTTACTGTGTTTGTGGTCTCCTTTTTTGCAGGCTGAAGGTTCGTAGTTCCTGTTGTTTTTTGTGTCTGTCCCCAGTGGCTAAGGTTGGTTCAGTGGGTTGTGTCGGCTTCCTGGTGGAGGGTACTAGTGCCTGTGTTCTGGTGGATGAGGCTGGATCTTGTCTTTCTGGTGGGCAGGTCCACGTCTGGTGGTGTGTTTTGGGGTGTCTGTAGACTTATTATGATTTTGGGCAGCCTCTCTGCTAATGGGTGGGGTTGTGTTCCTGTCTTGCTAGTTGTTTGGCATAGGATGTCCAGCACTGTAGCTTGCTGGTCGTTGAGTGAAGCTGGGTGCTGGCGTTGAGATGGAGATCTCTCGGAGATTTTTGCTGTTTGATATTATGTGCAGCTGGGAGGCCTCTTGTGGACCAGTGTCCTGAAGTTGGCTCTCCCACCTCAGAGGCACAGCACTGACTCCTGGCTGCAGCACCATGAGCCTTTCATCCACAGGGCTCCTTAATTTGGGATGATTCGTTGACTATTCAGGTATTCCACAGATGCAGGGTATATCAAGTTGATTGTGGAGCTTTAATCCGCTGCTTCTGAGGCTGCTGGGAGAGATTTCCCTTTCTCTTCTTTGTTCTCACAGCTCCCAGGGGCTCAGCTTTGGATTTGGCCCCGCCTGTGCGTGTAGGTCGCCGGAGGGCGTCTGTTCTTTGCTCAGACAGGACGGGGTTAAAGGAGCCGCTGATTCGGAGGCTCTGGCTCACTCAGGCCGGGGGGTAGGGAGGGTCACGGAGTGTGGGGCGGGCCTGCAGCGGCAGAGGCCGGCGTGACGTTGCAGCCTGAGGCGCACCGTGCGTTCTCCCGGGGGAGTTGTCCCTGGATCCCGGGACCCTGGCAGTAGCGGGCTGCACAGGCTCCCCGGAAGGGCGTGTGGCTAGTGACCTGTGTTCGCACACAGGCCTCCTGGTGGCGGCAGCAGCAGCCTTAGCGTCTCATGTCTGTCTCTGGGCTCCGCACTTTTAGCCGCGGCTCGCGCCCGTCCCTGGAGCTCTCTCAAGCAGCGTTCTTAATCCCCTCTCCTCGTGCACCAGGAAACAAAGAGGGACGTAAAAGTCTCTTGCCTCTTCGGCAGGTCCAGACTTTTCCCCGGACTCTCTCCCGGCTAGCCGCGGTGCACTAACGCCCTGCAGGCTGTGTTCACGCCGCCAACCTCAGTCCTCTCCCGGCGCTCCGACAAAAGCCGGAGCCTCAGCTCCCAGTCCCGCCCGCCCCGGCGGGCGAGCAGAAAAGCCTCTCGGCTGGTGAGTTCCAGTCGGCCCGATCCTCTGCGCTGGAATCTGTCCGCTTTGCCCTCCGCACCCCTGTTGCTGTGCTCTCCTCCGCGGCTCCCAAGCTCCCCCACTCCGCCTCCCGAAGTCTCCACCCGCGAAGGGGCTTCCTAGTGTGTGGACACTTTTCCTCCTTCACAGCTCTCTCCCGCTGGTGGAGGACCCGTCCCTATCCTTTTGTCTCTGTTTAGTTTTTTCTTTTGCCCTAACCAGGTACGTGGGGGGTTCCTTGCCTTTTGGGAGGTCTGAGGTCTTCTGCCAGCGTTCAGTAGGTGCTCCGTAGGAGTTGTTCCACGCGTAGATGTATTTCTGGTGTATCTGTGGGGAGGAAGGTGATCTCCGCCTAAACTATTCTGATTTTAGTTTTACTTTGTTAGTTTATTGCTGTTTGGTAATATCAATGAGTAGTCAGTGTGGTTGATGATCATTATACTTTATTATAAGTTGAGAAATTTTCTTATGCAATATAAAATATTATAATGTTTCATTACACTTGCATGGTAACACTTAAGTAGATTCATTTTTTGATTATTTATTATTTAGGCAAACTGGTGGATCTAAATAAAGATACCTTGGGAATGCAATACAATTGCAGAAATTAGAATTTTAATACAAGCTTTGACAAATAAAGGCAAGGAAATTGCTCAGGAAGTAGATTAAAAGGGCAAAGAGAGGAAAGATATTAAATAAGAGATAAAATATATATATAATCAATACAGGTGGGCCAACATCCAACTAATAGCACCATCAAAGATATAATAAAAGACAGTTTCCTTTAACAAAAGGCTCAATGCCCAGCATAATGTGTGGGGAAGAAAAAACTAGGCACATAATTGTGAAGTTTTTGTAACACCAAGGATAATGTAATGACTTCAAAAGCTTCTTAAAAGAAACAAATAGTTCATCTCTAAAGCAACAAAAAAACAGATTAGCATCAACTGCACATCTATATAATTGTATGCTAGAAATTAATACAGCAATACCTTTGACGATTTGAGAAATAATGATTTTAATCTAGAATTACATACCCAGCTTATTTCTTGATCAAACTTGAAGCTAGAAGAGATATATTTTCATATTTGGAAGGCATACAGATTTACCTCCCTTTCTTTAGAAGCTACTGGGGGATAGACTCCAGGTATTTAAACCAAGGAAGAGGAAGACATAGAATCTAGGAGTGTGTTGAAGTGTTGACTCAAGATATCAGTGGTGCAGTGTGCTTGGAGAGCGATGAGTCCAAGTGGGACCAGGACTGGGGAGGGTGTTCTGGGAAAAAAGGAGAGTCCCAGAGATTTAATAATATCCTTGGGAATTTGGAACAATTTAAGGAAGCAACAAAGGCAGTCAATACAAGAAAAAAGGTGGCAAGTAGAAACTCCAGAATAAAACAAAACAACATAGAATCCAACAAAACAGTAAATCTGTACACAAAAGGAAATGCAATTGTAGTACATTATTGGTTATAAAACATACAATATTTGTATAGTCATAACAATATAACCATTGATATTCTGTACACAAAAAATGCTGAAGGGCATAATTATGCTTTACAGCACAGAACAGAAATTCCATTACTCTCATTAAAAGGGAAGCACATATGGCAGAATTTGAGAGTTGAAATAAGGGAAGGAAAGATACAGGTAAAAAAAGGGAGTTGGTCATCCTTATTTTTCACTGGAGGGAGTTAAGAATTTACTGATGAATCAAAAATTAAAGGTATTTGCACCTTATTTAAAGTTATAAAAGTAACCACTAGAAAGACTAGACAGTAGTGCTATGGGGGAAGGGATGTAAAGTGGTATTAAAGGGTTATTTAATTTAATCCATCACTTATAGAAGAAATAAATATTCTTCATAAAATTTCACTCAACATGTATTTGTTGACTGAAGGAAAAAAGGAAGTAAGAACAATGACTTGGCAGTAGAGCACCTGGTCTACAAATGATGCTGGCCTGCCAGATCCCTACCTTCCACCAAGAGTTGACTGGCTATTCTGGACCATGCACCACTGAAGCAGTATAAAAAAAATGACTTAATAGAGACCATGATAAAATATGAGAGAACAACATGTTGAATAAGGGAACTCAAAAATACGAGTAACCAAATGGAAGTATGTACACATTGCTGTGGGCTTACAAAGAGTGGAGGAACTGCACCTTGTGGGGAAGAATCATTAAAGTAGCTGACAGCTACTGACCTTTGAGTAGACTCTTTAAGCAAATCTATATAAATTAATTATAAAAATCATGGTGTGATTGGTGAGGGTGGAGTTTAGGGAGGATATTCCATGTGTAGGAAACAGCATGTGGAAATATGGTCTGGGGTGCTCATAATTAAAAGTGGCTATGAAGAGTAAACTACAGAAATGAAGATGCAAAGAGAAATGATTGTTCAACACAAGTCAGGAGCGATAACAGGTCATGCTTTGAATGGCCTTACATTTTATAGTAACAAGCTTGCTGCTCTATTCAAAGCATAACGGGGAGTCACTGAAGGAGCCTAGGTGGAGGACCAGTGGGGTCAATCTTGTTGTAACATCATGCTCTGGCCGTAGTGTTAGCAACAGGTTGACTGGGGTCCATTGTGGCATGGCAGGCATTTTGGATGTGATTTAAAGAGAATATCCTTAAATGTTCCCCAGATAACATCTGCATTCCTAAAGGAAAGTCTTCATGGAGGATTTGACAACAGACTTTGGAAATTCAGAGAGTGAATGAAAATAATTTTGGAAGAGTGGGCAACAGGAAAGGATAAAGAGAGCAAGGCCTTCAAGATGGCAGAGGAGTAAGACATGGAGATGACCTTCCTCTCCACAAATACATCAGAACTACATCTACATGTGGAACAACTCCTACAGAACACCTACCGAACGCTGACAGAAGACCTCAGATCTACCAAAAGGCAAGAAAACCCCCACGTACCTGGGTAGGGCAAAAGAAAAAAGAAAAAACAGAGACAAAAGAATAGGGATGGGACCTGCACCTCGAGGAGAGAGCTGTGAAGGAGGAAAAGTTTCCACACACTAGGAAGTCCCTTCATGGGTGGAGATGGGGGGTGGGAGGGAGGAAGTTTTGGAGCCATGGAGGAGAGCACAGCAACAGGGGTGCAGAGGGCAAAAGCAAAGAGAGTTTGGCAAAGAGGATTGGAGCTGACCAGCACTCACCAGCCTGAGAGGTTTGTCTGTTCACCCACCAGGGCAGGAGGGGGGCCTGGGAGCTGAGGCTTGGGCTTCGGAGGTCAGATCCCAGGGAGAGGACTGGGGTTGACTGCATGAACACAGCCTGAAGGGGGCTAGTGCCCCACGGCTAGCCAGGAGGGAGTCCGGGAAAGAGTCTTAACCTGCCTAAGAGGCAAGAGACCATTGTCTCAGGATGCGTGAGGAGAGGGGATTCAGAGCACCACCTAAATGAGCTCCAGAGATAGGTGCAAGCCACAGCTATCAGCACGGACACCAGAGAAGGGCATAAAATGCTAATGCTCCTGTGGCAGCCACCAAGAAATCTAGGTGCAAGCACAGGTCACTAGCCACACCTCCCCTCACGGGAGCCTGGGCAGCCCTCCACTGCCAGGGTCCTGTGATCCAGGGTCCCATGATCCAGGGACAACTTCCCCGGGTTGTTGTCACACAGAGCGCCTCAGGCTGTTGCAATGTCACACTGGTCTGTGCCGCCACAGGCTCACCCTGAATTCCATACCCCTCCCTCCCCCTGGCCTGAGTGAGACAGAGCCCCCTAATCAGCTGCTAATTTAACCCCATCCTGTGTGTGCGAGGAACAGATGCCCTCAGGCAACCTACACACAGAGGCAAGCCAAATCTAAAGCTGAACACCAGGAGCTGTGCAAACAAAGAAGAGAAAGGGAAATTTCTCCCAGGAGCCTCAGGAGCAGCGGATGAAATCTCCATAGTCAACTTGATGTACCCTGCATCTGTGGAATACCTGAATAGACAATGAATCATCCCAAAATTGAGGCGGTGGACTTTGGGAGCAACTGTAGACTTAGGGTATGCTTTATGCCTCTAATTTGTTTCTGGTTTTATGTTTACCTTAGTTTATTATTTAGAGCTTACTATCATTGGTAGAACTGTTTGGTGATTTGGTTGCTCTCTTCCTTTATATATATATATATATTTTTTTTTTCCTTTTTCTCCTTTTGTGACTGTGTGTATGTGTGTGGTCCTTTGTGTGATTTTGTCTGTATAGCTTTACTTCTGCCATTTGTTCTAGGGTTCTGTCATTTGGGTTTTTTAGCATCGTTTTTAGCACTTGTTATCACTGGTAGAATTGTTTTTTGGTTTGGTTGTTCTCTTCTTTCTGTCTTTACATTTTTTTAATTACTTTTATATTTTTAATAGTATTTTTCTATTTTAATAACTTTATTTTATTTTTTTAATTCTTTCCTTCTTTCTTTCTTTCTTTTTCTCCCTTTTCTTCTGAGCCGTGTGGCTGACAGGCTTTTGGTGCTCTGGCCGGGTATCAGGCCTGAGCCTCTGAGGTGGGAGAGCCAAGTTCAGGACATTGGTCCACCAGAGACCTCTGGGCCCTAAGTAATATCAAATGGCGAAAGCTCTCCCAGAGATCTCCTTCTAAAGGCTAAGACCCACATCCACTCAATGACCAGCAAGCTACAGTGCTGTACACCATATGCCAAACAACTAGCTGTCTTGCTTGTGTTCCTGTCTTGGAACACAACCCCACCCATTAGCATAGAGGCTTCCTAAGATCATAATAAGTTCACAGACACCCCAAAACACACCACTGGATGTGGTCCTGCCCAACAGAAAGACGAGATCCAGCCTCATCCACCAGAACACAGGCACTAGTCCCCTCCACTAGGAAGCCTACACAACCCACTGAACCAAACTTACCCACTGGGAGCAGACACCAAAAACAACGGGGACTATGATCTTGCAGCCTGAGAAAAGGAGACCCCAAACACAGTAAGTTAAGCAAAAGAGATGATGGAGAAATACATAGCAGATGAAGGAGCAAGCTGAAAACGTACCAGACCAAACAAATGAAGAGGAAATAGGCAGTCAACCTGAAAAAGAATTCAGAGTAATGATGGTAAAGATGATCCAAAATCTTGGAAATAGGATGGAGAAAATACAAGAAACATTTAACAAGGACCTAGAAGAACAAAGAGCAAATAAACAATGATGAGCAACACAATAAACGAAATTAAAAATTCTCCAGAAGGAATCTACAGCAGAATAACTGAAGTAGAAGAACAGATAAGGGACCAGGAGATAAAATTGTGAAAATAACTACCACAGAGCAGAATAAAGAAACAAGAATGAAAAGAATTGAGAACAATCTTAGAGATCTCTGGGACAGCATTAAACACACCAACATTTGAATTATAGAGGCCCCAGAAGAAGAAGAGTAAAAACAGCAGACTGATAAAATATTTGAAGAGATTATAGCTGAAAACTTCCCTAATATGGGTAAGAAAATAGTAAATCAAGTCCAGGAAAAGCAGAGAGCCCCATACAGGAAAAATGCAAGGAAAACATGCCAAGACACATATAGATCAAACTATCAAAAATTAAATACATAGAAAAAATATTAAAAGCAGCAAAGAAAAAGCAACAAATAACATACAAGGGAATCCCCACAAGGTTAACAGCTGATTTTTCAGCAGAAACTCTGAAAATCATAAGGGAGTGGCAGGACATATTTAAAGTGATGCAAAGGAAAAACCTACAACCAAGATTACTCTACCCAGCAAGGATCTCATTCAGATTCAACAGAGAAATTAAAACCTTTACAGACAAGCAAAAGCTAAGAGAATTCAGTGCCACCAAATGAACTTTACAACAAAGGCTAAAGGAACTTTTCTAAGCAGGAAACACAAGAGAAGGAAAAGACTTACAATTACAAACCCCAAACAATTAAGAAAATGGTAATAGGAACATACATATTGATAATTACCTTAAATATAAATGGATTAAAGTCTCCAATCAAAAGACACAGACTGGCTGAAAGGATACAAAAACAAGACCTGTATATATGCAGTCTACAAGAGACCCACTTCAGACCTAGGGACACATACAGACTGAAAGTGAGGGGATGGAAAAAGATATTCCATGTAAATGGAAATCAAAAGAAAGCTGCAGTTGCAATTCTCATATTAGACAAAATGGACTTTAAAATAAAGACTATTACAAGAGACAAAGAAGGACACTACATAATGATCAAGGCATCAATCCAAGAAGAAGATATAACAATTGTAAATATTTATGCACCCAAAATAGGAGCACCTCAATACATAAGGCAAATACTAACAGCCATAAAAGGGGAAATCAACAGTGACACAATCATAGTAGGGGACATTAACACTCCACTTTCACCAATGTACAGATCATCCAAAATGAAAATAAATAAGGAAACACAAAGTTTAAATTATACATTAAACAAGATGGACTTAATTGATATTTATAGGACATTCCATCCAAAAACAACAGAATACACTTTCTTCTCAAGTGCTCATTGAACATTCTCCAGGATAGATCATATCTTGGGTCACAAATCAAACTTTGGTAAATTTAAGAAAACTGAAATTTTCCACAATGCTATGAGACTAGATATCAATTACAGGAAAAAAATCGGCAAAAAATACAAACACATGGAGGCTAAACAATACACTACTAAATAACCAAGAGATCACTGAAGAAATCAAAGGGAAAATCAAAAAATACTTAGAAACAAATGACAATGAAAACACGATGACCCAAAACCTATGAGATGCAACAAAAGCAGTTCTAAGAGGGAAGTTTAAAGCAATACAATCCTACCTCAAGAAATAAGAAACATCTCAAATAAACAACCTAAACTTACACCTAAAGCAATTAGAGAAAGAAGAAAAAAGAAAGCCCAAAGTTAGCAGAAGGAAAGAAATCATAAAGATCAGATAAGAAATAAATGAAAAAGAAATGAAGGAAACGATAGCAAAGATCAATAAAACTAAAAGTTGGTTTTTGAGAAGATAAATAAAATTGATAAACCATTAGCCAGACTCATCAAGAAAAAAAGCGAGAACACTCAAATCAATATAATTAGAAATAAAAAAGGAGAAGTAACAACTAACACTGCAGAAATACAAAGGATCATGAGAGATTACCAAAAAGAACTATATGCCAATAAAATGGACAAGCTGGAAGAAATGGACAAATTCTTAGAAAAGCACAACCTCCTGAGACTGAACCAGGAAGAAATAGAAAATATAAACAGACCAATCACAAACACTGAAATTGAAACTGTGATTAAAAACTTTCCAACAAAGGAAAGCTCAGGACCAGATGGCTTCACAGGCAAATTCTATCAAACATTTAAAGAAGAGCTAATACTTATCCTCCTCAAACTCTTCCAAAATATAGCAGAGGGAGGAACACTCCCAAACTCATTCTACAAGGCCACCATCACCATGATACTAAAACCAGACAAAGATGCCACAAAAAGACAAAACTACAGGCCAATATCACTGATGAACATAGATGCAAAAATCCTCAACAAAATACTAGCAAACAGAATCCAACAGCACATTAACAGGGGGGTTTATCCCAGGGACACAAGGATTCTTCAATATATGCAAATCAATCAATGTGATACAGCATATTAACAAACTGAAGGATAAAACCATATGATCATCTCAATAGATGTAGGAAAAGATTTTGACAAATTCAACAGCCATTTTTTCTGATAAAAACCCTTCAGAAAGTAGGCATAGAGGGAACTTACCTCAACATAAGAAAGGCCATATATGACAAACCCACAGCCAACATCGTTCTCAATAGTGAAAAACTGAAATCATTTCCACTATGAGGAACAAGACAAGGTTGCCCACTCTCACCACTATTATTCAACATAGTTTTGGAAATTTTAACCACAGCAATCAGAGAAGAAAAAGAAAAAAAAGGAATCCAAAGCAGAAAAGGAGAAGTAAAACTGTCACTGTTTGCAGATGACATGATACTATACATAGAGAATCCTAAAGATGCTACCAGAAAACTACTAGAGCTAATCAATGAATTTGGTAAAATAGCAGGATACAAAATTAATGCACAGAAATCTCTTGCATTACTATACACTCATGATGAAAAATCTGAAAGAGAAATTAAGGAAACACTACCATTCACCACCGCAACAAAAAGAAGAAAATACCAAGGAATAAACCTACCTAAGGAGACAAAAGACCTGTATGCAGAAAAGTATAAGATACTGATGAAAGAAATTAAAGATGATACAGATGGAGAGATATATCATGTTCTTGGATTGGAAGAATCAACAGTCTGAAAATGACTATACTTCCCAAAGCAATCTACAGATTCAATGCAATCCTTATCAAACTACCTATGGCATTTTTCACAGAACCAGAACAAAAAATTTCACAATTTGTATGGAAACACAAAAGACCCCGAATAGCCAAAGCAATCTTGAGAAAGAAAAAGAAAGAGCTGGAGGACTCAGGCTCCCTGATTTCAGGCTATACTACAAAGCTACAGTAATCAAGACAGTATGGGATTAGCACAAAAACAGAAATATAGATCAATGCAACAGCATAGAAAGCCCAGAGATAAATCCACATACTTATGGTCACCTTATCTTTGATAGAGGAGGCAAGAACATACAGTGGAGAAAAGACAGCCTCTTAAATAATTGGTGCTGGGAAAAGTGGACAGCAACATGTAAAAGAATGAAATTAGAACACTCCCTAACAGCATACACAATAATAAACTCAAAATGGATTAAAGACCTAAATGTAAAGCCAGACACTGTAAAACTCTTAGAGGAAAACATAGGCCGAACACTCCATGACATAAATTACAGCAAGACCTTTTTGACCCACCTCCTTGAGAAATGGAAATAAAAACAAAAATAAACAATTGTGACCTAATGAAACTTAAAAGCTTTTGCACAGCAAAGGAAACCACAAAGAAGACAAAAAGACAACTCTCAGAATGGGAGAATATATTTGCAAATGAAGCAACTGACAAAGGATTAATCTCCAAAATATACAGGCAGCTCATGCAGCTCAATATCAAAAAAACAAGAAACCCAATCCAGAAATAGAACTACCATTTGACCCAGCAATCCTGCTACTGCATATATACCCTGAGAAAACCATAATTCAAAAAGAGTCATGTACCACAACGTTCACAGCAGCACTGTTTACAATAGCCAGGACATGGAAGCAACCTAAGTGTCCATCAACAGATGAATGGATAAAGAAGATGTGGCACATATATACAATGGAATATTACTCAGCCATAAAAAGAAATGAAATTGAGTTATTTGTAGTGAGGTGGATGGACCTAGAGACTGTCATACAGAGTGAAGTAAGTCAGAAAGAGAAAAACAAATACTGTATGCTAACACATATATATGGAGTCTAAAAACAAAAAAGAAATGCTTCTGAGAAACCTAGGGGCATGACAGGAATAAAGACTCAGACATAGAGAATGGACTTGAGAACACAGTGAGGGTGAAGGGTAAGCTGGGATGAAGTGAGAGAGTGGCATGGACATATATACACTACTAAATGTAAAATAGATAGTGGGAAGCAGTTGCATAGCACAGGGAGATCAGCTCGGTGCTTTGTGACCACCTAGAGGGGTGGGATAGGGAGGGTGGGAGGGAGGGAGACACAAGAGGGAAGAGATATGGGGATATATGTATATATATATATATATAGCTGATTCACATTGTTATAAAGCAAAAACTAACACACCATTGTGAACAATTATACTCCAATAAAGATGTTTAAAAAAAAAAAAGAAAGGGTAAAGAATAATAAAAAAACATGTCCTGGTGGAGAATGATAACTCAACACAGAATGATTTGCCAGCAGCAGGCACATTGTCAGGGCCAAGTAAATTAATGTAAAATAATGGAAACCACTTCACTCACCAAGTTTTCTCATAACTGAGCTTCTCACATACAAAGGACCAAAATAAAAGGGCCTTAGAGGAAGTTTAGTGGGTGAAGTCAGTATCAGCATACGGTTAGTGAAATGGGGAGAGGTAAGAAAGAACATTTCATTTTCATTCCTAATGTAGTAATCTCAGATCTTTTCCTTTTTAAAAAAGAAAATGAAGAAAAATAACTTATATATAGGGTAGTAGTAAAGAATTTGAATAAACTTTTGAGTCATTTAAGGTTTTTCAAGTCAAAATCTCAAGGTAAGGAGCAATAATCGTCATTTCATACTATTCACAGATGTTTTTTAGGTCCATCCTCTGAAAGATGATCCATTGTTAGTCTATTTTAGGGATTTGCATAGTACAACCATTTGCTAATATCACTAATTTTTCTTAGTAACTTAGATTCACAGTCAATAAAAACTCTATTCAGCAACTCTGCCAAGGAAATTGATATTGCTACTTCCAAAATTGATTTTTTTGACCCAAGGCTTCTTAATTTTTTTTTAAACAAGAGCCAGCTATTAGACTATGCTTAAGAGACTTTTACAAGAGAGGAGAGGAAACATACAATTCTATATTTAAAATATGTTATTTTTATTATTGTTATGAAAATGTTAATTTCCTAAGGGAATGGAGCTTAAATGAACACTCTGGAGTCCATTTCCTAGGCCAATCAATAATGACCTCATGTGCATGAAAAAGAGAGTACCTGTACATTTCAAGGTAAAATTTATGGCACCCATATAAGTAAAAGGATAAGAATTTCTAACATTAGACAGCAAACACAGATATATGTTGAAATACTTAGTTCAGCATCTCATAAGTCCTCATATTCCTACACAAATGTGTATTCTCACTAAAAGCTTGGGATCAATCAGAAATCTAGGTGTCCTGTCATTAACGATTGAGAATTATCTGTTCCAAAACTCTCATAATACTACGCTTTTGAGGTCAAATAGCTGGTGTCTCATTTGCAAAGAGGAGCTGGAATTTGCTGGCTAGGTAAAAATGGAAGTAATTTTAACTGACCCATTAGAAAGTAGCAGAAGTGGTTTAGCATAATAACAAACTAGTTGGTAGGTTGCTAAATACTTTTATTCACAGAGGGGAGTGCCTTGGTTTGGGCAATGGTGTATTGCAAGAACTTCCTTTTTGAATATTTGTGTGTATCCTCAAAATAACTTTTCGTCACCCAGCAACGTTCAATTATACAGGTAAAGGCAGCTTTCAGAGTGTAGGTGTCGATCAGAAGTTAGGCAGAATGGACACTCCCAGTTCTTTTTGGATGGTGTGCCCTTACATGCATCTCCGGTTTGGCTGCATAGCTACTGCACGGTTATTCACATGTATTATCTACACAATAATGATTCATTTATATAGCTTTTTATATGCATGCTACAACTGCCAACATTTCAGCGTTAAAATAATATTGGAATTAAATACGGATAGAAGAAAAGAAAATTTAACAGTTGAGACAGAAAAAAGATGCTCTCATGTGTGATTAGAAAATGATGGGGATTTGATGGAGTAGAAAGGTATGGAAAGCTGTTCTGGATGCCAACTGCTTGCAGAGGATCTTGCATCAGTGATAGTGACAAGTGATGACAGTCTGCATCCGAAGAGAATCTCTGCCATTTTGATAAGTGTACAAAGTAGGAAAGTCCAAATCCATTGATGAACTTAAAGAAATGGTTGATGGCAAGGGAGGAAGCAAAGTTATTTGTTGTTTTAAAATGGACATGAGGGGGGACTTCCCTGGTGGTCCAGTGGTTAAGACTTTGCCTTCCAATGGGGGTGTGGTTCGATCCCTGGTTGGGGAACGAAGATCTCACATGCCTTGCGGCCAAAAAACCAAAGCATAAGACAGAAGCAGTATTGTAATAAGTTCAATAAAGACTTTAAAAATGGTCCACATCAAAAGAAAAATCTGAAAAAAAATGGACATGAGATATCTATATTTTGTTGCTCACTTATTAGAGTTGGAAATTGCAAATGGGTCCCTACAGAAGAGTTAAAATAGAAAGCAAACCGAAGACCAAAATAAATAGCTATTCATTTGTGTTTTCTACAACTTGTTATAAGCAAAATTCCTTGCTAAATATTTATTTTCATATTATTTGAATAATAGTAAACGGTAAGATTTTCGAGTGTGGGATGAGTTCTGATTTTATTTTCTTTAGAAATCTCATGTTGGAGGGATAAATGCAAAGATACATGAAACTGATGCAAGCCACCCATCAATTCAGATTTTATGTGGATTCTGTTGTATTGAGGCAGGAGGTAGATGGGCCCCAGGCTGAGCAGCTGGAGTTTCTCTCCTGTGGACAGATACTCCAAAATAGCAGGAATGAGAGAGGAGCTGAGCCCTGCCCAGATAAGAGAACGAAGACCATATATTCCTCATTCTCGAAGTCAAGGAGGCTTCCCCAACTACACGTGTGCATAAAGGCTCCTTGGAGGTCAAAAAGGGAGAGGACACCACCCGCAGTAAGTGATGTCAACCTACCCATAGGCCTCTTCGCTACAATCCATCTTGGCTAAGAGATGCATGCACACACATGGGAGGACGCTGAGATATACGAAATACAGACTCAGAACCAGGCAAAGCAAGATGATTGGCCAAAGGAAACCCGGAAGAAATGTCCCATAAAAGTGATTCAAACTACCACGGGGGCGGGACTCTAGCTCTCTGAGCCTGCCTGTGTGTCTATCCACACGTACTCTTTTTCCTCCTAATAAACACTGTACTTGTTTCACTACTTTCCATCTCTATGTGGAAATTCATTTCTACACAGCTGATGGGCCAAGGCCTTGTCACTGGCCACTAGTCCCTAGTGGCCTAGTGCAGGGGTCCCCAAGCCCCTGGGCCAGGACAGGTACCGGTCCGCAGCCTGTTGGGAACCAGACCACACAGCAGAAGGTGAGCGGCGGGCAAGTGAGTGAAGTTTCATCTGCCACTCCCCGTCACTCCCTATCGCTGGCATTACCAACTGAACCACCCATTCCCCTGCCCCCATCGTCCATGAAACCGGTCCCTGGTGCCAAAAATGTTGGGGACCACTGGTCTAGTGGTTAGGATTCAGTGCTTTCACTGCCGCATCCTGACTTCAGTCTCTGGCCGGGAACCGAAATCCTGCTTCAAGCTGCTGCAGGTCGAGGCCACCCAAGGTCAGTATGGCAGTAATAGTGATCAAGGAAACTGTTCACAGAGTAGGATGAGAGAAGTTTAAAGAGAGCCTGTTATTTAGAATAATAACAAAGGAAGGTTTGTGCAATCTGGAGCAAATAAAGATCGGGGATGTTGTTTAAATTTCACTACCATGTTTAGTAAGGTGATGAAGGTGGGAGATATGTTTCTATTATTACTAAATATCTCATACATGGAAGAAACACATATATAACCCAGTCCAATGTCCTATCAGAAATGGAAGTCTGGTGGCCTTCTTGAATGTGAATTTGTATTTTCTTTGTGGAAGATTTCAAATGCAGCACGGATATTGCAAATGGTTTGTTTGATTTTTTTATACCGTTAATTTTTTAAAATTAAGAAGTAAAGCATTTATGCTTTATAAAAGTTGAACAATTTAGAAAAGAGTAATGCAGAAAAGAAATATGATACAATTAGATGAATTCTTAATGTGCTTATTTTATAAATTCAAGAGAATGTTTTCAGATGGAAATATTGTATGCTTTATAATTTTCACAACTATCACATTATATTCCAAATGGAATTAATCATAATTTACATTGTGATTATCATTTAAATTTATGGTGCTTTTCTTTCATCTCAATGCTTTTCATATAATTTCTGTTGTACGGAGTAGTTGGCACAGATATTATATCATTTTGCCCAAATATCTGAGAAGTAAACTGAAAAAGATATATAAACTTTGTCTAGCAATTTCATACTAATAACCTAACGTATGAGGAAATTAATATGCTGAAGCAAAAAGCAAGCAATGCTAGTAAAAAATATTATGGACATTTTAGGGAAGATATCTCACAGTCAAAATCACATATTATTTTTAGAAAACAGTAGAACAATTAAACATAGTTTACTTCCTTTATAACAAGTCTTTACTTAAGGATCATACATTTTATTATTAAAATGCTTTCTGTTCTAGTAGCTCATTAATAAAACTGTCTTTTCTTTGCTCTGGTTTGCCAAGCAATTCACATGAAAGGGGTTAGTATATTCAGGAGAAAATAGTTTTCATTGAACGACCAAGGCAGAAAAACGGAAATTCAAGAGTAACTGAGTTTTAAACATATGATCCTCTTTATGTATTTCTTTTAGAAGTTTCTATTTTGTAGGTGAGATCAATTTGGATTCCTTTTTAATATACATCTTGGAAAAAAGTAACAAACCATAGTCAGTTATTTGGGGAAGGGACAAATACTCCTTTTCTATCAATCAGTGTGGCTCAGATTTTGCTGGTTTGAACAAATGGGTACTGGATGCCGACCAGGGCAAGGAGTTGCTTCCCATAGGGAGAGCTGAGGGCCTCTTTGGCAACCCAGCCTTGCTCAGCTACTCAATCTGATTGCCCTGGTCTGACGCTCTGGTTGGCTTGCCCGGCTCTAGTGTGCAAGGTGCCATTTACACACCTGGACAACTGGATCGATTGCTCGGCCATCAGCCCCTCCGCTCTGCTCTGAGCGAAGTGCTGCTCTAACCTGGCAGGATTCTGGCCCCACAGGTGGAGGACCCGCACTTTCCACCTCATCCCTCGTGGGGCATGAAGCCACACGCTTACTGCTCTTTGCAGGGTTATTTTCAATAATACATTAACTAGGACTAACTTCTCTGGACAAAATATATGTTGATTTCCGACTCTAGTAATTTACAGCCTTTTGTGTGCTCTTTATACCTCACAGATGGAAGGAAAAGGCATGAGAAGAAGACGGAAAAAGTTTGGTTGAAGGATAGGAAAGGAAGAGTTCGTTGTGAGAAGACGGGATGGAGGAAAGTGGGCGTGGCTGGCTGCGTCAGAGGGGTCCGTTTCCCACACTTGCTTCCACTTATTTTCCTAAATAGTTTTCTAAAGCAGGTTGAGTTTCTGCATTGCTAATACTGCTTGCCCCTTAGGGTACCGTTCAGTGCTGACTTAAAGGTGAGACCCTTTAGGCTTTCTTCTGCCTGGGTGTGTGCCAGACTGTGCTGTTTGCAATTTCTCCTTTTCCTGGCATCCTCGCCAGGAAGGGCCAAGCCTGATCAGAAAGGGGAGAAATAAGGAGGCCTTTTTTGACTCTGCTGTGACACAGCTGCTGGGCAGCCTTTAGGAATATCTCCCTTTTGACCCTGCTCTGCTCACTCCAAGTTGGAGGATGGTAATCCTCAAGTACAGATGATGATTCAAGACAAAAAAGATCATTTCAAAGTGAGAGTTACAGAGAAAGAAAGGCACACTTCTCTTATTTCTTCTAGAGTCAAACTAAAATACAAATTACAAGGATGGGAAATCACATTTTTGTCTCTATTCATATTTCTTGGGTTATATACTGGGGAGTGTTATTTTTTTCAAAGTCAGGTTCATATAGGGCAATCATAAGATGCACTTAAGTGAGTGATGTGCTTGATTAAGCAAGAAATGAGAGTGGTGAAGTAGGTCCGTTTGTGGTGGTAGAGAGCACTTTGAGATCATGGGAAGGAGTTTGAACTAGGTGCTTAATAAATGCAGTCTCTGCATTGTAAATATTGGAAATTAACCAATATTTAAACAGCTTTATATAACCCTGAGAGCAAAAGCAGAAGAAAGACTGACCAGGAAAAGAAAGAATGCTCAGAGACAGCAAGGCACTGTGGGTAAGAGTTCAACGGTCAGGGTCCAAATTGTAGATTTACCCTTTACTGGCTATGTGGTTGTGGGCAAGTTGCTTAACCTCTCTGTTTCAATTTCTTCAGCTGCACAATGGGGATGATGATGATAATAGTGCATATCTCACAGAGTTGTAAGGATTAAAAATATTCTATATGAAAAGTGCATATAATGTAGAAAGCATCACAGAGCAATTATTATTGAAAATAATTAATTACTTTCAATAAGGTT
This sequence comes from Orcinus orca, assembly GCF_937001465.1. Lineage (NCBI taxonomy): Eukaryota > Metazoa > Chordata > Mammalia > Artiodactyla > Delphinidae > Orcinus > Orcinus orca. The sequence goes on from NC_064576.1 coordinate 32,843,414, forward strand.
TTATTAACCAAAGAAGGTTAGGTTTGTAATAGAATAATTTTATCTGTAGGAATTTCTATACTAAAGGGTAGTAAGTACAGAGGCAGCATGAGGTATACATTATGGGTCAGTGTATTGCTTTTATATCTTTAATTATGCTTCATTTCCTAACAGTAGCTTAAGTACCATACTATTATTGGTCCTTATCAATGCAGAGAACACTCTAATACAGGCAAACTTGGGCATTTATCTGCAAATGTTGGGCATTTATCTGCTTATGGAAAAGGCTAAGATAACTTAAACTTGGTCTACACATCATTGATGTTTGTATTTTCTCATTTAGAAATAGGGCATCCATGAAAAAATTAATTAATTAAAAAAAAAGAAATAAGGCATTCAATTCCTAATCACCTGACAAGGACTTTTTGAGAACCTTGATGATAGCCATCCTGAATATTCTCCACACCCATAACCTTAAATTTTCTAGTATCTATTAAAGCTCATAAACTATAGGTTGGTGTACACAAATCATTTTTAAGGTTATATAAGAACAAGAACACATAACCCATTCCATCCAAAACATGACCACCAGATGCAGAAATGTGCGTTATTGCCATTTAGATACTTCAGTGATCTATTAGATAGTTTTAGAAATACTGTTAATACTTACATGGCTGAACCTATATTTAGTGTTCTGTAGATGAAGTCAAAAGTATGCTTTGCCTTTAAGGGTGAAAACGACAATCAGGGAACAAAGGAAATGTAAAAGAAGAATTTGTGTTTGACTTTTGAAGGTCACACTTTGTCCCAAATGAAGACTAGGCGGCTTCTAAATGTCTTTTGTTTACAGAATCAGGGATAAAGGCTACAAATTATCAAATATACTTCCTGAAAATACTGGAAATTTTTAGTTTGAGATTGCTTCCTATGTTAGTCAGGGCCCTGCGGAGGGGTGTGATGCCATTTTTAATGCATGTTCTAACAGATATTTTTCACGACTCTAAATCATCTAATATTATCAGTCAAACTGACTTATTCTTTTGACCTTCAACAGAAAATAATTTAAACTATTTTCTTCCCTGAAATTTTCATTCAGTATCTTCTGTAAATGACTTTTAATATACTTCTAATATCAGTAACTTTCACAATATTAGATGCAAGTTCATTCAACTTGTGAGTTTTTATTGACTAGTAAATTGACAAATATATTGTTCTCCTGCCCCGCTGCATGGGATTATGCACATGTTAAGAATGAACATTTTTAGGGAATTGAGCTCTACATTTCCCTGGAATAAAACAAATTATTTTACACTGGAAATCTTTTCTGTCTTGTTTTTATTGAACTGAAACCTAGAAAGAAGGCACATTCTTTTGAAATGAATGAATTGTGCTCAGCATTGACACTGAACAAAGAGAAGAAAAGATACTGCCCTTTGCCCACCATCTTTGTTTCTGATTGAAACCAAAAATGGAGTTAAAGCTCTGCTTTATGGTGTATGCAGGGCTCCAGATAAATGCTGATTGCTAACATGGATGTCATGCCTATGTCCTTTGGGTACCCTATCACACGTACGGTCTTCTCAAGAATGGGTTTGGTGCTGAGAACTCTGATGGAGGCTATACCAACACTGTCCCTCCATGAACAGTATGTCTGCTAAACAAACTCCATGAACAGACCATCTGAAAATGTTTGAGCCCTGATAACACTTCAAAATGGAGGATCAAAGGTCTTTTGGGAGCTGGCGAATAGTGGTTAGATAGTAAGATAGAGGAGTTCTAATCATGAGATTCAGCTCTGGACATTCCAACCATGTGATTTAAATTCTGTGCCATTTCAGTCAAATATGAATTCAAGCTAATTGTAAAATTCTGGACAAAACAATTTCTTGTTGGGCAATCTAATTTTTATGATGATGTAAGCACACTAACATCAGAAATTTGTCTACTATGAGAGTCCAAATCAAAAGCTCTACTATCAGTTATAAAAAGCTTCCATATGTAAAATGTCTGTAAATCTGCATCCCCTCCCAATAGATTGCTTGTTCTTCGTGTTAATTATGGCTTAGATTTCATTTTATGTACATGTTTGTTTCTAGATATGGAATGCCCTAAGTAACTCTTATAAGAGGATATATGAGAAGGCAAAGGATTTTAGTTAATCTTGCTCTTTGAATGTTTGAAAAGCTGCATGCAGTCACTTAATTCTTTCAACATTTTATTTTATATGGAAGAACTCCTAACTTGGTCACCTTGAGCAGTAATTGGTTATTTCTTCATTACCTCTCCTCATCCTGAGGTTTTAAATGTCTGTCTTGCACACAAATTCAGGTCACATTTTGTCATCAGGGCCACTTATACAATGTCTTTCTCAGATTTCCTGTTGAATAGTGATCATCCATCACATGCTAACTGATCAACTATTGGCTTTTTTGGGAGCTGCCGAAAATGGTATACAAATGTTTCAAACAAAATTTTATAAACATAAACCGAGCTAATGCACTATTTCTCAGTATGGGATTCTACTTAGTCCACTTGACTACTTGTAAAGAATGTGTCTGGACAGTGACTCAAAGAACCTTTTTAAAAAAGCATTTGAATCATACTCAATGATTTATTCACATATCTATTTAAAAAATTCCATTGGTCATGCTAAAAAAGGTTGCAAGCCCTTTGACTTAAGTATTTCTATAATGGCTGTTAAAATCAATTCTGGCATTAAAGTCTCCAAGAATGAACAATGCATTGAGTGGAAAATTGATTACATGGTCAAAGAACAGTCCTTTGTGGCCTCATTTGCTTTTTCGATTAGCATAGCTGTCATGGCTGCTGCAGGTGGTCCTCAAAACTTATAGGGGAAAAAAAAAATCTGTCCTTGACACTTATGTTTGTCTATAGATTTTTGGGGAAAAATATGTTTTTATTTGCTTATTAGAACCTACTGATATAGGTACCGGTGTCAAGTTGAGTTTTGCTGAGATAAAGGAGAGATAAAAATGGGAATGATTTGTGAGGAAAAATGAACTGAGTAATATAGAAATCCACTTCTAGGATTTTTAGGTTTGTGGAAAATACAATCTTTTGTAAGGAAGGTGTTCTGATCCTCACTACAGCCATACCTGTAGTAGAGTAGCTTACTTTTGGTAGAAAATCAGATGATGTAGGAACTTGTGGAAGACACTAGCTGAAAATGGGAACCGGTCACCTTTTCACCTTGATTTCTATGTTTGCTTTTTCTTTTCCACCATCAAAAAGGAGCTTTCAGGCCAGGTCTCCTCCCTGGCATTCAGGGAGGGACTTAGCCACCTACATTGATCTTGTGCACTTTACCTTGAAACACAGCTATGGGTGTTTAATAAGTGCTTATTGAAGTGTGCTATTGATTTATCTTGGGTTAATTCACTTCCTTTTTAATTTACTTATGTTTAACTTTTCCTTTCTAATGAGCAGGTTTCAGATCAAATCTTCCTAGGGTTCTGGAATGTTGATCTGCTCTGCTTGCTTGGAACCCTCTTTAGGAAAGAGGCTTTTCCTCTGTTCCTCTGTGGCTTTTCAGACTAGTAGCCAAAGGAGAACCAAAGGAGAACTTTCTACTTCTTGAGTATTTTATTAGTTTCCTATTGTGCTGCTGAAAGAATTTACCACTTATTGGCTTAAAACAACACAAATTGATTATCTTACAGTTCTGCAGGACAGAGGTCTGGAATGGGTCTCACCAGGCTGAATGAAGATGTTGGCAGGGCTGCCTTCTTTCTGGAGGGTCTACTGGAGAATCTCTTTCCTTACTTCTTCCAGCTTCTAGAAGCCACCTGCATTCCTTGACTCTTATCCTCCTTCCATCTTCAAAGCCAGCAACGGCTGCTTGAGTCTTCTTCAGACTACCTCACTCTGACACCGACTCTGCTGCCTCCATCTTCCACTTAGAAAGACCCTTGTGATTACATTGGGCCCACCTGGATAATCCAGGATCGTCTTCCCTTCCCAAGGTTAGCTGATTAGCAACCTTAATTCCATCTGCAACCTTAATTCTCCTTTGCCAGGTCAGATAACACATACACAGGTCCCAGGGATTAGGATGTAGACATCTTTGGGGGGGCCATTATTCTGCCTATTGTACCAACTTACTGCATCTACAGCATTTCTAATAACTATGCCATTATAGCCATGTCTTTGTTATAAGAAAGATACCACGTATCTGGAGAAGATCAATGGCTTTCCCACTAACCTCTATATAGCTGGTCTTTCCATCTGCAGAAAGATCTGTAATCTGATGTTTATTGACTCCTATGAGTTTTACACATGTAGGTCTTTGAATCCTTTGAAATTCTATGTTAAATATTTTGGCAAGTGTATTTTCAAAGAAGTCATGGACAAAGTTTCATGATTATATACAATTCTGCATATCCCTACATTCAAGTATTATTGTTCTAAAACTACAGTTTTGATTCTTCCCTCCTCAGAAAACTACAACAGGTTTCAATGTTTTTAAATTTATATTAAAACTTTAAAGCATTTGATTCAAGGTCTTCTATCAGAATCTATTTAGCATTCTGGAAGGTGAACATGGAGATTCTGATATTCTACTCTGTTCTTAACTTTGACTAAGTACCATTGGTGACTAAATTACCAGTGAACCTTTCAATGAGGTTTTCCATTTCTATAACTTTGAATATCTTGCAAAGCATAAATATATTCCATGGTGGAAGCTAGGAGAACTGAAGTTTTGGGGGAAAATTTTACCTTTCCACTGTCAATCAGTCCTGTTTATTATTATTATTCAATTTGATATTTCTGGTACAAAACCCTTAAACTTTCCTAAATGCCTTTTGCTTTTTATGTCTAAGATAGTACTGAGATGGTTTTGATGTCACAGGTAAATAGTGAAAAAAGAAGTAAATCTGTTGGAGACCAAATTTCTCTTGGAAACTTTGTTCATCTCCCCAAGTAGCTTATCTTCCTCTCACTTGGATGTAAATGAAAACTCCTATGCTTTCTTAGCTGATAATTAAGATTCTGGCTCTTAGAATGCTCAGATGTTAAAGGGAGTATAGAAATATAGGAAGAAATATAGGAAGAAGAAGATAGGAAGAAGCCTCTTAATGTTCCCTCTTTTCCCTCTGTGGAGATTCTAGGAGGCTAAGACTTGTAAAACTTTTGTCTTTCATGTTCTTAGCATTCCTCTGCTGAAAGACCCTCAGAACCGTTTCATGCTACAGTGGTCTCTGTTGGGGCAGGTGGGTGAATGATCTGTGAGAATCTGTCCTGCTTCCTTCTCCCAAAGGAGTTTCCATGGGTGTGACCTTGGGAAGGAGTGGATGAATGAAGCTTTGGCACACTATCTCTAGAAAGATTGCTAAGCCTCTCTCCATGCTACTGTCTAGCTGCTTATCACCTCCCATTCTTCAAATCACAGCTTATCAATTTTATTTTCTTTGCAGATACCTGCCAGGCCTCCAGTATAAGATAAAGTTTTAAATTCACTTTTTTTTTTTTGATGTGGACCATTTTTAAAGTCTTTACTGAATTTGTTACAATGTTTCTTCTGCTTTATGTTTTATTTTCTTGCCATGAGGCATGTGGGATCTTAGCTCCCTGACCAGGGATCGAACCCACATCCCCTTCATTGGAAGGTGAAGTCTTAACCACTGGACCACCAGAGAAGTCCCTAAACTCACTTTTTAAGGAAAGGACTTTTATTGAGCACTTACTGGATGCAAGACACAGTGTAGTGTGCCATGAAATAATGTCGCATTGTGGCAGTTTACGTAGTACTTGTTCCCATTTAAGTGTAAAATATAGATTAAGAGATAAGGAAGAGAGAGACAGAGAGTTGGAGAGTGAGAAAAAGACACAGGGGGTGGAGGGAGAGGGAAGGGAGAGAGAGAGAATGAGAGAGATATTAAATAATATCAATTAAAGAAATATCACAGGTCATTACATGATTAATTACCAAATGATTGCTGTCAATTTTAAATGCCCTGGCTTCAGAGAAAGGAGAGATCATTCTGAATTGGAGGGTAAACTTGAAATAGCTTTGAAGGGTAGCTAGGTAGAGAGTGGAGAGTTGGGTTTCTGAGTAGGTGAGCCCAGCATGGAATGAATGATCTGACATAGATGCTTTATAAAAACGATTTTTTTAGTTTTATTCATGCCTTACAAAATCTCATGATTTACCCTTCTTAGATCAACCTTGGTATAAATCCACACAGCTAGTAGTTTAACCATAGAAAAAATAATGATAAATATTTACATTGATTATAAATGTAAGTATATATTTTTATTCATATTTATAGGCAACAAACACACCTTTCATTACTAAAATCCATAATTAACCTTGTCAGCAATATTCACAGAGACCCATGCTGAGAATTTTAATTCCAGCTTTGGAATGGTTTTGGCCAAAGTAATGTAAAAACCTTCTTTAGAGTGTATTAAGTTTTCACAATCAGAAACTTTTTGTGGGCCTCTGTCTGAAGCCTGATCTTTCTTTGATGCTTTTAATTGCCTTATTATATTTACTTGTGATTAAATGGAACCCTCAGCTAGTTGATAATGACTTTTGGCTTGTAAAGAGCAATAAAAGAATTTAAATCATTTAAAGTAGAGCGCTCCTTTGATATCAACTATCCAACATTATTCTAATAAAAGAATGCCTAACATACTTTTAATGAATTTCCTTTTATATGAGATAAAATATTTAGCAAGAGAATTTGAGATGCCCATTAGAGCATCTCATTCATAAATATCCAGGCTGTTCATCTTGCTGGACCTGATGATTCAAAGAAAGGTTTATGTACTGGGTAGAATTATCCAGCATGTGCATTTACCTTTGGAGAAATCAGACTCAAAGCCACGCATACAAAGCCTTTTGTAGACTTCTTTAGTAAAATTTGACTCTTTAAGAAAAATATCCTCTATCTCCTCTAACAAATCTCTGTAAAGTATTCAGCTCACCCATTTTTCTTTCTTTCTTTTCTTTTTTTTCCATAGGAAGCACACAGATGATAAAAAGGAATCTTCAGCTGATTGCTAGTTAGTGACTTTGAAGGAACTTTTAACATCTGTTCAAGGCCAAAATAGATTACTCTGTTTTATGCAAAACCTATCTGCATTTTTGCTATTGCACATTTCTTTATTTCCTTGGAGTTAATTGCTAAATGTCATCCACTCCTGCTGTTCTGGTGAGCCTGAATTTTCTCAAAATGTTTCATAACTTTCTCCTTAGAGATTTCAATCTCTATCAAATATTCTAATTTTTCTTAAACAGTACATTTGAAGCAGCAGCATTTCAAATGTTCTTTATGGTAAAGATGAGGAGAAACATCAATTTCCCTTTGTTATCTTTATTCTGGATTAGAAATTTCAAGGTTATTTCTATATATTTGAAAAATAGGTTGAAATTTAAATGTTTCATCCATACTCCTTTTGTCTTTTTGTTTCCCAAATTCTCCTTCCTTAGAGTAGCTGCATTTTTCTGATTTTTGTGTTAAATGATCAAATTGTACCCACTATATGTTTCTGCTTAATTCTTAAAAAAATGATGTAGCAGTGAACTCATAGGTTCTAAAATATCTTCCTTTTCAAAAGCTGCTACAGGATGTCATCCTCATGCACTTTAGAGGGAGTCTCTTGAGCTCTTTCAAAAATGTCTGAGACATTTGTTTATATTCCTTACCTAAAGGGTACCTTCCTCTCTTCACAATGTAACTAGGTCCTTTAGTCAAAATGTCACACACCGGCCTGTCAACAAATCATGAAATAGGTAAGTTTCCTCTGAAGGTCACGCATACAATTGCTCATCAAAGAATTATACCAAAGGTCTTGGAGCTTTACCACTTCTGTTTGCTCATTTTGCATTCTTTTTCTCTTTTCCTTTTTTCTTACCATCATCTTGCCTGGTTGTTTCTTCTACCCTCCTCCTTGTGCTACGTTGGAATTCTTATTCTTTTGAATCATAAACTCTGTTCATCTAATTAATCTCTAGTGCATTCACTATTTTAGATCGATGGATTAAAAAAAAAATCCCAAAGTGCCTGCATGTCTCTGTTTTCTCCTTGGTTACACTGGGTGGAGTGGGAATTCAGGGTAAAGGAGGGGTGGAAAGGGGAAGGATGTGGGCAACTCTCAGAAAGGAAAACTATAAACAAAATCAGCAAATGCTGACCTTTAAGAATGACGTGATGGAATAGCTGTACATTTTCCCAGGTAGTCTAGAAGGGAAACCTCAGCCACAATTTCATTGAGTTATTCAGGGCAGGGCAAGGTATAGGTGGCAAAGGGGATTATTAAGATAAAATTTTTTTTTTAATTTATTTTTTATACAGCAGTTCTTATTATTTATCTATTTTATACATATTAGTGTATATACGTCAATCTCAATCTCCCAGTTCATCCCACCACCAACCCCCCACTTTCCCACCTTGGTGTCCATACGTTTGTTCTCTACATCTGTGTCTCTATTTCTGCGTTGCAAACCAGTTCATCTGTACCATTTTTCTAGATTCCACATATATGCGTTAATATACGATATTTGTTTTTCTCTTTCTGACTTACTTCACTCTGTATGACAGTCTCTAGGTCCATCCACATCTCTGCAAATAACCCAATTTCATTCCTTTTTATGGCTGAGTAGTATTCCATTGTATATATGTACCACATCCTCTTTATTCATTTGTCTGTCCATGGGCATTTAGGTTGCTTCCATGACCTGGTTATTGTAAATAGTGCTTCAGTGAGCATTGGGGTGCATGTGTCTTTTTGAATTATGGTTTTCTCTGAGTAAGGATACAAATTTTTATAAGATCTTTTAATGCTATTAACTTTACTAATAAGACCTGAATGCAGATTTCTCTACAATGCAGACTTCCATAGAAGCATCCCGTATTAAAAGCTTTCTAGTATCCTACTCAACCAATCTGCCAAGGTGTCTAAAATCCAATTACTGAACAAAGACATTGCTTCAGATATGTCTGTTTTCCCTGGTAGCCAACTGTTAAAAATGTTACCAGTTACCTTGGAGAAGTAATATGCTTCCTGTCTCCAGGGGCATGAATTCGTTAAATAAAATATATGGGCTAGTTCTAAAGTGAGGGCTTCTGAGTAGCTGAGCACAGACTGCAAAATAAAGATTTTAGGGCATTTGGGGGTTAGAAAATGGATGTAGTCCAAGGAAACTGAGCCAAAAAGTCAATGAACTTACTATCAGAAGTGGTGATAAATTTTGCTTACTTCACAGTTTTTCTAGTCTTGAAATCTCACCCAATTCAAAGTTCTGAGCATACATCGTGTATAATTGGACAATTGAAGGAACTTCCCAGAAAATGATAATGCTATTCCATGAATTACATGTGTTTTTTCACTAACCTTAAATAAAATGTTAAGTCTTTAGGAGACTCTGAAAAAAAATTACATTGGATCTCAATATTTAAAAAAGATTTTGAAAAACCATATGTCTAAAAATGAAGGGATTTCTTTCTGGCAGACTGTCCCTGTCCTATTTTGTGTGGTTTTTGTTTCTTTCTATTTGTATCCACTGAAGACAATGCCTAGCCTTTTGTTGAGAGACAAAGAGTCATCCTACAATTATGTTTTCTAAATGAAGCTTTTTACTTGACTTTTCCACCAGCTCTTTTGTATGAGTTATTAATGACACTATTTTAGTTTTCTGTTTTTCAGTTGAAAAAGGCAGTATACAATCCATCATTATTTTTAATACTTGGATAGTATTCCACTGTATAGAGGCACTGTCATTTATTTAACCAATCTTCTATGGTTAAACCTTTAAGTAGTTACTGATTCTTCAACATAATTATCCCTGTGATAAACATTCTTGTTCAAACATATGAGGATGTCTCCAATCACTTCTTTGGGAATTATACCTAGATATAGATATAATCTATATCTAGATATTTCTTGGTGAAAGAAAATGCACACCTTAAGCTTTTTGGTGCATTCAATTTGCTACCAGTCATAAATTCACTGGCAGTGTATGTGAGTGCCCATTTCCTCATATCTTTGTAAATACTGAGTATTGAAAAAAAAACCAAAACCTTCATCCACTTGATAACTTGCATTTAATTTGCATTTCCCTGATTATTACTGAGGTTAAATTTATTTTACTTGTTTAGGACATCGGTCTACAAGCAATAGTCCATAGATCAAATCTGGCCTGTGGCCTGTTTTTGGCACAGACCTTTGTTAAGAATGATTTTTTACATTTTAAAAGGTAGTAAACAGAAAAATAAACAACAAAGAAGAATACATCAAAGAGATTATATATCTTCAAAGTCTAAAGTATTTACTACCTCGCCCTTTACAGAAAATGTGTAAGATCTCTGGCTCAGAACGAAATAATAATAATTAAAATATCCAACATTATTAATCTCTAACCAGAGTATGACACAGTGTTAAAGGTTGTTTTTTTTTTTTTTGCGGTACACGGGCCTCTCACTGTTGTGGCCTCTCCTGTTGCGGAGCACAGGCTCCGGACGCACAGGCTCAGTGGCCACGGCTCACAGGCCCAGCCGTTCCGCGGCCTGTGGGATCTTCCTGGACCGGAGCATGAACCCGTGTCCCCTGCATCGGCAGACAGACTCTCAACCACTGTGCCACTAGGGAAGCCCGTTCTTTTTTTTTTTTTTTTTCGGTACGTGGGCCTCTCACTGTTGTGGCCTCTCCCGCCGCGGAGCGCAGGCTCCGGATGTGCAGGCTCAGCAGTCATGGCTCACGGGCCCAGCTGCTCCGCGGCATGTGGGATCCTCCTGGACCGGGGAACAAACCCGCGTCCCCTGCACCGGCAGGCGGACTCCCAACCACTGCACCACCAGGGAAGCCCTGTGTTAAAGGTTTTACATGCACTGTTTCATTTAATCTCCACAGCAATCCTACAAGATAGATATCTCTTTATGAATATCTTAAAGCTAAATGAAGAAGCTCAGGTAAGTTAAGTAACTTATCCAATGTCTCACAGTAAAATGTGGATCTGAGATTCTAACTCAGCTGTGTCCAAAGTCTGTGCATTTAACTATTATGCTAAATTGCACATGATTTTGTTACATTTATACATAATTTTGAGAAACCTGGAATCTCTCCAGTACTGGGGTTTCATATCAGATACATGGTGTCTCAATTTATTAACATCTTTTATTTTCTCAGTAAATTTTATAGTTTTTTTCATAAACATACAATGTATCTTAAATATTTTCCCCCAGGCATTTTATACTTTGGCTGTATCACAAATGGAATCATTTTCCATTTTCATAGTCTCAAAAGCTTTTATCTAGGAAAGAAACTGAGTTGTGTATGCTAATCCTGTAACTAGTCATATTTTTGAACTTCCCTAATAGTTGTAGTCAAATTTCATTGGTTTTTTTAATGTTGTTTAGGTCAACATAATAATAATTGTTTAGGACAATCATAATGATAGTTTTGCTACCTCATCTCCAATATTCATAATTTCCCCCCATCCCCTGCTTAATGATTTCATTGCTTGTACTTCCCAAATGGTGTTAGCAGGCATCCTTTCATTATTCTGGTTGAATAGGGAGATTCTACTCCCTATTATACAGCAGGATTCTGGATGTTGGTTAGTGATAGATTTTAAAATCATAGTAAGAAACCATTGTCCAATTTTTATTTTACTAAGATTTTTATTCTGAAATTTTATAGAACTTTATTAAATCTCTATGTGTATCTATTTGGGATGATCATTTTATTTTTATCCATTGGCATATTAATATGATGATTTCTGTTTCTATACTTCCTAACATCAACCCATCTTTGCACTCTGGAAATAATCCTTACTTGGTCACAATATGCTAAACTTTAAAAATGTTCCTGGATTCAATTTGTTAATTTTTTAAAAGGTTGTTTTTTATTTGTATTCCTAAATGAATTTGATCTACAGTTTTCTTTCCCTGAGATTTTCTTCATTGGGTGACCCACTGTAAAATGGATTGTGAAATTTTCTATGCTTTTGTATGTTTTTAAAAGTAATTTTTAAAACACAGATCGAAATGATTTGTCCCTTGAATGGATAGTCAGTAGAACTTATTTGTTAAAAATTTAAGGGCCGAATGTCATCTTGAGGCGTAGTTTTTTGATAATTATTCTAATCTCTTACATTCCATGGATCAGATAGCATTTTGAGCCAGTTTTTGTAATTTACTTTCATCAAAATTTTCATCTTAGTGAAGAATTGCCTGAAGTTTTTGTTTATAATCTTTAAAACATTTGTGTAAAGATTGTATCTCGTGTTATGCTTAATGTTTTACATACATTATTTTTTGCCTTAGCAATTCATCTTTTCAAAGAACCAAATCATGATTTTATTTAAAACGCTATTTCTTTTCTATTTTCAAATTAATCAGAAGTTTCAAATTAATTAAAAGTTCTATGCCTTTATTTTTATGAAGTCACATGTACTTTCTTTTGCTTTTTATTTTCTAGTTTTCTGATTTTATTGGTTAGTTCATTTATTTTCATTATTTCTTATTTAATAATAGAAGCATTTAAGGTTATGAATTTTCCTCTGATGAGTACTTTGTTAGTCATATCCATGTTTTTATATGTAGTATTACCATTGTAATTAATTTCTCATTATTTTTAATTTTGTTTTCTCTCTGAGAATTCTTTAGAAGTTGGTTCTTAATTACCATAAACTTCTCATTGTATCCTTACATGGTGGAAGAAGGGCAAGAGATCTCTCTGGAACCATTTTTATAAGAGCACTAATCCCACTCATGAAGTTTCCACCCTCATGATCTAATCACCTTTCAAAGTCCTACCTCCTAATACTATCACTTTGGGCATTAAGATTTCAGCATATGAATTTTGGGGAGACACATTCAGACCATAGCAATTATATATCAAACTTCCCAAATAATAGGTTGCTAATATTACCTAATATCCATTTGTATTCAAATTCCCTCAATTATCTAACAGAAATCTTTTTTACAGCTGGTTTGCGATCAAACAAGTTGCACACACAGCATCTGGTTGATATGTCTCTCAGGCTTTTCTTTAATCTTTGTGTCACTCTGCCCTTTCTTATGCCATTTATTTGTTAAGAAAACCTGGCCCTTTACCCTATAAAGTATCCCACATTTTGCATTAGGTTGGTTGCTTCTTTAGTGTTGTTTAGCCTGTTTTTGTATTCCCCTTATTTAGTGACAGAAACTTTTAAAGAAAATTTTATCACTATTTTACATGTCATAAAACTTTAGCTCAGAGAATTAAGTAACTAATTTACAAGTGGCAGAGCTGCTGTTTAAATACTCATTTGACTAATTTTAAAGTTCAGACTTTCTCCTACACAGTCCTGTACGAGTAGAGAGATATAGAAAGGACCACGAGGATGTGGAAAGGAATAGTGAAATTAGAAGAGGCTGCCTATTTTACTTTCTATCAGGCAATTTTTTTCATGGTACAATATGAACTAAGGAGAAAGTAGAATACCTCAGGTGTTAGCTCTCAGTTTGTATTTTTTTTTAAATCACATACTCACAAATATTCAGATTTCAGAAGCTCTTCACATTCCCCAGAAATTATCCCTTTACATTAAAGAATTAATTTGCAAGGTAAATTTTACTGAATATTTTGTTATGAAGATGGAACAAAGTTTAACATCCCCATGCCATGCTAGGGCTGTTATAACAAAGTACCACAGTCTGGGTGTCTTACAACAGAAATTTATTGTCTTACAGTCTGGAGGCTAGAAGTCCAAGATCAAGGTATCGGCAGGGTTGGTTCCTTCTGAAGACTGTGAGTGGAGAATCTGTAGACGGCCACCTTCATATACACATGGCATTCTCCCCGTATGCATTTCTGTGTCTAAATTTCTCCTTTTTAGTAATATTGGATTAGGGCCCAGGCTAATAACTTCATTTTTTTTTTTTTTTTGTGGTACGCGGCCCTCTCACTGTTGTGGCCTCTCCCGTTGCAGAGCACAGGCTCTGGGCGTGCAGACTCAGTGGCCATGGCTCACGGTCCCAGCCACTCCGCGCATGTGGAATGTTCCCAGACCGGGGCACAAACCCATGTTGCCTGCATTGGCAGGCAGACTCTCAACCACTGTGCCACCAGGGAAGCCCCTAATAACTTCATTTTAACTTGATTTCTCCTATAAAGGTCTTATCTCCAAACAAAGTCACCTTTTAATGTACTGGGGTTTAGGACTTCAACAAATGAATTTTGGGAGGCCACAATTCAACCCATAACAGCATATAACACAGCACAGGACTTCACAAAGCTTGTGTATTTCCCCTAGGTCTTTCTAGCCTTGCCACCCCCTTTCCCATGAAACACCAAGCTCTATTACAAATGCATTTCTTTTTTTTTAAAGAACTTTCTTTTTATAGCTTTTTATAAAAAATAAATTTATTTACTTAATTTATTTATTTTTGGCTGCATTGGTTCTTTGTTGCTGCACGCAGGCCTTCCCTAGTTGCAGGGAGTGGGGGTCACTCTTTGTTGCTGTGTGCAGCCTTCTCATTGTGGTGGCCTCTCCTGTTGCAGAGCATGGCTCTAGGCATGCGGGCTTCAGTAGTTGTGGCACGTGGATTCAGTAGTTGTGGCTCACGAGCCCTAGAGTACAGGGTCAGTAGTTGCGGCACATGGGCTTAGCTGCTCCACAGAATGTGGGATCTTCCCAGACCAGGGATTGAACTCGTGTCCCCTGCTTTGGCAGGCAGACTCCCAAATACTGTGCCACCAGGGAAGCCCTACAAATGCGTTTCTCTTCTTGTTTACTGATTCCCAGGTGCCAGGCCCTGTCTTCAATTGGGCTTTCAAGACTTTCAACCTAATAAGGATCCTCCTTGGGAAGATTTTCATATTAGCTTCTAGCTGAGCAAGAAAAATCTGCAGCACCAGGCTTTTAAAGTTCAAATATATGAAAACATAGATTGAAGATGAGCTCAAGAAATGCCTAAACCTGAAAGTATTCTGTGAGTTGGAAAGAATCCTTCTCACTTGTTATGAACTGCAGTTTAATCAATGAACTTCAATGAACTATGGTTTAATCAGTATTAGGTTTCTTTTTTTATTTCTTTAGATTTTGTTTTACTTCTTAAATGTAGTTCTTGGCAATATTATTCATGTTCAGCTGGATTTATTTATTAAGGACTTTAGTTCTGATTTGTATAAAACTGTTGAGTGGAGAAGTTTACTATTCTATTTCAGCAAACCATGATTATCATTTAAACCGGTCAGTATAAAACTTCTGCTGTGATACCTATCTCTCCTAAGTGTATCTCAAGTCCACTGGTTTTTGAAGGTGATAAATATTTGGAGTGCTGAATCAAAAATTTCAAAATAAAGATGATAAATCACACCCTAGTGAAGGAATATAGAGTCACAAATGATCTAATATAATATAAAATTTCAAAATATTTTGAAGTATGTTATACAACTTTTACATTGGGCAGATTTGCCTTCTTAATTTGGATTTACTTAAACTGCTAGTCCCTGAGTTCATGCTGTTAGATAGCTAGGAAAGGGGGTTGGTTCAGAAGTGGGTCAGTTTTTAGGTAAATACTAAGCAAGAATTAAGAAGACTGCCACAAATAACCCACAAATTGGATATCTACACAAATAATTTAGAGTAGTCTGAAATTAGAATTAGGGAAATCTAGTGACCTGTAGGAAAATCTTACATGATTTGTCTGGGGAAAAAAAAGTCTCCTGTGAAACCTAGAAATCCAACCATTTTTGATCTATTATTTTATCTCAGGAAACTTTGCAAACATCAATGAAGTCCCAGTTAAAAACATCACTCTAGGAATAAAGCTGCTCCATTATCTTGAGCTCTGCCACTATCTTGCATGTCAATATTCAGAACAGAAACCTTTTTCTAAGGTTGATGGATGCACTGTGTCTCAGTGTGTATGTGTCTATAGTTAGATTTTTCTTTTAAAAAGGAGCCATTAACCATGCCTATTTCAAAGTGTTTTCCCTTTTTTATCTATACAATCAAGCTAATGTTTAACTGTTTCACAACATATGCTTCCATAAAAAGTAGCAAAGGTAAACCAGAATTCTCCTTAGCACATAGCTTTTGAGTAATGTAGAAAGCACCTTTAGTCTGTTCAGAAAAGTAAACTATTGCAGAGGATAATTTTTTCCCAAGTCTGATAACTCAGGGGCAGCAATCTGGGGTCTAGAAAACTGCAACTGGGGTCTAGAGATTACCAGTTACTAATGCTGGTCTATTTGGCTGAACATAGAATGACCAATATTACACCATTTTCTACCTACAGAGACAGTGAATTCATACGGCTCATAATAATTTTTATAATTTAAAGAATTTTATTTATTTTGACTGCAAATAGAAAAAATATTATCAGAAGGCAAATAGAATAAAAAAGAGTTAATAACAGATTTTTTCTATTAAAAATAGATATTAACTACTTCTGTGATTCAGGCTCATAATTTTAAGAAACAAGCCTTGAAGACAGAGAGCAGACCTTTGTCTGGGTAGTTTAAGTGTAATGTATAGAACTCTGTGATGGCAGGGATTTTGTTTCATTTGTAACTAATAAACAGTAACAGATAATTTGGAGTCTTCATTTACTGTTATGAGGAAGATATAAAGGATGATATGATATGGTGGGGGCTAATTGGGGACCACTATGATGGAGGTGGTCTGGGAAGGTCTCTCTGAGGAGATAACAATGCATTGAGACCTTCGTCATTAGAGTGAGGCAGTGATGTGAGAATTTGGAGGAAGGAGAAGGGTGCGAGAGCTCTGGATGGGAACGAACTTGGACTCTTCAAGGGAGAGAAGAAAAGACCAATGTGCCTCGTCAACGTTTGTGTACTTGGAGGAACCTCTAAGTAAATGGTTGTGGCCTGGCTGACTGACTCTGCAGCCCTGGGCATGTGACTTAATTTTGCTGCACTGCAGATTCCTCATCTGTAAGTAACAATAATTCATAACCATCACAACAGCTCTTTTGGACAATGATTACATGTAAAGAGCACATTCTGGACACAAAGAAAATCTTCCATAAAGGTCAACTTTCATCTTAGGGCTGTTATTTTTAGGCAATCAATTTTTTCATGAGCACCTTTAGTGCCAAGTGCTAAGCCACCCAAAGAAATGAATGATGTAATTTTGGCCTTAATAATGTTTATAATTTTCTTGGGGGTATGAAATAAGTTTCTGAACTATATGGTATCAACAAAACATGATACAAGTGCAGAGGAGGAGGGACAAGTGGAGACAAGTGGAGATAACCTTGAAGAGATAAAAGACAGTCTTATGGAAGGTATGTAATTGAACTTGTCTTGAAAATTGAGTAAGATTTTTTCTTTATAGGGCCTTCCAGTAAGGCATTACAGAGCAGGAAGAAGCGCAGCAGTGAGACTAAGAATGGCAGTTCAGGGCATTGTGGGAGCAGGGGCTAGGTTGTTCTGACTAGTAGAAGCGTGCTTCCATGAATGGGAAAAATTGGCTAGATGTATAGTGAAGGAACTTGATGGTGAATGGTGTTAGGAAGCTGAAACCTTGAAAGTGAGGTTGAGGAGTGTGAACTTGAAGTGGTGGGAATGAGTATTTCTCTAAAAACATACCAGGAAGTTGTAGGCAGATTAATTAGAGGGAAAGAGATATTGGAGTACATTATACACTGTTTGATGAGGTAAAAAGGATTTGGTAGGATAAGAGTCTTGGTTATAAAATGGAAAATGTAGCTATGAAAGATAACTTGAAGGATTAAGCAACCTTGAGTAGCAGAATTTTTACTTTGACACATAGCTATCATGAATGAATGTTATTGTTTCAAGAACTAGACTAACTGTTGTACACTTGTCATTTCTATTCATCTAATGACCTAGAGACAATTATTAGGGTTTTACAGATGAGGAACTGAAGAGTAGGGAGATTAAGGGATTTGGGGATTTTTCATTCAGGAATATTTGGTGTTTCCTCATTGCTAATGGTTACCTACTGTTGGCTCTTAGAATAGACCAAAATGCTTCTTTGACCCTCAAAATCTTAGAAGATTCAGGTGGTCTTTGGGAAATTAAACATAGGATGTAGAGGTGACAACCACAACCCCAGGAGAGCTGGGCAATTTTATGATACCCTGCTCCCTCTTGTGATTGGTCAGAACTTCCCTCTGGAGCTCCTTTCCTCTGACTGGTGACCACGAGGTGAGAACACCACTGAGAGGTGATGTCAATGGATGTGGTTTGTGGAGCCTTTTCTTAATTACTTTTGTGGTCAAAGTTTAAATTATTTTATATTGGTAAATATATTGATAAAAATATATTGGTAAAAACATTATTTTATTGATAAAAATATTAATAAGAATATATCTTATGTAGTTGCCATTGGTTAGGTTACCTCCTTTATCTTAATCCTTTTCTATCTAAATGTGACAACTATTTTATAAGATTTAAAGATTCCTTTGATGGCAGTATACAACATCACGACACTTGGCTAGATGAAGACAGAACTTTTTGTTGCTTACAGCTCTAAACAAGAGAAGGCTGGTCAGAGACACACAGGAGGTTTTACTGGGGACAAGGTAAGAGCAAGCAGTGGCTCTAGGGGGCAGCTTGCGTGTGGTTCCCTGTTTCCAGTTCCATGTGGATTAGCTAATTTGAATAACTTTAGAGGTTCCAGAGCATAGGAGCTCTGCCTAGTTGTTTGGTACCTGGTGATTAAAGGAATCAGTGGTCCTGGAGTATGAGTCCCATTCTAGAAGTGGTTGGGATATGGATTCAGCTCTTCGAAAGGGAAACTGACCGGCCTCCAGCCAGGACCTCAAAACTGGGTCAAGGCAGCATTAAAAACAAAACCAAAACTGTATTACAGCTACCACACTATCCAGTGCAGTTATGAACGTTTATAACCCTTTTTATCTCCAGGCGAAGGTGAGGCCTCTCCTGCCTTCCAGCTGATTCTCTTTTGGGTCGAATTTCTTTTGGCAAATGTCCAATATGGATGTCCTGCTGTGTTCTCTTTTCTACTCTGTATGTCTGTCCCCATCTCTTTGTCACTTTACTTTTATTATTTAACTCCTATTTTCTCTCCCTTACAGCTTTGTCTACCCTTGATTCCATTATATTTCTCAGTATTGGGTTTAGAGAATAACTTTTCTGTCTCTAGGTATTAATTTTAAATGCAGGTAAGTTGAACACCTTAAGTTTCTTTAAAAAAATAATTATTGCATTGTTACTTGTTAGACTTTTTCTCTGTCAATTTAACTTTGATTTTAAAAAATGCTTTCTTATCTCTGACTAACATTATTTGAGGTTTAATTTCCAGATATTTTATATTTTCTTTTCAATTAGTTATGTCTAATAAACCCATTCATAGATACATAGACATACATAGAAATCCCAAGAGTGATAAACTAAATTTTTAATTTTTCTGGGCATTCAGCCAGCTTGATTTAACTTTTAACAAACCTCATTGTGTCCTAGATCTTATTTTAGAATAAGTGATTTATAATTACTAATTAGCTAGAATAAGAAGATAAGGAAGATGATTAGCCTATGAAAACTTCAGTTTTTCTTTTCCAAACAAAGATTGAAATCACAGCAATAAATATATGTAATGTAAACACATTCCTGTATAATACAGCTCGTTTCCTCTTCAGTAGTCCAGACCTTCTTCATTATTACAAATGAATTAACCCTGTCAGAAAATTCAATCATCTCATTAGCCTACTAAATTTCATCTCTTATTTTCTGCTGATCTCTATTCTTGAGAGGTGAGTTAGTTCTAACAGACTTACACTTAATTCACATTGTTTAGTTCTTATATCAGAGTGTTCCCATAAATTCAGACATGTTTTTTAAAGGAGAAAATGGGTATTCCACAAATACCTTTACTGAAGATGTCGAAAGTATTGCCTTAAAGCTAAGAGAATGTATTTCTCCAAAAATAACCCCTTTAAGCCTTGCTTAGTTTTAGACTTAAAATTTATGTAACTTTTATAGCGATTTTAGAAGGAGTACATATGGTGGGGTGCTGGCAAAAGTTAAAACCCCCGAAACTCTGATTCATGCTGTATGCTCATTTCTGTGATATAAGTACTCCAACCTTGCCTGATTTCAAACTACCAGTGTGAAACCACTAAATGCAGAGTTTGAAAGAAATGCAAGGTAGCACATCGTTGTAAACTATCTCCACCATACAGATATAGAAATAACATTAAGAGAGCAAATGATGAGTTTTGATTATTCATTCCCTTGGTTTCAAATATAAGTTATATAATTGTGAATGTATGTAATTTAATTTTTCATAATGGCTATGTTTAGCAACTGTTCACAAAATTCCTGAAAAATTAACAGCCAATTCTGTGAGCTGATATAAGCCAGCTTCAGCACACCATTGAATCAGAGTGTTAACATATTTGAATGATGCCAGACACAGAAATGACAGATTTGTACATTTGTTTCTAGTTCTGCTTCAATGCTCAGAAAACACTCTCAGTGACTTGGACAAAGAAGGAGAAGAGATAGATTAAGGAAAAAAAGAAACACAATTTAAATTAAGAAAAATGGGAGACATCTGGGAAGGTAAAGGCACATCAGGAATCTAAGATGTGTGAATGAGATGAGAAGATTATAAGAGAATCTCTAGATATTTTCTTTGCATTTAGTTCATCTCTAGCTCATGGGCTTATCATTAATAAACTCAGAGGAATGCTGGAGTGTATTTCTCAGCCAATGTTGTGTTAACAAAAGGTCTCAAAATCTGAGTGGCTTACAGCTTAAAGGTTAATTTCTAACTCATATAGCATGTCCATGGTGGGTTGGCTCTAGCTCTGCTGTATACCATTCACATTCCAGGATCTAGGCAGATGGAGGACCCTTGATCTGAGACATTGTCTCATGACAGAGGGAAAAGAGAGATGGATGAATACATGCTAGTTCCAACAATGACACTTATAACATCTGATCATATTTTATTGGCCAAAGCAATGTACACAGCCATGCTTGAGTTCAACAGGGTGAAGTTATAAAATTTTCCCTCAAAGAGAAATGCCAAAGGGAGGGAGTTGCAGGGAGGAACAGCAAATACTTTGAACACAATATAATCTCCCATGTGGAGAGAGAGGATCAAAAACATGACTAATTGTTGTAGCAGAGAATGGTGGGTTCACCAACAGCGTGTTCTCTTCTTTTTCCTGATGGTAGAGCTAGACATTGTTTGGCCTCCCTGAAAGCTAAGGTGGACACATGACTGAGTCTGACCAAAGCCAGAGTTGTTTAACCAGAGTTGTCACCTCTGCTTACCTTTTATTGGTCAGATCAAGTCCATGACCGTGCTTGAATTCAACAGAGTGAAGATATACAATTGTCCTCTAAGAGGGTTGCTGAAAGGTAGAGCATCCCAGGGTAGGGCAATGAATATTTTGGACAATAATACAGTCTACCATGTGAAGAATGGAAAAGGTGCCAAAAGATATTGTGTCAGGGGTGGCCGGTGTGCTAGTGATCACCTCTCTCTTTCCCATCTGCCAACTAATTGGAAAGGGTGCCAAGGACCACGTAGAGAGTAAATCCCCAAGGTGGAAGTGCCTGAGTCCTTGAAGGATGAGGTGGAGCAGGTCCTCACCTCCACATTGAACTGGGACATGAATGGGGGATAAACTCTCATACTTGAAGCCACCAAAATTTCAGGTGATTTTGTTGTTGCCACGAATAACCTAGTTTATCTCGATAAATACAAGTTGCTGTAGATATCATAAGTTAATATATATGATGTCAGCCCTTGGAAAAGATATTTTGAGCACTGTGGTAGGCTGAAAAATTACACCCTCCAAAACATTTATGTCTTAATTCCTGAAATTTATGAATATTACCTTATATTAAAACATGGTCTATTCTTCTGTCAATGGACATTCGACAGATGAACAGATAAGGAAGACGTGGTACATATATACAATGAACTATTACTCAACCATAAAAAAGAAACGAAATTGAGTTATTTGTAGTGAGGTGGATGGACCTAGAGTCTGACATACAGAGTGAAGTAAGTCAGAAAGAGAAAAACAAATACCCTATGCGAAGGCATATATGTGGAATCTAAAAAAATGGTACCGATGAACCTAACGGCAGGGCAGGAATAAAGATGCAGACATAGAGAATGGACTTGAGGACATGGTAGGGGGGAAGGGGAAGCTGGGATGAAGTGAATGAGTGGCATGGACATATATACACTACCAAATGTAAAATAGATAGCTAGTGGGAAGAAGCAGCATAGCACAGGGAGATTGGCTCGGGGCTTTGTGATGACTTAGAGGGGTGGGATAAGGAGGGTGGGAGGGAGGCTCAAGAGGGAGGGGATATGGGGATATATGTATGCATGTGCCTGATTCGCTTTGTTGTACAACAGAAACTAGCAAAGCATTGTGAAGCAATTATATCCAATAAAGATGTATAAAAAAATGGTCTGAAAAGAACTAAAAAAGAAACAGGGTCTATGCAGAAGTGATTATGTTAAGGATGTTGAGATGAGGTGATTTTCCTGGATTATCAGGGTGGGTCCTAAAGGCAATCACATATATCCTCATAAGAAGAGGGATATTTGAACACAGACAGAAGAGGAGAAGATGCTATGAAGACAGAGGCAGGGATTGGAGGGATGTGGGCACAAGCCAAAAAGTGCCAGCATCACTAGAAGCTGGAAGAGGCAAGGGATGGATTCTTCCCTAGAGCCTCTGGAAGGAGCACAGCCCTGCAGATACCTTGATTCCAGCTCAGTGATACTGATTGAGGACTTCTGGCCTCCAGACTATGAGAGAATAAGTTTCTATTGTTTAAAGCTACCACATTTGTGGTAATATGTTACAGCAGTCACAGGAAACTGGTACAAGTACCAAGATTAAGTGATGACAGGGAACCAAGTGCCAATGCTCAGCTTCAACAAGGGTGTGTCCAAAGGAAAGCAACCAGGGAGGTGCTGGATATAAAACTTCAATGACTCAAAAGTCATGCAATTGATAAACTGAATTCATATCATTGTAAACCATCCTGAAGTTTGAGAGCAGGAATAAAGATCAGCAGTTACCTTGTTGAAAATCTCCAGCATCCTAAGTCTGCATATAAAAAGTAACCTAAGACTTGAAGATACTATAAGACTTACTCCCAATTAAACAGCTTAGCCTTAAAATTAGTGCTAGAATACAATTTTCCTAACCCCCAATCCTCAAGGGTATCAAAACTGCAAAAACAAAGCTAGGGGTGTGTGTGTGTGTATTGGTTATTGTGATGAGTCGTCACATCCTCTTCAGGACTGAAGTAGTCACTCTTCAGGGGTTGAGTATTGGCAACAGACACCTCACAGCCCCATGTGCCTTCTTTGCATCTGACTGGTCTGTGTGATGGTAAAAAGTCCTACTCCCCTTGCCTCAAGGCAGGACAACTCTGAAGATCCATCCCAGTTTCCGGGCACCCCATGAGATGCCCAGGGCCTTTGTTGTGACAATATCACAGCCCATATTCTCCTCTTGTTCCTCTGCCTGCTTTCTTCACTCCTCTGCAAGTGTTGATTCCTGACAGCACTCCCTCACAGACTCCCTGTATCCTAGCATCCGCCTCAGAGTCTGCTTCCCAGGGAACATGACCTGTGACATCCATGAAGGATGTGGGCAAGAAATTAAATGCATTCTTCATGCCTTCAAAGGGTAGAACTAGGACCAACAAGAAGATGTCCTGGGGAATAACATCTAAGTTTAATATAATCAGGAACTTTCTGCCAATTATATCTGTTCAGAATGAAGCAAGAGAACTTCTAAAGTGGTGATCACCTGATAAATATCCATTTTTGGACATTATTATCTGTCAAACATATTTCACAAAAGACGGCTGCATTGTACATTAGTTTTTTCAGCAAGTATTCATTGAACACCCACTATTGGCCAGGGACTGCTTTAGGTACTGGGTGTATAGCAATAAACAAAAAAGGCCCAATTCCTGCCAAGATGGGGTTTATATTGTAATGGAAGGAGATAGACAAGGAACACCTGGACAAGGAAATATACATCCTAATTTCTGATGGTAAGTTTTATGAAGAAAATAAAGATGATAATGTTAGAGAGTGGAAAGTGGGTAAGGGGGATGAGCTAGAGTCATGTCTGAGTCCACTTGGTCTGCTATCACAAAATACTATTGGCTGGGTGGTTTATGAACAACAGAAATTTATTTCTCACAGTTCTGGAGGATGGAAGTCCAAGATCAAGGCGCCAGCATGGTCAAGAGAGGGCCCTCTTCTTGGCTCACAGCGAGTGTCTTCTTGCTGTGTCCTCACATGGTAGAAGGGGCTTGAAAGCTCTCTGGGGCCTCTTTGATAAAAACACTAATCGCATTCATGAGCACTCCACCCTCACGACCTTAGCACCTTCCAAAAGCCCCACCTTTAGGAGTTAGGATTTCAACAAATGAATTTTGTGGGGACACAGACATTCAGACCATAGCAGAGGCTCTGAGGTGGTCTCCGAGGAAAATATTTGAACTGAAATCTGAGTGATGAGAAATCCATACAAAGATCTCAGAAAAGAGTGCCGTTGGCAAGAGAAACATGTTTAAATGTCTTCAGAAGGGACCAAGCCTGATGCTAATCACTAAGATCCCTTCAAAGTAAAGGGGTGCTCTTGTATTGTGAGGCTCTTCTTGAGGTGCAGGTGTGGAGGTGTACTGGGGCAGGCGACAAATCATCCAGGGAGAGTTGGCAGTGAAGACGGAGAAGACCAGCTTCACCCTTGCTTCTTGGACTCTCCTCCTTATCTTCCTCTCTACCCTCTGTTAGTCATTCCCCAATATCCCAGACTCTGCCATCACAGTAATAACAACAGCCTGGTAATCTCATACTTAAACATACCACTTTCTGAGAAGCCCTCCTATCTGATGACACTGCTTCCTATTCCACTGAGTTAATAGAATCCATCCAAAGAGAACTTCCCTACCTCCTACCACCATAGCTGCCACCAGATCTGGGTTCATTGGCTTTGTTCTCTTTCCTGTGACTATGGATGGACTCTCCATTCTCCTGGAAAACACTAACCCCTCCGTGTGTTTACTCTTTTCTACCCAAAACACTGGCACAGCAATTCTCACCTCTTCTGTAATGAGTGTTTTCCTTTTCTCCTGGACCTCTTCCTTCAGCATTGAAAAGTGCTGTATTCCCACCTATATTAAAACACCTTCTCTTAGCTATAATTTGAAAAGATACATACACCCCAATGTTCACAGCAGCACTATTTACAATAGCCAAGGCACGAAAGCAACCTAAGTGTCCCTTGACAGAAGAATGGATAAAGAAGATGTGGTATATATATACACAATGGAATATTACTTAGCCATAAAAAAGAATGAAATAATGCCATTTGCAGCAACATGGATAGACCTAGAGATTATCATACTAAGTGAAGCAAATCAGTCAAAGATAAATATCATATGATATCACTTATATGTGGAATCTAAAATATGATACAAATGAACTTAGTTAACAAAACAGAAATAGACCCACAGGAATAGAAAACAAACTTATGGTTACCAAAGGGGAAAGGAGGGGAGAGATAAACTAGGAGTTTGGGATTAACATATACGCACTACTATATATAAAACAAATGATCAACAAAGACCTACTGTATAGCACAGGGATCTAGACCCAATATTTTGTAATAACCTATAAGGGAAAAGAATCTGAAAAAGAATATATATAACTGAATCACTGTGCTGTACACCTGAAACTAACACAACATTGTAAATCAACTGTACTTCAATTAAAAAAAAAAAACAGAAACAAAAACCCCCAAAACCCTTCTCTTGGCCCCAATTTCCTTTTGCAGATACTTCTCTGAAGCCCTTTACTATAAAACTCTGTAAAAGTATGGTCTATATTCCCTCACTCCAACTTCTCTTTGCTCATCCTCGTTTGAACAATGGGGCTCCTGGCCTGCTCACCCCAAGCACAGAGACACTACCTCTATTTCTGGTTGCCAATGCTGCTCAATATGGTTAGACAACTTTTTAGTTCTACTGTTCCTTGACTTTTCAGGACCATTTAATAAAGACCATTATTGGTCTTTCTTATGCTTCTCCTCATTGAAATACTTTTTCACTGGGCTTCCAGGATGCTACATGCTCCTGGTTACCTCTCTCCTCTCCTCTCTGTCTCTTAGCTCTGGGTTTGCCCGGGGACTAGACTTTGGACTCCATCTTTTCCCTATGTTTTCCTCTTGATATTTCCTTTATGCACATGACTTTAAATATCATCAATATGTAGACAACTTCTAAATACATTTTAGCCTAATCTTTCCACTGAAGTCCAACTGCCTTTGCAGCATCTCTACTTGGACACCTAATAAGATTCTCAAAACTTAACTTTTTCAGTACCAACCTATTTTCCCTGCTACCTGCTCTACCTTCATCTCAATGAAATCATGCTCGACTTCTCCTTTTCTCTCACATCCCACATTCCATATAATGGCAAATCCTGTGGGCTTACCTTCAAAGTATAGTTAGGATCTGACCAATTCTCAATACCTTCTATGCTCCTGTCCTGATCTGAGACACCATCTTCCTCTGGATGACTGCAGTAGCCTCCTACATTTATCACTGAGTATGCCCTTGCCCCACAGCAGCAACCGGGGTCCTTTAAAAAAAGGTCAGGTCATATCACTGTTGGAGAAGTCCCTTCAATTCTTCCCATTTCACTCAGGCAAAGCCAAAATGGTCATAATGTTGTATTTGGGCCTTACCTGATCTAGTCCCCAGTTACATTTCTGACCTCATCTCCACATACCCTGTACTTACTCTTGACTGAAAAAAGTGCACAGCCTAAAAGTTGAGAATTATGTTCTATTCAGCAGACTTTCTGAGGAATTAAGCCCCGAAGACAGCCTCTCAGGTAGCTTGGAGGGACCACTCAGAAGAGGTTAGGGAGGAGCCAGGATATATAGGAGTTTCTGCAACAAAGACCAGGTAGTCAGAACATCAAAAGATTACTGTTAATTAAAGAAAACCAGACGTCTCAAGTTCATGGATTTAGCACTTTTCTACATATGCGAGAATGCAAGGGTCTGGGCTCATTGAAATGATTCCTTTGATAGGCCCCTTAACTATCTAGGGCCAGTAGCCTGCTTTCCTCCATCCTGAGTCCCCTCAGGGTGCAGAGTCAGGGGGCGGCTGCAGTGACTGCCAGCTTGGTGGTTGGCAGCCTGTTTGTCTCCATCCTGATTTCCTTCAGGGCTCACCATCCGGCTGGCTGTAGTGGCTTGATGGTTTGATGACTGTGACATCCTTTGTTTACTAATATGACAGGTGATATTTTTCATCCACATTACTTACCTTGATTCTGCCACACCAGCCTCTTTGCTGTTACTCGGACACGTTATCAAACATCTCCTCATGACCTTTGTTCCTGCTATTACCACTAGCTCTTCCCCAGACAGGGTGTGGATCATCATGTCACCTTTCTCAGGCAATTAAGCAAATGCTACTTTCTCAGTGGGGCCTTCTTGGTCTGCTTCATTAATTAATTTATTTATTTTCAATAATATGGCTAACACTAATACTGCTTTTACTATGTGCTAGGCATTGTCCTAAATATATTACAAATATTAATTCATTTAATCATCACACTAACCCTGTGAGTCAGTATTATTATTATCTCCATTTTACAAATCAGAACCCTGAGGTGCCGAGAAGTTAAGTAATTCACTCGACGTCACAGAGCTGCCGTGTAGGGAATCCAAGATTCATGGTAGAGCAGAGGAAGGGCAGTTGTTGTTTCTCTGCCTATTTTACTTCATTTGTTTATTAGAGAATAACATGCCAAGTTCACATGGCTCTTCTGACAATCAAATAAGGGGCCATTAAATACTTTGCAAATATTGGGCATCATTATTAGGAATTGCAGTTCACACTTGGGAATGCCTCATTTGGGGGATATATCCTAGCCTGGATTTTTTCTGTTAAATTTTGAATGCTGTATTTTTTGTTACAAAAGTAAACACAGTGAAGAGGTATATAACATTGTGTAGACTACTTCTACAGCATCATGTGTTCATAATCACATATTTTTGATGGTAAATGTAATGAACAAACTAGTGTGCTGGGTGCTTCAGGGAGTACTGAAGAAGTTCAGAAGTGTTGAGAAAGATGACCCGAAGGTGGTTTCACTCTTGTGGAGAGCAGGACAGTAATATATTTTTAAAATATTTATTTATTTATTTGGTTGCACCAGGTCTTAGTTGTGGCACGCGGGATCTTCGTTGCCGCATGAGGGCTCTTTTTTTTTTAACATCTTTATTGGAGTATAATTGTTTTACAATGGTGTGTTAGTTTCTGCTTTATAACAAAGTGAATCAGTTATACATATACATATGTTCCCATATCTCTTCCCTCTTGCGTCTCCCTCCCTCCCACCCTCCCTATCCCACCCCTCCAGGTGGTCACAAAGCACCGAGCTGATCTCCCTGTGTTATGCGGCTGCTTCCCACTAGCTATCTATTTTACCTTTGGTAGTGTATATATGTCCATGCCACTCTCTCGCTTTGTCACAGTTTACCCTTCCCCTCCCCATATCCTCAAGTCCATTCAAGACAGTAATATTTTAGCAAGATGTTAAGAACTGAGTTATTCGAGGCAGAAAAGTCTTAAAGAAAACAGAGATAATAATGCAACTGATTGTTTCTTCTATTTATGAAAGTCTGCTGTTTTTTCATCCTTGCAATGACTACTAATAGATTTGTATAGAAAAAGAAGATAGTTGTGTGGAGTAAATTATACCTTTCTGGCAGCCATTCTTCCTTATTTATGGTGCTCAGGTTTCCTTTGGGGAATTACTGCCATCCCCTGGTGTGGAGTCTTGGCAGCATTGTAATCAGAGTACCATGCCCGTCCACAGGGCAAACAAGTAGGGTTGACAAACACAGAGGGGCAAGTCCCCTCAACCAGATACTTCCTCTCTTCAGCCTGGTACAGGCAAGGGCAGGCACCTGACAAACATGGAGCCAGGGGGACTCTTAGGACCAGGAAACTTGCGCAGAGTGATGCCAGCAAGGAGACATGGCTGGAGTTCCATCGTTCCCATGATGCTGGCCAGAGAAGGTCAGTGGATCCTGCATCGCAGTCACCCGAAGAGTGAGTACCTACTCCTGCAGCTTCTAAGCCTAGTTCTCCAGGCTTACCTTCTTCCTGTGAGCTGCCCAGTAGTCTTCCATTAAATTCCCTCTTTTAAAATCTGAAGTTACTTGTAAACAAATAAACTAGGATACAACTAGATCAAAACACGACAAGAGATTATCTCTATAGATCACTCAACAGTCCCAACTGTTTTGAACACAGTTACAGGTCACCCTCGGCTTGTTCTGTCAAGACCTTTTCCTCCTCCAACATTATGCAGCTGATGTTTTCATATCACCAACACATGATTCCTACTTTACATCATCCTGAGACAGGTGTTGTAGAAATGTGTTCATAATAAATAGAGTAAAAGGGCAGTGTGTTTTGTAGGTGACATTTTGGCGGGAAAGGAAGAAACTACATAGGGGACCTATAAGAGTCACCATTTTCTCTGCCCCATCGCTCCACCAATTTCAAATGTGTTATTAATCAAAATATGGAGATAGTACTGGGAATATGGCTTTGTTAATATAAAGAAAAAATCAGATATAGAACAGGGAAACTAATATAAGTATAAGCAATGTTTTCTTATCCTTGTTTTCGAATCTAACTTTCTGTTTTTTCCTCTTTGTCAATCAGAATCCCATCATCACATAGAATGTGCTATCAACTTTAAGTACTGATGCTCAAGTAAAAGTGGCTTAGACCTTAAAGTGAGGGAATACAAGATTACCTATTTGTTCCTAAAATTACCTAAAATAAAAATAAAGGAAAAAAGGGGTATAATTCTATAAGAACAAAGAAAATATAAATGATAAAACAGTAAAAGATATACTAACTAAATTTTGAAGATGAGAGTTCTGGATAATAACTTTTTAAATCAGAGAAAACCAACAAATGCAAATTAATTCCCACTAAAGAACTCTGAAAAGACTCAAAATGAGAGACACCAGATAATTCTGCAGGTGGGCGGCATGGGTAACACTGAAAAAGAATGTTGGTTAAAATTCTCTAAGGAGCGGTTAAACTCTCCAGACCCTCACTAGAGTGGCAAGCTTAGTTTTCTGTACAGAGTAGACAGTGGACAAATGTTTTTTATTAATTGAAATGACACAGCATTGTAGTAAATTTTCACTGACATTTAAAAGAGTCCTTTTTTGAACCAAAGAGACAATAACATTTGATTAAAAGTTCATTGGGGTTTATGGATTATATGCAATGTCTAAGGTCTAATGGTGGGAAAGATTGGGGGAGAGAGGAAACATAATTGGTAAAGCTGTCTGATAGGGCTATGGGATTCATTTTACTATTCTCCTTACTTTTTCATATGTTTGATTTTTTCCATAAAAAAAAGAAAAATCTTAGATACTTAAAGAAAAGCTCAGAAGTTGGCAAAGTCTACTTATTGTTATGCCTCTTCTTCTCTGAAAGTAACCTGAGTTTTGGCCTTAGATGAGAGGCCCATTTAAGAGGACAGCTAGTTCATTCTGTCTGGTGCTATTGTTTCTCTTGGATCAATATTTCTCATGCATTGTTGAGGCTATGCTTAATATGTCTCACAAGTGGTTTAACACAGAGGTACTTGTGGCTACACCTGAGTGGAGGGTGGTTACTGAATGATTGAAAGAACAATTGAAAGAATGCGAGTCTAGGAACAGAAGAGAAGAGAAGAAAAAAGCGACATCTTCCAGCAAGTGATGGAGTGCTCTTATTAGAGGTCATATGAAGATTACAAATTATCTTTGGATGTTACATCTGTTCATTTTGGAATTGTGATGGCCTTTCACTTTTTAAGATATACAGATGTTATTCATCATTACCCACCCGGCTCTTTAGAGAACTGAAATCTGGTCTTAACACCTCAAATTACATTTAATAAGAAGCATAAGCATTTCAGGATTAGGGTATGAATCTTACTTCCTTAGAAAATTATAGAATAAGGGTAACTTAAAAATAGGGGTGGGAATGAGAAAGACAGGCATCAAGTAATAGAGACAAAAGACAGATGGAAGTGAGATGGTGGGAGAGGGAAGGAAATGACATATTTTCCTTTCAAGTCTGTGCCTGCCTCTTATTTGAGTACAGTAATCTGATTCATGCTTATACTCTGTGTCTGATTTATTACCGATTTCATCATGAGTGCCCAGCTCCATTGGCTCTTGCTCATTTGTCTCCAAGGTAGTGAAACCACCGTCCACAGAATGACTGTACCAGCTGACCCTGTTAGCACGTTTAACTCTCAACTTAAACGTCTCCTTTTGCTAGTTATTTTTAGATTTATTGTTGTATGGGATGTGTATGTTGTATAGCAATATGATACCTATGGAATGTTCTGAACTGTGTAAATCAATCACCGTAATAGCATCTCTGGGTGAAACCAGGGGCAGCGAGGACAGGATGAAATGAGACAGAGAATGGAATAGAGGAAATGGGCAGCAAAGAGTGACAGAAAGGGGGTGGAATACCACTGGAAAAAGTACTTAGGAATTAGAAACAGAGAGTGATAAGGGAGGCAAGAGAGTGAAGAAATGAGAGAGACAACTCAAAATGAAGATTTAAGCATGACTAGAGACAAAAGCATAATTAAGGGAGCAAATTAAAGATTAAGGAGCATTGGAAAATAAACAGTACATTGGTAAATAACAGTACCTGTGCTTTAAGAAAATAATAGAATATTAAATCTTGCTAATTCACAGGGTAATAGAAATGCATCTCAATAAAGATGTTCTTTATGATGTACTAAAGACAGGCACAGAAAATCATAGAAAAATTTGTTTGGGGAAGTAGTGTCTTTTAGTTACCCAGGAGCTGGCAAAAATTGGTTAGAATTAAAAATGGAAAAAATGAAATAATGATCAAATGTCCTGATGAAGAAACAGAAAATGAACAGATTTTGAGGCTTTAATCAGGGTAAATAAAATGGAAAATAAGTCTCAAACTGAAGTCTTGGATGAAAACGAGTTTTTCTGAATTTTCACTATCAATTTGTTAAACGTTGGACCTCATTGTCTTATTCTCATTATTTATGAGTGACGGGAAAACGCCTTTAAGTATGTGGTACCCATTTCTTCATGTATTTGGTATCCTCCCTAAGCATTCCTTATCTCTACTATGTCTCTTATTGAGTTAATAATGAGAAAAGATTTTGACCCTCCCCACCAATACCTTGTTGTAGAGTATGCCATGCAGTGCCAAAACCCCTTTGGTGATTTATTTTATCTCTTCAGAATAACTTGATTTTAAAGGAGCTGTAATTAAAGTTTAGCCTTAATTATGGAATAATCTTGCTTTTTCATTTTCTTCTTGAGACATTCAATATTACTAAGTGTGTTTGACTACCAAACTTTCATGCTTGGTTTTAGGCAGAATTTATAGTAATTGTTTTGGAATTTTTAATTGGATGTATAATAATTGAGGTGAAGGCTTTTTAGCTAATTTCCCTAAGAGTTCACTTGCTACTAAATAAGCATGAAAGATACTTTCTGCTTCCATTATATTTTTATATTAGTAATTATACCACTTAAAGTTTAAATAGGCTTCAAGAGCAAAATGTAACATGAAAATCAAAAAGAGTTAGCATTTTTCCTTGTCATCAACTTTCTTTATTTTAAATACGTGTCTTGCTAATCTCCAAATGAATTACTTTGTTTTAAATTCACATTTAAAAATCAAATGAGATTACAAATGTAGTATTTAAAATTATCGATATATGGCTATAGATATCTGAGATAAAATAACTGGGTAATCCACACTGAAATATGAGTTAAATAGTGTGCTGATAATCCTTTGATCTAAGAATGATTAAATTGACTTTTGATTATGTCTATCTTTTTTCTCCTCAATAACGTAATCCCCTGTAGAAAACAAATGAAATAGGATTGAAACTATATTCTTACGTTTGCAGATTTTCTTTAACAAAAAGTATAGTTCAAAGTTAAATTTAAATTTAATTATTGCTGTACTTGAAACATCAAGTGGTTTCTTAAAGCCAAAATTATTCATAAAGTTGATCTGCTTTTGTCCTGAAGCCAGATTTTACTGAAAAACTGTTGTGGAATGATTGTATTGGTTGAAATACAAATTAAAAAAATGAGCCTTGACTTTTTCAAAGTTTAGTTGTATTAAACAACTTCCTGTAAGACAAGTTTCAGCAGATCAGCATAAAATTTTCTTAATTTCATTACAGCCTGTAAATTAAAATTAATGAGTCTGACACCCACAATTAACAATGAAAAATGCAGATTGTTATAATTACTTAAGCAATAACATTGCTTTACATAGAAGACTTTAAGGTGCTCCACAAATTATTTACAAGTGTTATATAAAACACAAAAAATGACAATTTCAATTTATTTTGTCAATGCAAAAAACCAAAATCCTTACTAAAACCTTTCTCGTTTGGGAATCTCTCTCCATGCATAATTAAGCAAATTTGATTGCAATTAAGCCTGGCTTCTACAGTAGAGTTTTAATTAATGCAAATCTGGCATCCACATCTATAAGATTAATTTTAGTGAATTAAAAGAAAACAACAAAGCACGTTTGAAAGTGCAGTCGTATTGTTGAAAGGACAGAATTTAAAAGCTGGTTATTTTTCAGTCTTTCATGTGTATAGCCTTTGACTTAGACTTTAAAGAGTGGATATTTTATTCTGATTTGTTTTTTTGTTTTTAAATGCTTTATTAAACAAGACCATCAAATGTACACAAAATCACTTCAGAAAGACATCTTAAAAATTCAATATACATTAGAAGCAAGGTCTACTCATATTATATATAGGTGTATATATGTGTGTATGTGTATAAATGTGACTATATACACACACACTCATACACACACAATCCCTGCTACCTTTGCAGAATTAGATGTGAAACTCATCCACAAATACACGTAGATTTTGTTTTACATGTTTTTAAAAATAGGTTTAGTGTTTATATCTCAAATTTTAAAATACTGACAGAGAGTATTATTGTTGAGGCCATATTCACTTTAATAAAAGTGCTTAAGGTGGAATACCAGGTAAAGCATAGAAATCACTTGTATTATCATGTACATATTTGTTGTTAATACCATTTGATGTAATTTTATTTAATTTACAATAGAAATTTTCTCACTCCTTGTGTTCTATTTGCCAGAAATATAGATGTTGTTGAATACATATTAAAATAATTAAGTATCCTAAATACATGACGTAGTTTGGAAACAAACTTGAAGATCTTGATTATTTTTTTTTAATTTTTGAATTTTATTATATTTATTTTTTTAGACAGCAGGTTCTTATTAGTTATCCATTTTATACACATTAGTGTATACATGTCAATCCCAATCCCCCAATTCATCGGTTCCTGATTATTTAGAAAAAAAATCACTTGTTTGGAAAAGATGTTGCTATTAGCAGTAGGATTTCTTGATATCCAAAATTTCAAGTTCTTTTTTCATAGGATGAATTGATGAGGTGGTTGTAAACATGTAAGGGTTTCTACTTCCATTTTGGCCAAGGCCTTAATACCATGGATGTCAGGTAAAGTTGGACAGCACAGAACTTGCAAAGGAGTGGGGGTACCACTAGTTTTAGAAGCCTCAGCCAACAGCCACTTCAAACATATGAAAGTGTCGAAGTTGGAAATTAGAGAGGCTACTATCTTTGGTGTGACATTTTCTCCACTTTCCTACCCCCAACATGGACAAGGAAGGGTCTCTTCTCCTTTATCCTTTGAGAGTTTTGAGAAAATATTTGAGGAGGTTGATAATGATCCTGATGTTGGAGGCTGGTATTGACCCTGCTGAGACCTCAAAGGTAAGAGGCTGCTGTGGAAACCTGAGGCAGATGAGTAGAGAGAGAAACTGGGCTGGACCAAGGGCTAATTTCAGTTAACATGTTGCCAAGAGAGCCACCAGGAAGCTTCCACACATGGGAAACACACAAATGTTGCCATGAGGAAGAGAGTCATGTTTGTCTATTTACAAAGTCCAGAAAGTGTTGCCTCTAAAATCTCTCCAATCCCGGAAGAATCCATTGTCTATTTACTACATCACCCGTTAAGTAAAGACTTTGTTCCTACCTTTTATGTGCTTTGCCTCTCCCTTTTCTACTTTTCACCAATCTAGAAAATCCAGAAGCCCCTAGGGGAGAAAGAGGGCAAGGGATGTGAGTAGAAGCTTAGTGAATAGAAAACAAGTCTTCCGCCCTCTTTGCTGCAGGCCCAAGTGTGGGGGAAGTTTTGACATTAGGTGAAATTTGGCATTTTAATGATTGCACAGACTGTGCATATTGGCTACTCAATAGTTACACGAATAAGGTAATTTTGACAGGTCAAGGGCAAGTCAAAATAAGTAAAATTGTAATAGTAACTAGTTATTGAGCACTTATGTGCCACTCTGATTTCAGTCTACAATGGTGTCAAAATTATATTGTCTTTTTAATGGATTTCTGTGCATTTATTCTTAAGAAAAGCCTTCAGGTTATAAATAATTCTGGATTCGTAGGAAGTTGCAAAATATAGTACAGATAGATCCTACGTACCTTTAATCATATTTCCCCTAATGATAACATCTTACAAAATATCAAAGCAAGGAAAATGATATTGGTACAATCCACAGACCTTATTCAGAATTCGTCAGTCAAAATTACATTCTTTAATGTTTCTTATATCTTCTGTGCTTTAGTGCAGCAGTCCCCAAGTTTTTTGGCGCCAGGGACCAGTTTCGTTGAAGAAAATTTTTCCACCAACCGGGGCGGGGGATGGTTCAGGCGGTAATGTGAGCAACGGGGAGCGGCAGATGGAGTTTCTCTTGCACGGGCTGCTCACCTCCTGCTGTGCGGCCCAGTTCCGAACAGGCCTCAGACTGGTACTGGTCCATAGCCCAGGGGTTGGGGACCCCTGCTTTAGTGCATCTACCATCCACTGTAGACAATTTTTAATTTATGGGAGGCATATGTATTTTGTATTGTGGGAATTAGAGTACCCAAGGCATTCACAGTCTAGAAGGAGAGCCATATCCATAAAGAACTACTGTATTTCATCTAATCTAAGATTTCATCAATTGTACAATAAGATGTACCATTATTTTATGTGACACTGAGAAATAAATTGTGGGGAATTCCCTGGTGGTCCAGTGATTAGGACTCCATGCTCTCACTGCCGAGGTCCTGTGTTCAATCACTGGTCAGGGAAAGAAGAAGAAATAAATTATGTCAAATAATAACATTTTTGTCATTATAACACACATCCTGATTTCAGAGATATTAAATGCAAAAGATAGTGCATTTTGAAATTAACAGTATATAGTAAATACTATAGTAGCACTAGTTAAATAATTAATGGAGTAATTTATTTCCTGGGGTAGGGGATTAAACAGTTGAGGGATGTCTAAGAGAAAGGCACAGAGAAAATAGGGCACAAGAATAAGAATTTAAAAGACAATAGGTTCTTGCCAGATAGTGAAAGGTATGAAGGGCACTCCAGGCTGGAGAACAGCCCCAGGAGAGTGGGCCCATGAATATGAGCAGGGCATTCTTCAGTCATATGCAGTGGTTAATTGGGAGTATGCATGGAGGGACAGACACGGGGTTAGGAATGAGGCTAGAAAGGAGGCTGATATCAGTTGGTGAAAAGCCATGCATGCTACTCTAAAGAGAATGGACTTAGTTATGTATTCACTGGGGAGCATTTAAGCAGGAGACTGGCATAATCTATGTTTTAGAAAAATCCTGCAATGATGTAAGGACACATTATGGGGAAAAAACTAGAGGAAGGAGATACATTACCAGCTGGTATTGGGTCTGCAAAATACCGATAGGAAATCTTGATTAGACATAGGCTTTTTTCCTTGAGAAAAAATGCTTAAATATTTAAAATATCTTTTAAAACTAATATACCACAACCTAATTATGTTAAAATGAAAATCTTCACTCACCTAACCCCTCACAATTAGAGATGTCTTCCTTTCAGGTCCTAGAGCATATTATTTAATCACTGATCTAAAAAGCTTTTCAGTCTAATTCATTTTAACCTTTTTTTTTTTTTCTTCTACATTCCATGTAGATTATAAGCCTCTTGGTGCTGGAAAACCAGTCATCACTACACCTGTTGGGAACCAGGTATGGGAGAGGAACAGAGCAGAGGAAGTATAGGTGGGAAACCGGAGTTAATGCAGTGGTGCAGACAGGAGAAATGGCCATTTGATGTAGGTGGTAGGAAACAGATTAGAAATAAATAGATGTCTAAAGATGCTTCGGAACTGAGATTCAGAATCCTTGAAGATTGATAGCCTATGGTAGGTGGGACAGGCAAGGGTCTAGAAGTCTTTTTCTCTGGCATGGGGAGCTGGGTGAAAAGCTGCCCTTTACTGACCCAGGGAACCTGGAAATGGAGAAGTTTGGGGGAGAAAGTTGCTGTGGGCATGTTATGTTTAACATTACTTTAAGAACAGGACTGAATAACCAAAGTAACCCTGACAAAAAAGAACAAAGCTGGAGGCATCATGCTTCTGAATCTCAAACTATGGTACAAAGCTATAATAACAAAAACGCTGTGGTACTGGTGCAAAAATGGACACGTTGACCAGTGAGACATAATAGAGTGCCCAGAATTAAACCCTGGCATATACAGTCAACTAATATTTGACAAGGGAGCCAAGAATATCCAATGGGAAAAGGATAGTCTCTTTAACAAATGGTGCTGGGAATTCAGAAACAAACGTAAGTATATGATGGAGATGGATTCTAAATAGTAGGGGAAATGAGAGAATGTTTATTAGATGATGTTGGGAAAGCTAGATTACTCCATAAAAAAGTACTTCTATTTTTATGTTCTAAAATATTGAAAATAAATTCCAGATGGATTAACCTGAAAGATAAATTCTAAACCTGGACAAGTGTAGAACTCTTGACACAAAATGATTCTATCCAAATCTCTGCACTGAGAGACAACCAAACTCTAGCATAACTTCTACCAGAATAAAGCTGTGTCTCTAAGATGACTCCAGGCCCCTCTAAAATGCCTACCTGAGAAGGCTCAGCATTGCCAGGAAAACTTACTGTTTGTTCCAGCCAAAACCTGGTGAGAGGCAGATAGGCCCCTGTGATGGTTAATTTTATGTGTCACCTCGAATGGGCCATAGGGTACCCAGATATTAGGTCAAACATTATTCTGTGTGTATGTGTGAGTGTGTTTTTGAATTAAATTAACATTTGAATGGTAGACTTGAATAAAGCAGATTGCTCTCCCTAATGGAGGTGGGCCTCATCCAATCAGTTGAAAGCATGAATAAAACAAAAAGCCTGACCCTTTAAATAAGAGGGAACTCCTCCTACAACCATTTCTTATGGTTGAGCTACAACATTGTTTCTTTCTAACCTTCAGACTCATAGACTTCAGAAACATTGGCTTTTCTTGGGTCTCAAGCCTACCAGGTTTGGGACTGGAACTGTCTCCTGGTTCTCAGCCCTTCACACTTGGACTGGAACTGTACATTGTCTCTCCTGGGTCTCTTGCTTGTCTGCTGCAGATCTTAGGACTTTTGAAACTCTATAATCATGTGAGCTACTTCTTTATAACAAATCTCCCTCTCTCTCTCTCTCCCCCCTCCCTCTCTCTCTAAATATATCTATATCTACATCGACATCTATCTATCTATCTATTTCCTATACGCACATTCTATCAATCCTGTTTCTTTGGAGAACGCTGACTAATACAGTCCCTGAATCAGCATTTAGAGCAGTGACTTTAGAAAGCTTTCAATTATAAATCCTTTCTCTGCCCTTTGAGATATAAAACTCCTACCCCAAACTGTTTACTCAAGGCTTTGATAACCATCTCTTTAAAATACAAACATTCAGGGAGAAAACTCTGACTCTCTCTCCCATTCCCTCTTGGAAGGTAAAGGCCTAACTTCCGTGGGCACCTTGCTTCAGTTTATACCACTACCTCCTGTTGTAGAGATATGAGAGGTTTTTTTCTCCTCTGGATAATATGTCAATTAACAAATCCAGGTGGCCTAGTCACATGGCCTAAGTTCCCGTCATGTTCCTAAGTGCCTTTCCCTTAGCACCCCTCAGCTTTTAAAAAGTCTAGACACTTTTGTTTCAGTGAAATTGAGTTCAGTTTATGCTGAACCCTCTTCCTTATTACAAAAGTATTACTGACTTTAGTCCATATCTCTTTCACTACTGTCCGGCTTTGTTTCCACTGGACAGGCTAATGGAAGAAAATAAAGAAAAATGTTTTTGTGACTTTAGGTGGGGGTGGGAAGAATACTTCTTAAACAATAACTCAAAAGCATAAACCATAAGGAAAAGTAATAGATTGGCTACATAAAAATAAAATCTTCTGCTCAATGAATAACAACATAAATATGGTCAACATGTGGATAACTGACTAGGAGAAGATATTTGCAAGACCTAACCTGGTATTTCAAATATACAAGCAAAGCCTGTAAATCCATAAGAAATGGAGATGGTATCCTATAGAAAAATAAGCAAAGGATATGAATAAGGACTCCATGGAGATGGCAGAGAAGTATGAAAGCAGAAATCAAGTTTCACTCACTAGTGGTCAGAAAAATGTGGAGTAAAACTACAATGCAAAATCTCTTTACACTTAGAGTGGAAAAACTGAGAAATGGTTGGGTAATGGTAAGGTCAATGAGGATGTGAGAAAATAGTACAATTATTCTAGAAAGCAATCTAGCAGTATTAGTGCAATTAGTTACAGTGTCTCCTTCTACAGGAAATGTACTTCCAGGAAGCTCTTATTTACAGTTTCACAGGAGAACATGAACAAGTGACTGAATTTGTAGTAACAGGATGATGAAAGTTATTTAGGCGACTATCTCTCGGAGAGTGGATGCATGGAATATTATGCAGCAGTCAGAGACAATGAACTAAATGTACACACAGAAACATGAGTAGATTTTATCAACATAGTGTTGACTCAAATACGATACACTAAGATCTCTAGTATAATATCATTTATGTAAATTAAGAATGATACATGCATAAAACAATTCAATATTTCTTTTCAAGACTACTTACATACAGAGTATGCACTGTGTTTTTATGTGTTAGATAATCAGAGAAAGAAGGGGAATAGGATGAAGAAATTAAATGAGACAAGAGAGGGATCTTCTAAGGTCTTAGGGGGTCATGATCTGAGGAGAATGATGAATTCAATACCCATTGAAATCTAATTTAAAAAGTAGAGAAGTCTAAGTTCAAATATCTTTGATGGACTTTTTCTTATAGTTTTACATTGTTTTATGTTTGCATAGTTCTGTATTTTGTAGATTTGAGAAAATTTTAGCCTGAGAACTAGTGATTTCATACTCATGATATATCTAATTATTTTCATAAAACTGGAAAAGATCCCTAGTATAATAATGGATAATATTTATTTTTTACAAGGAACCGACACTCTCAGTAATTTACACCCATTACTCCATTTTATTCTCAAGTCAGCCTTATAAGGTAAATTCTACCATCTTTACAGATAAGCAGACTGAGGCATAGCAAGATTAAGTAGCTTGCCCAAGATTAGCTAGTAAATGACAAAGACAATAGTAGATGAAGTTATAGAATCTTTGCTTTCTAAATTCAAAGATGATGCAATTAAGCTGTACAAGACAGGCACCCAGCCACCATAACTATTCAGATTCTACATGAAATAATAGTTAAATAATACAAAGACCAGGCAGACTGTACTCCAGTTCACTCCATAGGTATTATTTTCTTCAAAAAGGTAAAAGTCTGATGAATTCTGTCTTTAAGCAGTGAACTTTACTCATTTCCAGATTACTCTCATATCAGCTT
The DNA here is from genome assembly GCF_937001465.1 of Orcinus orca. Lineage (NCBI taxonomy): Eukaryota > Metazoa > Chordata > Mammalia > Artiodactyla > Delphinidae > Orcinus > Orcinus orca. The sequence continues at coordinate 32,884,287 of NC_064576.1, forward strand.
GTTAACTATTTCTTCAACAACCATCTCTCCTCAACAATTTGTAGGGTTAGCTTTCTTTGTTACTTAAGCAAAAGAAAATTTTTAGGCGTTGTTGTTCCACTTACTGATTACTTTTACTACTTTTACCTCTACTTCATTTCTTTGAGAAAACATTTAAGATCAAATTAAAGCTGTTTGCAGCACCCATCCATCTGTCATTATTTGAACACATTGATGAATACTTTTCAGGTGAAGAGATAAGGCTGATTTCTTATGGAATGATGAGATGTAGAGAAACTGAAATTACGGCATGATTTTGTTGGAGCTGATGAAACAAGACATTAAGCTAACTTCTTAAAATATCCTTCTCCCTACCCCCCCCACCAGAAATTTGAAAGAAGAGGAAAATTAGGTCAAATTTTTAAAGGTTAGAATCCAATATAATGAAACAAAAGAGAGCTAGATAGATAAACTATATTAATTCAAGAGAGCCACGGAATAATGACAACAATAACAATGACAATAATGGTGACAATGACAGCAGCTAACCCCTATATGGCACTGTGTTAAGAGTCTAACATAAATTACCTTTTCCATTATCAGAACAACTCTATGACTCAGCAAGGGAGGTGCGGCTTTTGAATCAGGCATTCACTTGAACTTCATTTGCTGGATGGGAAAGGGAAACACATCTCACTTAGCTGGAATCTGGGAAGCTTGGGATGAGGGCAGAAGCTGGAGTATCAAAGGAAATAATGCAGGTCCAACTGAAAGAATGCACACTCACCAAGATCCTCCTGGGCTGGAGACCAAAGTTCTCTGCCTTGTTCACACGAAGGTCTTGGCCCTTCCTGTGCCTTGCTTTCTTCACCCAGCCCTCAACAAAATACTGCCATTGGTTAGACATTGGTGTCTGATGGAAAGGATGGAGCTTGTAACATGGAATTGTGGCAAAAGAATTGTTTTGTTATATGAGTTGTAGTTTAAGTGGTAGTGACAAGATCTATGTTTCAGAAAAACATGAAAATCCAAGTTAGCTTTCTTGCAATTGTCACTGCGGACAGAGAGATAAAACTTCAATTGGAGTGAGAGATGAAAGTCTATTCTGTACATATTAAAAGAAAGACGAAAATTACTGTCTTGGGTATTTAGAGAAAGTGAAGCAATAGCTGTTACTCTAAGAGATACGGATTTGTACCTCACCTGTCTAGGAGTGACACCATGATTTGAAAACAAAAACAGACGAAAATATTACTGATTCTTAATGTCAAAAGTCGTCCATAAGGCAGGATGTGTGAATTGAGAATGTGGGATGTTTGGGGCCTTCAGGGAAAGGGTAAATTGCTTTTGATGCAGCCTGTCTCTCTCCCTAGGGGAAATTCTACCACATATTGATTTTTAGCTGCAATGTGTTACTACATATTTATGCCCTTGAATATGTATTTATTACAATTTTATGCAGCCCATTTTCATGATGTGAATTATTTGTCTCTCTTAAGGGATATCTATATTTTTTCCCAAGATCACATCAAATGAAAAAAATATAGAAAATAACTCCATTTGAAGCAAAAGCAATCCTGTTCTCCCACAAATCAAACCCAAACAATTAAACACGACCAGGAAAAAAAAAAATAAGGAAGTTTATACCTGTGATTTGGGATTAATTTCTTTACAAATTTTTTTGGGTTCATTTCTGGTCACGGTTACAAGCTCCCTTTCACAAATGTCTCCTTTATATGATGAAATAAATTCAAGCTTAAAAATACTTTATAGATACAAGAATGTAAATATCGGTAATTTTGAACACTGCTGGGAGACATCTGACATAGTATTAATAAGGTTTGCATTATAAGTGACTTCTCCCAGTCCCCACGATTTGGTTCAATCATCACCTCCGTCTCATCATTTCTGCTTCCACCTCTATTGTAGCAAGACTAAAATGAAAAAGCTTTTTTTGAACCATCCTGGAGGAAAGATAACTTCAAAATTTGGGGAAGTTATTGTCTCCTGTCCAGAGTCCACCATTTCCTCAAATGGGCAGTGAGGTCCAGCCCCACAGATCCAACAGTGATGGGTACAGTAATGAAGAAAATAAATGGTAATTATAGTGACTGTACTGTCCTAATCTGTTTCTTCATTTTCATGGCTGTCATATCCACAATCAACATTCAGCATGATTGCCAGGCACTTAGTCTTTAGCCTAAAGTGGCCAGAACAAAGTTTAGGCCAACTATTGCAAAGCCAAATGTTTCAGATACTTGTGTTCATACATCTCAGAGCCAACAGCAGCTGCAGTGAAGAGGAATTCAGATGTTTGCCTCCAGAGGTAGCAAGAGAGGGCCATTTCATTCCTAATAATTTGGGCCAGTGGTCTGTTCAATTGCTACAATTCTTGCTGTCCTTCAGGGGTTTTTGCCTGCAAACTAGAAGGCTTGAAAACCAGCAGTGATGTTTGGTACCTGCATGGTACTAGTATAAGCACAGAGAACAGAAAGGGCACTAGATGGAGAGCATCACACCGGGCAGAATGTATGTTTCAGAGCCTCAGGGCCCATCATCGCAGAAACCTGCGACGACTCTGAGTGGTAGAATGGTTAGTCCATTAGGTGCTGGTACTCCAACACTGGAAGCAGGCTTTGCTTGGCATTACTTTCTCAGGAACTTCAAGCAACGAGGGCCTCCTATAGCATCAGCAGGAGCTGGGTGCCAGGCAGCTCCCCCAATACTTTGCCTCTGCTGTAGATCCCCACCTACTCCTGGGGAAAAGAAGTGAGTCTGGGATTTTCTGGTCTGGGTAATTTCTTCTCAGGAGCTCTTAGTCTGTGCCATGTAGACAGTTGTGGGGCTGACTGTTCACCAGTAATTTAGGCCTTGCCTTTTCCCTTACTTAGACCCAGCTTATATTTCTGTTCTGCAGCTACTATCTGCCTCATTTTCTACATTGAGAAAGGACCCAGCCTGCCCTTCTCATATTGGTTGCTCTTTTTATAGTAATTAGATTAGCAATTATTAGACTGTAAATATAACCACAGGTCACAGGTCTTACAAGCCACAAGAGCTTTTGTAAAGGTGTCCTTGATTATAACACTGGTTGATATTGGGGTCCAAGTCAGCTGTATGCCCAAGCCTGAGATTGGAACCTATACGTGGGTTGGACTTGAGAACTTGCCTAGTCCAGAGCCCTCTGACTCCTGGTATCTTGAAGGGTGTAGAGGCCCTGAGGTGTCCAGGCCGCCGGGCTCTCAGTGAGTCCAATGACCACTGCTGCTCTAATGATTTATGCAGCCTCTCGTGTCAGACTGTCACTGCCCACCTTACCCACTCCAGTGCTCTCTCCCATTTAGGATTTCTAAACTTTCCCATTCCTGACAATTCACACTTTCAAATGTACACTTACTCTTGTTTCTGTTAGCTCCAGTTCATCAGAAGCTAGCCCAAGAGGATCTGGTGGTGTTAATGGGCATTCCACCTCAAGAGACCACACTCCAAATGTTCTCATTGAGTCACAAAAGTGCTCCCATGGTCCACAGACATCATGTTGAGCAACGTTGCAATAGACTAGAAGTTGTATGGATCAGTGATCAAGAACTGTGAAGGGTCTGAGAAGTTATCTGACCTGCAAGCTAACAAATTAGTCCCTACCATAGTTTCATGGATGCTGGCAGAAGACACAAAACTCATTGGTCAGAGACCAAGGACATTATTGCAGTAAGTAGAATAAATATCTGCCCTGGTTACCTGAGCTCTAATTCCCAAAGGGTGGCATGAAGAGTATCAGATGACACATTGCAGAGGGACATCAAACATGCCTGTCCTTTGCTTCAGAGAGAAAAAAGAATCTCTATCTTCTAAGAAGTTAACCAAACCTGTTCTTTGCTCTGAAGGGAGATACTGCCTCTCTCTTCTAAGATTGTTCACTACATAAGCATCCTAGAAAAGACAGCTTGGAACAAAGGACAGTTATGACCTTGTTCATGAGATGTGCAGAAATGTGTGAGATCCATGGAGAATTGTCTGTCAACAAAACTTACTAATCACTAAAAAAAAAAAAAAAGAGATAAAGACGAAAAGACAATTTCTGAAGAAATATAAAAAGTCAAAGTAGTAAAAAACATGATAGTGTACAAAGTTGCAACTTTGTAGGATAAGTCTAGAGATCTAATATACAACATGACTACAGATGATAATACTATATTGAACACTGGAAATTTGCCAAGAATGTAAATTTCAGGTGTTCTCACCATACACACACACACAAATGGTAACTATGTAAGGAGATGTATATGTTAATTAGCTTGACTGCTGTAATCATTTCACTACATATATATATCAAATCATCATGTTGCACACCTTAAATATAATTTTTATTTAAAAATTTAAAAATGTATAAAAAATAAAAATTTTAAAGTGATAAATGTAAAGGTTAAAATTTTACTAAGTTAAAAGGATATCAAACTTTGTAGAATAAACAGAATAAATACAATATGTGATAATTTCAGGAGACACTTCTAAAATCCAGTGATGTGGAATATTTGAAAAGAGTTGCCAAAAAAGATGTGTTAGGCAAATATAAAATGAAGAAAGAGGTACAAAACTGGAACACCTGAAAAAATTCTAATGAAAATCATGTTTTGTATTGATAAGAGTTAAAAATCTATCAAGAATATATGAACAATCACAAGCATTTGTTAACCTCATGACATAGCTTTGAAATATGTCAAAACTGCCAGAAAATTAAGAAGAATTTTGTAAATTCAAAATCACTGTGAAAGATTTTAGTACTCATCTCATAATTTACAGGACAAGAAAACAAAAAAGGGAATGATATAAAATATATGAATAGTTTAATTAGCATACATATAGAAATATTTTTCTCAAAAATGGGTAATATACATCTTTTCAAATATGATGAGACAGTCATAAAAACTCTCCACATATTCTACATCAAAAAGACAAATCTAAATAAATTCTGCAGTTATGAATCATAAAATTCACATTTTGTGACCATAGTGTAATGAAAATATACATTAATAATGAAGTAATAAAACTTCCCCATCCAATCACTTAAAAATAATCTTCCAAGAAAACTCTTGAGATCAAGTAGTAGTCAAGATATCAATTTAAAAAAAAGAGTGATCTTTATTAAAACCCATGGGATGCAGCCAAAGCAGTATTCAAGAGGAAATTTGTAATATTAAAATGTTATTTCCTAGATTAAAATAGACTGAAAATTTATGACTGAGACTTTCAGTTCAACAAATAAAAATAAAAGAGAAAATTAGAAAGAAACATGTAATATAGGTAAAAACAGAATTTTATAAGATAAGAAAAAATAGACTTGACCAATAAAACTAAAAAGTTGTTCAGCAAAAAGACATATAAATTGGTCTAACCTTTAACAAGACTTTCTGGAACAAAAATAATAGTATTATAAATAAGAAAAAGACATAGTCATACTTGGAACTATATTCCAATAGATTTGAAAATCTAGATGAAATGAAGGATTTCCTAGAAATATATGGATTAAGAAGAGTAAAAAAAGAAAAGAACTATATAGACCAATAATCATGGGGGAAATTGACAAGGGAGGTAACTTCTAACAAAAGTTCAATGCTCAGATAATTTTACAGACAAGCTGTGCCAAATCTTCTTCCAATATTTCGACTCTTTCTAAACTAGATACAAATTGGCAGCCTCCCAAAGTCAACTGAGGGCATGCATTGCCCTGATATCAAATCCAGACATAGTTTGAGAGAAATAGTGGAAATCAAACAGCAATCTAAACTATAAAAAATCAATGGAAAATTCCTACATAAAGTATTAACAAATGGAAGCTACTCACATATTAAAAGACTAATACATTACCAACAAGTAGAGATTTAGTATTCAAATGTCAAAATATTGATATATTTATTAATGTTTTATTAATATTTATATTATTAATAATGTTTCATTTGTTAATGATATATTCATTAATATATTATTATATTAATTTATTACTAACATTTTAAGAAACAAACAAAAAATGAGCATCTTAATAGTTACCAAAAAACTTGACAAAATTTTTCATCCTTTTAAATTAAACTAATAAGAACCTCCAGGAATCTTCCCAGAAATGGAAGGAAATTTCTTAAACCTGATACACGTTAATTTATTACACACTCAGATCGAATGTCTTAATAGTGAAATAATAAAAATATTCTCATAAACAAGACAAGGCTGTCATCTCCTACCACTGTTATTTAGTATTGTACTATTTAATATTGTATCCTAGTAAGTGCAATAAAATGAAAAAGAAATAATAGGAATATACAATACTAGAAAAAAATTATTGTTTGCAGATATTAATATTTACTATGTAGAGAATCAACTAAAAACTATTAAGACCAATACTAGGATTCAATAAGGTGGTCAGATATTTTAAAATAATTAATTTCTTTATTTTCCAGTAATAGTCAATAAGAAAATCAGATGGTGGTAATCAATTTCTACATTAAGATAAGCCAATCTGTAAATAACCTAAAAATAAATGTAATAACAATGTGAAAAGTCTCTATAGAGATAACTTTAAAGAAATTAATGTACAAAAAATCTTAATGGTTGGAATATAATCATTGGACTTAATAAGAATGCCTCTTGCCCTAAATAAGTGAATGCTTTTCCAGACTCAATTCCAGCATAATCCTTCTGGCATTTGACAATCTGATCTTAAAATTTGCTTAGAAGAGAAAGGTACAAGGAAAACCAAATCTGAGGGAAAGAAAAGTAACTTAATTTTTGCTGAGGTATTATTTATATAGAGTGAAATTCAGAGATTCTACATGTATGGTTTGATGAGTTTTGACAAAAGTATATACACATATAGTCCACACCCCAGTCAACATATTGAAATCTACAGCACCCCAAAAAGTTTCCTCTGGACATTTTACAGACATCCTTCAGCCCCTTCTGAGGAATCAGTATTGCAATATCCATCATCATAGATTAGGTTTGCCTGTTATACGATCTCATTAAAATGGAATCATACAGTATCTGCTCTTTTGCATCTGGCTTTATTTGTTCAACATAATGAGATTTAAGATTCACCCTTTTTGGTGCACAAATCAGTTCAGATCTTCCTCAGCTTATGATGAGGTTATGCCTTGAAAAACCTGTGGTAAGTTGAAAATATCGTTAAGTTGAAAATGCACTTAATACCCCAACCTACCAAACATCATAGCTTAGCCTAGCTTACCTTAAATGTACTCAGAACTCTTATATTTACCTACAGTTGAGTAAAATTATCGAACATAAAGCCTAATTTATAATCAAATATTGGCTATCTCATGTAATTTATTGAATACTGTACTGAAAGTGAAAAACAGAATGGCTGCATGGGTACAGAATGGCTGTAGTGTATTGGTTGCTTATCCTCAGGATCACCTGACTGACCTGGAGCTGCAGCTCTCTGCCCTGCCTGGCAACACAAAAGAGTATCAGAAAAGATCAAAATTCAAAGTACAATTTCTACTGACTTCATAGCATTTTTGTACCATTGTAAAGCTGAAAAATCTTGTCAAACCACTGTAAGTTGGGGGTGGTCTGTAGTTTGTTCCTTTTTATTGCTGAGTAATATTCCATTGTGTGAATAGCCACAGTTTCTCTACTCTTCTGTTAAGAGAAATTTAGATTGCTCCAGTTTGTGGTTGTTTTCTGGAGTCTATCTAATTTGTCCTTTTGATCTTTTGTCTGTCCTTACACATAAGGCTGGGGTGTGCTGAAAGCTCTGAAAAGCCATGTTCTCTCTTTGAAAACAGAACTTGCTTCAAAAGTAAGAGAAGGCAGTGATATTCTAACAAATGCAAACAGCTAAGCAACTCTGTTGTATTTTTTAATCATGTATTACTATATTGCATTAACTAACAGCTTATGATGAAAATGATGACAACCCATAATAATAATAGGGCAACCCATAATGCCTTTTCCTCTCAGTTCTTTCTTATTCATCAACAAGTTGAAGGCAGAGAGTCTTGGAAGAATCTGCATCAAGAAGTAAAATGAAAGTAGTTGAATTAGTTTGGTAGAGATTTTCCTGTTCTTGTAAGAACAAATACATATACAAGTACAAGCTATGAAATACAAATTGTGTAATTTCAGTGATTCCACTATAAATTCTTATATTTGCATTTAAAACTGACATTGTACAGTACAAGAAAAATGGTAAAAATCCATGCTAATAATGTTAAATTTGAATTTTTTTGTTACTTAGAATGAAATTAAATAGCAAATAAAAAATACCATGACAAATTGAGAAACCACAGAAGGGGAAAACTTTAAATTTTAGTACCTTTAACAGCACTTTTTCCTCCTTTTTGAAAAAGGGCTTTGCATTTTTATTTTGCCCTGGACCCTGCAGATCGTATTACAGCCTTGCCTACGATACTTGCCATATGACTTAAGAAGGAAAAAAAAAATAAGATTACATTTTTCAGTGTAGACCCCCTTGGATATTCTTGGAATTCCCCTTGGGGGGTTGCCATAGTTAGAAAGGAACAAGCTCTCTCCTGTTTCTTAGCTTTGATTTGCTCTCTGTAAGGAGCTCTCCTCGACACCCTGCTGTCAGGGCCATTTGCGACACCAGGGCTTGGCTGATGTATCCATTGGGTCCCTCTGTGTTTCGCCAGGGGCCACTCTGAGGGTTCGCAGTGATTCCTCGTTAGTCATTTTGCCCATAAACCATTGATACAATGCAATTTCACTGACTCCAACTTGACAAAATATAATTTGATTAAAATTCAAGACGCTCAGCACAACAATTTGTTTCAAACAACAATTTGGTTGGAAATGAATAATCTATAGTTTTTGTAATTTCTAATTCATTTCCAGTGAATAAACAGTGAGAGTGGATTGACTGAAAATGAATTAGAAATTTCAACACAAAAGACAGAGAAGACTCCCCCAGTTCTAGAAAAAAGAGAAGAAAATGATTAATATGAATAAAAGTGTGGCAAAATCACTCTATAGTACATTAAAATGTCCTAATTAGTCCCATTCTCTCCCCTCCAAAAAGAAAACAAAACAAAACCCCAAAATAACAACCTGTGAGTGTGGAATATTCACTTAACTTTCAGTTAAACGATTTGTGTATGTATCTGATCCTGTGGTCTGTAGTAGAATTAGGGAGACAGACAGCCTCTCCTCTTCCCTCTTTGTGGTGATTATGGCTTCCTGGACACAGAAGCAGTCTTGTGTTTGTGCACAGGGATGCCACGATTTTACTGGCTACACTTCTTCAATGTCTTTCCCAAGCTCCTTTCTCCATTGGGGGAAAGCAGCTCTCAAGCTGGGCCATTTCGGAGGGCGTGCCATGCCCCAATTCTCATCTTTGCTCTCATTCAGTGCACAGCCACATAAGCACACATCAAAAAAATTAGCTTCCACTCTCATCCCAAGAAAAGCAAATCCCCATGCCTATCAGGGCATAACAAATGAAGACGCATGCCACAAGAATCTGTCCACACTGAGTCCCCTGGTTTGGTTCCACAAATAGCAAGCTCAGAAACTCCCCTGGTCTGACTCAGGAGTAGGAGTGACCTATGAATAATACAAACAGCCCATGAAAACCTTTATTGTGGACTTTAAATATAGGACAGTGACCTTACTCACCCTTCTTGAATTTTTCCCACAACTGATCTGCTTTATATATTATGCCTGCCTTAGCACATTTGCTCTTTTATAGCCCCAGGGATTTGTTTGGACCATGTTGCACCATTGCTGATGCATGTGTTAGGGGATTTTTTCTCAGAAAGCAGTCTACCCAGGGCCAAAATATCAAGAGATGTAGGTCAGGAGGGTAAAACGTTCAAGTAATTTTTTTCTGATGCTGTCTATATAACGTATTTACATGTTGATTTGCTCAGTTATTTGGAAGATATATACCAAATGCCTCTAGTTGCTGAGGATTTAAGGGTATATGATTCATGACCACTTTATTTAAGCAGCACGTAATTTGGGGGCTACTGTGCCAGGTCGATGCACAGTTGCAGAACAGGAAGGTTGAGTGCCCTCTTTAAGGGGTGAGCACTGGACTGGGGCATCCACATCTCGGCTTGATGGGGGCAGTGGAGAGAAGTTTCCATTGAGTAAATGATGTCAAGAGAGTCTCAAAAGATGAATAGGTTTCACTAGAGACAAGCTTTTTAAAACTGCATTTCAGGCAAAAGAGCAGAATTTGCAGAGATGCAGGGGAGAAAAAAACAAAGTGTGGCACATTCAGGAACCGGGAGGTATGTCCCCGTATGGCTGGGACAGAAAATATACCTGTGGGAGCAGCAGTGGATACACTGGACAGGGTTTCTATGCAGTTTAAGGAGCTTGGAATTTATCCTACAGGAAACTTTGAAAGATTTTAAGCACAGATGTCCCCAATGAGGCTTACGGTTTGTAAAGATCATTCAAAGCAGAGCATAGGGGAGACTGATTGAAGCAAAATGGGACCCAAGGGGAGAAAACCTATCATGGAGCTAGAAATATTGAAGGAACCAACAAAGCAGTGACAACAGAAATAGGGAGGAAGAAAGGTTTCTGAGAATATATAAAGGGATAGGATTTCTTGGGATCAAAGCTAACTGTGCTCATAGTCAGGGATGGAGGAGGACCCACTAGTGGATCCCCGGGTGGATTGGAATGGTGCTTTTCTCTGAGCTGGGAAAGGAGAAAGGCTCAGTGAGGAAGAGAATGGTTAGCTTCAGTTTTTTTTTTTTTTTTGCGGTACGCGGGCCTCTCACTGCTGTGGCCTCTCCCGTTGTGGAGCACAGGCTCCGGATGCGCAGGCTCAGTGGCCATGGCTCACGGGCCCAGCCGCTCCGCGGCATGTGGGATCTTCCCGGACCAGGGCACGAACCCATGTCCCCTGCATCGGCAGGCGGACTCTCAACCACTGTGCCACCAGGGAAGCCCAGCTTCAGTTTTAGATATGCTGAATGTTTAAAGCCAGGTTTGTTGAAATGTAATTAACATATTGCAAAATTCACCCTTTTCAGTATACAGCTCTATGAATTTTGGCAGACAAATGTGAACATTTACGTAATTACCACCAAAACTGAGATGGCAAATATCTCCATCACCCCCAATTGTTCCCTTGTTCCTTTGTAGTGAACACATTTCCCCACCCCTACCTCATGGAAACCACTAGTCTGTTCCCTATAGTTTTTTCATTTTCTAGGATGTCATTTAAATGGAATCATACAGCATGCTCATTGAAAAAAATCTGGCTTCTTTTTACTCAGTATAATGCTTTTGAGAGAGAGAGAGAGAGAGCGCGCTGAATCCTAACCACTAGACCACCAGGGAGCATCATTATTTATTGTAATATAATGCTTTTGAGATTCATGTAGTTATCTGTGGTTTGTTAATTTTATTGATAAGAAGTATTACATTCTCTGGCTGTACTGAAATGCGTTTATCTATTCAGTGGTTGGTGAACATTAATGTTGTTGCCAGTTTGGGGAGATTACGGATAAATTGGTTACAACCATTTACATATAAGTGTTTGTGTAAACTTAAGTTTTCACTTCTCTTGGGTAAGTACCTGGTAGTTCCTGACAGTGAGATTGCTGGGTCATTTATAAATGTATGTTAGCTTCATAAGAATCTGCCAAACTGTTTTCCAGAACTTTAGTATTGTCATCAGAAAAAATTAGGCATTCTAAAAAATGTGTAGTGAAATACCACTGTGGCTTTAAGTTGAATTTTTCTAATGATTAATGGCATTAGTATTCTTTTTTGTGCTTATTTGACATCCATATATCTTTTTTGGTGAAGTTTCCATCAAATATTTTGCCCACTTATTTTTATTGAGTTTGTTTTTCATTATTGAGTTTATGTATTTATAAATAAAATCAGGATACAAATTCATTGTCAGATATGCAGTTTGCAAGTATTTTCTTCCAATCTGTGGCTTATCTTTTCATTTCCTTAACAGTATCTTTGAAAGATTTAAGTTTTTAATTTTGACTAAGTTCAATTTATCAAGTCTTTTATAGATTTGGCTTTTGGTGTTGAATCTAAGGAATCTTTGTCTAACACAAACTACAAGAGATATTTCCTATGGTTTCTTCTAGAAGTTTTATACAGTACTTTTAAGTGTTACATTTAGATCTATGATCCATTTTGAATTAATTTTTGTATACAGTTCAAAATATGGGTTGAGGTTCATTTAACAAAATTTTTGCAAACGGATATTTGTTCCAAAAACCCTTGTTAAGAAGACGTTCTTTTCCATTAAATTGCCTTTAGACCTTTGTCAAGAATCAGTTGACTAGATGCGTGGGGATTTATAAATGTTTTTATTTCTTCCTCTCTATATTAAAAGCTCTTTGAGGCCTAAGATATTGTTTTACATTGATTTTTTTTCTTAGCTCCTAACATGATACTTTTATATAAGAGATACTCCAAAATTGTTGGAGGTAACAGGAAACAAGACATCAGGAACTGAACTTGAATCCTACCACTTCTATCCATTAATGTGACTTTCGATCAATTACATATCTTCTCTACATTCAAGTTTCCACATTTTTGAGTGTCCTAATATTTAATTCCTAGAATGTTAGGAGGATGAAATGAATACAGCAAAATAATTTGGTATTTGATACGCTGATGCCTAGCATGGGGTACGTGCTCCATAGAGATAGATATTTATGTAATTAAAATACATTTAAGGGGAATATGAAAAAAATGGATATTGAATTATGTGAATGCAGTTAATTTTGCATGTTTCCCAAAGAATATTAAGACTTCCAGTCACCTATGAAATAACAGCTGCTTTCAATTATGTACTAACTTGAATAAATCAACAATAATGCAGGGAGGGTGTATGAGACAGAGGAAAAGCCTAGGTAGGCACGTAAGCAGTCTTTCTCTTCTAGGCTGAAAATCTCAGTAGCTCTGCCAGTGGGCCAAGGAGTGGTGATTTTTTTCATCTTCCTGATTGCAGAGCAGAGCTTGTTTCTTCGAATGTGTCTGCTAAGCCCATGTTGCTGTGTTGAAAGACTATGTTTGTAGCCGAAAGATTTTTTCATGTCACTACAAGGGTGTTCCAACCTGCCATTGCCTTTGACATGCCACTGACATCCCCACAGATTTCCTTCCCTGCTCTTTCCATTAACATAAAAATTGTGAGACTTGGTCTAAAGATATATTGGGGCTAAACAGAAGACTTTGGTTGGACAATAGAACGTAAAGCAGTAGCTACTTTGACCATTTGTGTGTTGTTAGATGTTTACCCATTTCTCAGGACTGCACAGGTCAAGTGGTATGAGAAGACAAGCCAGAGGGTAGCCCCAGGGCATACCTGATGCCACCAGATGATTTGAGCCATTGTTACCAGAATTTTCTCACTTAGTGAGATTTTTCCTTCTACCCAATACAAGGTTGCATGGAATTTTAAGCTCAGACACAAAATTTACGGGTGAATATATTGAGATTGGGCAGTTTTACTGGATAGAAATCTAAACAGATGGCTTTCCCTAAAATAGCAAATCTGCTGGTTGAACCTGGCTTGTACCCTGGCTGAATGTGTTGGCCACTAAGGGATTCACAATCCCTGGAGAGGACCCCTGAACAGTGTGTCAATAGCCACAGCATGGCCATCTCTCAGAGGCAGAATAGATGGCACCACTGCTGTGGCTCTTTGGGATTAGAGTTGGACATCTTAAAACACCCTTGACTCACTTCTTATTTTTCCATCTCAAAGTTCATAAATCACACCCAAGATCTTTCCAAATAAAATACATGCACAGAAGAAAAGTTTTTATTCTGGGAAGACACAGCAAATTCTGCCAAACCTGACTAGTACCCTGGCAATTCAATTAGATTGAGGTGAGCTCTAACTGATAACTTGATTCTGACTATAACATTCATTCTCAGGCTATGACCACTCACAAAAACAAGCAAACAACATCCCCCCAGAAAAACCCCTGAGTATTCACTTTCTCGGGGATTTTTTTCCTTGATCTTATATTATCAGTGAGTGCTTTTCCTTCTGTGATGTACCAGCAGGTCCAGCTACAAGGGTTTGCAGCCTGGGTGACCACACAGTGCCCCATGCTTAGAAGGGCCTCATGCTTGTTTTAATGTCTGGCTGTTGCTGTTTTACAGCTCTGAATAATTTTTTAACAGGAGGCCCTGCACTTTCATTTTACATTTGGCCCTATCGTGGTCAGCATGCTGGGTTACAACGAAGCAGAGAAGGAATTTTTTGGAAGGATAGTCATGGTTAATGGTCAACAGCAAACCTCAGGACACAGTCTGGAAAGACGCTGGGAACTACTGGACACTTCAAACCCCAGTCCAGATCCTGCCCCAGGGAATGGGTGGTTAGACAGTGCTGCTGTCCCCATTGCTAAACACAGGGCACCACTGCCACTGCCACCAGGGAAGGAGTCTAAACAGTCCCTGCTTCTTTGTGCCACTTACTCCCAATTCATATTCCTGGTTGGGAAACTCTCAGTTGCCAAGCATAGGTTATCATGTCTGGCCTAGCTACTAGAATTGAGAGAAGAAATAAATATGCTCTTGCGTCTTCTATATTGAGAATGACCCTGCCAACTACCAGACCCACAGAGTGATACATTCTCCAGTATCAGTGAATAAGAGATGGTTCACATCTTGAACAGCCAAAACTCAATGAAAGAAAGGAATAGGTGTTCATCTCACCTAACTTCCAAGGGTCTGCACTTTTAGGTTCTCTAAACATCTGATCAATCTTCCACTGTGTTCTTTTCTAGATCTCTTTGCTGGTTCTTTCAAGGTCTTTCTCCCAGAGCATTCTACCTTATTTTTGATTCTTGCTTACATATGTTTCTGGGTGAACTCTTCCCTACGTGGCTGATGACACTGAATGCCTCTGAAATCAACTTACTCACGCTCCTCTCTCATGCTCTCAACCTCCCTCAGAATATTTCTGTGTAATATGATTGAAATTAGGAATCACTCTTTTAATATTCCAGTTCAAATAAACCTAATTCAGTTACATGATAGACTAGAACCACAGTGAGAGTTATCACCTAGAGTGTTCCTGAAAACAGAACTCTTTTGGTATCTAATGCTATAGAGACGAAACATCTTTATACCTATTATTAATCTAAGGAATGGAGTTTAAATAGTGAGGAGACTAATTAGGAATATCTGATTTTGATATTTCTCCAGGGCAATTACATAGGAGAAATGCAATCCTTTTAACTATTCAGCTGGGATTTTGTCTTTGAATATTTGTTCTAGATCCATATATTGCAGAATATTATATTTCTTCTGAAATTTTTAGAGAATTTCTTTCAGTTATTTTTGCATTGACTACCTACTTATTGAGCCTTGGATAAAGTCCTTTTAATTTACACATCATTAAGAAGGCCATGCACTAACAGGTTCAAAAGGAGAGCGAGGCAGGTTCAAATAAACTTTACATAAGTCAAGGAGTGTGGCCATTCTGCTTTAATTTCACCATTTTTCAGGATCATATTACATTTTACCAGGGCCTGTCTTAAGGCTCTGTCTTGTCTCCTTTCTGAAAGGTACATGAGAAAAGGAAGACAGATGAAGGTGGAATCAGAGGACAGTAAAGAAGGATAAAAAACACCAAAGTTAAGACGTTGTCACAGTTTTTCCACTCACTTTCTCTCACCTTGTCTTTCTTAGCTCCTGAAACATGAGCCGTGAGCAGAAAAGGTGATGAGGTTTTAGTGCATCACATACTAACAAGCATTCCTTAACTCTACTTTTCTCCGTACTTTTATTAAAGCGAATGTATTCTGTAGAATGTTTTCCCAAAATTGTCTGATCATTTAAAATTTAATTTGGGTATAATCTCCAAAATTCAATATTTTTACTGCTCCCTACTATACAAATTTTAGTGATGATAGAAAACATTTGAAATGCCTTTCTGTGAACTGCTTTTGTTTTCACTGTATATGTTTAATCTATCACAGGTGTTTATTTAAAAACGTCACCCATGAATATTTTATGTTTCGTGCAATATTTTAGATATTAAATCAGTATTTAAGATATTGCAGGGAGTCTCATTACTCTAGGAATAATTGAACAGAATATGGAGCAGCATACAGACTCTAACAGTTATGGGAGATAACAACTAGAAGAGTATTTAAAACAGAAAAACACATCAGGTGCATAACACGAAGGTGCAAATTTCTGTTTTTTTACATGCATTTCTTTATCTCAGTTATATGCTTCTCTTTTCTAAGGGAGCTCAAAGACAAAACACTACAGTGAGAAGGAATGAGAGTGAGAGAATTCAGCTACAATGCTACTATTTAAATGGAGTATATATTTTAGCAATTTCTAACACTAGAATTTTAGACTTTGGTTCCATGAGACTTTGGATGATAAATTATAAGCACCCCCTTATCCGCATTCCCTCCTCTCTCCCAGTAGGGACAATCTCTAGTAATCAGGAAATGTCTTTCATCTCTTCCATCAATTTTGATTTTAGGAGACCCCCTTAGCTTCCACTGTAGGCTGTTAAAATTGAATGAAAACTGAATAAATAGCTACAAGATATTTTGTTTCTTAAATTAGGTGTGGCAAGCATGCCTGTAAATTGTCAAAGGAATTAAAACCATATTAACGTGTTACTCAATTTTAAAAATAACTCCTCCAAATATTGCAGTGAATGAACAGCTCATTAGTGATGCCTTTTCTAAAGAAAATAATGTTTTTTTTATTGGTTTCTTGGAAGGATTACCTGTTGGTCTAAAATCGGTTGTAATATTGAGAAGATTATATACAACAGAATAGTGTATTGCAGGTCATATAGTCCACACCATAAAAGGGATCAACTTTTCCAGGAAATGTGTTCAAGAAGCCTTGTCCAAAATTTCATGTAAATTTGTAAGTGAAAACAACTTTTTTGATAATAAAGAACTGTTACTCAAAACTGCTTGGTATATTTTTAGCTCTATGTCAAGAGTCTTCAAATCACAGCTCTGTGTCTATTATTTATAATATACTATCATTTCTAATATTGTCTGCACTTACTTTAATTCCTTTTGTGGAATTTGTGGATGTTAATTGTATTTAATTGTCCCCAACTTATCTGATTATGTCAAGCAGATCATTCTGAAATAATGCTCCACAGTAATGGAATGTTCTAAAACAAATACGTGGTGGAGATTAGCCATTGAGGTTTGTCCAGTTTCTCATAATTCAGCTTATCAAAAGTGAAGGAGGATATAGTCCTGCTGAATTACCACTGAAGCGCTCAACACAAATCATTTTTCCCATTTCCACAGAACTAGGTGACACTCCCCGAATAAATTATAATTTGAGTAGTGTTCTGTACGTAAATGCTATTTGCTCTTTCTTTTTTTTTTAATCCTGAGAGCTAGACTTTGCTATGAACTCAAGAAGGCCATAGGGGCTTACTAGCACTATGGGGGTCACAGGGCTGATCCAACAAGGCCTTGGTGACGATGGCTAAAATGACATTTTGATCAAGTGGGAAAGTTTCCTTCCCAGCTTGTCAGATAACAACAGAATTGTCAGCAGTATTTCCCTTAGAGAGGGCTGCCTCTCTTTTACAGTGTTTGAGGAAGAGTCATCAGGGCCTGGAGTGATGTAAATAATAACTATTCTCTGGAAAATACAATTTTAAAAAAATTGTTATTCATTAATTAGTGTATAAGTGATAGTCTTGCAAAAGGATGAACCATTATAGATTAAAAGATGTTGTTTGATGAAAAATGGCTGTTAAAGTTGGAGAAATATTTAACCTTTCAGGAATCAATGGGATACAAATTCAAATAATACATGCCAGTTTCCTTTATTAATTTTGTGAAGCTTGTAAAAATATATAATGTTTATTGCTGACAAGAACTTTGAAAAATTAGGTACTTTGTATTCTGCTCTTGAGAAAGTAAAGAGATACATTTTTTAAATGGAAAATTGGCAATACAAATCACCATTCTTTGCAATGTTTAATATATTTTGACCCCAGGAATTTATCCTATTGCCAATTACTTCAATTTTAAAAATTTATTCTAAGAAAATAATTAGGGATACACACAAAAGAATATATATAGCACAATGTTTATATAAAATAAGACCAGAGAGATATATGCCAATGTTTACTACCAATAGAATGGACAAATGAATTGTAGTATACTCCACAAAAGGATATTATAATACAATGAAAATAAATGAACTCTAGCTACACAGAACAATATGAAAGAATCTTACAAATACAACATTGAATAAAACAACTAAGAAACACAAGACTATGTACAGTGTGAGTCCATTTATATACACTTCAGAAACTAATCAATAGTATTAGGGATACATATATGGATGGTAAACAAAAGGAAAGCTGAGAATAAGTGTGACACAATTCAAGATAGTGGTGACCTTTGGGGAAGAGGGGAAAGGTTACGAAAATAAAGAGACACAGAAGAGACACATTTCCTGGGGTGAAAATAATGTATGATTTCTTGACCTGCAGAGTGGTTACATGAGTATTTACTTTGTATCTGTTTGCCAAACTGTAAATATAGATTTTATGTACATTATATGACTATGTTATTTTTCATTATAGAAAAAAATTTTAATTAATATCAAAGGCGTTCTCTGGTTGCAGGATTTCATTGTAGAAAATTTACATTTTCTAAAATGAAGAAGTGTCACTTTAAAATTAAGCCCTCCTGAGGATTTTACCATGGTGTTAACTATGGGGCAAGGATTGCTCCATGTGTATTCTACCGTGCTTAGTACTTTGGTGACTATAGCAATTTATCATCAATATTAATTTCTTGTTGAAGGAAATTTAGGGAACTGTCTTATCAAGCTCTAAGAAAAGAACACAACATTCAGAAAGGTGATAGCAAAAGGGACCTAAGTGGTATGATACCTTAATTACACTAGTGAGAAGTCTAGGATAGAATTTTTATTTTAACAGGCATACGTATTTTCCTTTATTTAAAAAATTAAGTGGTCCTTATTAACTAGTTTTTGTAATTGTGGTCTTCAAATATGAAAGCAAACAACTTGGTAAAATGTAACATATTTTCATTTAACCAAGAATTATTTTAAAAATAGTGGAAGAGGCAGGAAAATGGAGAATTTGTATCTTTCCCCTTTCAGGAAGCTGAGTTGAACTCTGCCTCTCTCTCTCTCCTAGGACCAGGGCACTGGGAAGGGTAGCACAGTGTGCACACCACACAAAGGCTCGGGTGTTTAGAGGCTATAAAGTCTGGTGGATTTCCACTAGTATAGGTCTGGGCTCTGCTCCAACATTGTGCTGTCTCAAGGAGAAAGATATTTTATTCTTCTTCTGAAGGCTTTATTTGTTTATTTATTTATTTCTAATTTATCTTCCCAGGGAGACACCTTTTAAAATCTTAAACTAAGATTCCTATAGGGTAACATCAGCTGTGCCTATGACTCTATTTGGGTATCCAGCAGAGTAGTGTTGTCTTGTATTGAGATGGCTCACTGAGCTTAAATGAAAATACAGTATTGAGAAACTTCATTATATTACTGGAAGCCACACAGAGACATCTGTAGAACTACCATCTAGAGATGGCATGAGTCAGCCAAGTTTAAGTCAGGGCTCTTGACTCCCCAACCAATACTGTGTCTATTGAATTAGTTTCCTATTTCTGCTATAAGAAATTACTATGAACAGCGGCTTAAAACTGTACACATTTATTCTCTTACAGTTGTGGAGATAAGAAGTCCAAAATCAGTTTCACTGGACTCAAATCAAGATACCCACAGGGCTGTCCTCCTTCCCAAGGCTCTCAGAAAAATCCATTTTTTTGTATTTTCCAGCTTCTGGGGCTGCATTTCTTGTATTCATGTCCTCTTTCTGGACCAAATGGGTACTCTCCCAGTGTAGATCTTTGTGTCTCCCAACACATTATTTTTTAGGGCCTAAAAAGTGTCATGGGCTCCATTCCAATGTGTTTGTGTGTCACACAACCACCAATTTTCTGACACCAGCTTGGCGTCCTACGACTCAACCCAATACTGATACTACTTGAAGGTAGCATCAGATCCCACAGGTTAAAGGTTCAGTCTTTAAGACTGGCCCCACTTCAAGATGCCAATAACAAGCCCAGGTTTTTGCCTGTGCTTCTGACTACTGACTATATATCAGAGATTCCCACCACCTACAACTTGGGTTCAATAAATTTGCTAGAGCTCCTCACAAAACTCTGGAAACGTGTTCACTTGCTAGATCACTGGTTTATTATAATAGACATTAGAGGATACAAATCAACAGCCAGATGAAGAGATGCATAGGGCAGGGTGTAGGAAAGAGTGTGGAGCTTCCATGCCTTCTCTGTGCCACTCTTCCTGAATCTCCACATGTTCACCAACCAGGAAGTCTTCTGAATCCAGTCCTTTGGGGTATTTATGGAGGCTTCATTACATAGGCACGGTTGATTAAGTCATTGGCCACTTGTGCTTGAACTCAGTCTTCAGCCCCTCTCTCATCCTTTGGTGTGGTCCAAAAGTCACCTCATTAACATAACAAATGGCACCTTTACTGCTCTCATCACTTAGGAAATTTCAAGAGTTTTGAGAGCTCTGTGCCAGAAACAAGATGCAGGCTAAATAAATACTTCTTATTATAAATCACAATATCACAGGACGCAGTTCATCCACAGTATTTATTTATTTTATGGGAAACTGCTTTCTCTTTACTTAGGCCTTAGGAGGAAAACTGACTTTGGTCAGTCTGTTTAAAATAAATCTTTGGTCTTTAAAACAAATCTTGGTTCCCCCTTCCATCTTCAAAGCCAGTAGTGCAACATTTTGCTTCAGTCTCCACATTGCCTTCTTCTCTGTAGTCAAATCTCCCTCTACCTCACTCTTACAATGACATTTCTGATTCCATTTATGTCCCACCTACATAATCCAGGATAATCTCTCCATCTCAAAATAACTACTCCTATCTGCAAAGTCTGTTTTGCTATATAAGAATATTCATAGGTTCTGGGGATTAGAACCTGGATATCTTTGGGGGCCATTATTCAGCTACTACCTGTGTAATGCCCCCAGCTTGATCAAGTAGCATGGATAAGCTTGTAAATTATATACTGGAGAGCATATGGTGTTAGGTTGATTATATGTGAGATATATATGGGGACTAATTGTGAGGAAAAATAACCAAACATCATTTTACAGAGTAAATGCTTTAGAAGATCGTTTTCAAAATATCTTTGAAAAGGGAAAGGAATATTAGAAAGAATATGGAATTATCAGTCAGAAGGCTTCCAGATCCTTCAATTGACTGGTTAGGTAACCTTGGGTAAGTCATTGAATATCTGTGGGATTCAGTGACTATATGGCCTTAAAATGGGGAAACTGGATTAATGACCTCTAAGGCTCCTTCTATCTGTAATCTTTGTGCATGCATTTATCGTTGCAGCACATTATTGAGTGCCATGTATAAGAGCAAGCACTCTTGTAAATTGTGGAGATGTAAAGATGAAAAGAGAGTCTAGTGATACTTCTACTCCATGAGTTTATCTTAAAAGATATTGAAAAATGAGAATGGCATGCAATATTTAAGTATTAAGCAAGTGCATGAAACTTAGACAAGATTCTGTGTGGATTATTTTGACAAGAA
This sequence comes from Orcinus orca, assembly GCF_937001465.1. Lineage (NCBI taxonomy): Eukaryota > Metazoa > Chordata > Mammalia > Artiodactyla > Delphinidae > Orcinus > Orcinus orca. Next base: position 32,905,888 of record NC_064576.1, read on the forward strand.
GGAGGTAAAATGAACTGGCAAGATACAGGAGGAGGGAGAAACATTTTTCTGCCTAAGACATCCTCTTGGTATTTATTATGTAGGAAAATTTTTGAATGTAGTTAAGTTTCCAATAATTAATGAGCAGTTTTAAATTTAATATTAGAAAAAAACTGCACTACTGTATTTTAAAATGTGTAAAATTTAAATTCATTTTCTAATTATGTGAGAAAACAATCTTTTATGCTGGATAATGACAGAATTGTATTCTGACAAATGTAGCTTAGGTACAAAGAAGTAAATATTCCTACCTTAAGTAAAATTTTTACAGCTAGTAGAAACTCTAGAGATCATGGCATGAATTTCTTTTTTTTTTTAAACAGATAAAAATGATACTCAGAATCTCCCAAATATTTACTAAAATAGATAATAATAAAAACCTAAATGTCTTTTTCTCTCATGTCAGTGTTGTTAACCTAAAGCAATAAAACAGCCAGTTACTTTACCAGCAAAATAGAGCAGTAAAGAATTGCAATTAAAAACATGCAACTATGGTGAACCACATGCAAGTCCTGGTAAAGCAAAGGAGAGAAAACTTTTTTATAGAGGAGAAAGGGAAGTTGGGAGGGGCTATTATAAACAAAAAGTCCATTGGAGAAAACAGGGACTTTGAAGTGTAGTGGCTTTTCATTGGCTGAAAAGTTGTAACAGACTCTCATTGACTTAGCTGTTGCCAGGCAAGGAGAAAATTTTTCTTTCTCCTGCTGGCAGAGTAAAGTGGAATTACTTTCTGCCGGAGGTTCAAGGTAGTCTCTTCCTGTTTTGATCTGTATTGACTATGAGTGACACACACATGTGTGAGAACTCCCCCTCCTGAAGTCCCAACTCCATTTTAATATGGCTCCCCTTTACTAATTATCACAATATTTCCCCCCAATAAAATATTGCCCCTCTCAAAATAGAGGAGCTATGAATTGCTTTAAACATGTCATATCTGTAAATTAATTCCAAGGAAATCAAGCAAAGAGCAAAAAATAACAGATTAACAATATCGTGAAATGTTTATTATATTATTGACAATAATTATTATGCTTTCTGCCTGTGACATGAAACCAAGTATTTTAGTGGGGAAAAAATTGGTAGCAAATCAGGAAGCCTAAATTCTCACCTGATCTGCTCTTTTCTAAAACTGCAACGTTGAGGGAAAGTGTTTAAATTCTCAGACCTCTGTTTTTTCAACTGTAAAACAAAGGAGTTGAAGGAAATGAACTTGAGTAAAAAATATTAGGATGACTCCTTGAAGTAATGTGTAATGTGAAATTCAAAACAGAAGTAAGGAGCTCCGAGAGAGGTAAATTGAGGCTCATTAATCAGTCTAGATGTTCTTTCTTGGCGGGAGTCCTGTCAGGAATTGATATCTTGAGATATAAGCTTAAAGACAGGATTTCAAGGAACTTGACTGCCTTATTCCACCTTTTTTCTTTTAACCATTTTTTTAAAAAATTGAATTATAGTTGATTTACAATGTTGTCTGGCACATTCTGTCTTTTACCCTCAGCACCTACCATGGGGCATATTACTATGAATTATTGTATGAATCTCATACTTTAAAACCTAGAGAAATTTTGTTTTTAATACCATCACAGTCTTCCTTATCCAACAAAGTTTTATGATATTTAGGAGGAGGTACTGTTTAATTCTTTTTGCATTGTGGAATTGAAAGATGAGTTTACATCATTCTGTTTTTAATTATGGCTATTTCAGGGAACATGTTGCTTGCCCACAGACCATTTTTCTTTGCACTTGGGCATTTATTTATTTAATTCTATATGTGACATGCTCTCCATGTCTCGTTTGAGGAGGACCCTAGGGAAAAGAGAAGAGCTCTATTTAAAAGAGACTGACTTAAAAAAAAAAAGACATTCACTGTATTGAGATGTTCACTGAACAAACCTTTGCTATATTCCAACTGAGGTTCACACCAGGTGAAAGAGTCATTGTAAGATGTCTAAAATCCATGAAAAGCATATATGTTGAATCTTTTATTTTTAACACTATGTTAGTTTCATCTCTTCTACTTAAATTTTCTTTTTTTTTTTGTTTCTAAGATGGCCATATTATTCAGAACAACCCGCTATGGAAAAAAATCCCCCAATACACTAGAAAAAAAGATCGAAGAAATTTCATTGCAAATGAGACCATGACACCAGTGATTTAGGTGAGATAGCATGTTCTGGGATTCAGCAACGAGATAACAGCTCCCTTGGTTTCTGCTCCTGGAGAGGTTTGAACTATTCAGGAAGCTCCCTGACATGATTTAGGGCAGTGATTCTGGCACGCTTTCACACCAAAGCCGGGACAGAGCAGTGTGGGAATGCGTGAAAGGCTGGCTTGCTGTGGATAGAATAGCTGTGGGGAAATTCAAAGAGCCATTTAAACTTGTAGTCAATGATTGAAGTTTTCATAGTTTGGTGGTTGAAACTAAGAGACTTGTATCAAAGTAAGACAACCATTGGAGGCAACACATACTTAAGAAAATTATTGTAGAGTTTTGTCTAGAGTTTAGTAGCTAGATAGAAAGTGCTGGACCCTGTACTGGAAAGGCTAACTAGTTGATGGTGCTGGAATATGAAGCTGAGTTTATAAGATGCAAAGCAAATGCTTCTGATGTAGGATGTCACTAGATGTCACTCTGGATTTCATTATCTGCTCGTCTAAAGATTTCAGCAGCTTTGCCATTTTGCTACCAATGCCTCTTGCAGAACCTGAATAGACAATGTGAAATGTGCATGAGTAACAGGCAACTGCTGACGGAATGTCAATTTTTGAGTGTGTGACTTCTATTGATCATTCGTTATTGACATGAAGATCTCTAGTGTCTTTGCTTTTTCACTTGAAACTTTCTCAGCTAAAATTTCCAAGCTTCTGAACAGGGAGGCCTTGAAGGATGGGATGATTCAAGTCTCACAGGATGTTTTACAAAGTGCTTTGACCCCTGGAAGAAATCATGGGTACTTTTCATAAAGACTCAACAACTGCTTTGAATAAAAATTCAACTAGCAACACAGGAAAGAAAGTACATCTTTTTCATATTTAAACGGGTTAATTTCCACCTAGCTGAGTTTAGGAATAGCTAAGAATCATTTTGATTAGAAAAAGGCTGGCATTTTTATTGTTATCATTTATAAATCTACATGTTTTATTTGGTGGGCAGTTAGTAAAATTGGAGTGTCCCCTGACCCAATGGTGACAAATGACATGCTCTACAGTTTCCTGTGAGTGTGGATCTGTGATTTTATTTCTCTTAGCTTTGTATACATTAATTAGGTATACACAATCAGAGCTGAGTGCAGAGGCAGCTAAATAAACAAATGACACTGTGGAAAGGTCTTTCTGCATACTAATCATATCCTACATCTGCAAGCAAAAGCTCCATAAATCGATTTGCTCTTTCACATCAAAAGACAAACAGTGATGCAAGTCAGCAGTTCCTTTGTCAAAGTCACAGAGATTGCTGTTCTTCACAAACGCATCTTTACAAAGCTGGATTCAACCATTTGACGATTAGCATTATTGGCAACTCTTCAAAGAAGATTCATCAAGTCATTTGCAATTGGATTGGTTACCATTTTTATGATGTTGCTCCATGAAATCTAACTAAAAGTGATTGACATTTGAATTCTTGCTCAGAGGATGAAGAAACCAACAAAAGAAAAGAAGTCCTCTGATTCCATAGACTGTGCCGTACTTGTGTGTGTGTGGGCCAGTGTCAGCCACAGGGCACAATTGGCAGGACCTGACATGAAATGGATGCTGGGTGATGGGCATCTCTAAAGGAAGCCCACAAGAACGGGTCCTTGATTTGCCATATTTGTGCTAAAAGCACAAATGCCAAGTTTCAATGTGTTTTGCAAGAGCATATTTTGATGTTCTATTTTGCTGCACTGTTTGAGAACAAAACGTCAGTTTACTGGGGAAACCAAGATGGTCCACTCAAGCTAGTCACTCTGTTGCACTAGTTGGATAGAGGAATAAGACATGGGGGAGGGGTAAAAAAGGGAGAGGTAGAGTCTTCTCCATAAAGAAATATATCCCAAAATAGTACACCTAATGCCTACATGCTCGATAGAGAAATGAATAATTCAGCTAATATCATGGTACCATATTAGTTATATCTAGACATCATCAGTAACTCCAACAGCAGAGATTTTCAAATTTGCCTCTGGTATGAATCTGGAAATTATGGTAATATTTCCTATTGAATTTGACAGTTCTTGTTTTATCTTATTATTTAATGTTATGTATTCTTTAGCTTTACATGAGACACCATTGAGGGGTAGGCCATTCCTAAAATTAACTAATGGGGATAATTCCATGACCTCTCCAGGTTATACATGATACATTTCAGGTACATAATTGAACTCTTTCCTATTTTCAAAAGAGTTCTGGCATTCATCTTGAAGGGCTTACTTATTATGTAATGTACATTATATAGATAGAGGTGTAACATATATTCATTTTTGTATTCAAATGATCCTTGCAATTAAGAAGAATTTTCACTTTGGGAGAGTATTCTTAAGATTGCAGCTGAAAATATCAAAGAATTTGCTTTAAAAGTCAAGCTTGTAGTCACATCTGTTAAAAGCAGTGAGTGAGAGTTATTGAGTGAGATCCAGGCTGGTCTAGGAGGATGGTGCTGTTAGTAGTGTTACTGAGTATTCAGCTCAGGCCATGAACTGACTTTTGATTGACTTTTGACAAGTGGCTCAAGCCTGTGGTGCCTCAATTTCCTACCTGTTAAATGGAAGCAGAAATATTGACTTATTACTGAAGAGTGTTCTGAAGATTAGCTAATAAATGATGGTAGGAAAGCTCTGTGCAATTCTAAAGTGCTATATAAATGAAATATTGTTATCACCATCACTACTAATAATTATAACGATCATAAAAAGTGAATGACTCTGCTATGGAGAGCTTGAGTCCCACAGGAAAGTTATTTTTTCTTAGTCTGTTTTCATGTTTTAACTGGGTCCTTAAAGCAGCTTAATTGAATAAAAGCAAGGATTTCAGTACTCTCAGCATTTGTAGCCTCATTGTGGAGCCTTCGCTCCAAAAATCAAAGGTGGTTAGAATTATCATCTGTGTGGGCTCTAATATTTAAGAAATTATTCCTATCACCAGGCTGTTTTTACATAATAAAAAAGGAATCATGATTAATTATTCCCCCTCTTTAGTTTACTATCATAAGCACAGTCTGTGAAAAATAGAATATTGTGAAAAAAGAATATGAAACAAATATTACCATTTTATTATCTAGAACTCTGCCTTGAAGAAAACAAACTAAAACCTAGCATACAAGCATAAAAGTGTTCCAGAAAATCTAAATCTATATTGAAAAGTTCAGACACAAAAGTCATACACTTATTCATAGAAGAATGTTCTGAGTCTATTGTTAGTGTATTTTTACCCTCTTACACAAAATTTCAATGCGTCTGCTTATCTAAACCGTTATTAGAAATAGCAAATTAGAGGGAAGAGGAAGGCTGTTGCGATCAAAGGCACAGACAGTGTTCCAGTTATGTATTGCTGCGCAACGAACCACCCCAGTACTTGGTGGCTTTAAACATTAAACACATTTATTTTGTTAATGAGTTTGGAATTTGGGTAGGGCCTGGTGGGGACGGCTCATCTCTGCTCTACTTGATATCAGAGCGGGCAGCTAGAAGGCTGGGATTGGGACCGCCTAAAGGCTGACTCACTCATATGTCTACCACTTGGGCTGGGAACACTCCAACAGCTGGGACTGAAACAGCTGGCACTCCTCAAGCCGCCCTCTCTGTTTTCATGGGTTCTTTCCACAAGGTCTTTCCAGCATGGTGGCTTCAGGATAGCCAGACGTCATAGATTTTAGCTTCAGGATCCAATGGACACGTTCTGAGAGAGAGAGGGATTGAGGAGGAAGCTGAATGACATTGATGATCTAGCCTTTGAAGTCGCACAGCTTCACGGTCATATTCAGCTGGGGCTGCTATAACAAAATACTGTGAACTGAGTGGCTTAAGCAACCAATATTTATTTCTCAGAATTCCGGAGGCTGGGATCAAGGTGCAGCATGGTCAAGTTCTGGTGAGAGCCCTTTTCCTGGCTCAAATGTATCCTCATGTGGATACATTTTTTTAAAATTTCTTTTGCTAAAAGATGCCCTCTAGCAGCTGCCTAACTAAAAGAGCACAAGGTACTTTTTAGCCAACGTATGCTAATCTATGTTTATTCGACTCTCACTTTTGATTGAAGGTTTGGATGTATATAGTATTTTATGTTGAAAATAACTTTTCCTCCAAATTTTAAAGATACTGCTCCAAAGTCAAAGTCTTCAACTTCCAGAGTAGCTATCGAGAAATCTGAGGTCATTATGGTCAATAATTCTGCATATATGACCTATTTTTCTTCTCTTTAGAGGCTTTTAGGAAAAGTTGTGGTGGTAGCCTTTGGCATAGGTCTTTTTATTATTATTATTAATAGTGTGGTCCTTCTGCAATCTGAAGAAATGGGTCCTTCCCTATCAGAAGTTTTTCTGCAATTCTCACTGGTAGCTTCTTTTCTGACTTATCTTTCTGGAACACTTAAAAATAAATCAATTGTGGGACCTCCCCAATTAATTCTCTCTTGTATTATGTTTTCTCTCTAGTCTTCCATAAGTTTGTTTTCTAGTTCTGTATGTTTACAATTTTATCTTCCAAGATTTCCATTGACTATTTCACTTTGGTTATTTTATAACTTCTCAGAACTTTTTCTTATTCTATGATCATCTTTTTTTAATAGCACATTTTTATTATTTAACTCTCAAAATATCTTCTGCTGTCTTTATGAGGGTATTAATTATGTAATTTTTTAAAGTCCTGTTTCATTTAGTCTTTGCTGTGTAACAAAGTAACTCAAAACTTAGAGTCTTGGAACAATAACAATGTATTGCTTCTCACCATTCTGTACATTGATTGGGTGGTTCTTTTACTGGTCGTGCCTGTGCTCATCAAGATGAAGCATCAGGAAAAAAAAAAAGACGAAGCCTCAATGAGCGGGTTGGCCCAGGGAACAGACAAGGATGTCTTTCATCCAAGTTACTTCTCAGCAGGGTGCTCTCAGGTGAAATGGAACTTATTAATATTTCTAAGGGGAGATAAATTATTTTTACTCAGTCTTTAATGCAATTATAATTAGCATCTTTACCTTAGGTGAGGTTAGTTAATGGGACAGTAAGTTTGCACCTTTGTATGGGGTGCTTACCCTTTATGTAAATTACATAGAAGTTCCCTGTTTATCAGCAAGCATGTTTGTACCCATTTTAGAAAATATTTATAAGGAAGGCATATGTGGTGAAATGAAGAGTACATTTAAATGAGGAATCAAGAGACTTGTTTTTTAAAGACTTGCTGGATGAATTCATCTGCTATAAACCAATGGTGTATTATTCTGATCAATTCATTTAATTTTCTTGTCCTGGATATTTGTGAGACAAATGTTCTTTATTCTGTTATTATTCTTTATTCCCATAGTCCATCTTCTATCTCCAGAATTCTATGGCTTTTGTTACAAAGTTACTATTTCAAAGTAGTATAAAAGTTAATTTCAGTGCTTCAGAGAAAGGGGAAAAATCATGCCCCTCAAAAGGAACAAATTGGCTAAAAATCTTCACATGGGTTGGTTGTCCTGCCCTCATCTGCATCTCGAGCCCAGGAATTTTATTCTCATCACCCATGTACCCTGGCCCAGGCTTGTTTATAATGGTGACTTTGTCTGCATTTTACACAATTTGTCTGTTTTATGTTTTATTTGATATTGAGTCCTTTGTCGAGTAAACACCTTTCATTTTAACATTATATTTTTGGAAAATATACTTTCAGAGTCAATTTTCAGGAAAATTGTGATAAATATGGAAGACAATTTATATATGTGTCTGTTGTTCATTTCACCTAAGAATACAATATTAATTTGCTAGGACTGGCATAACAAAATACCAGACTAGGTGGCTTAAGCTACAGAGGTTTATTTTATTACAGGCTTGGAGGCTACAAGTTCAAGATCAAAGTGTTGTCTGGTTTGGTTTCTTTGGAGATCCTTCTCTTTGGCTTGTGGATGGTGCCTTTTCACTGTCTCCACATGGTCCTTCCACTGCACCTGTGCAGCCCTGGTGTCTCCTTGTGTGTTCAAATTTCCCCTTGTTATAAGAGCACCAGTCAGATTGAATGGCCTAATGACCTCATTATAACTTTATCACCTATTTAAAGGCCCTATCTTCAGATATACTCACATTCTGATGTACTGGAAAGTTAAGGCTCCAATATGTGAATCTAGGGAGGGCACATTTCAGTCCATAATAAATACATTTCATATTTATGTGTCAATTTTTATGTCACCAAATATTAGGTGTAAGCCTTCGAGTACAATTAGGTTATATTTAACAATTAAAAATTATGCGTTTGGAAAGGATTAATTTTAGGGATCTAAAAACAAAACAACTGGAAACAAGTCTAGATCAAATTTGAGTTTGAAGCTGGCCCAGGTCCAAAAATGCTGATTTCAGTTTGTCCAATTACAACCTGCTTATGTCCAAAAACTAAAGATCAATTTCTATCTTCAAACCATTGAAGGTATCTATAAAACCAATTCCTCCTCTGTAAAACATATTAGTTTACAATAGTGGCTCCTCCATCTTGAACCAAAAAACAGAATCTCTAGGGATGAGGCCCAATAATTTATATTTTTAATAGCACCTTGTACATTTAGCCTTAGGAGGCATTAGATTAGACAAAACAGTGATACCGAAATATACAAATGAAGCATATTTATTTTTTAATAAAACAACCATAGCCCACTTCTAATCTCTTATGGCTCTCAGAAGGTATAATACTTCTACTTTTCTGCTTTTCTGTTGAAGAATCTGCACTGCAAGAGGAAAGAAATGCACTTGTTCCAAGGGGGGAAAGTGGGAGGTGGGGGATGGGAGGTGGGATGAATTGGGAGGTTGGGATTGACATATACACACTAATATGTATAAAATAGATAACTAATAAGAACCTGCTGTATAGCACAGGGAACTCCACTTCACTGTACAGTAGAAACTAACACAACATTTTAAAACAACTAGACCCCAATTAAAAAAAAAAAGAAAGAAATGGACTTGTTAGCTAGAAATGTGATTTTAATGGAACTGCTGGGTAGTTTTTCTAAAGCAACATACAAACTTCATAAATTAAAACAATGATACACAAAGTGACTTTTTAAAATATTGCAGTTATTTAATGTAGTATATAGAATTAAGTAAAGAGTAAACTTTTTCTAAAATAACTTTTGGTTTGTTTTCTGGAGTGATGTATCTTGTAAAGTAGTTCTATTTTCTTTCCACAGATGCTTGAGCAGGCAATGCAACACAGCACAGTAGTTAAGAGTATGGGCCTAAATGACATAAAACACTGGTTAAAGCAAAGAAAACAATAGAATAGTCTGAGCCAATAACTGTTATTAATTTCATCTGTAACTACATCTATTCTTGTAAATCCTGACCTACCATATTTACACTCACCCAGACACTCATGCATTTCTAAACTATTATAGGGAACTCCCCAGGGATGTTAAAATTATAGAACTTTGTGAGTGGTATGTAGCTTAAAGGTCATTTAATTCAACTCTTTCATTTATAGGAGAGGAAATCAAGACACAGAAAATTGTTCCTTGCCTAAGTTTACCCGTAAGCCAGATCAACTTTTTTTAACTCTAATTTTGTTTTTCTCTTATACCATATTTCCTTGGTCCTTGACCCCTGATTTTGAAGATCTATAACTAACCTATATACCTATACTTAATATAACAAAACAAAATAAAACAAAAATGAGATACAGATCAGAAGTTCCAAATGGGTAAGCTCCAATTGAGCTTTGTTTGGATCACACTATTAAAATATTTTCTAAATTAGCAGTCAACATTCAAAATGTATGAGACTGCACATAAAAATACACATTAATAGCATCCTTTACGAAAAAAAAAATTATCTGGCAATCCTCAGCCCATATTTCCTTATGGGAACCATTAGGAGGAAATGAGTAGCAGCTGCCCCTCCTTAGACAGGGCATTTGTCCTTAAGTTCACCTTGGACAGATTAGGTCTGAAAGTCTGAGACCAAGTGGCAAGTCTCATTTCCCCCATACCTTCACCATTGTTCTCTCTTTTTTTTTTTTAAATAGTAGTTAAGAGGAGATGGAAATATTTCTTGTCCCCATGGGTCTGTCCAAATTGGAAAAACAAAATCATGTTTCAAGAAAAAATTTTGTTTTCCACCACAAAATCCTTCCTTTAGATTATATGTCTAATTCTCCCAGGTATCAGTGTGCAAGGACTGTAGAGGGCAGAGCTTCTCAACTCTCCTGCTCCATCATCAGCCTTAAGGCCCATGCAGACTCTCCTTAGGGAATGAGAGTTCTATTCTGAGGTAGATGGTGGGAGGTGCCCAAAGAGAGATGTATTAAAATCTTAGGGAGGAAAATGGAAAGTGTGTGAAACCTGAACAATTCTGCTCTCCTTAGATCTACTTGTCTGGGAAAGATGCGCTTTTCCCCATCTCTTCCACCTTAAAAATCACTGTCCTATAGTGTCTGCTTCAAAATAGAATTTCAGCTCTAAAGCTCTCATTTATATAGAATTTAAAACCAAAAATATCTAAACTTAAGTGAAATAATTCTATTGTATGTTTAATTTTTGTTAATCACTAATATATATGTGAGATTTTAAACTAAAGTCACTTTTAAATTATCATAACATTTTTTAAACTATTTGATTTGGGGAAATTCCTTTGTTTTATTAAAAGGAAAGAATAACTTATGCAAGTGAACAAGTCAGTGCTGAATTTATCAAAAGTTTCTGGAAACAATATAAACCATAAGATCAAAAGATCTTATGGGGCTGGGAGAAGATCCAAATTTCAGTAGACACAACCTGAGAAGCTCAATTAAAATCATAAAATAAATGCTCTCAATGTTCCCTCAAACTATCAAAGCATTTCTCGGATTAGCAGACTGAGCTTTCACAACCCAGATAGAATAAATACTCTTCTAATTTCTTCAATAGTCTTCCATTTAACAGAACCCAGAATGTCATTATTGCCATTGCATAGCACTGAAAGGAAATTCCAGACACTCCATAAAAGCATAAAAGTCCATATTCACTTGAACTTCAGATAGACCATCCTTTTTTTTTTTTTTTTTTTTAATAACCATTACCAGATTTCACTTTATATCTGAGAACAGAATGCTGAGAACTAATGACCTGGAAGTCAAAATGGGTATTCAGGAAAACCTTACTAGTTAGTGATCAGATTATTCAAAGAATTGCCCACTCGAAAGTTACAAGCATTTCTGGGAGAACTGACGAGATAAAAATCTGTACCTTTGGGCTGCAGATCTTCCTTAGTATCCATCTCTTTAATACACGATATATCTGGGCCTAAGACAGTTAAATTGCTTTCAGCTCAATTATTTGCTTTCAAAGAAATTGAGAAGCTGTTCATTTTGATTACATATGACTGTGAGAAGACCGTGGTTACTTATAAACAAACTAACTTGACGTCTCCATAATTCTCTTTCTTTTTTTTTCCCTTGTCTTAAGTAAAGCTGCTTTTAGGGGGAACAAAAACCCTGGCTAGCTGCTCAGAATTGTTAAAGTTAACTGTGCTAGAAATAAATTGGAATTTTTGCCCATATAACGTACGTCTCAAAGTCCTTGCTGGGAAGTCACAGAAAAAATGAGAGTTACAACAATAACTTACTTAAAACTACCTGACAAGACGTGTAGAGCACAGACAATAATGACAGAGCTGGGATAGGGGGTGAGGAGTTAATATAGATTTCTAGGCCCAGGGAACCAGGAGAGGTAAAGATTTTAGCCTGTTTGTTCTTACTGAGGGGCTTGACAAGATTCGTTTCTGAAGTCCTGAACTTCGTCTCTGAAGTCCTGAATTCCACTTCTACACTAATGTGCAACACTAACTTTATTATAATAGCCACAGAATTCTGGAGATAGAAGAGAGGCTACAGGTAACTGAATTAAAAACGTTTGTCTCACAGGAGAAAATATCCAGAAGAGGATAATTAACTGACTCGCTCAGGGTAAGATCATTGGTTCACAGCACATGCGTCCATTCAGCAATACTTTAGGACCCATACCTCCTGACTCCTTCTTTTCATCATAGATGCCTTTCTTATAAATATTTTGTAAAACACGTGCCAACATCCTTACTGATAAGCAGGAAGATTTCATGCAATGTGTATTAAGGATAAGCACAACACACAAAAGATTCAAACTTACTGTCTCATGAACCGACCTCACCTAAGTTAAATATGTTGACTGTGATAGCATTAAAGATTGAATAAAGGTAATCCTCCCTTTCCTTATGATTTGTAGGACTGATTTGGATGATGTGTATCCATTTAAAAAGAGGTGTCAAGGAAAGTTTGAACTACTATCTTCTTCCTAAACTATATGTAAAAATATGACTTTGTCCTAGTGTGATCCTCATCTACATGCATAGTTTTCCTCAAAGTCATCTTTTATATTTATCACCATGGAAGCACCCTTGCTGCCCTGGATGTGTGCCTGACCACCATGAAAATGGCAGACACATTTCCTGAACATCTTGATTTTTTTTGTCTTTGTATTTTCTTATTGCCATTCATGTTATTATATTAGAAGAGTAACAGCCAATTTCAAAGCAACAAAGTCCTAATTCAGAAGTGAAATTTTGTAAAGCTCTTCAGATAGTTCACATGCTTAAAAAAATTAAGCCAGCTCGATGGAGTGGAAGTGTTACTCCCTCACTCCCTATGGTTTCTGAAAAGCCATTAGCGACACATGTCTCTTTGGAAGCATTTATGCTTACATTACTCTTTGGTTTGTTTCCAAGTCCTGCTGCCTTCCTTATAAATAACACTTGCAAACAGGAACTTAACTGCACGTAATGGGGAAAAAAGTTGTCTGGGTTTTCTTCTGCAGCATCATAGCCCCAGATGGCTGAGAGGATGACTAGCAATTGCATCCTCAACCACTGGGGTACAGAGGTAAAACCATAGTGTCAGGACTGACTCTCATCTAAGCATTGTATCCTGAAGGTAAACATTTTAAATGCTATCTAATGGTGTTTCTGTGGATAATTTTTTCTAAAAGCTGGATTTAAAAATATGTGTATATGCATACCTATGCTTCACTAAAACAGTGATGGTGACTCAGTTTTTCATTTGAGAATTCCCCCCCACCAACGTAATACTTATTTAATCTAACCCTAATTTGTTAACCAAGTAGCCTGACTTTTCACCATTTATTATTGTTTCTTGTCTCTAGAAATGAGAGGACATTCATTTTTATTAAAATCATTACCAGTAGGGAAAAACTGGTCATATGGCATGCTAGGATCCAAGACTTGACATGAGGTTGGACATAACTCATAAGCTATGTTTCATTTAGTCAGTTAGCATTTTGAAGAACGAGTCTTCTCCAACAGGACTTGTTAATGCAGCTATTCTGGGGAAAAGAGTAAAAACAGAATGTTTCCGGGAAGACTGCTTGGGTGCACAGTCAAGCGATGGTCCTGGGCTTTAAGGACAATTGGAGGACATTGGCACCAGAAGATGTAAATGCTCAGCAAAAGAGTAGGAGTACCTAAAGAAAAGAGGGGAAGAACACTATAGACCAATTTCATTAAAATGAATGACCCTGTCATTCCGGGAATAGTGTCATTGAAATGATGATGCTCTTATAATAATCATGGTGGGATGTACTAGACATTTCTTGAGACCAGCTGCGTTTGAAAGTTACAGAGTTGCCTCTCTCAAAAGAGGTAAACAAGAATAGATGGCAAAGAACTATTTTATTCTGGATTTATTTTGACCTCAGTCACATCAGCTTATATTTTAACTACTGTTATTTTTCTACCCAAAATATAAGAAAACTGACATAGTAGTAATGCAGTTATTGGGTGAGGGGAAAAACAAAAGCAATGAATGAGGAGTAGGAATGAAAGGAAAACTGGAAAGGGAAATAAAAACATTTTTTCTATTCAACTACATTTTAATGAATTTGAAGAATATCATCAATAATATAATACAACTAATTATGTAAATAGTACTTCAAAATATGCCTTCCAGGCACATTTATCTCCTTTAATCCTAACAATAACCTCAACTATTTCCCCGGTTTTCAGAAGGATGAGGAAATGAACACCAGTTAAATGACTTGGCCAAAATCTCTTTGTTAATGAAGAGAATGAAAAAAAAAAAAAGGTTGCTCTCATTCATTTGTATTTCATAAAACTAAATCCTATGTTTTTTTTTAAATCACAACAAAATGTGTTTCCTTCTAATATTAACATTTATACACATCAAAATGTAAGGCATTCAGGTTTAGTGTGAAACAAAAAATCAAAAGAGTTCCACAAAAATCAGAGGCCAGGAAAGGCCATTGAGAAAGCCAAGCCTTGTAAGTATTCTGTTGTACATCCAGGTGTATTGCCCAGATGGCACAGGTATAAAACCTATGAAATGGGAAAAGTGAGATTGTGAGTGCTATTATGACTGTTCTACATCTATAATACATTTATCCCAAGAGGCTGTTGTACAGCTGTTAACATATATGGGCTTGTATTTTCACTTGTACTTGCAAAGAGATTTAAGATTTATAATGATAGGTATCTTTCTTCTGTAAAGACTGCAAAGTAAGGAAATTTACCAAGAGTACAATCAGGTGATGAGATGTATTCACCAAGGTTTATTGCAACAAATAAGTAAGAGAGTAAGACTTCTCAGTCCTGTCAGCTACAGAGGAATTAAAAATAACACTCTTGCTTCTTAGTTGGTTTATTCTGTTATCACATTATCTTTCACTGATTATGCTAAAGAAGAAATAGAAGGAATTGCAAAATTGCAATTTGGTTTTCTGAAGAAAGACATTTAAAAATATACCTAGGGCTTCCCTGGTGGCGCAGTGGTTGAGAGTCTGCCTGCCGATGCAGGGTACACCGGTTCGTGTCCTGGTCTGGGAGGATCCCACATGCCGCAGAGCGGCTGGGCCCGTGAGCCATGGTCGCTGAGCCTGCACATCCGGAGCCTGTGCTCCGCAGTGGGAGAGGCCACAGCAGTGAGAGGCCCGCGTACCAGTAAAAATATATATATATATACCAAAAAAAAAAAATAAAAATATACCTAATTTGAAATCATTTTTGAACTCGAAGAAGAATTTTTCGTCTTTAAAATGCAAAGAGATTTTGTACTGTTGTTTTAATATAGCTATTGTGCAATTGTAGTTAAAAAATAATTATAGCTGTGTGGTTTTAAAAATATATATGTTGAAACTGGCCCTTAAATGACACTTAATCTTCTTTAAAAAGTGTTGGGGAGTAGTATTAGTTCTTACTCCTGTTGTAACAAATCACCACAAACTTTATGGCTTAGAGTAACGCAAATTTATTAGTTTTAGGTTTATGGAGGCCAGAAGTCCAAAATTGGTCTCACTTGCTTAAAATCAAGGTATCACCAGGGCTGTGTTCCTTCTGGAGGCTCTAGAGAAGAATCTATTCCCTTCTCTTTTCCAGTTGCTAGAGTCCTCCCACACTCCTAGGCTCCGGGCCTCTTCCTCCATCTCCAAAGCCAGCAGCATCTTCAAATCTCTTTCTGACCCTTCTGATTACTTTGTGATTACTTTGGACCCACCTGGATCATCCAGTAGACCATCCCCATCTCAAGACCTTTATCTTAATTACACGTGAAAAGTCTCTTTTTCTGTGTCAGGTAATATATTCACAGGTTCTAGGGTTCAGGATATGGACAGCTTTGGAGGACCATTTTTTTGCCTACCATAGGGGATGAATACATTTTGCTTCCTTGTGAAAAGTTGATTTACCAACACTACCACTTTCATCCCCTACCTGAAATTTTTTAAAAAGCTTGTAGAAAATCCTCAATCTCACTATCACAAGTTCAGTATTGAATTCCAAACTCTATGCAATGGTTAGTACATTAAGAATGGTCAAAAATGCCTGTAAGATGATGAAAAATGATTCTCCAAGAAAGAGAACTATGTGTTCAGATTTTTAAATGTCACACTAGCCCTTTGCCCCCATCACAATCACAGAGTCTGAATTCAGCAAATGTGACAAAGAAGAGCAGTGTTCTTAAAGAGATGCTATCTCTGATTTTTCACTTAGCAGCTCCAATGATTATCAGGAAATAAATCAACCAATGGCAGTCATAGACAGCTATTTAAATCTGTGGTTTGAACATCTTAATTGGTGCTTTAAAAGTTACAGAGCCAAAGTCACATTAGATACATAAAGCTGCTAGTGTGCATAAACTATAGCACAATATTCCATGCTTAAGAAAGCATCACATAATTTTCTGCATTAAATTAACATAGCTTGAAACACTTATTTGGGAAAAATGAGGAAAACGAGAATAAAAATCTTAGGTATATATTACAATACAAAGCAATTGTCCAATTGTCTACAGCAAATTCAAAACACACATTTGGTAAATTTTAAAAAGGATGTTTTTTATTTTTTATTTATTTATTTTTTTTGCGGTACGCGGGCCTCTCATTGTTGTGGCCTCTCCCGTTGTGGAGCACAGGCTCCGGACGTGCAGGCTCAGCGGCCATGGCTCACGGGCCCAGCCGCTCTGGAGCATGTGGGATCCTCCCGGACCGGGGCACGAACCCGCGTCTCCTGCATCGGCAGGTGTACTCTCAACCACTGCGCCACCAGGGAAGCCCAAAAAGGATGTTTATTTTTAAGCTGTGTAAATATACTTCAAAATTGTCCTTTGAATTTCCTGATCTAGTCATCGTTGTTTAAATTCATCACACAATTAACTTTAATATATTTTTCTTTTTTAAAAAAAAAAATTTAAGGAAAATTTTAAAGGTGGACTTTTTTCTTTGTTAGTTTAAATAAATTGAAAATTTCAGGTGAAAATACTACATTAAAAAATTTTTAGACCAAATAATTAATTTCCCAAGGAATATGTTAAATATTGGAATCATCTTACTTTTTGGAATCTGTTTGAACTTTAAGATAATTATAGGAAGCCCCTATAACATAGTATTCTGCAGTTTTCCTTCAATTTCTTCAAAACCACAATCTTTGTCGGGGGGGACAATTAATCTAGATATGAGTTTTCTGTGCCATAGAATGAGTTGTTAAGAAGAAAGTCTGACCATCCACTGGATACACAATGAGTTTTAAATATTAAACTCCCTAAATGCTAAAGTCTTCTAAAATCTATTAAGACATTATCCTCTTTAGATCAGTACTAGTTAGTTTCAGAAAATCACAGTTTTACCACCTAATTAATAAGTAATATTCTCACTTATAGTTAATAAATTGTCTGTTTCCATGTTATTTTCATATATCATAAAGAAATCTAATTTGTATAATAAAGACATTATTTTAAATATTTCAATGTACTAACTAATCACTGAAATATTGAAAGCTATCAGAACTTCACATTTTGTAAAATTAAATAAAAACATTATTTAACTATATTTTCAAAAAATTGTTAATGTGGTTTTAAGCATCTCAGGTGTGAATTTTGATTCAGTAATGGAACTAGCACTTCTTTCCCACTGAACACATTTTTAATAGAGGTAATTATTCATTTTACAAAACTTCTTTTTACATTCATCTTTCCCCATGAACTAAAGATGTTTAAAAGTGGAATATTCCCATGCCAACTACTCAATTAAAAATGTGTGGGTTATCTATTTTTGGGATAATTCATGTCAATTTTTAAATCCTGGGTTAATTAAATCTGACCCCACATCCCAGCATGTTATTGGATATTTATTTAAGAAATGCAAATAAGTTTAAATCTAAATCTTAATATTAACTACTGCTTATGTAATTAAAAAGTAGAATCAACTGGGGAGAAATAGGAATGCATTTTTAAGTACACACACAGATACACAAAATGTTTGTGATGATCCACCATATGCCCTCCTCCTAGGGTGGATAATTTAAAGTTGATGAAATGGAGCTGTCATTTTTTTTTTTTTTTTTTTTTTTTTTGCGGTACGTGGGCCCCTTACTGTTGTGGCCTCTCCTGCTTAGGAGACAGGCTCCGGATGCGCAGGCCCAGCGGCCATGGCCCACGGGCCCAACCGCTCCGCGACATGTGGGATCCTCCCGGACCAGGGCACGAACCCGTGTCCCCTGCATCGGCAGGCGGACTCTCAACCACTGCGCCACCAGGGAAGCCCAGAGCTGTCATTTTTATCTTAAAATTACTTTTGAGCAACATTTTAGACTTTTTTGGAAACATCTTCCTGGCCACAAGTGCTCATTAGGGGAAGCAGGGTGGCGGAGGGAAGGATTGGGAGTTTGGGATTAACAGATGTAAACTATTATATATTGTATATAGGATAGATAAAAACAAAGTCCTACTGCACTGCACAGGGAACTATATTCAATATCCTGTGATAAAGCTTAATGGAAAAGAATCTGATATATGTGTATAACTGAATCACTTTGCCATACAGCAGAGATCAACACAACATTGTAAATCAACTATACTTCAATAAAATTTTTAAAAAGTGCTCATTAGTCTTTTTTTGCTACTATTAAAGATTATATTTTTATTACAAAACACCAGCTTTGCTTTCCCAGTGTTCCACAGTTCCTAGAATATCACCTCCTGTAGTTCTAGAGACCATATCTGTTCTTAAGAAAGTCAAAGAGCAGCACTGATTATTGGGTGAAGACTCGTAACCACGCTACAAATATTCCTGACTTTGCAATGTAATAGTTGAATATTTTATAAAATCATGCATTGCTTTATAAAATGATTGAAAGCGATTGCTTACCAATAGATTTTATTCCATTTTAAAATATTAACTTGAATGTATCCAATAACACATTTTAGTTTCATATTTTCACTTGTCCAGTGGATTTATGACAATGCTCTTCATATTTTAATCATACACATGCTATCTTTTCAAATAAAACTTTTTAGCAACATTGTTTAATTTTTAAATATACCCAATCCTGAAAATACATATATTAAAATATTGTGTGTTTGTATAGATACATATATATGTATGTATTCAAAATAATGCTCTTACTAAATTCAGAATAGTCATTGAATATTGCAACACATTGACTACCACCTTCTTGCTAAGTATGTGATATGAACCATGACATTACAATCTTAAAACTGTAACAAGCATGAGTTATGTTTGTACTATTTCCCATTCTCATTATATTCTTTGTCACACAATGAATTAATGTTGTGCCATTTTCTATTCTCATTACAACCTTTTCCTTATGAATGGGATATCAGAATTTTAATGTCTTTCATAATCTGTGAAATATAGTATGTGTTTTGTCATACTACTATATGACCTTGCTAATATTTTGCATTTTGATTGGTTATCCCAAGCTGTAATGTATAAAGTAAGGTTAGAGTGATTGGCCAATGAAATAATTCTTAGTGGTTTTGACTGCTTTGATCAAAGGATTTTAAGAAACATTAAAATATATTAATTTTTACATGCTTAAAAATGATCACTGTGGGATAACAGGCAAGTTTATTTGTGTAGAGAATGTATATAGTGACTTTTTCACATAAATTGAATGAACGTTAGAAAAATTATTTCAAATTAGAAGAAAATGTTAGAAGTGTGTTTTGCTTCATATTTCATTACTCTTTTAATTACCCTTTTCTGATTTGAATGTAAAGAAATGTGGCATAACCAAATTATTTTATTGTTTTGTCTACACCTTTATTCTGCATCTTCCTTTTAGTCTGTTATTTGAAAAGTTGTACTGATGGTAAATATTTTTTGCTCTATGAGATTTATTCTATTAGTACTTCATGCTGGAAATTTAAAATCTTGTCTGATATTGCATCAAATTATAAACTATTACTGTACAATTTCTAAAAAAAATAATGTTACTAAGAGAAATGATTTTTGAGCTAAGTCCTTTTCTATGTTTTTTCGTTCCTCAACTTCTTTTAGAATGATGTTTCTAGTTGGCATTGTTACCTTTACATGTATGTGTCCTTCAAAATTTATATCTTCCCCTGTCCTAAGATTCTTTGGAAATTACTCTTGATAGCATGAGAAAGAAGTATACAAGAGTGGGTGCTTTTAGAAGAAAGTATATGACTGACATATAAATTGCTATGTGTTGGGGTTTGAAAATAATATGTAAATTTACAGAGGAGCAAACATGGACAATTAGAAGTAAAAATTGTAACTGGTGTAAAATGTCTGATATGAGCATTAATTTTACATAATGCATTTTTACTAGTTTTTTCGGAGTAGGAGTAGCAAAGTGGTAGGACAGTAGCTGGAAAAACATGTAGATGTTTCCAGGTTACTAAACTCTGCTGGTCTCACATTTTGATGAGTGCCCAGACTACTTTGAAACTGTAGGCAAACTATCAGGATATTACAGACACTAAGAAATCAATCAAAATTTTGTCTTAAGTCATTTTAAAAACAAGGTGCCTCACTGGCCCATTCTGTTTCATTCAGTAGTGTAGCGTGTAACATTTTCATGGTGAATGGCAAGTATCAAAAAATTCTTCTGAACCTAGGGGCAGGACAGGAATAAAGACGCAGACGTAGACAATGGACTTGAGGACACGGGGAGGGGAAGGGTAAGCTGACGAGGAGAGAGAGTGGCATTGACATATATACACTACCAAATGTAAAATAGATAGCTAGTGGGAAGCAGCCAAATGGCACAGGGAGATCAGCTCGGTGCTTTGTGACCACCTAGAGGAGTGGGATAGGGAGGGTGGGAGGGAGAATCAAGAGGGAGGAGATATGGGGCTATATGTATATGTATAGCTGATTCACTTTGTTATAAAGCAGAAACTAGCACACCATTGTAAAGCAATTATACTCCAATAAAGATGTTAAAAAAATATTCTTCTGGGCTTCCCTGGTGGAGCAGTGGTTGGGAGTCCACCTGCCGATGCAGGGGACACGGGTTCGTGCCCCGGTCCGGGAAGATACCACATGCCGCGGAGCGGCTGGGCCCGTGAGCCATGGCCGCTGAGCCTGCGCGTCCGGAGCCTGTGCTCCACAACGGGAGAGGCCACAACAGTGAGAGGCCCGCGTACTGCAAAAAAAGAAAAAAAAAAAAATTCTTCTGATTTCTAGAGTCCCAATTTTTTTTTTATCCACTAGTTATGGAATTATATCAAATTGCTTTTCATTTTTAAATTAAACTGAATAATGTACATTCAGACAAATGCGAGTGATTTTTAATTCACAAATTAGTTACTTAGCAATTCTGATTTGAAAAATAAAAAAGTTTTCCTTACCAAATAAAGTTTCTCTTATCTCTGCTTAAGTATTTATTTATTTTTTATATTTTGAATTTTATTTTATTTATTTTTATTTATTTTTTTATACAGCAGGTTCCTATTAGTTATCCATTTTATACAATCCCAATCTCCCAGTTCATCACACCACCACCACCCTCCCCTCCACCTTCCCCCTTTGGTGTCCATACATTTATTCTCTACATCTGCGTCTCAATTTCTGCCTGCAAACCAGTTCATCTGTACCATTTTTCTAGGTTCCAAATATACACATTAATATACGGTATTTGTTTTTCCCTTTCTGACTTAATTCACTCTGTATGACAGTCTCTAGATTCATCCATGTCTCTGCAAATGACCCATTTTCGTTCCTTTATATGGCTGAGTAATATTCCATCATATATATATATGTACCACATCTTCTTTATCTATTCGTCTGTTGATGGGCATTTAGGTTGCTTCCATGACCTGGCTATTGTAAATAGTGCTGCAATGAACATTGTGGTGCATATGTCTCTTTGAATTGTGGTTTTCTCTGGGTATATGCCCAGTAGTGGGATTGCTGGGTCATATGGTAATTCTATTTTTAGTTTTTTAAGGAACCTCCATACTGTTCTCCATAGTAGCTATATCAATTTACATTCCCACCAGCAGTGCAAGAGTGTTCCCTTTTCTCCACACTCTCTCCAGCATTTGTTGTTTGTAGATTTTCTGATGATGCCCATTCTGACTGGTGTGAGGTGATACCTCATTGTAGTTTTTTTTTTTTTAAAGAAGATGTTGGAGGTAGGAATTTATTAATTAATTAATTTATTTTTGCTGTTTTGGGTCTTCGTTTCTGTGCGAGGGCTTTCTCTAGTTGTGGCAAGTGGGGGCCACTCTTCAACACGATGCACGGACCTCTCACTATCGCAGCCCCTCTTGTTGCAGAGCACAGGCTCCAGACGCGCAGGCTCAGTAGTTGTGGCTCATGGGCCTAGTTGCTCGGCGGCATGTGGGATTCTTCCAGACCAGGTCTCGAACCCGTGTCCCCTGCATTAGCAGGCAGATTCTCAACCACTGCACCACCAGGGAAGCCCCCCTCATTGTAGTTTTGATTTGCATTTCTCTAATAATTAGTGATGTTGAGCAGCTTTTCATGTGCTTCGTGGCCATCTGTATGTCTTCTTTGGAGAAATGTCTATTCAGATCTTCCGCCCATTTTTGTATTGGGTTGTTTGTTTTTATAATATTGAGCTGCATGAGCTGTTTATATATTTTGCAGATTAATCCTTTGTCCGTTGATTCATTTGCAAATATTTTCTCCATTCTGAGGGTTGACTATTCGTCTTGTTTATGGTTTCCTTTACTGTGCAAAAGCTTTAAAGTTTCATTAGGTCCCATTTGTTTATTTTTCTTTTTATTTCCATTACTCTAGGAGGTGGATCAAAAAAGATCTTGCTGTGATTTATGTCAAAGAGTGTTCTTCCTATGTTTTCCTCTAAGAGTTTTATAGTGTCTGGCCTTACATTTAGGTCTCTAATCCATTTTGAGATTATTTTTTGTGTAGGGTGTTAGGGAGTGTTCTAATTTCATTCTTTTACATGTAGCTGTCCAGTTTTCCCAGCACCACTTATTGAAGAGACTGTCTTTTCTCCTTTATATGTCCTTGCCTCCTTTGTCATAGATTAGTTGACCATAGGTGTGTGGGTTTATCTCTGGGCTTTCTATCCTGTTCCATTATTCTATATTTCTGTCTTTGTGCCAGTACCATATTGTCTTGATTACTGTAGTTTTTTAGTATAGTCTGAAGTCAGGGAATCTGATTCCTCCAGCTCCATTTTTTCTCTCAAGACTGCTTTGGCTATTTGGGGTCTTTTGTGTCTCCATACAAATTTTTAGATTTTTTGTTCTAGTTCTGTAAAAAATGTCATTGGTAATTTGATAGGGATTGCATTGAATCTGTAGATTGCTTTGGATAGTATAGTTATTTTCACAGTATTGAATCTTCCAATCCAAGAACATGGTATATCTCTCTATCTGTTTCTATCATCTTTAATTTCTTTCATCAGTGTCTTATAGTTTTCTGCATACAGGTCTTTTGTCTCCCTAGGTAAGTTTATTCCTAGGTATTTTATTCTTTGTTGCAATGGTAAATGGGACTGTGTCATTAATTTCTCTTTCAGATTTTTCATCATTAGTGTATAGGAATGCAAGAGATTTCTGTGCATTAATTTTGTTTCCTGCAACTTTACCAAATTCACTGATTAGCTCTAGTAGTTTTCTGGTGGCATCTTTAGGATTCCCTATGTATAATATCATATCATCTGCAAACAGTGACAGTTTTACTTCTTTTTTTCCAATTTGTATTTCTTTTATTTCTTTTTCTTCTCTGATTGCTGTGGCTAGGACTTCCAAAACTATGTTGAATAATAGTGGTGAGAGTGGACATCCTTGTCCTGTTCCTGATTTTAGAGGAAATGCTTTCAGTTTTTCACCATTGAGAATGATGTTTGCTGTAGGTTTGTCATATATGGCCTTTAATATGTTGAGGTAATTTCCCTCTATGCTCACTTTCTGGAGAGTTTTTATCCTACATGGGTGTTGAATTTTGTCAAAAGCTTTCTCTGCATCTATTGAGATGATCATATGGTTTTTATTCTTCAATTTGTTTATATAGTGTATCACATTGATTGATTTATGTATATTGAAGAATCCTTGCATCCCTGGGATAAGTCCCACTTGATCATGGTGTATGATCCTTTTAATGTACTGTTGGATTCTGTTTGCTAGTATTTTGTTGAGGATTTTTGCGTCTATATTCATCAGTGATATTGGTCTGTAATTTTCTTTTTTTGTAGTATCTTTGTTTGGTTTTGGTATCAGGGTGATGGTGGCATTGTAGAATGAGTTTGGGAGTGTTCCTTCATCTGCAATTTTTTTGAAGAGTTTGAGAAGGATGGGTGTTAGCTCTTCTCTAAATGTTTGATAGAATTCACCTATGAAGCCATCTGGTCCTGGACTTTTGTTTGTTGGAAGATTTTTAATCACAGTTTCATTACTTGTGATTGGTCTGTTCATATTTACTATTTCTTTCTGGTTCAGTCTTGGAAGGGGATGCCTTTCTAAGAATTTGTCCATTTCTTCCAGGTTGTCCATTTTTTTGGCATAGAGTTGCTTGTAGTATTCTCTCAGGATGCTTTGTATTTCTGTGGTGTCTGTTGTAACTTCTCCTTTTTCATTTCTAATTTTATTGATTTGAGTCTTCTCCCTCTTTTTCTTGATGAGTCTGGTTAATTGTTTATCAATTTTCTTTATTTTCCCAAAGAACCAGATTTTAGTTTTATTGATCTTTGCTATTGTTTTCTTTGTTTCTATTTCATTTGTTTCTGCTGTGATCTTTATGATTTCTTTCCTTATACTAACTTTGGGTTTTGTTTTTTCTTCTTTCTCTAGTTCCTTTAGATGTAAGATTAGATTATTTATTTGAGATTTTTCTTGTTTCTTGAGGTAGGCTTGTATTACTATAAACTTCATCTTCCCTGTTTTTGCTGTGTCCCATAGGTTTTGGATCGCTGTGTTTTCATTGTCGTTTGTCTCTACGTATTTTTTGATTTCCTTTTTGATTTCTTCAGTGATCTCTTGGTTATTTAGTAACATATTGTTCAGTCTCCATGTGTTTGTGTTTTTTATGTTTGTTTTCCCTGTGATTGATTTCTAATCTCATAGTGTTGTGGTCAGAAAAGATGCTTGATATGATTTCAATTTTCTTAAATTTACTGAGGCTTGATTTGTGACCCAAGATGTGATCTATCCTGGAGAATGTTCTGTGCACACTTGAGAAGAAAGTGTAATCTGCTGTTTTTGCATGGAATGTCCTATAAATATCAATTAAATCTATCTGGTCTATTGTATCACTTAAAGCTTGTGTTTCCTTATTAATTTTCTATTTAGGTGATCTGTCCATTGATGTAAGTAAGGTGTTAAAGTCCCCCACGATTATTGTGTTACTGTCGATTTCCTCTTTTATAGCTATTAGCAGTTGTCTTATGTATTGAGGTGCTCCTATGATGACGGCTGCATATATATTTATAATCGTTATATCTTCTTCTTGGATTGAACCTTTGAACATTATGTAGTGTCCTTCCTTGTCTCTTGTAACATTCTTTCTATTAAAGTCTATTTTATCTGATATGAGTATTGCTACTCCAGCCTTCTTTTGATTTCCATTTGCATGGAATATCTTTTTCCATCCCCTCACTTTCAGTCTGTATGTGTCCCTAGGTCTGAAGTGGGCCTCTTGTAGACAGCATATATATGGGTCCTCTTTTTTTATTCATTCAGCCAGTCTGTGTTTTTTGGTTGGAGCATTTAATCCATTCACGTTTATGATAATTATCAATATGTATGTTCCTGTTACTATTTTCTTAATTGTTTTGGGTTTGTTTTTGTAGGTCCTTTTCTTCTTTTGTTCTTCCCACTTAGAGAAGTTCCTTTAGCATTTGTTGTAGAGCTGGTTTGGTGGTGTTGAATTCTCTTAGCTTCTCCTTGTCTGTAAACCTTTTGATTTCTCCATCGAATCTGAATACGATCCTTGCCAGGTAGAGTCATCTTGGTTGTAGGTTCTTCCCTTTCATCACTTTAAATATTTCATGCCACTCCCTTCTGGCTTGTAGAGTTTCTGCTGAGAAATCAGCTGTTAACCTTATGGGCGTTCCCTTGTATGTTGTTTGTCATTTTTCCCTTGCTGCTCTCAATAATTATTTTTTGTCTTTAACTTTTGTCAATTTGATTACTATGTGTCTTACCATGTTTCTCCTTGGGTTATCCTGAATGGGACTCTCTGAGCTTCCTGGACTTTGGTGGCTATTTCCTTCCACATGTTTGGGAATTTTTCGACTATAATCTCTTCAAATATTTTCTCAGGTCCTTTCTCTCTCTCTTCTCCTTCTGGAACCCCTATAATGTGAATGCTGTTGCCTTTAATGTTGTCCCAGACATCTCTTAGGCTGTCTTCATTTCTTTTCATTCATTTTTCTTTATTCTGTTCTGCGACAGTGAATTCCACCATTCTGTCTTCCAGGTCACTTATCCCTTCTTCTGCCTCAGTTTTTCTGCTATTGATTCCTTCTAGTGTAGTTTGCATTTCAGTTATTGTACTGTTCATCTCTGTTTGTTTGTTCTTTAATTCTTCTAGGTCTTTGTTAAACATTTCTTGCATCTTCTCGATCTTTGCCTCCATTCTTTTTCCGAGGTCCTGGATCATCTTCACTATCATTATTCTGAATTCTTTTTCTGAAAGGTTTCCTATCTCCACTTCATTTAGTTGTTTTTCTGCAGTTTTATCTTGTTCCTTCATCTGGTACATAACCTTCTGCTTTTTCGTCTTGTTTATCTTTCTGTGAATGTGGATTTTGTTCCACAGGCTGCAGGATTGTAGTTCTTTTTGCTTCTGCTGTCTGCCCTCTGGTGGCTTAGGCTATCTAGGAGGCTTGTCTAGAGTCCCAATTTTTTAAAGTTACTTTTAGATCTTCTAAATGAAGTAGCTTCATTTTGATGTTTCTGCATTTTTATATTAAATTTTATAACTCTATAATTAATATTTTTCCTCATTCATTCAGTCATTCAAAAACACTTCACATGTGGTTATTTCTACTAAGCATAGAGCTATATTATGACTTTTAATGCATTACCAATTTTATTAGTAGGAAGAGTCTGATTTCCTGCTCAAAGATTAAAGCAATAATCTTTATGTCATTTATATGCAGACATTTTCAGTATTCATATAAGGAAATACAGAGCTTTCCCAAAGGCTTATAGTGGCACTTACAAATATGACAGGAAAGAAAAAAGTGATTCAGAGACAAGAAAGTTCACTTTGGGAGCATCCCACTCTAAACCTGCTGTGCCAAATCTGAGAATTTCCTTACTCTCTGTGCGAATGAAAGAACTTCATCATGCTAAAACATCTTTAAGTGTGTATGACGCTACTTCTTGCCAGTAAATCTTTTATTCAGCAAATCATCCAGTCTATAGAAATAATGCAGGTTTTTACAGCAATTACAAGTTTAAAGTTTGGCTTCACATATCTTAATGCCTTTTATTTTTTACAGTTGGAGTGCTCTAGCTTGCTGAATTTTGTTACAGATAATTCAAGTATCATACTTGCCTAGTTTTCTAAGTTCAAAATACCTTTAATTTGTTTTAACATTTTTTGTTAGCTTTTAATTCTCCTATCACTATTATATTAAACATTTTAAACTAAATTACATCATTTAATTGTCTTCCTTTAACTATGAACATCATAGGGGTTTCTCATCACATTTTCCCATGTTCACTTTTCAGTGGCCATTAAATTTTTTTCATTTTTTTCTATAGTGACATTTCATTAAAAACATTTCTCAATTTTTCAGAGACCAACATGCTTGTAAAAATTGTCACAACAATTTCTTACAGTTTACTGATGCAAAAAATTGTCTAATTTTAAAACCAAATCCATGTAGAAAATGGAGTAGTAAAGAGAAATTAAAATATAATCATGGATGAGTCAAGTCAAATTTAGATCTTTATTAAAACATAATTTGTAGGATAACTTTAGTGACTTAAAAACATGCACAACGTGAGACTTGTGAGTTAAGTTTTAGTGGGGGCAAAATGAGGACTTCAGGCTGGGAGGCAACATCTCAGATAGCTCTGAGAAACTGCTCCAAAGAGGCAGAGGGGAAGGTCAGTATATATGTGATTTTGGTGAAGGGAGAGTACATGCAATCGAACACATATTTTTTACAGAAGGTTTCTTCTAGTCTCGTATGGGTTACTGCTAGTCACGAGGAGCAGACGTCACCATGAAGGATTTTAGTGCTTTTCTAGATATGAGGAGATATAAGAATTGGGTTCACAAAATAGGCTCTTGAAAATATCTAACTATCTGAAAACCTGTTCTGCCAGTTTTTCCCAGAACACAGAGTGCCTCATTTCTGCTCTCAACCTGAACTCCTTTTAGGGGGTGTTGAAAGTCAGCAGCTGCAGCTGCACATGATTTAATCCTTGTAGAGGTAGATGGCAAGTGCCAATGGAAAATGTCAATTCATACTTGACGACTTCAGGGGGCCTCACCTTTTATAGTAGCATCTAGGGAACAAACTATTTAATAATAATAGTTGTTCAAGTTGTCCTACATGATTAAATGTGAACAAATTGTCGTGGCAGCTTGCCCAATGTCCCTTGGGGCCAAATTTTGCCTTCTGGCTTGACCCCAAGGTTTCCATGAACTTTAAGGAAGTTGTGAATGCACGTCAGAGGGAAAATTTTATTTTCAAGTGAAAGAAGGAGAAAATGAAAGGATTGTGTTGATTGCTGCCTTTTCAGGCAAATAAACACATACGCTGATTATCTAAAATCTAACACTGATTTGACTAAACCTTGTCATTCCAGGTTGCACGATTAAATAATGAGATTCAGCATAATGCTTATTTGTTCTTATTCCGCTAAAATAAAAATGGCTAAAATTTCATACACATTCCCCGTGGGTCATGATGGATTTTCTCACCAGATAAGAAAATAAGAGGTTTTATTTTCAGCATGTCAATGTTAATAAATCTAACCCTTTTTGAGTGTTTTCAGTATACCAAACATTCTTCTGATTTTTTATATACAAACAATGAATTATCTCAACAGCCATTCAAAGTAGATACTGGCACTCTTGCTCTTTTATAGATGAGGAAACTAAAGCATAAAAAGACGTGACATAAATTTCCCAAGGGCACACAGTAAGTAGGCAGTGGATATAGATTTTGAGCCCAGAAAACATGAATTCAGAGATCTTTTTCTAGACCACTAAACTATCTCCCTAAATCAAGACAATGTATCACTCTAAGTCTATTTTCCTGATTGTAGTATCAACTAAAGTAGCCCAAGTACATTATTTCCCAATTCAGGTGTCTATGCCTTTAGGAATTAATTGGTCATTATACCAAACTACTTGTAATTCCCCAGATATGTTTAATGAAGGTAATATTTTTGAAATATTTCCTAATATAATTTTCCTTTTCAGCAAACTACTTTTCCTGCAGGCTTTTTTCCCTTTACGGCAAAGGTGAAGAACGTAAAGAAAATAATAATAAAAACAATACAAAGAATATCCTTCCCTGAGAGGAAGGGCATAGTGGACCTCTATTTTTTTTTTAACTAGGAGGGAGGGAGAGAGAGAGAGAGAGAGAGAGAATATGAACAAATTAGCCATGAATGTCTTGTTATGGGTTCCTTCACCCACTTAAGTGAAGTCTGTTAAACAACAAGAATGGTTTGGGGTAATTGCAGAACTAGTTCTTCTGACCTCAAGACCGTGGAATGAGAAACTTAAAGTAATTTGAGAGGCCCTGTACCAATATGTAAGCCTAAATCAAAAATGGTGGCAGGGTGGGGTAGAGAGCATGAGAGAGCCTGACACAGGGCATCCCTTAGTTCCCATGACCTCCAAAGGTCATGAAGGAGATTCAGAGGTTGTCATGGGATGCTGTAGGAGTGTCAGAGAGTATCTGAGTGTGTCAGCCAAGAGGAAGCCACCATGTGGGGCAAGTGAGTCCCATAGCAAATGATCTGAGGTGGACACTCCAAAATCATTGGCCAAATGAAGACTTAGTTGAGTTTCATGGATCTCAACACAGAGGGAACAGCTGAGTTTTCCAGGAGCCATAATTACACCAGTCAATACAGAGAGAATTTCCATAATTTCTGTTGGATGACATCCACAGACCAGTCCAGAAAATGACATCTCCAGTGGAGATCAGTAAGAGCCTGTAGAGAAGGACCACATAGAAAAAAGGTATTCTTTCCTTTCCACAGTGAGATGACATGAGTCTTCCCTGTGCTATCTGGAGGCCACCAGAGGAGAAGCAAAGAGAGGAGAGGAAAGGGTAAAGAAACTTTAAAATATAACAAGTTTCTCAAAAAAGACCTTGTTTATCTCAAGGCAGCTGGGTTGTGGGGGGTTCTTGTATAAACCCTCAAGTAATAGTTTCAGTTTCTTTCTATTAAACAGTGAAAATGGTAGGGGTGGGGAGAGGTGTCTAGAGCAAGAAGAAATTCATTATAGAAAATTCTGTAAGTTACATTTTATGTGTGTATTGTAATTGTGGTGGGCAAATTCCCACCTGTTGCAGAATAAATGTATCTCTACTCACTAGCACTCCACCAGGCATGGCCAATATAGGCAAGGTATTGGAATTTTCAAGTGTGGCGCTTTGTTAACAAACCAACCTTAATTTGCCATACTAATGATTGCATTTGATCTTTAAAAAGAACTGGAAAATTTATGTAGATTCCCAGATTTACACTATTGAAACTCCTCAGGTCAGGCAATACCACTGTACCTATTGTTCCATGAAATTAGGAATGTCTGAACAAAAAGGCCACCAAGCGTTAGAGTCTAACCATTGTACAGACGGAGGAAATGGGAACTCAACTTGTAAGACTGCCAGGGGTATAATCATCTTCACTTTTCCTGGTGACTCCCATAGCAATTGCCCATCTGGCCTTGGGGGAGGTGGCCTGCTCTCTTCTTGGCTCCTCTACCCAAGCACAAAATAGACACGTTCCTGAATTCCTTGCAGCATAGCTGAGGGGGGGGGTAACTAATACCCCATGTCCCATATTTAGGACTTGCTGATAGAAGATGCATAATTACATGTTGATTAATTTCCAATATTAGGAACTCTGTCTTTAAAATATAAGTTTCTTTTTCTTTCTAAGATAATACATTTGGCAATCAAATTTTTAGTGTTTATTTAACAAACTCTTGAGTGAAGTACAATTATACCCTTTTTAGAGACTTAAAACTTGAAGTTGAGGTGGATATTTTTGGTATGTGTGTATTTGGCATTAATATAGAGCCTGAAGCACTGTTGAAAAAAAGTTACTAAGTTTTAGCAAGCTTTACACGTGGTTTGATTGCAGTTGTACATCCAAAGAAAACAAATATAGTGCCTAATTAATTCACCTTAGAATAGCAACTATTTGTTCAAAATAAGCATTTTAGTGAAAATTATAGATAATGGTTTCTAGAATTTTTAGTGTGTGGCTTTGTTATAATTTCACACTTTATAAAATGACTATTTTTTAATCTGTTTCCCTAGGTTCTGTACTATACTTGAAATTTTTCTAAAACGGTACACTTACTGTTTTATTTTGATTTTATTCTGTGATTTTACCTAATGTCCTACCTCAGAAAAAAATGACTTAGTGAAAAAAATTTTGTTTTTTAACTCATTGTTCATATGCTTTCTTTCATATATTTCTTATGGCCAGATATTTTTGGAGAAATATGAGATTAATTTCCCTGCACAGTTTTCCTTCTTGACCACTTTCATGTTTAATTGTGTCCACAATTCCTTCTTAAATTAGATTTAGAACTTTAAATAAATTCTGGTAATGCGTAGTCACCTATGTTACCTTGAATTTGTCATTCGGTCAATATATCATATACCAAATAATTAAATGTCTACCATTAGGAAATACAAAAATGTTTAAGGCACATTTCCTCCCTTAAGGGAGGGATCACACATACACACACACACACACACACACAAGCACACACACATGTATACACAAGAACTATCAGCACAAAGAATTATAACATGTGTCAGTTGAGTGAGAAGGTTGGATAAAATTATCTCTAAAAAATTTTAAGCTCTATAATTCTGGAATTGCATCATGAGTTCATGAACAAGGTGTGCTCCAGCTATTCTCAGTGGAGAGTGACGCTTCTGGACAATATTCAACTAGACACCTCTCTATTCATACTAGATACTTGTATTCTCAGGATTCGACTACAGAGGTTATTTGGGCCAATACCTCACTGGAAGTTTTAATTCTCTATTTTATACCTGTAGTTAAGCAGAGAAAGTTGTTTAACATTCAGGTAAATACAGAACAATGCAGATGACAAATTAGGCAGAAGAGATGCTTTGAATAAATGTCACAGCGTGAATGCATGATAATGATGGTGAGGTTGTAGCCAGTAGCCAGGGATCACTAGAGTCAAGGGTGAATGTCGAAAAAGCAGCAAAAATAAAACTAAATGGGAAATGGTGCCAATTTATAAGAAGCTTTGAATACAGGCTAAGGAGTTTGCATTGTATCTTATAGATTGACATCTCTGAGATTTGGGGGGACATGCATTTTGAACTGGGCAGTCTCATATTTTTAAGTATTTGTTCAAGGGAAGAAATTGAGAAAAGCATCAGATATTCTGATAAATGGAAGTTCTGTCAGAATACCACAAGGATCAAGGGAAGAATTAGGAGTTTGCAGGCAGCCTTTGGTCTTTCAGTCTGTGTGGTTTCTAGCCAACTCCCCCAAATGAATGGAACATGCCAGTGAAGAGGGACATGCTGAAATCATGTCCCTCTTCACTTCTAATCATTCATATTCTCTTTAATCTGGGGCATTTGAAATGCAAGTAAGTGACTGGCAGGCAGCCCTCCCTGTGCATTTCAAATGTGTGAGTCAACAGTAGTGGAGAGGCCTGCAAAGAATGTGGTAATGTGGTTTTATAATCCATCTGGCAAAGGTCTGTGATCTGCCTGCTGGAAAACCCACCTCTAGGCAATGTGGCACCGTTGGAGGTTTCTGAGAAAGGGATGGACATGATCAAAGTGGTTTAATCTGACTTTTAAGGATTGAAATATTAGAAATACAGAAACCAGTTGAGAAGCTATATCAGGAGTTGAAATAAGACGTGATAAAGGTCTGGGCAAGGGAAAAAATCAGACCAGAGAGGAAGGAACCAATACAGACAAGTTTACAGAGACAATTGATACGACTCGACTGATGAGAGACATCACTGTTCAGTGGATCTGGCTTTTCCTTTGAACAAAACAGGCATGGTATGTTTGAATCTTAGGTCCAATGCATCCTAGTGATATGGCCTTGGTCAAGTCACTTCACCTTCTTGATCCTCACTTTCCCATCTGTTGAAAAGGAGTAATAATATCTACCTTGAAATATTGTAAGCAATAGAGAGAATATAAAACTTTGGATCTAGAATAGAGATGGCAGTGATCATCATTTTTTATTAGTTTTGTAGATGGGGTAAAGACGGGAAGAAGAGGTGGACAGATGGGAAACGGATGATGTCTTGCACCCCAGTAACTGAGAGAATTGTGGTGTCATTGACAGAACTATTGAGCCAAAAGTTTGAGTTAGTTCAAATATATTACATTAAATGATAATTTTCTTAATTTGTCTTTATTCAATAGCTAGTACAACTATGCATTGTTGAACAGTATATTTGGAATATAAGTCAGATAGATTTCTCTGGAATGAAACAGGAAAAGTAAACAGAATGGACATTGGTACACTGAAATAGTTGACAAGACTGAATGGTGGAGAGGACTTCTAATTTCAGTGGAATATCCACTATACTACTTTGTATCTTACCCGTATACTGAATGTTTAACGTAGGTTTAGCTAAACATACAATGTGTTTCTATATTGTACTTCATCAAATGAGCTGTAAGAGTTACCACTGAAATGCAAATACTTTAGGAGTAGATCATTAGGCCCACATAAGAAATATATTTCAGAAAGCAGTTGTTATGACTGTTGAATCTAAAAATGAAAGGGTTAACGAAAACCATGTCTAAATAAGAAAGTGGGTAGGAGTCTAGGTGTACCCATCTTGGTTCAGGAATTAAAATAGTTTTCAGAAGATGTGTTAATCCATGACATAGCTTATGATTTTGCATACAGCTACTTAGAAAAAAATAACATTTTTAAAGAATGCAGTTGTTTAGAATTTTGGTCTTTTTATCTTGAGGACTAATGGGAATTTCTCCATCGCTTCTTTTAAGACATTTTATCGTGTGTAGTGAATTTTGTTAAAAGAGCAAGTTTTGAAAAGATCTGACAGCCTCTTCAGCAAAAGATCCAGGATTGTCAGCCATTGATGCAAAGACCTGAATCTGCTTTGACACTCTAGAATAGGCTTCTGGCAATGTTATGTCTTTCTTTTAGATGTTTGGATAAATCACACAGCTCAAAAACTGCATCATACATTATGCTTAAGTCATAAACAAATGCTGCTGAGGTAAGGGAATTCCACTGTACTTTCTTCAGTGATTTGAAGCTATAGATGTGTCACTCGAAAACATCAGTAAACATTTCTTGAGGGTTTGGATATGCATTCAAAATGGCTTTTATAGATCTTTTTATTTGAGTCACCTGAAAGAACTCAGCACTGCTAATTTTAAGCAG
The DNA here is from genome assembly GCF_937001465.1 of Orcinus orca. Taxonomy (NCBI): domain Eukaryota; kingdom Metazoa; phylum Chordata; class Mammalia; order Artiodactyla; family Delphinidae; genus Orcinus; species Orcinus orca. The sequence goes on from NC_064576.1 coordinate 32,940,465, forward strand.
CCGTATATTTTTTTTACCATTAAAAGAGCAATGTAAACTATTTGTGAAAAAGACGTATCTATGAAGAAAGCCTTAAATCTTATGGAGTTTAGTTGGGCTATGTGGTAGGCAGAATAATGACCCCCATCCCAAGATGTCCACATCTGCGTTTTTATTCCTGGAACCTGTGAATATGTTAGGTTCAAAGAAGAATTAAGTTAGTAAACAGAATGAAGTTTTCTAATCAGCTGACCTTAAAATAGAAAGATTATTCTGGTTTATCCTGGTAGGCCCAATTAATTACAGATGTCCTTAAACTCATAAGAGGGAAACAAAAGAGTTGGTATCAGAGTGATACTACGTGCAAAAGACTCAATTGGCCATTGGCAGCTTTAAAAATGTAAGGGAGTCATGGGCCAAAGAAAACCGGCAGCTTCTAGAAGCTGGAAAAGACAAGAAATCACAGTTTTCCTTAGAGCTCCAGAAAGGAACACAGCTGTGTTGACACCTGGATTTTAACCCAAAGGGACCCACTTTGGACTTCTGACCTCCAGAACTATAAGATAATTAATATATGTTGTTTCAATCTACTAAGGTTGTGGCAATTTGTTAGAGCAGTGTTAAGAAACTGATTTATACATGTCTGGATAATAAGAAAATTTCTGAATTCTTCTCAAATTTTAATTAGAAACAAAGTTAATATATTCCATAAAATTATAATAATTAATTTTAACGTTATAAAAAACTTCATATTTTAAGCCGTAACTTAAATATATTTTATATATAAATTTGTATGTGTGTGTGTGTATATATATATATATATATATATATATATATATATATATATAAAATTCTTCAACTTTTCCTTTTCATGAATTTGTGTCTTGTTTTCAAAATCTGCTCCAAGATGTATCTTATAGAAAGTATTTTTGGCTAAGTTCTATTAAATCTCATCTCTATTCTGTTTCTCCAGAAAAAATTTTAGTACTTGAAAGTAGTTCAAAATGATTAATAATTATCATATAATTTATTTTTGGTTTCAGAATGCATTTCAGCAACTGAATATATTGTTGAAATAAAATAGAAAAGTAACATACTAAACCACGTAACTCTATTGTGCATTGATAGTTTCTATTGATACATATGTATCAATAATGTCCTGGGAGCTATAGCAAAGTGACCACTCCCATCACTGTTCCATACCTGACACCCAGGAATACTGGAAGAAAATCAGAAAAATATGACACTTTATAATTGTAGCCTTCAAAATATCAGCATAAAATATTTTAGATTGGTCATCCTCAAACATGTCTTGAAATTGTAATTAAGGATACCAGAGAATCTTCTAAATTTGAAATAATTTTTACCTTTTTTATGTTACATTATTATAAGATCAGAAGTTATTTCTTTAAAAAATCTTTTTACTATGGAAAACTTCAAACATACACAAAAGTAAACAAAATTGTACAATGAACGCCCGTGTATTCATCACCAAGTTTTAACAATGGTTAACTCATAGCCAGTCATGTTTCATCTATCCCTCACTTATTTTTCTCCTCACTACATACTCAATTTAAGCAAATCATACATTCATATAAATTTATCCATATATTTTAGTATATATCTCTAAAATATAGAATTCTTTAATATAAACTCATTACTATTTTCATACCATTAAAAACCTAATAATATCTTACTATCATCAAATATCCAGGTATTATTCAATTTATATTTGTCTCACAAATGTTGTATTTTTGGACAGTGTGTTTATTTTAACCAGAATTCAAATGAAGTCCATACATTGTGAATGATTAACACATGTTATGTGCCTTTTAAACTGTAGATCTCCATCCATGTCTTTCTTTTGTCCTGTAATTTATTTGTTGAAGAAGCCATGTCATGTATTCTCTAGAGTGTCCTCTCTCTGGCTTTTGCAGATTGCATCTTCATGGTGTCATTTGATGTGTTCCTCTGTCCTCATCCTTCTCATATATTGATAGTTGGATCTAGAGACCTTATCAGGTTCAGGATGCTGTCTGATTGCCTCTCTTTTTGTGATGTCAGCAGAATCCATTTTATTTTTCACCATTGCTTGTAAATGAGCAGCCCCTGCTCATTTAAAACTTAATGAGTATAAATTTAATCAGAATATAAACCATGGCCTAGGAAATTTTTCAGTTTTTCCAACCTGAAGTCTTTTCCAATGCCATAAATAACTGCAACAAACAATATGTCCTTTCAGAATAATGGAAAATAATACCTTAAGGGAGAAAAAGCTTATTCTTAAAAAAAGCTCATGGCTACTTAAAAGGGAGGTGAAAGGGGAAAATTTAAATAATAAAGGAGAATCTAAATATAGTTGAGAAGACATTATCTCCACCCAAGCTGAGTTAAAAAGACTAGAAAGACCATATATGAGGAAAAGACTGGATGGAGCACTGTAAGTGGTACCATAGATAACAGCACAACAACTAATATTTATTGTTGACTATGCACAAGGTATAGGCCTTTTATCAATATCATCTTGCTAAGTTCATGGAACGATTTTACTTTAAAAATAAAGAAATTGAGAGAAATTAAATAACTCGCCAAAGTCCTCTGGAGAGCCAGGGCCAGGATTCAAAGTCAGAAAGGGTGATTCCAGACTTATCTTTTAACCTATAAGCAAAATTGTTCTCTACAAACATGCCCCTAAAAGGAAGACTTACATCTATAGTTAATCAGAGGCTGCATTGATTTTTGCAACAATTTATTTTGTTGTTATGGATGTTGCCTGTTAGTTTTACACCTGAGTTTCATTGCCTTTGATTAAACTGTAGTGTAAAACCAATCCATCTAAGAACATTATATTTGCTTTCTACTCTCTACAGAGTCCAGAAAAGGGGTCTGCCTAGATGCTTCTTGAGCTATGAAAAAAGAAACATATATGTTTAAGTACTGGTCATACAAAATAACTCATAATGTTGCATATATTTTTCTAGAATTCTATCTTTTGATGTTTGTTTTATTTTTTCTACTCCTTCTATAATCTACACATTTTTGGCTACTCAGGTAGTGGCAAAAATGCATTTTCATTGTTTATTCTCAATCTACTAATCTTTTCATCATACAACTAGACACAAGGGTTAATGTATATTCACAAATAAGATGCAAAATTCTAGGATTAGGTCTCATAATTTCTGCCTTCAAGTTATAATGTAAATCAGTCCATGGATTGAGAGGATTCTCTAAGACAAAATGTAGAATACAAATGAATGAAAGTAAACTTTGGATCTGAACTGGTAGTATATTCCTCTACTTGGAACATCCATATAAATAAGACACACACACACACACACACACACACACACACACACAAAAATGCTTGGTTGTCCCTGGCCCTTGAGAGGCACCATTGCATGGTAGAAAAACCACAGGCTTTGGAATAAAATTGACTTGATGGGAAACTCTTCTCAGTCTCTTGCTGTAAATGTGACAGTGTGTGTAACCTGTTTGAGCCTTATTTTCCCTACCATAAAGTGGGGATATTAATAATATATGGGTAAAGTACTTGATTCGCAGTGATAAAGCCTCTCTTCAGACAAACTTTATTCAGGCTCTTCTGAATCCTCTTTTTGACCAGGCTTCACACTTGGGCTCTGTCCTTCACTCACTTAGTACAGTTTTAGCAAGAATTTTGTTGGATCAGTTTGTGAAAACCCCTCACCATTGATATCGGATCAAATTCCTCATCCCTTACCCTTGGTATCTTATCACCCTGGCCTGCCTTCAGCAAGAACCCTCTCAAGTCAGTTTAACCAGAATCCCCCTACCTCTGATGTTTTCTCTTGATAATTTTCCATCCACAGCCCACACCCCACTCCTTGGTTATACAGCTCTGTTTGTCTTTATTTCCTTGAAATCAAGTTCAGTTCTACACTAAGGTCTCTTTTCCCCTATTCCAATAGTTCTGGAATAAAATTTGCCTTCACCACTTTAAGATCTGCTGTCTGGATCTTGTTTTCTCTGAAAGTAGTGGCATTCCAGAAATTTTAATTTTTATATTATAATGAATATATTCTGTTTTAAAATTTCAATTCATATGCCCTACCACTTCCAAATGTGTAAACTTCAAAGATAATGTAAAAGCATACAATTTAGGAAAACCAAGAATGCCTCCCCCTCCCTGTTTCCAAAGTATATAAGACTTGGCACAGTCAAATATTGAGTACTCATTCTCAGTGAACATGACTACCAGGGGAAAATAGTATAGAAGTTAGCTAAGTTTCAAATCTTAACCCAACCAATTACTATCTTTGTAACCTTTAGACAATTTACATAAACACATTGAGGATCAGTTTCTACATCTGTAAAATAAAGCTAATACTGTTTGTATTATTAGGATAAAGTCAAGTTAATGTAATTAAAAAGATACCAAAATACAGTGGCTTAATGATATAGTTTATTACATAGTTCTGAGGTGAATGATGTGAGGCATCATGGTGACTGTAACCCCACACAGTGATTCAGGGACAAAGACATCCTCCATTAGGTTATCCTGCCAATTCCTAGAGTGATGTTGTCATATGCATGATGGAAGTGGAGTAGTTGCCATGTCTGAGTTCCTGTGAGAATGAAAGTAAAAGATATTGTGAAGGAGGAAAACCCTATATATCTGAGATTGCATACATGACTTCCACTCAAAGTTCCTTTGCAAGAACTTTACCACATGGTCATATGTAACTGCAAGGAGTCTGGAAAATAAAGTCTATCTGGGAAGACATTTGATTGGAAAGAAAGGGAGATGGAGTTTTTTGTGTTTATTAGCAGCCTCTGCCATTTTTTACTTAGGATTGTTGTGATGATTAAATAAGATTATCTATAAGAAGTGTTTCTACAATGCTTAGCACTTTGCAACCACTGAAAAAGTGTTAGCTGGGCTGTATTTTTGTTGTGTGACTCAAATATTCTATGATCTAAGCCTTAAGGAATCAAGGTATAAAGTAACTGGTGACTAATGAATGCAAGCATATATCTAAAGAGCAAATTGATGAAAGTATCTGAGAGCTAGAGCTATTCAGGATTCAATAAACAGTAAGCTCTTACTCATACGATAAACAATCTACTAGACACTTCATATTGTTTCAGTAAACCTCCTAACAACCTAAATGAGTTAAGTAAGATTATCCCTGTTTTTGAGATAGAAAAATGAGGGTAAAAGAATTTGGTCCAAGATCACAGATGTGGGTGATGTTGGAACAGCGATGGAGCAGGATTTTGACTACAGTTATTTTAATTCTGGAGTTTTCCATCATCAATTGCTCTGTTTCAAGGATGGGGGAAAATCAGGAGATATTAACAAATAAAGTCAATTGACACAATCATATTTGGGGACTTTAGATAGTGAGTCATATTCATGAGAAAAGAATTCCGAAGAAATGAAACAAGGAGATTATATCCTTTATATTTCATCACCACTAAAGGGAAAAAAAATTAATTGCTAGAAACTTAACTACAAAGGTTATCTTGGCATTGTATTTTGTTTTACTTATGGATGGTTTTGATGAAGTAGTTAAAAATCTATTTGGTCTCTTGTTCCAGAATGATCTCTCATTTCATAAATTATAACCTTGTCTATAAAGTTTTCTGAATAATGGAGAAACTATAAAAGAAATTTCCTGCAAACAGAAGCAAACATTCATAAAGCCAGTTAATCAGAAATTTGTTAGTGAACATCAGAAATTTCAAAATTACATAGAAGAAAATAGTAAGATGGAAAAGGACTTAAGATGATGGGAAAATGTAACTTAACATGAAAGTAAACAACTGAAAATGTTTTATTTTTGTAAAATCAGTTCAATATATTTTCCATATACATTTGTGTGTGTGTGTGTGTACCTCATCCCACTTTCTACATATAATTTTTGTGTGTTATATGTACTCCTAAAAGACCAATGGGGCTTAAGATGAGCTTTGAGTAATGGCTAAGATTTGTACAGTACAGGAGAAGAGGAGATGACATTTCAGGTAGAAGGAATAACATGAACAAAGATGAGACAGTCATCATGTACTAAATCTGGTCTGATCCTGAGAAGGGTTAATTTTGGCAGTTAAGAAGAAAAATTGGGAGGCAGGACACACATTGGTTAACGACATGGACTTTTTGAGTTATATGAGTTTGATTCCTGGGTCAACTCTTGAGAACTGTGTAATCTTGGACAGCTTTCTTATCCTCCCCAAGTATTAGTTTTCTTGTCTTTAAAAATGAGGATAGTAAAAAAATAAAATGATATAACTAAAGCACTTAGCAAAATGCCTGGTTTATAGTAAGCATTAAGTAGTAATAATAGTATGGAAACAAACATAAAATGTCTAGTTGTGGGATTGAGGAACTAGTAATTGTTAGTTCTCTGAATAGTCACATCAAAAACATTCAACACATGAATATGTAAGGTAGATTTGTCTGGCACTTGGATGTCATGCAGTTTGCAGTGAAAGCGTCTACCACTTTTTTGCTGGATTAACCCAAGTACTTGTCTCCCCACACTCTTCTTTCCTTTCAATTTCCTGTCCTCATCACTTAAAATATTGAAATGGATTACTGCTTAACAAATGAAAGTTTTGAATGATTTTTGTTAAATCATCTGGCTTTACTTATACTATAATGTTTCTCATTTCTGTTTTTGGTTTCTGCTGATGTGGCTCATTGTTTCCTTGGGTGATGTTCAGCTTAACCTTCCCACCTCCAAGGTTAAGATCTATGCAGAGAAGGCAGCCAGAAGACAATTTTATTTGCCCCGAGCCCCCAACACACACCCGAAGTAGGCAGTTTCTGTGCCTGGACTAAGTCTCCTGAGCAGTCTTACAACCCCTCCCTCTTCCTCTGGCCTTTGTGCTTTTTCAGGTGGAAGGAGAGAAACCATGAATGATGTTTTCTTTTTTGTTTTCTGGGAATACTGAGATGGGGTAGAGGTCAATAGGACTTTCTTTCTATATATGCTAAATTACAATTGCATCTCACTTCATGGCCTGATGCTTTCTTTAAATCCAGACACTAAGCAGATACCGATATCTTTAAATTTGGAGGCACATCATCAACTCTCCCAAGGCCTGTAGTTATTGCAGAATCAGAGTGGGTCAGCAGATATTTCGCATGTACAGCCAAAGAGCTCCCGTGATTGTAGAAAGCCCTGGTTTCTAGGAGTGATTTTATTGAAGTCCTCCCCAAAGTGACTTGGTGGAGAGGGAGGTCACCCACCCTTCTTCCACAGAGGAAGGGGTGAAAAGAACCTACTCATCTCAAACACTATACATTTTACAATGCAGAATATGACTAATTCCTCCTCTCCAGCCTGTTCTTATATAGCCAGAGAAGTTGTGATTTCTGGTGGTGGTAGAATCCATTCTACCTCTTCCTTAGTGAGCATTGGTGGATTTGTTTAAGAAAGTAGACTTTTGAGTACCTTATTCATCTGAACTTTGGACAAGAACGACCAATTCCAGGACATGTGAAAAATCCCACTCAATATTCTATTAAAATATTATCAAGCATTTTTTAAGCTCTATTCCATGAGGTAGAGATGATTAGTATCCCAGTTTTAGAGATAAGGAAACTGCGGTCTCTTGAAGATTAAGGAACCTGACTCCTGATATACAGTTGGTAATTGGCTTTGCTAGGATTGGGAATCGTATTTATTATTCTCTGAAACCACTTTCATATTTCCACTGTGGCAGTTTATTTCAACCAGTAAATCTATTCAGTCTCTATAACTTTAATTTTTTAGCCAAATCTATAGAATTGAAAAATTATATTCAGTAAGTCTATGATTTAATCAGATTCTCTCAGTTAAAATACAAGATATAAATCTTGAATTATCAGTATTATACAAGTAAACAAGCAAAATCTGATAGATTTCTACTTATATATTATTTATAGGCTCAATTTTAAAGAGAGTGGCAATGCTCATAAAATAGAGAAAGCAAATAACCTTGTGTACAGAGTGAATCTGCCTCTCTCTATTTGATAAGTTAGGGCTGAATTGTTCCTATCTATCACTGAGCTGTTTGGCTTTAAGAAATAAAAGTGATCATCTCATTATAAATTCTTGGAAATAACATCTACTTAAAAATAATTCCTTCAGTTGGCCCACACTTTGCATTTCTCACCTAGAAAAAAAAAAGGTAAGGATGAGCAAAAGCAGGAAAAGAAATACAGTGTCATTGAGGTTGTTAGGAAGATTATATTAGCTATTCTCCTTAAACTCAAATGTGTTAAGTATCACTTTATTTAAGACATTTAGATATATTTAGCTTTTTATTGCATTTTTCTATTATGCAAGTGAAATGGTTATTTCAAGCTTCCTGGTGGTTGGTTTTGTAGGAGCAACTTGGGAAGAGAATTCCAGTTCCACAGAGAGTTAATTAATGTGGAAAACAGGCATTACCCACATCAGGCTGCCAGTTAACATCAGGACAGTTTGCCTTCAACACACGTGTGACAGGATGGATGGCTGACTCTTAGAGTTCATGTGATGAATTTGAGAATTGAATACTCTCACGTTGGCTGAAATTCCCACCTTGCAAAGAAGAGAAAATTAATGATGGATATGTAGGCAGGTAGTAATTAGTTAGTTAGATGGATGGTTAGGAGGTAGATAGGTAACTAAGTACGTAGGTAGAAAATTACTTTGTTGGTGTCTTTACACTGAGCATAGATGTATTCGTAACATCTTACGAAGAACCGTCAAACCAATAAATGTTGGGCATCTTTCATGAATACAAAGAAATGTAAGACCTTCAACAAGCTTATGTGGATGGGAAGTAATATGTAAACGTAACAAAAGTTAAATGATGAAGTACCTAATTATCATTTTAAGATAAACATTGGGCTGCAGTCATAAAAAGTGCGTGCAAATGAGTGTTCATTTATACCGATTTGGGAGTCCTATCCCTGTTGCATCTATCATCTATTTATCTATCTATCATCTATCTATCTATCTATCTATCTATCTATCTATCTATGTATCTATCATTTATCTACTATTATCTATCTCCCTATTGCTCTATCCATCTATCTATGTAATCTATTATCTATCTCCCTGTCAATTTATCTATTTATCTATTTATCTATCTATCTATCCATCCATCCATCTATCCATCTATCACCTATTATCTATCTCCGTCTATCTCTCTCTCTCTCTCTCTCTCTCTCTCTCTATCTATCTATCTATACTATCTAATCTTTCTACCTTTGTATTTTATTGTAGAAATGGATCATGTACCAACTATAGTCAATAGTCGGGAGGTTTCGTTTTCTCTTCTGATAGTTGAATAATTCCCTCTTGAAAAGAAGCCCTTGCTTTCGGTAAGATTTATCAGGTTAAAAAAAGGTTTTGATTTAATATTTGAAGATGGACTTAATCTCCTGCTGTGCTTTAAGCATTTGAAAACCTGCTGCAAAGTGGCATTTCAAAGACAGCTTAATATTAAATTCAGTTTGCAATATTCATATCTAATTGTTATAGGAAGCATTGTTCTGTTAATAAGTAGCAGAATAACAATGTTATTATGTTTGGTTTTCATAGGCCTTTTTAGACTTTTGTCAAAGGCTGCTGTTCTTACAGATGTGTAGAGAAACATTTATACAAACATGAACCCTTACACTTAAAAAAATATGGATTGTCATTTTTTATTCAGCTAAGATATTCTTGAATTGGTACTGTATTTTCTTATTTTAAAAAGTCTAGCTCTAAATTCAAATCCACTGTATTATAATGTAAAAATACCAATGAAGATAATGTAATACATGCAAAACATATGCCATCTCTTCTAGAACATGATAAAATAACTTACTGAAGCCTAGGTATTATAAGTTAATTATTTTGAGTAGAGTGGAGATATTGATTGACATTTCTCTTTTATTTCAGCTGTTCTGTATGTTCAGAGTATCTTTATACCCCCTATACAGCAAAAAAAAAAAAAAAAAGTCTTATGTTAGAATACTACTTTTATCTGGAGAAGAAAAAAACGATTGAGCATACAGTCATTATTAATCATTAATAACATGACAGAAAAGTTGACTGCAGTGGGAAAAATTAAGTCAGTTTTATTATTCATTAAGACATCCTGAAGGAGTTAACTTTTCATAGAAAGAATAGACAATAGAATTATATTTCACTTTTATGATGTGAAATATGACCATTTGCTAAACTGCTTTGCCTTTTTATAATCAGATTTTCCCAATGATTTATGGGAAAATACTAATTTAAATGATAATATTACCATCTGTCATCACCATCATTCAGACTTTGTTGTTCAGGTTTTTTTGCATCACATAAATGTTAATAATTTTACCTTTTCAAAGGAAATAACTTATTTTAATGTGAGATTTCAAAACATGTTAACTATTAGTATAATCATTAAAATTTATTTTAAATACTGTTTTCTGTGTCCCACGTTTGATCTGAGCATAGTATCACTTTAGATACAGTCTTTGACCATAACTATGGCTTCTGAAATGATTATTTTCTTACAGTAGTAGCGTAAGTATGTAATTCATCTCCAATTGTATTATATTCATAGTTTGTGCTCATTATCACTTAGTTTTACTGGAAAGATGTCAGAAGAAGTTGTCTGGTCTCACAGCAAAATGACAAAGTATTTTGTTCAGTTCATAAAATAAAGTATTAAAATTTTAATATCTGCTTTATTTTAGGGGCCATATAGTATAATATTAGGGATCATTTATAATTTTTATACATTTTTTCTATAGATGATATTGCCTCTTCATTAAAGGGAAAGTTGAAGGTCATCCAATGTATTTTTCCTAATTTTTTTCCTTTTTCAATGTTTTAATATCTTTACATCATCTTCCACTTCTCTTCTGTCTTTCCTCTTTCAGGAGGATACCTATTCAACCTATCCATCCATTCTTCTGTGAGACTAATACCTTCATCAGTGCCTTCTCTCCCATTTCCTCAGACCTTCTAAGACCTTCTTTTAATAATTAGCCCATCTTTCTCTTGCTTCCTTCATTCCTTCAACTTCCCATTTTTTCTCATTTCCTTTCTGGCCAAATTTACTGAAAATTCAATCTTATTGCCTCTATTGAGTTTATATTCATGCCTAACTCACTGCCATGACTCCTCTTCCTGACACTTTACAATACAGATTGAGTTGTTCCCAGGCTCTACTGAACATTTCTGAGGAGGGATAAAATTCTCAGGGTATGTATCCAAAAAAGAATCACTCTAGCTATTGAGGCAACAAACCCAGTTGCAGGAAGAGGAGTTAGGACAATTTTCTAAAGGTCTAGGGGTAGAAGATGGTTATCTGAAAGGATGGGGCAATGGAAATGGCAAGAGGCAGAGAACTCTAAGAGATACTTAGAAGATAGAATTACAATATTGATTTACTTGGCAACCATATAACCCCATCTGAATCCATAAAACACTCAGCTATAAAATAGGACATAAATATAATACTATTCTCCTTCTAGGTAATACATGAAAAAGAATATATGTAGATTTTACTGCACAGTGAAAAGTGATAAGCAAGTTACAGATTGGGATAGTAAAGTACTCTCAAATTCATTCTTTCTTCCTATGGCTTTAACAAAAAATAAGAACGACAACAACAACAAAAAAGCATCGTGCTACTACGGAGAGGAAGTGAATTTTCAAACCAGAGCAAAAAACCATTGTTTTATAGCTTATATAATTAATGTAGGCTGTAAATCCCAACTTTAAATTAGGAGTACTACATAAGTAAACCCAGCTCGTATTTCTTTTTAACATACATTCATTTCAGATAGCAAGAAAAAATAATTTATAAGCCATGAGAATTGAATTTGAACTTGAGAATTAGTTTAGTTCTAAACCCCACATGGGTGACTCATAAAGTTGACACTCATCTTTGAATAATATTATGTCCCTAACAAAAGAATTAACAGAATCTTATTAGCAAGTTGTGTTATGTAAATTTTACTGTATATAATCCTTGCTAATTTCTCCACTATTCCATTTGCCTTCTCACTGGGTTTATTTTTCCCCATCACTAATTATTTAAGATATTTGTTTAAGAAGAACTTGTTGAGTGTTTGCTCTACTCCAAATACTGTGGCAGTGCTGCAGATACAAATAGAAATTAAAGGCGTCCTCTATCCTTACTTTCAAAGGGCCACTGACCTGAAAGTAACTTCTCTCTGCCTCAGGGTCTTTGCATACACTGTCCTCTCTGTCTGTAAACTTCCCCACTACCTTGTTCTCTCTAGATGTCCTTACCACATTCTCAGAACAGCCTGCACTTTTCCTTTGCAGCCTTTACCACAGTTGTAATTAAATAATTATACATGTAATTATCTATTTAATGGCTCTATCTCCTATTCTACTCTAAGGCTGAGAGCAACTGTTGTTTCCCTAGAGCTTAGCACAGCACCTGGCATATAACAGCAGTTCAAAAATACTTGTGGAATGAATGAATGAATGAACAATGAATGAAAACATGATGCAATTGCCCAGAGAGGGCAGATGGAGGTAGAAAAGGAGACAAGCCAAGGACAGAACACCAAGGTGACCAATATTTCAGAGGCAGACAGTGCTAAGAAACAGAAGAGATAGAGGTACCTGAGGAAAAGCTCTATTAAAAATAAAATAAAATAAATAAATAAACTTTGAACTTAGAGTTACAGTGTCAACAGTGTGTAAATGTGATAAACTGTAGTCTCAAATAGGCCTTCCCTGACCCCCTTGTTGCCCCATCCTCTCATCCTTATGATTTATCTTCACAGCACTTATTGAATGTTTTATATACTTCACCCATCTACCCATCTATCCACGAGTACACTTGGATGTATTATTTTTATAAATTTTATTATTATTATATAAACATATAAATTTTCTATTATCCTCTTGGACCACATCAGTAATGGTATTGGAGAATGTGTTCTACCTGATAGCATAACAGATTTCTCAGGCAACTTTCTGCTCAAGAAAGTTTAGGGATTTGAGAGTCACAGAATCTAAATCTCTAACAGTCACAGAATTTTTGAGTCCAGGCCGAGAGTTTCTTTGGCAGTATAACTCTCTTAAAAAATTGATTCTGGTTAGTTCCACAAGCCAGTAACTATCTCCACAGATATTTCTTTTTTAAGCAGTTCATAGATCTGTTTTCTTTCTCTCTTTTCTGGTTTTCTTACTTACTGGTTTTCTCTCAATTTGAAGGACAATCCTCTGAGGTTTTCTAGCTTCTGAGTGAAACTTACACCTTAACCTGATTTTTTTCCGAGTCAATTTAAACTCTTCCGGGGTTAAAACAGTAGGTGCGAAGGCCCTTTCCTTGGTGTGATCTTTGCCACAAAACCAGGTTTTAATCAGGCTTTGTTGTGCACAGACCTTCTATTTTTGTTCTCAAATGATTCAGCAATTCTTAAAATATAAGTCTCTCAATTTTTGGAATCTCTTGAATATCTTTCATTTCTTTACTGAAATGCACCTCTTCTAATATCATGCCAAATGCAGTCATTTACACAAAAAGCACACTTAAACATCTGTCCTCCAACCCTTTTCCTGATGCTGCCAGTTCATTAAACATACATGATTCTTCACAGATCATAACAAGCAACAGTTTTACCAAATATTTTGTTTCTGTAAAATATGGATTGCCATCTTTCCAAATTCCAATGTCTGTTTCCATGCTACCCTAGCCCGATTGCTAAGCTAATGTCACATATTTTAATTTTATTGTTATTGCAACAGTCCTCTCCTTGTGCAATTTCTATATTAGTCAGGATAAATTAAGCTACGTTGCAATAGCAAACTACCCCTAAATCTCAGCAGCATAATCCCCCAAATTTGATTTCTGTGTTATAAAAAGTTCAGATGAGTGAGGGCCAGGGTGTCTGTCTGGGCACTCTGTGCAATAATTCTGACTGCCTCGACCTCATGGCCATGCCATCTCAACACCTCATGTACAATTTCCAAAGCAAAGGAAGTACACCTCTGCTCACTGCTCTGGGGCTGCCTTGTTAATGTGAGAGTGAAGGCTATTGTTTGTCTGGCTCAGGGCTGCAAGCCAAACTTAGAAGTTCAAGAGAATTAAAGAGCCTTGGACACAACTTTGACTCATGGAAGCAAGCAAATTAAGTTTTCCCCATGTCTTCCTTTAGACACAACTGACCTGACCTGTAGTTTACTTAGGTCTTGGAGGAAGTTTCTGCAAGATCAAGCAGTTCCGGTCAAGGTGACTGGAAATACATCTTCATATTGAATCCCTCTCCTCCCCTTCCCCACTCCCCTTGTCCGGGACTCATGCTCCCTGGGTTTGCAAAACTGAGAAAGTAACAGGTAAAATAGAAATGAAGACAGCATCCTAAGAAGGACTCTAAATTGACTAAGAAAGCAGCCAAACTCCTTACCTATCATTCAGGATCTTTCCTGGTCCAGTCCTATCGACTGTGAAATGCCATTTCCCCTCAGAAATCTGATTCTTCCATTCCGAAACATTGACCATAGAGTTTTTGTTGTACCTGTTAAGGTACCAATTATTTTTCTTACTTTGATGATAACTTTGGGGAGTGCTTATACATTAATACATTCAACAAATAGTGACTGAGAGCCAGGCTTTATACTGTAGCTAAAGCAAGAATTAAATCAAGAAGACAGGGATGCCGCCGTACAGTACCGGTGGGAATGATAAACTTGGATACAGTCATTCAGTAATTAAATCCTGACACCAGAACACAACTCAGATCGACCTCAATTTCAGAGCCACACTCTCATTTCAAAGCTCTACTCACTCTCTCAATAAATATTTATGAATTGTTTCACTCTTACTATGTGAGTATAGTGAGTTATTTATTTTCTACATTTGGGTCTGTGGGAGTGTTAAAGTATTCCACACATCACATTTTAAGGTCAAGTGATGGTGAAAGAAATTGTCAAGAAACTGCTGCTCTGAGGACATCTACAGAACTCACATGAGAAAACACATTTGAGGGAGGACAATTAAAACCATATATGTAGCCGTGTAAGAAAAAAGATTTTTTTTTTTTTTGGTAAAAAATAAATTCTTCTTCCCTCCCTTCTCCCTTCTTTCCCTTTCTTCTTTCCTTCATAACCACTCTGGCTCTTTGTGTGCTATAACCTTGATCTTTATACCTAAGTAAGCTTTCTAACTCTCAACGTTATAAAGCTCACTAAAAAACAACTATGATATATTCACTTAACTAAAGGGCACAAAAATGACACACTGACTCCATTCTTTAAAAAAAATAAAAACAAACTTGCAGAAGCCTTTTTTTATAGTGTTGCAGAATTCCTCTGCAGTGTCTAACTTAATTTCTCTGGTGCTGTGATGCAAATATTAAAGCAAGATTTTAAAAATCAGCAAAAAAACTGATGAGTGAAATATCAGCCAATTTGGGTACAAAGCATACTTTCTTTGGCTATTGTTATGGAGTCAGTATTTGTAGGGAATGAAAGTTTCTTAATGTGAAATCTGTGGAAATAGAGCCTTCCAATCTAAAAGCTAATGCAAAAAAACATTTGTATCATTGGCAAATCAGTGATGTTTCTCATCTCTAGAAAATCATATGAAATAGTTCACCGTTATTTTTTTTAGTATTTTTTCTTAATTTTGCTTTATAATATATATTAAGCATCCTTGATAAGATACAGAAGATAATTCCCTAAAATGTAGGGAGACAATTTCATTAGTATATTCAGTCTGATTGTGGCTTTCTTTAGTAAAAGTGTTCACAGACTCACTAAAATGTAACTTGATTTTTAAAAGTAGAAACATGGCCCAATTAATTTTACAATTAATTCATTTGTTCTACAAAGCTTTGATTGTTTCTTCTGCCTAAAGATTTTATGTAGGACAGTTAGAAAGACAAGCTCTACAGTCAAGATGGATAATTATTTTATTCACCAACTCTTCTAAATATAAAGCTGCACTAATAATAGGAAAATTTGAAATGATCATTAACATAGTTATCTATGAAACCAAACTACCCTTTGGCTGGATGACTAAAAAGTTATAAAGCATCATGTCAGTGTCTCCTAACAATAGATCTTGATTTTGACAAAAAGTCTCATAATCACAATATTTTAATTTTCATAGAGTATGAAATTACTTGCTCTAAATAAGCTAGGTATCATCTAAAATAAATAAATTATCACCCTTGTCTACTTCTAAGGTAAACATGACCAAAATTAATATAAGTACAGATGAAAGTATGAAAATTGGAAGTAAAAATTTGAGAACATTGGACCTCAAGCAATATAATGCTAGAATGACAACCACATTGTCTAATCCAGAGGATGTATGCATGCATGTAGGATTTGAGTTCTACAAATTTAATTCAAGGCTCAAGATACTAAAGTTGGTGAACATTAGGGATTCTAGATTTTTAGGTTGTGCGTGATGGGATTCGGTTTGTTTTTGTGGCTTAAAATTAATAATTTCCATTAAGGAAATTGCAATGCCTTCTCCATACTATAAAGCTCTTTATGTGTACTTGTAGGGTTAGAGCGGCTTTGAGGATGCAGACATGTTCCCCTGCATATGTGAGTTGCAGACAGTATCTTGGTTTATAATGCAAATTTTATGTTATGTGTGCCGCAAAATAATTTTTAGTGCATACCGTCAAATTTCCTTTATAAATTTGTTAGATTACATAAATCTATTGTGCATTTGCACACGACATGGGATTTACATTTGATTCACTCACTTTCACGTTGCACATATAAATCTAACAATTAATAAACTTATGGTCTTCTTCATCTTTAATCAGCAAAGAATAAATCATCTGGATAACAATCTTATACGAATATAAAAAGGTCTTGGGAAGAAAGCGGAAGTAATGTTCATTTAAGAATTTATTCAAAAAGAATAGCCTGGCCATCTTGTGGTAAGAGCTGAAGCAGGCACTCTCAGCTCGGCGCGGCCTGCTGCAATCCGTGGAGGAACGCGACGCCGAGCCACCATCATGCCTGGGCACTTACAGGAAGGCTTCGGCTGCGTGGTCACCAACCGATTCGACCAGCTATTTGACAACAAATCGGACCCCTTCGAGGTGCTGAAGGCAGCAGAGAACAAGAAAAAAGAAGCCGGCGGGGGCGGCTTTGGGGGCCCTGGGGCCAAGAGCGCAGCTCAGGCCGTAGCCCAAACTCCAACGCGGTGGGCAAACAGCTGCATAAAGAGTCCCAGAAAGACATCAAGAACCCGCTGCCTCCCAGCGTCGGCGTGGTTGACAAGAAGGAGGAGATGCAGCCACCTGTGGCACTTAAGAAAGAAGGAAAAAGACGCGTTGGGAGAAGACCTGATCAACAACTTCAGGGTGAAGAGAAGATAATTGATAGGAGACCAGAAAGGCGACGACCTCGTGAAAGACGATTTGAAAAGCCGCTTGAAGAAAAGGGTGGGGGGCTTCCCTGGTGGCGACCTCTTGGAAGAGGTCGAGGAGGTTGTGGACGGGGAATGGGCCTGGGAGATGGCTTTGATTCTCGTGACAAACGTGAATTTGATAGGCATAGTGGAAGTGACGGATCTGGCCTGAAGCATGAGGACAAGCGTGGAGGTAGCGGATCTCACAGCTGGGGAACTGTCAAAGATGAATTAACTGACTTGGAGCAATCAAATGTGACTGAGGAAACACCTGAAGGTGAAGAACATCCAGTGGCAGACACTGAAAATAAGGAGAATGAAGTTGAAAAGTGAAGGAAGAAGACCCAAAAGAAATGACTTTGGATGCGTGGAAGGCCATTCAAAATAAGGACCGGGCAAAAGTAGAATTTAACATCTGAAAACTAAAAGAAGGTGCTGACGGGCAGTGGAAGAAGGGATTTGTTCTTCATAAGTCAAAGAGTGAAGAGGTTCACGCTGAAGACTTGGTTATGGATCACCATTTCCGGAAGCCAGCAAATGATATAACGTCTCAGCTGGAGATCAATTTTTGAGAGCCTGGCCGCCCAGGACATGGTGGCAGGGGAGGATGAGGTGGCCGTGGGTGTGGTGGACGTCCAAACCATGGCATCAGGACTGACAAGTCAAGTGCTTCTGCTCCTGACGTGGATGACCCAGAGGCATTCCCAGCTCTGGCTTAACTGGGTGCCATAAGACAACCCTGGTTCCTTTGTGGACCCTCCCCTTTGAGGCTTGCATGCTTAAGGATCCCAAACAACTAAGAAATTTAAAAAAAAAAGAAAGAAAAGACTGTCATTCATACCATTCACATCTAAAGACTGAATTTTATCTGTTTTGAAAATGAACTTCTGCTACACAGAAGTAACAATATGGTAGTCAGTTTTGTATTTAGAAATGTATTGGTAGCGGGGATGTTTTCACAATTTTCAGAGATTATGCATTCTTCATGAATGCTTTTGTATTACTGCTTGCAAATATGCATTTCCACATTTGAAATATAGGTGTGAAGAGTGTGTACCAGTTTAAAAAAGAATAGCATAAAATAGATTCTGTGGACAACTTTGCATATAAATATAAGGGTCTGGAGCCTCAAAGAAACCAAATTCATTGTTAATTTTTCAAAGATGAAAAACTAAACAAAGTGGCACATTACATAAATGAGCCACTAATGATAAATAATGAAACAGTTAATTTTCTCTAGTAAGCAATGACAACAAATTTTTGAAAAGTAAACATTTAATTTCATGTTGATTAAAAAAATAACGAGGTTTGATTTCAGTATTTTAATGAGACTGAACTAATTTTGTCTTAGCCTATCAAATAGTGATTCTAAAATTTTTCTGAAGTGTCTGAGATTTGTAAGCTATGGTTTACTTGGTGTAACTTTATTGGCTGGATATTTAATTATTGTACATTAATTTGCTCATTCAGATTATGTACCTCACTCAAGGTACACTTTTTAAAGCAAAATCCAGGAAATACATAAATGTTCTCAATCCATCTATAGCCAGCCATTTCCAATCTGCTTCTCATTCTGTGCTCTGAAGTCCATGGGATTACTTCTAATTTGCTCTTCCAAGTTTCTCTGCTCCATCAATACTGATTCAGTATGTGCTACTCAGACTATTTTGTGGCTCTATTATTTACTCCAATAGCTTCTGTTCAAATGCCAAGAAGAGAAGATGTTAAAAATGACATAACGCTAGTATCAGGGAAAAAAATCCCAGCTACTCTGCCCATGTGGTAGAGACAGAACAATACAGGGTAAATATTTTTAGTTTTTTTGTGTGATGGGATTTGGTTAGGTTTTGTGGTTTAAAATTAATAGTTTCCATTCAAGGAAATTACAATGCTTTCTCCATACTGTAAAGCTCATTATGTGTAGTTGTAAGATTAGAGTGGTGTTTTCCCCACTTCAGAGAGATGCTGTTACAGCAGAAATTAAAGATGTGGAAAAGACGGCACACATCAGAAAAAAGGAGGAAGAGGACCCAGTGACTTAAGTTATATTTTATATTTAAAAGAAAAGGAATTGGTGATGTCACACAGCAACGACAGCAAAAGCAGCCAAAGTTGGAGAGAAAACAGAGCCATCAAGTTGAGAGAACTGTGCTGACATACACATGCTGGAGGCATGAGGGACTCCGTGTGGCTCAAGGACTAGGGTTTTGATTGCAAATGATACATTTTCAGGGACTCCCTAAAATGTTGAAAAGATTTTGTGGATGGCCCAAAATAGTGTTTTATTACAATTATTATGACCCTATGTTTACTCCAAGGTTATGTGACTCTCAACTTAAGAAAAAATGCACAGGGCTTCCCTGGTGACGCAGTGGTTGGGAGTCGGCCTGCTGATGCTGGGGGCGCGGGTTCGTGCCCCGGTCCGGGTGGATCCCACGTGCCGCAGAGCGGCTGGGCCCGTGAGCCATGGACACTGAGCCTGCGCGTCCGGGGCCTGTGCTCCACGGCGGAAGGGGCCATGGCAGTGAGAGGCCCGCGTACCACAAAAGAGAAAAAAAAAGAAAGGAAAAATGCACAACGTGAGAGTTAAGTTTTATTTGGGGCAAAATGAAGATTGCAGGCCGGGAGACAGCATCCCAGATAGCTCTGAGAAACTGCCCCAAAGGGGCAGGGGGGAAGGTCAGTATATATGTGATTTTGGTGAGGGGGGAATACATGCAATCAAGCACATATTTTTTACAGAAGGTTTCTGCTAGTTTCATGCAGGTTACTCCTAGTCACGAGGAGCAGACGTCACCATGGAGGATTTTAGTGCTTTTCTAGATATGAGGCGATACAAGGCTCATAAAATTGGCTCCTGAAAATATCTAACTATCTGAAGACCTGTTCTGCCAGTGTATCCCAGAGCACAGAGTGGCTCATTTCAGCTCTCCACCCTGAACCCCTTTTAAGGGGTGTTGAAAGTCAGCAGCTGCAGCTGCACATGATTTAATCCTTGTAGAGGTAGATGGCAAGTGCCAATGGAAAATGCCAATTTGTAGTTGACATGACCCATTCCCATATCCCGTTATCCCCGTCCATTCACAGCCAAATTTCCAGAGAGAATAGTCTATAATAGCTGTCTCTATTTTCCCCTCTTTACTCACCAATAATCACCAGTGCTTGTCACCCTGAAATATGGCATCGAATACCAGCAATTGCTCTTTCCTCTGGTAAAGGTCACCAGTGTCTTCTAAATTATCCAGCTGTGGGAGAATTTCTGTCCCTGAACTTTCTATAGCATTAATGGATTGAATACTTTCTCCTTTTCAAATACCTATGTTCCCTTTGCTCAAAATGTCTTTTGCCCCAATATTTCTCCTCCAAGGTACTGCTTTCTCCTGATTTGCCCCCATTTTGCTTTTTGTTCCCCCTTATTTTCTTTAGTGTTTCTGGTATTCATTTTTAAAATATGTGTCTCCCCTGGATTGTTTCATTCACCCCGTTTGCTTTACAATTCACACTTCTCAATTTGCCCTCAATTCACACTCTGCCTGGGTGATCTCACCCACTCACATTTATTCAAATACCAGCTAGAAAGAAAAAAGGAATCCAAGAAAGTCTTCCCTGTCTTTTATTCCCACAGGTCCAACAAACTCACCTCCTCCAGAATATCTTCACTGATGGTTGAGTCGGTTTAAATATATAACCTCTTTTCACTTGCAGCCCAATTATGTTTACTCCATAAACATTATTTACACTCAATGCTGCTAACTTACTCCTTTGGAGTTCAAGAGTTTTATGTGTTTTTTGTCCTTATTTTTACTTAATTATATTGAAAAAAAGTAGCATGTTTAACTTCATTTATGTGATACTTAGTAAGATTTATAGAAAAGCAGGAATTGTCTTTTGGGTGCTAAATTTATCTTACAAGTTTCTCAAAAACATTTTTAACAAAAATCATATCAACATCCCAATTCCTTTAAAATTTCAACTACACACACACTGACACACCCACATTAAGAAGCAGAGTTTGTCATATTATTGGACAATAACAGTCATGATCTATCTCCAAAATTAAGATATTTTTGTTATATATGGTTTTCCATTATTCACATTTTAAGTAAGAAATCTTAAAAGCTAGAGCATCGCATACAATGAATTGAAACCAGCTCGAGTCTTTAAAAATTCTTGGTTAAACTCAGACATGAATCTAAGACTAACTATGTAATGTTATAGAAAAGTACAGAAAAACCAATGTTCAAAAGATTAAAATACACATGTGAAAAAAGATAGATGTAAAAAAATAAGATAAATGCTACATAAAACATTTTTCTTATTCAGAAAACTAGCTTCAGAATAACTATCCCGCATTACTAATTAACAAATAATCCTTTCAAACAAAACTCAAAATAAGATAATATGAATAAAATACATGATATCACATTATGAGATGTTTTAAAAATAATAAATAAATTTTATTCAAGGGAGTCATGGCCAGAACTGATGATGTTCCAGACAGAAGATGTTTATTTAGCTTACAAATTTCTTTTACTAATTAGAAATATTGGTGTTAAGATGAGAACTCCAAATTTCATTTATTTCTTAAATTTATATTCAAAAGATAAAGTTAGAATTAAATACATTAATAAGCTGCCATTGATGAAAAAGAGAAAGCTTTGACCTAAAAATATGATGATTTAGTGTCTTCACTTACTGATTATATCTTGGCTCTTCCTTCATTTTACTGATAGAAGTTCAGGTAAAGAGCTTATTAACATAGAAAAGAAAAGCCTCAAAGTGTGCATTTAAAGTAATGCTTTGAAGAAACGTAAAAAGATCTGAAGCATATACATAACACGAAAAAAACCTTAAATGCATTTTACATTTAAAATATTTGAAACATTTAATGATTTGACATTTCAAGATAATTTCTAATGACAAAAGGGTCTACCTATTTTTAATATTTATGTATTTGCCTTGCTAGCTTATAATTCCTGCAATGATTTATTTGCTTTTTTTTTTTTTTTTCAGTTTTTCTTTCCCAAATTCTGTTAAGGTCACTTTCAATCTCTCTCTGTTGTCATATAATCTCTTTTTTTTCATCTTTATTTTTACTTTGAGCCTTCATTTCAAAGTAGATAAAAATAATAGAAAGTGCTTACACTTAACATCATACTTAGCATTTATGAAGTACTCCCCCAAGCACTTTGCTTCTATCAAATCATTTTCTTCTTTTCAAGAACCTATGAGGTAGATATTATTATTGTCATCTTCATTTTGCCATTGAAGACACTGAAACACAGAAATAATAAGCAATCTTCCAGGTAACCCAGCCAATAACCTGCAACTCAAGATTGAACACCACGTGGTCTGGCTGAAAGGCCATGTGTTAGCCACAGTACTGTGCTGACTGTTAACTTTTTTGAAATCAAGAAGAAGTGTTGCTTCAAATGTTCTTTTGCTCTCTCACAGGTAAACAGCAAGGATGTTCCCTCACATTGGAGAAATCTGGCCTGTATTGGACATGAAAGTTTATCCATGACCTCCAAATCCCCAAACCTCAAAGACTCTTCCGAACCCACCTAGGATATTTGATGATGTCTATCCATCCTTATTTGAAATTCTGTTCTTGTTTAGTTAAACATCAGTATGAATAATTCCTTCTGTCTCTGATGTCACTTTTCTGTCTTGCTTCTTTGTTCTACTTCTTCAGTGCTGCTGTTCTCCGAGCTTCTAGCCTCAGTTCTCTAGACCTGTGATGTGATACACTCTCCTTTGGTGATTTCATCCCCTCTCATTGAACGAGAGCCTCACTTATGCCAGTAACTCCCCTCTCTGTAGCTTCAGACTAGCTTTCCTACTGTTTATTCCTACATTTATCCTGCTGTTCCTGGACATTTCAAACTTCATGTCCCACAAGTGCCCCTTGTCATGTTCTAAAGGAGACCGATTTTCTTTCTTTACAAATTTATTTCTTGTTTATTGTTTTATGTTGGCTAATGATATTGCTCTGCTCTGTTGACTAAGCCAGAGACTCAGTCTTTCCCTAGAGTTTTCATTTTCCACATTCTGCTCTTCTCATGTTACCATATCCTTCCATTCTATCTGGGTGATGTCTACCACATCTCCTTTCTTCCCTACATTACACAAGCCACACCGCCTTAGTTTAAGTCCTCATCAAATAATTTGTCTCCCAGCATCCATCTTACACCCCTATGATACCTGTCTCTCTTGCTGTTAGAGGAATCTTTCTAACATTCAAAAAAAAAAAATTTAATACATTTATTTATTTATTTTTGGTTGCATTGTGTCTTCATTGCTGCATGCGGGCTTTCTCTAGTTGCAGCCAGCAGGGGCTACTCTTCGTTGTGGTGCATGGGATTCTCACTGCGGTAGCTTCTCTTGTTGCAGAGCATGGGCTCTAGGCATGCGGGCTACAGTAGTTATGGCACACAGGCTCAGTAGTTTTGGCTTGCAGGCTCTAGAGCACAGGCTCAGTAGTTGTGGTGCACGGGCTTTGTTGCTCCATTGCATGTGAGATCTTCCTGGACCAGGGCTCAAACCCGTGTCCCCTGCATTGGCAGGCGGATTCTTAACCACTGCACCACCAGGGAAGTCCCTAACATTCAAAACCGATCATGTCACTTCTAGGAATCTTACTACAGGTGTGACTCAACCTCTCAGTTCTTGTTTCCTCCACTGCAAAAGGCAGACAACAGTAGTACTTCCTTGCGATATTGTTTTAAAAGTTAAGTGGGACGAATCAGGAGAAGTGCCTGGCACATATTAAGTGCTCAAAAAATGTGCTCACTTATTATGGTTGCCTGATGTTCCCTCAAGCTGAACTCCTTTCAGTTTTCTGAGCATACCCTGATCTCTCTCATCTCTGGACCTTCATAGATGCTTCTCCCTGGAAACCTTTCCCTCCATCTTTAAATGAATAATTTCTAGTCATCTCTGGAGTCTCAACTTATCATCACTTCCTACAAGATGACATGTCTGTTACCTGGATAGCAGGTTCAGTGTCATCACTATGTGCTCACAAAGCATCCTCCATTTCCTCAATCTACTGATACCATTTTTTTTTTTTTTTGTGGTACGTGGGCCGCTCACTATTGTGGCCTCTCCCATCGCGGAGCACAGGATCCAGACGCACAGGCTCAGCGGCCATGGCTCACGGGCCCAACTGATATCTTTAACTAAATTTTAGGCACTGTGCGAGCCCACTACAGTACCTGGCATATAAAAGTACTTTAAATATTTTAGAGTGAAAGTATAAAGGTGTATTTTTAAAGGGTCTAGAGTGTAGGCTTTTAGGTTGGCCCACATTATTTTTTATCCTTGAATTTGGTTACTTGTAATTTCACCATCATGATAGAACACTGCAGCTTGGTCATCTGCTGTGCTTGTTACCAGAGCTCAAATCAGTGTGCCCGAGTTCTGTTTCCTCTGATTCTCTGTAAAGCTTACATAGATTCATTAAATGGAAAAGAATCTCCACCTGCTTTGCATCATTACTAAGAAATCTATTCTAGTATTGCGTCCTTGCTCCATACTGAAATTATTTGCTGATATTTATTTACATACCCAAATACCTGGTTAGTCTGTGAGGTCCTTTTATTATTCATATCCTATCTTCAGCACCAGGAAGCACTATTCTCAGTTGCCAACTCCCTTTCTCCATTCTCTGCTTTTCATTGTCCTGCTCTGTGCCCTTGAAGCCTGACCCTGTGGACTACATCACCTGGGCTCCCTTATTCCCAGCTTCCCTGGAGTCCAGCCAATGGGAAGCCCAGGCAGAGGTGGTGGGCAGAAGAGGAAGCTCCAACTGGGAGGCATTCCCTCCTCATGTCCTGGCGGCTACAGTTCTAACTGAACATGTGGTTATATCTTTTTTTTTTTTCTCTTTCTCCTTCAAGCCTAATGGTGAGATTAATGGCGTTCTGAGTTCACACTGCTTTTTATCTTGGAGACCTGAAAAAGTTGTAGATTTTTCTTAACTTTGCCCACACCTGTAAATATATCCTTTAAAATTTTGTTTCAGAATCTCAGTTGAGAGATTGAGATTGACATATATACACTAAAATGTATAAAATAGATAACTAATAAGATCCTGCTGTATAAAAAATAAATAAAATTCAAAATAAAAAAATCTCAGTTGACAATTTCCAGCTTCTTTTACCTGCTGGGATTGTATATGATAAAAAGTAACTTCTGAGCCAGGCACATAGAAAATGCTAAATGAGAATTTATTAAACAAACACACAAAGTAAGTGAATGCATGGAGGCTTAGTTCATTCAGCCCATCCTCCTTTTGTGAAAAATCTTATCTTTTCATGTTTAAATAGTCTGCCCAAGTGGAAAAATTAGTAGTCACCAATTATTATGAGTCTTTGAGAACTTAATCCCTGTTAACAAAGTATAATAACTAACAAAGATATCTCATTGGAACTAAACAATCAATCCCTTTGTAACTTTTCATATTCAGCAGGACGTTGCTTTTTTTTTAAACTGCACATTTCATAAAACCTATATGATTTTTTGAAAGCACATATAGGGGAACATTTTGCTATTTGCAATTCATATATAGGTGAATACAAAGTTGGTGCAAGAGAAAATGGTGTTATGGTTGAGGTTGGAGTGCTCAGTGTTAGAAAGCCAGCAATGTTAATGTTTAATATAAAATGCATCTGCTGAAGATTATCTTTCAAGCTGCATATCTCTGAAATCCATTACATTAAAAAGTATACACATGGACAGATATTTCACAAGGCCTGTAAATTATCTCACAGTTGGTTATTGATCAGCTTATAAAGGCAAGTAAATAATTACTTACAGAGAATACCCAGAAGAAGAGGAATGTGAAAAGATTAAGAAAATATAGTAGATGTTAAGGAAGAGAAGAAGTGCCTAACCCACTAAAAACTAAAACAACAAATCCAGGAAACATTGTTATGTTTACCTGGAAAAACAGATTCTTACTTTAAATAACGTTTAAGGATTTTAGATTTTTAAGGCTTTTGTCCCCGAAAGACTACCTTAGTATTGTGGTTTCTAAATGTAGACTAATTTATCCAAAAGTAAAAAATAATATTTCTGACAGTTTGGCTAAATAGTAATTTAATAAATATTTTGATATGGTTTCCTTATTTTTAATAATTGAGGATAGTCATTGACGGCCAAAGCGGTTCTACTACTCCAAAAAAAAAAAAAAGAAAGTAGTTCTATTTCTAGTTCACAGATTGGCCTTATATACCATGATATTTTATTAGAAATGAGAGAACAATGTTTTTTTTCTCATAAAGTATTTAAAATGTTTGTTAAGGAAAGTGCCATCCCAAAGACCTTAAACAGATATATCACCTATTTTATGTCACAGCTACCACTTTAAAAAGAATGTCCCAAACAGTGAAAAGGCAATTGCTGACTATTTTTCTTTTATCTATCTCTTTTTAATTTTTACTCTGTGGTCATCTCCCTTGTAGAAGATTTTAGGTGAAAATTATATTTATCATTATTTTGTAATGTTCTTGTTACCAATGAGTAGATATGTTAACTATAGTAAATTTAGATGTGCACAATTTGTCACAAAAGAATTAAAGAAAACAATCAAGTAAGTTTGCTATTAAATTATATTTTTAAGAAAAGATTTTGCAAGTTAGATTTATCTACTCAGGGACTAGGTATACAGATGTAGATATTTCAATTTAACATTCTACACATATTTAATGAAAGAATAGGATTTTGCTGAGTTAATATTTGCTAGAGGAAACTAATTAATAGATTTCAGGAACCTTGTCTAGCTCTTTTCAAGATGATGTGAGGTGAATAAACCAACCAGTAATAAAGGTGATCATTTACTAGTTTATAAATCGACATGATTCTCACGAAGGTTAAGTTTTCTTCCATCCGTTTTCTTTTTTCTCGTTAAATTTCTTCATGCTGTTTTCTACAACATGTTCTCTGACGAGTCTGGAGTCATTGTTGCACACAGGCAAAAGCCCATAAATTCTCCCCATAAATACAAATATGTGTTCACATTCACACGCCTATAGAGACAGACGTTTAGGCTCTAAGGTGAAGCAATTTCAAGCTCATGTGTTTAGAGGGACACTTTCATTCTCAGCCGTCAGGATGCAGTGCAGTAAACATCCTCCGAGTGGAGCTCAACCCCAGCCGACGGCAGAATCTCTGAGGGCCTACCACCTTGGTGCAAGGTCATTCACATTCCCTGCCTCCTTCTCTTTCCCCTTTAGCCAACTGCGAATTCAACAACACAATCTTGACCGGAGTTTTCAGACTATACCATTAGCTTATTGAGCAACTGCCCCTGCTTTTAAATTTTAATGATGCATTTTTAATATGATAAATATAGTATACTTGAATGGCTTTATGCAGGTCGGATAAACTGATTTTTGTTACTCTTCAAATATTACTTTCTGAAGACTAGACTTCTAATTGTATGGCTGATATAGTTACAGATGTGCCTGTGGCTTCCAGACGGCAGCTGTTCTGTCCCAGTGAATAGAAAACAGAGGTTGAGAGCAAGTATTTTTTTAGGGTTTTATAAATGGAGGCATTTTAACTTAGAACTGATAAAACTAAAAAAAACAGGTTTCACCCATATTGTTGCTGATGGTGTTTAAGGAAACTTTTATTTACTGAAACAATATAAGGGTGACATGTAGAAATTACCATTGAAATTATTCAGGACTCCATTTTCCCAAGGCTTGGAAAACAGAATTCAGGAAGTTTTGCTATGGTAATTGCCTGCTTAAGACAGGAAATCAGATTGATTTAAAAGCTGGGATCTTCTAGCACATCCTAGACACCTTTAATCTTACAACTCCCCAGGGAACTGACAATGACCCAGAAGTAGTGATAGGAGGAAATTATTCTATTTGGAGGGTAAGACTATTTAATCTGCAAAGTAAAATAGAATATTGAGGTGGAAGATCAAAGCAATTTGCCAGGTAATTTTAAAAGTTCCTTCAAATTACCTCAGTTATCTAGGTATTTCACAAGAAGAAAAGATACTTGATTTAAATGGATAGTGTATTAAATTAATTTCTGTAGTTTTAGTTTAGTTTCTTAAAAACATTCGTTGAAACAAATAATTATCTTTTAAAGTGTCATTTCTTTGTAAATATAAAAATCTCTACCACGAATAAGAAATATTTTCTATTTCCTGAATAAGTGACATTCCTCCTTTGCTTTAAAATGTTTTTCTGTTCTTTCTGATATGATTGCTACTACACATACATTTTTTGTGTGGGTGTGGTTCTTTTGGAGTGTTGCATATGCATACCTTAAAAATGCATAGGAAACCAAGTAGCTAAAATCTGAAAGAATCACCTTAAAATCGTCTTCATTAAAAGGTAAGCATA
This sequence comes from Orcinus orca, assembly GCF_937001465.1. Lineage (NCBI taxonomy): Eukaryota > Metazoa > Chordata > Mammalia > Artiodactyla > Delphinidae > Orcinus > Orcinus orca. Next base: position 32,969,177 of record NC_064576.1, read on the forward strand.
GAAGGTATCTGAAAGTATCAGTGTTTTCTGAAAAGAAGCATTAGCAAAATGGCTTTAGTAAATCCAATGCAATATTACAATAGTTATAAAAAATGGTCCAATTTAGTCGTTTCTCATAAAGCATAACACAAAGTCCTATTGAACTTAGAAAGTTGGACCTGGAAAACACACACGATATGCATACACATTTATATCAGAGTTACTAGCATTCAAACAAGGTTTTGGACAATGCAGACATTTTTAAAAGGAAAGAAACCCATAATATATATACATATATATATATGAATAGATCGAGAACATAAAACTCATATGATAAGAATCTCATTTTTTGGATGAGACAATTCACCAGAAGAGTGTGTATTTTTTTATGACCAAGAAGAAGAATCATTTGTTTTACCCAACAGTAATTTTATATATGGCTACCCCTATATCTTTCTTTCTGTCACTGAATTTGGCAATGGTTCAGTATGAACTAAACACTGAAGTTAATTTAATAATTTGAACAACCCACAATAGTGGAAGAAATCAGGAAATTAGACAGGAATAACAGATAGTGTAATGCATCTCACATACTGAATGACAATATTTATCATCATGCTTTGTGAGATAGTAACTAATTTGTGTTACTCTTTTAATATATTTTAAAGCTTGTTTTATACATTTAATTTGCTGACTGTGCAAACCACCTGGTCTTAGAAAACAAGTCAATCTTTTAGCAAATGGCATTATGAGAAAGCAGAACCAGAGTGAGATCTTCCTGGTCTCAGGAGACCTGGGTTCCAGCTGCTTTTGAGGAACCAACAGGATATATGGACCTCCTTTCTCTCACTTGAGTTGGACTCAGTGATGTTGAGGTTTCTTTCAGAGCTAAAATTCCTTGAAAGTGAAACTATTTATGTTTCTAGTACCATACATCTCACCCAGCACCACGGTGGATCATTTGTGAGTTTTGTCCTCCTCACTCGACTGTGAACTCCTCCTGAGCAGGAATTGTAATGTCTAATGTCAGCATCCTCAGAGCTGCGCACAATGCCTGGCACACAGTTATGACCTAATAAGATGTGATGAATATGTATGTATATATACAGACACAACTATGATTCTTCTGATGAATGTCAATAGTTCAGTGAATTTCACTTTGCACGTCCTTATGGAGGCGAATCAACTGAACACATTATGCCTCCCTTCCACTATATAGAAAGGTGTAAAATATGTTCTTTATCAGGAAAAACGGTAAAACTACACATACATGTACAGAGAGCTATTTAAAAGAATGGACATTAGGAAGCATTTCAGAGATCATGATTGATAAACATTATATAGAGACCACAGGCAAGATAACCTTCTGGAGGAGAGGGAAAGATGAAATTCTAGGTTCTGTGCACACCCTGACCTCTTTGCCGAGATTACAAATGTGTGCACATTTGCTCTCGTGTGCTTTTGGACATTAATTTACTAGAAACTGAAGTGAGTCCAAAATCTATTTCTATTCTGGCAGAATAGCATGCCAGATCTTTTCTTCTTTATGTACTTTTGGCATATATTCAATTATAATTAATTCTTAAAGATAATATTTCAGTTTCATTCTGGTTTGAAGATACTAAGTCTTACGAAAGTGCACTTGCAAAAATAAGGACTAATCTATGCCTAAAAAGCAGTGAAAGTAGAGGTTGGTTTTGGGGATAGCAGTTAGAGGAGGTAAGATTTTTCAAATACAACACATGAATCCTAGAGTCTTCTATTTGTACTTGCGAGGTAACGTGATTTAATGTAAATATTTTATCAATATGCAATCCACACACTGCTATGTGAAATGTTTTTTATTTGTTTTGTTTCTTTTTTGTTTTCAATATCTACCATTAGAACATAATGGCAAGTATGTTTAATTTTCTGCTGTATCCTCAGTGCCTGATATATAGTGGTTATTTAATAAATATTTATTGAATTGACTAATACAGTTCCAAGAATCTGAGGAACACCTACTGCGTACAATATTTTGCTATTGATTAAAGATACTCACTGATATCAAGAAGTCATGCCTAGGTCACATGTAGTAATCAGAAAAACATAAAAGATAATCCATAATGAAATGCAGAGAAATTGCTGTAGAAAATGATGTTTTTAATAAGGGTGTTGAGATACTGATAGGTTCATGTGGTGTAGTGAGAGATGTCTTCATGTAGGCATTGGTCACTTGAACTTAACTTTGGATGATGTGTCATGTATTAAATACATTGCAATATGGAGCAACCATTGTACATATTACAATATAGGGTAGATATATAGTATATAACCCAAAATTCTAATATGGGAAAGAAGTGAGACTGGATACTTTGTCTATTGGGGTAATAAGGAAATTTCTTTGATGAGAACAGAGGGTGTAAATGGAAAATAGTTTGGAGACTTAGCATGTGTCCAATTATGAAGGTCCTTAAAAATGACAGAGACATTTTTTCCTGACTTAGTAGACAAACAAGTGACATAATGAAGGTGGTATTTTAGTCTAGCAGTGAGATTTAGGATCTTTTGGTATGTTTATGGAGTCTGAAACCTGGGTGACCATTTAAGAGACGATTGCAGTAATTCATATATTAGATCATAAGGGTGTAAAGGCATAGTCAGAATGGAGGAAGGCAGAATCCAAGTGACATTATAAAGAAATTATTGGACATTTTAAAGTAACTAGAGTAGGAGATGAAGGGGAGTGGATGTGCCAAAGTGATTAGAAGGTTATGGTTCAGAATGACAAGGAGAATATTGGATCTCTTGATAGAGGAGTGTGGAGGGAGAACTGGTTTTGAGGAAGATGAGATAGTGTGATTTCAGGTGGATACAGCTGAGATCTGGTGGCCAACTTGCAGATTATTAATTCATTCAACATTTTTTATCACTTACCACGTGCCAGATAACATGCCAGGCAGAAGGCATGTTCCTCACCTCCAGGGAAGGAGGTGTTGTCCAGCTAAGATTTTCAGGGTGAGTGGGAGGAAAACAGGCCAAAGGGCTCTCCCCTTTGGAAGAGTGACAGAGACAAGGTGGGAGGCATGTATAGATGCTTGAGGGAAGGGAAAGCCTAGGACATTCTAGAGGGTAGCTCAGCGTGATTAAACTGTGCATGTTCTACTCAGTTCAACTTGATTCTAGTTTTAGTCCTTCACCTTGGCCTACATGGGCCATGCTAGTGCACAAAAAGTGGATCCACTTCTTAGGGGGAAATTGAAACAAGTACTTTAATTAATTAAATATAATGAATGTACATGAAGGTTATGTATACAAATTTACATAAAGATGAATAAGTAACTCCAGACATTCTTGGTCAAGAAGAACTTAGCAAATCATCTATCTTTTTCTTAAAAGTGACGCTATGTGGCCTTCTGGTTATGTATAGGTCTTATTTCACCCATTATACTTGGAAAAAAGTGTAATAGAATCCTCTATAGCCTGACAAAGGTGTATTCTACACAATATCACTTGATATGCTACTATGGGAAAGGAAAAAGAAATTTGCAACATGGATACAGGAACCCTCTAGAAAATAAGAGAGTGAGACCTCAATTTTCTGATCTTGCAGTTAAAAATTAGGGAAGCCCACTTGGAAGGACTAAGGTGACTAAATTCAAGCTGTGGGGAGAAGACATTAATGGCTCCAGAAGAGAACTTTAATCCAGTGACCTAAGCATAATCCAAGGATATAAATGTTGAGAGGGAGGGCAGATCTGACACCATGTGTGGCTGAGACTAGGGCCCCTTATGACTCAGAACTCTTGGCATTCTATTGTGCTCACAGGAAAATAACTGTAAATATGAATATAAGCTAGTTTAGCCTGAGGCCCAAAACAGTCACAGAAAAATATCTGTTAGATTGTACATGATCAGAAATAGCAGCAGTAGTGAATTAACAGATTCTTCAGCTCTTTATTGTTGAGGAGTTTGGTTGGCCCACTTGTGGATTAGGATGACCAGCCAAGCTGAGATCAAGGAGGCCACAAAGAAGAGACTGAACTTCCTGCTTAAAAGAATGGTACATGCATTTTCAAAAGATTAGCAGGAACAGAAGAAGAGTTGTAGCTCTCAGTACTTCATAGGATTGTTGTGAGGATTAAATAAATTCATACTTAACACTTAGAACCATTCATGATATGTTAAATCCTCAATATTGAGAACTTGACTTGATGAAGTTGCTCAAACTGGAAGATATGGAAAAGATCCTCTCTTGGTAGAGAATTACTACTTGGGAAGAAAAATCATCAGTTTTCTTGATGAGCATGAACGAAAAACAAGGTCAAGTTAGTCTTAAATTTTCTTAACTGAGATATCTGTATGGGTGATAATACCAAAGAAACCATGATGATTAAGACCTATGCCCTGGACATGAGTGACCCTAACTCTCATCCCTGTCATTCTGCCTTTTCTCAACATTTGAAGCTAACCAGCTTATTCCCACTTTTGTGTATAGTATATTTTTTTCTTAAGACACGTTAACATATTCAACCAGGTATTGTCTAGGCTCATAGACCTCAGAACAATACTGTCTCTGTGTCTGAAAGTTAATCTTTGTGTTACGAGGCATGCCTCCTAAAGTATGTCCTAACATATCCCATTAGGACCACCTCTCCATAGACACTGAGGAGAGAAGCTGACAGAGAGGTGAATTTAGAGGGAGAGCAGTGAAGACTGTGTTCTCTGGAGTAGGTTTTAAGTCATAAACTTGTTGGGTGGGCTTGAGGGAAGACCTTGCAGCACAATATGTCTTACAGGACTTCAAGGAACAGCACTTTGGGGACGAAATACTTCTGCATTCCTGCATCACGCTTCATCTGATCTGACTGCAGGTATGCACCATTATTTTCTGAGGTCTAAAGAATTTATAGGAGCGCTCTCAATGTTACCATCAATAATCTTTGAGAAGATAAGGAGATTATGGATAGGAAATTGTCCTCTTTTAGAAATAAAAAAGGATATGTTTTTAAACCTATGATTGATAATCCTACTCTTTGTCCCTACTAGTATTCTAGAATAGTTAGTCAACAGAGAAAATGACTCTAGAAGTCAGTGTGGATTCCTAGAAGTCACTGTGGATTCAAAGACTATGCTTGCTAATCCCATTTCCTTCTAGATAGCATTGCTAGATCACGAGATGAAGTCAGTGTTGCAGAGTATATCTGATACTTTGTTATGAAACCATTGTGGGTGAAATGGGAATATGGTGACCAGATTATGTCAGAGGGACCCTCAAGTGGCTGATCATTCAAAATCAAACAAACACACATACACTCACAAGAGAAGTCCTGTGTTCACTGCTACAGAACTGACTGTGGCTTATTCACTTTGTCCTTCTCTAAAGACGAAGTTTTCTTCTTAAACCTTCAGATAGCATTAAGTGGAGAGGGCTATTAAGCTATACATTGGATGACAAGTATGAGAATTGAACACATTTCTACAGGCTGTATATAAAGGTCAAACCAAAAAGATCTAGGCAACGTCTTCTTAATTTGGGTGGTTCTCTGTCCGTAAACTTTTACTGAGATATGTTTGAAAAATGTCCTTGAACTCGGTCTGTATGCCTAAAGAGAAAAGTACTGCATTCCATGTTTCTGTGATCATTGTCCCCTGCACAAAAAGATCTTAGGGAAGAAAGAATCCCAACATGCCAGCTACTGCTTGAACAGAATGTACCTGAGACATCAGAGCTTTGAGAGTTTGTACAAATGTATGTACTCCTTGATTTCCCCCCGACACATGGGGATTCAGTTACATATAAATAGCAAGAAGATGACTGTTTCTGATTATAGGCATATTCTACATTATATACATAATTTTAGAACAATCAAAACTATGACATGATGTTTCTATTTAGATTTCTGAGCTCACCATTGGATTCTACTAATGGACATCGAAATGAAAATTAAATAGTGTAGTTCCTAACTTGCCCTCTTCCCCAGAACTCCAGGTTTAATAAATACCCTTTCACCTAAGAATCCTAACTGAGGCAGGAACACTTGCTTAACTGTACTTGGAAAAAGGCCCCTACTCACCCTGATAGGAGGTTCTATAGTCTTGGTTTTGTGCTTCCTTTCATATAGTGCAAGTTCAGTGAGGACGATAATTCCTTTTGTGCCCTTGCACAAATTCTAGTATGTTACTGATTACATAATAAATTTTCAATTCTCATTGTTTGCTGTGCTGTTGGCAATAAATATGTGTCCTGCCCCCACTCCTTCTCCTCTCACACTGTTCTCTAGTTGATAAAAGCAGATTGCTTTTCTTTAGAGAAAAGTTACAAATTCAAAGTATTTCATCCTCCCAGTGAAGCCAAACTATTCTCTTTTAGGCAAGTAAACAGACAATACTGAGTCTTCTGAAATATCCAAAGGACATTATCTATCAACATTAACCTCATTGGCGGGAAGTTACTGTTTCTCTACAAGTACTATCATTGAGATACCTCCTCCTTGTCAGCTGTTTTTTAAAACAAAATATATTAAAAATTTTACTTTAGCGAAATAACAGATTTACTTCTCCCCTTTATCTTGGGGAAGAAAGCATGATTACACTGATTTCTCCCTTCAGGTTTTTGCCTGGAATAGTGAAAGCTAAAATACTCATTTTGGTATCATTTACCAGAGTTAATTATAATATACTCACTAACATAAAATACTTTAGTTTCCAACTAAATTGTCATAACAAATTATCAAATATACTCTGCAACACTGGCTTCATCTAGTGATCCAGCAATGCTATCTAGAAAGAAATGGGTTTAGCCAGCATAGTCTTTGAATCCACACTGAATTCTAGAGTCATTTTCTCTGTTGACTATTCTAGAATACTAGTAGGGACAAACAGTAGGATTATCAATCATAGATTTAAAAACATATCCTTTTTTATTTCTAAACTACATTATAATTACCCTTTATTATTTCAATCTGCAAAGTCCTTTGCTTTTGAAGGTGGGAATAAGTGGGAGATACAGTGTAAAAATATTTTAGGTATTGGAAGATGAAATGACCTTTTGTATTACTCACTTTTGAACCATATGTAACTTTTTGCAGCTAAATAGTACAAGTTGCCATGGAAATGAACAATGGTATCAAATGTGGGTGTACACTCAATGGTCTCTATCATTCTTTTAAGTAAGGATAAATGTTTCTGTTAAATGATAGGAAATGAGAGATGCTCTTACACATTATTATAAAAAGATGCACAAGTTTGGATGGTATGTTGTAAAATTTGATACTCCATGCAGGACAGGAGACTTTTGTAGTACAGGATTGGGGATAATAAAAGACATTTCATTTATAGATGCTGGGGGAAAATGTGTGGAAAATAAAGAAATGCTTGGGAAGCTCTGATTCACACTTAGGCATGGTAGTTTTATTTTGGACTGTATCCTAAGTGCACTTCTTTTTTTGACTTGTAATAGAAATCTCATTACATGGTACAGATTAAGTACTTAAAAATCTTAAATTTGTGCTTTAACTTGATGGGCAATGAGTCAGAGTTTTCAACCTTTATAAATGGAATGTATTAATATTCACATAGAGCTAAATCCCACCAAGATGTCTGGTAAGCAGAGAGAAATTACTGAAATTTAAGGATGGGGAGTATTAGAGAAATGTAGTATCTAGAGTTGAATAGTTTGACTCAGAAAACATGAGTTCTGGACCTCGGAACTGGTCTTGGAATATGAAATTTGACCAGGTATTTTTGACTCTCCAACTCCCTGATTTTTTTAAAAAAACAAAAAGTGCTAATTTTGTGTTATGGAAAGAAGTGGAAATGTGAGAATGAATTAATTATTTCATAAGCTACTTGAAGATTCAAAAACAATCACTGAACAAGTGCCCAGAATCTGTAAAATGTGCAGCCTTCAATCACTTTCCTCAGTCTTCCTAATACCAGATCGAAGGGCTATGAAGAGCTTGGTTTCCCCAACTGTTCTCATCATGTACAAAATTTTGCAAAAAGCAGTGCTCAATTTATGTTTTTCACACCTAATGAGGTGAGAAATTCTAGGCAGACCCAAGAAACATTTTCAGTGTACTGGAGTTTGATCTCTGTGAAATTTAGCAGTTTCGTTGTGACAGGTTTAGCTGAATTTTACATAGTTCTCTCTTGCATTGTTTTAAACTTATGCTAGCTTTACTTTGCTGATAGCACAGATGGCACCAAAAACAAATCAGTGAAATCCTGCTTTTCTTTTTTGAAGTGCAGAAAAAAATGAAAATTCACATAAAAACTCTCAAGTTAGAGAAGAACCCTTTTAAAATATAACATTAGAATAAGAATGTCACAAATTCCTTAGGACCTTAGTATCAAAAAAATGAAGAGGGGACGTAAAATATCATTACCATTAAAATGTAATATTTACTGGGTATCAATCATAAATTGTGTCTGTAAAATTTTAAAATGGAGGAATTTTCTCAAGACATTGGAAAAATATTTACCCAGTGTGTTTGTGTGGTAATGATAAATTTTGATTTTTTTCTGCATACATAGTTAATTCTTCAAAAGTGTGTCCATTCCTTCAGGTCACTAGGCACACAGAGCTGTTGTATTATTTCTTTTGTGCAATTAAGTAATAATCTTCATAGGTTTATAATTTATGCTAGGGAAGCAACCTAAATCACTAAGTAAATAAGACTAAATATACTATTTGCTGGATTATGTTGTCCTCTTGTCAAGTCTGGATAACCCAGTAGTGGAGGTGGAAGGTAAATATCTTTTTGAATTGAGAGGAGGAGATAAACTACATACTAGCAGTTACCCATTTTTCTTCACATTTACATTTTCCCTTCCCGACACTATCTTAGATGATTGCAATAGCTTCCTAACCAGTCCCTTTGATCGCAAGGCTTATTTTCCAAAACTAATATACAGAATGATATTGGATTTCTTTCTAAAGTATTATACATCTCTAGTCATTTCTTTACTCAAAAACAATCAGTAGCTACTCATTGTCTGAGATCCTCCACAATATGTCTTTAGTTTTAGCCCATCTTCTCTCAAAATATAATTAGTCCCTTGAACTTGCTGAAAATAGACTGGGTGCGAACCAGACTGAGTTTGAGAACCAAACTCAGTGCTCACGTAGGCTGATGACTTACACACTCTGTGCCTCAGTTCGTCATCTGTTGAGTGGGAATAATAATAGGAGTACCCACCATCTGGGGTTTTTGTGAGAATGAAATGAGTTAAAGCAGGTTAATGCTTAGAGCAGTGCCTAGCATACAGGATGAGCTCATTCAATGTCAGAGATTACTCTTCCTACGGCTGTCCCTGTGACTTTGCTTTTGCTGTCACTACCTGATGTGTCTCCCAGTTTCTGCATATCAGACGATCACTCTTTTGCAAGGCCAGAGTCAGATGCTTTAGCTATTATGAAATTTGAATGATGATTAAAACCAAATGTTATGCTCTAAATTACCAAAGCGTGGTTTATTCCTATCATAATGCACTTCTCTTAGCCTGCCTTGTATTCTAGTTACACACATGGGTGTCTTTATCCTGCCCATGGGCAACTAAAACCTTAGGGGCAGAGATGACATTTTATACATTGTGCCCCTCAATGTGTCAAAATAGCAATTATGCATAGTAAATATTGAAAAACGTCTCTTTAATAACTAAATATTTTAATCCAATATCTTTCAAAATGGGAAGTTCATGTTAGTCTGTGGCTAGATTCCATTTTATAGCTTGAAATTTTAACATTTGGTTAAAAGTTCTCTAATAGATGGTTTGTTAGCATTAGTTTCCCCTGGGTTTAATGAAACTAAAACTAGGGTAATTTCTTTTGATAGAAAGTTATATTTTCCTTTATGGTAGAGTATACATTTTGTGTGACATGTTACTGTGTAATGGTCTTGGACATTTACATTTAATACATAGAGTCTTTAAGAACAAGGCTTAATATATTTATTTTATTTTTCTCCTCATGAGCATAACTACATACATAGGAAAAATTATTCAGAATTCACACTAAGATATTTGTCCACTGAGATCTCTTGATATTTCTGAAGACCATGTCTCTCTCTCTTCTTTCTATTCACCCATTTTTCCAAGCATCACTTAATACTTAAATTCTAGGTTTCAAGAGAATATGGAGAAGTATATTTACTAAATCCAGATATTCTTCATCTGAATTTCAGCCAAGAAGCAACTTATCATGCCACTGAAACAAGATTTGTCACTATGGAATTTGATTTATTACATGCTTCAGTTCTTAATGGAACAGAGTAAGGCAATCTACCATGAGTGTTGCTTCGGTTAGAGAAGAAGTAATGCAAACAACCTCAAAATGGGGCTGATGGAATCTGTCCGCTTCTCTCCAGGCTTCTCGCTGACACCCACCGTGGATCCTCAGGTCACTCTCAGTCAGATCATCTCCATCATCAGCCTCCTTGCATGACATCTGAACAAGCTGAAAAAATTATTTTTTTTAAAATTGCAAAAAAAGAAGTGGTTACCCTGCATCCTCTGTGGAAAATTTGGAAGTATACTTTGTAAATATGAGAAATTCATGAGGCTAAAGTGATTTATATCCTGCTTCAAGAGAATAGGGACTGAGGTAACAGAGAACCTTCTTATAACTCATGCAACTCATTGCAAGGTCAGTAGCCAATAAAGATATCACCATCCATGATTAATTGTGGATGGGTCCACCCATTTTATGCCTTTTATCCCAGAGTCCTAGATAAGTGCCATGATGGGGCCTTCAGTGTTCCAGCTCTGTCTTTCTTAGGTACCTAGGGAGACATAGTAAGGGGGAAGTAAAGAAAAGGTAATGTTAAACTGATAAAATTTCATCTCAGAAGCAAAATACCACCGATACTGAAGAGATGTTTTCCCAGGATAAGAAATAAAGAAGTAGAACTATTTGACTGGCATAAGTATTATCCTAATATGCTTGTCATCATAATTTACAGATTTCTGCATTTTGCTTTGTGTCTTAAAAATACCCTGCCACTGCTTTTCCAGTAAATGAGAAATAAATTTGGATTTTTGTGGGTAAAATAGTGACTTAAGACTTGTTCTCTGATGATATTTAACTATATTCACAGAGACAGTCACTTATTGGTAACAGTTTCTAAGGTCACATTCATAGATGGTCATTCTTACTTATTTCCATAAGTCCACTGATAACCTCCAATGCATATTACAAATCTTTTTATTATCTCATGTTTATTTGAAACTTACTATGTATTTTACACAGGATTCTAATTTCTCTCTGTGTATGTGTGTGTTTGCAAAAGCAGGATCATAAAATGCTTATGTACTGTATATACCAGCCTTATCTACAGGGTAGAAGATAAAGTTTAGTAGCATTGCCAAATGTTTGTAGGAGACTTCTTGGTTTTCAAAATAATCTCATATATATTTCTTTTGATACATAAAGTAACTCTATAAGACATGCACAATATATTACCATTCTAATTCCATTTTGCAGTTGGGAAATGAAGTATAAAAAAATCAAATAATTAGCTCTTAGTAAGTATCAAAGCCAAACTGTATTAAAAGTAAAGATAACTAGATTTCATATTTCTTTCTCTCTGAATCTGGTCCCCAAATTTGATAAATCTTGCAAGCATTTATTATGCTTGAAACCATATAATGTGCAGAGCTGAAGGAGGCATATAAAAATGCAGGGTTTTGCCATTACACCAGAAAAGATATATGTAGAGGAGAGGAAAAATGTTACTCTGCTACTTTAAAACACAATTCTGTCCCTAAGTGAGTAATGTGATTCATTTCCGGTGAGATGTCTTTGATCAGAAAGTAAAGCTTCTAGGGTAGGGTTTAGAGGGAGACTCCAAAACAAAAAAGAGAGCTAGACTTCTCCACATAAGAAACGAAGATGAATTTAAGGGTGAAAGAGCACAGAGTAAATGAAAAGGAAGAGAGGAGTGAAGAAAAAAGCACCCTGAGCCAGAGTCAGGATGGTTACATAGAATAGAAGCGGTGAAATTTCTTGGTGACCAAGGATGTTTAGTATTCCAAGGTAAGGTATTCACATGTGGTTCTGAAATTTAATCCTCAATTAAATCTTCAACCTGCAGTAAAATTTTCTAGACTTGATCTACATGTATATATCCCCCTACCCCTGAAATCAGGAAAAGCGTCTGTGTTTCACAATTGGATTTGTGAATAGTGTATACAAACTGGAGGAGGAGAGACAAGGAGAGTTTGAGAGGAGATACAGGAACACCAAATAAAAGTGACTGCCAAAACATAAACAGTTGGGAATTTTCAGAGAATCTGGGGAAGGTCTGAAGTTTTTCAGAAGAAAAGATAAGCTCTTAGGAGAACAAGCACAAAGTTAGAATGAAATGGTTCAACTTGCTCACTCTGAATCATCTCATCCTACTTGTTTACTTGCTTGTTGTCTGTACTTTGATCTTTTTTCCCCAAAATCTCTTTTATATTTTAGTAGTTCTTTCTAGTGGCTAATGATATAAGTATGACATCAACTATACTGGAAAAACTCGTATAGGATTCAGGGAAGGTGAGGAAAGAAGTCTAACTAATCCAAAAATTGTTTACTTAATGATCGAAAGGTGGAAAGAAACTATTTACCAAGGAACAGGCACTGTATAGGCTGTTGGTGTCTCTCTGTTCTTTGAAGAGCAAGGTGAACTTAGAACTCTCAGTTCTTGGTCCTGTGAATATCAAAAATTATCCTTCCCCATGATTCCTGAGAATTTTCTAAGGCTTGCATTTTGCAAACCTTTAAAAAAAATTATTTTATTGAAGTATCGTTGATTTACAATGTTGTGTTAGTTTTAGGTGTAGAGCAAAGTGATTTAGTTATATATATATATATATATATATATATATATATATATATATATATTCTTTTTCAGGTTCTTTTCCCTTATAGGTTATTACAAGATATTGAATATAGATCCCTGTGCTATACAGTAGGTCCTTGTTAGTTATCTATTTGTATATAGTAGTAGTTTGGGATCTATTAATCCCAAACTCCTAATTTATCCCTCCTTCCCTTTCCCCTTTGGTAACCATAAGTTAGTTTTCTATGTCTGTGTGTCTATTTATGTTTTATATATAAGTTCATTTGTATCTTTAGATTCCACATATAAACAATATCATATGATATTTGTCTTTCTTTGTCTGGCTTACTCCAGTTAGTATGATAATCTAAGACCATCCATTCATTTTACCTCACAAGTCTTTTTGCTACATGCTCCCCTATCCTTGAAAATAGAATCCTTTTATCAGCATGCACACATACACACACACACACACACACACATCCACTCAACATTTTGTGAGTGTGGTTGACCTTACTAAACCTTGGGACTTTGTGAGACCTGTCATGATGCACAAACCTTCTTCCTTTTCCTTACTTCCAGTTTCTTCCAGTTTCTTCCTAACCCCTCCAACGTTTTTTTTCCCCTCTCAGCCTCAAAAGTAGAAAAAAATTCCTCTCCAAGTCTCATATAACTTGAACATACCTTGGGAATATTACCCTCCATGTCCTGCTTGATCCAAGTATTTCTTTCACCTGGATAGGAGCTCTCCTTAAAAGGAATTCAGATGATAACATTTTCTCCAAATTTTCAAGAATGTACGTATTTGTTATCACATCTACGTTACAAATACCTGCAGACCATACTTATCTAAAATTACAATTACTAGTACTCTTCTGATGATTTAATAAATATTCAGAATGGGCAGCTTAGAGGGTTAGAATTTAGCTGTCTTGTTTTTATAAATAACACTCTTTGTTGTTGGCACCCTGGATAATGTTTAAGTATATTCATTGACTCAGGATTTATCTAATTGGTTTATAGAGAAGATAATTTAATTAAATGCTTAATTTATTTTCAAAAATGGTGAATTAATACATCTGTGCTTTCAGGGGTTAATTGGTTATGAGAAATCCTGTTTTAGAAATCTCTAAATCCAAACACAGTCAAGGAAAGGAAACAAGCAGTTTCTCTTTTCTTTTTTTACTTTTCCATTTCATCTGCTATTTGACTTTGGTACCAAATTGCTCTTCAAATAATCTTAAGCCTATTTCAAAATTCTCACTAATTTCAAGTGATAACTAAAATCATTGGTTATAGATCTAGTGTTAAATAAGTCTTTATCTCTTCCTGTGGGCGGCTATCTTCTTGACTGATGTAAGTGAAAAAAGAACTGCATTTCTTTTTTTCTAGTTGAAAATGGACAATTTAGCCACCACATGTCTGCCGATGTACCTCCATATGAGATGTAATTATATGTGAAATAATAACCTTGCTGCCAAATAGTTTTCAGTGCTTTGCTTTATGTGAGAAACAATACATTTTTAGTTACAAAAGGCAATAAGATAATGACATTCAAGGCAATCTCTTGCTGCTTTTACTTTCTTACTACTTCTTAAGTCTCTTGCTCATCCCTCCCTAGTTTTCAATATGTTAGATGACAATCTCATATTATAATTAAGATAACATAGCCTTTGGTTAATTTTCAGCTTAAATTTTTTTCTCCAAAAATGTATGTATTAAAAAGTCTATTCTCAATTTACGATAACAGGTTTTAGAAAACACTTCTCTCATATGAATCATCAGCTATTGTGCAGTGTTAGGAGTTTATAATATACTATTTTCACTAATCTATTTTAGTGAATTAAAAGCTTGTTCAAATAAAAAAAGAGTCAGGTAAAAGAAAAGTCAATAATAATAGCCAATATTTATTTTGCACTAACCATGGATCAGTCATGCTCGGAACTTTAAATGCAATATCTTACTTGTTCCTTTCAGAACACCTATAAAGTAGGTACCATTATTTAATTTCCAATTTACATGTGCTAAGTTGAATTTTTTTATACATGATTTTTTTCCTTATTTCCCAAGAAATCAGCCAACCTCTGTATCTGTAGCTTTGTTGTTATAGGGTTGGAAACAAAGTTGTCAGACACGCAGAAGACCTTCCTCTCTTGTCTTTTAATTTCAATATCCTAGGTTCCCTGAGGTAGAGGGATTGCAGGAAAGTGTGTGATAACATTTTAAGAATGAGTCAAGTAGGGGAGAAAGGAGGGCATAGAAGGAGCAAAAATTTAAGGACTCAGAAAATGAACATAGCAGCAGAGATCAGGTATATTAGTCACTAATTGTGGTTATAACTAACCTCAATGCTTATCATAGTATCTGTTGATCAGGGATTCAGGAGCATCCTAGCTGGGTAGCTCTGGCTCAGGATTTCTCATGAGGTTGCATCCAAGATGTTGCCCAGAGCCACAGTCATCTGAAGACTTGACTAGAGCTGGAGGTTCTATCTCTAAGATGTTTCATTCCTATGGCCAATAAATTGCTGCTAGCAAAAGACTTTTGTTCCTTTCATTCCTTCTGTTCCAGTGTGGCTTATGGATTTTCAGGACATAGTGGTTAGTTTCCCACAAAGTGAATGATTCAAGACGCAAATAGCAATATCTTTTGGGGCTTGCCTTAGGAGTCTCACAATGTTACTTTTGTGATATTCTGTTGGTCACATAGACCATTTCAGATACAATGTGGGAGGGAACTACACAAAGGTCTGAATACCAGAAGATGAGGATCATTGGAGACCCTCCTGGAGTCTGGCTACCACACAAGTATACACTGAAGGCCAAAGTACTCTTTCTGCTTATATCTATTAAGCTCCCCAGGACCCTTATATGACTGTTAGGAGGAGGGAAGTTACTTCCTAAATGAATGAGATTAGCTTTTCTATTCATCTGGTAACTTTTGGGGATATTCACAGTCCTTCAACAAATTTTTGTATCGTACATTGTTCTAGGCAATGGAGGATGATCATTGACATATAAGACAGCAACGTCTTCACCCTCAAAAATGTTGTGAAGAGATAAATGAAAAAAGTATGATAATTTCAGATGGAAATAAATTCTGAATGGAAAATAAAAGACATTAATATGATATAAACTGGTAGAGGATTCTTTATTAGGGGCTAATAAGAAACTATTCTGAGGAGAGGACATTGAAGCTGACATCGAAATAGTGAAAAGAAGACAGCTATACAAAAATCTGAGTAAGGGGAATAGAACAGGCATATAGAAGAGTAAGGGCAAGGTTCTGAGAAGGGGACAAAGTCAGAGGTTTAAAGGGACAGAAGAAAAGAGTGTAGAACTAGAGGGTAAGTTAGGGGCCAGATCGTGTAGGGTCTTAGGTTATGTTAAGAGATTCTGATTTTATTCTAAATTTATTAAACATTTATTGGATGGTATTAAAATAAGAAAGAGACATGATCTGACTTACACTTTAGCAAGTTAACATTGGCTTCTCTGTGTAAAACTGAAAAGTGAAAAGTGGAAGACTTTTACAAGGCTGTTTCAGGCATTTGGTGGATATATTTTGAGTTGGAGTTGAAGCAGTGAGGTTGGTTATAAGTAGTCAGATTTAGGATATAGTTTGGAAGTTGAACCAAAAGGACTTGCTGGTCAATTAGAAGTATTTTAAGTAAAGAGAGGAATCAAGGATGATTACAAATGGCCTGAGCTACTGGGCAGATGGTGGCCCCATATATGGCGATGCAAGTAAATGGGGAAAAGCTGTATAGACGCTGGAGGCAACCATTCAGTTTAGGTCACTAAACTAACATATTCAGTTTAAGTCACATTAAGATGCTCACCAGGTATCTATCAGTCTTTGAGAAGCCAGCATTAAAGATACAGATTTGAGAATCATCAGTATAGAAGATATAGAGTCATCAGTGTATAGATTACATATAAATCCATGAGACTCAATTAAGTCACCTAGTCAGAGGCACTGCGGATAAAGAAATGAGAACATAGTCAGGGATATTAGGGAGGTGAAGAAGAACCAGCATGGAGCTGAAAAGGAGCAGGCAATACGGTAAGAGTGACAAAAATACAAGTCTGTTATCTTTAACACAAAGTGAAAAAAATACTTTAAAGAGGAGGTAGTGATCCAGCATGGTAAATTTTACATATATATCTCTATATATCTCTATATGTACATAATCTGAATATATACATATATATGTAATTTACTATCTATCATCTATCTATTTATCCATCCACACACACACACATCTCTATCTGTCTCTGTATCTTTGGCTCACACCATTATGGAGGCTGAGATGTCCTACAATCTGCCATCTGCAAGCTGGAGACATGGGGAGCCTTGTGGTGTAGTTTTAGTCTGAGTCTGAGGCTTGAGAACAAGGAGCATGAATGGTATAAATTCTAGTCCAAGGGTAGGAGAAGAGTCATACCCCAGCTCAAACTGTCAGGCAGAGAGAGACTTGTCCCTTCCTCGGCCTCTGCCTTTTTGTTCAATTTAAGCACTAAATGGATTGGATGGAGTCTACCCACACTGGGGTGCAATGTGCCTTACCCAGTCCAGAGATTTAAATGTAATCTCTTCCAGAAATACCCTCACAGACATATCTAAACATAATGTTTAACCAGATATCTGGGCATTCCAGTGTCCAGTCAGGTAAACACATATAATTAACCATCACAGTCAGATCAGTTGGATTTTGAGAAGTAACAATTGGATTTTGCCACATGGAGATCAAGTGTGAACTTTAGAGCTGTTTAGAACATGAGGAACCAGTAAAGAATTATTGGCCATTGAGGCAGGAGGAAAACCAGATTGAATTACAGAAAAGACAATGTTCAAAGTGTTTCAAAGAGGAAAGTATGTCAAATGTTGAGTCAAGTAAAGGCAGGGTATTGACCATAAACTTATTCAAGATATAGACTGTTGATATCCTTCCATGGGATGGTTTTAATATGGTAGTGGGAATGAAAGCAGAGAGAACTGAGGAGACATGATAAGTGAGGAATGAAATGAATGAATATGGATGACACATTGGAGAGTTTGGGGATTATTCAAAATTTATTCCAGTTCCAAAACTCTTGGAAAGAAGAGTACATATAATAGAAAAATAAGTAACTCTGACTTGCTGTAATGACTACATCAAATGAATCCACTGGAATATTTGTGAGAAGTACAGATTATAACAATATTGCTTTGATAACTTGGAAAGATACAGAAAGACAGTTGTTCCTGCTTGGCCTGGAATCGATATGTTGCCCAACCTAATCCCAGTCCATAGGCATGATTTTTTTTAATAAATTTATTTATTTGTTTGCTTTTTAATTTTTGGTTGTGTTGGGTCGTCGTTCCTGCGTGGGCTTTCTCTAGTTGTGGCGAGCGGGGGCTACTCTTCGTTGTGGTGCGCAGGCTTCTCATTGCGGTGGCTTCTCTTGTAGTGGAGCATGGTCTCTAGGCATGCAGACTTCAGTAGTTGTGCACTCAGTAGTTGTGGCTTGTGGGCTCTTGAGTGCAGGCTCAGTAGGTGTGGTGCACGGGCTTTTTTTAAGACAGTAACTGTACTTTAATAGTCTTAAAAAAATTCTTGGTTTGAGGTGGAGTTCCATAGAACTAATAAATGCGAAACAATTAATGATTTTGATGATGTTTATACTGATCTGGCAGTTCTTGGAGCATAGTGTACTTCAAGATAGGTGATCCTGATGTGTGTTGCGGAGGGGAGTGGGTGGACAGTAGTCTTAGGGCAATCGGGGTAAGTAAGTTTGAGATAGGATGTGGGAAATTCTGTAATTCATAAATTTATTTAAATATACTTAACTCAGAATTTTCTAAATTATTTGACCAAAACATATTTTTTAAAAAATTGATTAGTATCTATGGGACACTAGTTTTTGATGGGATAGTAGTGTTTTTAGGAAAGCAAATGGGGGATATTTTCCTAAAGATTTAAAAATTTATATTTTGATAGCAAGAACTTACTTAGTATTTTTGATACATAAAAAGAGCACCAAAGAGGCCTTCTTTCTTTTTTAGATACAAGGAATTGTTTGACTGATTGCTGATTTTGAATGTCTGAAGGGTAATTCTACTTATAATGGATTAAAAACATTTTAAAAATGAGTGTTTTTAATTTTCTCTCGGGTAGTATAGTCTAATTGGTAAAATGTTGGATGGTGTTTCTGTCCTCTTTATTTTCCACTTCTAATATAGAATCAATTAAGAGTAAGCAGTTGGAAATAATTCTTAACATAATTCTGTGATCCCTTTTATAATATAGTTAATGTAATTCATCCAAGGAAATGGATATCAATTTCAATAAGTTCCCTAAATGGAGGGTGCTGTATATATAAGGCCTTTCATCCTGCCCTTTCAAAACTGACAATTAAGTACATAAGAAATAAGTGGTGATTTTATTAGAACCCTACAAATACTTGGCCAAGTTAACTGCTTTTACTATAGTCATAACTGCTTTTTGTTTAAAAATATGAGAAATGGGGTTTCCCTGGTGGCACAGTGGTTGAGAGTCCGCCTGCCGATGCAGGGGCACGGGTTCGTGCCCTGGCCCAGGAAGATCCCACGTGACGCGGAACAGCTAGGCCCATGAGCCATGGCCACTGAGCCTGCACGTCTGGAGCATGTGCTCCGCAACAGGAGAGGTCACAACAGTGAGAGGCCCGCGTACCGCAAAAGAAAAAAAAAAAGAGAAATAAATTTTGTTCATTCCTTTCTAGGTAATTGTAACAATTAATTAGTAATATCCAATATATTCACATAATTACATATATTAATTTTATATATAATATAAATAATTGCATGCCTATACATAATTTTATCTACCGTTTCAGTTTAATAGAATGGTAGGCAATGCTAAGAGATGGGAGTGATGTCCACAGATATAGAGAACAAACTAGTGGTTACCAGTGGGGAGAGGGAAGTGGGTAGGGAAAATATAGGGGAAGGGGATTAAGAGGTACAAACTATTAGGTGTAAAACAAGCTACAAGGATATATTGTACAACATGGGGAACATATCCAATATTTTATAATAACTATAAATGAAGTATAACCTTTAAAAATTGTGTCACTATATTTTACACCTGTAACTTATATAATATTGTACAACAACTATACTTCAATAAAAAAATAAAAAGAAAAAAGAGATGGGGGTAACATAGGTACATAGTAAACATAGACTAAAGACTGAGTGAAAATGACAATATTCATTTATTCAGCAAATATTAATTATCTACCTTGTAAGCTCTTGGAGTTTCGATTCTACATGGAGGAGAGAGTAATAAAGAAAATACATGAGTAAATTGTACAGTATGTTGGAAGGGCAAAAATATTTTTGAAAAAATAAAGCAATAAAAAGGAGATAGAAAGTGTTGGGTAGGGGGTAGTCATGTCTTACATGTGTTCATTAATGAAACTGCAGCAGTGCTAAATTATGAAGGAGTATGTTTCTTTTTTTGATTTTTTTAAAATTTTATTTATGTATTTTTGGCTTCGTTGGGTCTTTGTTGCTGCAAGCGGGCTTCCTCTAGTTGTGGCGAGTGGGGGCTACTCTTCATTGTGGTGCACGGGATTCTCACTCTGGTAGCTTCTCTTGTTGCAGAGCACGGGCTCTAGGAGTGTGGGCTTCAGTAGTTGTGGCAGCGGGCTTAGTAGTTGTGGCTCATGGGCTCAGTAGTTGTGGCTCATAGGCTCTAGAGTGCAGGCTCAGTAGTTGTGGCACACGGGCTTAGTTGCTCCATGGCATGTGGGATCTTCCCTGGCCAGGGCTCAAACCCATGTCCCCTGCAGTGGCAGGTGGATTCTTAACCACTGTGCCACCAGGGAAGCCCTGAAAGTGTATGTTTCTTAACATAATGTTGACTAGCATATTATGTGTATACATACGTGTATGTGTGTCTATACATTATATATTACATGTATTAATAATATATTTTATATGGGGGACAACCACCTTTGTGAGAGTCTTAATTACATCTCTTAAGGTCACCTGGTAAGCTTATTTCATGTTATTTTATATCATTTGATATTTTTATCTCCTGTTTATTTCTATAGTAATAGTATACATTACAGTGTGTGAATTCCACTTGCCTTTATCTTCTTTATTCTTCTGAACCTATACACTAGTTTTAATACCTCACATATTTTTATTACTCCTTTAATCTCATTATCCTTATTACAAAATATAAATGCTTTGACATTATTTTAATGCAAAAATAATTTTAAATAATCCTTTTTTACATATTTGCAAGTTGCATTGTGAAATCAGAGTGAAAAATTTAATGTTGTGATACATTAAAGTAACACTAGAACATTATTCTTTGCTTCTGCTCCATGTGAAACAATTTAAACTTACATAAATGTGAAAACACTCTATTCAAAGTTTGCTTCTATTCGGTAGTATAAATTGTAGTTTCTGAAAGAATACAGTGCATAATAATTTTCAAGAAATAAATGCTATCATCTGATAGTCTTTTTTCAATGAAAATTTGATATGCTTAAATATAAATGAAAGACTGAAAATATGTAGAAAACAAATTTGAATAAAAGGTGAACATACAAGATACAAAGAAGTATCTTTAGTACTTTTCACTTACCTTTTATTTTAGATAAACTTGTATTATTATTTTTTTCTTCCTTTTCAAAGGTAACAATGTCCAACCTTGGCAAGCATTACATCTCAGAGGAAATATAAAGCCTTGTCATTCATTTGTATATGTATTCATTTAACATGATATGGTATATTATTGAAATATCATAATCTGTGGCTTCTACTACTTGCTGGGGGTGCAAAATCTAAAGATACTTGTAACCTAGTGGTGTAGACAAACAAATGATTATCACCACTAGGTGGAAGGCACCAAAACAGAGGTATCTAAAGCTGTTATGTGAGCCCAGAGGAGGAGATGCTTATTAAAGCCATAGGGGAAGGGTTCAAAGGATATTATGAGAATTCAAGGAAATAATGGGGTGTAAGAAGAGCATTCCAGGTACAGAGAAGAATCTGGTCCAAAAAGTAGAGGCAGGCAATCCAGGGGCTAGGTGAGAAATTACTTTGTAGATCATTCTAAGCTGTGTGGACAGTATTCTGTCAAAAGAAGGATGATAAAGAATATTACAAGCAAGTATCATGGCTAGATTGGATGTTAGAAATATCACTGTGGCAACAACCTGGAGAATAGTTTAGAAAGTAAATGAACATATGGGGTTCACCTATTTATTAGGTGATTTTAATAGTCCAGGAGAGAAATCTTAAGCAACTTGAATTAAGTCAGGAGTGGCATGCTAGTGGAAAGTAGAGCGTGGGTAAGCTTAAGAGATGTAAGTGGTAAAAATTGGTGTGATAATATGATGAAAAGAAAAGGCAATATAATGGCTTCTAAAAGCCTTGGGCGACTCAATGGGTTGAGGTACCCCCGTTGGAGATACAGGAAGAGGAGCCAGGATTGTGGGGAAAAGAGATGAGTGCAATTTTTGAAGATTCTATGAGACATTCAGGTAAAGATGTTCAGAACCTAGAGACATCTATTTTGGTAACATGGTGGATTAAATATTCAGAGAAAACCTTCTTGGCACAGAATAACCAAATATAATTTTAAGAAACATATTGGAGGAGTTAGCAAAGTTAAAGAAATAATTGTTATAGAAATGATGGGAAAGCGCCAATCCAGAGAGGTAATTGCGCACTAGAAACTGTTTTGACCAGAAGGGAGTCTAGCAACCCTCTGTGTCTCAGAGGCTGGGTTAATGGGCCAACCTTTTGTAGAGTCAGGAGACAAGATGTGGGCCGGAGGAGGGGGGTGAGGATGAAATGGAGATTTTTCCAAGGGCTAGCACTCCCAAAGGTGACACCCATAGTAGACAACTAGAAAATTTGACCATAACAGAAGAAAGTAGGTATACTTATGTACCTTGACCTTGGCCTTTGGTCAAGGAAAAAAGGCAATAAACATGTCCTCTGAGACTTTGTAGCTATAAGCTCTCAGAATAGGATTGGAATAGAAAGTCACATGATTTATCTGTCCACAAAAACCTAAATCAAAATTTAGCTTATACTAGCCCCTGGTTGATACTACTCACAGAAACTGGGTAGAATGGAGTTGATAGCTTCACTGGAGGGACACTTTTTAAACACAGACCTCAAATTTAACTTTATTTCACAGATACTTTCAAGAAGTAGGAGCTCACAATTTGAAATTACTAACACAGTGTAAGAAGTTATTATCAATGAAAGTTAGCAAAAAAAATACTGAATTGGACTAGCAAGAACTGTGGGTGTTGAGATTATGAGATACAAAGTACAAAACTGTTATGTTTAAAAAGTTTAAATAAATGTATCAGGCTTACCCTGAATCCTGCTTGACAGTGACAGGGCCCATCTTTTACTCCAGCCATCATTCCGGTAACCAGCTTTTAATTGGCATAACTTGAATGCATCCCACCCTAGCTGAGCTACGTATATCTTGCTTTCTTCCTTAGGTTTCTCTGATGCCAAATCTGCGATGCCTGCACATACCTACCTGGTATGTTTCCACATGTATGGAAGTATAAAGAGCAGGTTCTAACCAATCAGATATGGGAACTAGTTTAAAAATTCTCCCCTCTTTTATCTGTTGGAGGAGACAATCCTGAAAAACTTTCTACATGGCAGTTCAGAAGGTCTGAGTAGGCACAAACCCCAATTGCCCACACCAGTGACCATCTTGATGACATGGCTTTTTATTGGCTTTCTCTTTCAAACTTTCCATCTCCTAATGTAAGCTCTCTTCATCCAACCTTGTGTCTCAGTCTCTGCTTTCTGAGGAAGAGAAGGATCTGGACTCTGCTTTCTCTGGTGAAAGAGGAATCTGGTTAAAACAGTTGGGACTACAAGTGACCCTAAAAAACAGACACTCGGGATGAAATTCTGGAATTGTCAGTGTTGAGAAAAGGTGGAGTGGTGATAACCCCTGGCATGCAGTAGCGTTATAAGACTCTCACTGGTGGATATAGACAAAGTTCAAGTGGGAGCTTGTGCAGTGGCAATGGCACTTGAAAAATATGAGGACAATGATAATTATAAGGCTTCTGGGGTTTGCTGGCCTTTGTTATCTGCTTCAGGAGCCTCAAAAAAAAAAAAAGAAAAAGAAAATGACAGACTCAGGCTAACCAACTATCATTCAAGGTATGCTTTGTAAAGCAAGAGGCTCTATATGTCAGTGTTTAAAAGCCCCATATCTCACACAGCCATAGAACAGATAGTGATGAAAACCAGGCCCAGGGTTTAATTGTAAAGTTAACAGAATGACAAGGAAGACAATGAAAGCACAGCCTAAACAGCCCTATGATAAATTCAGGCATCTACTAGATAAAGAGTGGTACCTTCAGGACTGGCATGGGAACATTTGGTGAATAAGCCAGAAAATCTTGAGCCACAGATTCTTCTGGACCTTGAACTATTCTTTTTTTTTTTTTTTTTTTTGCAGTACGCAGGCCTCTCACTGTTTTGGCCTCTCCCGTTGCAGAGCACAGGCTCCGGACACGCAGGCTCGGTGGCCATGGCTCACGGGACCAGCTGCTCTGCGGCATGTGGGATCTTCCCGGACCGGGGCACGAACCCGTGTCCCCTGCATCAGCAGGCAGACTCCCAACCACTGCGCCACCAGGGAAGCCCTATTCTTTCTTTATTTGGAGAATGTGGAAAGATCTCAGCTGGGGTACATGCCTCATAAGTTGTACATGTTTTCCTCAAGATTTAGTCCTGCCATTTCCTACTTCTTCCAGACCAATAATCAGGGCCATGTCAGTATAGCCCAAGCAGGGAAATGTTGAGCCTTTTCTGAGAGGAAGTAAAATGTACAGGCTCAAATTATAAGACATGTACCAGCAGGACTTGTAAAAACATGTGATTGAATAGAACTTGAAGGTGGTGGATCAGGGTGGATGTTAATTGACGTGGAAGTACTCTCTATGACTCAGTCTTGGCAAGTGATCCTTGTGCAGCTCAGATGGCTCCTTGATGCTTGGTGGACAGACTTCTGGCCTAAAGAAAATAAAGTAGAGACATAGGAGATGACTTGGCAGAGTGTTAAGGAGTCAGAAGCCTCAGGGAAATGACAATTTTAAAATAAACTTATTACATGAGATCAGAGTACCCATTACCTGGGTTCTCTGGGAGGATCCAAAAGACCCCCTTCAATAATTCAATAACTTAATAAGAAATGCACTGGTAAGATGTTTCTTTTAGGAACTTAGTGGTGGCTATCCTCTATGGGCTAGAGCTGAGAGTAGCATGTGGTGCATGCTATTGGGTTCCTCAGTAATAACAGGAATGATTCAAAATGGCAGAGGCCAGGTTGTGACACTTAACCAACAGAGGCAAGGTGGACATAATTATTATTAATGACAGCAATACCAGAGTGGCAACTGAATGACTTCGTGATAGCTGATAGCCTGTGGTATTCTTAGGGATTACATAGATAAGCAGTCAATGGTGATCCTTGACTTGTATAACCAGAAAAAATTGAGATCTGGCAAGGTGATTGGTAAGGTCAGCTATTGCAGTAGAAAATCAGGGCCCTTCATCAAGTTTCAGGTCTGAGCTAGTTTTCTGACTCAGAGAGCATTGATTGACAGGAAGACTGATTCCTTTGAGTAAGAACCCTAACACATTATTACAAGTATAAATGGCAGATTTTCTCCCAATCTTTCCCTGAATGGGCCTGTGACCATCTACCAGATTATATTCTCAGCTGACATGGATACTAGGAGACTCAAAACACCACCCTGGTTCCCTATCTAGAGTGGAGGCTTGTAGAGGCCAAGAGACAAATAGAAACCTGGACCAAGTTGATCTCACATTGATCCAATGGACCTGCGAAGCACAAAATAAGTTGGTAGATACTAATGTAAATGGTCTATACTCTCTAAAAAGTAGTGACTATCTAATTGTATCAATGATACCCAATTTAACTGCACACTACTTGTAAAAGACATGGCAACAGCAAAGAGCTCAGAAAGGTTGAAAGCAAAAACATTATAGGCAAATGATCAGGCAAAAAAAAAAATCAAAAGAGAGCTGGTGTATTTATATTATTATTAGACACAATAGACTAAAGGGGAAAATTAAAATATTTTAAAAATATCAGAATCTCAAGTTCCCCAACAGAAATACACTTCATTAGGAAACAAGAACAAATAGATAAGCATATCTTTGAAAACTAAATAACACATAATTCAAAAAGCAATCTTAATGGAAACAAGAAACTCCTAGAAACTGAGCCATAAATAAAGTATTATTTACCAAAATTTGTAGGATGCAACTAAGCTATATTTAGAAGGTAAGGTATAAGATTAAGTACTAATATTAGACAAGAACTAACTGTAGAAACTAATAAAACTGTAAGCAAGATACAGTGGAGAGGATCAGCAAAGCCAAATATTAGGTCTTTGAAAACACTCAGAAATCAGATCAAGAAAAAGGGAAGACAGGAATAAACATTAGAAATGAGGATGTGACTAAGACAATAGCAACAAAAATATTATAAGAAAATGTTTAAAACATGTATGTCAATATATTTGAAATATTAAGTGAAATGGGCATATTCCTAGAAAAAATTAAAATTAAGGAAAATGAAAGACCTACAATTACTTTTACTGAAAAAATTTAGCAGTATTTCAAATTTTTTCCAAAAAAAAAAAAAAAAGGAGCAAGTCCATTCAGCTCTACCAAACATTCAAAAAAATATATAACTCTTTCAGAAAGTAAGGTTCAGTGCCAAATTCACTTTGATTTTAGTATAACTTTAATATCAAACCTAATAAGAACACAAAGGGAGACTTTATGGGCCATTCACACTAATGAACATGGGTGTAAAAATCTTAACTATCGGCAAACTAAAGCCAACAATTGAAAAGAAAAGAATAATGAATCATAATTAAATTGAATTTATTATAGAGATGCAAGCTTTTGAGTTCAATACTAGAAAACTGATTATTGTAATTTACTAAGTAATGGATTAAAAGAGAAAATTTATATATTATCTTCTTAATAGATTCAGAAAAATTGCTTGATAAAATGTATTAAGCTTACATGAAGCACACATGCACACATTCATTTTGGCAAACTAGGAGGAGAGGAAACTGCCTTGGCTTGATAAAGAACATCTGCATCAGTGACAGCAAAGTATCCTATTCGATGGGGAAATATTAAAATTATTCATTCCAAAATCAATAATAAGGATGTCTATTCAGCATTATATCAATGGTCATGGCAAGACTAACGTAGAGGGCTGAATAGTGTACCCCCCAAATCATGGTCATCTGGAACCTCAAAAATTGGTCATTTTGGGAAATAGGGTCTTTGCAGATGTAATTAGTTAAGGAACTTGAGATGAAATTACTCTGGATTTAGGGTAAAAGAGAAGAAAATTATAAAAAACTCATTGGAAGCCAGGAAAATGGACCAAAATTAGGTATTAATCTATAGACTCAAAGTAATTCTTGTCAAAATCCCAGAAGGATTTTTTTTTTTTACAGAATTTAACAAGTTATTCTAGAATTTATTTAGAAAATCAAAAAACTAAACTTTCCTAAAGCAGAACAAGGTAGAGGTGGATTAAGACATATTTTAAAGCTATAGAAAATTTTAAAGTATGGTATTGATGAAGGAATAGACAAAGAGATTAATGGAACAGAATTGAGTCCCCAAACCATATATTAGAACTCTCATTTATAGATCAGCGGAGAAAGAATGGACTATTTAATAATGCTTAGATAACAGTAGGTTATCTATGTGGAAAAATGAATCCCCATTTTATACCATAAATAGCAATAAGTTCCAGATGGACTGGTATTCAGTGTGAAATGCAAAAATTTTAAAACCTTTATAAGAACATTTCTTCATGAATTATAAAGAATGATTTCTTAAGGCAGAAAAAAGCACAAATCATATAGAAAAAGAGAAACACATTTGAATATATTAAAATTTAAAAATTCTAAATTAAAAGACACCTGAAAGTGAGTAAATAAGTCAAATATTGGAAGAAAATATTTATGAAAATTATAACTGGCAAAATATTAGTAAATAGTAAATATACTTATGATTAATAAGAAAAAGATAAATAAGCAAATGGCATTATTGTTAAAAGACATAGACATTCCACAAAAGAAGAAACATAAATGGACCTCAAATCTAAAAAATATTTTTAAAAGTTCTCAACCTTATTAGGAAAAAAGGAAAATTAAAATCACAATGTGATGTCATTTCACACCCTACTGATTGGCATATATCATGACAATATCAACTTCTCCAACATACACTGCTAATAGGAATGTAAATTGATCTAACCAGTTCTGAAAATGAATTTTCTATTACCTACTGTCTAGGAGAAACTCACTGTTTCCTCTACTCAGGCTCACAACACTTCTGACACCAGATGTGTGGGGTTTTTTTCCCCACACCAAGCAATTTGGTAACACCAGCTGGATGTCCTTCAATTCAATTCAGTTCTGACACTATCTTCCTGGAGATAGCATCAGATTCCATAGGTTAAGGGCTCAGTTCCACAGACTGCTCTCTACCACCTTCCTACCAGTCTCAAGTCCAGGTTGTTACCATGCTTCTGATTGACTAGCTATAAATCAGAGGTTCCCACAAGCCTCTCCTCAGGTTTGATTAATTTGCTAGAGCTGCTCACAAAACTCAGGGAAACAGTTTACTTATTAGATGACCACTTTATTACAAAAATATTAAAGGATATGAATGAACAGCCAGATGAAAAAATACACCTCTCACAGGATGATGTCCAGAAAGGTCCAGAGCAGAGAAGCTTCTGTCCCTGTGTAGTTTGGGACACACCACTCTACTAACGTGTGCATATATTCTTGTTTACCAACCCAGAAGCTCTTTGAACCCATACTTTTGGGATTTTTATGGAAGTTTCATCATGTGTATATGATCGGTCATTTACTCAGTCTCCAGCCCCTCTCTTCTTCCTGGAGGGTGGGATGTGGAGCTGAAAATTCCAAGCTTCTAATTATGGTTTGGTCTTTCTAAAGAGTCATCTTATTAGAGTAAAATACACCTTTATCACCCAGGAAATTCCAAGGGATTTAGGAGGTCAGCACCAAAGACCAAATATTAGAACAAAAGATGCTCCTGGTGCTCTTATCACTTAGGAAATTATAAGCGTTTTAGGGGTTCTGTGCCAGGAACCAGGGGCAGAGGCCAATTTATATTTCCTATTATTTCACAGCTATTCTGGTTGATTATGTTTATACTTTATGACTCAGCAGTTTGACTTTAAGTACCCTACCAAATCCCTTGCACCATATTATATGTATAAGAATATTTGTAGCAAAGTTTTCTGTAATAGCAAATAATTGGGAACAATCAATAATGTCAGCCAATACTAAAATAATCATTTCTTTATATTGTATTGCAGTGAAAGTGAATGAATGAGATCTATAAATATCACCATGCAAGAATCTCTCAAACATAATGATGAGTGAAAACAAAACAAGCTTTAAAAAAGAATCATTAATTTGTGATAACCACCAAACTTTCTTTCTACTACAGACGGTCTTTATTTCTTTTTCTTGCCCAGTTGGCCTAGCTAGAACCTTCAGTACAATGCTGAATAAAAGTGGAAAGAGTAGACATCCTTGTCCTATTCCTGATCTTGGGAAAGCTTCCAACCTTTGGTATGTTGTTTCATTTCATTCATCTTCAAGTATTTTCTAATTTCCGTTGTAATTTCTTCTTTGATCTATTTATTACTTAAGAGTATGTTATATAATTCCACGTATTTGTTATCCTTCTGTTATTGATTTACAGCTTTATTCCATTGTGGTCTGAGAAGATACTTTGGATGATTTCAAGCTCTTTAAATTTATTAAGACTTGTTTTGCAACCCAACATATGGTCTATTCTGGAGAATGTTCCATGGACACTTGAAATGCATGTGTATTCTGTTATTGTTGGGTGGTATGTTCCATAGATGTCTGGTAGGTCTTGGTTTTTTTTTTTTTTAATGGAGAAAACACAACTATGTTGATATACTGAGAGTTATGGCTCAGTGGGAATAAACAGTTGAAAAATAAAAAAACAGAGGGGGTGTAATTGATGGCACAAAATACCTGTGGAGCTCAGAAAGCATATAGAATACAGTACAGATGGAAGCATGCCCCTGTGGAAGAAGAGATGAACTTTTTCTGCCTATAATGGAGGGAAATAAATGGGAATGGATTAAAAATTATCTATGATTGTCAGTTTGTAAGAGTAGAAATTTCAGTGCATGCATAGCTCTTTTACCCTCCTTTAAAGACAATGAAAATAAAATATATGATAAAATTGAAAAGCTTTCTGAAACTGCTAGCTTTCAAAATATTTGCTGTGCTAGAGATTACAGCAGAATACAGATAATACTTAATGGAAAGTAATACATAGTAGCTTTTTTAGATTTTAAAAATCTAATATAGATAGCTTGCCTCTCAGTTTTTTGTTTTTTGGGTTTTTTTTTTGACATGGCACAGTAAGTAATTTCATTTTAGTGACCATATATCAATTAGCTCAAGGTCTCATGAGTATGGTTTTTATTCTTTCAGATATCTTGACTTAAATAATTTCTGGGAAACCCAAATAATGCTTCCATTCCCTACAAATCCTCCGTGGTGCTCACTGATTGTAGAAGCAGCACACTCGAAAACTACCTTTTGTCTTGTCTTTGACTTCTCTAAGTTGATGCCATTTGTCCCAAGTGTTGATGTGAGCTTCTGTTTTAATCCCCCCGATGACCAGAGTTTGATATTTAACAAAGTATTAAGGAGAACTTGGGGCAAAATATGAATATATATACAAAGTAATTTATATCTGTTATTCAAAATGTTTATTTTTAGGAACCAACTCCAACCCAATCCAAACCTGACCTGGAATTTCTGCCTAACTCCTTGAATTTCTTCATGGAATATGGGGAATAACTCAAACTTTAGAATCTTCAGATAGTTTCCTGCCTTGGAATCTGAGCCCCAGAAAACAAGGGAAATCTTTTCCTTTCTTGCTCAGAGCTCACCTCGTATTACTACCCCAGGAAAATTTTCAGGGGAACATCCATATTTGTCCATTTCCCTTCTCACCTTTGTGTACCATTTTAGAAGTAAGGTATTACCCCTTTGTCCTTTCTTTAAAAAACAAGTTATATACTTTCAAAGATGTTTTCTAAAATTGTCTAAATGCAGAAAGATCATATTTACTCCTTTCTGTTAAAATTTCAATATTACATCGTTACAGGTAGACATATGAGAAAAGGAGAGGGAAGGATCATGAGAAAGGTAGGTTAAACGTGTGAATGAGGTGCTATGAAGTTTCAAACTTTCTTATGAAGTCAGTGAAGAAATATTAGCCTGATAAAATGTGAGGTTATTTTGATGGCAGTGTTATATAAGAAAGATGGAGATATATGCACTATTTAAAATTTTTTTGCATTATTTTCTTCCTTGGCTTAAGACCCAGAAACACAACGACAAAAGCATTAACAAAGATTTCCTGGCTTAGCTGAGAAAAATTATTCATATGAGTATTATCTTCTGAGATACAGAAGATTAGCTAACTATTGGAAGAATGAAGATGTGGAACATATAAAATTCCATAACCAATCTGGAAAGACAGCTTAAATGTATTATTGGGTAATTCCTCATGATGTCAAAGATAATGTCTTCCATGAATGTATTATCTATGTGATCATAAATACCTGATGAGCCTTAGCTGGGAATGGCCACCTAGGATATATCACAGGTAGTAGATGTAAGAAGTTTATTAATTTAATGAACAGGGAGCTCTCTTAGCTAAATTTCCTTTCTTGTTATTGTTGACAATCAAAATTCTAAATGTCCTACTCCAAACTCCCTTTTCAATAGTAGAAATATTTGAAAATATCAAATATGAGTTGGTCTGGAATATGTTACAATTAATTTCATTTATTTAAATTGGTCTTGAGGACATCCTCGAAGATTGAACATCATGAAACATGCAAAGAATCATGAAAAATGTTGGTAGAACTTCATGGTTGAAGAGTAGTTTCCATAGTGTTTCTGAGCTGATAGATTAGGAAATGAGATTTAAAAAAAAGATGATATAAAGAAGTGTATGTTTTTTGACTTTATTTTTGAACAGTAGCCATGGTGAGGGAGTGTTTTTTAATGATTTTAAAAATAATTTCTATTACAAAATAATACTTTAACAAGAGATGTGAGGACTAAAGAAGGGACAAGTGAATAACAATATCCTTGCTGAAAAAAATAACACTGGAAATAATAGAGGTGATCTTGATTTTTTTCTAGCTTGAAAACACCTCCTTTAGTTTCCATGGCTTCTGTAATAGGCAGTTACTTAAACACTTCTTTAAAGTGATTTTCCCTCATAATATCCTAATGTGATATTTTTAATTATTCTAGATTCTTAAAATGAGCATTTCATAGAAATTTAGTGATGAAATGGACCTTAGAGATAATATTGTCCAAAGTGCAAAATCATCATTTGCATTCTTCTTTTTCCTGGCAATGATTCAATTAACTTCAGGTGTTCTATTTTTCACCTGCTTCCCTATCATAGTTGGAAAGGAATCCAAGTTGGAATACCCAGTGATTCAATCCATTACCAGGTGCTACCACAGGGCTTTTTTGAAAAACCTAATTTTATTACAACAGAGCACATGTGTATGTTGGTAAATTCAAGAGATATAGTCTATTAAACTTTATCTTATAGTAAGCATAATCTTTTCTTGCATAATAACCAGCTCTTCATTTCTGTTCCAGAATAGAAGCCATAACTTCTTTCACTGGGCTCCATACTTTCTTTAGACCTAGTTAATACCCATATATCAATTCTCTCAGCCTCACCCTGGACTTTCCAGACATCTTGTGATTTCTTAACCCACAAGACAAAAATTATGTCCAGACAGGATACTTTGTTACATCTTTAAATGCTGTGTGAGATGTTTTGGAGCTTCTGTTTAAAACTCTATACTAATGCCTTACTAATTGTTACATGACTTTTCCAATAAAGTTTGAAGTCAGTGATTTAAGGGCTCCTACTTTATCTTGGTGGCAACAACCAGGTCTGTTTCAGGTCAGAAATTAAATGCTGTTCCAGTAGTTTTGAATAAAGAAGAAAGGAAGAATTGATTTTGGAACAGTTTTTACTTTAAAATTGTATTCCAGTGGAAAAAAAATCATAATCTTTGCCAACCTTGCCTCTGACATCTACCACAAATATGTACTGATCATATTACTTTTAGAGTCATCCTAAGGTTAAAGGAATGATTTTAATACCTCTATTTTCCAAAGCAAAATTTGTTGAGTAAAAACATTCTTAATATTTTAAATGTCCCAGGATTAAGATTATTTCTGATAATTATTTTTGATAAATGATCCAGAACATCATAGCCACCATCTATCCTTACCACTTTTGTAAATTCTTAGAAGTAGGACAGCACTTTTCTTAACTGAAATCTTACAATTTCAGCATAATTCTATGTTCCCCCACAAATGGGGAAGCTTGAACCAAGAGAGGTCAAACGACTTAGTCAAGCTCACAAAGCAAAATACTTTAATTTGGAGCTTCACTGCTAAGACTTTTCAATAGTATTTTTTATCATGTGCAGTTATTATATTTTACTGAATTATATTCAAATCATGTGTCCATGTTTACCCCGGAGATGATAAACTCCTCAAGATCAGGACCTAGCCCAAATTTGGCAGTTCATGAGCTGACCTGACCATGAGCTTTTCTGAGAATTAAGAATAATATACTGCCTCAAATATGCCATCACATAAGCAAATAATCTTTGTTTAGAGATTATTAATGCAAGTTTGTCAGTAAATCTTGTATGCATATCAGAAATATCAGTGAGGGAGTCTGGGATTAGCAGATGCAAACTATTATATATTATGTATAGGATGGATAAACAACAAGGTCCTACTGTATATCACAAGTAACTATATTCAATATCCTGTGATAAACCATAATGGAAAAGAATATTAAAAACAGTATGTATGGGCTTCCCTGGTGGCGCAGTGGTTGAGAGTCCGCCTGCCAATGCAGGGGACACGGGTTCGTGCCCCGGTCCGGGAAGATCCCACATGCCACGGAGCGGCTGGGCCCGTGAGCCATAGCCGCTGAGCCTGTGCGTCCGGAGCCTGTGTTCCGCAACGGGAGAGGCCACAACAGTGAGAGGCCCGCGTACCGCAAAAAAAAAACCAAACAGTATGTATGTATGAGTCACTTTGACAGCAGAAATTAACACACTGTAAACCAGCTTCAATAATATAATAAAAATGTATATTAATGCTTAAGTATTCTGCCCCTACAGATTCCAGATGATTTTGTAGCACCTCCATTGGTATTATTGATACTGGAGGCCTTATTTCACTCACTTCTCTAGTATGGACACATTTGACAATTAGCTGCTCCGAGTTCTAAGTTGAGCCTGTTTTTCAATTGGATGTGGAAGGTGTAACTGGAAAATTGCATATGTATG
Source organism: Orcinus orca (assembly GCF_937001465.1). NCBI lineage: Eukaryota > Metazoa > Chordata > Mammalia > Artiodactyla > Delphinidae > Orcinus > Orcinus orca. The sequence continues at coordinate 33,003,503 of NC_064576.1, forward strand.
AGCAAGAGATTGATGAATTAAATTCAACTTGCTTATAAGTAAAGCTTATCTTTTCCTGAGAGGTGCCTTATGTTATTGTTGCAGAAGGTAATCATTGTATTGTCTTGGTTCCATTGTACATGGAAAGTATTTGCATGAAGTCATTGTCTAGAAGTAACACCTGGTAGTGTGCAACTGATTTTGATTTCGGTACATTTCAGCCTATTTGATTTATGCCACTAAAGCACATTACTTTTCCATTAGGAAGTGACTAGTTAAGTGTTGAGTAAGACTCTTCATAGAGACAGTATGATAGCAATATCTAACTGTGCAGGAAAATAATTAATACAGCAAGGATGCTTTCCTTAGAAAGGCATGTTTAGAAGGTTGGTCCTCATTGGCATCTGGGAACTTGGATATTGAGAGGGTTTCCAAACCTTAACTGATAGGAGTGGCTCACTGTGCCTATATAGTTTGTGCAAACGATATGGTTTATGCTGGACACCTACTTTCCTTCTGGGAGTTTGGAATTTTGTTATGTGCTAGGCAAATGTGCCTATTTGACAAGCCCCCAGTGAAAACCCTGGGCACAGATTTTCTACTTAGCTTCCATGATAGCCAACCCTTCACATGGGTTATCACAACTCATCACTGGGACATTTCAGTGTGTCCTATGCCACTCTGCTGGAAGTGCACTCTTGGAAGCTTGTGTCTGGCTTCCTCTGGGCCTTACCCAAAGTTCCTTTTCCCTTTGCTGATTTGCTTTGTATCCTGGAATAAATCGAAACCCGTGGTTCTGACTTTTCACTGAGTTTGGAAGTGCTTCTAGTGAGAGTGAATCTAGGGGTGGTCTTAGAGACCCTGTCACACTAACTTAAATAATAATTATTCTGGCTAAACTGTACATAGCATTTACCCTGCTCTGGGCACTGTTCTAAGAACATTATATACATGAACTCATTAATTCCTCACCCCAGCCTCACCAGGTAGATACTATTACTAACACCTCCATTTTAATTATGAAAAAACCAAGGCACAGAGAAATATCTTGCCCACCTATGGTAAGTTACAGAGCCAGGATGATAAGAGGAAAACAGCTACGTAAAGAGCTGAAGGGAGGGAATTCAAATCGGTGAACTGCAAACTTTAATTTTAGCCATATTTACAGCTCAGTATTTGGCTAATAATGGGTAACTTGAATATAATTTTTATTTCTTTTTTAATCAAGAATGAATAAATATATGTGATTAGATTGCTTCTATGCAAGTGCTACTCTGAGAACTCTAGGTTTTTACTTGCAACAGTGATTTTTTTCACATCTTTCAATATTTGACTAGTAACTGGTCTCCCATCAAACAGCCCACGGGCCTGTGTTTTCTCTTATGCCAAAACAGTTGTGAAAATGACAGTTTCCTTCTTAGACTGCTCTATCAGGGCAACAGTAAGAAAAAGGAATGTTTGAAAATCTACCTTAAAACTTTTTGATTGATTCACCTCTCTTCTATACCTTTGTCTCCAAAATCATTACTCAAATGTAGAATTGTATTTAATTACTCAGGAATAAAAGCAATATTTTTTTGTCCAAACAAAATTTTTTATATCTGTTAGACTCAATTATCTGGTTTCATGGATATTATTCTTTTTTTATGAATAATATTCTGGAAAAATTTCACCCTTGTACATGTAATTTTATTCTAAACTGTACTTTATTTAGTTTTTTCACCCATTACATAAAGAGGGTGGGCAAGGTGAGAGGGCAAGTTGAACTAAGTTTACGTGAATGGTGAGTCAAGGGACAATTGATTCTTAGATCACTAAATCCAGGTATCTAGAAACCATCTCTCTGTTAATACTTTCACAGAGGATGGACATACATAGAATCCACCAAAAAATGAGTGAGAATATTATGAGAAACAGGATATTTAGAGAATCCCAGAGTATCTCCCCTCAAGATACTTACTCATTACAAAGAAACAAAGAGGAAAAATTTAGTGATGAAGCCTGGTAAATACCACTTTAATCAAGGAATCAGTATTAACATCACAAGTAAGAAAACAAAAAAACATAATGTGCCCTATTGTATAATGAGATGAGCAGGACACAGTTTTGCTTATAAGATATTCTTGCCAAAAATGCATAATCTGAGTCCAATCATGACTATACATCAGAAAAACTCAAATAGAGGGACACTCTACAAAATAACAGCATACTTTAAGAATGATAAAGAATTTCTGATAGACTGTTCCAGATCAAAAGACACTAAAGAAGCATGACAACTATATGTAATATATGATCTTGCATTTGATCCTGGGCCTGGGAAATGAAAAAGTAAATGCATAGTTCATTAGCAGGACAACTGGTGACATTTGAATAATGTTGATAAATTAGAAGTCATGATTTTGATAATTGTCCTGCGGTTATATTCTTGATTTTAGGAAATACACACTAAAATATTTAGGCCTAAGGGGCATTATGTCTGCAATTTAAAGTGTTTCTAAAACTAATACATATGTGCATGTATATGTGCCAGTTTGTGTGTGTATGTGTGTACACAGGAGAAACAGAAACAGAAAGACAGACATACACACACATACAGAGAATGATCAAGGCAAACAAGGTAAATGTTAATGTTTGGGGAATATGGGTGAAGGATCTGCAGTAATTCTTTGTACTATTTTTTTAATCAGATGATATTTTATTTTTGTTAATTTTTTTCTTTTTTATTGAAGTATAGTTAACTTACAATGTTGTGTTAGTTTCAAGTGTACAGTAAAGTGACTCAGCTATAAAGATCGTTTTCCATTATAGGTTATTAAAGACATTGAGTATAGCTCCTTGTGCTATGCAGTAGGCCCTTGTTGTTTACATATTTTATTTATAATAGTGTGTATATGTTTTAATCCCAAACTCCTAATTTATCTCCCCCACCCCATTATTCTCTTTGGTAACCATAATTTTCTTTTCTATGTCTGTGAGTCTACTTCTGTTCTGTAAATAATTTCATTTACATCACTTTTTTTAGATTCCACATATAAGTGATATCATATTTGCCTTTGTACTACTTTTACAACTTTTATGTAAGCTAAAATTAATTCAAAAAATTTTTTTAAAAAGAGGTCAGAGCAAAACTCTGGGCAAAAGCCATCCTCACAGCGGCAGTTACGATTCAACCATTTGGCCAATCAGCCTGGCCACACTCATTTACCAAGACCCTGGTCCATGCCAGGCATTCTCCTACTGGAAGTTAGCATAAATGAACAGAACAAAGCCCCCGTGCTCGTGATGCTATACTCCAGTGGGAGAAGATAGGCACAAACACAAATAACGTGATACAGAGCATGAGAAACCTGAATAAATATGGAAAGATAAAAATAGCTTAGAACCAATGAGACAAACATGCAGGGAGAAGGCTGTGGTTATTGACACAGTGCCTGCATGTCTAGAGAACCCCATGACCTACTCTCCTCATATGCCCTCCATGCGCCCCCCCCCCCACCATGTGCCAGTGAGAGCTCCTGTTCAGTGCAGACCCTGAGGGTGACAGTGCCTTTGCTGTAAACACCACCACCCAGATGGCAGGATGATTCACCTAGGTTGAATAGAAGTGTTGTTTTTTGCCACAAGTACCCATTTTTATTTACTTGGAAAATATGGCCCAGAGAAGAAACACAGTACTGTTTCTCTGACACTAACAAGGACTGAGATTTGGTCCAATTATATAGGTTAGTAAAATTTTCAGTTAGCTTATTTTCCAAAATCCTTTGAGAGAAATATCCCAGAGCTTTATATTTTTGATGACCTAACCTCCCCCTTCCAAACCCTGCACTTTTGCAGTTTCTGCCCCCATTTGGGACTACTTGACCCTCTAAACAGGTAAGGTTCACCCCCAGGTCATGGGAACACTTACCTTCACAGGAATGCAGCCTGAATTTTGTTCTTCAACTGACTCAGCATCAAGTCAAACTCGTCACACCCTGTTTGAGTAATTGAGTCTTTGACTTATTCCTAGACCTTGTCCCAAAATGCTACCCACCCATCTTTACTCAAGGGACTGGAGGCCTCTCTGTGCACGAGACACAGGCCAGTCTGCTCCCTGCTGATGTGACAGTGACAAGAAATATTATTTATTAAGTGCTTAGTCTGTTCCAGACACCAAAGTCCTTGGTTCTCTGATGTGGGTGCTTTATTATCCTAGTTCTGTACACAACAGGGAAGTCCTAGAGAGTATGAGTTAACCAAGGTTGCCAAAGGGTTGGGTTTTTTCTTTTTAACATCTTATTGGGGTACAATTGCTTTACAATGGTGTGTTAGTTTCTGCTTTATAACAAAGTGAATCAGTTATACATATACATATGTTCCCATATCTCGTCCCTCTTGCGTCTCCCTCCCTCCCACCCTCCCTATCCCACCCCTCCAGGCTGTCACAAAGCACCGAGCCAATATCCCTGTGCCATGCAGCTGCTTCCCACTAGCTATCTACCTTACTACGTTTGTTAGTGTGTATATGTCCATGACTCTCTCTCGCTCTGTCAGAGCTCACCCTTCCCCCTCCCCATAACCTCAAGTCCGTTCTCTAGGAGGTCTGCGTCTTTATTCCTGCCTTACCCCTAGGTTCTTCATGACATTTTTTTTTCCCTTAAATTCCATATATATGTGTTAGCATACGGTATTTGTCTTTTTCTTTCTGACTTACTTCACTCTGTATGACAGACTCTAGGTCTATCCACCTCATTACAAATAGCTCAATTTCGTTTCTTTTTATGGCTGAGTAATATTCCATTGTATATATGTGCCACATCTTCTTTATCCATTCATCCGATGATGGGCACTTAGGTTGTTTCCATCTCCAGGCTATTGTAAATAGAGCTGCAATGAACATTTTGGTACATGACTCTTTTTGAATTTCGGTTTTCTCAGGGTATATGCCCAGTAGTGGGATTGCTGGGTCATATGGTAGTTCTATTTGTAGTTTTTTAAGGAACCTCCATATTGTTCTCCATAGTGGCTGAACCAATTCACATTCCCACCAACAGTGTAAGAGGGTTCCCTTTTCTCCACACCCTCTCCAGCATTTATTGTTTCTAGATTTTTTGATGATGGCCATTCTGACTGGTGTGAGATGATATCTCATTGTAGTTTTGATTTGCATTTCTCTAATGATTAATGATGTTGAGCATTCTTTCATGTGTTTGTTGGCAGTCTGTATATCTTCTTTGGAGAAATGTCTATTTAGGTCTTCTGCCAATTTTTGGATTGGGTTGTTTGTTTTCTTGTTATTGAGCTGCATGAGCTGCTTGTAAATTTTGGAGATTAATCCTTTGTCGGTTGCTTCATTTGCAAATATTTTCTCCCATTCTGAGGGTTGTCTTTTGGTCTTGTTTATGGTTTCCTTTGCTGTGCAAAAGCTTTGAAGTTTCATTAGGTCCCATTTGTTTATTTTTGTTTTTATTTCCATTACTCTAGGAGGTGGGTCAAAAAGGATCTTGCTGTGATTTATGTCATAGAGTGTTCTGCCTATGTTTTCCTCTAAGAGTTTGATAGTTTCTGGCCTTACATTTAGGTCTTTAATCCATTTTGAGCTTATTTTTGTGTATGGTGTTAGGGAGTGATCTAATCTCATACTTTTACATGTACCTGTCCAGTTTTCCCAGCACCACTTATTGAAGAGGCTGTCCTTTCTCCGGTACATTACTGTCACCTTTATCAAAGATAAGGTGTCCATATGTACATGGGTTTATCTCTGGGCTTTCTATCCTGTTCCATTGATCTATCTTTCTGTTTTTGTGCCAGTACCATACCGTCTTGATAACTGTAGCTTTGTAGTATAGTCTGAAGTCAGGGAGCCTGATTCCTCCAGTTCCTTCTTTTGTTCTCAAGATTGCTTTGGCTATTCGGGGTCTTTTGTGTTTCCATACAAATTGCAAAATTTTTTTTTCTAGTTCTGTGAAAAATGCCATTGGTAGTTTGATAGGGATTGCATTGAATCTATAGATTGCTTTGGGTAGTAGAGTCATTTTCACAATGTTGATTCTTCCAATCCAAGAACATGGTATATCTCTCCATCTATTTGTATCATCTCTAATTTCTTTCATCAGTGTCTTATAATTTTCTGCATACAGGTCTTTTGTCTCCTTAGGTAGGTTTATTCCTAGATATTTTATTCTTTTTGTTGCAATAGTAAATGGGAGTGTTTTCTTGATTTCACTTTCAGATTTTTCATCATTAGTATATAGGAATGGCAGAGATTTCTGTGCATTAATTTTGTATCCTGCCACTTTACCAAATTCATTGATTAGCTCAAGTAGTTTTCTGGTAGCATCTTTAGGATTCTCTATGTATAGGATCATGTCATCTGCAAACAGTGACAGCTTTACTTCTTCTTTTCCGATTTGGATTCCTTTTATTTCCTTCTCTTCTCTGATTGCTGTGGCTAAAACTTCCAAAACTATGTTGAATAAGAGTGGTGAGAGTGGGCAACCTTGTCTTGTTCCTGATCTTAGTGGAAATGCTTTCAGTTTTTCACCATTGAGGATGATGTTTGCTGTGGGCTTGTCATATATGGCCTTTATTATGTTGAGGAAAGTTCCCTCTATGCCTACTCTCTGCAGGGTTTTTATCATAAATGGGTGTTGAATTTTGTCAAAAGCTTTCTCTGCATCTATTGAGATGATCATATGGTTTTTCTCCTTCAGTTTTTTAATATGGTTTATCACATTGATAGATTTGCGTATATTGAAGAATCCTTGCATTCCTGGAATAAACCCCACTTGATCATGGTGTATGATCCTTTTAATGTGCTGTTGGATTCTGTTTGCTAGTATTTTGTTGAGGATTTTTGCATCTATGTTCATCAGTGATATTGGCCTGTAGTTTTCTTTCTTTGTGACATCCTTGCCTGGTTTTGGTATCAGGGTGATGGTGGCCTCGTAGAAGGAGTTTGGGAGTGTTCCTCCCTCTGCTATATTTTGGAAGAGTTTGAGAAGGATAGGTGTTAGCTCTTCTCTAAATGTTTGATAGAATTCGCCTGTGAAGCCATCTGGTCCTGGGCTTTTCTTTGTTGGAAGATTTTTAATCACAGTTTCAATTTCAGTGCTTGTGATTGGTCTGTTCATATTTTCTATTTCTTCCTGATTCAGTCTTGGCAGGTTGTGCGTTTCTAACAATTTGTCCATTTCTTCCAGATTGTCCATTTTATTGGCATAGAGTTGCTTGTAGTAATCTCTCATGATCTCTTTTATTTCTGCAGTGTCAGTTGTTACCTCTCCTTTTTCATTTCTAATTCTATTGATTTGAGTCTTCTCCCTTTTTTTCTTGATGAGTCTGGCTAGTGGTTTATCTATTTTGTTTATCTTCTCAAAGAACCAGCTTTTAGTTTTATTGATCTTTGCTATTGTTTCCTTCATTTCTTTTTCATTTATCTCTGATCTGATTTTTATGATTTCTTTCCTACTGCTAGCTTTGGCGTTTTTTTGTTCTTCTTTCTCTAATTGCTTGAGGTGCAAGGTTAGGTTGTTTATTCGAGATGTTTCCTGCTTCCTAAGGTGGGCTTGTATTGCTATAAACTTCCCCCTTAGAACTGCTTTTGCTGCATCCCACAGGTTTTGGGTCGTTGTGTCTCCATTGTCATTTGTTTCTAGGTATTTTTTGATTTCCTCTTTGATTTCTTCAGTGATCACTTCATTATTAAGTAGTGTATTGTTTAGCCTCCATGTGTTTGTATTTTTTACAGATCTTTTCCTGTAATTGATATCTAGTCTCATGGCGTTGTGGTCAGAAAAGATACTTGATACAATTTCAATTTTCTTAAATTTACCAAGGCTTGATTTGTGACCTAAGATATGATCTATCCTGGAGAATGTTCCATGAGCACTTGAGAAAAATGTGTATTCTGTTGTTTTTGGATGGAGTGTCCTATAAATATCAATTAAGTCCATCTTGTTTAATGTATCATTTAAAGCTTGTGTTTCCTTATTTATTTTCATTTTGGATGATCTGTCCATGGGTGAAAGTGGGGTGTTTAAGTCCCCTACTATGAATGTGTTACTGTCGATTTCCCCTTTCATGGCTGTTAGTATTTGCCTTCTGTATTGAGGTGCTCCTATGTTGGGTGCATAAATATTTACAATTGTTATATCTTCTTCTTGGATCGATCCCTTGATCATTATGTAGTGTCCTTCTTTATCTCTTTTAATAGTCCTTATTTTAAAGTCTATTTTGTCTGATATGAGAATTGCTACTCCAGCTTTCTTTTGGTTTCCATTTGCATGGAATATCTTTTTCCATCCCCTTACTTTCAGTCTGTATGTGTCTCTAGGTCTGAAGTGGGTCTCTTGTAGACAGCATATATAAGGGTCTTGTTTTTGTATCCATTAAGCTAATCTGTGTCTTTTGGTGGGAGCATTTAGTCCATTTACATTTAATGTAATTATCGATATGTATGTTCCTATTCCCATTTTCTAAATTGTTTTGGGTTCGTTATTATAGGTCTTTTCCTTCTCTTGTGTTTCTTGCCTAGAGAAGATCCTTTAGCATTTGTTGTAAAGCTGGTTTGGTGGTGCTGAACTCTCTCAGCTTTTGCTTGTCTGTAAAGGTTTTAATTTCTCCATCAAATCTGAATGAGATCCTTGCTGGGTAGAGTAGTCTTGGTTGCAGGTTTTTCTCCTTCATCACTTTCAGTATGTCCTGCCACTCCCTTCTGGCTTGTAGGGTTTCTGCTGAGAGATCAGCTGTTAACCTTATGGGGATTCCCTTATGTGTTATTTGTTGTTTTTCCCTTGCTGCTTTTAATATGCTTTCTTTGTATTTAATTTTTGACAGTTTGATTAATATGTGTCTTGGCGTATTTCTCCTTGTATTTATCCTGTATGGGACTCTCTGTGCTTCCTGGACTTGATTAACTATTTCCTTTCCCATATTAGGGAAGTTTTCAACTATAATCTCTTCAAATATTTTCTCAGTCCCTTTCTTTTTCTCTTCTTCTTCTGGAACCCCTATAATTCGAATGTTGGTGCGTTTAATGTTGTCCCAGAGGTCTCTGAGACTGTCCTCAGTTCTTTTCATTCTTTTTTCTTTATTCTGCTCTGCAGTAGTTATTTCCACTATTTTATCTTCCAGGTCACTTATCCGTTCTTCTGCCTCAGTTATTCTGCTATTGATCCCATCTAGAGTACTTTTAATTTCATTTATTGTGTTGTTCATCATTGCTTGTTTCATCTTTAGTTCTTCTAGGTCCTTGTTAACTGATTCTTGCATTTTGTCCATTCTATTGTCCATTCTATCTCCAAGATTTCGGATCAACCTTACTATCATTATTCTGAATTCTTTTTCAGGTAGACTGCCTATTTCCTCTTCATTTGTTAGGTCTGGTGCATTTTTATCTTGCTCCTTTATCTGCTGTGTGTTTTTCTGTCTTCTCATTTTGGTTATATTACTGTGTTTGGGGTCTCCTTTTTGCAGGCTGCAGGTTCGTAGTTCCTCCTGTTTTTGATGTCTGTCTCCAGTGGCTAAGGTTGGTTCAGTGGGTTGTGTAGGCTCCCTGGTGGAGGGGACTAGTGCCTGTGTTGTGGTGGATGAGGCTGGATCTTGTCTCTCTAGTGGGCAGGTTCATGTCTGGTGGTGTGTTTTGGGGTGTCTGTGGCCTTATTATGATTTTAGGCAGCCTCTCTGCCAATGGGTGGGGTTGTGTTCCTGTTTTGCTAGTTGTTTGGCATAGGTTTTCCAGCACTGTGGCTTGCTGGTCGTTGAGTGAAGCTGGGTGCTGGTGTTAAGATGGAGGTCTCTGGGAGATTTTCGCCGTTTGATATTATGTGGAGCTGGGAGGTCTCTTGTTGACCAGTGTCCCGAAGTTGGCTCTCCCACCTCAGAGGCAGAGCCCTGCCTCCTGGCTGGAGCACCAAGAGCTTTTCATCCACACAGCTCAGGATAAAAGGGAGAAAAAGTAGAGGGAATTAGTAGAAGTATGAGGAAAGAAAGAAGGAAAGGAGGGTAGGAAGGAAGGAAGAAAGAAAGAAAGAAGCAAAGGAGGAAAGAAGGCAAGAAGGAAAGAAAGGAGGGAGGGAGGGAGGGAGGAAGGAAGGAAGGAGGGAAAGAAGGGAAAAAGACAGAAAGAAAGAAGATAAAGTAAAAATAAAATAAAGTATAATAAAGTTATTGAATTAAAAAATTCTTATTTAAAAAAAAAAAAAAAGGGACGGATAGAACCTTAGGACAAATGTTGGAAGCAAAGCTATACTGACAAAATCTTACACAGAAGCATACACATACACCCTCACTAAAAGAGGTAAATGGGGAAAAATCATAAATCTTGCTGTCAGAGACCACCTCCTCAATTTGGGATGATTCGTTGTCTAAAGGAGGGAAGGAAGGAAGGAAAGAAAGAAAGAAAGAAAGAACGAAGGTAAAGTATAATAACGTTATTAAAATTAATTATTAAGAAAAAAAATTAAAAAAAAAAAAACATGGACGGATAGAACCCTAGGACAAATGGTGGAAGCAAGACTATACAGACAAGATCTCACACAGAAGCATACACATACACATTCACAAAAAGAGGAAAAGGGAAAAAATCATAGATTTTGCTCCTAAAGTCCACTTCCTTAATTTGGGATGATTGGTTGTCTATTCAGGTATTGCACAGATGCAGGGTATATCAAGTTGATTGTGGAGCTTTAATCCGCTGCTTCTGAGGCTGCTGGGAGAGATTTCCCTTTCTCTTCTTTGTTCTCACAGCTCCCAGGGCTCAGCTTTGGATTTGGCCCTGCCTCTGCGTGTAGGTCGCTGGAGGGCGTCTGTTTTTTGCTCAGACAGGACGGGGTTAAAAGAGCCGCTGATTCGGGGGCGCACTCAGGCCTGCGGGGAGGGAGGGGCATGGAGTGCGGGGCGGGCCTGCGGTGGCAAAGGCCGGCGTGACTTTGCACCAGCCTGAGGCGCGCTGTGCGTTCTCCCGGGGAAGTTGTCCCTGGATCCCGGGAACCTGTCAGTGGCGGGCTGCACAGGCTCCGCGGAAGAGGGGTGTGGAGAGTGACCTGTGCTCGCACACAGGTCCCTTGGTGGCGGCAGCAGCAGCCTTAACGTCTCCCGCCCGCCTCTGGGGTCCGCGCTTTTAGCCGCGGCTCGCGCCCGTCTCTGGGGTTCGCGCTTTTAGCCGCGGCTCGCGCCCGTCTCTGGAGTTCCTTTAAGCAGCGTTCTTAAACCCCTCTCCTCACACCCCAGGAAACAAAGAGGGAAGGAAAAGTCTCCTGCCTCTTCGGCAGGTGCAGACTTTTCCCCGGACTCCCTCCCGGCTAGCTGTGGTGCACTAACCCCTTCAGGCTATGTTCAAGCCGCCAACCCCAGTCCTCTCCCTGCGCTCCATCCGAAACCGAAACCCGAGCCTCAGAGCCTCAGCTCGCAGCCCCGCCCGCCCCGGCGGGTGAGCAGACAAGCCTCTCGGGCTGGTGAGTGCCGGTCGGCACCGATCCTCTGTGCGGGAATCTCCCCGCTTTGCCCTCCGCACCCGTTGCTGTGCACTCCTCCGCGGCTTCGAAGCTCCCCCCTCCGCCTTCCGCAGTCTCCGCCCGCGAAGGGGCTTCCTAGTGTGTGGAAACTTTTCCTCCTTCACAGCTCCCTCCCACTGGTGCAGGTGCCGTCCCTATTCTTTTGTCTCTGTTTTTTCTTTTTTTCTTTTGCCCTACCCAGGTATGTGGGGAGTTTCTTGCCTTTTGGGAGGTCTGAGGTCTTCTGCCAGCCTTCAGTAGGTGTTCTGTAGGAGCTGTTCCACGTGTAGATGTATTTCTGGTGTATCTGTGGGGAGGAAGGTGATCTCCGCGTCTTACTCTTCCGCCATCTTCCGCCTTCTCCCCAGGGTTGGGTTTTAAACCCAGCAGTCACTCCAGAGCTGGAGCGTTTCCTGATTCAGCACGCCGAGATTTTCATATTATATTCTTTCTAGTTTGTCTTTTCTCCTGTTAACCCCTTATCCTGCTTCATTCATCTCTTGCTAGATTGACACAGGTGTCCACATAGGGTGGCATTTTTTAAATTGAAGTATAGTTGATTTACAATGTTGTGTTAGTTTCTGGTGTATGGCAAAGTGATTCAGTTATACATATATATGTATTTTTTCATATTCTTTTCCGTTATACAAGACATTGACTATAGTTCCCTGTGCTATACAATAGGACCTTGTTGTTTACCTATTTTGTATATAGTAGTTTGTATCTGCTAATTCCAAACTCCTAATTTATCCTCCCCCCTTTCCCTTTGGTAACCATAAGTTTCTTTTCTATGTCTGTGAGTCTATTTCTGTTTTATAAATAAGTTGATTTGTATCATTTTTTTTAGATTCCACATATAAGTGATACCATATGATATTTGTTTTTCTCTGTCTGACTTACTTCACATAGTATGATGATCTCTAGGTCCATCCATATGCATAAAGTGGCTTTTTATCCTCTTAGGAAATCTTACTCTGATGGCTGTGGTTTCTACTGGGGTCTAGCTCCCCAGCACTTCCTAGCAATGAAACAAAATCCTAGAGGCAGTATTGTCTCTCTGCCACCTTACAGCTGAATGAACTAGGCAAGTCAGTTATCCTTTTTATCTAAAAAATGAGGAAGATACTAGCTTGCCAAGGTGGAGTAAAACTAATAAAACTAACGTAAGATAGTGTGCATGAAAGGGCCCACTGTGATTCCTAATGTTACTGAATTTTACTCTCCGTTTAGATGCCCATGTGTGTGTGTATGTTTAACCTCTACTCAGTGCTTTTACAATTACATTTATATGTTTGTAATAGATGTGTCTGTAATGGCAATTGTTATGTTACAAATGACTACATCTATGTTAAAGGAACATATTTTTCCCCCAACTCTTATAATGATTTTGCGGGCAATTTAAGATTTTAAGAATGCTGGGCTACCAAAGTGATTCCAGCCAGCTTTCCCCACCAGCACACCAGCAAGATGCCAACACGCTTCACCAGAAGCAGTGACTCACGTTGGGGAAATTATTCTCAGCACCAAAAGGGCAGGCATTTAACCACTTCTGTTGGGGTAGGGTACAATTTGAAAAATGTCTCTGAACATTCCTGGAGTACCTCTCAATTGGAGGAGGGCATATATTTCTTCTCTTGAAAAATATTTCTTCTCTATTGAAATCTGGTTGGGAGAGGGTGCAATTTGAAGAGGCCCTGAGTTATTTGAAGACTCCTGTATGCCCACCCCCCTCCCCATTCTCTTGGGGGATGGGCTTCACCTGGCCAGCTGAAAAATCATTGTAGTTACCCCTTGCAAACATATGTAGATTGCACAGCAGTTGAAAAATTTTTCATGCCTACGATGTGCATGATAAATGAACATCCAAATTATGTCAGCCTAATATTGAAACGATTATGTGGGTTATATGTGGTTCTATTTGAAATTTGTGTCTTTGATATCTTGGCACTCTAGTAATATATTCCCTTTCCTAAAACCATTTTATAATCAAGTTGTTCTAATTAGTTTTCAGAAAGGATTTGGCCATATTATATTTTTTTAACTTTTCTGCCTGTGGAGCAGCTAATAAGATTATATGAAAATGCCAAAAACATTATGTGGTCTGGTCACATAATAGTATAACATATTTATCTACCATTTTAAATGCTATACAAATGTTCAGATTACATTTTTTTTAACTTAAATGGATTGCATATGTAACATATACATATGATATTTTAGCGTGTGTGTGAAAATATGTACACTGTACCTGGCATGAAACAAACATCAAATAAATATGATCTCTTTTCTCTCCTTTGTAAAAGGAATTGGAGAAGGGTAATTAAGAATGTGATGAATGTGGTTCTGTCCTAATGATTTGAGAAAAGAATGGGGATATGAATACCTTTAGTAGGTCTTCAGAATGCTAGATACACAAAGATGATGATAAGGGCAGGAGAAAGGCAAATAAAGACTGTTGAAAAGCCCAGGAGAAGCTCAAGCTAAGAGGTATGTGGACAACAGCCAACCTCAGGCCACACTGATGCTTCAAAATGCTCATGGCCCTCCTTTAACTGAGACCCGGGAGAAATGAGAGAAATGCAAATTTACTGAGAACCTCCTACATGCCAGTGTTAGATACTGTTCTTACCTTACGTCTTTTAATATCCATAAGAATCCTACAAAGTAGGCATTATTAACCCCATTTGGTAGAAGACTCTGAGGTTCAGAGAGGTGAGGTTACTTACTTATTCAAGTATGCATGCCCACCAGAGCGTGGCGTTTTAGTTCCAGTGTGGTGTGTCCCCTTTAAAAGTCCGAAGCCCTTGCTCAGTCCATCCTGCCAAGGTACCTCACTGAGCCTGTACTCCTCAGAGAAGGCAAGGGAGAGCACAGCCAATTCAGCCTGAGTAAGGTCTTCCGATTATACACACTCCAAAGATATGGCACAGCCCAGGGAAACTGCTTCCCTCTCGACCTAGTCAAGCTTTATCTCCAAGTTCATTGTATACTCTCTGAGCAAATACCCGCAGAAGCACAGCAATTTGTTCTAGTTCTAGCCTTAAAATCCATGCTTCTACTACTTTATTGCCCAAGCATGGCTCTTGTATGAGTCAGCAACCACAAGGCTGGTGTCAGACAACCACCAAGCTCCTGGCCCAGCCTCCTTTTTTTTTTTTGCGGTATGCGGGCCTCTCACTGTTGTGGCCTCTCCCGTTGCAGAGCACAGGCTCCGGACGCGCAGGCTCAGCAGCTATGGCTCACGGGCCCAGCCGCTCCGTGGCATGTGGGATCTTCCCGGAGCGGGGTACGAACCCGTGCCCCCTGCATCGGCAGGCGGACTCTCAACCACTGCGCCACCAGGGAAGCCCCCAGCCTCCTTTTGATTTGCTTAAAAGGCAAGTCAATAACCAGTTCTGACTCTCTACTCTGGAAGTAATGGCACGTGGCCAGCTGTCCACCATGGCATCTTCCCACAACCCTTTATCCAAGTGAAGACCTTTCCCACTTCTCTGTTTGCACTATGTTGACTTCTGCAGGTGATCATAACATTTTCTTTTTACGGTTAAATTCATGTGGAGTGTCCTGCTGGCTTTCCAATTTGCCATCTATTTCTAAAGACTACTGTGATTCCTTTTTTGAAATCTGTCATGTTGCTGAGCCCTTTCACAACATGATAACTACCAATTCTACACATACTTACCTGAGCACAAAAGTTCAAAGATGAAAAAAACTATAATAATCGATAAAAATTACTTAAATGAGTGATAACGATGTCATAGTGTGCATCACTGTGTACAGATAACTGAAATATATGTGCATCAATGCATTCGTTTCCTAATGGCATTGTAACGAATTACCACGAACTTAGTGGTTTAAAGCAAGACAAATTTAGTATTTTACAATTCTGGAGGTCAGAAGTCTAAAAATAGGTTGGCAGAGCTCTGTACCTCCTGGAAAAGCTCAAGGTGAGAATCCATTTCCTCCCAGGTCTTTTCCAGCTTCTAGAAGCTTCACATATTCCTTGGCTCATTGCATTGCATCACTCTGACCTCTGCTTCAGCTGTCACATCCCAGTCTCTGATTGACCCTTCTGCTTCTCTCTGATGAGGACCTTTGTAATGACATTGGATCCACCTAGTTACAAGATCCTTCTCTTGGTCACATTTGCAAAGCCCTTTTGCCACATAAGGTAACATATAGTGGGGATCAGACTGTGGATATTGTGGGCAAGCCATTATTTCACCCAAAACAAACAGGGAGAAGAAAAAATCCGGAGCATTAAACTAGTATAAAGATGATTACAGAAAGAAGCCAAAAGTGCAGGTTCCATTAGCACCCAATAGCGATGCCACTTTAGGGTAGTATTAGAAATGCATTATTGGTGAACTATGAACTGCAAAGTATCAGGAGTTTAGATTGTGTTTGCTCAAGTTGGATTAGATAAGCTAATTAAAATATTCCCATGATGAGCTTCTTTGATAAATTTGGTGACAGAAACTGAACTTGAAGTATCTGATTTGTTGCTCATGTGTCATTATTATTAGCTAAAATAGTGTGCATATGTATACATGTTACCGAACCAAACTTGGATCCGCCTATGCACAGCAAAGCCAATCTACTGACACTGGGCTGTGGTGAAGGATCGTGCAGCTTTTATTGCAAGCTGCCAAGCAAGGGCTCCATGCAGCTAGTGCTTAAAAGACCTGAACTCCCCGATGGGTTTCAGGGAAAGGTTTTTAAAGACAGGTTGAGGGAGGGCTGTTGTGGAGTGTGTGATCAGCTCGTGGACATTCTTCTGATTGGCTGGTGGTAAGGTAATCAAGAGTCAACATCATCAACCTTCTGGTTCCAACTGGTCTGGGGTCTACATGCTTGTGGGCAGCGTACAGATAACTTCTTCCACCTGGTGGGAGTTTTAGCATCTGTAAAACAGCTCAAAGGACGTGGCTCAGAATATTATCTCTAGCCCTTGAGGAGGAACTAAATGTCCTTGACTTTGTTTAATGGCTCAACTATTATTATTTTATCTTGTTTGACAGTTTTCCTTTCTTTCTGTATATTCTCACTTCTCTGATTGAATTTATTCTTTGGAAGTTGGGGAAGGCCCAGAAGCTAAAGTTTTTCTACAGACAAGAGACAGATGGAGGACATGACAGGGTGTGTCTATCCTGGGAAGGCCCCATAGGGTCCTGCTCAGTTACATACATGTTTCACATTTACTTATGCACACACATATACACACATATGAACTCATATATACATAGAAACATGTAATTAATGTATCTGTGTATATACGAGTTAGGAATGTTCAAAATAGAGATGAAACTTCAAAGACTTTCTGAATTGTCTCCACCTAAAATGTATAATTAATCCTACGTACTTTTGACACAAATGTTACCTTATATATGTTGGGTCTAAAAACAAGGAAGTTGCAGTCTTAGAAGTGTTCCAGCACTTCCAGGCTTCCGGCAGGTCTCACTTGTTCCCTGCACATGACTTTCCAACAGGTTATTCCATGGACACACATGTAACCTCGTGCCCAATGCAATGTAATCAAAAGTACTGGGCATTTAAGACTGTTTCAGTGGTCCAGTATTTGTTATTCAAGTCCATGAACACATATGCATGAAAATCTTCTGTCTCTATTTAAGGGTTATGATCAATAAGGAGGGAAAGAGGGGAAAATGTGTCTTTCTTTTTCAGAATATGGCACATAAGTACCTGAAACAAAGATTTCATAACAAAAGGGCAAGCTAACCTTACTAAATGCTGATTACTCCGTGTATAATAGAAAAGGAAATAAAAGCGTTTTTATAAAATGTATCAAATCCTAAGAGTGCTGTTAAACTCATTAAAGAAAAAATGAAGTTAGAGAAACTGGTCTTATTTTTTTTCACTCCCAGTAGAGTTCATTTCTACTTCAACAACTAAGCCAAGGTCACATTTAACTCACTTCAATTTCACCCAGTGCACAAGCTAATGTCAATAGTACAGCTGCCATGCAGAGCTAAAGACTGATGGTTAGACAAAGCCATTTACACAAGGCTGGGTCTTTCATCTTCTCTCAGCCAGTGACATAAGAAAGCATTGAGGTTATTCTCAACTAGAGATGAAAACTGGCGTATTAGAAAGAATGTTATTCTCCTTAGCTGTCATACAAAGATCTGAAGAAATGTAGAAATTTTTTTTTTCCTCCCCGCCCTCTGGTCATCTGGGGAGATCACAAAGTGACTCTAATAGCCTTCACTCTGAAATTTTCACATGGTTTAAGTGATTGCCAAGTCTGATATTTTCCATTTACACTTCATTGCCATCAGAAAAAGAAAAAAAAAAATCAATATACCTACCTACTCAAGTGTGTCACAGGATGAGCTTATAAAAGAAGACATCAGTCTTTTTAGGGCATGAAAAATATACTTATTCAAATATATCTTATTTAAAATGACATAAATTGCAGTGGTTAGTCAAGATTCGATTTCCTCTAAAATACAAGATTTAAAATATTCCTTGACTTGCCAGGAATTAGAATCCTTCAAATTGTTGATATATACAGATGTACTTGTTTTCTGATGTAAGTCATTCTGACTGTATTTTATTTTAGTGCGTTAATGACCACATTTATTAATTTCACAGGAACTAAAGCATCACATTTTACCAGACTGCACAAGGTAGTACATTTTTTTTCTTCTCAGGAAATACTTTTTATTTTCAACCTTACTTTTCTATTGTATAGCTATTGCACTTTTAGCTTGATGTCTTAGAGAAAAATGAGGATGTTTCTTTATATTATTCTAATAATAATTTAAATTAAGACTATTCCTTCTTAACTTGTTTTAACTATTAAACTTCTTTATGCAGAAAAGGTGTAATGAGTTCAGTGTAACATTTCAAATGCTTCTGTTAAGATCAGAGGTAATTTTAACTGTCAAAGGAACCTCCATGTCAGATTGGTCTTTCAATTAAAAGAACTCTCATGTCAAGTTTGAGTGCAATGGCTGTGTGTTATGTACATGCTCTAGGTTGCAGATATTTAGAATTCTTCCATTTCTATATTTCTTCTGAAAAAGATGCAAAAGGGAGAGTCTTGGTGGCTGTGTCCTAGATTTCCTGAGTTAATGCATTGCTTAAGTATATTCCTCCCCGATCTTACTGTATGTGTACAGCATCATTGTTGCAGGAAGCCAAGAAAGCCAATACGATGCTTTCAAGCTTAGACATAGTATTCACACGTCACTTGTCAAGGAGTTCTGAGTGATGGAATCTTCACCTTCCTATTATTATAGTGCCAGCCTACAGGTCTGCGGGTTCTTGTATTTATTTACCTCTGCTCCCCGGCCCTCCAGCCCCAAGATGAGGAAGGTGATCCGCCCGTCCCTCCCCCAACCAAAAAAAAAAAAAAGAAAAGAAAAACCCAGATTTTGTGTCTGGGGTCACTCTTGGACTCAGTTCCCAGTGTGGCAGTGCAACACACTAACAATCTGAGTTACTGGGCCGTCCTCCACAGTTACAAGTATTTCAAGGTCAATTTATCAATTTAACAGCTTCATCTTCTTAATCACTAAACTTCTGTCTCTTTGAGCTTGTGCTGAAAGACTGTGGCTGCTAATTAAAATGGAGCTTTACTAGCAGGTACACAAATTAGATCCTGTCAGTAAGTTTATTCTAACTATTGGTCATTTCTAAATGCCTTTTTAATCCCCTAATTTTTACATTAAAATTCAAAAGCCTAACAATCTTAATCACCCCTACATCAAATTCATCATTAAGAACAGGAAGCCAGATGGTATAATTTTGATTTACCGGACTTCAGCGTGAATTAATGTACTGAGTGCCGATAATGAATACATCAAACCTGATATTGCAGAAACCTATGAATCTGGCATGTGAAATTAATAACACACTCTGCACAATGAAAGCATGTAAGCTCATATAAAACTGAGGAGTAATGGGCCCTTTTATTTTAAATTGTCTTTATTAGCCTTCCGTTTTGACTCAAGAAAAAGATGAGCATTTTGTTTAGTAGTATACTTGTCCATTGTACAACTGTTTTTCCCCTTTGTAACACAATGGGAGCAAAATTAGGATGATTAATAACAAAGCTGTCTTGAGAAATTTGCTCGAAGGGTTCTCAGAATAGCTGCCGCTTCTGCATTTATTTTGGGAATTGTACATATTAAAGAAAGTTGAAAATTTTCTGTAAAACATCATGACCTACAAAATATTATGTTACTGTTTTCTTACAACTGGACCAATTGTTCATAATATGTATGCCTCAGAATCACTGTTTTTTTTTTAAACATCTTTATTGGAGTATAATTGCTTGACTATTAAGCTTTTTTTAAAAAAATATGCTTGCTATTTTATCCCCTATTGTTACATTACCACTAAAGGTGTACTGTTTTTAACCCAGGAATTAAATAGAATCTGTATCCAGACGTGTGTCACGTGCACAAAAGGATGCTCAGAATGGGCCATCACAAGGAGTTGCTCACTACATAGAAATTATCGACGTCCGAAGTAAGTCGAAGCTGCTGCTTTGTGATAATGTTTATTAATGCCCCTGCAAATTTATTTACATATTTTCATTAAGCGTATTTTTATTTTTGTTGACATGCCAAGAATTCAAAATTTTATTAAGAATGAAAAGGATCAGAAATAAAATAGATTCAGGAATTAACTGAAAAAATCTGTGGAGGAAAATTAAGACATAACATAAAATTGCTTTTAGTCAACTCAGAGTTTGTACAAAATAAAGTAGTTTAGTGTTCTTTAGGAGAGTGAGAAATATGTATTCTTTCCATCTGAATTTTCTAAAACAGAGAATTTCTTCCATCACCTGTGACCGTTGCATGGGAAGGCTCGGGTGTTTTTCTTTCATACAAGCAGCAGGATTACAAATTGCCTGTCCAACGTGAGCCTGGAAATGGCCCCGTGTAATATACTTTGTAAATTAAGTCTTTTAAATGTTTGAAGTGATTTCGCCCAGTATTCCTAAAACATATCAATAGACAATGGAAAGATTCAGAAATGGGGCAGGGAACCACCACTGCTTTTGACTCAACACTAACTATAATGGGATTTGAAGAAGGAGGAAATGGCTATTTCACTTTTAAAACCATGATAGGTGGCCAAATGCTGCTTTGCAGTTTCAGGGAACTTCGTTTTTCACTGCTCTGTCGGTCCACCAAATATTTCAGTAGCCTGCCCCTGAAATGAAGGCAATGCCACAAATAGGATAATGTTCAAAACAATGGTACAAACCTTACACAAAGTGCTATTTTCTAGATAACATTGCTCATTGGTTCCATCTACACTCACACTTGTAAGACAGTCTAGAGGATAATTTGTATCTCTTAGAGATACAGTGCTAAGATTTATTATAGAATAGGGAAGAGATGTATTAGTGCTTTATCTTCAGGGTAGGGAAAATAAAAGCACTTTTTGGGCTTCTGGTATTTATTTTTGTGACTTAGCCTTCAAAGAGGGTGCGTTTTAATAAAGATTAGGCTGTTAAGAAGTACACCTTTAAACCTTACATCACTTTGAATGGAAGAAGTCGGTTATTTCTGGCGGAAAATTTTTCTTACTCTTAAATCTCTTTAACCGAAGCTCATTTGACAAACCTATTATAAAATGAATAAATGCAGCACTGTGTGATTTGTCCACTGTCAACATGTTAACACACTTTATTTGAAGGTAGATTGATGGAGGGTGGCTGGAAGAGTTTACCCTCCTGAGTTAAAGAATAGAAAACCCTTTTTTTCTGACTTTTTTTTCTTAGAAGTTCAGAAGAGTAGATATACAATTATCCTCGACTTGCTGATGCAAAGGAACAGAGCATTTAGTTTCTTGTCACTGTCTCTGAAATTCCTAAAGGTACAATTAGCATTTCATTTGACATAATGTTGAAAGGTTCATAGATTGATCTTCCCTAAAATGCAGCAAGAATTTTTTGAAATGCAAATTTTGACATTTATTAACTTTTATTCCAGATCTGTTTATAGACTGTAAAACTGTGCATACATTTAACTCGAAGAAGCTAAAAGGACAATGTTTAGGTGGATACTCTGTGTTATAATAAAAGTCTATTTTATTGTTTCAACAATGAAATTTTTATTATCAGAGATTTATGATATCAGCAGAGCAGTTTTTACTGCATGATTCACAGTGTTTTTATAGATGTATATTCAACAAAACAAGGAGAGAAATTGTACTGCAGTGCGCTCTCTCTCAGGAGTGCATTTCCCCATTGAAATAATGTCAGCAGTTTTCCACCTTCAAAGCCCTATGTTTTCAAATCAATTAACAATTCTAATTGTGCAAGAACAGTTGTTCACTTAGCTTGGCAAACGGGACAGGAAACATTATTTCCTTTCTTTGCCTAAAATGAAGACTTTAATCTTCA
This sequence comes from Orcinus orca, assembly GCF_937001465.1. Classification (NCBI taxonomy): domain Eukaryota; kingdom Metazoa; phylum Chordata; class Mammalia; order Artiodactyla; family Delphinidae; genus Orcinus; species Orcinus orca. The sequence continues at coordinate 33,025,343 of NC_064576.1, forward strand.
GAACCATATTTAACATAAAAAACACACAACTGAAAAGTTATACAGTTTGAAACTCAATCCGTTGGTCTGTGTCGGCTTGCTTTCTGTGGGGCCTACATTTATCTCCTAGTCTTTTTCAAGCCCAGAGTAATAACAGTTTTACATCTTGGTGTGGACAAACCGTCCTCAGATTCATTTAGACTTTTCTTTTCATCAGATATTTATCTAGCCCGGCAGTTGTAAGAGTTATTACTTTTCTGAGGTAGCAAGCCAAACATTGGTTCTGACCTGTCTTGTGACACTCGAATGCAGATCTGTATCTGCAGGTTAGAAACAGCTGACACGGCAGCGTGGGGAACCAGGGCTGCTATTCCACTTAAAGTCCTAATGTCATTTCCACTTAAAAAAAATTTTATTGGGATTAAAGTGCAGCTTGTAAGATATTGAACAATGTGGTTCATAAAACAAGGAACACATGCAATCTTATAAGACGTTATTAAATATGTACAGTTTAACATTTTCTTTTTTTACAAATGTATATTTGAGTTATAGCTCCTAATGTCTGTCCATATTTATAAAGCACATAAATGCTAAGATTAGAGGAGGCGATCTTCAGGACTTCAGCTTCAGTGGAAAAGGGTGCTTTCTTATGTTTTCAGTAGCTTCTGAGATTATTCAAATATATACTTTCAGAAAAACAGCTTGTATTCTAGAATGATTAAAGGCTTTCCAACAAAAGAAGGATTTTTTGATTCACTTTCTCACCCATTTTTAATCTGTTGTACTCCTTTGGATGAGTCTCAGTGTGAAGGACCCAGGGCTCACGATTTCATTTGAATCTTTGGTTTTCAAAGTATGCACATGCTATTTTTATCCAGCAAGAATCCTAGAATTTCTTGATCATGTTTTCTACCACATTCTGCCATTGCAGGTAAACATGTAGGCTCTTCAGGTCCCTCAAATAAAAATGAAAATGTAATCTTGGCATTCTCAGCCAGATCAGATTTGCAGGAAAACTGTACATAAACCGGGCCAACTGTGTGTGGACTCTGTTCTCTCGATGGAACTGCAGCAGCTGATTGAAAAGTAGGGATGCAGTCCCTGGCTGCTCTGGTTTAACACAGAAGTGCAAAATCACATTTTGGTCAGGTGAATTTCAACTGCTTCTGAATATAGTTCAAGATCGTCAGGCAAAATCCCTTGGGCCAACGAAGAGTAGAGAATTCCGAGGCAGCGTAATGGATAATATAGGATACCTCCATGCGTATTTTCTCCTAAACAACAAAAATCAATAATAGGGAAAGAAATTTTGTGCATGTGTGTTATTTTCTCATTGTAGTATAAATGAACGGAAATTGGTATTTTAAGCATGTTTATGTTTTTGAGAGGAAATAGGTTTTGTGTCATCACGTACTTATATAACGTGATCATATCCCCCCCAACCTTCAAAATCTTATTCAAACGCTACCTCATTCCTGAAGATTTCCCCTATCTCTGCCAAGTGAGGAATGAACGATCTCTCCTTTCTGTATTCATACTGTATTCATACAGTACTGTTTAGAAATCACTCTAATTGTACTTACCCCTTCTGACTTTAATATGTTATTTAATTAATACTTTATTCCTGCTTGTGTACTATGCCGATTACACTGTGAGTCCTACGAGGAGGCAGACTATGTTTTATGCAAGATATGCCCTCTCTTGAGCCAGGCATGTGGACAAAGTGTGACGTATAATAAAACACTAAATGACTGGGGTAGAAGTAGGTGGTAACACAGGGTTAACGTAGGGCAGGCTTTCTTAACCTCAGCACTATGGACATTTGACGTCTGATAATTCCTTTCATGGAGTTTGTCCTGGGCACTGTGGGATGTTTAGCAGCATCCCTGGTCTCTCTACTCACTTGAGGACCACTTCCTTAAGTTGCAACAACTAAAGAAAGTCTCCAGACATTGCCAAAGGTCTCCTGGGGGGCAGAACATCACTCCCTCTCCTTCCCCCACCCCATGTTGAGAAACACTGACATACATGATAACATCTAAAATGCCAAAAGAAAGGCTAGTACATTATTTCTGAAGGAAGCCATAAATTAGCAACCCAAACAATCTACATAATATTTAACCCTACCAAATCACCTCATTGACTACACTCACAAATCCTCATGGCTGTATCTTTTCCTCCCCTGCACCATCCTAGTTTCCCATTAACACGTTAATTTGCACAGATTGGTGCTGAAATGTGTCCGCTTCACAGTCAGGTGCTATGAGCTTTATGCCCACATTCACTGAGTTTGGTTCGGCTAGGTAGCCTAGTCAATGTTGTACCAAGATGATACCTATTTCAAAGGGGAATTGAAATTGAGCTGTGTAGATTTCATGGAGTTTTATTGCATTATCTACATTGTCTCGATTTTGACCTGAGTATGTCCTATTCTAGAGTGTTAACACTGAGAAGATATTAAAGAAAGAAATAAGTGTGGAGATTTCAACAAAGGAATTGTATCTGGGGAGAAAAACTAAGACAAAGAGAATTCAGGAGGAAGGAAGAAATGGAAAATGTCTCATCAATAAAAATTAGTCATGCTTTGTGTGTCCTCCGTGGTTTTTTTTTTTTTTTTTTTTTTTCACAGTTTCTCTCTAGCTTGAGCCATGGGCTTTTATCGTTCTCTCAGCCTTCTTACCAAGCCAAACTCTTGTCGCTCTCCCTCCTTGATAACTTTTAATCCCACTATTATTGCTATTATTATTTAACCACAATATTCTAAAATATCATCATATCATGCCTACTTCCAGAAAGGAATCATATGATTTTAAAATGGGAAAATAAAAATGGAAGTTGCAGGAATAAATATAAGAAGGATAAATGTAACAAAAACCTGTTATAGCTGTTCAAAGTTGTTTAATCATTCATTCATTTTCCTTTAACCAATAAAAATTTGGAGACAGTTTAAAAATGGCTTATACAGACATTAACAGTATAGTCAGATGTACTACAGTAGACTTAATAGGGGAAGTATAGCAAAGGCAAAGAAAAGAGGAGTGAAACGGATCCAGCAGACATTACTAAACAAAAGGCACCCCATTAAGCCTTATGTACTTACTAGAGATGGGGCACAAAATTGTCTTCAAGGTTTCCTGCAGGTAATGTGAAGAGGGAAACATAATGGGTTGAGTCAGTATCCATTAGATAAAAAACAAACCGTTGTTTAAGAAAGGCAGAATGAGGGCTTCCCAGGTGGAGCAGTGGTTGGGAATCTGCCTGCCAATTCAGGGGACGCAGGTTCGATCCCTGGTCTGGGAGGATCCCACGTGCCGCAAAGCAGCTGGGCCTGTGCGCCACGACTGCTGAGCCCGCGTGCTCCTGGAGCCCGAGCTCCGCAACAAGAGAGGCCGCCGCGGTGAGGTGCACGGCAACGAGGAGTGGCCCTGGCTCCCCGCAACTAGAAAAAGGCTGCAGGCAACAATGAAGACCCAAATCAGCCAAAGATAAAATAAATAAAATAAATATTTTTTTTTTAAAAAAGAAAGGCAGAATGATATTTTATCCTGATATCAGAAAAACACTTTTCCTTTCGGTGGGTGAGCTAGTTATAACAATAAAGAATAAAATTAATTTTGCACTTAAAAAAGTCACATAAAAAGTAGAACATTTTGGATTATATTGTTTTAAATACTCCCCCAAAAGAAGAATAGAAACTTAACTGGAGGAAAAAAAATATATTTCCCTGTCACTAAATAATAGGAAAAATGTATCACATGAATGTTTTTAAGAGAGACTTTGGGTTACGTGATGTTTAACATCTTCCACTAGCTTTTGCAAAAAATACAGAGTGGCTCTCCAAATGGATGAATGACTATTCTTCAGAAATGACCTTTTATAAAAGCTGGGGGCATAAAATTAAATCATAACTCAGTGAAGGCATTTTTCCAGAAAATAAGATAATATAGTCCAGGTATATTACTTTCAGATGCACTCACCTAGGTCAGTAATAGCATTTAGAGAACTTTGGAGGAATAGAAAGTTAACATCATTTAGACAAATGGTCCTTAAATATTTTCTGCCCCAATCAGTGCTGATAATCCAACAGGCAGAGCATAGGAGAAAGAGGGAGAGAAAAAAGAAGAAAAATCTGAAAAGATACTCTTTCAATTTCTATAAACATGTATATTCTGTCATTCTGAACAGTTTCATTTTCTATTTAGATTAGTAAGATTATTTTAATTTTGAGCTAATGGCAGTGGGGATCACAATATTTTCAATGATTTGGGGGACTCTTGTGGCCCCAACGAACCTGTGGAATAGGATTCTCTCCTGTCAGAGGGAAGAATTGGAAGCTTGGGATTAGCAGATGCAAACTAGTATATATAGGATGGATAAACAACAAGATCCTACTGTATAGCACAGGGAATTACGTTCAGTATCCTGTGATAAACCAGAATGGAAAAGAATATGAAGAAGAATATATATGTATAACTGAATTACTTTGCTGTACAATAGAAATTAACACAACATTGTAAATCAACTATACTTCAATAAAATTTTTAAATATATGTGTATATACAGAAAGAACAGTAGTTCTGAAGATTTGATTCTTGACTTGGGAAGTTAGGGCTGGTGTGGGCTTGGAGAGGCAGGCCACGAGAATGAGAAAGGGTAAGGTTGGGAGGGATGAAGTCACCTTGCGTATCTGATTTTTAGCAATCAGGGTAGAATCTGCAAAACCAAGGTGATCTTCAAATGCTTTACTATGCTGCCACCCTCCCTACCCACTTTATAAACACTGGTTTCCTCTCAAAAAACAGCATCTCTACTGAGCTTTCAGCAGATAGGTTATCACAGTCAAATTAAAGCTGAATTTGCTCATGAGGACCTCAAGTGCATATCTTCTGAGCTATTGATTAAATAAAGGTACACATCTCTTACTTACCAACTGTTCAAGTAGCAAATTAGATAAAGCTTTGGAAATTTAGGAGTTTCACCAATATTCTTGCTCAGGTAATGGAAAATTCACTGTAGGTGTGTAAAATTTTATGTCTGGAAAGGGCCATGATTCTTCTCAAAAAACTCTTACATGATTCTTCTCAAAAAATTCTTCTCAAAAAACTAATACCCTCCACATTCTATGCCCTAAAGCATAGATAAATCTTGAACACCTTAATCACAAACAGGAAAAAAAAACAAACAAAGATTCCAATAGGTAGAAGAAGTGATTTTGAGTATGACTTCATTCTAATTGATTTGCCTACATGAGTCATTTGCCAAATTCACCCTTTGGTAGTGAACTGGAATCCTCTATGGGGATCAGAACCTAGGATTTAGAAACTCACAAACCTAGCTAGAATCTTTTCTTAGATAGGAATGCAGTGTGTTCCTATTTATTATTTCATCTTCTCTACACTGAGTAAAGCAGGAATATCAAATCAGGAAAAACTGTCCTGGAATAAATACTGGAAGAAGGTGGACAGATTTTGTGATTCCTGTCACCATACTGAGTCTTATTTTCATACCACCCTTATACATGAATTCATGCTTGCATGTGTAATTGAATAACCCCATATTGCTGTTAAGTACTTTTGAAGTACTTAACACTTCAAAAGTCAGAATTAATGCTGAATTTAAAATGAACAGTATTAATAGAGCTATTATCATTTCCATACTATGGATGAATCCAATGATCACATTTATATTAATATCTGCTACTCACTGTTTTTTCTTTACAGGAAAGCTTTATCTGGCAAAAATAAAGGAATTAAATAATTACTGTATCTGTTTTCTATTCACGGCTGTGGTCTTATTACAATATGTATTTTCTCACAAGTATCAAAGTTGGAAAGGAAAGACTGACACAATCTCTATGAGGACAGGAAGTATGGAAGAAGAACTTGTGATTTCAGTTTGTTTTAAAGAAAATTTCCATATTTTCTGTGCCAGTCTCATTTCCCTGTTTTTGCCCCCTTTTGCTAAGTTCCTGCCTCTTCTCCATGCAGGTGATTTCTGGCATCTCTTTCTCCGATGACAGTGGAAGCTTGTGGTTTTCCAACACCCATTCTGATCCTGAACACGTCTGCCTGCACTTCTGAATTGGACTCTGGTCCAGTCCTCCCAGATTAGTGAGTCCTTTCATGATGTTTCCATGACCTCTATAAATCTAGAATTGTGGTGAAGACCCCTTTCTTTGGGAGGGCTTTGCTTGGGGCTGAAGCTAAACTCTCTCTCATCTCTTCCTCCTTTCCCAGATTCCACCCCTCCTCACATCTACAAGCCACACTGGCTAACTCCTTCCTGAGAAGAGACATTATCGAGGAAGTGGGGGAAATCTCTGGACAGGGAAAAAAAGACTTAAGACAGATATGTGAAAATCAGTTGAAAATAGGATTTCCTAATTCTAGTGGAAGAGGTAGACAAGGAACTTGAGAAGATCGAGGAATGAGCTTCAGAAGACACACAGAGTAAACACATTGGGTTATAGAGATATTGAAAGGGGTCATTTTGTCAAAACTACAGTCAAGAGTAATGACTGTAGGATTGGCAGTTATAAAAGAAATGGTTTCTTTATTGACTTACATGTATCTAGTAAACAATATTTTACAGACAACCTTTTTATCATCTACTTTTACCTCCTGTAATGATTATTTTCTCTTTCCTTACAATATGTGTGATTGGGGAAATTCTATAAGTGAAGCATGCTTTTTTCCTGCTAGGTCCAAACAAAGCATTGCAGTAGCCTCTTAATAAATGTCAATTACCTTCCCTTTTCCCTGAGCCTGGAATTATGTTAATAATGTTCTCCTAAATATTTATAGACTCATAGAATGTTTGATCTAGAGAGAAATTTAGAGATAGTCTCACCAAACTCCCTTTAAGAAAGATGAAGACATTGTGGACCAAAGACTGGAAGTGGCTTGTATGAGGTTGCCCAGCAACTTCACAGTACAGACAAGACCAGAAGCCAAGTGTTGGCAAGAGGGAACAGCATGAAGAAAGGCTCTGATTTGGGGAGATGACACATTCCCGGAAACTGAAAGAACTGTACTTCTAGGCTGAAGATTTAGGTAGGTGTTATATTATACAGGGTCCTAAAGGCCATATTAGGGACTTACAGAGCAATGAGAGACATTAGATGTTTAAAGAGGGATGATGACATTATGTTGGCATTTTGAGAAAGATGCATTCTTTTTTCTGTATTATTTCCATTGAGTAATAATATCCTCTACTTCTCAAATGTGCTTACTTTCAGTTCTGGATGTGATGCTGGTCTCTGCAGTCATCTTGCAATACCCTTGTCCTGATGACAATTTCTCCCTCTGCAGCCCTTCCACCACTTCTATTTATCCTCCAAGCTAGAACTCTCTGCTTTTAGGTCATTTTCTCCATCAGTTTAAAACAGAGATAGCTTTTCTTTGCCTAGCTTCTTTACCTCTCCAGGCTTTTCTGGCTGTTCCCATTTCTTGAGTAATCATGCTTCACTTCAGAGTTTTTGTTAGGCTTCATCTAGTCCTTAGACCCTTGACCAGGAATGGATAAAGCATCTAATACCTTCATTAATCAAACTCTGAAATGCACACTTTTCTGTGAATATCTTCCCCAGATCAGAAGATAGGGAAAAACTCTCTTTGTCTATCAGTGTAGAATTTGCATATCTAAATTTTTGTGGGCATTTACCCTGGTGCTAAGTCCTGACCTTTGCATATTTAACAACAAGGTGTTTATAGTAATAATTTTCTTTCTTTGTACACGGTTCACAACACTTTCACTGTCACACCCTAGAAGGTTTAGATTTCATTACTTTAAATCTCTAAAGGCCCAAATGTAATACCAGGATTAGAGAAGGCAATTAGCATTTACAGAATAGTTGCCATATAACAGACACTGTGCCATGAAGTTTCCTCATCAGGATGAGTTGAGTCAAAGTGGAATTCAGAATCTAGACTTTGGCAAAATGCATGAGCTGGTGATCCTTCTAAGTATCTTCTTATGAAATAAGTACACAATGGAACTTTTGTATTTTGGGTGAAGGGATGGAGGGATGGAGGTGGGGATAAGGAAAGTGGGAAGAGAGAAGGAGGAAATGGATGATGCTTGGGGAATGCATGGCCCCCCCTCCTTTATTAGGTGGAGAAACTTGTTCTGTGGCTTAAAGAAGAGGTGGTTTAGAAACAATACATGCAGAAGTTGTACTTGAGAAAGTAATTTTATTCTGGGCAGGAAACAAAAGCCTGCTGCAGAGGCTTGCATAATAAATTATGGCCCTAAACTGGGAAGAAAACTATTTGCTTCCCAACTCTATCACAAACCATAGTGGCTGGAGAGTTTGGGAAAGCTACTAGCTGAGGAGGGAGGGGTCTGGAAGACAAATCCTCTGAACGAAAGGAGGAAGAAGAGGTCATGATGAAGTTCCATGGCAAGAACATGATGTAAGACAGAGATGGAGCACACATAAATGACTGAGAGGACATTGAGGAAAGACTCTGGTCATGTAGGTGGGCTCCAGTAGGCATAAGTTTTAATACTATCTCCAAGAAATAGGATCAGGTGACATATATACATCACCATTTAATTCCTTAAAGGGTCTTTTGAAAATAGGTTTATTATCCTCATTTCCAGATGAGGAAATAAATACTCAGATTAAATAGTTTCTCAAGGTCGCACAGTTCATCAAAGGTGGTCCTGGGATTCTAACTCCAAGCCTTGGTAATACCCCACACTGATATTCCTTAGGACCATACACATTGCCTCCTGAGTGCTTGGTACTTGCTTTCCTATTGGTTGAATATTCCAGGTAGTGGTGCCCAGAATAAAGGGTACCCAACAGCTCAGAATATTTATCTATTCATTCATTTATCTGCTGAATGGCATCATAGAATCGCTGGAAGAGTGTAGGCTTTGAAGGCAGGCATACCTGAGCTTAGATCCCAGCGGTGCCATTTACTAGATATAAGTTTTTGTGAAAATTACTTTTCCTCTGTGAGCTTTGGTTTCCTTGTCTGTAAGTGGGAATAATAATACATTCTTTGAATACTGCTGTGAGGCATAAATGAGTTGATAAACCTATATAGCTCATGTTACAGTCCCTAGGACATAGTAGGTTCTCACTTAATGATAGCTGCTTTTATTATTGGCAGTTCCTGAAGTTTTGCCTGAACTCCTTGTATCCACGAGAGAAACCATGTGGAACATGTCAGGGCAGAATACCGGCAGATCGAGTGTGGGTGCTGTCAGTTCTTACTGCATTTTACATTTTTCCCTAGCATGTCTTTTTTATTTTTGCTTCCATATATGAAATAACATATGGGAGTACATTGTCTTGACTTCTCCTGCTAAGAACCAAACTATCACTTATTTTTTCTGTAAAAGGAAGGGAATGGTATTGACCTGCATCTTTTCTCTTTGGCAAGTACCCACATTGCATGTTTATCAACATTTCAGAGTTCTTTCTTAAAGCACCTCATTCTGTAGCTAGCAAACATGTTTCTTTCACTTGAAAGGGTATCAAAAAGGCATTTCTGTATAAAATTCACTGAGTTTTTCTTAACTGGGCATTGTCATGACACCATATGGCCGTAAATGATTTAGTTTTTCATGAAAAATGGTTTTAAATAAAAAATGAAACCTGCTAAAAAGAATTTGCATACTTGATGAAAAATAAAGGCAATCAAATGTTTAATCTGGCTGTGAGAAATGTACTGGGGTTTCATAAGCAGCCCTTACATAATAAGGAAATACATTTTCATTATGATTGTTGCATTACCAGTGTTATGGAAACTTGGCCTCTTTAGAAAGTGATACAGAAAACCAGAGCATAAATGGTGTTCACCTTAAGATTCAAGCAAATCTGGCACATCTGGAAAATTGTGAAGTAAGACCTGTCCCGATCCATGTAAATAAGGAGCTTAGTGGGAAAACACTTAGACTCAGGGAAGAAATGGAGCAGTGAGCGGACTGGAAAAAGAGGAGATAGTCTAATCATAGCACTGTGCACATCGTTAACAGGGACCGGGAAGATACATCTGTGTATAACGTTAGAGCAAGCACACACTTAAAGAAGCGTTTCACTAAAATCTCTGTGGGAAATTGAAAGTAAGAGGACTCAGCAGCAATGAAAGCCGTAGTGCTGGCAGACTTGGAAAAAGCCATCTTGGTCCAGATGCTGAATGGCAACAGCAGCAGTACAGGTGCCTTGGAAAGCATCAGCTGACAAAGGACATGCCATCTCCAAAAAGGAGCGCAAGAGGAAAATGGTCACCACCGCCTGGCAGCAGGTAAACAGAAGAATCAGGAAGTGGAGTTCACATGAAACACCCACTGGGAACTCCTAGAAATATTTAGGAAGAGTTTGAGGTGGTTGGAGTTCCTAAGGAATGGATGCAGTGGAGAAAGAAACTACAGTAGTGACTCTAGCTTTACCCCAAGTGGGTATCATAACTTACGTGTTAAATTTCTTCCTGCTTAAATAAACTAATAAATAATGCCATGAAAAGCAATCCCTGGCTGTGAACTTTCTTTAACTGGTACAATGCATATCAAAGGGTATCTTAAAGTTTGTTGTGCCACTACCTTGAATTGGTATTGAAGAGGCAACATTGAGAAAACACCATAAAAGGGAAAAGTAGAAATAAAAGTACAAGCATCTCCATATTAATTGTTGCAAATGCTAACCAACTGGGAAAAAAAGATTATTCTCAATTTACTGCATCGATTGGATAACATCTGCTCCTTGCAATGAGGTTTCATTCTGTGTCATTCAAGAGGTGGCTGTGGATGATTCCATCCTGAGGAATTTTTCAGACTTCAGCCATCCTAGGGTAGATTCTAAGCACCCTGCACAGCCACACAGAATCTCAGGAAAGAGAGATTATTTCTGAGTCAGCGTCTAGAGCTTCACAGCCTACATTTAAAAGAACTGGTCAAGATATTACATCCTTCCCTCACATAAATAATAATTTTGTTTGTGTCTAATGCCTATTTTTTTCAAGTTGTTTCAGTTTGGAGGTCCTTTAGATCTAAAGACATATCAAGACTTGAATGACCACATAGGGAATGTGTTGACCATTAAGGGTCTCTGGAAGAGCTGAAGGTGACACAACTGTATTTAATGAGAGACACAACCAAGGAGTCAGACTGGTGTCCTCAGCTTGTGATCAAAAACGTGTGAAGCCCAAGTGACACCAACTCCAAGCTGTGCTTTCCCAGCTTGGTGCGAGAGCATCTTCTTGCTGAATTCTCTGTGACCAGTTGCACCTTTGGAGAGGCTTCTCAAAAACTATTATAGATTCATGATTAGGAGTTGATGTGCTTCAGCCAGGCTTCCTGAGTTTATATCCTGGGTTCTCTACTTCCTTTCTGGGTGAATTTGAGTAAATTATACAAACCCCTCTAAGCCTCAGTTTCTGCACCCTTCAAATGGAATCACACTACTACCTATGTGGTAGGGTTTCAGTGAAGGTTGAATAAGTGTTTGGCATATTTTAAGCAATTAATATCTGTAGGCTGTTAATATTTTGTTATAGAAACCAGAATAGACTTCATAGCTATTCCAAAATCAGATATAACCATGAAGAAAAATTTGAATAGAAAATTATAACATACAAAAACCCATGATCATCTATAAGTGTTTTTACCTGAGATAGGATTAATGGTGACAAAAAATAATTTGTGTATCAAGCTATAGAGGTCATAGAAATTCTTTACGTATTATCACATTTGAGAATTATAATTACAGATGGATATACATGGGATTATTGAGGCTAAGTGCAGGGATTGAAACCACACAGTTTTTAAGTGGCAGAGTTGAAAACTGCACTGAGAGTTTCTAACTCCAAAGCCAGTGTTTTCCATTTCATTATTCACCCTCTTAAATTAATCTTTTAAAGTTGGATACTTGCAGGATTTGAACCATCATTGAAAGATGTACTTTGTATCAATAAGTATTTTCAACACATCTGCTTTTACTCAGACCTTGTGGCTTTTCTAGTATTGGCACATAAAAAGTTGTCACCAATGCCAAAGTTATAGGAAGTTCATGACACTGTGATTTCTGGGGCCAATAGTTAAAATGTCACTTAGGGTAGGCTGAAGAGTTGGCAGGTTCAGGGAACCTGGGAGCAGGGCAAAGACTGAATCTGTCAGGACTCATGTTATTTCAGAAAAGTATAGCAAAAATTATAGTCTAATCAAAAATAGCTTCAAGGTTATCAAAAGCAACAAAAGTCTAAGAAACTGTCATAGTTAAAAAAAAAAGACAACAACAACAAAAACCTAAGGAAACATTGTGGCTAAATGTAAGGTGCCATCCTGAATGGGATCCTCGAACAGAAAACAAGGAGATTAGGAAAGAACTAGTAAAACGTACCAGTGTTGGTTTCTGTCCTTTGGCAAGTGCATCATCGTGTAAAATGATGCCGTTGGGGGAAACTGGATGAGGGATACGTATGACTGCTCTGTAGCATCTTTGCAACTGTTCTATCTTTGTAACTGTTCTGTAAATCTAAAATTATTCCCAATTCCAAAGTAAAAACGTTATTAAAATTGAAAAAAAATTCCCTTTGATGGGGTCTGAGATAAATGAATTCTGCATAATCCAGGTAATGGTAAAAAAAAAACTTTAGAGTACTCCCTCTTTTTAAAATTTCTATTTAATATTAGGGTCACAGAAAGTTATCCTTGAATCGTCCTTTCCCCCCACATACACTTTTTATGATTTGCCTTCTGAATCTCTGACTTGCCTTGATCTATCTTCTGAAAATGGAAAAGTAACCAGAGATGCTTGTGATTTTCGATGGAGGCTCTGAGTACCTCCCCATAAGGGTTTCTTGGACTGTTGCTAGTACACCCATGGAGTAATCACTCACGGAGTGCCTACTGTTTCCCAAGCACAGTTTTAGGTGCTGGGGACTCAAACAGAAGCAAAATAAAATCTTTGACCTTAAGAAGGACTTGCTCTAGTTGGGTAAGTAGTTACAGAACAGAGGATGAAAATACATAGAGATGTAGAAAGGACATGAGGGGAGCCTAGAAAAGGAGAACAGATGCCTCATACAGTCTGAAGGAGAAGGTCAAGGTGAAGATCCTGGTGGAAGCTACCTCTGAACTGAGTCTTAATATAGTGTTTCCAGGAGGGAGGACGATCACTGAGGAGGTGGGCAGGGAAGAGAAAGTCTACAGGAAGTGGACAGTGCATCCAGGGCATTCTGAAAAGAAAAATCAGATGCTTGCTGGCACTGGAGTGTGGAGAAGGAGACAGAGAACAACAGGCAATAAAGCTACTGGGACAAGCAACACCCTAAAGCTGGAGGAGTTTACATGCGATGGTGTGCAGTTTAGATTTGACTTTTTAGGAAAGGGAGCAGGCTTCACCTCTGGTAACTAACTTCAAACCTAGTTATCATTCTTAACCATTTTTTTTTCAGTCTTCATAATCTATTTAATCTTAATATAAAGCATCCTTATTGCTGCATACTGGTTTTGGAGATCCAGATAGAGCAAATCTGGTTAAGGACATAGGATTTAGAGTAATAATCTACCTGTTCATAAGTCTCTTCTCTACCATCTCTGCCTTTCATCTGGTTGGATCTCTATTTTCTCATCTGTAGAATGGGGGTTATAATAATACAATCTATTTCATTTAGTCATTGGGGTGGGGGGATTAAGTGAGATACAGTGCATGGTATGGAGAAAGCACTCAGGCTTTCCCATGACATCATGGGGTGCATCACATGACTGAGCAGTTAGAGGGTGCACGCCAGAGCCAAGGTATCCTGGCTTTGTCACTTACTGATTGTGTGACCTTGAGCAAATTTCTTAACTCTCTGTACCTAAATCTCCTTCAGTAAAACGAGCATCATTTTGCTTTAAGGGTTGGATGTGCAAATATTTGTAGAGTGCTGAGATCAGTGCCTGATACATAAGTTGGTTATGAGCTGATTATATGAATTTATGCACAGAGTAAGCACTTACAAACTGTTAGCTATTATTTTCATTAAAAAAATTTTATTGAAGTGTAGTTAATTTACAATGTGTTAGTTTCAGGCATATACATTCAGTTATACATACATATAATTTATTCTTTTTCAGATTCTTGTCCCTTATAGGTTATTACAAAATATTGAGAATAGTTCCCTGTGCTATACAGTAGGGCCTTGTTGGTTATCTATTTTATATATAGTAGTGTGTATATGTTTTAATCCCAAAGTCCTAATTTATCCCTCCCCGTCCTTCCCCTTCGATAACCGTAATTTTCATTTCTCTGTCTGTGGGTCCATTTCTGTTTTGTACCTATTCTTATTATGACCTGAGACTAGAGCCTAATGCCCTTGGCCAGCTCAGGTAAGGAATGAAGGCCTAACCATGAGGTCCGCCACAAAACTATCAGGAAAGCAGTTTTTGGTTTTTGTGGGTTTTGGCTCAGGCCTACCAGCAGAGGTCGTCAATTACCTCCTAGCCCTGCTATTGGTGACCCTTGTTAAAAATAAGAACAAAAAAAAGTATCTAAAGAAAAATACAAGCAATTTACCACAAATCTCCCAAGGTTTCATTCTGATTTTAAGAGAGTTTTGTGGAGTCTGAGAGTTTGACTACTTCTGCTCCAGAACCCTTCATTTATGTCTTAGTAGGATTTTATATCAGTTATCCTAACAGGAGAAGGCACTCCAGTTTTGAAGCACAGTTATGTTATAGGATCACAAATGGCTCAGATGTATATATATATATATATATATATATATATATATATATATATATATATATATATTGCATTTGTTTGCAATTGAGGTTTGAATAGATTCAGACAAAAATGAGATTAAAAAAAAATTTCCCAACATATTCACATATAATTACTAACAAAGAAACCCTTTCAATTTTGTTCCTTTTATTTGGGGCCTAGCATACAGATAATTATTGCCTCGGATATTGACATGTACTGAACCATATAAAAATAATTCTTCAAAGATACACTCTACAAACCATTGGCAACATGAACAGGACTCTTGTCACAAATCCAGACTGACAGGTCATTCCTTGGCATTTTCACACAATATTGAAAATCAGCCCGAACTGGCAGGTGTAAAGTTCCTAGATTCTCACTTGACAGAATAATTCAGTACTGATAGTGTGTGACTGATAATAGTCAAAAGGTGTGCAACAGACAACAGCATCAAAAGAAAGAATATAATTTTATTCAAGAGCAGCTAAAAATATAAATATTTTTTATGTTAAGTTCTCAACAACAATGCACATGGAATTCCAATTACCTAAATATAGCAGATGATCTTGAAAAATATCTCAAAGAAAACTCAGAAAAGCCTCTCAACACATGCCTCTCCAGCTTTCTCTTCACTTCCTGGCTGGCAAATATTTATGAAGGCAAAAACTTGCACATCCGTCTTCACATAAGTGCTAGCTCCTTTATCCCTCCAACAGCGCTCACTCAAGAGATAAGCACACCACCACCTCTGCAATCTCTTGCTTGCTTATGATGTTCTGTAATAATTCCAAATCAATAATGGACTTCATCTTTCTCTCTCCTTCATCAGCAAGAAGAGAGGTTAGTGCAGTAACCATTTAGAAAACTCATTTGGTGAATGAACTTCTTTTGTGACTAAGCCCCCAAAAGATCCCCTGGAGCCCCTTGGGTCAGGGGTGGCCATCTGATACCACCTAATCAACAGGTGATCCAACTACCCTCAGTCGAGCTGTGTTCCCAAGGGCTTTTTACCCAATTGATCCTCCAAAGATGTATCCTACGACAGTGCTTCTCAAATTCTAACATGCATGTACATCACCTGGGTTCTTGTTAAAATGCAGGTTCTGGGGGCTTCCCTGGTAGCGCAGTGGTTGAGAGTCTGCCTGCCGATGCAGGGGATGCGGGTTCGTGCCCCGGTCCGGGAAGATGCCACATGCCACGGAGCGGCTGGGCCCGTGAGCCATGGCCGCTGAGCCTGCGCGTCCGGAGCCTGTGCTCCGCAACGGGAGAGGCCACAACAGTGAGAGGCCCGCGTACTGCGAAAAAAAAAAAAAATGCAGGCTCTGATTCAGCAGGTCTGTTACGGGGCTTGAGATTCTACATTTCCATTCAATTCCTAGGAGATACTCATGCAGCTGGTCCAAGGACCACACTTTGAGTAACAAGGCTCTAAAAGATTCAGAATAACTTCAAGATACTAGAGAAGGCATCTGCCTGAATTCTATCAACATATTTATTTGCATAATAACATGTATCCCCAATCTATTAAAACATTTTTAGTCTCAGAAAAGGGGAATGGAGTGCAACTTCTGCTTTTGGCAGATAGGTTGAACTGAAAAAATGGTTATGTCTATTCTATCCTTTTCAGAGAAAAAGAGACATGTAAGGAATGACAGGATCCAAAAGAGAGAATTTTCCTGAATAATCCAGAGCCCATATCGAATGTACAGGCAACAGAATTTTTTTTCCCTTTGCTGGATAAGGAAACTCTGCTCCAGGTTGGAAGGTGTCATGAGACAACTCCATCCCCTCCCAGATGCCACAAAGACTGACACTAATATTTATGTTGAGGTAAGTGTTTAATTTTGCAGGAATAAATTAAGGCATGAAATTAGGAATAGTTAGCATTGCTTTAATTATAAATCAAATTACTTATGAAGTCATTCACAGAAAACAAGTCTTTCAAATTAAGACATTCCATTAGCAGGAAAAAACATTTCACTGCAAAATGTATTAAATATTAGGTAAACTCTCTGGATTGCCTAACGGGACCTGATATCTACCTTCTGGCTCCATTGGTCCTGAGTATCTCCAAGTCGACTGGCACATCAGGAGCTCACAAAGAAAGCTGAGCGTTCCTCATGACTGCCAAGATTGCCATGAGGACCCCAGAGTCGCACTGTGATCATTCCTCGACGTGGCATTCTTTTGTCAATTACTTTCTCGGGCTCTATTTGTTTGTACTTGTTAATGTGTTCAATTCAATCCAGCAAACATTTATTGAGCATTATTATCAGACTCTGGGGGACATAGAGATAAATAAGGCTTGATTTCTATATTCATGCTGCTGATCACCATGTAGACTGTTTCATAAACATTATTATGTTGGAATGTATGCTACTGTTGTTGTTTTGTTTTTCTCACCCACTGGCGTGTAGCCTCCTTGAAAGCAAAGGTCTTTTCTTAAGCATCTTTGTGTCTAGTATCTGTGGAGTTCCTAGGCAGGAAATCACAGTAGGACTCCGGGAGAGATGGACACCTTTGCCACACCCACTTTCCATCATGACCACAATCTCCCCTCAGGTTTTACCTACTCATGGGGAAGCATGGCACCCAGCCCCGGGCAGTGAGGTGGAAAGAGGAACCTTGACAAAAAAGCTTCACCTTCTCTCAACCCCAGAAAAGAGTATTATTTTTTTAAAAAATTTTTTTCAGCTAACAATTTAAAAAAAAATTATTTTATATCGGCACATAGTTGATTAACGATGTTGTGTTAGTTTCAGGTACACAGCAAAGTGATTCAATTATACATATACATGTATCTACCTTTTTTCAAACTTTTTTCCCATTTTGGTTATTACAGAATATTGAGCAGAGCTCCCTGTGTTATACAGTAGGCCCTTGTTGGTTATCTATTTTAAATATAGTAGTGTGTACATGTCAAGAGTACCTTTAATTTAATCTTGTATTTTCTTTGCCAAAATGTAAGACATCGATATAACACACTATTCTAAAAACCTTGCAAATACTAACTTATTTAATCTGAATAATAAGACTATGAAGTAAACTCCTCTTTTAGAATGGAGCAGAATGAGTCACAGAGAAATTAAGTAATTTGTTCAAAGTCACTCAGTCTTTTGAAGAACTGTATAGTAATGACTCGGGAATTCATCCTCTGGCATTAAATTTATTGACATCAAGAAAGTCAAAAGGAAATGTAAAGCTAAATCCATCTCAAGGTATGCAAATATTTCTTGCACTCCATTCTTCCAGGTCTTTCTTACAGGAAAATTAAACTTTCCTATAAGAAATTTTTTGAATTTGATTCCACTTTTAATACAAATTATACCTTCTGAGGACATAGGCCCCAAATCAACTGTAAATCTGCCCTGTGTAATCCTTGATGCCCTCCAATTGCCCTGTTGGTTTATGTGATTATTGGACTAATATGTGTGCCCACACTAGACGGAAGCTTCATGAGGACAGGGTGCTTATATCCCCAAGGCCAACACAATGCTCAGTCCACAGGAGAGAAGCAGGGATTTTTGTTGAAGAAAACTGAACTAATCCCCATTTTACGAATGAGCAAACTGAAAGCAGAGAAATGAGAAATGACTTGCCCAAGCTTACGCAACTCAAATGAGATATATTGAGGAAAGCTTTGAATCTGGTTCTTTCCAACTTTGAATCCCAATTTCCACTCCATACCACATTTTATCAATACATTATCCACCCATTAATGAGAGCATTTATTTTCTGAATGGAGTCATTGCAGTATTTACGGAATGCAAGTGATACATATGAGATACTAAGATATGAACTGGAGGATATTTTGACGTATTGAAGGTTGTTGTAACATTTATATGTAGTAAATGGTCTTTTTTTTTTTTTAACACATCCCTCATTGAAATTGCAAGAGTTTTGAAAATGCTCCCAGTCAAGAACCTCAGGCTGCAAATTTATTTAAATGTAGTAAAGTTCTTTTATTCTTTAATATGTTCTTTGCTGGTAACTGTGTCTTTCACCTAGTAGGAATGTAGTCCATATTTGAGAAACTGAATTGAAAAGAATATCTGGGAAGCAAAACCTTCTTTATGTTTAAGATATTGTTGATGGAAAAGATGTATAATGCTGAGGCTTGGGGTTGGTTGATCAGTCTGCTTTTTGATTTTATAAAGCCATTTTCATATCTGAAAATGATATTCCTAATAAGGTCATAGCAAAAAACAGCACCAGTCTTTCTATTAATGGCTTAGGAATAATTTAAATAGAAGACAGCACAGTATTACATTGTTAAACTTTATTACAGAATTATAGGAAATATGTTATTAGACTTAAAGTCTAAGCTGAAGAATTCTCCTCTGGAAGACATTTTCTGATTAGACCTGAATTGTTTTTCTATGTCACCACAAATACAATGCAAAGGCTGGTTAAAGCAATTAAAACTTTCCTTTGTTTGCAGAAAGAGATGTACCCAGATACGGCTTTTTGTTTGTAGACATCTTAATAAAAACTAGCAGACTGAAATAAAATCTGTCATCAGTTATATTTTTCTCTTAGACAAACTGCCTACTTCACATACATATTAAGCAAGATTTGTTACCAAGGCTTCCTTATATTTCTATTTGTTGCTGTAAAATGGTAAATGTAGAAATAACACTAGATCTATCAATTTGATAATATAATGCAATACATCTGGCAGCTGAACAGAAAAAAAAATGTAATGACATATTTGGCAGAGTGAATGGTTTCTATTATGGGTTTTTTCTTTCTTTTTTTTAAAAAACACAATTGTGCCATTTGTTGTAGACTAATATCAAGGAATATAAAGTATTATTGGGAATGCAGAATTTAGCTTTTGTAGAACATAAATTGACTGCCATGTAAATAGAACCATCAGTTTCATTACTTGTTAAACATTTATTTACTGAAATGCTTTGAATAGGAAAGCTTGCTGAAGGGAAGCATACCTGTTTTTAGCTGTATATTGCAGAATTCTTTTTTTTTTCTTTTTTTTGCAGTACGCGGGCCTCTCACTGTTGTGGCCTCTCCTATTGTGGAGCACAGGCTCCGGAAGTGCAGGCTCAACGGCCATGGCTCACGGGCCCAGCCACTCTGCGGCATGTGGGATCTTCCCGGACCAGGGCATGAACCCGTGTCCCCTGCATCGGCAGGCGGACTCTCAACCACTGTGCCACCAGGGAAGCCCCCAGAATTCTTTTATAAATTTAGTTTTTCTTCTGTTTTCATATTTACGATTTAACTTTAAACTCTACTGTAGAATATTGTAAGAATAATTCTCTAGATTGTGTGGGATAATCAATTCTAAAAATGACTAGGGTAACCGAAATTTTATTTGCTTTATTAGCATTATGAAGCCATAATTTTTAAAAAAAAAATAGACTATTTAGGAGCAGAAAAGAATATCCTCAATTCATTCATTCACTCTTATGTTCATCAAACTTTTCTTGACTGCTATGTGTCAGACATTGGGCTGGCTTCTGGGAACATAGATATGAATGAGCCATGAGAAGCTCAGCCTTGCTGGCAAGATACACACATATAATGCATTGGATATTACAATAGAGAAGCTTGCAGTATATGCCCATGATACGCATATGAAAACAAATCAGGGTAAGGCATTATAAATGATTTTAATTTCATTTCCATTTATAGGAAATAAAAAAAAAAGATAATGAGTATGAAGTAATATGTTATAATCCCTGAGCTCTTATGGCCTGGAGAGTGTTAAATTGCGCTACTCAGAAAGTATTATCATAGGGCTGCCTGCATGGGGATTGGCTTGGGGCATGGGGCAAATCTTGCCCTGCATGGGGCAAATCTTCCTTGTAAATAGACTTGGAAACACCAACTCCAGTTTTCCCTGGGCCCAGGAGCATGCTAATGGAGCAGAAAGAATCCAGTCACTGATAGAGAGATGGCAAATATTAAGGACAGAAAGGCAAAGAAAGTAGCCACATTACACAAAGATTAAGAACTATACATGACCACAAGTTGGGCCTTGAAGAAGTGCACACAGAAGGATGAGAATCAAGTGAGGCCCAAGAAAACAATCCAGTTTTTGCCTAAAAACAATTCCCTTAGACATAGCAGAAAAGGTTATGATATCCCTTCATGAGAAGAGATAAAATGTGATTTCCAGAGCTCAGTGTGTACCTTTCTTAGTTTTCTGGGTGTAATGATGTAGAAAAGTTACATAGTAATTTCAGAATATCGGTTCCCTGATTGTCGAAAATTCTTTTGATACCCTCATAAAATCTCGAGGAACATAAACCATCAATGTAGAGATAGACGAAAATGAGTTGACATCTTCTTGTAGTAGAGTCTAGATTTCATGTGCCAATTTGAGAAAAATCAGAAAAATGATCATCAGTACAGAATGCTGTGAAGGGCTTATTTCTATTTGAGCGTGCCATACATTTCCTCTTTCATAGCAGAAAGTGAAGGAGAGATACAGAATTTATCTGATTTACTTTATCAATATACATAGTCATTCTGGAAAATTCAATTTCCCACCCAAAGTTTATGCTTAAATGAACATAAGCACAACAGAGTTATTCTGGTTATATTCTAGAGATGAAATTTCTGTCCTTTCAACAGTGTGATGGTTGAGCAGGAGGGCAGGATGGGACCAGAGGTTATGTCACACCTGTCCCACCACTGCTGGATCATGGACAGGTACATATCCCTCAACCTCAAGGTTTTTCATCTGTAAATTGAAGCAAATAAAACTGTCACCTACCTCAGAGGCTGTGGTCAGGAGACAAAACAATAACACTATTGTTATTTTTTTGTAGTAATTTTTGAGGCAACTGGTTAAGTAATATGAAGTAAGTGAAAAAAAAAAAACTTTAAAACTGAAGTGTGCCTTGTGCTTATGAGTTGCTACTAACTAAATGTTACTTCTACAGGAAAAAGTTCAGTGTTACGGTCATTTATTTGTAAAACCAGGGATAGTAGAGCTCAGTTGTAAATTAGATGACATTATACATGCAAACATTAGGAGAGTCCCTGGAACTTGTAGAGTATCTTAAAAGCCATTGATTTAAACTGAATATAAAGTTGTTAAGAATATAATATATACATATCTTACTTCTAAATGCAAATCCCCCTATGAGCATTCATGTCTTTGTTCATTCGCAAACTTCTTTTGGCTGTCCATCAAGATTAAACAAACAGAAGAAGTACCTCCCAGAACTTCTGCTGCCAGTGTCCGTGTCCTCACTGTGAGCCACACCCACCCCATGGCCTGTGCAGAAGACCCTCCTACACTAGCAGATATTATAAGAGGAGACAGGCAGAGGGCAGACAGCAGAAGCAAGAAGATTACAATCCTGCAGCCTGTGAAATGAAAATGACATTCACAGGTATAGACAAAATGAAAAGGCAGAGGGCTATGTACCAGAAGAAGGAACAAGATAAAACCACAGAGAAACAACTAAATGAAGTGGAGATAGGCAACCTTCCAGAAAAAAATTCAGAATAATGTTAGTGAAGATGATCCAGGGCCTTGGAAGAAGATTGGAGGCAAAGACTGAGAAGATGAAAGAAATATTTAACAAAGACCTAGAAGAATTAAAGAACAAATGGAGATGAACAATACAATAACTGAAATGAAAAATACACTAGAAGGAATGAATAGCAGAATAACTGAGGCAGAAGAATGGATAAGTGACCTGGAAGACAGAATGGTGGAATTCACTGCCATGGAACAGAATAATAAAAAAAGAATGAAAAGAAATGAAGACAGGACTTCCCTGGTGGTGCAGTGGTTGAAAGTCCGCCTGCCAATGCAGGGGACACGCGTTCGCGCCCCATTCTGGGAGGATCCCACGTGCCACAGAGCGGCTGGGCCCATGAGCCATGGCTGCTGAGCCTGCACATCCGGAGCCTGTGCTCCGCAACGGGAGAGGCCACAACAGTGAGAGGATTGCATACCGAAAAAAAAAAAGAAATGAACACAGCCTAAGAGACCTCTGGGACAATAATAAATACATCAACATTTACATTATAGAGGTCCCAGAAGGAGAAGACAGAGAGAGAAGGAACCCAAGAAAATATTTGAAGAGATTATAGACAAAAACTTCCCTAACATGGGAAAGGAAATAGCCACCCAAGTCCAGGAAGCGCAGAGAGTTCCAGACAGGATAAACCCAAGGAGAAACATGCCAAGACACACAGTAATCAAGTTGACAAAAATTAAAGACAAAGAAAAATTATTAAAAACAACAAGGGAAAAACAACTAACATACAAGGGAACTCCCAAAAGGTTAACAGCTGATTTCTCAGCAGAAATTCTATGAGCCGGAAGGGAGCAGCACAATATATTTAAAGTGATGAAACGGAAGAACCTACAACCAAGATTACTCTACCCAGCAAGGATCTCATTCAGATTCGACAGAGAAATCAAAAGTTTTAAGACAAGTAAAAGCTAAGAGAATTCAGCACCACCAAACCAACTCTACAACAAATGCTAAAGGAACTTCTCTAAGTGGGAAACACAAGAGAAAAAATGACCTACAAATACAAACCCAAAACAATTAAGAAAATAGGAACATAATAGGAACAAACATAGTGATAATTACCTTATGTGAATGGATTAAATGCTCCAACCAAAAGATATAGGCTAGCTGAATGGATACAAAAACAAGACCCATATATATGCTGTCGACAAGAGACCCACTTCAGACCTAGGGACACATAAAGACTAAAAGTGAGGAGATGGAAAAAGATATTCCATGCAAACGGAAATCAAAAGAAAGCTGGAGTAGCAATACTCATATCAGAGAAAATAGATTTTAAAATAAACAATGTTACAAGAGACAAGGAAGGACACTATACAATGATCAAGGGATCAATAAGGCAAATGCTAACAGCTGTAAAAGAGGAAATCAACAGTAACACAATAATAGCGGGGGACTTTAACACCTCACTTACACCAATGGAAAGATCATCCAGACAGAAAATTAATAAGGAAACACAAGCTTTAAATGACACAAGAGACCAGATAGATTTAATGGATATTTATAGGACATTCCATTTGAAAACAGCAGATTACACTTTCTTCTCAAGTGCACACAGCACATTCTCCAAGATAGATCACTTCTTGGGTCACAAATCAAGCCTTGGTAAATTTAAGAAAATTGAAATCATATCAAGCATCTTTTCTGACCACAATGCTATGAGATTAGAAATAAATTACAGGGAAAAAACATAAAAAAACACAAAAACATGTAGGCTAAAAAATACGTTACTAAATAACCAAGAGATCACTAAAGAAATCAAAGAGGAAATCAAAATATACCTAGAGACAAATGACAATGAAAACATGACAATCCAAAACCTATGGGATGCAGCAAAAGCAGTTCTAGGAGGGAAGTTTATAGCAATGCAGTCCTACCTCAAGAAATAAGAAAAGTCTCAAACAATCTAAACTTGCACCTAAAGGAACTAGAGAAAGAAGAACAAACAAAACCCAAAGTTAGTAGAAGGAAAGAAATCATAAAGATCAGAGCAGAAATAAATGAAATACAAACAAAGAAAACAATAGCAAAGCTCAATAAAACTAAAACCTGGTTCTTTGAGAAGACAAAAAAAAAATTGATAAACCTTTAGCCAGACTCATCCAGAAAAAGAGGGAGAAGATCAAATCAATAAAAATAGAAATGAAAAAGGAGAAGTTACAATGGACACCACAGAAATACAAAGCAGCATAAAAGACTACTACAAGCAACTTTATGCCAATAAAATGGACAACTGGGAGAAAATGGACAAATTCTTAGAAAGGTATAACCTTCCAAGACTGAACCAGGAAGAAATAGAAAATATGAACAGACCAATCACAGGTAATGAAATTGAAACTGTGATTTAAAATCTTACAGCAAACAAAAGCCCAGGACAAGATGGCTTCACAAATGAGTTCTATCAAACATTTAGAGAAGAGCTAACAACCATTCGTCTCAAACTCTTCCAAAAAATTGCAGAGGAATGAGTATACCCAAGCTCAGTTTATGAGGCCACCATCACACTGATACCAAACCAGATAAAGACACTACAGAAAAAGAAAATTACAGATGAATATCACTGATGAATATAGATTCAAAAATCCTCAACAAAATTCTAGCAAACAGAATACAACAACACATTAAAAAGATCATACACCACGATCAAGTGGGATTTATCCCAGGGATACAAGGATTCTTCAATATATACAAATCAATCAATGTGAAACACCATATTAACAAGTTGAAAAATAAAAACCAAATGATCATATCAATAGATGCAGAAAAAGCCTTCGGGGGCTTCCCTGGTGGTGCAGTAGTTGAGAGTCTGCCTGCCGATTCAGGGGACATGGGTTCGTGCCCTGGTCTGGGAAGATCCCACATGCCACAGAGCGGCTGGGCCCGTGAGTCATGGCCACTGAGCCTGCACATCCAGAGCCTGTGCTCCGCAATGGGAGATGCCACAACAGTGAGAGGCCCACACACCGCGATGAAGAGTGGCCCCCACTCGCCGCAACTAGAGAAAGCCCACGCGCAGAAACAAAGACCCAACACAGCCATAAATAAATAAATAAATAAATAAATAAAACTTGTACTACATGCCAGATGCTGGACAAATTTAAAGGAGAAAATTATATTAAAAAAAAAAGACTGGACACTCTAAAACTCTTAGAGGAAAACATAGGAAGAACACTCTGACATAAATCACAGGAAGATCTTTTTTGATGCACCTCCTAGAGTAATGCAAATAAAAACAAAAATAAATGAATGAGACCTAATGAAACTTAAAACCTTTTTTACAGCAAAGGAAACTATAAACAAGGTGAAAAGACAACCTTCAGAATGGGAGATAATATTTGCAAATGAACCAACAGACAAAGGATTAATCTCCAAAATATATAAACAGCTCATGCAGCTCAATATTAAAAAAACAAATAACCCAATCAAAAAATGGGAAGAAGACCTAAATAGACATCTCTCCAAAGAGGACATACAGATGGCCAAGAAGCACATGAAAAGCTGCTCAACATCACTAATTATTAGAGAAATGCAAATCAAAACTACAATGAAGTATCACCTCACACTGGTTAGAATGGGCATCATCAGAAAATGTGCAAACAAATGCTTTAGCATTTGGGTGTGGAGAGAAGGGAACCCTCTTGCACTGTTGGTGGGAATGTAAATTGATACAGCCACTGTGGAGAACAGTATGGAGGTTCCTTAAAAAACTAAAAATAGAATTACCATATGACCAAGCATATAACCAGAGAAAACCATAATTCAAAAAGACACATGCACCCCAGTGTTCACTGCAGCACTATTTACAATAGCCAAGTCATTGAAGCAATTTAAATGCCCATCAACAGACAAATGGATAAAGAAGATGTGGTACATAAACACAGTGGAATATTACTCAGCCATAAAAAAGAAGGAAACTGGGTCATCTGTAGGGATGTAGATGGACCTAGAGACTAGATGGACCTAGAGTTCAAACAGAGTGAAGTAAGTCAGAAAGAGAAAAACAAATACTGTATATGAATGCATATACATGTCTAGAAAAATGGTACAGATGAACCAGTTTGCAAGGCAGAAATAGAGACACAGATGCAGAGAACAAACGTATGGACACCAAGTGGGGAAAGTGGGGTGGGGGTGGTGGTGGGATAAATTGGGAGATTGGGATTGACATGTATACACTAACATGTATAAAATAGATAACTAATAAGAACCTGTTATATAAACAAATTAAATTAAAAAACAGAAAAAAATTTAACAAAAAAACTTCTAGGAAGAAACAAACTCAATATCCCTTAGAGAGAAATATGTATACAACTTATTGCCCATATAATAAAAGCACCAAACAAATGTTGAAAATTATAATGGATATGTGATAAATGTCCAAGTTGTAAAAAAAGCAGGTTAAAAAACAGTATGTATCAACTGATCCCAGTTTCAGAGCAAGTGTGTGTGTGTGTGTTTGTGTGTGTTGTATTTACATATTGAAAAAACATGAAAGTTTATGCACAGAATATTAATAGTGGCTATTTCTGAAGGAAGGCTTTTACTTTCTATTTGCACTGTCTGAAAGTTTTACAATTGATTTGTCCTATATTTATAATTTTTAAAAAGCTATTTCTATTTCTTAAAGTATTTCTAAATAGACTTCTGCAAATAAATTGTCGATACAAACATTTTTACCTAGATACCATCAATAGCTACCTAAACAAGTAATAAAATTTATAATTTGAAATTATGAAATACATACTTTTGGTTTATTTAATTTTATAAGCAACTCATTAAAGATATTTTTAAGGTTGATGGTTTGAAGAGTTTTGATTACCAATTCCACCAAAAGCCACAGACTTCTAGAAAGGTTTAGAACATTAAAGATTAACTGTTTAGTTTATTATTTGCTAGACAAATAATAAACATATTCAGAATTTAAGTGTATTATTTTTTCCCTGATTTGATCACAGACCTAATTTGATAAAGAGGTCAGTACTTGGCACATTTGAGTAAATATCAAAATGGTATTGGATATTTATAGAACTAAATTAGATGTTAAACAAATGGAAATTATAATTTAGAGAAAGAAAAGACAGGATATTTATAGCTTGTTGAGTATGATAGGAATCTTTTACTTTTTTACTAGAAAGTAATTTTTTAATTGTCTTTTTAAAAAATAAGTCATTTGAAATATCTAATAAAATATTTGGTTTTTACCGTAATGTGGAGATTTTAGGTAAACCCCATGAATACTGAAGGTATACTATTCTGAGTTTTCTTTGCCACAGGAAAAATTTGATAGGAATGGCAATGAAGTAATGTTATCAATGAACATTGGGGTTGAAGTGTGTTAGCACAACTTCTGAGCCTAGACCTTCTTTTACCTTTTCAAAGAAAGTTCTTGGATTTGCAATAGTCACTACTGGGTATCACTGTAATCTGGAAAGGTAGTTACAACTCTAAGGAGGAGTAATCAGCATTATTCTCTATAACCAAGAGAGAAAAGGCACATTGTAAGAACACTGACCTTGAGAAATTTCAGCTCTCTGTGCTTTCATTTCAACATGGAACCCAAATGCAAGCCAACCATCTCATTCTGTGTAGCAGTGTTCCAGTGCCAGGTACTGAACAGACTGTGAAATTATACAATATTCTATAATATTTTATAGAGAGTTTAAGATATTTCAAGGATAATTTAGGCTATAGGCAATATTTATTGTATGTAACCCCTGAATAAGATATTACTTTGCTAAGTAACTCCTTCGAAGCTCTGAGTTCCCCTTAAACAAATTCTATTCCACCCAGCAAATTATTTGCTCAACAGTGAGAATTTTATTTCTAGAATACACAACTTGTGAGTTTCTCCTATTGAAGGACAATAGAAAGACATGGATGGGACTATTAGGAAGAGTAAAGGAAGAATGGGAAACCCCACCTCAGAGGAGATGGTAGAAGGTTTTGCCTTAGGAGAGATTAAAGAAACTCATGCAACATAATCTGGACCTTTCAACTCACTCTCCATTCGTTAGAGAGAAGGGAACTGAGCTGTCTGCAGAAAGGGCTTGAGTGGTTGGGGGAGTCTGCCATATGCTTTGGAGAAAGAATTTGAGAAATACTTTTCAGCATGTCAGGAAGGTTAAACAGAGGTTACCCAAAGAGCTGTTAAATCTCAAGCATCACTTTGCATTTCTGGGATTTGGGAGGCATCAGTCAATACACCCAAATCTTAACACTTTCTAGTTTGAAGTGCCTTTCTAGGCATTAATAGTTAGTTAGAGGACATGAGTAAGAAAAAAATCTATGAGAATGCAACTTTACTTTGAAATAAAGCAAAATAATTTATGAGTATCTTATTTAAATTTTTGGGGAGGTAGAATCAGGACTATTTCTCAGGAGCAAGACATGATAGATACTGCAGCCTCTCAGACTAGTTCTTTGAACTGCATTGGAGTCTTCTTTCTAAATTGGTGGCATCCCTCCGGTTGTCCCCAGTGCCCTATCAGGCAAAAAACAGTCAACAGTTCTTCTAGCTCACAGCGTTCATTTCTGATTATTCTGCTTTACTGTCAGTCGGTCAGGTTGGCACGGCTGTTCGTAAACATTGCCTCCGCTCATCCCTCCATCTCTTCCAACTCTCTAAAAAAGTGTCCCGAGCAGCTATAGCCCTAGAATATTATCTTTTTAAAAAAAATCACAATGCAGATCTTCTTGCTGGTGGAACTGGTTTCTGACAATGACAAATTTAACTTTTCTATAGAACCAGTTTTTTTGAGAATAATAATCATAAGAACCGTTAAAAAAATTTATAACAGTATACTATTCCCCACACATGACTATGATAGATACAATTTTACATAATTTAAAATTCCCCTGATTCAATATTCACTTTCTTTCATGTGAAATCTGTGAAAGCATGGAATTTAACAGAAAAGAAAACCCAAAATATATATTAATGTTATTTTTTAGGCACCTCCTGTTGATTTTTCTCATTTTTTCCCCACAGTAGTATTTCTTTTTCTTTTCAATTGTGAATATTAATTGAAGGAATTGTTTGTTAGACATACTATCAGATAATTTTGTAATAAATCTCATATAACATTGACACTGTGATTCAAACACAAATCTGGCTGAGAAGTGATGACAGTAATTCTGTTGCATATAGTAGTTGTTGTTACCAATTAATCGAGATAATCTGAAGAGTCAAGATTTGAAGAAGAAGATTTTACAATTACATTGAAAGGAATCTTCAGCTGGAATTGTTAGCATATAACTTTTTTTTTCTCCTGGGCCAATCCTACAGGTTGGATTCAATGCAGGGACTACCTCTAATTGGCTGATGTCAGTTCTGGAATTTGAATGAACACTATTATTCACTTTCCTGAGAAAGGAACATAACAAACGCCAACCTGTCTCTACCCTCCCTGAGATGCTTAGCTGAATCACTTATTCCTATGGCATGGCCCATGCTGGATGGTGGGAGCTCTGAGCTCTCCCATGTCCCAGGTAAGGCAGGGCCCTCTCTGGCTTCCTGTCAGTCAGGTGTCTTAGGGTGACTGCCTGCAACAGGGTCCTCAGCAGCAGCTTTCAGCGCTGGCTGCTCTCTGCTCAATCATCTCAGGAAACGGTACAAGATTCTCTCCAGGAACCTTCCACTCTCCCACACGTGATCACACCCTCAGCAGCTGGACTCACCCAGGCAAGCATAAGGGGCTTCACAGCAAGTTGGGTCCTAAAATCTCCTGTGGGTGCTGCAACCTCTTGCTCTGTTCTTTCAAGGAATAACTCTTTCAAGGGACTTACTCAAATCCCCTAGAGCTGTGTTAAAGGAGAAAACTGTAAAATTGCGTTCATCACATCCCTAGCTGGTCCCTTTTGCCGGACGTGAGGCAGGACAGGACGTCCTGTGCCTCCCCTCTGACTCAGGCTGTTTTCAGTCCTTCCATCTAACTTCCAGGGACAGAGGTGCTGCCATGTCACACCACTGGGTCTGGTCTGGCAGTTTCAAGCACAAGAATCTAGGATCCTGGGCTTCCCTGGTGGCGCAGTGGTTGAGAGTCCGCCTGCGGATGCAAGGGACACGGGTTCGTGCCCCGGTCCGGGAGGATCCCACATGCCGCGGAGCGGCTGGGCCCGTGAGCCATGGCCGCTGAGCCTACGCGTCCGGAGCCTGTGCTCCGCAATGGGAGAGGCCACAGCGGTGAGAGGCCCACGTACCGCAAAAAAAAAAAAAGAATCTAGGATCCTTGGCAACCCCTACAAAGACTGTTATCCCCCACTATTCAAAGGTTCATCTTACGCCGTTTCACTTTTACGAAAGACCTACAGTAGTACTACTTGTTTTCGCTAATGAACAGAAATCTGAAGATTTTTGCTTTTATGGAAAAAAGTCGAAATGCAAAAATAGCGGTCAGCGTTGGTTTTACAGCAAGCTGTTTACTGGAAGAGCAAAGAGAGTGCAACAGCCAAGCTCCTTCCCTGAGAACTCCCCTCAGCATCTCAGCATCAAGCCTCCATAGCTTTGAATTGTGTCTGTGAGCATCTGTGCTTTATCTCGATTTATTTTGTGCATCCACTAGCATGATGTGTCCTAAGGCAATTGCTTCTTGACTTTACGGTGTTTTGGCTTAGGAAAGGTTTCACAGGAACCCTCTACTTTCAGATAGTGGGGAACCTGTACCTCTTCTTTCATCCTTCTGCAGGGTCTGGGAGTACCTAGGCAAATCAGTTTGTTCCCCCTAAGGTAAATGTGCCAACCTAAGTCTAATTAATAAATACTTTGGCTTCTTTAAAGTCTAGGCAATAGGAAACACATAACAATGGTTAAAAGGCTAGTTCTGAAGAAAAAGAAGTTGCTTTGGTTTGCTATTTTTATAGAAAGATAAAAACACCTGTGCTCTAGAGGTGAGTCACTCTTTTCCAGCTTAAGTGGTTCTGGACAAGTTCAAGCAAAGAGGAGCAGAGCTTTACAGTAGAACCTCCCTACTGTCAGCAGCTGCAATCCCAGACTTTCAGTCTGGCAGGCAGGTATACCTTCAGGAAGTCAAAGGCATTTGTCAATCTCCCAATGTATATTTTTCTCTTCTTAATCACTTGTTGAGGGACTGCTACATGTAGAGATGAGTATTCCATTTTAAAGTGTATGAAGAGGGGCTCAAGAGTGCTTTTATATTTATGAATTTCTCTATTTGCAGAGAGGTGGACCTCTCTGTGAATGATGAGTGAATTATGTCTCTTCTTCAGTGCATTTCCCCAAAGTGAAGTCTTCCCATTTTTTATGTTAATTATTTTAAGTTTTTTGCAGTTTTAACACTGCAACATTTTGAGCTTCAGTGAAAGGCACCACTTCCTGGAAAGAAAACCCCAAATTAGAGCAGTGCTCTTTCCTCTTTTGAAAAGTTGGCAGGTGGCAATATCCAGTGTCAAAAGGGTATTGTTGGGGATAAATGAAATAATACACTTGACAACACCAGAAAAACACCGGACTCACAGTGATGGTAGAAATTGTAACTGGATCTGAGTGTTATTCCTTTAGTCTGTAAAAGGAACAGAAATTAAATATTTTCTTATACCAATATAAATACTCTGTAGCAAGCATGCACTAAAATGTTGATGTGCCTCAAAAACTGACACCACATCTGTACACACATTCTATTAAAGGATAAAAGAAGGAGGGGCTAGTTTCACTACATTATCTCTAGAGGATCCCAAATTCTTACTTTTTTCCATTGTGTGTCAGAATTCCCACTATCATTATTCTACTCTTTGTTTTTCATTTTCTTTTCTCTTCCCCAGGGCAAATGACTCAGCTAAAAGATTGAAACAAGTTAAAAATATACTAGCTCAGAAATACTGGTGATAACATTTCTACCTCCTATGGCTAGATGTTTCTCAGGGAATCCCTAAACCCAGAGGAAACATCTTGATAAAGGAATACACATGGGGGGTGTATGTGTACAAACAATTATTCCAGGTCAATAGACTTATGATGTGTAGGAATCTAGACTCTATGCAGAGTCACATACCCCATGGAATAGAAGAAAAAATGAAATACAAGTGGTGAGATTATGATAGCAGGAATTCTTGGGTAAACCAACTTTTAAAAATATTTGCAGACTATTTACAATAAGCTAACAGTAAATCTATCTAGGTATAGTCTTTCATCTTCCATTGTAATGGTCAATATAAAATGTGGCAAATCAATCAATATGGATATGACTATGCATATATGAATGTAGCATACACACATAGGAAAATGACACAGTTCCTATTGGGTCACTAACAGCTGTAATATAACTTTAACCTTTTCGAAAAGGGGCACTTCAGTGTTCAGAAATATTACACAGAGACATCTCCACAGTAGATTTTTATTATGTATAACAACTGTGGCTTATGATTCCATTTCAATGCCTGTTCTCTGTGACTGCACCTGGTGACAAATTTGTTACACAATCTCAGTGGAGAATTTCATGAGGTCTTTGCAATAGATAGCCAAGCCTTTTATCTTCTTTTTTTAAAAACATACGGCATCCTTGTGAATTCATTTAACTATTACCACTTTGGGTAACAGACACATGTGGCACTAAATCTGGCCTTAGCACTCTTATTTGATAAACTATAAATATTGTAGTTATTTTGCAGCATGAATTTTCTTTGAGGTATTTTTCCTGGTTTGTTCAACTCAGCAACTATCCTCAGGGAGCAAGGACCATCCTCGATGATAACTACTTCAATTCAGTTTCAAATAACTATTGTAGTAAATCATAGCACTAATTGGTTAAGGAATTTAGACTCCAGTGTAAAAGTGTGGTTGAGATTTTGTGCCCGTATGTCGCACAGAAAGATAGAAGAGATCCATTCTGGCTGGGAACTAAATAGAGCAATAGGTGACCAATACAAGACCCAGCCCAGCTGTTGTTTTACTTTTGATTTCCCAATTCAGCTTCTAGCAGTTACTACAGTGAGCCTCTATTGTTTATCTTCAGGTAGTATGATTATAACTGGCTTCCATTCCACGAAGGGGAAATCATTCTTCTCTTATAGACCAAGCAAGCACCATTGGCCTTGGTCCCATCTCCCTGTCTCAGTCTCCCTTTGAGAAACAGGCCTAGGCCTGGTAAAAATTCATTTACAAGTGGATAAAATAGGTCAGGTTAGTTACTATTGGGTAAGACCAGACACAATTTTTCCATGAAGGAAAATATTTCAAATGGATATCATCTTACTAGTTGAAGTGTTGCAGCCCAGTTTTAGGATGGTGGCTTGGCAGAAAAGAAGAGCAGATCTTATTGACTATTTCTTTCTACTACACTATACTGACTATATACTTGCTACTTTGCATTTTATATTACTTATATTTTCCTTCTATTACTTTCTTCCTAGTTTAAGAAAAATTGGTGTTAATTTAAATCATAAAAATGTTGTGGTGGTTAGTAAAATATAAAGACCGAGTTATAATTTATTATTGAATGTTTTACTTATTCTTTTCATTATTGGTGAGTATACCAAATACCAAATCCTAAAAGGTGGGTAAGTATATCAGTTTTTCTTAGTAAACTGTTACTGAGTACTGATAAATCCTCTTTGGCCCAATGGTCTCTCAGAAAAGGAAGAACATAAAATGCATTGTCAGAAAAAAATCTGTTTTGTTTCTAACCAGCATATCTGTGAAAGCAGAAATGGACTTCTAGAGGCTTTCTAGAAGCCTGACCTCTGATTTGTGAATCAGAGAATTAGGCTGAATAATCCAAAGTAACATTTCAATGCTACAAAATCTTCTCAAAAGTGTATAACAAATCCACATCTTCTATATCTGCTGTTGAGAAAGGAAGTTCAAATTTGTTGAACCCTCATTATTATAGGTTTGAATGGCTTCTCCTCCTGAAGCCGGATCTGCATGATTATGCTGCTATGCACCAGTCGAGTTGGGCTGAATGCTGCCCCCCCGGAAGCCTAATTGACAATTCTGTTGCCCTTCTCTGACTATTTAAGAAGAGTTGTGAGGTCAATGGCAATGATACTCCTTCGAGGCATAAATGCCGTCTAGCAGGACATTTTTTTTTTTAATCTGTTCTTTTAGAAAGCTCTCGTGTCAAAGAGTTAAAAATAAAATGTTTTACAGGAGAGAGGGAATCTGACAACACTGCTGACCCACATTTCAGAAGGAAAATGAGAAATATAGGGGTCAGATCCCAGCCACTGGAAGCACAATGAACACTTATGCTGTAAATGAAGTAGTGAAATCGCCCACTGGAACAAGCAATTTTCATAACCAGTACACTTCAGTAAAATGAATTTTATCATATCTTGTGACCTCCTGAAGTTCCCAAACCAAAAGTCTTCAGGGTACATTAGACTGGCAAAAAATACACAGTAACCTCAGTAAATGGCAGGATAAGAAGGACCCAAATGCCAAATCTCAAAAAATTAACCCAAATAATATGCCGTGATTGATACTTGGGGAAATTTAACTTGTTAAATGATCATTTATTTTCATAGTTTTTTTTTTCTTTTTTTACTGTAAGAAAATGTTTGGACATCATATTATCAAAATCTCTAAAGTGAAATATTAAGATTAGAAGATTAAACAGAAATATCAGAATCAAAACGTAGATCCAAATGTCTAATGATAAAGTAAATATTAAGGTTGAAAGAATAATAACACATTAGTTACTGTATATATTTTAAATATTTGATTTTGTCTTCCAATGTATAAGAAAACGTATTTTACTTTTTTTCACTAGACAGTTAAGTATATGAAAAACATTGAGACAATGAGAAGAGTTTCAATACTTGCTCATGAATTTTAGAGAATAAATATGTATTTCAAAAGCCATTATTTTCCAGAAGTATTTGTGAAGTGCCTTATATTCAAAATATAATACATGTAACATTCTTAGTCTTTCACATTTTTTAAATTTTAAAAATGAAAGATAAGGGGTATGTTTATATAAACAAAAATACAATCTCCCTTAAGCCATTAGAATGTTTTTAAAGCATATATATACTGGAAAACTTGTCTTGAAATTAGAAGTTAAATGATATAATAAGATCCCTTTAAAAGCCTGATATGGATAATGCAGTTTAATTGTAGTATAATGTCTGAATAAAAACAATAACTATCTTTTAATTTCTGATTCATAATTTAATTAAAGAGAACTACAGTAGTGACATAAAATCAAACACACCAAGCCCAAATTTCACAGATCACCGTAAAGAATTCAGCTTACTTATCATACTTTTCATAATATAACACTTTTCCTAAACTACATGAGCTATTAACTGATGCATTTTGAACAATGTAGTGTGAATATCATCACACTACATAGACATACTTTTTTCAAGTCTAATACAGATTCACTGTTATGCCACTGTTTAATCTTATTGACATATTTTCTAGGATTATCTTTGTACAGACCTTATTTTGTACTTCAACAATGGTGGATCAAATTCCTTCAATGATAATAAAACTGAGAGTCATAAAAGAGATGGTCAATAAGTTACAGGGGTTTTTTTTCACCTTTCAATTCTGGGTTTTCATTCTGACAGCATTTCCCCAAGTACACTTCTGTAATTACTCAAAGAAAATGTAGTAGATATGCGATCTTAATTTTTCAGAGGAATTTGTGGCTGTAGTTTTCTTCTCTATACGAACATGAATATTACATGATTAACAATAGCACAAGAATAATTTTATTTTGAATTTCATCTTTATAGTCTCATAAGAACCTCAACTTGCTTCAGAATTTATACCTAAGGCATGTATTAGCTAAAACTAAAAAATATATAGTCTCTACACATTATTTTATTGTTTAAATGGTCCTCATTCATGTTTCATTTCAATAATATTTCCCCAGCTTGTAAAGCTTATGTTACAGTGAGCTCCTCTTTAAATTCACAATGCATAAAACTGCCAGGTGGCCTAATAACAGAGTGCATTAACAGATTGAACTATAAATCAGATGCTTGTGTTCACGTACTGTAAAAATACCACCAATTTCTTTCAGATTATAGTTTGTACACTGATTCCTAAGAGTGATCACAAATGCTTTGGGAAATTTAAAAAGAATAAAGAGGTCATATATCCCAAACTAAAAAATAATATTACCTTCATTTTCACTTCATTATTATTTTCACCTACCTTTTACCATTGTTGTGAAATTAAGATAATAAACACAATACCCATGAAACACTGCCTTACCAAAAGCTATTATTATTCCTATTAGTATTTAATACTATAAATCTATGCTACAAATGAATTGTTTTTGTTGAGTGATTTAATACTATGGTAAATAGTTATTCATCTCAACATTTATTGAGAACAAACAGTGGGTTATGCACTATGTTTGTTATATAAAATATAAAGTTGGAAATGCATAGAGATTACTTATCTCTTGGCTATTTAAACAATTTAAATAATTTGAGAAATAAGGGAATAAGTCACATTTCTTTTTTCAAGAGGATGAAATTTTTGAAAAGCCTTTAAATTAAGAATAACTCATTGTGTATAGAAACCTGGACTTTTAATTTGCAGAAAGAGAAATAAAAATCAACTACTTTACCATCTAGGATATGAGGAAGGAAACTGAAAACCAAGGAGTCAATTTACTTATTCATGGTTATATATTTCAGTGGCATCAAAGCCAGAGCAGGAGACCTAAGAGCACACTGGTAAAAACCTCCCCTTGCTGAGCACATAATTGTTTACAAAGTGCATGTGTAGGCTTTATCTATCTTACAGCAATAAACCAGTAGAGTTATACTGGGACCCAGCTTTTCTACCTTAGGCACAAAGTTCTATGTACTACCTCATTACCCCATTGCTGTGTTCTTTCTATAATTTTATGGTACTTCTGTGTCCCATGAGTGACTTCAGGTTAACAGAAAATATTTCACAAACTAACAGAAGCAAATAGAATTAGATTTGTGAGGCAAATTGAAATAAATATAGGGCAATTGAGATCATATATAAACTACAATTCACTAGAAAAGGTAAAGTCAATATTACAGCCCTATGCGTGAAGGTAGTAAAACAAAAGTCCAAAAGCAGAATGAAGACTGCTTTAGGAAATCTTTCAAAAATGGTTGATTTCAAAAATCTTTTGATGAATCAATAAAATGAATCAAAGAACAGGTTCACATCAGAGAATGGTAGGCTAACAAGCTGCAATGATAATGTTGACATTTTAAGAAGAATCATGCTGATATAAGCAAGCCTTGAAGGAGTGAGCAGAATTTTACATAAGATTTTTTTAAATATTCATATGCATATGGCACTAAAAACTGGTGGTAGCATTTTGGTTTAACAATGAGCTCTTGCTCACATTACCTATCCTTCGTACATTTGTGGGATGCTCACTGTGGATGCAGGATGGAATCGCTGATTTCAACAGCGGAAAGAACAGGGAACCTGAGGATCTCAGACAGCAATTAAAAACTCTAGCCCAGAAATGGCTCAAGTCACTTGCACATACCACGTAATGGCCAGAAATAACAGTCATACTCAACTGCAAAAGAAATGGAGAAGTACTGATATAATGTTCTCATGGGCCTAAAAAGAAGGAAACTATGGGCAAACATTAGAAGACTCAACCATGGCTATTAGTAAAAGTTAATTTCTCCTTCCTAGCAATACATCCTGGTGACACATTGAGACATTTCTGAAGTCCGTTCATTATTGAGTACATAACTCTCTGCTGAGCATTATTGTTGGCACTCTGTGGGAAGGAAATATGGGGAAAAATAGTTCTTATTCTGGTCTTCTTATCTCCAGCAGGGTTTCTCAACCTGGACACTAATTAACATTTTGGACTAGCCTCATTTGTGGTGGCTGTCCTGTGTGTGATTGTAGGATATTTAGCAGCATCCCTGTTCTACCCATTGGATGCCAGTAGCAGTCCTCTACCTCCCCAGAATGTGACAATCAAAATAGTCCTCAGACATTGCCAAATGTTTCCAGGGAGTTGGGGTGGAAGGTGGAAGAGGGGAGACAGCAAAGTCCTTATTGCATAATTTATAGAGATGCAAACACAATGCATGCCAGGGTAAGTCTTGGATGTTCACATTTTGTTAGTTTGGAGAGGGAGGTATTCATTTTGATTGGGAGAATCTGGGCAAGCCTTTTGGAGAAGATGACTGGCTGAGGACTTTGAAGAAAGGACACATTTTTGCAGGGTGAAAGTGGGTTGGCCAAGAAGGTAAAAGACTTGGAGCAAAATCTTAAAAGTAGACTAAAACAGGATGAGTTCAGAGAGCAGCCAGAGATGTGGCGCAGACAGCTGATCTGAAATTAACTTTGGTTAATAGATAATTTATGAAATGGTAAATCCATACACAGATAATAAAAAAATAATTACATTGGATTTTTTCTTACATTTCTTAGAGAACCAACGTTAAATATAATTTCCCCCCTTGGCGATAATGATTGTGATGACTGAATAGGAAAACCGATGTCATTGCTTATGGCACCATCTTCAATAAACCCAAAAGACAGTCTTCATAATGTATGGAGATTCCTCACTGATGTGTTGTAATGGACATTCCCTGTAGAACAGAAAAACTGGCTGAGAAGGCTCATGTTTGAAAGTGACTTAAAGAGAAAATTGGAACCAAGCATGTTGACTGTTTCCATTGTTGCCATAGGACTAAATCTCAGGAGCTTGAATAGTGGAGACATTGTTACACAGAGAAGCTCAGGATGGTGTAATTTTAAGGCTTCATTTCAATGCTCCCATAAGTGGATATACTTAAAATTTTCACTTATCACAGAGAAATTTAAAATTGATTCATAAAAAAATCATCTTTTTCAAGATTTCAAAGGACATGGAATTTTGTAAAGTATAATATTTTACTTCTTAAATGGCTCTTTTCCTCCTCTAATTCTGCCACCTCCATCTATGTTATCTACTATTAATGAAATTTTGTGCACATCCTTTTGGGCGTATCGATAAATTAATATGCAAGTCATTTTTTGTGGGTCTGTATACTAGCTACAAACTTTCTATGCAGTAAACATGATTTATATATAAATTGTAAATTTATCCAACTAATTTGTTGAAACAATTCCAATGAATTGGAACTGCTAGGAATAAGGATATCCAAAATTTATAGTTTGAGTCCAAACCACATTTCCCCTACTATATAGATGGGACCTCATCAATCTTGTCTCCCAGTGCTTATGTGGGTCTGTTTCCTAAAACTGCATAAATGTTAGATTTTTAATCTTTGGTAATATGATATTACAAAGAAATTGTTTTTCTTCTGTTATTGTTCAGCTCAGTCATCTTCATATATGCTTAATCTTTACTAGTCACTCGTGTTATTACATTTTCTTGTTTTTTGTTTTTCACTTCCCTTGGTGTATCAACGTCTCTGTTACTGGTTTCTAAGAGCTCATTTATGACTAAAGAAGTTAACCATTTGTCATGCAAATACCATATTTTATTGCCATCAATTTACTATGGTGTTTTGTATTTTGGTTGTGTATTAAAATGTGATCATGTTGTGTTTTAAAAAAATTAATTCCACTTAGGGATTAGTTAGCAAGAATTTAGAGATGATACTCACCCAAAGATGAAAAGTCTAAGAAATAAAATCTCCAAATTTAAGTTTTGAGAACAAGTAGTATTTTAATAAACAAGAGGTTGGAGAAATTTTATGATGTGCCTTCAATTGATGTGCTTCCCACATTGAAAATTGTGGCCAAGAGAGTGGAGCTCACCAAACATCCCATCTGTTCCCCTATCTTTTACACCCCTCTGTAGTTGGAGGGCCATGTGACCAGCCAATAGTATGTGAGGAAGTGATGTGCCAAATTATGGAAAGGCAGCATGTGATCCCACAGCTGGATTTTCCCTTGTTGAAGCAACCTAGAAACCAGCGCTCCACGTGGTACAGCTGACCAATGAGGTTGTCTCAGTTACCTTGGATCTCTGAGTTATTGTATGGAGCAGAGTCTCCTGTAGGCCCACACTGCACATTTATTCTTAGTGAGTGAGAAATTATCCTTTGTTGTATTTGGCCTCTGACATTTGGGAGACTGTCTTTTTACCACAGCATTAATTAACTCATTTGGATTAATACAAAGCCTTTTATAAAGAGAGTTCAATTCAGCACTGAGGAGAAAATAAGCCCAAATTGAAGTAAGAGAAATTCTAAAATGAGAGTTAATAAAATCACCAATTCTATAAAAATAGGAAAAACTTATTTATCTAATTCAGTTTTTAAAAGTATGATCTTAGGCAAAAGTTAAGTATTGGAATAAATAACTCTTTGAGATCTCCTTTTGCACTAAGTTTCTGAATTTGGTCCTGATCTTCTTTTCTAAGTTTATTTCCTACTTGCTCATATAAATCACCTTCTCTAACCAAATAACTTCAAAACTTCGCTAGCTCCAAATATGTTCATACCTCCTTTCACCCTCAGACTCCCTACTTTTTATCTCTACTTATCCAATTTCTATCTACCTTTCAAGGCTTAACCCCATTCACTCCCACATGAGACCTTTCTAGACCCTGACTTGATATAGTTCTTCATATGAACTATTAGTCTTGAAATTTAATATTTAATGTTTGTGGAAATCATTTATTTCTGGCTTAGTCTATATTTCTTTTAATTTCCATGTCATCTCGAGAAATGTGTTAAAAATTCCTGAGAGACAGAAACTCAATTGTTCATACACCCCTAGCAGTGGGTAACATGTTTTCAACATAATAAATACTTAATAAAGATTTAATGACTGCTCTTTCCTTGTGGTTTTAAGCCTTAACTATCAAACTTAATGTTCTTTTTTTTAATCAAGAATATTTATTTCTTTTTGTTATCTACATAGTTAATATCATATCTAATGTCACAACTAACATCAAAGTGCAGGTCAGAAAACTTTCCAATAGAAAACTTTCCATATGCCAGCACTTCCCATGCAGATGGAATCGAAATGCATATAATCTGCACCATGTATATATGTGACACTTGTTTGCTTTTGTTATAACTGACCTTCCTCTAATAAGTTTATTCTTTATTTTTATCTTTAATGTAAGGGTCTGACCACCCTTATATCCTTTGTACTCACTGACAGAATGTATTAAGACAAGCATTAATAATCAGAACACTTACAAAAGGATAGATGGAAGATTCACGGAGATGCTGGAACATCCAGCCTTAAGCAGAAACTAGGGTAGAAAAGAAAGGACCCTAGATGAAGAACAATGTGGTTACTGTGTGATTATTAGATCTTGTGATATATTACAGAATAATTAGATCTCTCTGCCAACCAACAACACAATTGTGGCACGCCAAACCATGATCCTCTCTGCTTCCAAACAAAAAGGTTTTCAGGAGCTGAAAGATATTTACCCACCCACCACTGGCAGTGTAGGTAACAGTAAGAGAAGAGTTAGAACATGTTAAAAGAAGTAATCTATTAACAATGCCTTTGCCCTAACTCTTCAAGTGTCTGCAAGGTTCAGCTAGGTGAATTTCTACTCCACAGCTTTTTTTTTTTTTTTTGTACTGACTTCAGTGGCACATATGTGAATAAGTCCTAGATATTCTTACCTGAAAGTCTGGATTTCATTGAATATAACCATATAGGAATATTCATCCTTCAGTTAATTTTTGTCCAAAAATGCAACCAGCGAATGAAAACATTTCTATGAATGTTTTTATTTGTTTTATTTTTAAATTCCAGTTATTTTTAAGGTAATGCATTTCTAGATTTCTAGATTGGTGTCAGAAATTGTTACATATCTGAGTCTATCTAATGGGGGCATTGAATATTTACCTTTTTTATTTTGCCAAAAAGAAAAGAGATATTGGTGTACACTATGAATGTGACATACCACTGTGTTTTAACAGTATTAAGAGGTCAGGTCTTAGTGGATGCTGCTGTATCAATGATCTAGAAATACATTTTCTGTTAATAAACTAAATTCAGGAAAACATATTAATAGTTCAATATTTTCCATATTAACTATCCTTCACCAAAATCTACTTCTGAGGGTAAACCGAATATGTGTGAAAGGATCACTGGATAAATATTTATTATTTCAAACTTTTGAGATTTCATAGAAACTCTATTTTCAAGTATGAAACATGAGTTTCTTAGTACAAAGTCCAGATTTTATGTTTATTTTCTTAGAAATATTTTAGATCAAATCCACCATTAAAATTATGCCGACGTGTGATATAGTGGCAAGCTCTTTGAGTTGAAGAAGTAGACAAAATAATTCTTGTCCTCGGTGTGCTACATCGTGATGGGTGTAATTTCTTTGATTGTGGTTTCTGAATTTTCTCATCTTTGTAGTTTCCTCTAAAAAGGTTAAATAAAGGTTGAAACAAAACAAAAATAAGAGACCAGTCTTCATTTTTGGATTTTAAGTAATAGAGACAAAAATAGTGCTATTCTCCTTGCCTCTTGGTAATCACCCAAAAATAATAAGGATGACAAGAAACTGAAAGGAAAAAAAAACCCTCCATCTTTGATGCAATTAGAAAAACCCTCTGTAACCTGAGCCACAGTGTATGTGGAATGGCTCCCAGGTACAAAGAAAGTCTAACGAGAGTACAGGAGAATGCAAAGAAATGATACTCGAGGCTGCAGATCTTAGACTGAAGACAACAGGCACAATTCTTAAAACAAGTAGCCTACTCCGTGGGGAAAATCGAGTAACTTTATGTCCTTTGGAAACACAGTACAGGGTCTTGAGTTAGTCCTAGTTGCTTCCCAAGACCCAGTCTGGTACAGAGGAAAAGCAGGGGAGGTGGATGTAACCGAGGAAGCACATGGATTGTCCTTTGGCATATAGTGAGGCAGGCAGGAGAGAAGAGACTTGACTTTGTA
This sequence comes from Orcinus orca, assembly GCF_937001465.1. Taxonomy (NCBI): domain Eukaryota; kingdom Metazoa; phylum Chordata; class Mammalia; order Artiodactyla; family Delphinidae; genus Orcinus; species Orcinus orca. The sequence continues at coordinate 33,068,364 of NC_064576.1, forward strand.
GTTACCACTACAGCTATCAATCTTGGTTGGCTAAGAGAAGAAAAAGCAAAAGGAACTTGTTCCCAAACACACCCTTATTTCACCAGAGAAGTACTTCTAAGGATCAGAATGTGGCTCTGATCACTCTCCAGCCCCAACACAAATGTCACTGAGATAGTGGCTTCAGGGAAGATTCATCTCACTCAAAGCTAAATAATTATTGGGACTTCCCTGGTGGTGCAGTGGTTAAGAATCCACCTGCCAATGCAGGGGACACGGGTTCGATCCATGGTCCAGAAAGATCACACATGCTGCAGAGCAACTAAGCCCATGCATCACAGCTACTGAAGCCCACGTACCTAGAGCCCAGCAATAAGAGAAGCCACCGCAATAAGCCTGTTCACCACAAGGAAGAGTAGCCCCAGCTCACTGCAACTAGAGAAAGCCTGTGTGCCACAACAAAGACCCAATGCAGCCAAAAATAAATAAAATTAAAAATGTTTTTAAAAAGCTAAATAATTATGTAAAAGAAGAGTACAAAGTCTCTACAGAGACACTGCAAGGGAAAAAAAGACTAAAATGAATATGGGGAAAAGGGCAGAAAAAGAACTCTCCTCAGGAATATTTGCCATGGAGGATACAAAAATTATGATTAAACTATGTGACACAAATTTTAAAAAACCTAATGATGTAAAACATCTCTATAAATCAGGATCTTAGTGCAAAGAACAAGGGGAAAGTAGAGCAAGGCACCAGAAGCAAATGAAACATGAGCTGAGAGAACTAAGAGAAAAAGTAGAATAGATAACAAAATAACCAAAAAAATGAAGATCATATCAGAAGCCAAGAGAATAATGATGATGAAGCCACAGCATAGGACAGGTGTTTCAAGATTTTATTAAGGGTGAATAAACCAGGAGTTAAAAGTTAAAAGAAATAGAAGACAGGAAACACAGACAAGGGGGATACAATATATGTATAATTAGTGTCCCTCAGGAAGAAGTTATTATAGAAAATAATCATAATTTAATATAATTTCCTAGAAATAGGTGCCAAAAAATGAATCAAGAAACTACTGCAAAAAGTCTGGAAGTTATTTGTGAATGTGTTTAAATGTAGAACTAAGTCTAAAACAAAAAGAATTACAAAACAATTGTTAAAGTTATATGCCTGTCAGTGTGGATATAAGTAACAAAAATTGGGAAGGGGAGAGAGGAAAATAGAGAGGTAGTGTAAGTATGCTGAATACTTCATCTTTTATAATCTGAGATCAAAATATTTCATTAAGGCTAATAAGTCAAGAAATAGAGGCATAGGTATATTTAAAAGTATAGTGGACAATAAATAATGTAATAATAAACTAAAACCTGCTAGTGAAGTGTAGGGAAGAGAGAGGAAGAAAATGTTAATTTACTATATCCTTACAGTTTGTAACAGGTAGTCAGTAGAGACTACCTGAAGGCTATTATATAAAATACTTAAAAACATAACCACTAGAAAAAAAACACAAATTATCCAATTCATTAGAAGACACCCAAATATGAGCAAGAAACCTTTGACAACAACAGCGACAACAACAACAATAACACACACATACACAAATTTGTCCTTTGAAAGAAGTCATAGAAACCTGGAATGTTCTTCTGGCAGTGCAGAGGAGGAGTTGGAGAGGGCCATGGCCAGGTCTAGAAACCCTTGCAGAGTTTATTTAGATAGTGAGGGGTTAGGGGTAAGCCCTAAAAATGGAGTGGCTGAATCACAAAACAAATAATGAGGAGAGATTCCCTGTGACAGTGTTAAGGGCTGAATTGTGCCCTCCAAAAAAGAAATGTTAGAACCAGTGATGCCAACTTGACTGGGTCCAAATAAAATATTATTTCTGGGTACATCTGTGAGAGTGTTTTCCATATGAGATTATATTTAAATCGGTACACTCAGTAGAATAGATGGCCCTCCCCAGTGAAGATGGGTAGCACCTAATCTGTTGACGGCCTGAATAGAGCCAAAAGCAGAGGTAAGGAGGATTTGTTCCATATCTGCTTGCCTGCTTGAGCTGGGACATTGATTTTCTCCAATCCTTGGACTAGGGTTTATACCATTGACAACCCTAGATCTCAGGCGTTTGGACTCAGACTGGAATTGTACCACTGGATTTCCTGCATCTACAATTTGCAGATGACAGATCATGAGATTTCTCAGCCTTCATAATCACAAGAGCCAGTTCCACAGAATCTCTCTCTCTCCCCATGTATATATGTGGGGAGAATACACACACACACACACACACACACACACACACACACACACACACACACACTTCTGTTTCTCTGGAGAACCCTGACTAATACAGACCCTTAATTCTCAATACTTTAGAATGTGACCTTATTCAGACATAGGGTTGTTACAGATGCAATTAACTAAGCTAAAATAAAGTAATACTGGAGTGGGTTGGGCTCTTGATCCAATATGACTGGTGTCCCTGCAAGAAGAGGGAAATTTAGACACCGGCACAAAGACAAGACATGTAAAGACAGAGACACACAGGAAGAACACCACGTGACAATGGAGGCAGATTACGGAATGATGCATCTACAAGCCACAGAAGGCTAAGGATGGATGGCCATCATCAGGAACTAGAAAGAGGCAAGGAAGGATCCTTCCCTAAAAGTTTCCAAGGGAGAATAGCCCTGCTAACACTTTGATTTTAGATTTCTAGCCTCCAGAGCTATGATACAATAAATTTCCATTATTTTAAGCCACCCAATTTGTGGTACTTCATTACAGCAGCCCTAGGATGCTAACACAGAGAATAGTCAGGAGACTTTAAGACCAGATATTTTCAATATGTTTTCACCATCATTGGTTGTCCCCTTACTTTTAGTCATTTTGGGGGGCCACATGCAGCAGTGTACTGTGAATGAAAGAGGAAGAGAGAACAGGCCCTGACAAGTTTGTGATCTGAGGGAAGATCACCACATGGAAGGAGCCAAAACATGGACATCAAGTATTCCTCAAGGTGGGAAATGGGAGTGGGAGGGGACCAGGGGGACATAAGACAAGCGAGAGTACTCAGATATATTGGAAGGTGGGCCCCAGGCATCCTGCTGTAGGTGGAGTGGATCCTTAAAATGTTGTAAAGAACAACATTTTCAAAGGCTGGAGGGCTAGAAAACACTTGTTCACACATTTTAAAATGTTCAAAGAAATGTGTGTGTTTCAGAGATGGCAATAAGAAAGAAACTGTAAGGAATTCTGGTTGAAATTGAGTAGTAGCTTTCTTGCAGGGACAAGAAGAAAGGCTCTCCTTGGTACTTAAACAAGGAAATAACAGGACTAATGGAGAGTCAGCTTAAGACAGAAGATCTAAAGGAAACTGAAGAAATTGTGATGGCCAATAGGCACATGAAAAGATGCTCAATGTCACTGATTATTAGGGAAATGCAAATCAAAGCTACAATGAGGTACTACCTCATGCTATCAGAGTGGCCATCATTAAAAAGTCTACAAATAACAAGTGCTGGAGACGGTATGGAGAAAGAGAACTCTAAATGCCCATGGATAGAGAATGGATAAAAAGATGTGGTTGATATATACAATGGAATTCTACTCAGTCGTGAAAAAGAATGAAATAATGCCATTTGAAGCAATATGGATGCAACTAGAGATTATCATACTAAGTGAAGTAAGTCAGAAAGAGAAAGACAAATGATATCACTTATATGTGGAATCTAAAAGATGACATAAATGAAACTATCTATGAAATAGAAACAGAATCAGGGATATAGAGAATAGGCTGGTGGTTGCCAAGGGGGAGGGGGATGGGAGAGGGTTGGATTGGGAGTTTGGGATTAGCAGATGCAAAGTGGTATATATAGAATGGATAAACAATAAGGTCCTACTGTACAGCACAGGGAACTATATTCAATATCCTGTGATAAACCACAATGGAAAAGAGTATGAAAAAGAATGTATATATATATATATATATATATAACTGAGTCATTTTGCTGCACAGCAGTAATTAACACAACATGGTAATTCAACTATACTTCAATAAAAAATAAATTAAAAAAAGAAACTGTGAACTCCTCACAGTGATTCCTTGGAACCCTGGCCCATGAACCATCTCTCTGTTAGAGCTGGGGTGGCATTAGTGGGGGCCCTGTACCCACCGCCCACGAATGGGGGAAAAATTGACCCTCTGTATTTAGTGAGCTATATTCCTGTGTCCCAAAGGAGACACCAAATGCATTTTCTCTCAGAAACATCATGGTAGAAGTTATTAGACCTATAACTACCATGAGTATTGTTTTGGATAAATGGGACATCGAGGACTTTTCTAGAAGGACAAATTCTCTTCATCAGAATGTTTCAATAGGGAAAACGCCATCTGTTGCCAATACATCTTTGTGATGTGACAAGCTCAGATGGAGCGTTCTCTGAGTATATGTTTGAGTTTGAGTAAGCAAGTTTTGTGGGCTCAAATTAGAGGGCCTAGGTGTTAGGTCTGGTACTGCCATGACTTTGGATAAATTACCTTGGTTTTCTTATCCCTAAAATGGGCTTAATAATTGAACTGTCAATTTCTTAGGATTAAGAAATTTGTCAAATGTGAAAGTGTTTCAAATCCTTCACATTTATATTATTATTTTTTAAATTCTGAGATGATACTTTACAACAAAACATTTCTAGATTGCTCCACCTGAGGAATTTTAAATCATCTCTGTCAAAGTTTGACTAATTTCCATCAGCACTTGTTTTTGCTTCATCATAAGTCAGCGGCCCTATCACAGAAGAAAGTTCCAAATTGTAAGTAGGATCTGCACAAAGTTGTGTTTGTTGCAATCTGTACAAATGAGAAGCAGTTTTTACAGTCCAAGCACACCTTTAATCTTTTTAATAACAAATGTAATTGAATGTGGTTTTAACAGTATGAAGTCATCGAGGCTTTTGGAATAGTGAGGTAATGTTGGACTGCTAGAAAGAACAACAAAGAACCTAGGAAATTCAAGATCCGATGAGGTTAACAACTGAGGAACTCAAGGAACCACCTTGACAAACATTATGTTCATGGTCACAGTACACCGACTTATATTAATTTCTCTTTTAATCACTCTATGTTCTTAAGCAGAATTGCGCAGACTATTTACATTGGAAGTTCCCCGTGATGACTTCAAAGTCAAAATTACACGACCTAATTCCCTAATTTGTATTTCATAAAATTTGGATTTCATTGAGAATTTTTTTTTTAAAGTAAGACAGGCATAGCTCTATAAATTCAAAAGTAGAGAGAAATCTATTCAAGTTAAATAGCAAAGAAAGAACAAATCTGACTTTGGGCTGATTTTATATTTCAATCTGGAGTCATGAACCACAAAAACAGCAATGTTTCATATGATGACCTTTTGACCTATGCCTTTTTTTTCTTTTGGCTATTTTTCACCAAGTGTAGTTTTGATGTCTGGCCCTCCGTACAGGTATTTATTCAGCTTCATTTAATTTCATATTATGTCCAGCTTTTCTGTCAATAGTGCATTTGGAGAACAGATTTTCAAGATTGTGCACAATAACCTTCCTACTGCTGGCGTCTGGGCAGAAATTGGGATACTGGTGTCAGATTGTTCCTATCGATCCGTGTTTGTTTCTTTTTTGAATGAAGCATCAGAGACATCTATGCTTTTATTTATGAACTCTGTCCCCTCAGTTGTGATGGCAGGAGGTGGTAATTCAAATGGCAGAACTGAGCTCCTAACATCTTGGAACCAGTCACAAGTGCGCTCACATCTGGCGGGGCACAACCAGAAGATGATTCTGAAATTTCCGTTGCAATGGAGCTCAACTCCCAAGAATTCTAGCTATATTTTTGTAACCTTCAGTAGTTTCTGTGTTTTTGACCTTCCTGAACAGCTGCTAAAGAAATTTTTCTTTCATGCTTGGCAGTTTTGTTTTGTGACTATCTTAAAATTCCCCGTAAACAGAGATATAGTGATCGGCACGAGCCCATTTCAGCCGAGTGAAGTCTGACTTTTTATTGCAGACATAGTATTTTATTGTATTGTCCTAGCTTCTGTTATCATCCACCTTTGTAAAAGGATTGTAAATGGAATGTTATGCTGCTGTCTGTCATAAAATTATAACTTCGTATACATTCCAAAATGTGTAGGTGTCTCTCTGCATAGATTCTGCTACTGAAATGGAAGAATGTCTATTTCAACTGAATTATTAGGCTATATATTTATCATCCTCATTTTGGAATGAAAGGTTGAGATGGCTCAGGACAACAGTATCTCATCAGACTGTAAGAGATAAACAGAATAGAGATGACCTAAGGAATATAGGAATAGAAATATTTTTGAAAGTACTGTATAAAGACTGGTAGTATGATGATTGTATATTGTGTATGTATTGTGTGTATGTGTATTGTATATAATTATGTATAATTCTGGTAAACTGGTAATATGATAGGAGCTTCTGGAATTCTGGTTGCAGATATTACCAGTATATTATCAGGATGTGCTACTATTTCTAGAAAGTGTAAGAATAAAGTCTTGGCTAATAATTTATTTGCCCTCAGAGTACTTTCAAATGGAAGACCTTTTAAAAACCTGAAAACTACTGAATTTAGAGATTTTTAGAAGTCATTTATTTTACCCCAGTGCTCACGTAAGGCAGTACATGACACCTCACTGCTAGATAATATCGAATCTTCTGGGCCTCAGAAGAAGGGGGTTCTGCAGTGAAATACCCTATGCCAGCACACAGCAACCCTCCCTGCCAGCATGCCTTCACTGTGCTCAGGCCCCACTGCTCAAACTTCCCTAGATTTGGACACCATTGCTCTACCCATAAAACCTTTCATATTCTTGAAGATTTTTAAATTATCTCTGACTTCTCATTTAGAGGAGAAATAATTCTTGTTCTTTCAGCCTTCCCTCAAAGGTATTAGCCTTCAAATCTTTTATCACTTTCATTGCTCTCCCTTGGAACCACTCCAAGTATTTCACAGGCCTCTGAAGTTTTGGAACTTCGGACAAGAAGCCATGTTCTGACAAATGAGAGGATGACCTCAAATTTAACATCACATACATTTCCAACATTCCTGGAGCAGTGCGTTTGCTCTTGTAAACTACAGTCGATGCAAAGCAAACAATCTCATCTTCCACGTGACCCTTTGTGAATCTCTAATAGTGCTAAAATGTAGCAGAGAGACATTTCCTGTCTCAGAGTTGTGTGTCATATTTTTCCCCCAGGAAACATAGAAGTAGATAACAAACATCCAGAGTCACCAAGAAAAGAGCAGATTTATTCTATTTATAGATACACGACAAAGATGATAAAATAGGAAACAAATAGGAAACAAGTCAGGGAAGGCCTGCTTGTTATATGGGATAAAAGAAGGGTGGAATAAAAGAGTGACAGATTGAAGTGGTCTTTGAAAATTATTATTATAAAAATTTCAACATCCTTTTCAAGAGTCCCATGTGATGCCATTTTCCATTGTGTGCGATGTGATCCCAGCCTTGGAGGAGAGAGCCCACTCAGTGGGTTGTGAGATGGCCACATAAATGTCCGCTCTGGTGAGCTCAGAACTGGTAAAACTGGCTCCATTCTATCTGCCAAAGGTTAATTTGCTGAAAATATGGCTTGGAACATGTAGGTGGGATCTAAATAAAAGTTAAACTTATTTGCACTAAAGAACAAGGATGATTCACAACATTTTTGTTCATTTAGTTCAGTGATTCTTGACTGTTTTTTTAGAATCTTCAAAAGTGCTGTACAAGCTAGTCTCTCTCTACCTCTCCAAGGATCTCCCAGCACCTCTTCAGTCACATGCCACTCTTAACATCCCTGCTGAACTACCTTCAGTTCCTTGGACCCACCGTGCTTATTTCCCTCTGTTCCTTCTGGGAGTGCTGGTCCCTCTGGGCCATTCCTCTTTTCCTTTCCCATACAGCTGACTCCACTCACCCTTCAATATCAGGTTAGTATCAGCTCTGCTAGAAAGCCTTCTCTGAACGCCATAGACTACTCCAAGGACTCCTGCTGTGGGCTCCAATGGCACCCATATGGCCTGTTCTAAAACTTATCCCTGTTGATTGCAACGGCCTGTGAATTTGTCTTCCTCCATAGGCTGGAAGACCTGGGAAGGTTGGATCATCTTGTTCCTCTTGTTTTTCATAATATGCAGAAGAATTAGCACAGTGCTTGGCATGAGGGAAAGTTTTATGCATTTGCCAAATAAACAACTACAAACACCAGCATTATCTCATTAAGCCACAAATATAATTGAGCCAGTTTTCTCTCTTAAAAACCTTGATCTTCTTAATTGACTACAGGATCAAGCTGCTTTTACAAAGCATTTTTTGGTCCTTCACAACATACCCACAACCTAACTTGGTAGATTTTCTCTCTGAATTTTACACCACGTTTTCTGTCTATATATCAGACAACTTATTCTTACCTTATATATTGATATATATTCTACTCAGCCTCACATCACTTTGATCTGACATTTTACTCCAGCCTCTATTGCAGCAACCAGCTGTGCAAAGTTATTCCCTGACATCTCGCTTCCACTGCCCAGAATATCTCTTATTTCCACCCCGAGGTTTCTCTGCCACCTGCACTTGACACACCCATGAGAATCTGTTCGACCAAGGGAGTTAACACACCTGGGGCAACATGTGACCTTGGGGGGCACTAAATAGAGCCCTGTTCCACATGCTGAGAAGAGAAATCTGGAGTACAGTCCACAAGTTCCTCTGAGGGTCCAAAAGGGGCTTGAGCTCCCATTGCCCACGGTGGTAAGGAGCTTAGGAATGCACTTTAGGATTGGCATTTCCGCCTTCCCACTTTACAAGTCCTTTTCTTCCACTCATGTTCCACCTATTTTCTTTACAAAATAAACTAGCTGCCGGTAATCTTTATTTGGTTTTGGAAAAACCCAGGGATAAAATATCTTCATAGGCCACGTGTACCTTTATCTTTACACTCCTTGTTCCCCCTTCCTTCTTCCTGCCCAGGCTTCTTGCCCAAGCTTTTTTCTCTTCTTAAGCTCCTAATCATCACGCAAACCCTAACACAAATGGTATCTTTACGGAGAATCATTCCTTGACTTCCAGACTTAACTACTGCATTTGCTGAGTTCTGATTGCATTTCGTATGCATTTCTTTTATAACTCCCATTATAGTCACATTTTACAAAGCTATGAGAATGTGAAAATGACATATACTCAATCATTTAACAAATTTATTTATAAAATTTTTTTAATTTTTTTTTTTTTTTTTTTTTTTTTTGCGGTACGCGGGCCTGTTGTGGCCTCTCCCGTTGCGGAGCCCAGGTTCCGGATGCGCAGGCTCAGCGGCCATGGTTCACAGGCCCAGCCGCTCCGTGGCATGTGGGATGTTCCCGGACCGGGGCATGAACCCGTGTCCCCTGCAACGGCAGGCAGACTCTCAACCACTGCACCACCAGGGAATCCCCAACATCTTTATTGGAGTATAATTGCTTTAGAATGGTGTGTTAGTTTCTGCTGTATAACAAAGTGAATCAGCTATACATATACATATATCCCCATATGTCCTCCTTCTTGTGTCTCCCTCCCACCCTCCCTATCCCACTCCTCTAGGTGGTCACAAAGCACTGAGCTGATCTCCCAGTGCTATGCGGCTGCTTCCCACTAGCTATTTATTTTACATTTGGTAGTGTATATATGCCCATGGCACTGTCTCACTTCATTCCAGCTTACACTTCCCCCTCCCTGTGTCCTCAAGTCCATTCTCTACCTCTGTGTCTTTATTCCTGTCCTGCTCTTAGATTCCTCAGAAGCTTTTTTCTTTTAGATTCCATATGTATGTGTTAGCATACGGTATTTGTTTTTCCCTTTCTGACTTACTTCCCTCTGTAGGACAGCCTCTATGTCCATCCACCTCACTACAAATAACTCAATTTCGTTTCTTTTTATGGCTGAGTAATATTCCATTGTATATATGTGCCACATCTTCTTTGTCCATTCATCTGTCAATGGACAGTTAGGTTGCTTCCATGTCCTGGCTATTGCAAATAGAGCTGCAATGAACATTGTGGTACACGACTCTTTTTGAATTATGGTTTTCTCAGGGTATATGTCCAGTAGTGGGATTGCTGGGTCATATGGTAGCTCTATTTGTAGTTTTTTAAGGAACCTCCATACTGTTCTCCATAGTGGCTGTACCAATTAAAATTCCCACCAGCAGTGCAAGAGGGTTCCCTTTACTCCACACCCTGTCCAGCATTTGTTGCTTGTATATTTTCTGATGATGCCCATTCTAACCAGTGTGAGGTGATAACTCATTGTAGTTTTGATTTGCATTTCTCAAATGATTAGTGATGTTGAGCATCCTTTCATGTGTTTGTTGCCACTCTGTATATCTTCTTTGGAGAAATGTCTATGTAGGTCTTCTGCCCATTTTTGGATTAGGTTGTTTGTTTTTTTGATATTGAGCTGCATAACCTGCTTGTATATTTTGGAGATTAACCCTTTGTCAGTTGCTTTGTTTGCAAACATTTTCTCCCATTCTGAGGGTTGGCTTCTCATCGTTTATGATGTCCATTGCTGTGCAAAAGCTTTTGTTTCATTAGATCCCATTTGTTTATTTCTGTTTTTATTTCCATTTCTCTAGGAGGTGGGTCAAAAAGGACCTTGCTGTGATTTATGTCATAAAGAGTTCTGCCTATGTGTTCCTCTAAGGGTTTTATAGTGTCTGGCCTTACATTTAGGTCTTTAATCCATTTTGAGTTTATTTTTGTGTATGGTGTTAGGAAGTATTCTAATTTCATTTTTTTACATGTTGCTATCCAGTTTTCCCAGCACCAATTATTGAAGAGGCTGTCTTTTCTCCATTGTATATTCTTGCCTCCTTTATCAAAGATAAGGTGACCATAGGTGCATGGGTTTATCTCTGGACTTTCTATCCTGTTCCATTGATCTATATATCTGTTTTTGTGCCAGTACCATACTGTCTTGATTACTGTAGCTTTGTAGTATAGTCTGAAATCAGGGAGCCTGATTTCTCCAGCTCCATTTTTCTTTCTCAAAATTGTTTTGGTTATTTGGGATCTTTTGTGTTTCCATACAAATTGTACAATTTTTTGTTCTAGTTCTGTGAAAAATTCCATTGGTAGTTTGATAGGGATTGCACTGAATCTGTAGATTGCTTTGAGTGGTATAGTCATTTTCACAATGTTGATTCTTCCAATCCAAGAACTTGGTATATCTCTCCATTGTATCATCTTTAATTTCTTTCATCAGTGTCTTATACTTTTCTGCATACAGGACTTTTGTCTCCTTAGGTAGGTTTATTCCTAGGTATTTTATTATTTTTGTTGCAATTGTAAATGGGAGCGTTTCCTTAATTTATCTTTCAGATTTTTCATCATTAGTGTATAGGAATGCAAGAGATTTCTGTGCATTAATTTTGTATCCTGTTACTTTACCAAATTCATTGATTAGTCCTAGTAGTTTTCTGGTAGCCTCTTTAGGATTCTCTATGTGTAGTATCATGTCATCTACAAATAGTGACTGTTTTACTTCTTTTCCAATTTGGATTCATTTTATTTCTTTTTCTTCTCTGATTCCTGTGGCCAAAACTTCCAAAACTATGTGGAATAATAGTGGTGAGAGTGGGCAACCTTGTCTTTTTCCTGATCTTAGTGGAAATGGTTTCAGTTTTTCACCATTGAGAACAGTGTTGGCTGTGAGTTTGTCATATATGGCCTTTATTTTTTTGAGGTAAGTTCCCTCTATGCTTACTTTCTGGAGGGTTTTTTATCATAAATCAGTGTTGAATTTTGTCAAAAGCTTTTTCTGCATCTATTGAGATGATCATATGGTTTTTCTCTTTCAATTTGTAAATATGGTGTATCACATTGATTGATTTGCATATATTGAAGAATCCTTGCATTCCTGGGATAAATCCCACTTGATCATGCTGTATGATCCTTTCAATGTGCTGTTGGGTTCTGTTTGCTTGTATTTTGTTGAGGATTTTTGCATCTTATAAAATTTTTTTAACAGATGCTTGTATGTGTAGGTATTTTGAAAAAGATCTAAGTAAACAACAATTTCTACTATTGATATTCAGGATTAGATGTTGTATTAAATCAGCTCTCTCTGTAAATTTCCTTTGACTCAAGCTGAACCTATACAGAGCAGCTATTCTACACTGAGCAATATCTTACTTTGATTATTTGGTGGGTAGTTCCTTTAAGGGGTCATTTTGTACCAGCTAGTATAAAAAATATTTTTCCTCCTGGCTAAAGAAAACAGGTGCCTCTGGAGGCATTTGTGGATGCCCCAGTGGCCTTGAGGGAGAGTCGTGGGTGAGGTTGACAGAGAGAGAGGTAGACGGAGTAGAGCCCCAAGTGCTGGGCACTGCACATGAGGCTCGAGCTGGGGGGTTATTTTCGTGTAACTTGTGTATGCTATGGTGAAAGATGCTGGTGTCCTTACTCTTCCACATTGCCCTGATACACTAATGGAATAGAGCAAAAGAAAACCACAGACCACAAGACCTGCGAGAAGAGACCAGTGCTTGGCAACACAGAAACTTTCCTGGGTACCAAGGGCTGCTTTGTAGGAGTGGCAGAAAGTGAAATTTCAGTAATGACTCTTTTTATGATGCTGTAGTATCAGTCTGGAGAGGTCCAGACACTCGGTACATACTCAATGAGGTTTACTACCCAGAGGTACAAATTTGATGGCAGGAAAAGAGATTAAAAATATGTTTTTCTTAAATTCCTGAAGTATATAAGAAATAATAAAGATTATGTGTCATTTTCTTGATTCTAAACAGAATATGAAAATTTTGTTTTGGCTGAGAACTAGACGTGCTACTTTTAACCTTAAAAATGTTAATGTATGATGATTCCTTCTGGGTATATAGTGTGAGTATATGGATGTGTCTTTTTGTACTGCCTCTGTTAATTGGTACTTTTTAACTTCTCATGTAAAACCACTTGTGAGGCTACATCACATGCAGAAAACCTGCATGCCTCTTTAAATTATGAAAATTTTATTCCTCAAAAGTCAATAATCTCAGGGCCCTTATGATAAATATTAAGCTTTGAATAATGTAAGCTGATCCTACCTGATGGGATTTCATTCCTGTCTTCCTCTCACAACCTATTAGAACTACCAATGATCCTCTGGAATAAACCCTAGTGGATGAAAGGGACTTCGTGGGGTGGGGGGTTTCCTTTGGAGGTTTGATGTCTCGGTGGTTGGAGAGTCCTCCCCAGATAGTTGGCTCATCCACTAAAATGACCTTGTTAGTTTCATAGGGGGTCTCAATCACTCGTTAGCATGTTCTTTAACTGGATATTTTCTGAGCCACAGTACTTTGGATTAGAACCAGGAGTTTTAGAAATGATATTATGTCATTATTTGGAAATATCAGTTATTTAAGGTTTTTATCACAAATTATATTTTTGATAAGATAATATGAGATCTATAAATACCACAGAAGTATTTTCTTCTAACAATATTATAACATTATTACAGTAATAAGTGCCTCATTACAGAAGCTCAAACACACTTATACATTATTTAAAACAGGAAAGAATATTTCAATAATTTATTTTTTCCTTTAATTTTCAAAGCTCAGAGATATTGATTTTACAGAATAATAATATACTCTACACTCCAGGTTGGGAGAGAATGTATATTTTAATCTTTTTTAAATGGTACATTAAAGCATGTAAAAGCTACAAAATAATCCTTTCCACATTCCCAACGCTTCCTGGAATGTAGTATCCAGCTATAACTTCAAAGGTATCTGTGAACATTAGGGTTGTTAATGAAGTGACATAACTGAATCAAACAACATTAAGTTAAATTGGTTGGTACAAGTTTGCCTACATAATTAAGGCTTTGAGACAATGATGCTAAATGTCTTTTTCACTACTGAGTAGAGAACTGTCTACTATAGACTCTCAAAGTCATGACCACTATTCTTTGCACAGCTGTTTAGTCTCCAGAGTGGTCATGGTAAAAGGACAGAGGCTGACAGCTCTGGAATTCCTCAGCGGGACTACTGATCCAGGAAGGAGCATTAGAAGTGTCTGGTGAACTTTTGAAGGGAATATATTCCCAGTGAGAATAAACCCTGACCTACTGAATTCAAATTGTTAATGGCAGAATAAAAGATGGGCATCTTAAAAACATTCTTTATCCATTCATCTGTTGATGGACAGGTTGCTCCCATGTCTTGGCCATTGTAAACAGTGCTGCAATGAACATTGAGGTGCATGTATCTTTCTGAATTATAATTTTCTCTGGATATATGCCCAGGAGTGAGATCCCTGGATCTTACGGTAGATGTGGTATATATGTATATATACATACATACATACAGATATATATGTGTGTGTATATATATATATATATATATATATACACAATGGAATATTACTCAGCTATACAAAAGAATGAAATAATGTTGTTTGTAGCAACATGGATGGATGTAGAGATTATCATACTAAATGAAATAAGCCAGACAGAAAAAGACAAACATTATATGATATTGCTTATATGTAGAATCTAAACAAAAGTGATATAAATGAATTTATTTACAAAACAGAAATAGACCTACAGACATAGAAAACAAACTTATGGTTACCAAAGGGGAAAGGGAAGGAAAGGAAAAATAAGGAGTTTGGGATTAATGTATACACACTAATATGTATAAAATAGATAACAAACAAGGACATACTGTATAGCACAGGGAACTATACTCAATATTTTATAATAACCTATAAGGGAAAAATATAAAAAAGAATATATATTTATATACATTCTTTATATATATATATGAATCACTTTACTGTACACCTGAAACTAACACAATATTGTAAATTAATTATACTTCAATTAAGAAAAAACACTCTTTAGTCACCTAGATGAGACCTCTTGGTTATGTATTCTTGTGCTAGGGCTGTGCTTCTCAAACATTAATGGTCAACGGAAAGTACCCAGAGAGCTTCTTTATAGTGTGACTTCCCTAAATATCCTGATTCATAATATCGGGGTAGGGCCAGGAACCCAAATATTCACAAACAATCTGACTCTGAGACAAATGCTCAAAGGCCACACTTCAAGGGACCAAAAGCTATGTGTCTCACAGAGGAGTGATTTAAAATGACATCTTGTGAGCACATTACCCACCAAAATCATCTTTAAATGACTTCTGTGCCTCAACTGCAAATTTAAGTTACTGTTGTCAAAAATTCAGTGGATACTTTTCACTCTTTCCCCACTCTTTTTATTTTTTATTTTAATCAAGAAATTGAAAAAGATTCAAAGAATTCACAAGGTTTATTACAAAGAGAAAGAAAGAAAGAGACCACAAGAGGACAGTTCCTCACACCCATTCCCCCATCTCCATTTTCCTTGCACAAAGGGCAACCATTTTCACAGTTTTCAGCCAGTTATTTTACATCTACAATAGTGGCACTAAATAATATTCTTGTATTTCTATCTGTTCACTTTTCAGCTTTAGTCGTTATTTGTTTATTTCCTTTCTGCCCCTACTTTCTCCACATATGTGCAACTTTCCTATCTCCCACCCCTATTCTCTCCATATCATCCGATCATAATTTAAATTTGATAAATATTCTTGCACAATTTTTTCCTGGACCTATCAGTTGAACTTTGTTGCTCCAGTTGCTATGTTTTTTTCACTGATTCTACTCCAAACACTTGTACCTGTTGTCTAAATTTCTTCTCCATCCATTCCAATGCATCTGGGATATTATCAATTTAATCCTGTTGGAGACATCAGGAGCCTTTATGACGTGCTCCCCTCTGGATGGGTTCATATCTACACATCTGCACAGTTGTCATCTTGGGATCGCCTTCCCCCTTCCCCAGCTTACCCTTTGTTTCTGTGTCGTGTTGGATCTCCTGCACCCTATACTGTGCATCTTCCTCTTTCCTTGCTTTACCCACTCATTTTGAAGGAACGTATCCACAGCTTCTTGCACGGAAGATGCAAAGAAGGTTAATGTTTCGAGAACATGCATGTCTGAAAATGCCTTAATTCTGTCCTAAGAGTATTCATTTACCCCACTTCTAGAGCTGTGTGATACATCTAATCCCTCAGTCTTTTGTTGTTTTTTTTGTGGTACAAGTTGGGTTTTGTTCTGTGTGTTTGTTTGTTTGGGCTTTTCAAATTGCCATTTAGAAGTCCATTCCATTGGGTCTAATGATTCCTTATATTGTATACTTATTTCTTTCCAATTTCCAGACTGTTTTGCTGTTATTTATTATCATGTTATCTCCATCTTTGTAGGTTTATGTCTTTTCCCAAAAATGCTTTTATTTTATAAACTCTCTAAAACGAAGGATGTTAGGAAGAAGTCAGAGTCCATATTGTTTTCTCTCTGCCATTGCTACATAGAAGCAATATATCTCTCTTGACCTCTCAACAGCATTGAACCCTGTTACTCATATTTTTCCTTCTAAAATTGTAGTACTTAATGGGGGTGGCGGCACATTGAGAAAAAGTGAAGACTGGGGAAAAATCAGTTATCCATCAGGATTTGGTGAGAGGTCAGGGTGAGAAAGGGAGAAAGTGTATATGGGGGTGGGGGCGGAGGGGTTGGGTGTGGATGTGGTGTTTGGATTAACCTCCTCGTGTAATTATATTCCTCCAAGTTGAGAACCTCTGTCTTATAGAACAGGTTGCAAATAAATCTTATTCTCCTCTGGGTTTGGTACAAGTTGTACTTTCTTCTGGCCGATTCTGGAAGCAGAGCACACTTTGACAATTCTTTAAGGTAATTCTTGAGCACATCAGGGAACGTCTTCAGTGAAAGAGGTTTCTCCACTTTGCCACAGACTCCAGAACTCTGAGGGACTGCAAACTAAGCAAAGACTGTTGACATAGAAGGTAAGGGCAGTCACGCTAAAGAGTAAGAAGCCATTAGGTAGAAAGCAGGGAAACCGACTATAAGCTGTTTCATGGAATGTTTAGTGTAACTGTTAAGAAAGAATTTAGTTCTCCTTCAATGTTTGTTGAATTTGAATTAAATTGTTAGTGAAAAAATGTCTAATCTATAGACGACTTCCTTAAAATCAAGGCAGATTTTCATCTGGCCAGTGTGGTAAAGTCATGGTCTTGCCTAAAAAGATAAGAAAAGAGACTAACGGTCCATTGCTGGATCCACTGACCAACGGCATCAGCGTTGCCTAGAGTTTAACAGAAGTTCAGAAGCTCCGGCCTCAGCACAGACCTACTGCATTTGAACAAGATCCCCAGGTTACAAATAATGTACAAATACACACATTACCGTTTGAGAAGTACTGTTTGGACTAAACTCATTTTTATGGACCTCTGCTTTTCTGTAAAAAACAAAGCAGGTTTTAAATGGACCACTCTGCAGCTCGTGTGAATGTCTGGCCAGGTTAAACTCTGATCCTTGATTAGGAACATCAACCTTAATGAATTCCTCAGGTTGGCCCAAGATGGTCCTCCCAGGGTTTTGCATCGCCAAAAGGAAGGCTGTATTGGGCAATAAGGAGAACCCTTATCTACAGCTCTCTATGCTGTAGACAGTTTCATCAAGTAGGAAACAGGAGCCCATTCTTATTAAGAAATGATCCTACTGGCTTCTTACTGAAACTCCCTTTTGCTGTATTACAGTTCTAAGTAACTTGGCTTTCATCCCAGTGTGTCTCCAGTGTTTGAGTGCAGGCTGCAGACACTCTGACCCACTCAATCACGATGGTTCTTTCTTTTAAAAACGGTTTTAGAATATAACAAAACCTCTCTCTTTCTCAGAATGACAGCTGTGGAAGAAAGTTATAGGATTCAGTTCTAGAATAACTGCACAGGCCAACCTGGCTGAACTTGTTTTGTTTAAGAGCTAATCAACTCTGTATCATCATACAAACTTTTCTGCTTGCTTGGCCTTGTTTTAAAAACACTACCTTCAAGCTGTTGAGACTAAATCCAATATTACACAACATGAAGGTGAACCTCTTAGAAAATATTGCTCAGGAGAAACATGAATAGTGGAATTAGGCTTCCACCACGAAGCATTTTCATCCTGAAGAATTTCTCAATAATTTTTCTGTAGTAGTCATAATTTTAATTAAAACATTTTAATCAGCGTGCACTTAGAGACAGAGATAGAAAGTAATTCTAAATGAATCCATAAGAGAGAAGAGGTGATAATGGTCTATGGAATGTGAGGTTCAAGAGTGTTGTTACTTGGTTGATTGAGATGAAAAACACTGCAAAAGTAAAAAGAAGAAGGCAATACTTTTGGCCTTTTGACTTTGAAAATTTTCTAGACCAAGGCTTTACTTTGTAAGGTAATAATAGGAATAGCACTTGTCATTGCCATTTGTTGCTCTTTAAATGTTTCTGAAAAGAAATAATTTTTTTTTTAATGAGAAATCCTTACTGAGGAACTAATAATTTCATTTAATACAATTTCTAGAAATATAAGAGATAAATTATGCTTGCAAAACATATTTTAGTCTTCTGATTATCTGCTTAAAAATCTACGGAAAAAGGATGACTTTAGAAACAATTTTTGAATTGCCATATATTTTATCTCTTTAAAAATCTCTGAGTATGAAAATGAGGCCCAGAAATTGGCCTGGCAGCAAAGCAAAGAGGCTAAGAGTCCAGACTTTCTTACCAGATAAAACTGGTTTGGGCTCTCACTAAACCACTTGCTAGCTGTGTGACCATGGGCAAATTACCGAACCACTCTGCGCTTAAATGACCTCATTTTTAAAAGAGAAATAAGAAGAAGTAACATTATGACACACATAACACAATGGGGTTTTTCTGAAGATTAAATGAGAAAGTGGTTATAATGTGCTTGGTAGAGTGGCACTTAGTAAGTGATCAATATTACCTTACTAATGTGTACTATTATTTTGATCACTTACATAATATAACATACACAAAAAGACAGGACTTTTAAAGTACATGAAAAAGTTAATTAACAAGTATCTTTTAATAAATATCATATTCTAGTCTCTGATGGAGATGCTATGTAATAATTTCTTTTAGATCTAAGAAAAAAAACCCTATTTTTCATAAAGGGAAAAGAGTAGAAAAGCTACCTTACATGTTTAATAAAAGACTTTAAGCTGAAATAGAATTTAATAATTTAATTATATTCATTGTAGTTATATTTAAGTTAATTTAATTCAAGAATCTTATTTATGAAAGTGAGGTAGTCAATTAAAATAAAAAATATATAGATAGTTAATATATTTTCAACACTTCCTACATGCCAGTCACAGATTACATAGGCTAACTCAATTAATCTTCACAAGGACCTTGTGAGATAGGTACTCATTTTACAGATAAGTAAACTGAGTGACAGGGAAGTTATATAACTTGCCTGAGGTCTCACAGCTAATAGAGGATGGGGTAGCTTTCATGCCAAACATCCTGGCACTAGAGCTTTGTCCTCACCCACCATGCTGTGACACTTGACTAACACCTACAGATTAACAGTCGGAAATGCTTACAGAGCAATCAGTGTCACAATTGACTAAACCTCCCAAAATGTATATCCTGACATTTAATTATCTAAGGTTGATATATTTGCTATAGTTTAATAAAATAAGTATATTCCTAATTACAGTAGGTAAAATTTGATTCCTCTTTTCTTTTGTGGCTGGGGTGCTGATTTTAGCTTTGGTTGTAATTTGCTTTATCCAGCTCTCCCACTTTCTACATGTGTCCTACTGTTTTAGTAACATTTCTCAGTTTCAAATGTCAGTGTCAGTTTGTGATTCTCTGTTATCCAAGAATTACCACCTGGGCTGACGTCCGATTGCTTCTGAATGCCCTAGCCCTGATCCCCAGCTTGGCCTCATATGCTGTTAAGAGTTGAATTGTGTCCACAAAAGATCTGTTGAAGTCCTACTTCAAGCACCTTAGAATGTGACCTTATTTGGAAATAGGGTCCTTGCAGATATAATTAGTTAAGATGAGGTCTAAGGATTCTGCACCCAGTTACAATGTTTTCCCCACATCTCCAGTAATTCTCCAGACACAGCTGGGTGTTCTGCAATTCAACTCAATTCTGACACTATCTATCCTGAAACAGCATCATATGCCACAGGTTAAACGTTCAGTCCCACAAGACTACCCCTCCCCCTCACACACGCTTCAGACACAAGTCAAAAGTCCAGGATGTCACCTGTGCTTCTGACCAAACAGCTTTAGCTCAGAGCTTCCTACAGCCCCCTTCCTGGGTTTGATTAATTTGCTAGAGTGGCTCACAGAACTCAGAGAAACATTTAACTTACTAGATTACCAGTGTATTATAAAAGGATATCACTCAAGAACAGGCAGGTGGAAGAGATGCTCAAGGCAAGGTATGGGAAAGGGTATAGAGCTTCCATGCTCTCTCTAGACATGCTGCACTCCCCAAATCTCCCCATGTTCACCAACCCAGAGGCTCTCCAAATCCCATCCTTTGGGGGTTTTATGGAGGCTTTATTACATAGTCATGATTGATTAAATCACTGGCCATTGGCAATTCATTCAATCTCCAACCCCTTTCTCCTCCCTGTAAGTTGGGCAGTGGGACTGAAAGTTCTAACCCTCCAATCACTATGTTGGGTCTCCTGGCAACCAGCCTCCAACCTTAGGTCCAAAATGTCTCCTCATTAGCATAACGAAAGGCTCTTTATCTTTTTTATCACAGGGAATTCCAAGGGTTTTGCCAGAATTGGGGAGGAACACCAATTTTCCTACTATAAATCATAATATCCCAGGTCATACTGGAATAGAACGGGCCCTTAATCTAGTATAACTGGTGTCCTCATAAGAAGAGAGAAATTTGGCCTCAGACACAGACATACAGAGAGAATGCCACATGATGACAGAGGCAGAGACTGAAGTGATGCAAATGCAAACCAAGGAGCGCCAAGGATTGCCGGCAGGGAGCAGAAGCTAGAAGAGGCAGGGAAAGATCCTACCCTAGTCTCAGAGGCAGAACTCCCTGCTGACACCTTGATTTTTGACTTCTAGTTTCCAGAACTGTGAGAGACTACATTTCTGTCATTTTACACCACCCAGTGTGTGGTAGTACTTTGTTACAGCAACCTTAGGAAACTAAGACAGATGCCCCCAGTTGTTTTGCTCTTAACCCTGACATCTCATTCTTTTGGATCAAGGATCTCAGAACTCTCCAAATAGAAAATTAGCTAATTTGAGAGTTAACATGAAAAGGGTAGAAGGTAATCTAAATATAATACTCTTCCTTAGCAGGTAACAAAGATCGTTTTCAACAATGCCTTTTGTTGGGAATGTTTACTCATGTGTCCTCTAATCTAAAGAAGCAGTTCTGATGTCAAGAATCTGTGGCTGGTAGGAGAGAGGCCAGTATCAGAGGAAGCAGGGAGGGAAATGTATTAACTCTCATTAGTCCCTGACTCCCGTTCTTCCAGCATTGATCTTTTAAGTTCACATGATCCGTTTTTAATATTCTTCCCTGGCCCACATTGTGGTAAGGATTTGGGATGTATCTCCAATGTCTTACCTTGTTGCAGAGCCTGGATTATGGGCTTTCTCTACACCTCTTCCCCCAACACCATCTTTAATATACACGTAGACAATATTTCCAACACTTGGACCTCACTTTTCCTTCATCTCCTTAATTTTAGCCACTCTCACTTCTATTCTGTGGTGGTTTTCACTAAGCAAGGCCATCTTCTTGACATTATCATCATTCAGAACCTTTTCTAAAATCTTACATCTTAAAATAATCTCTCCCTTGAATTCTCCAAATCCCTCGGGTTTTTTTTTGTTGTTGTTTTGTTTTTAAGGGCTTTTTAAAATCCTGATTTCAAGCTTTCAATTCACTTCCTAGAATCTTAGAGATCATCACCCTTCTCCACAATCTGCATTCCTTCCCTTCACTGACTCATGGCCAATCCTTTACAAGACCCTTAACCTTCCTCCCTAATGCCTTCTCTCCCTTATCTTTTATACCAGTTTCTGCCCTGTTTGACCACAACACTGTTTTTCTGCCCATGCTGTTAGGTTGTTGATCGTTTCTGGAGAAAGCTGATCTATTATTTCCTGTATAAACTTATGTTTATCCAACTGAAACTGGGTCCTCACAGTCAGCATTCCTTTACAGCATGACTTGATTCCTAGTAATACTCCCTATAGCATCCTGAGAAATTTCTAGAATTTTGCTTGAAGCCAAAAAAATCCCAAAACAAAACAGCGCACCTTGCCCTCATGCATACATGCATGAGTTACATTGGGTACCTCATTTTTGATCTGGAGATCATCAATTTCCTTGCTCATTTAACATTAAAAACTTAAAAATTATACACATGATATAAATATATGCTGATTCACTCAAAGAGTGAAATGGATTTTGCAAGAAAGTATGGGCCCATTACATTAATGCAGAGTTGTCTTGCTAAACCGAGAAGTGATAAAACTGAAATAAAGATGACTATAACGAATATTTCTAAGAAATTTATTTTAAACAGTTTTCACTCAAAAGTGCTTTTAAAAATCTTGAAAGACAATAAGGGAAATAAAATAAGACAAAATAATACCACCTACAGTTCTTCAGTTTCCCCTGCTGCAATTATACTCAAGATAGCTGGTCATCCATCCTGTGGGCAACCATCATACTGATGGGCACAAGTTAGGAAATTAAAAGCTACATTGTGTGAGCACTTAAATGTGGCTTGGCACACCTTTTACCAAAGCCTGTCTGCTTAGTAATTAAAAGAGCAGGGTTTATTTATCTATCTATTTATTTATTTCACTACAATACTCTTTTATAGACCTGGCAGCCAAAGGCAGCATCTGGAACCTTACCTCATTCTCCCTAGGATCCCGGCCTCCACAGCTGTCCTCAATTTTTCTTAGAGTGAAAAACATTAAATAGTTCTCCCGGTGGTTTTTAAAAATACCATTTTACAAAAAAAACCCAAAAAAACAGGCTGGGTGTACTGAGAATTAGTATGCTGACTAGAAAAGAGAACTTGTTTTTTCTGTCACGTGTATCTCAAATACTTTGGAAGGAAGGAGTAAAAAATCATTAGCTAATGTCCTTAGAATTAAAACAGAACTGGTGGAGGGAGAACAGAAATTTTGAAAAAGAAATAATTATTAATTGTAGAATAATACCCAAAGAATGTATTCAATTACCATATAGATTCTGAAACAGTTTATAAACTGGAGGATAATATATCTAATCAGACATAGAAATAATTTCTTCCAAAAATAGTAAAATAGTAGATGTTTCTGTCCCTTTACAATGCTTTGCCTGGTATAGAATGACTTTAATTCCTAATCTAGGCATTTCATTTAAGTATTTTGGCATTATGAGGCCATGCACAAAAAATTCTAAGTCTATTAAAGCCATTTTGTAATTCCAAATATATAAATTAAGAGGATATATCTTTTTCTCTTTTTTTTTTTTACCTTTGAGGATTTTGTTATTATTTTCCTAGGTGTGAATTGAAAATTGGTTTGATTATGATGGGTATAAATAATTATGGTTGTCACATATTAAGCATTTACTTACACCAGGCCCTCTGTGAAGTACATTACATACATTGATCATCTAATTCTCCAACAAGCCTATGAGGAAGTAATGTTAGTTTCCCCTTTATCAGATGAGAGGACCAAGTCTTAGGCTAAATTTGCAAAGATAGCTAACCAACCAGTGTTGGGATTTGAACCCATGTAGCCTATCTCTGGAGCCCATACTCTTAACAATGATGTTTTCTTACCTCCATGCATGTAGAGAGCTAAAGAAATGTATTTGGATTATGTAATGAATCCAGTTTTATCTTCACATGACCAAACAACTGATTTACTTAATATTTTTCCCCAACTGAATTGATGGCATGTTTGACTCAACTGCTTCTTGCAAACCTACTGGATCCTACACATGTAAAAATTTTCTCTCTCTCTTTTAATCTCCCTTCTGGGTGTTTTTTTGTTTGTTTGTTTTGGTTTTGGGTTTTTTTTGGTTGTTTTTTTGTTTTGGGTTTTTTTTTCCAAATGCTATTTTAGAACATTCACAAACTTAATTTTTAAATTCTCTTCAGAACACCTAGACATAATACTTGAGTTCCAGAAATCACTATAAAAGTCTAAAGGTTAAACCAACATCTGACTTAGACTAGAATTTGAAGACGTAGGAAGGAACGCATTTTTCAGTCTCCTAGCTTTGCAAATAAACAATTGTTTTTCTCATCTACTTTATTATTAGTGTACTGGTTCCACCATATACTGCTGAGAGAGCAGAATCTGAGAGAAACTTTTAGCTTTGAATCATCACTGAAGATCTTTGACTGCTATCAGGTTTCCCTAGAGCAGGTAGATCTAACTTCAGGTTAATTTTAAGTCTTCATCATTGTGCTGACTCTTCAAAATGGTCTACAATTTACATGTCTTTTTTTTTTTTCTTACTTTTTTTTTTAACATCTTTATTGGAGTATAATTGCTTTACAATGGTGTGTAGCTGCTGTATAACAAAGTAAATCAGCTATATGTATACATATATCCCTGTATCCCTTCCCTCCTGCATCTCCCTCCCACCCTAACTATCCCACCACTCTAGGTGGTCACAAAGCACCAAGCTGAACTCCCTGTGCTATGCGGCTATGGGGTTTCCCACTAGTTATTTATTTTATATTTGGTAGTGTATATATGTCAATGCCACTCTCTTCCTTTGTCTCAGCTTACCCTTTCCCCTCCCCATGACCTCAGGTCCATTCTCTACATCTGTGTCTTTATTCCTGTCCTGCCCCTAGGTTCTTCAGAACCTTTTTTTTTTTTTTTTTAGATTCCATATAAATGTGTTAGCATACAGTATTTGTATTTCTTTCTGATTTACTTCACTCTGTATGACAGCCTCTAGGTCCATCCATCTCACTATAAATAACTAAATTTTGGGGTTTTTATGGCTGAGTAATATTCCATTGCATATATGTGTCACATCTTCTTTATCCATTCATCTGTTGATGGACACTTAGGTTGCTTCCATGTCCTGGCTATTGTAAATAGTGCTGCAATGAGCACTGTGGTTCATGACACTTTTGAATTTTGGTTTTCTCAGGGTATATGCTCAGTAGTGAGATTGCTGGGTCCTATGGTAGTTCTATTTTTAGTTTTTTAAGGAACCTCCATACTGTTCTCCTTAGTAGCTGTATCAATTTACATTCCCACCAAGAGTGCAAGAGGGTTCCCTTTTCTCCACACCCTCTCCAGCATTTATTGTTTGTAGATTTTTTGATGATGGCCATTCTGACTGGTGTGAGGTGATACCTCATTGTAGTTTTTTTGTTTTTTGGTTTTTGCGGTACGCGGGCCTCTCACTGTTGCGGCCTCTCCTGTTGCGGAACACAGGCTCCGGATGCGCAGGCTCAGCGGCCATGGCTCATGGGCCCAGACACTCCACGGCACATGGGATCTTCCTGGACTGGGGCACGAACCCACGTCCCCCGCATCGGCAGACAGACCCTCAACCACTGCACCACCAGGGAAGCCCCCACTCATTGTAGTTTTGATTTGCATTTCTCTAATGATTAGTGAAGTTGAGCATCCTTTCATGTGCTTCTTGGCCATTTTTATATCTTCATTGGAGAAATGTCTATTTAGGTCTTCAACCCAATTTTGGATTGGGTTGTTTGTTTTTTGATATTGAGATGCATGAGTTGCTTGTATATTTTGGAGATTAATCCTTTGTCAGTTGCAAACCCACATCTAACATCGTTCTCAATGGTGAAAAACTGAAACCATTTCCACTAAGATCAGGAACAAGACAAGGTTATCCATTCTCACCACTATTATTCAACATTGTTTTGGAAGTTTTAGCCACAGCAATCAGAGAAGAAAAACAATAAAAGGAATCCAAATCAGAAAAGACAAGTAAAACAGTCACTGTTTGCAGATGACATGATACTATACATAGAGAATCCTAAAGAGGCTACCAGGAAACTACAGGACTAATCAATGATTTTGGTAAAGTAGCAGGATACAAAATTAATGCACAGAAATCTCTGGCATTCCTATACATTAATGATGAAAAATCTGAAAGAATAATGAAGGAAACACTCCCATTTACCATTGCAACAAAAATAATAAAATACCTAGGAATAAACCTACCTAAGCAGACAAAAGTTCTGTATGCAGAAAACTATAAGACACTGATGAAAGAAATTAAAGATGATAAAAACAGATGGAGAGATATACCATGCTCTTGGATTGGAAGAATCAACATTGTGAAAATGACTATACTAACCAAAACAATCTACAGATTCAATGCAATCCCTATCAAACTGCCAATGGCATTTTTCACAGAACTAGAACAAAAAATTGCACAATTTGTATGGAAACACAAAAGACCCCAAATAGCCAAAAACATCTTGAGAAAGAAAAACGGAGCTAGAGAGATCAGATTCCCTAACTTCAGACTAAACTACAAAGCTACAGTAATCAAGGCAGTATGGTACTGGCACAAAAACAGAAATATAGATCAATGGAACAGGATAGAAAGCCCAAAGATAAACGCACACACCTTTGGTCACCTTATCTTTGAAAAAGGAGGCAACAATATACAATGGAGAAAAGACAGCCTCTTCAATAAGTGGTGCTAGGAAAATTGGACAGCAACATGTAAAAGAATGAAATTAGAGCACTTCCTAACACCATACACAAAAAATAAACTCAACATGGATTAAAGACCTAAATGTAAGACCAGACACTATAAAACACTTAGAGGAAAACATAGGCAGAACACTTTATGACATAAATCACAGCAAGATCCTTTTTGACCCACCTCCTAGAGAAATGGAAATAAAAACAAAAATAAACATATGGGACCTAATGAAACTTAAAGTTTTTACACAGCAAAAGAAACCATAAACAAGATGAAAAGACAACCCTCAGAATGGGAGAAAATATTTGCAAATGAAATTTGTATGTCTTTTGTGTTTATCTGAATGCTTCCAGAGTAGAGTCATCAGCATCCTAAACTTCTTAAATGCCTGTCACAAGAAATTTTATGACTCTTACAACACTTAAGTGAAAAACTTTTCTGAAAGATTGAAAATTCAGCCAAACAGCAGCTTTCCAGTTTCCTATTCCACCTGAAGTTTGTCTTTTTTTGGAAAGTGGTTTGTGTACACTTTATTTCATGCTGTCTAATAAGGTTTAGATAGATGGTACAAAATCTACTTTGTACCTGTCAGAGAAGATGGTGGCCAACAGTCCAATATGAGCTGGCTAAATAAATTAATATAGGGAGACCTTGATGCTTGACAAATATAATCTGATATATGGGAATTCTTTACAACACTGAAATTTGGACTATGTTTTTCTAGAGGTGACTTGCTTTTAAAACAGTGTGATTCAAATTTATCTTCAGTCTTCATGGTATAATAATACTTCAAGATTAAGGCTTTAAATTTTTTCTACAAACTTAAAGTAATAATCGCCTGGATGCTTAGTATTTTTAGCTTGTACAATATTTCCCAGTTATCAGTAAAATATTTTCCATGTTATTCATCATCTTTGTCACATATACTCCTATGCTTAGAAAAAGTAAGTAGTGGTTAATGAAAACAATTGGCTCGTTAAGAAAGGAGAGATTCCCTCCAAGGAAGTTTTAGGAAACATGGAAAGACTTTTAAGTCTGTCAAATTCATGCACTTGCCTTAGTTTAGACTTCCTGTGCAATACATTTTTGACAGTAAGACATACTTCCTGTTACATAAGGGTCAGAGAGTGGGGCTGAGTGGAAAAAAGAGGATGTAAAAGGGATAATTTACATATAAAATGCAGAGAAAATTCATAACAGAAATGGTTGTGTACCAAGCACAACACTGGTTGGAAAGTTATATAGAAGGAAAGATAGCTTTTTCTAAGACATCATGACAGTATAATATAACATATCGTCATGCCATCATTATGACATCACAGTGGCATTATGAGGACAGTAACAAAACTGGCTTTCTTATATTAAAGTAATTCCATTTCTTCTAGGTATTTGTATTAGTCTTGTAGGGTTACCATAATAATTACCATAATCTAGGTGACTTAAACAACAGAAATGTATTTTCCCACAATTATGGAAACTAGAAATTCAAGATAAAGGTATCAGCAGGGTTGGTTGCTTCTGAAGGTTCTTTCTTTGGCTTGTAGAAGGCCATGTTTTCCCTATGCTTCACATGCTTTTCCCACTTTGTCCTAATCTCTTCTTCCTGTAGGGTCACCAGTCATATCGGATTAGGATCCACCCTAATTGATTTTATTTAACCTTAGTTACTCTTTAAAGACTTTATCTATCCAAATACAGTCACTTTCTGAGGTACTGGGGATTAGGATTCAACATACAAATTTGGATTGTTACAATTCAACATATAAAAGTATTTAAATATGTATATTAATTTTGTATATAGATTTTTATTTGTAAAGCCTGTTCCTATCACTCATTTTTTCTTCATATCTTGTGTTTCAGTAAACATGACATGTTAAGTTCTCCTTGGTTTCATAGAAAATCCATTTTATACATAACAGATGTGTGATCATAGGATAACTATTTGTTAGATTACAGCTTCAGTCATATATTAGATATCTGACATATTTTCCCAAATTTATTTTAAATATTTAATTTACTTTTATGTGTTTAAACCAAATGTTTTTCTTAAGCCCTCAAAAATTAATGCTAGCCAATCACATACATATATTTCAGTACAATGGTACCAGCTAGCTTTTATTTCCTAAAGTAAGGTGCTTAATAAATGCCCAGTGAACTTTCAAAATAAAATTTTAGAAAACTCCCTCCAATTCTGTTTAAAAATTAAGTATAATATTCATATGTTGGACCTGTGTGTAAATGGTTTTTGTGTGACCATAAAATTGTACTTAGATTTTTGGTTCTCAGTGGAAAAAAATTGATGAGCATATTTTAATCTTATTTTAAAATTTATTTTACATAAGCATTAAAAATATCGATTTTTAGTAAGTTTATTTTTCATATATTAATAATGAAATTTTGACTTGTGATAGTAAATTTTTAAACTGTATACTTTAGAAAAAGTAAACTTCAATGTTATTTTTTTGTCTTTTTTTTCAATATAGTATTTCAAACATTTTATTCAATGTTGTATCCAAACAACTTAAACTAAAAAAAAAAAAAAAAAAGCACTGAAAAAGTTTTTTTGTAACCTGGCACATTTTATAGATTCTGGAGAGATAATCAATTGTTTCCAGCAGATCTGAGAAATTTCTGCACAAAGCTTGCTAGCTAAAACACCTCTTTTCTGATTAATTTTTAGCTCTTCCATAAAAAAAGTGTTTATAAAACATTAATGGGCAATTTAACTTCAGTTCCCAGAGAGAGATTTCTGCTGCATCAGATCTTCTATTTGCCACAATACAGTATTCCCCATCCCAATACTTGTACTTATTTCCCAGTAGGTCCTACCATCTGCTATTTATGCCTGTCTGAAGTAGGAAATTCCTCCTCAAGCAATTCTTGTTCAAATATTACTCTTTAATACTACCACCTTCTCAGGTTACAAATTCTTCCTGTATATTTGTACCCCAAAGTCAAATCTGCAGATAACTATCTTCAAAGGTATTTAATGACCAAGTGCCTTTTAATCTATTGAACCCAAGAGCGAAAAGGAAGAGAGAGTATTAGAAGTTTCAAAACTCGAAAGAAGAAAGCCACCTAGGATTTTACATATCACACATTTCTTAAATGGTCCCCCAAATTTTTTCCCATAATATCCTTTAGGAATGTGTTTTGTTTCTATGCAAATATACATAATTTGAACTTTGGGGAATTCATGGCACTATATTGGATTTTTTAATCTCTCATTTCTATTTACCCTTAAGTTATATTATGCATTTAAAAATTGTCAATAGAGAAGATGTTTTATATATTTTTCTCGTCTTAATGACATGGGATTTGTCAGGTGACCTTTGTTTTTGTGAATGCAAAAAAGGGAAAACTATCATTTCAGGTACCACAAGAAAGGCTTGTTATTAAGCTTAACTGAAAACAAGAAACGCTTGTTATCAAGCTTAACTAAAAAAAACAATATTTTTTTTTATTATATGTGGAAAATAGTATGCATCCAGAGGCATGTCTTACAGGCATAAGGTGAGAATTCCATAAAAATACACATTATTACTTTTGGATGAGATAAAAACTTGAGCACAGACATCAAATTCCACCAATTGAAATAACCAAGTAAATATTTGAAAAGGACAAATTTGTTTCATTACTGGAAATAAGGGAATAATACTACTATGGTCTGAATGTTTGTGTCCCCTCTAAATTCATATGTTGAAATCCTAACCCCCAAGGAGTTGGTATTAGGAGGTGGGGGCCTTTGGGAGGTGATTAGGTCATGAGGGCAGAGAGCTAGCTTGTCCCTTCCACAATGAAGTAAAGTTGTGAGTCTGCACCCCAGAAGAAGGCCTTCACCAGAACCCCACCATGCTGGCTCCCTGATCTTAGACTTTCAGCCACCAGAACTGTGAGAAATGAATTTCTGTTGTTCATAAGCCAACCAGTTTGTGGTATTTTGTTATAGCAGTTCAAATGAACAAAGAAACACTAACCATATATGTATCCGTTATCAATTGTCATAATAATGCCTAATAAAAAACAACCTCCAAACCTTAGTGATATACAAAAATAAGTGCTGCTGTTTGGGTGTCGGGGATCAACTGAGAGTTTATTAGGCTTACCTATCTTAGCTGGGTTTGCTCACCTCTTTGGGACTCCACTGGCCATTGGCTTATCCAGGCTGGTCTCAACTCAGGAGTTTGAGTCACTTAACCCTGCTTTATGTTTTTTCCATCTTTCAGCAGGCATTTCTCGTGATGACAGCAGAACCCAAGAGGAGAAGCAGAAACACACAAGGCTTTTCAGCTTAGGTTCAGAACTGGCACACCTTTATATCTGCACATACAATTACCCAAAACAGCTGGCATGACGTTGCCCAGAGTCTGAGTATGAGGACACTAGAAGATTACATTTTAAAGTTACATGGCAAAGGGTGTTACTACAGGGGAGATTGAAAAACTGGTGCCATTTTTCAATCTACCAAAATATTAAAGAACTTTCAAGGAGTTTCTGAAAGCATTCCTGGTTGAATAACCTCTTGGCATTTCATCTACAACAGAACTGGAAACTTGAAACTACGTAAATATAAAATTTCTAAAAGATGGTACAAACGCAGAATGGCTATTATCAAAAATACAATAAATAACAAGTTTTAGCAAGGATGTGGAGAAAAGGGAACACTAATGTACTATTGATGGGAATGTAAGTTGGTGCAGCCACTATAGAAAACAGTATGGACGTTCCTCAAGATTTTAATACTAGAACTACCATACCATCCAGCATTTCCACTACTAGGTATATAGCCAAAGAAACCAAAAGCAATAACTTGAAAAGATAGGTGCACCTTGATGTTCACTATGGCATTATTTACAATAGAGAAGATATGGAAGCAACCTAAGTGCCTACCAATATACGAATGGATAAAGAATATTCCATATTCTTTAATGGAATATATAATATTCCATTCTATATTCCATTTAAAAAAAAGAATGAAATCTTGCCATTTGTAACAGCAAGGATGGACCTAGAGGATATTATGTTAAGTGAAATAAGTCAGGCAGAGAAAGACAAATACTGTATAGTTTCACTTATATGTAGAATCTAAAAAACAGAATAAATGAACAAACATAACAAACAGAAACATAATGATAGACACAGAGAATAAACAAGTGGTTGCCAGAGGGAAGGGGGGTGGGGGGATTAGAAAAAAGATGGTGCAAACATGGTTATAAAGCAGATTATGTTGCAGCAATAATCAGTTGTTTCCTAATATCCAGTCTTTCCTTTTTCCTTAGAAAAAAACATACCAATTTTTTCAGCAAAATGATTACATTACCTAAAAGATATTCACACCAAGAAACATCATAGTCAATCCTTTGAAAACTAAAAGAAAATCATCTGGAAAGCACCAAGAGAGTATAGGCACTATTTATAGGGGAAAGTAATTAGAACACAGTGGATATCTTATCAGGACCCTTGGAGACCAGAAGGTAGTGACACAACATTTTTTAACTACCAAAAAAAAAAAGAACAATGGCTCAGAATTCTATATCCAGAAAAATAAATTTCTTCAGGAATGAAGGGAAGATAATATTGGATCTTTTTCTTCTTGAGCCTCTAGAGATCTATATTAGGCCAAAATAATGATAAACACCATATAATTGTAGGATTCTTTAACTTACAAATTAATTAAATCCTGAAGAAAGCCAGAATGCTTTAAGTATGACATATTAAGTATAAATCAGCAGGAAGAAAAGAAGTCACCTAATAGAGAAAGACAATAAAGAAATTTTCCAGGCTTGGCCTTAGGTCTAGAAGAATGAGAGGAGAAACCAGTTGTTGAGTTTATGTGCACTGAGTTATTTATAGTATTTCCTTATCATCCTTTCAGTGTCTGTGGTATCTGTAGGGATAACACTTCTTCCATTACTATACTTTTGTCCTTCTCCCTTTTTTGGTTATAGTCTAGCTACTATTATACTTCCCTCTTTAAAAATTTCCCCTCAAATTAGCATATCAGAGCTTTATGAAATCCCTTCTTTAACATAGTCCAGCATTTTTGACATTAGAACTCTTTTTCAATTAATACTGAGAGCTCAGGTCAAGCTGTTCAAGACTGACCCTATTGAGGGCTGGCTTCTGAAAGGACTTGGCCCAGAGTGCTGGAGGCAGTCAAACCCAGCCAAGGGCAAGCCTTTGATTCCAGCTCTCTATGTCATCATGCCAGGAAGGGGTGGCTGATTGAAGTCATGAACAAAGATGCGACTCCTTCCTGTGACTTGACTCTTCCCACAGCTGCAAGCAGCAGGTTAGAATAAGACACCTGATTAAGCCAGGAGAGAGGCTGGACAGCGCCATCCCCCAGCCCCACCCAAATGCTGAGCTGGCAAGAAGGGACCCAGCTAATGTTCCTCAATGTCCTATTTCATACCCCAGTTCCTGGCCATGCCAGGGTGGGCAGAGCTTCCTCAGTTAAATAACCTAAGAGGTCAGCTTTGACTTTCATACATTTCTGGTGCTGACCCCAAATGCCATGAGCAATTGGGAGTGGGGGGTATAAAAACTGCTACTTCTTTGTGTTCCTGAGACTGTTCAGATGGACTTATGAACAAGTTCTTTAACCTCTTCCAGAAACATGTACTTCCTATGTGTGTAAACTCTTCTGTAGACTAGAAAAATATCTAAATCTTCTTGATTCATTTTAAAAGATAAGACTTTCCTGAGTTTTCTCTTTTTCAGCATTCCCCAGTGGACCACACTGACCCCCAATCTAGCAACTCACTTAGCAAACTTCTACCTTTCATTCTCATAAATTTCCTGTTCATTCCCTAAATCATGTTCCCTAAGAAACTTTCCTGATCTCCAGAATAAGTTTTTGTTTTTTCCTTTCCATGTTATATTTTTCTTTTGTACGTGGCATTCCTTCAACTGATAATTCAATATTATCTCAGACTTAACAACTTCTGACATTATGTTACTCTAAAAAATGAATGTATAAATGCATAAAGTTACTTAGTTAATATCTGTTAGATTTAGGACTTAACAGCTTCCAAATATGCCTTATATATCAAAAAATTAGACCAGCACATAAGGAAGTTTGAATTCAGGAAAAATAACAATATTTACCAAAACAAAACATAATATAAATACAGTATACATTTGAAATATAAGTACTTTCTAAAAAAATTATCAGCAACTTCTGGAAGTCAGATTCTGAAACTTGAAACCAGCTTCCTTGTGCCGAGTTTACCCATTTAGAGTCCAAGGAACACTTTTTTTCTTTTCTGGCTGGGATTTCTTCTCATGAGCCTGTAGAAAGGAATGAAATACCTGTTTCTCTGAGTCCCTTGAACTTCCCCAGGAAAGAGTTAACCAAGAAAATAGAAAAGGAGATTCCAATATATTTTTAAAACAATTTTTTTACTTGATAATCAAAAAGGATTTTTTTAAGCCTAATCTAAATCCCATCCACTATTACACCTGTCGTTCTATCAGTATAAAGAAAGGCACATGGTAGGTCAGCATAACCAGAATGCATAAGTTCTAGGATATATTATAAAACTAAATAAGTAACAGTGGGAAGACAAAAACACAGCCCTGTCACTAAATGGCCCATCTATACCTTCACAGCCACTATCAATGGAAAGTGATGCAAGAAGGTTGACTTTGGAAGGGTTTAATTTTGGGGGCAATCACCCATCAAAGTTTTCTACTCCATGAGTGATACAGTCAGAATCTATTACACTAGACAGAGCTTGCTTTTTTTCCTAAGCTTGGGGGCAAATCTTTCAGCCCACAGAAAAGAATTTATCAGTTCCCATGCCACTCAACATCAAGAGTTGCCATGAAATCCCTGTACCCAGAGCCTGATTGAGCAGTACCACATCTACCCTTAGTCTGATGAAGTACATAATCTGTCTAGTGTTTTCCAGCTAAGCTATTCCTTCTGTAAATACTCATTTTAACATTCCCAGCCACTTTGGAGCTGTGGCCCACCATGAGTGTAGGATATGGGGTCTTCTTTTTGTAATATTTGCTCCCCCACAAGTGATATGTGAGTCATATATATTCTATAGTCAACATATTTTCAGAAAACATAATGAAATGGCAGTTTTAATTTTATGACCTAGAAAATGATTAATAAGGTATAATGTAAATATGTAGTATATGAAAAATAAGTAAACCAATAAAAGCCACACTTTAGAGATTTATACATGAAGTGTTATAATTTTCAATAAAAAGCAAGCAGGTTCAGCAAAAATGTGCTAAGAAGAAATATTTTAATCTTGCACTCAAAATTATGGATCATGACATTTTTTCTTCCCTGTATAAGATAATCAATCTAGACATTAAAGATACCTCTGGATAGACCCTCTGGAAAGGCTGGGTTGACAAACATGAATACGAAAACTGACTCTATGGTACAGCAAGTTTCTCAGAAGTAACTGGTCACTCTAGTCAAATAAGGCTGGTGTTATATTAAGAGATATTCTAGGTTTTCCTTCAATAGAAAATGATTTTTTTTCACAAAAATGTACATGTTAATTTGGAAATACAATAGGATGATTTCAATCAAATAAAATATGCTTTTCTTGAAAGTTTCATTCCTGCTTTAGAAAAATTGATTTACTCTCTTGAACCTAAATTTGAAATTTGATGGCCCTTAATTTGAAAGACTGCCATTTCAAATCCACGTCTTTTTCAGAGGAAAGATTGCTTTGTTTTGTTCACCTTATGTCTCCATGTTCTTTGATTATTTCAATTGACTATACGTTATTTACTTTAGCAAATCCTAATTGCTGTCAGTTGTACATTCAAGCTGTCTTTTAAAAGAAGCAATTAGGGGATACGGGGCTGGCTACCTATAAGCAGTTGCTTAAGTATACACAAAATTATTATGCATTTAATAATCCTTTAGTTTTAGTGATTAGACACATATTCAAAGTACTTAAAGAGTTGTGCATGTTTCCCTAAGTAACAAGATGCACTGAACCCCTAGTGCATGCTCCAAAGTAAATTGGTACCATGAACTTTACACTTCTAGCCCGCACTGAATGCAGTTAGAAATTGAGGCTCATGAACTTCAATAGATAGTTATACATTATCTAACAGTCTATATCTATATAATGTATAACTGTATCTTACAAATGTATATGTATATACATATCTATCTATCTACCTATTTATCTATCTACCTATGGAGAGAGAAAGAGACAAAGAAAGTTTCCAGTTATCTATTGTTGCATAACAAACAATATCAAAACTAATGGCATAAGACAGCACCCATTTTCTTGTGCCCATGATTTTGGAAGTCTGAAGTTAGAGCAGGGAACTGTAGGAGTGCCTCATGCCTGCTCCTTGATGATTAGGGCCTCAGATGGGGAGAAACAAATGAATAAGTTGGCCGTGTCTAGGAAAAACTGCACCAGAGTTAAGCAGGCAAGGGAGACTTTATTCAAGACTATTGCAATAAGGGAGAGAAATTGAACTCAACTCCACTGAAACAAAAGGTGGGAGGGTTTTTAAATGCTGAGGTGAGCTACTGAAAGTACTGGAGAATATTAAAAGGAAGGCTGGTCAATGTGATTGGCTATCTGTGCTTGCTAAGTTAGACAATTACCTTCCCACAATGATGAGAAGATAGGGGCTCTCTCATTCTTGATGTTTACATTTCAAAAGGATGGCTCCCCAGAAGAAAACTTTCTAATGTTTAGTCAAGCTGAGGTTAACATTAAGGTTGTCTTGGTCATTTGTCATGATTTGTCCAGGGCCATATGTCTAAGGCCTTGTTTCTGGATGTCAGCTGGTTTCATTATTTCTTCTCTACATCATGTCTGCTGGCCCTAGGTTATCCAAGATGTCTTCTTTACTCACATCCGGGCCCTGGCCTGGGACAGCTGGAACAGTGGAGGTGTTTGGGCTTCTCTCCTCACAGCCTCTCCATATGGTGGCATCTGCTTCCTGATAATGTTGTGAACTCTCAGTTGTCATATTTTTCACAGGGAAGTTAGCTTCCCCCAGAGCAAGTGTTCAAAGAAACACAGACAAAAATTGCAATACTTTTCATGAAGTCCCACAATGTCATTTCCACCACATTTTATTGGTCAAATCACTAAGTTAGCCTAGATTCAAGGGGTGGGGGATTATACTTCACTTCTCAATGAAATGAATATCAAAGAACCCATGGCCATCTTTACTCTACCACTATTACGCATACGGAGCAACACAGCTATACTTCCATATTTTGTTATATGTTGAAGGTTATATGATGTAAGTATATTACCTGAGCCTTCTGTACAAGTATGGAATCAGGTAAAAAGCATAACTGAAAAAGAACCATACTTCAGAAGTGACAAATGCAACAAGTGTTGAATGGTCAATTGACTGACCTGAATCCTAGTGCAGGGTTTGTTACAATTAGCTGTCTGACCTTAAGTAAATTAGTTAATCTTGGAGGCTCCTCTTTAGTCTAAAATTCTGTTACTCCAATTACCAGTATTGCCTTGATTTGTATTGTTAAGCATGCACTGAGAACACATATAAAAGGTCCAGTAACCACCCTCATTAATTCACCATTAAACCTTTGATCATGATAATTTAAGTACTTTGAAATCCTATGAAGAAAAGTAATATATCAAGGATAGATGTGGCTATTGTAAATAGTAATAGATGATACATTTCTTCTTAATGAATCTGTTCCAGATGAGTTTCATCAGTGCATTCCTGCTCCTCTGTACAGTGGGGAGGTTTCTGTTTGGTTTTGACTTTATCAGACTCCCAGGTAGAGCATTCTCACATTTGCAGAAGTAGGAGTCACCTCATTGATTGTCTTGAGTAAAAGGAAATGGCTCATGCATCTTTTCTACATTACAACAAATGTCCTTTTGCATTATAATCGAATGGTGATTGTTGTGTTCAATCAATGGGAAAGGTTAAAGGAGCTCCTCTGCCAGCATTTTTAATGGAGAAGTCGATTAAGATTCAGTTTAATCATTCTGGCTGCCTCAGAATTAAAGCAACAAAGACCATCAATGGCACTATAATTACTAGTCTTTCTGTAAGTTTACACTGCTATTTATGCAGCTATAAATTTTATTATAATGCACAATGCATCTTAGGTTAACTTGCTTTATTTGCAATGTAAAATATTTGCTTTAATTGTATGAAGAAAAGAAATAGTTCTGATAAGGTAGATAAAATTCAGCCCAATATTTTTTTAAAAGCCTGAGAGTCTAAGTGAATCAGTATGATACTCTGTGTTAAATAGTTTAAAGTCATGGCCTTAACCTTGGGACACTTGAGACATATTTCAGTTTATTGAACATGGAGACTAACGTCTCTCCCAGGTGACTGTAAAGGGTCAAATGTATTATTCTAATCCCTGTTCCAAACAGAGAAAAGGTCATTATACAGTACCTACTGCATGTTGTAAAGAATGAAAAATTCACACTGGGGGCGTGGGTGCAAATCTATTTTAGACTTGGCCTTTAAAATGTTTTTTAAATTGAATGATTAAGTGGTGATGAACCAGAAAAAATACCTTGAAATTGATCCCATTTATTAATTAGTTTGCACATGTAAAGGTCTTTCTATAAATAGTCAGAAGACTGGAGAAAATTGTTCTTCTTGAATGGAGGAATGACTTTCAAATTAACCTTTTTTTGACTATAGAAATAATGCTTATAAATGTACTTATTACCATCCAATACTCTGCATAATTCAATATACATGTAGAGGGCTGTAGAGGAGTTTATTTCTTAAAAGTTTATACCTGGCCTACAGTTAACAAGCTGGTTGTAGGTAACAACACTAAGGAGAGGAATTAATTGAAGAAATATATAGAATTTGTATCCTTACCTTGAAAATGTCAACTTTGCCATGATCTTTGTAGAGGTATTTTGAAAAGCAATGTTTTAGTGAATTTGGAAAATTAGGAACTCAGTTAAAGAGCTCAAAGAGCAAAAGAGAAGGAAATTTGTGAGGTGAAAATGAATATTATTTATCACTTAATTCATACTGGAGTAAGAACTCTATTGAAAAAAAACAAGAAAGCACAAAAAAGAAAATAAGTTGCTATCATTCTCTAAGAAAAAAAATTCAAACTTTCTTAGCTGCTCATATCTTCCAGAACTTTGTTTTGACAAACAGAAAAAAAAAATTGAAAATTTTAATTTTTAGTGCTGAAGAGGAACCTCATCCTCGACACCTTCATTTTTTCATGTAATAGTTGGAAAAGCTGAGAGTCTGTGAAGTGCACCATTGTCTCAAAGTTACAGATCTAACTGGTAGAGAATAGGTCTAGAATCCATGTCTCTATCTAGCTTCTCTACTTTGCCATACCATTAGTGTCAAACTACATTCTAGAGTTTATGTTTGACTTCCACATGCTCCAAATTCTAAACATATTTTGCCTTGAGATATGTCCATTAGTCCTTTCAAAAGAAATTTTGCCTTTGATTTCTTTACAGGAAACCAAGGGAAGGGAACTAACATTTTTGGTGGACCTTCTATAAGCTTATGCATGTGAGGTGGTTTAGATACATTGGAACTTTTAATCTTTTTAATAGTCCTATCCAGTAAGTATGATTGACTTAGTTTTTCATAAAAACAGGTTCAGAGGGGTAAATAACTTGCTCTAGTTTATGAATTCTATAGTTGCAAGACCATGGTTTTTCTGATTTAAAATCCATGTGGTTTCCATGAAAACATGTGCATCCTTGGAAACAGCAGTTGCAGTGCCTTCAAGTTTAGACAATAAAGTATTCATACTACACCTTTGATTGTCAGAGAAATCCATATCAATTGATTTTTTAAATTATGCATGCATTTTATGTTTTTTTCCCTTTCATTTGTGAACATACAATGCATTTCAATTTCACTAATAAAGTACTGTTTTTTTTCTGTTGAAATTATGAAAATTGGATTTCATTGTAAAGTGTATTAGGAAATATAGATAATTAGAGTCATGGAAAAGCTCTTATAATAAATTCTTTGGAAGCATATAAACATTTTCCCATTACATCTAAATAATTTACTTCCAATATCTAAATGCTATTACAAATAACCAAAATTTCTACTAGAATGCTCTAAGAATTGTACATGATATATTATAATCTTGATGACTAGTGGATTTGGTTAACTTTGTTTTAAAAAATGAGTCTACTAACGCAAAGCTCATAAAAACTGAAAACATCAAAAACTGAAAACATTTGGCTCATAAAAACTAAAAACAATGTAGCATTAAGCTTATGCTAATTCATGTCCCCATCCTATGCAGAATTTGTGTTTTAAATTTGCAGAGCAATCTTATTATTTTGTAAAAACTTAATGCATTTACTTGAACTTAAATAAAATGTAGTCTTAGCTAATGGTGACAATTTAATACACACTCTTTCTAATTAGGGCATTGTAGGGTATAAATATAGAATTAAATAGAACTAAAGCAAAAAATTACCCCTTCTTATGTGTCGTATTTTATAAAGGCTTATTTACCATATATTTGTAGAGAGAGGGCATAGAATTCCAGTAAGAATACATTTCCTATTGTCATTTGTTAGTCAACTGACATTTTCATCAGTTTTGGATTATATAGTAAAGGGCCATTATCAAACATTTTCAGTCCCAATGTGGCTCTTAGCAAGTTCCATAATTTCTTGCTCATATGAGTTTATCATTCCATAATAATACTCAATGGTGTGTAGTAACATCAGCCTGACCCAGAACATCTCAGGGCCAACTCAGTGCATTTTTTTACCAAAAATAAAATCAAGATCAATAGATATTTGAGGCAATCCATTGACAGTAGTCACAATGTGAATGGTACAAATACTCTCTACAGTTATATAGGGTACTGATGAGGCCATTTACAAAATACTTGGTCTTTACTAGATTTTGTCTACCATATTAAGATGTTCAACTTTCTCCTGCAGGCAAAGCAGAAGTATCAAGTTTTAAGGAGTGACAAACCCAGACCTGTGTTTAGAAAGAAAATCTGGTGGCGTTATAAAGATTAGTTTGTTGAAAGGAGTTACCTAGGTCAGAGAGATAAATTGTGAGCTTGTTGCTTAGAGTAAGGTGAGAGAGAATGTTAGAAAGCAGTAGAATTGTAAGCGGGGACAGGAGAATGGTGGGCGGGGGGGAGGAAGGGAGATGGTATATCTAGAACTGAAAGGAGCTGGCTGACTGGACACCAGTTGGATAACAGGGTTTACGGAGAGAAATATGACTCTAAGGGTTCCAACTTAGACAAATACGTGTATTGAACTATCATCTCAGTGAATAGAGAGAGCTTACTCTATTATTTTTCTCTTTATTTCTAATATTATTTGAACATATTTGCTGTTTTCAAATTCTCCATTTTAATAAAATGCCTAAGGTAGTCACTTTTGTCAATTATATTAGGAAAATCATAACCAAGTTAATGAGAAATAATTATCTGGTAAAGCTTATCCTTTTAAGTTTATTCAATAAACTGTTTATGCCTTGACCTTCATCTTCGAACTCAGTCTACCAAACTCTAATTAATGATAGCCATGCTAGAGTGTTTAGAGTGATGTATACTGTCTATAACGTATCTGTAATGGATCCAAGACAAAAACTGATGTATAGATGTGTGGTAAAACCAACAAAGCAACACGTTAATAATTATAGAATTTAAGAGATGGGTATATGAGTGTTTACTGTGTAATTCTTTCTACTTCATGTTTGAAAATATTCATAATATTTTATTGGGAAAAATATCACTCTACCAGCCTTCCATCTTCCCAGCTCTGTTTCCAGCCCAACTCATTTTCTGGAAATTGATATATTTGCCCCCAACCATGAGGTGGGCCTGTGATCTTCACTAAGTCAATCATGATACTTCATTGACATGGCCAGAGTTATTGGTCTCTGAGTACTCGCATGATCTACCACAAATCAGTTGGAGTCGTTTTCAAACATGTTTCTTCAGGGGATAGTGAGGAAGAGTCTGTATCCTTCAGAGAAGGTGCAAGGTGGTGAACATTAAGGCAGGTAATCCCCAGGTTTCATAGAGAAGCACGAGAGAGTGAATCTAATGCCAAGAAAAAGGCAAAGCTAACACATAAAAAAAAAAAAAAGAGTCTCCTTATATGCTGAGACATCATGTCTCCAAAGATATTACGACCCTTGTTCAGGTTCTTAAAGTCATTTTCACAACCCTGATTCCTGCAGCCCTTTTTTAAATGTTGTGAGCAACTCCAGAATACTTCCAATGAATCCTCCCTTTTGAAATGTTACTTTGATTACTCTAGTTTAAGTTGGGTTTCTGTGTCTTATAACAAAGAGTATTTGACTAATACAAGAGCTAACACATATATTGTGGTAGAACTCTAAGATGACCCCCAATGCCCCACAATCTCGTATAACCCCCTCCTCCTGAACATGGTGCTACAGAAACCTGTAACTTTCTTCAAGTCAATCAACTATCTCAAAGGCAATGGGAGAATCCCTCCCTTGATTATGTCACATAATGTAAGACTCTGTCTAACCAGACAAAGAGATTCTCTCACTGGCCTTGAAGAAGCAAGCTGCCATGATGTGAGAGGGTCTGTGAGGGGACCACTTGGAAAGGAACTGTGGGTGGTCTCTAGGAGCTGAGTGGCTCTCCCATGGACAGTCACCAAGAAAGTGAAGAAGTCAGCCTTACAGCTGTGAGGAATTGAATTCTGCCAACCACCAAGTGAGCTCAGATGAGAACTCTAAGCTCCAGAAAGCAAGGCAGCCAGGCTGACACCCTGATTGCAGCCTTTTAAGACATTGAACAGAAGTCTTGCTCAGCTGTGTCCAGACTTCTGTCATAGAAAACCTGTGAGATTAAAAAATATGTGTTGTGAGCTGCTAAATTTGTGATGCAGCAAGTGAAAACCACTAGAGATTTTGAACGCATACCACATGCCAGGTACTTTGTTAGAAGTTTTAGTCCATTGTCTCATGTAAACTTTATAACAATATTTAATCTTATGTCTTAGTATTCCAACCATCTTACAGGTGATAAATCTAACAAAACAGACACTTAAAGAGATTTATAAATTAATTTTATATATATTTATAATTAATTAATTATAAATATGGGGTGAATCTCTGATTCAAACTCAGTAGTCTGGCTCTGAAACCTATAGGCTTATCTGGCTCAGAATATCTTCCCTAGACCCTTTCCTAATTAATGCACCAACATATATTATCTTAGTACAAGTCTAGTTTATGACAAATGCCTATGAATTGCTTTTGTATCACACTCTTTTCACTCTCCTACCTTCCCCCAAATTTTTCATCAGATCATGTCACCACATCATCTTGAAATACTTTGATGGCTCCAAAATGCCTATGGAGGAAAGCCCACACTAGTTGGGAGTATATTGTCAGGGGAGAGGAGGGAGAAATTTTTCTCCACCCTTCTAGGTTCTTCTGGCTGGTCTAAGAACAAAATTACCATGAGACAGATTAACAGGAGAAAATCAAAACTTTAATAACATGTATATATGGAAGAGCCCAAGGAAAACTGAGTAACTCACCAAAATGGCTGAAACCCTCACCTTAAACACCATCTTCCACTAAAGACAAAACAGGATGCGGTTTGGGACTTCAAAGGGGAGGAAGGTAATTCACGTGGAGATGGAAAAGCAGCTATTTGGTAAACAAACGTTTGCTGGACTATCAAGAGGCAGTGGGACACAGAGAGGAATTTCAACAAGCTGACTTTGCTAGGTTGTTCCCTGTCCACACACCTAATTCATACTCTAGTTATGTATGGTGACAGTTCCCTTCCTGGAACAGGTCCTCCATCTACATTCTTTAAGCAGTTAAGCAGGTCAAAGTTTCTCCCTGAGTCTTTTGGGCCTTTATTTTTTTCAGCTCAAAATAATCCACATACCAAAGAGACACTTTGGGGTGGCAAATTCTGTTCCCCTACAGAGTTCAAAGTTTTCTGTAATTTGGCTACTTAAGTTCAGGCAATGGAAGTTTAGGTGTGAAATCAAATATTCACTCTATTTGCTCAGTGGGGGAAAAACTGCAAAGGGAAGTTGCTTCAAAGTGTTTTTTCTTCAGGTTTAGTAGATGGCCGCTAAGCTGTGGCTTCTCTGTTTGTTGTAAGAATAAGATTGAATAATATATCTAAATGCTAACTGGCTTGTGAGTGCTAAGGAGATGAGTGTGCCAGAATGGAAATCATATGGGCCGGGAATTCCCCTTCTGTTGACCACAGAAGGTATAGGCATAATCTATCAAGAACAGAATGCAGGCCATACTTTGTTCATTAGCATTTAAAGAGGATGTTTGGCATCAGACAACAAATACAATACTTGCAAGATCTTGGCAGCATAATATTTTGTCAGTTAATGAAAATCCACAGCTTTTAAGAAAAAGATTAATGCCTGATGTTAGGCTGAAATTGTTTCATTTTCACCAGTGAAAATAAAATGAAATAAAATTAAAACTCTTGCACTTCCAAATACCACATTTCCACCATGTCAATCAAACAGTAAGAAAAAAAACATGAAAATTCTCTAGAGAACAGGGAGATACTACGCTTCAGAAAATCTCAGGAGCCGTCAAATCACAGTAACTTGCAAACTGACCAAAACAAGTGAAAGGTGTA
This sequence comes from Orcinus orca, assembly GCF_937001465.1. Taxonomy (NCBI): domain Eukaryota; kingdom Metazoa; phylum Chordata; class Mammalia; order Artiodactyla; family Delphinidae; genus Orcinus; species Orcinus orca. The sequence goes on from NC_064576.1 coordinate 33,112,604, forward strand.
GTAGGTAGAAATGGGAGTTGAGGCAATTGTACTGTGTGGTTGGCTGACAGTCTGGGGAGAAGCAGGAAAGGAACAAGTATCATATGGATTGGATTATAATATATAATTTAATTTTATTTTGGCCTTTATCTGGTTTGTTAATCATAATGTTCACATTTGCATATATCAGGAATTCAACAGTATTCTCCGTAGTGTGATTTATATATAGGCACACAAACATATATATATTTAAATACACACACATACATATGTATATTTGACTTTGTTCTCTACTGTCACCTTCAAAATTGATATGATCTGTAAACAAACATTAGTTTCTAAAATTTGGTAGCTTAAAAAAGCAGTCCAAAAATTTTTAAATAATGTGATGGTTTTTCTTAACGTATATACATATGTAATTAAAAACACCACATATAAATGTGTTTGTATATATATTAAATTATAATCAGATTAACATGTATGTGTGTAAAGAAAACTATCTTGCATAAACATTTAAATATTTAAATCAGTGTTAGCAAGGATGAAGTGAAATTGAAGTTCATACATTGCTGGGAGTACAAAATGATACTGACTTTTTGAACAACAATTCTGTTATGGTTAACATTTATGCCTTTTAATTCAATAATTCCTCTTCTACTGTACAATCAAAAAAATGCAGAAAGATGTCAATTTACACACAAAACTATCTCCTATCAATGTTATTTATAAGAATAATTTGCTATAACATCAATATCCTAATGAATGGAGAATAATGAATTCTTCATGTTACATCCAAGTGATAGAATATCATCAAGCTATTAACATATTGTCTACAAAGAGATATTTATCCTGTGCCTAAAATAATTAGGATTACTTAGTCATTTATTTACTTAACTAACTTGATAAAAGTCTAATATGTGCCAGACCACTGTGCTAGTTACTTGTATTAAAAATGCTTCAATCTTTAAGAGGAAGACACATACATAAATAAATAGGTTAACTAGATTTTTATACACTTTTTGATAGAAGAATGTACTTTGAACAATTGAGGGACAAAGATAGTTACTGTGATTCTACCTGGGGTGGAGGTAGAGATGCACTCAGGAAAAGTTTTCTAGAGAAGACAAGTCTGGCAGTAAACCGTGAAAAAGCAGTTCTATGATGGTAAGTAGAAAGGTAACCAAAAATCATATAGAATATCAAGCTAATTATGTAAGTCTATAGCTGTATCTGTGTTGTGGAATTATCAGGGACTGTTAGTTGCTCCATTAAATTTTTTTTGGTATTTTCCATTATTTTCACAATGAACGGACATCACTTTTAAATTAAAATATCTTAAGAAATAAATATAAAGGAACATACTGGATACTTGATTGACTGAGGCTGGTGTTTGTGCCAACGTTGCAAACACAAGAGGTGCTATGCTTCCAGTACCCCTTGCTGCCCACAGCAAGCTTTGTGGTGTCCTAGGGGCAAAGAAGCTTCTGTGTTGCCCTCATGCCTCACAGACATCCACACAAAAGCATTTTCTTTTTTTTTTTTTTTTTTTTTTTGCGGTACGCGGGCCTCTCACTGTTGTGGCCTCTCCCATTGCGGAGCTCAGGCTCCGGACACGCAGGCTCAGCGGCCATGGCTCACGGGTCCAGCCGCTCCGCGGCAAGTGGGATCTTCCCGGACCGGAGCACAAACCCGTGTCCCCTGCATCGGCAGGCGGACTCTCAACCACTGTGCCACCAGGGAAGCCCGACAATTAATTTTTTAATAAAAATCTATATATTGAAGAATTGAAAAGGTATTTCAGCACCAAAAATTCCTACAAGTGAATTTTCTGGATCAAAGAAATATTGATAGGTCATGAAAAAAATGGCCTTAAAAATATTTTACATTCCCAACATTTTATTAATGAAGAATATTATGAATCTATAAATCTTTGCTGTAGGCCCACAGAAATATCTTTTCATTGACTAATAATTTATTTTCTTCTGTCTTGAAAATTTTACCATCATAAATTTTCACTGAGCTAGAGTACTTCCTTGAATATTTTTTAAAATATGCTTTTAAAACATATTATTACCTGGCATTATTGAGTCTTTTGTATCTAAAATCTCACCTGTTCTTTTAGTCCAGGAAATAATTCTGTGCTCAAACCTTTCTTTCTTCCATCTCATTTATCTAGTATCTATGTCTTATCTTTCCTCTCTTAATTTGCAGTTCATTCCTTTTTACTCTACACACCGATATCATTGGATTTTAGAATCAGTAATTCTGATTTGAGCTACACCCATTCCACTATTTCCTCATTCCACTGAGGAGTTTATTTTTATGTTTTTGATTCTACAAATTCTTTCTTTCTGCTTCTCGGTTTGTCCTTGGTGTGGCAGTCTGGATCCAATCGATAAAACTGTTAATGCCATAATCATTCAATTGCTACTGAGACTGATATTTCAAGTGGGTATTTCAAGTTCTCATCTACCTACTGCATTACTATGTCAGTGGCTGACACTGGATCTAATTGTGAAAATCAAACCGCCTCTTCTTGTTGCTGACTCCCATTATATACCCAGTGAGTCTTCAATGTATGATAGGCATGCAGTTTTCAGCAGGGAAATTGTACATCCCATTTGGTTTAAATTCCAGTTCTTTACTTACTACCTGGATAATGTACTTCTGTTTCCTCATTTGTGATATAAAGATAATAATAGTACCAAATGATTAAATATATAGAACACTTAGCCAGTGCTTGGTACATAGTAAGCCTTCAAATAGTGCTAACTCTAATGATTATTATCAGACGATTAGCAACAGTGCATTCCTTTGTTCCCTGTGTAGTGTAGGTCCACTTGTAGCATTTTCTGAGTGTTAGTTACTATCAGATCTCTAGCAAATAAGGAGAATTTTCTCTCCAGGGATGCTGGACATGCATAAATGAGGTGGTAGATAGTTTATCTAAATTGAGATAGATGGCTGCCAGAGAAGTGGTCTGGGAGAGCTTCCAGTTCCAATGTGTTAGAGAGAATTAGCTTGGTAGGTTAGGCCCCTCAACTGAATCAGTTGTTCACAGGTTTTTCCCAGGGCAAGGCAGGATGGTAAGGCTAGGTCTTCTGCCAGCCACATAATTTGGATCAGTTCAGCTCAGGGGGCTGGGCCTTTTCAAACAAGACTGGCTGTTGGACGGGTGTTTGCCTGGGGCTGGCATAGAGTATGGGAGTCAGGGAATGACAGACAGGCAGGAGGGAGGGGTTATCAAGAGGCAAGAGGAAACTTAGGTGGGCTGGGGTGGATATGTTCATTATCTTGATCGTGGCGTTGGTTTCACAGTTGTACTCATAGATAAAAACTTATCAAACTGTACATTTTATAAATATATGCAGTTTATTGTATGACAGTTATGCTCTTAAAATGGTTAAACCCTACATTCTTTCGCAGAAACTTAAATGTTTGCATTACTTTTCACGGTAATCCCCAAAACTGGCTTTTATGGAGCAAATCTTTTATCTCTCAAATAAATAATCTTTAACAAAATAAAGACTGGCTGCTGAAGGGTCACTGGTCCTAATGAAGAGCTCAAATAATAATAACTTGGGTGTAAATATCTTACTGAGTGCGCCTGATGCCCAGAGTCTGTTTTCTTCCTCTGGTGCCTCAAGCAGTGGAGGGGCAACAGTCAAGGGAGCCCTGTGGTTTATCTGGATCCCTGTGGTCTATCTGGATCACACCTACTCAGTGAGAACACCAAACTTGAGGTAATTAACTAAACCCCTGTTTTGGGTTCCAATTGTGACACTAATTTTTCCCTCCCTGTGTGAATTTAGTAACCAAAACAGAAAACTACAGGAGAAACAATATGTTGAAGCAAATGCTTAGATCATCATTTCTGGTTGGAAGTTTTTTAAAAAGGGAAATTATGTGAGCAGAATTGTGGGTTTTAGAAAAATATCTCCGACAGCTGCGTGGAAATCAGTCTGGCTTGTTTTCTCCCTCCTTCACCAGCCCCAGTCCAATTTCTATATAGCCACCAGGCTTACTTTTCTGAAACCACAAATCTGCTCAGATAGTTTCCCTTTTTAAAACACTTCTGATGGAAAGAAGACAAAAGCACTGGCCATAGAAATAATCCTAAAGCTACTTGATGAAATTCTAATCTATGGCAGTGGTTTGAATGGAGAGAAACCCACCAAATTCAGAAATACTTGCCCTGTAGAAATAACAGGACTTGAAGTGGAGTTCATTTTCAAGAGTATAAGTCATTGGTTTACATAATTAAAAATTATTAAACACCTACTATTTAGAAGCTTGCTTTAAGAAGAGGTTAAAATCAGATTAGTTGCCTTCAAGAAACTCATGATATAATGGAAGAGACATGCAATCAAATAATTATAATCCTAAGTTATGAGTTCAACATGAGGATGTGTGCAAATTATTATGGGAGCACGACATTGGGCATAACGAATTCTTCCTAATGGGTCCCAGGAAAGACTTAATAAAGAAAATCACTTTGGGAAGAACCTTTAGGAGTAAGTGAAGTAGGCAAAAAGAAAATGGTGTTCCATGCAGTAAGAAAAGAATGTCCCAGTGAAAGAAAGGATATAAAGTGTTCAAGAAGTGGCTACATGGCTGGGATACACGGGAACACTTTGGGAATATTGGAGGATCAGGTTGTAAAGGTGGCACAGGATATATTATGGAAGGTACTTAACTTGGACCTTATAGGCAAAAGAGAATAAATGAAAGGTTTTTAATATGGAGCAGACATGATCTGGTAGCAGAGTACAGCATGGATTTGAGAAGGCTAAGGGGGTGAGCATAAAGATCTATTAGGAGACATTTATAAAAACTCTGATAAGTAATACCAACACCTGAAATAAATAAGAGTAGACACTCCATTATATAATTATAATGCAATTTGCAAAATTATTCAAAGAATATAGACACACACCACACATACATCTTAGTCTTAGAGGAGCATAAATAAATCTAAACTCCTGGGGTCAACAGGAATATTGCCCCACAAAAAGGCTATGCCAAAATACTCATGAGCTTATAATACCAAATGCAATGAATCAAGTTCCTCAACCTATGGAATAACTGAACTTCAATGAAATTTAAAATGCCCCCCAGTTATTACTGGGAGTTCCTAAAGGGACATGTCTACAGTGCTCACAAACCAGACTGGCAGCTTCGCTTACTACATGGTGTCTATTCTTTTGTTCTGGCTCTAGTGTGTCTTAATCTAGGGTCCTGCAAGGCCTCTGCTTCTGCCCCTGCTGATGTGACCCTTGTGAGAAGGCCAGTGGTCATGCCAACGATGTTGCCTCTGGATGGTCTCCAAACCAGCAACCTTGAGAGCCAGAGATGGGGTGTGTTCTTTGTTAAGATGCTGAGAACAGCCTCTTCAAACTCTGTCCACAATCTGTCACTTGGCCCAGAGCAGTTCTGTTGGTAACCAAAATTTCACAATTTTCTCAAACAATTCCATTGTTTCTGACCCTCTTTTCTTACTTGTGATCTCACCAAGTTTCTCATAAAAATCTCTGTGCGTATATATCCCTCTAGCCAGAGGCTCAACCATTGGCTTCTAAGAATCTGATGCAAGACATCAGATTTCCTTTTTGTCCTCTCTCCTCAACTCCAAAAAATCTTTAGAAAAGTAAATTAGTTTACCTGTGATGCCACTCTTTCTTTCCAAAACTTGATTTTTTTTGTTACTTAAAGCTTAAAAGCTCTGTATTAGTAGTTGTTCCAAGAGGTATCAGTAAGGATCTCAATCACCTACAAATAACCGAAATTCAATATAACATCTGTTAATGATAAGAGTTATTTTCTGTCTAATAACAAGATGTCTGGAGATTGCTGGTCCAGGGCATGTAGAGTGACTCAGTGATGATCTGGGACCCAGTGTTTCTCCATCAATTTGTAGACATCTGTCCTTATGTTTACCTCTTGATCACAAGAGGGCTGCTGTGCTTACAGCCATTACTTTGGGGTCATAGACAGGAAAAGTGTAGAAATATCAAAAAGTCTTTTCCTTGAGAAGTAGTGCCTTTTTACTCTGAAAGGGAGGTTTTCCTAGAAGACATCTTCATGTGTCTGGCCGTTATTGAGTCCTTGACTACTCCTGCAAAAAGATGGCCAAGAAAATTGAGTGCTTATCTCACCAAACTCCAAAAGTAAAATAGGGAGAAAATGATTGAAAATGAATCTTGAATGGATTTATCTATTGAATCTAAAATACCATGAAAATTAATCTGGGGGAGAATTTATTATATAATGAGGCTGGGTTTACTAGATAAAAATATGGGACACCCAGTTAAATTTGAAATTCGGATAATTGATGAATTGTTTTTTTTATTATATAAGCATATCCATGCCATATTTTAGACATACTTATACCAATAAAATATCGCTGTTTATACGAAATTTAAATTCAACAGTGTCTTCTGTGTTTTATTTGCCAAATCTGATAACCTTAAATGAGGACTTCTCCCTTTGGTTACCAGATTGTTTGACAGATTAGCTAAAATTTATGGGCTCAAAGTTATAAAAGAAATACTAAAATTTATTCATAGTTTCAATTTTGTTGCAGTGATGTTGCAGTGACACCCAGATAGCCATCTAAAACCCCTTCTGAGCCTCTCCCTCAGATAGCCTGACATAGTAGAATAGATACTCTGGTCTTTGCTGGTGTGCCTGGAGGATCCTTCTTTACTTCCCAGTCCAGACAAGCAGATCCGGTGCCTAATTGTCACCCTGTGAAACACACAGAGCCCTCTCTGTCCTCCCCACTTGGCCTAAGGGTGGTAGGAGATAGCAATAAACCCTGAACCCTAATTGGTAGAAGTTAAGTATGTCTGTGTTCTCAGTTTAAGAGTATCCTTGAACTAAAAAATCAGTCTTTGACTGAACTAAGAAAAATCCACAGATACAATCTCTTCAGATGTTTTTTATTTAATTTTGAATACTGAAAAATTCACACAAGTAGTTTCCCCAGCAAAGGAATCATGAGCACCAAATGTGAATTTAAGTCTCCAATTGTTACAAAAATAGAACACTTCCCAAAGCTTTGAGATTGCAGTTTTCTACCCTCCCTAATCTTCATCAGCAGCCTCTATCCAGAGGCAGTTTCTCCATCCGGGATTTAGCATGGATTATCCAGTCCAGAGATGATGGCTGAGCTGCATATTTCCACTTTTTTTCCACTGTTACATATGTACTCTGGTCATGTAGTTCCCCAGGGGGGAAAAAAAGTCAATCACTGTATGACAGGAAATCAGTGAGGATCTGAGTCAAAGAGAAAAAGGACAGACTGGTGCCTGGGAGAGGTGGCCATGCAAAAGAATCTAAAGGAGCAGTAATTTCAGGAGTTGAGGATAGCTATTGAGAGTCATAGTAAGAAAACCCTTCAGCCCATCATAATACGTGGGCAGGGGGTGGGGGGGTCAGAGCTTCTTCCCTCAATGAACATCTGTGTACAACCTGGGCACAGGGATTAGATAGTTTAAAACCATCTCCAGAAGCTCTCTGTGTTTTATCGTTATCCACAATTATTTTTAAAAAAATACTTATGCGGGATACTGAATTTAAACTATTTAACATGCATCCCTGAATCTTGTAGCGTAATGTCCTGAGTTTGGTACTCCTTCAAAAAGGTGAGGATACCAAGAATTTGTTAGGTAAAGCCACTAGAGTTAATTATATTATCTCATCCTAATCAGTATCAATGTCTCTCTCCACCTCTGCTGCATCGCCACCATGGTATCACCACAGCAACTGATGGAGATGACTCCAAGCTGGGCTGAGCCATCCGTGTTTGACAGCAATACCATGTCTTAGAGAAAGAAAGAATGCCAGTCAAAAATAGGAGCCACACCAGGGAATTGACAAGGTTCTCCAGTTCCTTCTTTAGGAGGCAATTAGAAACAGAACTGGTACCTTTGGCCTGAGGAACCCTTTCTTGTTCTTGTACTCTTTATGAATAGGTTTGGAGGCCCCAAGGCACACTAAACATTTTGAATATTTTGCTAAATAGGTATCTAGGTAGATTTTAACTTTAAAAAAAAAGATGGGATCCTTTTTATACCTAAGGGATGGTACTGGTCATGCCAGTTATACATATGGTTATTTGTGTCTAAACTGTGAATGTCTTAAGGATAGGACTATGTCTTCATCTGTAGGATGTACCTGAGCAACCAGACATAGTGTATGTGTGTAATATATCCTTCTTGAATGAATAAAATGATTAGTTTCTGACTAATTTCTTTCAATCCTCTCAGGGGAAGAGAAGGAAATGTTATAGTTTGACTGGTATGGAGAAGTTTGCTTGATGAGATTGACAACTGTTTTTACTAGTCACATCTGAGGAATCCAGAAGGTCCTTACTCACACAAGTAAAACTACATTTGTAGAACTTACAGCAAAAATTCCAGATGTCCCAGAAACCATTTTAAACACCATAGTTTTTGCCACCTGGAAGTTAGAAAATGAAACTTTAGTAAGCAAGGAATTTTTTAAAGCAATCTTTAAAAAAAAAATCCTATATATCACATTTCTTAATATTTCTCAACTTCTAAACTAAAAATCCAGATTTAATTATTTAATCTTCTCAGTATGTTCCTTTTCTCACAATGCTATATAAATACAATAGGCTCCCAAAGATAATTTCTTCTATTTGCAAGGCTATAAATTTGCCAAAAATGCTGCAATGGCCAGACCTGTACATGTATGTTTGTGCACAGAGGTGAATATTCTTCTGTTGAATAGATCTATAAAAGTCAAATTGCAAAATCAAAGTACATCCTCAGTTAAAATTTTTGATCTATAGTACCAGTAAAGTGTATGAGATAGCCTATTTCCCCATATCCTCACCCAAACTGGGTATTATTTTTATTTTTAGTTTTTGCTAGTCTGATGGATTAGAAACTACCATTTCAATATTTTGATTTTAATTTCTTAGATTGCTAGTGACATTGAGTATATTTTATATGTTTATTTATTATAACTTGCAAGTATTTTCTGAGAATTATCTGTTCTAATTTTTGGCCCATTTTTCCATTAGATTTTTCTCACTTGAGTCCATCTCCAGAAGCTCTCTATGTTTCATGGTTATCTACAATTATTTTTTAAAAATTACTTATGTGGGATATTGAATTTAAACTATTTAACACACATCACTGAATCTTGTTTATGTACTGGTTCTGAGTTTGGCACTCCTTCAATATGGTGAGGATATGAAGAATTTGTTAGGTAAAGCTACTAGAGTTAATTACATTATCCTGATCATTATCACTGTCCTTCTCTGTCTTTGTTGCACCATTTATTGAAAGGAAGAGGGAAAGTAGGTAAAAGAACACTGAATGGGAAGATAAAAATTGCAGGCCCTTGGGTATATGGGTAAGATGACCATCCATTGCTAATCCATATTAAAACTCAACCCTATTTAATATAAATTATCACTAAATTAAATCATCTGATGTACTTTATGTAAATCAAATATATTAAAATCTTTTATTACAAAACATAAATTGATAGAAATTATTCACATTGTACCAAGTGTACGGATGACTATGATTATGTTACAGTAAGATTCAATTTACTAAAGTGTCACTTTATCAATAAGGGTACACCTATTGCATAGGGTAATATGGAACAAAGATTAAGCATTAATTTTCTTTTAATTTAGGGCACTTTTTCACCACTAAAAAATGGATAAGGATGTTACATATTTTATTATCTTTTCAACAAATACTTTTGAATATCTGGCTAAATTGTATGTGTGTTTTGTGTGTGAATTCCTGGACTTGAGAAAAAAGTTTATTCATTTTTTTCCCCTAAAACATCCATGCAGATACACTGTTGAGTTTTCATCCACTCTTTATTATTTCTCATTCATATTATAATGCTGCCTAGCATGATCCTGAAACTCAGAGCCTATAATGATGGCATGATCTTCTGAATGATCCTAATACTCTATGTCAATATTTTTGTTCCTGTTCATCACCTGCAACCAGCCAAACCATGGCCTCATGATTTAAAGGAAGTGTTCTAGTTTGAAGAGAAAAATATATCTACTCCAACTTCTCTCACTGTAAAACTGTCTGTAATGAAGACCAGGGCCATCCTTTTCTTTTCTCTTCTTACCTACCCATTCATAATACAGAGTCTTATGATTTTTAGAATGAGAAAGAAACATACAGGAAACAAGAAAGTGATAATGAAGAGGGGAATCAGAATGAGTTCTGTAAACTAGCTTTCACCTACTTAGATAATCTAAATAGAACTTAAGTTACAAAAGCCAAAATTGGTGAGTAATTACTATTTTCTTTTCTTCCTTTGTCTGCAGGACAACCAATGCCATGTTCAACCAGATTGTGAAGATGATCTAAAATAACAGATGTACGCTGGTTGGGCCCAGCATTTAAAAACATAAAAACATAGGCAGAGGTAAGGTATAAGCAGATGTCTCCCCTTTTATATTATCCACTGGGTATCATACTGTGGGCTTAGATGAATGCTGGTCTTAGACAAATGTTGAGCAAGGTGAAAGAAATTGGATTGGAAACATGATTCTGCCATGGTCATACATCCAAAACACAAACAAAGTAAGGGAACCCAGCTGGCCACACAAGAATTTTTAAATCTCTGCTAACCAAAATAAAATGGAAAAATATTAGTTGGCAAAAACAATGCTTAATCAGTCCAGAATCTTCCACTCAGGGAACAAAGAAGAAGCAGCTATTTAAAATGATGTTTTGTGTCAGTAAGTTTATTAAATAGGAAGTCTGGCAATCCTAGGTAAAAGTAGACTTTCCTTCCAATTAAATTACAGAATATTAAAAAGGTCAAAGCAATATAGAAGTCCTCTAATTCATAGAAAACACTAAAATTCTGATTTCTCATGCTCCTGACAAAGATTGTAATTGTGGTTTGAAAAGGGTAAAATATTTATCTAGTCCTCTAACAAAGATTGAAATGAGAATGAGACTGATCACAAATGTAACCTCACAAATGTAACGTGAAAACTAATTTTGGAAAGAAATAAGACTGAATTAATATACCTATTTCTTTTGTCTCTGCAAGGAGGATTCACAGAATGATACAACAAAATCATTTATTTTTTTTAACCTTTTAGTATAAGCTTGACGTTATCTTCTTATGTATGAAATTATATTCTTTATGTAATGTCCCCTGAGCTTCTGTATCACATAAGCATTAACTCTTTCTCTATCCCTGGGTCATCTTGTGGTTTTCTATTACTATCTAGTTTACTTTACACATTGGTAAAGATATTCACGAATGGGAGCCCTGTATGTGCACCAAATCTTTCTAAAAGATATGGGGTATAAACTGCACCATGTGCAAAATAATGGTGGGACTTTGTTTGCAATAAACATTTAAAATGACCGACTTTCTCATAAATACACTAAGTAGGATGATCTATGAGATTTCTAATTTATTCTTGTTTAAAATTTAACCATGCTTTTTTAAAGCATATCAATTTTGTTAATACCATGTAATTAAAACATGTCAGTGCACAGCAAGTTTTAGTCTAAATTAATGACTATGAGAATTATTTTAATTAAATAACCAATTATAGAAAAATCGCAAGCATGAGAGCTGACATTTAAATGAATTTCATTTAAATTGCTTCTTAACGTTGTCCCATCTAGGACACTAATGCAAAATGAACTATTGTATCAACTTAGATTATCACTATTTTTGTATGCACATAATGTATTCATATTCAATCACTGGAACTGAGCAGAATATTTGGTATCGATCTAAAATTTCTGTTAATAAAAACACAACAGAATGAGCTGAAGTAAAAACAAACCATATTTCTTTTTTTTCTTCCTCTTCTTTTTTCTTTTAAATATGGGCTTCTAAATGCTATTATCATCTCATAGGAAAAAAATGTTTATGCATTTGGGAATTATAGCTAATTAAATCAGTTGATTGGAAATCTACTTGTAAGAGTATATACATACATGACTTCAATGTCCTGCACATAGTGGGGCTCAATAAATGCTGGTTATCAGTAATAAGTATTTCTTTGTATTTTCTTTTTCCAGATATGTTAGTGCAGCATATAGTTTCCTCTTGGAAACTGGACACTTCCAGACCCTTATTAGATTAAGAGGTTACCTGTCCTGTGAGGATCAAGCCAGATATCTGTTTATATGTTTGTTTCTATATAGCTCAAACAATACAATGTCATTTTCTCTACTTATGAGAACATGACATTGTACAGTTATTTTTATATTATGAAATTAAGTTTTTACCCTTCATTTCATATTCATCCTTCTACAAATAAAATTTTTATTTAAAAGGGCTAAACAATCTATAATAACCTTCCCCACTAAAAACTTTTAGCTTCATAATACTATTTCTGGTAGAAGAGAAGAATGTCTAAACACCAGGCAATTTATACCAATTGTGCTGCCTTATTTCTCACAAAATATAAGTGTGAAAGGAACTACAGAAAGAGCTAAAGTTTTGTCCATATAGGAATTGAAGTTAAACACATTTTGATTCATTGCCAAACTATCAATAAGATTTTAAAGGAGGCGTTTTATCTATGTATAATTAGTCTTTTGTTTGTTGTCATATCACTCAGTTTGACACAGAATTTATGATTCTAAATGGACCATTAATGCCCTTTTAATTTATTTTTTCTAAGATGAATTTTATACATTTCTTTGGGGAAAAGTCTTATTTATTTAATAGTTTGCAAGCTATACTGAAAGGAGATTTCTTCATGTTTTTCTAGAAAAAGAAGCAATCCATATTTAGATTTGACTAGTTAATTGTTCTTCTTCATTGGAATGCACTAGGGCATGTGGTTTAATTATTATGTTCATATTTGTAGAGTTCACTTTTTTAGTCATCAAAGATTATTTAATATCAGAAAATTGAATGTTTTACTACATAATTCCTCTTGCTATCACTTTAAAAATAAAGAAGAAAAGAAAAGGCTACTACATTTGTTGTTCATTGATTAACCAGTAATGTTATGTATAAATAATGTATCTGACAGTATGGCAGCTCACTTGGGACATTATGCCATTTACTACAAAATAGGATGCAACATACAACTGAGCAGTGAGAACAAATTAAACATCTTTCCTTGGTAACTTTAGCATTTTTATTAGGTGATAAACATCACAGTGAGAGGAAAGCAGATGTAGTTATTTCAGTAATATTAACCTTAATCGAAAGCTAACTTGACATATAGTGTAATACTTTTGCATTATAAAATTTTGTCTAGTAACAATGGAAACCAAATTTTCCAAGGTCATTATGAGATGATATCTGTAAAAACTAATGAGTATCTTGTGTAAAATTTCATCTATCACTACTGAATTTTCTTATTACTATTGATGAAAAAGTTTTAAACATAAATCTAGTGTCATATAAACATGAAAAATGTCCAAGTATTTTCAATGCTGTGTTACTTTTGCCTTAACAAATGTGTCTTATAGTGTTATTTGACTATGTGTGAATTTCATTCCTTCAGGGTTCTATTCATATAATCTCCTAAATCTTTTAGAAGCATCCAAATTGTGAATGAAGTTAAGAGCAGTTATGTAATTAGCAATCAACATCCATCTTCCCTCCTTTCTTGTTTTAGTCCATCATTTACCCATGGGGATACAGAGCTGAAAAACTCCTATCCTTAAAGGAATTTATAACTGAGTGACTGAGGACAACTGTTAAAGTCCATTTAATACACAGGATGCATTATTACAACAAATTCTTCCTTCCTTTCATTCAAAAATATTTGTTGTGTGCTTACTATATGTCAAGCACTGTTCTGGGATCTTTAATATACAGCAGTGAACAAAACAAAGATTCTGCCTCACATGATGTTTATATTCTAATAGGTGGAAATAGTCCATAAACAATAAACATAATGAATACATAATTTATATTGCATATCATAAGGTGAAAATGCTTTTAAAAAAGGGAAAAAAAGCAACTGGAGGTAAAGAGGGTGGGGCAGGCAGTCGTAAAAGTGGTTGTCAGAGTAGGCATCATTAACAAGGGGATATGTGAGCAAAGACTGAAGGAGGTGAGAAAAAGTTAATATTATCTGGAGGAAAAGTAAACCAGATGGAGGGAACAACCAGTAAAATGCTCCTAAATTGGGACGCTGCCTGGCATAGCCAAGAACTGCAAGGAAGCCAGTGCGATAGGAACAGAGAAGGTTCAAAGAGGAGCTGGGATGCCAGGTCTCATCGGCCATTGTAAGGAACATGGCCTTTGTAAGAAATAGGGTTGTGAGCATGGGACTGATGTGATCCGACTTATGTTTTACAGGATCACTCTGTCTTCTGTATCAGGAATTCATGAATTCATTAGGAGATCAAGAATAAAAGAAATGAGACCAGATAGGAGACTACTACAGCTTATCAGGCAAGAAATGATGGTGCCTCAAATCAGGTGGCAGTGGAGGTGTGAAAAGTGACTAAACTCTAGAAATATTTTAAAGACAAACTCGATAGGATTTCCTGATTCACTGAAAGTAAAGTGTGAGTGAGAGAATGGAGGTAAGAATAACTCCAAGGTTTTGGGCCTAAATACCTAGAGAATGGAATTACCATCACCTGCTGAAGGAATAGATTTGGGGAAGGAGGCAAACAAGGTTCTGAGTTGGATCTGTGGAGTCTGAACTATCTATTATATGGACTAGTGGAAATGTCGAGGAGACAGTTGGATTTATCAGTCTGGAGAGAGGTGATGAAATGGAAACAGAAATGTGGAAGTCTTTGGTATCTGGGTGGTATCTAAAGCCATGAAACCGGACATACCAAAAGAGTGTGTGTAGATGGAGAAGAGATGGGTCCGAATATCTTTGCTTCATTCTTGAAAGTCCTGCAAAGGAGAGGAAGGCAAGAGGCCAGCAGATGGAAGGAAAACCAATTGTGTGTAGAGAAAGCCAATGGAGGGAAGAGTATCAAGGTAGAGGGAGTGATCAATTATGTCAAATGCCACTAACAGTTCAGGGAGATGAAAGCTGAGAACTGACCAGGGAGTTAGCAACATGGCTTCTAAGCAAGCAGCATCGCTAGATGAAAGTCAGATCGGAGTGAGTTTAAGAGAGAATGGAAGGAGAGAAATTGGAGCAAATGAAAACAGACAACTTTTTCCAAAGACTTTGTCCTCAAGAGGAGCAACGAAATAGGGTGGATGCTGAGGGCAGGAAAGATCAAGAGATAATATATTTTTAAAATGAGAGAAATGACAGCAGAATATTTACTTGCTGATGGTAATGATCAAATAGAGAATGAGACACTAATGATGCAGAAGGAGGATTCCTAGAGAGTTATTCAGACGGAAGAGAGGTGGGATGTAGGCACAGCATGCAGGGCTGGCTCTAGATAGAAGCAGAGGTGGTTGGGTCTGTGGTGATCAGCAAGAAGCAGGGTGTGGAGTTGCAGATGCCCATACCATAGGTGGTCAATGTGGTGAAGTGTAAGGAAGTTCCCTTCTGATTACTTCAATCCTTTCAGCAAAGTAAGGCATAAATTATAGCTCTAACTACAGATCCTTTACAAAGCACTTGACCACAGGCTTCAGAGCAGCCCACTGGTGTTGTCTAGGTGAAGAAAGGATAAGAGTGGGCAAGGGTTTTAACAGGCAGAGGAGAGCATGTCTGCAGAGTGATAGTTACACAGCACTTTATTATTCACAAGATGCCTTTATATACGTTTTACCATTTATTCTTCACAACAGCCTTTTGAAAGTCATCAAGGCTCCCATTTTACAGAAAAAAATTAAGCCTCAGAAAAACCCACTGGCTGGGAGATACAAACTGTTGGTGTAAGATAAGCTCGAGCATGTATTGTACAACACCGGGAATATAGCCAATATTTTGTAACAACAGTAAATGGAAAGTAACGTTTAAAAATTATATTTATTTAAAAAGTAAAAAATTTAAAAAATTTAAAAAACCCATTGGCCAACAAAAAGGCAGCTGTAATCTAAACTTCCAGAAAGAATTCTTCCCAAAAGATCTATTAAATATTAAAGATTTTCAGATGTTGGTCAAACATAGTATTATTGGCCAGACATGATAATTCATTATTACGATAAAAATGGGAAAGTATTACAAAAATGGGAAGATCTTGTTAATATAATTCATCATTATTCTTTCTATTTTACTGATGATTTCTTTGCCCAGTACATTCAGATAGCTCTGGGAATTTTATTTCACAACAAGAGAAGAAAAAAGATAGGGTAAAGGAAAAGAGCAACCGACCTTTGGGGAGAAGTTTTAAAGGGTTCCTCACTCCTCAGGAGATATTGCTGAGAAATTAAATGCAGAAGTACCAGACTCTGAGAGGCGGTTGACAAAGGGCCAAGAAAAAATAAATAAATAGTTTTCTAAGGAATCTCCACACTGTTTTCCAACAGACTTGTTGTTGCCAAGGGGGAAGGGGTGGGGGAGGTAAGGATTGGGAGTTTGGGATTAGCAGATGTAAACTATTACATATAGGATGGATAAACAACGAGGTTTAGCACAGGGAAGTATATTCAATATCCTGTGATAAACCATAATGGAAAAGAATATTTTTTTAAAAGTCTATATGAGGATAACTGAGTCACTTTGCTCTACAGCAGAGATTGACACAACATTGTAAATCAACTATACTTCAATAAAAAAATAAAATTAAATAAATCCTGAGAAAACAGTGATGTGACTCACGTTCCTTCTGACTCTCTTTTGAATTCAGTTGTGATGATAAAGCAGATCATTTTCCAATCTTTCTTCTCCTTCATTTTTCCTTTATCCTGTTATAGAAGACCTTCTTATTTAAAGAAGTCAGAGATAATCCCAACAATCTTGGGTACAGACATTGATAACATAATCCTTATCAGAGGGAACAATTCAATAAGTTTTTGACAGAAAACAATTCAATAAATTTAATTCAGAACATTTAAGGAATCCCCTGTCCCTCCCACCACCAGTCGTAACTGGTTCCCTTCCTTGTACTCAGCTAGGATTTTCTTTTCCTTGATCAATTCCCCAGTACTGAGCATTCCCCCTTAGTGCAGAGCTTCACAGGTTGTAAAGTGCATTCATACTGTTATCTCATTTCTTTCTCACCACAACACAGTAACCACAAGTTTAATTTGTTGGATTCCCAGTTAGTGTGGTTGGGTGGATGAAGAAACCACATCTGTCCTGTTCACCAATGCACTGTTAGCACGAAGCTTGACGCAAGGGGAGATTCACCTGACAGTGAGTAGGAGTGCAGTAATCAGGCAAGTGTCATTCCCATTCTACAGATGACAAGACTAAAGCTCTAAAAATGTTTTAGAGCTGGTAAGTGGTATTTTGAAGTAAAGCCTTGTGATTCTTAATCCAGTATTATTGTCACATGTGCTGAGTCTCAGCACCTCTCTAAGCCCTCACCTTTCCTGCAGAAGACTGGAGGTCTATAAGAAAGGGATGAAGTGAAGTAGGTGTGCCTAGTTTAAATCGTAATTAGAAATAAGGTTAAGTGGTAGGTTATGGTATCATAATATATATTAAATGACTGAATGCCCTGCTATACTTCTTGAAGTGTAATCAAACAGACCTTTTACTAGCAAAATATAAGTGTATGTATACAATGAGGGAAGGATTAGATGATTTATTTCCCTTAAAAATCATATGCATAGATAAAATGCTTTGAGAAATCAGTTGAAATCAATTGACAAGACTTCAAGAAATTTTTTAAAACTTTGAGTTAATAAAATTGTCCCTTTAATCTCACAAAATAGATATTTCTTTTTTAGGTAAAAGTACAGTATGGTTTTGTACTAACTCTTCTTGGAATTCTTTCTAAAAATGTGTTTATCATTTTATATGTTATCTAAGGATAAAAAGCTAGCTAGTATCTAAAAAAAAGAATAATAAAAAATATGAATTGTACTTATGCTTGCACTTCTATTCACAAAGGTAAATACCTTTCAGTGTTTTCTACTGGAACTGCAGCTTTTAAAAAATTAAAATTTTGATTTAGATTAATCACTAGCTAAAGTATACTAGACCCATGAAATTGAAATGAAATCATAGAAATCTTTATGCTAATTACCTTTTAAAAGATAGAGATATTAACACAAACACTCTGCAATATTCTTTTTAAGAAACAGCCCAAATGTGGTAATTTGTCATCATTCTTTCAGCATTTCAGCTTGCATTCTTTTCTTTTTTATTTTAATTTAACTTATTTTTTATACAGCAGGTTCTTATTAGTTATCTATTTTGTATATATTAGTGTATATATGTCAATCTCAGCTTCCATTCTACTGATCACTTATTGGTCACTGACAACATCTAACACGGAGTCTACATATGTGTGTCATCCATATAGCCAATGTGACTTCTCCATGTCACAGTGTAGTATCGGATCCTACCACTTGATGGCAGATACAGTAAAAGTCAGTCAAAAAAGGGGGAAAGCAAATCCCATAGTGAACAGAAACCCTACTGGAAACGCAGAGGCCCTAGAGCTGTGAGCCCCTACATGTTTCACGGCAGAAATTCAGAATCAAGAGGCTACCCAGGACTGTGTAGAGCTGATGGGGTGGGGACGTGTGTCAGCTGGGGAGCAAGACAGTGACAGGAGAAGAGGGAGAGAAGTGGAAAAGGGAGGAAGGAAGAAAAGGCAATGGAATTGGAAAGAATAGATCTGGAATTGAGCTACAGGTCATGAAATGACCTTCATAGTGAAATAATGAGCATGGGACATTCTGTGTCTTAGTTTTATGATGGGGCATCTATACATAGATGGCAGAAACAATTTAATCTCCATATATCTATCTATACCACTTTCTCTTTCATATATATGTGTGTGTGTGTGTGTGTGTGTGTATATATATATATATATATATATATGTATACATACATACATATACTAGTTTCCTTAACCTGCTGTAACAAATTACCATAATCTGGGTGGATTACAGCAACAGAAGTGTATTCATTCTCTCACCATAGTTCTGGAAGCCAAAACTCCAATACCAAAATGTCATCAGTGTTGGTTCCTTCCGGAGACTCTGAGGGAGCCTCTTTCCTAGCTTCTGGTGGCTGACAGCAATCTCTGGTGATCTTTGGCTTGTAGACATATCACTCCAATTTCTGCCTCTGTTTTCACATGACCTTTTTTCTGTGTCTCTGTGTCTCAAATTTTCCTCTGCCTTTCTTTTTAAGGACACCTGTCATTGGATTTAGGGCCCACCATAAATCTTGGATAACCCCATCTCAGGATTCTTAACTAATTACATCTGCAAAGACCCTTTTCCCTAGTAAGGTCACATGCACAGATTCTGAATTGGGGGCCACAGTTGAACCCACTAATATATAATAGGTATAATATACAAAATACACATATATGCATATGCATATAGTATACATACTAGAAACTTATGTATATATACTTATATATGCAAAAGAGGGTTATATCTTTTTCATAAAGAAATATTATATTTAATGTATTTTTAAGAACAGTTATAAATTTTATAATATATCATATCATAAAATTTCTTCAGGGCTACATTTGTTTACAGAACTGCTTTATAAGTGAGAATTTCTCCATTTCAGGAAGAGTTCAATAGTTTTTGTCGGTTTGTTTTGTTGTTGTCTCTCACACCATTAGAATAACTCTTACTTGGCAGGGTTAGAAATAAAGAAAAATGAAATGGAAATAGAAAGGTTTGAACTTGAGGTTATATTTATTTGAGTCTTTAAAAATTCCTTCCCCTTTCCAGTTGTGGAGGGCAGCCTCTAAGATACCCCCAATCATCCCCGCCTCCTGACAGTCAGATGCTTGTGTAATCCTCTTCCCTTGAGTGTGGGAGGAGCTAGAAACTCACTTCTGATGAACAGAATGCAGCAAAGGTGATGGGCTGTCACTTCTGAGATTAGGTCACAAAAAGACTATGGTTTCCATAATGGGAAAGAATATATATATATATATATATATATATATATAACTGAATCACTTTGCTGTACAGTTGAAATTAACACAATATTATAAATCAACTATACTTCAATAAAATAACTTTCTTAAAAAAACTGTAGTTTCTCTCTTGCCTCTCACTTGTTTATTCTCATGAAAGCAGATGCTCCTCAGAGAACCCCAAGCAACAAGGAAGCGAGGAAGACCTCCTTTCAAAAAACAACTAGTGACTGAAGCCCTACGTGCAACAGCCCTAGAGGAACCCAGTCCTGCCAACTCCCACAAGTGACCTTAGATGTGCATCTTCCCCAAGCAGAACCCTTAGCAGGTGATGAAATTGCTGACACATTGATTGCAGCTTTGGGAAGACACGGAGCCAGCACCATCGAGCTAAGCCATACCTGATACCCGACCCACAGAAACTGGGGAATTGGAAATGTTTGTAGTTTTTAGCTAACTTTTCTGTAATGTTAACTTTCCCGTAATGTGGAGTATTTTAAGTATTTTAACACTGAAAGTCATTTGTTGATCTCCTTATTGTGCTTCTCTACAACAAAATTGTCTATAAATTAGGGCTTCCCTGGTGGTGCAGTGGTTGAGAGTCCGCCTGCCGATGCAGGGGACACAGGTTCGTGCCCCGGTCCAGGAAGATCCCACATGCCGCGGAGCGGCTGGGCCCGTGAGCCACCGCCGCTGAGCCTGCGCGCCCGGAGCCTGTGCTCCGCAACGGGAGAGGACACAATAGTGAGAGGCCAGCGTACCGCAAAAAAAAAAAAAAAAAAAAATTGTCTATAAACTAGAATTAATATTACTTCTTAATTCTGGATTGAATTATTGTTACCTTTGGAGTAATCCTAAAATATTATAAATTATGTATTTTATAGGTAATTATTAAATACAACAAGGCACATTTTTATTGAAAATGCAACACTTAAAGAGCCAGTGGTGCTATTTCTCATATCCGTGGATGACTGTTATATTTAGTATGTGATAATGTTAGAATTAATTTCATTCTAATCTTTCATATTTACGAGTAAAAGCATGATGAACTTTGCTTATTTATCTATATAAAGAAGTAGATGAAAGCGAGGTTTTGTTGTCCTTATGTTTAGGACCAGCTAAATAATTTGTTGGGCCTAGTGCAAAATAAAAATGTGAGCCCTTTATTCAGAAAGCAGGAAAAAAATTGATGTTAAATTTATTAAAATATATAGCTTTTAAAAAAATTTATTCCAGTCTTTCTTTTGACTTATCATGTTTTTTTATTTGCTATTTAATGTCATTCTAAGTAAAGACAAATTAAAAATGTCAAATATTAGCATGAATTTTACCATTCATCTTTATATTATGTAAAGACAGTATTTTGTTTCTTTTTGTTTGTTTGCGGTACGCGGGCCTCTCACTGCTGTGACCTCTCCCGCCGCGAAGCACAGGCTCCGGACGCACAGGCTCAGCGGCGGTGGCTCACGGGCCCAGTCGCTCCGCGGCATGTGGGATCCTCCCGGACTGGGGCACGAACCCGTGTCCCCTGCATCGGCAGGCGGACTCTCAACCACTGCGCCACCAGGGAAGCCCATAAAGACAGTTTTATATGCAAACACAAAAATATTTCACTTGTAAGCTGAATCACATAAATTATACAATTTGTACTTTGTAGCTCATAAGTACATATATATTTTGTTCTTACAAGAATAGTGGAAAAACTATACAAAACTAACTCAACTGTTTTTGTTTTGTTGCTTCGTTTTGATATGCACACATGTTCTACCTTTGGTGTACTGGGGAGGAAGGAAAGATGGAAAGGAAAAGTGAACTCTGGGTTGTCCTATCTTTCTCTTTTCTTCAATGTCATCATTTTAAGCTTAAATGGTTGGTCACTATAGAGAAGTAACACAAATAAGAACAGACATAATAGGGTTCCTTAGTCATTTGCTTTTGTTAGAATGTCCCTTTATCACCTTCTTTCTTCTTATGAAACAAGTCCTGATTCAAATGGAAACTGTGTCCTCCTAGAGTCATCAATGGCCCCCATTTACTCAGCTGTCCTGTAACACACTTACCCTGTAGTTGTTTTGAGTCTTGCTGAATTCCCAGGCATCCTGAGTCCACCAGAACTCACGGCACAACAAAAGCGATAAAAAAAAAGATCACAGGAATGGTAGACACACATATTGTGTGTGTATCTCCTCGACTCATTTTCATATTTCACCATTCCATCAGACTTCACTTTCAAAACACAAGTTCAAAGATAAAATTATTAAAATTTTTAGTGAGGTTCAAGGCCAGTGAAAGATATGCTTACCTTCACAAAGCAAGCTGAGGGGAACTGTGAAAGGGGAGATGGAAAAGAAGAACTTGCCCTCCTTCATAGGCATTTTTTTTCTTTATATTTGGTAGTGTGCAACTGTTAATCCCATAGTCCCAATTTATCCCTCCCACCACTTCCCCTTTTGTAACCATAAGTTTGTTCTCTATGTCTGTGAGTCAGTTTCTGTTTTGTAAATAAGTTCATTTTTATTGTTTTTTAGATTCCACATATAAGTTATATCATATGATATTTGTCTTTCTCTGTCTGACTTAATTCACCTAGTATGATAATCTCTAGGTCCATCCTTGTTGCTGCAAATGGCATTATTTCATTCTTTTTTATGGTTGAATAATATTCCGTTGTATGTGTATACCACATCTTCTTTATCTGTTCATCTCTCCATGGACACTTCCACTTCATAGGCATTTTTCAGGCAAATCAATTGTAGCAAAAAGTATGCATGGAAGTTGAGGACCTAGAAATTGATTCCCTTAAAACTATCTGCATTTTCACTCTTAGAAAGTCCTTGCATTACCCCAGGGAAATACAGTTCCTCAGTTAGAAGCTTGGTTAGAGAAGTGAAAACAAATTCATAATTCATAAAAAGAGCCACTGCATTAAAAAAAAAATAAGTTGTATGAAAAGCTTTATTTTAGTCTTATTCATTTAGATAAAGAATGATGCAGATTCTCAGGTTTCTTAAAACTCCAGTGAATATGGTTGAGGAAGGTAAATATGTACTGAATTCTCAGAAACAAAATCTCTATTTTTCTTGGCTTAATAATATAAATGTTATTCCTTTATGTTTTAGACTCAGGTTGTTTGTTAACTGAGCACATTCTTTATATATGGCATCTAACTTAAAATTTTAAGTTAAAGTTTCTTGGTAAAAATCTTAGCTTTAGAATTATTAAGGATTCATATTCACTGATAGGTATCATCCTGGACAATTTATCTGCCCTTTTCACCCTGTGGCTAGGATCCCATGGAGATGGACCTAATGCATAATCTGTCCTATATGTTAAAGGACTATCATTTACTATTCTTCTGAAATTAAAAAAAAAGTTTACATTGTTAATTCTAAACTTTGTTCCCATATTCTCTTTGATAAAATAAAAATCTGAGTTTCTCAAGATAATAGTCTCTGTAAGAAGAAACTTCAGACTCAGTAATCCACAATTTATCACAGAGCCCTTTTTGTTTTTTTAAATCAGCAAAGGAAGATTGAACACCAACTGTGTGCCAGATGCTTTGCAAAGCACTGATATGATACTATGGTGGTAGCACTGAGAAACTTTGTAGCTTGGAATGTAGGGGACTGGGGTGACCTAAAAATGTTTGCAGCTTGGAGTTAGTGAACAAGTGAAGCCATAGCAGCTCATGGTAAAGGAACTGTTCATGGTTTATTGCTCACACAGAATTGCCATCTTAATATCCCTCAAGTGACAAAGTCTGTAGGCATGGTCTCTTGAGAGACAAGAAAAATCATTTCAAATGAGATAAAACAACAACGGGCTTTAGATCTTATTCTTTGTATTTCAGTGACTTGAATCTGGTTTGGGGTAAGATTTCTACATGCCATCCTGGTATTGAGAATAGGGGGGAAAGTATTCTCTTCTACATTGATGATGATTTGATTGTCATGTACTAGAAATGACCTCAGCATATAATTGATCCTGCCTTTTAATTATTGTCAGAAATAGTGGCATAAGATCAACTATTCAAAACTCAAATCATAAGTTTTGGCAGATGTCCTCCAGCAGTAATTGACTTATAGCCAACACTTCTATGTAACAGGTCAAATCATTCAGTTATCTATGGATACATTTTGCCAATTAATCTATCTCGAAGGTTCACCAGGAATTACATTGTTTAAAATGAGATATGTTTTATAGATACTTTGTGTGAGATGTTTTATGGACATGATGGGAGGGGGTTAGCGGAGGAAGAATTAGTAACTACCACCTTGAAAATCGTCTGGGCTATATGTCTATTTGTTGAAGCAGAGACAGAAAACGTTTTTGAGAAAATCTCAACTCTTCTCACATTCACTTCTTTGGCCAACCTCCAAGCAAAGGTGGTACAGCTAGTTTTCAAAAATATATTTCAGTCCTCTCCCCTGTTAGTCAAGTGTCAAGCATATAACACCACTTTAAAATTGTAACACAGAGTTCTCATATTTCCTCTTTTTTTTCAAACAATATTAATCTTGAACTCTCTAGTGTCCAAATCTTCTCAATGATTCATTTCAAGAAATAATATTCATGAAAGATATATGATCCACAGTTTATTCTAGGTATACTAAATTTTATTCTGGGGTCAGTCCAGTTACATATTTATAAAACATTGTTTTGGGATCATAATGATTGCTTTTACTGCATTTTCTCAGGAGAAAGGCACTGACATCATTAGGGGACATAATAAAAAATGTAATAAGAAACAGCAATCATTAGCAGGGCTAACCCTAGGGATATTGAGGACATTTCCACTTTTATCACACACAAAGGAGACTGAATAATGCTGTGTTTCCCTTACAGGGACTATGATCAAATTTCCTTCTTTATTTTGGGAATCAGCTCACCTCTAGCAACCAGAATTTTTGATATATATTCTTGTATACTAATCTTGCTACTGGCTTTATTTTATTTTCATCTCATTTCCTTTTTGATTCCCTTTCCTAATCTCCATTTTTGTCCTATTTTGTTTCATATGTTTTAGTAATCTGATAATATTTAGGTTATGTAAATTTTAAGCAAAATATTTTCATAACTGTATGTGAAATAAACAAAAGAGGTCAAGATTTCAGAAATGGGGAGTAGAAGGACATGTGCTCACTCCCTCTTGTGAGAGCACTGAAATCACAGCTAACTGCTGAAAAATCATCAACAGGAAGACACTGGAAATCACCAAAAAAGATATCCCACATCCAAAGACAAAGGAGAAGCCACAGTGAGAAAGGGGGGTGCAATCACAATAAAACCAAATCCCATAACTGCTGGGTGGGTGACTCATGAACTGAAATCCACCCATGGAGTGAAAGTACTGAGCCCCATGTCAGGCTTCCCAACCTGGGGGTCTGGAAATGGGAGGAGCAATTCCCAGAGAATCAGACTTTAAAAACTAGTGGGATTTGATTACAGGACTTCAACAGGACTAGGGGAAATAGAGACTCAACTCTTGGAGGGCACACACAAAGTAATGTGCCCATCAGGACACAGGGGGAAGGAGTAGTGACCCCACAGGAGACTGAAGCAAACCTACATGCTAGTGTTGGAGGGTCTCCTGCAGAGGCGGGGGTGGCTGTGGCTCACCATGGGGACAAGGACACTGGCAGCAGAGTTTTGGGAAGTACTTCTTGGCTTGATCCCTTCTGCCATTAGCCCCACCAAAGAGCCTGCAGGCTTCAGTGCTGGGTCGCCTCAGATCAAACAACCAAAAGGGAGGGAACTCAGCCCCACCCATCAGCAGACAGGCAGATTAAAGTTTTACTGAGCTCTTCCCACCAAATCAACACCCAGCTCAACAAACCACCACTGACTCCTATCAGGAAGCTTACACAAACGTCTTAGATAGCTTCATCCACCAGAAGGCAGACAGCAGAAGCAAGAAGAACTACAGTCCTACAGCCTGTGGGACAAAAAGCACATTTGCAGAAAGACAGACAAAATGAAAAGACAGAGGACTATGTACCAGATGAAGGAACAAGATAAAACCCCAGAAAAACAACTAAATGAAGTGGAGATAGGCAACCTTCCAGAAAAAGAATTCAGAACAATTATAGTGAAGATGATCCAGGACCTCAGAAAAAAAATGGAGGTTAAGATCAAGAAGATACAAAAAATGTTTAACAAAAAGTTAGAAGAATTAAAGAAGAAACACCTAGAAGAATTAAAGAACAAATAAACAGAGATGAACAGTACAATAACTGAAATGAAAAATACACTAGAAGGAATCAATAGTAGAATAACTGAGGCAGAAGAATGGATAAGTGACCTGGAAGACAGAATGGTGGAATTCACTGCCACAGAACAGAATAAAGAAAAAAGAATGAAAAGAAATGAAGGCTGCCTAAGAGACCTCTGGGACAACATTAAATGCACAAACATTTACATTATAGAGGTCCCAGAGGAGAAGAGAGAGAGAAGGGACCCGAGAAAATATTTGAAGAGATTATAGTCGAAAACTTCCCTATGGGAAAGGAAATAGCCACCCAAGTCCAGGAAGCACAGACAGTCCCAGACAGGATAAACCCAAGGAGAAACACACCGAGACACATAGTAATCAAACTGACAAAAATTAAAGACAAAGCAACAAGGGAAAAATGACAAATAACATACAAGGGAACTCCCATAAGGTTAACAGCTGATTTCTCAGCAGAAACTCTACAAGCCAGACGGGAGTAGCACAATATATTTAAAGTGATTAAAGGGGGACTTCCCTAGTGGCTCAGTGGTTAAGAATCTGCAGGTCAATGCAGGGAATGTGGGTTCGATCCCTCGTCCAGGAAGATCCTACATGCCATGGAGTAATGAAGCCCATGTGCCACACTACTGAACCCTGGGTGCCTAGACCCCATGAGCCACAACTACTGAGCCCACATGCCACAACTACTGAACACAGCAGGTCTAAAGCCCGAGCTCTGCAACATGAGAAGCCACCACAATGAGAAGCCCGCACACTGCAACGAAGAGTAGCCCTCACACACTACAACTAGAGGAAGCCCACACACAGCAACGAAGACCCAACACAGCCAAAATAAATAAATTAAATAAATAAATTTATATTTTAAAAGTAAATAAAGTGAT
The DNA here is from genome assembly GCF_937001465.1 of Orcinus orca. Taxonomy (NCBI): domain Eukaryota; kingdom Metazoa; phylum Chordata; class Mammalia; order Artiodactyla; family Delphinidae; genus Orcinus; species Orcinus orca. The sequence continues at coordinate 33,139,639 of NC_064576.1, forward strand.
GAAAGGGAAGAACCTACAACCAAGATTACTCTACCCAGCAAGGATCTCATTCAGATTTGATGGAGAAATCAATAGTTTTACAGACAAGCAAAAGCTAAGAGAATTCAGCACCACCAAACCAGCTCTACAACAAATGCTAAAGGAACCTTTCTAAGTGGGAAACACAGGAGAAGAAAAAGACCTACAAAAACAAACCCAAAACAATTAAGAAAATATTAATAAGAACATATATAGTGATAATTACCTTAAATATGAATGGATTAAATGCGGCAACCAAAAGACATAGGTTCGCTGAATGGATACAAAAACAAGACCCATATATATGCTGTCTATAAGAGACCCACTTCAGACCTAGGGACACATAGAGACCAAAAGTGAGGGGATGGAAAAAGATATTCCATGCAAATGGAAATCAAAAGAAAGCTGGAGTAACAATACTCATATCAGATTAAATAGACTTTAAAATAAAGAATATTATAAGAGACAAGAAAGAGCACTATATAATGAGCAAGGGATCAATCCAAGAATATATAACAATTAAAAATTGTTATATATTCATGCACCTGGCATCATAGGAGCACCTTAATACATAAGGCAAATGTTAACAGAACTAAAAGAGGAAATCGACAGTAACACAATAATAGTGGGGAACTTTAACACCTCATTTACACCAATGGGCAGATCATCCAGAAAGAAAATTAATAAGGAAACATAAGCTTTAAATGACTCAATAGACCAGATAGATTTAATTGATATTTAGAGGACATTCCATCTGAAAACAGCAGATTACACTTTCTTCTCAAGTACACATAGCACATTCTCCAGGATAGATCACATCTTGGGTCACAAATCAAGCCTTAGTAAATTTAAGAAAATTGAAATTATATCAAGCATCTTTTCCAACCAAAACACTATGATATTAGAAATAAATTACAGGGGAAAAAAACATAAAAAAACCACAAACACATGGAGGCTAAAAGATACATTACTAAATAACCAAGAGATCACTGAAGAAATCAAAGAGGAAATCAAAAAATACCTGGAGACAAATGACAATGAAAACATGATGATTCAAATCTTACGGGATGCAGCAGAAGTAGTTCTAAGAGGGAAGTTTATTGCAATACAATCCTACCTTAAGAAACAAAAAAAAATATCAAATAAACAATTAAACTTGCACCTAAAGGAACTAGAGAAAGAAGAACAAACAAAACCCAAAGTTAGTAGAAGGAAAGAAATCATAAAGATCAGAGCAGAAATAAATGAAATAGAAACAAAGAAAACAATAGCAAAGATCAATAAAACTAAAAGCTGGTTCTTTGAGAAGAAAAACAAAATTGATAAACCTTTAGCCAGACTCACCCAGAAAAAGAGGGAGAGGACGCAAATCATAAAATTAGAAATGGAAAAGGAGAAGTTACAACGGACACCATGGAAATACAAAGTGTCATAAGAGACTACTACAAGCAACTCTATGCCAATAAAATAGACAACATGGAAGAAATGGGCAAATTCGTAGAAAGGTATAACCTTCCAATACTGAACCAGGAAGAAACAGAAAATATGAACAGACAAATCACAAGTAATGACATTGAAACTGTGATTAAAAATCTTTCAGCAAACAAAAGTCCAGGACCAGATGGCTTCACAGGTGAATTCTATCAAACACTCAGAGAAGAGCTAACACCCATCCTTCTCAAACTCTTCCAAAAAATTACAGAGGAAGGAACACTCCCAAATTCATTCTATGAAGCCACCATCACCCTAATACCAAAACCAGACAAAAATGTCAACAAGAAAGAAAACTACAGGCCAATATCACTGATGAATATAGATGCAAAATCCTCAACAGAATACTAGCAAACAGAATTCAACAACACATTAAAAAGATCATACACCATGATCAAGTGGGATTTATCCCAGGGATGCAAGGATTCTTCAATATACACAAATCAATAAATGTGATACACCATATTAACAAATTGAAGAAGAAAAACCATATGATCATATCAATAGATGCAGAAAAAGCTTCTGACAAAATTCAACATCAATTTCTGATAAAAACTCTCCAGAAAGTGGGCAGAGAGGGAACCTACCTCAACATAATAAAGACCATATACGACAAACCCACAGCAAACATCATTCTCAATGGTAAAAAACTGAAAGCGTCTCCTCTAAGATCAGGAACAAGACAAGGATGTCCATGCTCATCACTATTATTCAACATAGTTTTGGAAGTCCTAGTCACTACAATCAGAGAAGAAAAAGAAATTTGAAAAATACAATTTGGAAAAGAAGAAGTAAAAGTGTTACTGTTTGCAGATGACATGATACTATACATAGATAATCCTAAAGAGGCCACGAGAAAACTACTAGAGCTAATCAATGAATTTGGTAAAGTTGCAGGATATAAAATTAATGCACAGAAATCTCTTGCATTCCTATACACTAACAAGGAAAGATCAGAAAGAGAAATTAGGGAAACAATCCCATTCACCATTGCAACAAAAATAATAAAATACCTAGGAATAAACTTACCTAAGGAGGTAAAGACCTGTACTCAGAAAACTATGAGACACAGATGAAAGAAATCAAAGATGACACAAACAGATGGAGAGATATACCACCTCCTTGGATTGGAAGAATCAGTATTTTGAAAATGACTATACTACCCAAAACAATCTATAGATTCAATGCAATCCCTATCAAATTACCAAAGGCATTCTTTGTACAGAACAGGAACAAAAAATCTTAAAATTCATAGGGAGACAAAAAAGACCCCAAGTAGCCAAAGAAGTCTTGAGGGGAAAAAAATGGAGCTGGAGGAATCAGACTCCCTGACCTCAGACTATACTACAAAGCTACAGTAATCGAGACAATATGTTACTCGCATAAAAACAGAAATATAGACCAATGGAACAGGATAGAAAACCCATAGATAAACCCACACACCTTTGTTCAACTAATCTATGACAAAGGAGGCAAGGATATAAAATGGAGAAGAGACAGTCTCCTCAGTAAATGGTGCTGGGAAAACTGGACAGGTACATGTAAAAGAATGAAATTAGAACACTTCCTAACACCATACACAAAAATACACTCAAAATAGCTTAAAGATCTAAATATAAGACTGGACACTCTAAAACTCTTAGAGGAAAACATAGGCAGAACACTCTGACATAAATCACAGCAAGATCTTTTTTGATGCACCTCCTAGAGTAATGGAAATAAAAACAAAAATAGCAAATGGGACCTAATGAAACTTAAAAGCTTTTGCACAGCAAAGAAACTATAAACAAGACAAAAAGACAACCCTCAGAATGGGAGAAAATATTTGGAAATGAAGCAACTGACAAAAGCTTAACCTCCAAAATACATAAACACCTCATTCAGCTCAATATTTAAAAAAAGAAACAACCCAATCAAAAAATGGGAAGAAGACCTAAATAGACATTTCTCCAAAGAAGACATACAGATGGCCAAGAAGCACATGAAAAGCTGCTCAACATCACTAATTATTAGAGAAAAGTAAATCAAAACTACAATGAGTTATCACCTCATGCTGATTAGAATGGGCATCATCAGAAAATCTACAAACAACAAATCCTGGAGAGGGTGTGGAGAAAAGGGAACCCTCTTGCACTCTTGGTGGGAATGTAAATTGATACATCCACTATGGAGAACAGTATGGAGGTTCCTTAAAAAACTAAAAATAGAATTACCATATGACCCAGCAATCCCACTACTGGGCATATACCCTGAGAAAACCATAATTCAAAAAGAGTCATGTACCACAATGTTCATTGCAGCCCTATTTACAATAGCCAGGACATGGAAGCAACCTAAGTGTCCATCAACAGATGAATGGATAAAGAAGATGTGGTACATATATACAATGGAATATTACTCAGCCATAAAAAGAAATGAAATTGAGTTATTTGTAGTGAGTTGGATGGACCTAGAGTCTGTCATACAGAGTAAAGTAAGTCAGAAAGAGAAAAATAAATACCCTATGCTAACACATATGCATGGAATCTAAAAAAAAAAAAAATGGTCTGAAGAACCTAGGGGCAGGACAGGAATAAAGACGCAGAGGTAGAGAATGGACTTGAGGACTTGCGGAGGGGGAAGGGTAAGCTGGGATGAAGTGAGAGAGTGGTATGGACAATATACACTACCAAATGTAAAATAGATAGCTAGTAGGAAGCAGCCGCATAGCACAGAAGATCAACTCCATGCTTCCGACCACCTAGAGAGGTGGAAGGGAGACGCAAGAGGGAGGAGATATGGGGATACATGTATATGTATAAGTGATTCACTTTGTTATAAAGCAGAAACTAACACACCATCATAAAGCAGTTATACTCCAATAAAAACGTTAAAAAGAGGGCTTCCCCGGTGGCGCAGTGGTTGGGAGTCCGCCTGCTGATGCGGGGGGCGTGGGTTCGTGCCCCGGTCTGGGAGGATCCCATGTGCCGTGGAGCGGCTGGGCCCGTGAGCCATGGCCGCTGAGCCTGCCCATCTGGAGCCTGTGCTCCGCAGCGGGAGAGGCCACAGCGGTGAGAGGCCCGCATACCGCAAAAAAAAAAAAAAAAAAAAAAAAGTTAAAAAAGAAAAAACCATTAAAATCTGACATTGTAGAGAGAAATAAATAAATAAATAAAATTTTAAAATATATCTATTATAGGGCTTCCCTGGTGGTGCAGTGGTTGAGAGTCCGCCTGTCGATGCAGGGGACACGGGTTTGTGCCCCAGTCCGGGAAGATCCCACATGCCGTGGAGTGGCTGTGCCCATGAGCCACGGCCACTGAGCCTACACGTCTGGAGCCTGTGCTCCACAATGGGAGAGGCCACAACAGTGAGAGGCCCACATACTGAAAAAAAAAAAAAAATATATATATATATATATATATATATATATATAATAAAATTAAAACAAAAAAAAACAACCAACAACAAAAAACAGACATGTTCACGTGCATCCCAATGATCATTGAAGCACTGTTTACAGTAGCCAGGTCATGGAAGCAACCTACATGCCCATCGACAGACAAATGGATAAAGAAGATGTGTCACATATATACAGTGGAATATTACTCAGCCATAAAAAAGAGTGAAATTGGGTCATTTGTAGAGACATGGATGGACCTAGAGACTGTCATACAGAGTGAAGTAAGTCAGAAAGAGAAAAACAAATATTGTATGTTAATGCACATATGTGAGATCTGGGAAAATGGTACAGATGAACTGGTTTGCAAGGCAGAGATAGAGACACAGATGCAGAGAACAAACATGGACACCACAGAGGGGGAAGAGAGGTTGTGGGGTGGGGGGGTGGGATGAATTGGGAGTTGGGATTGATATATAAACACTAATATGTATAAAATAGATAACTAATAAGAACCTGCTGTATAAAAATTAAATAAATAAAATTTAAAAAATACAAAGACCCACTGTATAACACAAGGAACTATATTCAGTATCATGTAATAACCTATAATGGGATGAATCTGAAAATATATATACATACATGTATGTATAACTGAATCTCTTTTCTGTATACCTGAAACTAACATTGTAAATTAACTATACTTCACTTTAAAAGAATGGTTAATAAATAAAACGTTAACATATTTGGAAAAAAAAAAAAAGATTTCAGAAATGAAGCCATTCCTCTGTGGTCAAATTCCTAAACATGATCACAGGATTGGATTATTGACAAGGAGTGGAACTGAAGGTCTTTAGGAGGTCAAGAAACACTGAGGCTATAGCCTTAGCTTTGTTATGCAGGAAACTGAAATTGTTCAAGATGAGGCCAAGCAGGCCGAGTGGAAGGCAACAGGATGAGTTAATTGTCTCAGTGCTTGAAGACCACTGCTCACTGCTGAGTGCATGGGAAGTCCATACAAGGAAAATGAGAGGTCTGTAAATGCATACAGTGGTCCATGACATGGGCAAGTTTCATGTGCAAGAAGATGAAAAGGTGTTTTAAAAAAAGATATTTAGGAGAGGGGGAAGATGGCGGAAGAGTAAGATGCGGAGTTCACCTTCCTCCCCACAGATACAACAGAAATACATCTACACGTGGAAAAACTCCTACAGAACATCTACTGAACACTGGCAGAATACCTCAGACCTCCCAAAAGACAAGAAAATCCCCACGTACCTGGGTAGGGCAAAAGAAAACAGAATAAACAGAGACGAAAGAATAGGGACGGGACCAGCACCAGTGGGAGGCAGCTGTGAAGGAGGAAAGGTTTCCACACACTAGGAAGCCCCTTTGCGGACAGAGACTGTAGGGGGCGGAGGGGAGAAGCTTCGGGGCCACAGAGGAGAGCACAGCCACAGGGGTGCGAAGGGCAAAGCGGGGAGATTCCCGCACAAAGGAGCAGTGCCGGCTGGCACTCACCAGCCCGAGAGGGTTGTCTGCTCACACGCTGGGGCAGGCAGGGCTGGGAGCTGAGGCTCGGGCTTCGGTCGGAGCGCAGGGAGAGGACTGGGGTTGGTGGCGTGAACACAGCTAGCAGGGGTTAGTGCACCACGGCTAGCCAGGAGGGAGTCGGGGAAAAGTCTGGAGCTGCCGAAGAGGCAAGAGACTTTTTCTTCCCTCTTTGTTTCCTGGTGCACGAGGAGAGGGAATAAAGACCGCTGCTTAAAGGAGCTCCAGAGACGGGCGCGAGCCACAGCTAACAGCGCGGACCACAGAGACGGGCATGAGACAGTAAGGCTGCGGCTGTCACCACCAAGAAGCCTGTGTGCGAGCACAGGTCACTATCCACACCTTCCCTCCTGGGAGCCTGTGCAGCCCTCCACTGCCAGGGTCCCGTGATCCAGGGACAACTTCCCTGGGAGAACGCACGGCGCACCTCAGGCTGGTGCAACATCACGCTGGCCTCTGCCACCTCAGGCTCGCCCCGCACTCTGTACCGCTCCCCCCACCCCCGGCCTGAGTGAGCCAGAGCTCCTGAATCAGCTGCTCCTTTAACCCCGTCCTGTCTGAGCGAAGAACAGACGCCCTCAAGCAACCTACACGCAGAGGCGGGGCCAAATCCAAAGCTGAACCGCGGGAGCTGTGCGAACAAAGAAGAGAAAGGGAAATCTCTCCCAGCAGCCTCAGGAGCAGCGGATTAAATCTCCACAATCAAACTGATGTACTCTGCATCTGTGGAATACATGAATAGACAACAAATCCTCCCAAATTGAGGAGGTGGACTTTGAGAGCAAGATTTATTATTTTTTCCCCTTTTCCTCTTTTTGTGAGTATGTGTAAGCTTCTGTGTGAGATTTTGTCTGTATAGCTTTGCTTTCACCATTTGCCCTAAGGTTCTGTCCGTCCGTTTTTTGTTTGTTTGTTTTGGTTTTTTTTCTTAAGAATTATTTTTAATTTTAATTATTTTATTTTACCTTACTCTATTTTATTCTCTTTCTTTCTTTCTACTTTTTCTCCCTTTTATTCTGAGCCGTATGGATGAAAAGCTCTTGGTGCTGCAGCCAGGAGTCAGTGCTGTGCCTCTGAGGTGGGAGAGCCAACTTCAGGACACTGGTCCACAAGAGACCTCCGAGCTCCACGTAATATCAAACGGCGAAAATCTCCCAGAGATCTCTATCTCAACACCATCACCCAGCTTCACTCAACGACCAGCAAGCTACAGTGCTGGACACCCCATGCCAAACAATTAGCAAGATAGGAACACAACCACACCCATTAGCAGAGAGGCTGCATAAAATCATAATAAGGCCACAGACACCCCCAAAACATACCACCAGACGTGGACCTGCCCACCAGAAAGACAAGATCCAACCTCATTCACCAGAACACAGGCACTAGTCCCCTCCACCAGGAAGCCTACACAACCCACTGAACCAACTTTAGCCACTGGGGAAAGACACCAAAAACAACGAGAACTACGAACCTGCAGACTGCAAAAAGGAGACCCCAAACACAGTAAGATAAGCAAAATGAGAAGACAGAAAAACACATAGCAGATGAAGGAGCAAGATAAAAACCCACCAGACCTAACAAATGAAGAGGAAATAGGCAGTATACCTGAAAAAGAATTCAGAATAATGATAGTAAAGATGATCCAAAATCTTGGAAATAGAATAGAGGAAATGCAAGAAACATTTAACAAGGACCTAGAAGAACTACAGATGAAACAAGCAATGATGAACAACACAATAAATGAAATTAAAAATACTCTAGAAGGGATCAACAGCAGAATAACTGAGGCAGAAGAACGGATAAGTGACCTGGAAGATAAAATATTGGAAATAACTACTGCAGAGCAGAATAAAGAAAAAAGAATGAAAAGAACTGAGGACAGTCTCAGAGACATCTGGGACAACATTAAATGCACCAACATTCGAATTATAGGGCTCCCAGAAGAAGAAGAGAAAAAGAAAGGGACTGAGAAAATATTTGAAGAGATTATAGTTGAAAACTTCCCTAATATGGGAAAGGAAATAGTTAATCAAGTCCAGGAAGCACAGAGAGTCCCATACAGGATAAATTCAAGGAGAAACATGCCAAGCACATATTAATCAAACTGTCAAAAATTAAATACAAAGAAAACATATTAAAAGCAGCAAGGGAAAAACAACAAATAACACACAAGGGAATCCCCATAAGGTTAACAGCTGATGTCTCAGCAGAAACTCTGCAAGCCAGAAGTGACTGGCAGGACATATTTAAAGTGATAAAGGAGAAAAACCTACAACCAAGATTACTCTACCAGCAACGATCTCATTCAGATTTCATGGAGAAATTAAAACCTTTACAGAAAAGCAAATGCTGAGAGAGTTCAGCACCACTAAACCAGCTTTACAACAAATGCTAAAGGAACTTCTCTTGGGTAGAAACACAAGAGAAGGAAAAGACCTACAATAACAAACCCAAAACAATTAAGAAAATGGGAATAAGAACATACATATCAATAATTACCTTACATGTAAATGGTTTAATGCTCCCACCAACAGACACAGACTGGCTGAATGGATACAAAAACAAGACCTATATATATGCTGTCTACAAGAGACCCACTTCAGACCTAAGGACACATACAGACTGAAAGTGAGGGGATGGAAAAAAATATTCCATGCAAATGGAAATCAGAAGAAAGCTGGAGTAGCAATTCTCATATCAGACAAAATAGACTTTAAAATAAAGACTATTACAAGAGACAAAGAAGGACACTACATAATGATCAAGGGATCGATCCAAGAAGAAGATATAACAATTGTAAATATTTATGCACCCAACATAGAAGCACCTCAATACATAAGGCAAATAGTAACAGCCATAAAAGGGGAAATCGACAGTAACACATTCATAGTAAGGGAATTTAACACCCCACTTTCACCAATGGACAGATCATCCAATATGAAAATAAATAAGGAAACACAAGCTTTAAATGATACACTAAACAAGATGGACTTAAATTGATATTTATAGGACATTCCATCCAAAAACAACAGAATACACATTCTTCTCAAGTGCTCATGGAACATTCTCCAGGATAGATCATATCTTGGGTCACAAATCAAGCCTTGCTAAATTTAAGAAAATTGAAATTGTATCAAGTATCTTTTCCAAGCACAATGCTATGAGACTAGATATCAATTACAGGAAAAGATCTGTAAAAAATACAAACATATGGAGGCTAAACAATACACTACTTAGTAACGAAGTGATCACTGAAGAAATCAAAGAGGAAATCAAAAAATACCTAGAAACAAATGAAAATGGAGAAACAATGACCCAAAACCTATGGGATGCAGCAAAAGCAGTTCTAAGAGGAAAGCATAGCAATACAATCCTACCGTAAGAAACAGGAAACATCTCTAATAAACAACCTAACCTTGCACCTAAAGCAATTAGAGAAAGAAGAACCAAAAAAACCCCAAAGTTAGCAGAAGGAAAGAAATCATAAAAATCAGATCAGAAATAAATGAAAAAGAAATGAAGGAAACGATAGCAAAGATCAATAAAACTAAAGCTGGTTCTTTGAGAAGATAAACACAATTGATAAACCATTAGCCAGATTCATCAAGAAAAAAAGGGAGAAAACTCAAATCAATAGAATTAGAAATGAAAAAGGAGAAGTAAAATTGATACTGCAGAAATACAAAAGATCATGAGAGATTACTACAAGCAACTTTATGCCAATAAAATGGACAACCTGGGAGAAATGGACAAATTCTTAGAAATGCAAAACTTGCCAAGACTGAATCAGGAAGAAATAGAAAATATGAACAGACCAATCACAAGCACTGAAATTGAAACTGTGATTAAAAATCTTCCAGGGCTTCCCTGGTGGCACAGTGGTTGAGAGTCCACCTGCCGGTGCAGGGGATATGGGTTTGTGCCCCAGTCCAGGAGGATCCCACATGCCGTGGAGTGGCTAGGCCCATGAGCCATGGATGTTGAGTCTGCGCGTCTGGAGCCTGTACTCTGCAATGGGAGAGGCCACAACAGTGAGAGGCCCACATACCACAGAAAAAAAAAAAAAAAAAAATATTCCAACAAACAAAAGCCCAGGACCAGATGGCTTCACAGGCGAATTCTATCAAACATTTAGAGAAGAGCTAACACCTATCCTTCTCAAACTCTTCCAAAATATAGCAGAGGGAGGAACACTCCCAAACTCATTCTACGAGGCCACCATCACCCTGATACCAAAACCAGACAAGGATGTCACAAAGAAAGGAAACTACAGACCAATATCACTGATGAACATAGATGCAAAAATCCTCAACAAAATACTAGCAAACAGAATCCAACAGCACATTAAAAGGATCATACGTCATGATCAAGTGGGGTTTATTCCAAGAATGCAAGGATTCTTCAATATACGCAAATCAATCAACGTGATACACCATATTAGCAAATTGAAGGAGAAAAACCATATGATCATCTCAATAGATGCAGAGAAAGCTCTTGACAAAATTCAACACCCATTTATTATAAAAACCCTGCAGAAAGTAGGCATAGAGGGAACTTTCCTCAACATAATAAAGGCCATATATGACAAACCCACAGCCAACATCATTCTCAGTGGTGAAAAACTGAAACCATTTCCACTAAGATCAGGAAAGACAAGGTTGCCCACTCTCACCACTCTTATTCCAACATAGTTTTTGAAGTTTTAGCCACAGCAATCAGAGAAGAAAAGGAAATAAAAGGAATCCAAATCGGAAAAGAAGAAGTAAAGCTGTCACTGTCTGCTGATGACATGATCCTATACATAGAGAATCCTAAAGATGCTACCAGAAAATTACAAGAGTTAATCAATGAATTTGGTAAAGTAGCAGGATACAAAATTAATGCACAGAAATCTCTGGCATTCCTATATGCTAATGATGAAAAATCTGAAAGTGAAATTAAGAAAAACTCCCATTTACCATTGCAACAAAAAGAATAAAATATCTAGGAATAAACCCACCTAAGGAGACAAAAGATCTGTATGCAGAAAATTATAAGACACTGATGAAAGAAATTAAAGATGATACAAATAGATGGAGAGATATACCATGTTCTTGGATTGGAAGAATCAACATTGTGAAAATGACTCTACTACCCAAAGCAATCTACAGATTCAAAGCAATCCCTATCAAATTACCACTGGCATTTCTTACAGAACTAGAACAAAAAATTTCACAATTTGTATGGAAACAAAAAAGAGCCCGAATAACCAAAGCAATCTTGAGAATGAGAAACGGAGCTAGTGGAATCAGGCTCCCTGACTTCAGAGTATACTGCAAAGCTACAATAATCAAGACAGTGTGGTACTGGCCCAAAAACAGAAAGATCGATCAATGGAACAGGATAGAAAGCCCAGAGATAAACCCACACACATGTGGTCACCTTATCTTTGATAAAGGAGGCAGGTATGTACAGTGGAGAAAGGACAGCCTCTTCAGTAAGTGGTTCTGGGAAAACTGGACAGGTACATGTAAAAGTATGAGATTAGAACACTCCATAACACCATACACAAAAATAAGCTCAAAATGGAATTAAAGACCTAAATGTAAGGCCAGAAACTATCAAACTCTTAGAGGAAAGCACAGGCAGAACACTCTATGACATAAATCACAGGAAGATCCTTTTTGACTCACCTCTTAGATAAATGGAAATAAAAACAAAAATAAACAAATGGGACCGAATGAAACTTCCAAGCTTTTGTACAGCAAAGGAAACCATAAACAAGATCAAAAGACAACCCTCAGAATGGGTGAAAATATTTGCAAATGAAGCAACTGACAAAGGATTAATCTCCAAAATTTACAAGCAGCTCATGCAGCTCAATAACCAAAAAAACAAACAACACAATCCAAAAATGGGCAGAAGTCCTAAGTAGACATTTCTCCAAAGAAGATATACAGTTTTCCAACAAACACATGAAAGAATGCTCAACATCATTAATCATTAGGGAAATGCAAATCAAAACTACAATGAGATATCATTTCACACTGGTCAGAATGGCCATCCTCAAAAAATCTACAAACAACAAATGCTGGAGAGGGTGTGGAGTAAAGGGAACTCTCTTGCACTGCTGGTGGGAATTTTAATTGGTACAGCCACTATGGAGAACAGTATGGAGGTTCCTTAAAAAGCTACAAATAGAGCTACCATATGACCCAGCAGTCCCACTACTGGGCATATACCCTGAGAAAACCATAATTCAAAAAGAGTCATGTACCAAAATGTTCATTGCAGCTCTACTTACAATAGCCAGGACATGGAAGCAACCTAAGTGTCCATCATCGGATGAATGGATAAAGAAGATGTGGCACATATATACAATGGAATATTACTCAGCCATAAAAAGAAACGGAATTCAGTTATTGGTAGTGAGGTGGATAGACCTAGAGTCTGTCATACAGAGTGAAGTAAGTCAGAAAGAGAAAGTCAAATACCGTATGCTAACACATATATATGGAATCTAAGAAAAAAAAAATGTCATGAAGAACCTAGGGGTAAGACGGGAATAAAGACACGGACCTACTAGAGAATGGACTTGAGGATATGGGGAGGGGGAAGGGTAAGCTGTGACAAAGCGAGAGAGTGACATGGACATATATAAACTACCAAACATAAAACAGGTAACTAGTGAGAAGCAGCCGCATAGCACAGGGAGATCAGCTCGGTGCTTTGTGACCACCTATAGGGGTGGGATAGGGAGGGTGGGAGGGAGGGAGACGCAGGAGGGAAGAGATATGGGAACATATGTATATGTATAACTGATTCACTTTGTTGTAAAGCAGAAACTAACACACCATTGTAAAGCAATTATACTCCAATGAAGATGTAAAAAAAAAAAAAGATATTTAGTATACAGGTGATTTGCAGAGTTAACAATGGAAGGATTGCTATAGGTAATAAGTACAGGTAAAGAAGAGCATATCAGGGCTTCCTTGGTGGCGCAGTGGTTGACAATGCACCTGCCGATGCAGGGGACACGGGTTCGTGCCCCGGTCCGGGAAGATCCCACATGCCGCGTAGCGGCTGGGACCGTGAGCCATGGTCGCTGAGCCTGCGCGTCTGGAGCCTGTGCTCCGCAACGGGAGAGGCCACAACAGTGAGAGGCCCGCGTACCGAAAAAAAAAAAAAAAAAGCATATCAAAATATGGGGTGGGAGTTGGGAAGATTAGTGCCTGTGTGTGGAGGAGATGGCAATCCTATATTTGGGTAGATCTTAGATGATAAGGACAGAAGGTCTGTACACAACTAACTAGTCTCTGGTTCCAACTGGTACTAATCCAAGTGGTGTCATGCCCTGGTCCCTATAGGCCACTATCTTGTCCCTTGATTAGCATCAAATTTGGCATATTGAAAGCTCCATTTCCTATTTACTCTGTGCTTACAAATGCAGGAACATATATGTTACTATCTTCGACGCCTTTAAGTCTCTCATTCTGTTCCATTAATTCACAAATCTAGAGTCAAAATTAAGAAGGAAAATTCAACTTGTGCTGAATGCAAAATTCACAGAAGCAAAATATTTATATTACTGTTGTGTATGTATGAATATACTGTGCCTTTTACTCGATCAGACCCATCCACACATTCTGCAGACAGCACCAACGAGAGAGAGCTCTGTGCATCATCCAGGCTTGTTCTCAGCCAAAGGTCTATGTCCTCTTGTTTTGTTCTGCCCTTGTCCTTGACCCATTCCTTGCCTCTAACTCCACTCCTGAGTTTGTCTAGCCCCTGACCTTTTAGATTTCATCTTCCACTCCAGACCCTAAATTTATTCCTTAGAACTGGTGACAGATTTAGCATCTTTAGTGTTTCCGTCTCCAATGTGATTTTATGCTGATCTTTGTCTACATGTGTTTATGGATGCACACACACTAAGTAACTACCCTCTGGATCAAATCTGCTAGTAGGCATTCACCTAGCCAAAGTGGTCAGAGTTAAACACTTCACCATCCTAAAGGATTAATAACGAAGTCCCCTTCATCCCTAATCTAATCATTCATATTTGACATTATATTCCCTCAACACTCTGCTCTTGTCTAAGTGAGGATCTGTTAATCTGGTAATGCAATATAATCCAGTCTGTCACTAGTTCAAGTGTGCTAGTGGAATTTCTCCTAAGAGTTAAATACATATTTTAATTTGGTCTTCTCTGGATTTTGTTATTTAAGTGTTAAAATTTCTGTCAAATAGAGGGAGGACAAGTAATTCGGTAGTAAATGGGGACTCCGGGACTATTAAACCTTTCAGGATGGAGACTCACCCACTCAAAATACTGAGTGAATTTTTTATTTTACCTGTTTCACCACTGAAGAAATCCACAGGTGGGAAGGCAGTTGGGGAGTAGAAATAGTACAATGAGACACATGACTACAAATCAACAATATTGTTAAAAATAGGTGCTGTGCATTTACAGCAACATGGATGGACCTAGAGATTATCATACTAAGTGAAGTAAGTCAGACAGAGAAAGACAAATCTCACATATCTCTTGTATGTGGAATCTAAAAAAAAACAAAAACAGATACAAATGAACTTACTTACAAAACAGAAATAGATTCACAGACACAGAAAACAAACTTATAAGACTTAACTACATGAACACACTTTACTGTCACCTTTCTATGAGTACTTACTTAGTTATCACCATTAACTCATAAATAAATGGAGGAACAGAGAAGTTAAGTAACTTGCTCACAACGCACAGGTAATAAATAATAGAGCAGGGCTCAGATTTGGGAATTTTCACTCAGAGGCTGCATTTTAATTCTTCTACCAAGCTGCCTATAAAAGGGACAGTGAAAATGAGATACCCCCCAACTCCAGCCCCTGTTCCTTTGAGCAAGTGGGAGACATAATAGCAGTATATCTGTTTATATTTCTCCTTGGGGGGGCCCTACCATGAAATGGGAAGGGGCCAGTGCCTTGTTGGTACTCAGATAAAATGTAGAAAAGAGTGAAAAATGACTACTAATAAAATTTAATCCCAGGAAATGCCAGTTGCCTGCTGTAAGTGCATATAATTCCTCGGTATTAATGAAAGATAAACACTGAGCCTTCACAGGAAGCTACTTGGTTTGGGTTGCAATAATTTTTGACATTCAGGAAACTGGCACTGCATACAGAAACATAAAGGACTTCTATTGTACTTCTCAGTGGTGATAAAATATTCCAGAAATAAATATTTCACTTTGTTCCCTTCTTAGTCAAATTATCCTTGCTGCTTCAATAGATTTTTCTAGTATTTAGAGCAACCTGTCCTAACCTCAGTTGGAAGAAAATGAGAAAGACTCCCTATATACAAGATAAGACAAATCTAATAGTTGTGTTTGCAAACATCAAATAGCAGTGGGCTCAAGAAGTGTGATGTAAAGCTATCAATTAATTTTGATGTAACTGTATGCACCTGTGAACAACTGCTTAATTAAAGAGGCAAACAAATCTCTCTCAATAATACCTCACATTACTTGCACTTATGTGACTGTCAATTAGCTCGAGTGGATAAACACAATGGAAGAATGCCATGTGGACTTCTGGTAAAGGAAAGAAAAAAAAAAAAAGAGAAGATATAACCAGGAGATATGGGAATAAAGAAAGGAGGACCCACAAATAAATATGGACAATTCTCTTTGGCATAAATATCCATTTCAATAAAGGAAATGAAAGTAGATGCTTTATACTGAAAGGACCAAACTCCCTCAATCACTGGAACAAAGAAAATGAAGCTTTCATACACAAATATACATCAAAAGGAAAAAGAAGGGAGCATCTGCGCTGCTTGCAAAGACAAGCTTAGTGCTGGTGTTTTATTTCTATATAAAAGAAAGCAGGATGAATCCCTAGGTTTCTTATCTCTCAAGATAATATTCTACCTCCAGGTCTCTTCCAACAATTTTACTTTGTCCACAGTTCTTTAGTTCTTTCATGAAAACAAACTTTGGTGAATGGGTTGGGGGAGAAAAACGTAAAATTTGTGAGAAGAGTGAATCAAGGCTCCCTCTGGAAAAAGAGATGGGTTGTACAAGTTGGTAATTTCCAGTGGTCAGGCCCGGCCCTGCAGTGATTGATTTTGCTAATTGAAGGGAAAGGACTATGGAGTTATGAGATTGAAAACTGAACAGGCAACATTTGAATCATGATGAAATTACGGCCCACCACTAAAAGCCTCCTCCATCCTTTGTTATCACAGGGGTTAGTGAAATAGTCGTGGCTTTTATCCAGGGACTCTTGAGGAAAGTTTCAATGATTTCTCAGGAAACCAGATCAAACATTTGCAGTATTACTAGAGAACAATCCTGACAGCCCTCTGAACCCACAGAGGGTTGGAAGCTTCTTGAGGGCTGGAGTTACATCTTTTTCTTGGTTTCCTGAGTGCCTAATTTAGTGCCTGGCACTAAGTTAAAACAAACTTAAATGAAAATTATCCTTTTTTTAGGCCCCCTTTTCCACCCTCACCCTTCTAGTTCTTGAGTTTTTGAGGCAGGGATTAGGTTTTATTTTGTAAGTGAAAACACAGAAATGTAACTGGGAGAAAGCCAGTCTCACTTAACATAGTGGTTTGCTTTTAAGCCCTTGTTTATCCTGAGATATAAATCTAGAAGAGAAACATTTGAGGGATTGAGTGCCCGTAGGCGTGGCCCATGTGTGTGATCCAAATACCCATATGACTGTACAGTTTTCTTAACTTTAAAGTAAATGCACCTTTTCTTCTTTCTTTCTTTTTTTTTGGTAACTTTTGATCCCCTCCACCCATTTCATCCACCCCTTATCCCCCCCACCTTAGACAACCATCAATCTGCCCTCTATACCCATAAACTTGATTTTTGTTTTCATTTTTTTGTTTTTGTTTTGGCTCCATATACAAGTTAGATCATGTGGTATTTATCTTTTTCTATCTGCCTTATTTCACTTAGCATAATGCCTTCAAGATCCATCCATGTTGTCACAAATAGTAAGATTTATTTTTTTTAAAGTTTCAATAATATTCCATTGTTTACTACCTTTTCTTTATTCATTCATCCATTGATGGACATTTAGGTTGTTTCCATGTCTTGGTTATCGTAAATAATAATGCAAGAAACATGGGAGTGTAATATTTTCAAATTAATGTTTTTATTTTCTTTAGATAAATACCCAGAAGTGAAATTCCTGAAACATGGCAGTTCTAGTTTTAATTTTTTGAGGAAATGTCATACTTTTTCCCATAGTGGCTGCACCAATTTACAGTCCTACCAACAGTGCACATGGGTTCTCTTTTCTCCACATCTTAACAGATGTGAGGTGATAGCTCACTGTGGTTTTGATTTGCATTCCTTGGTGATTAGTGATCTTGAGAATCTTTTCATGTACCTGTTCATCATCTGTATACCTTCTTTGATAAAATGTCTATTCAGATCTTCTGTTAATTTTTTAATTGGATTGTTTGTTTTCTGCTATTAAGCTGTATGAGTTATTTATATATTTTGGATATTAAACCCTTGTAAGATATATGATTTGCAAACACTTTTCTCCCATTCAGTAGATTGCCTTTCACTTTGTTAACGATCAAAGGCACATTTCTAAGGTAAACACAAAGTCATCTTTTAAAATAATGTCTTAAATTACTTGCATTTGGGTATCTGTGATAATATGTATCAAATCTGGCCCATCACCTGTCTATGTAAATAAAGTTTTGTTGGAATGCAGCATGCTAATTTGTTTATGTGTTGTCATGGCTGCCTTCATACTACTGTGGCAGAGTTGATTACAACTATCATATTTATCATCAGGCCCTTTATAGAAAAAGTCAGGTAACCTCTGATATAGTTGATGTGATTATAATTTTTTTTAATGCTTAGCAAATTTCAGGTACTCTGGTGTATCTCATCATCTCATTTACAAGGTTTATTTCATTAAATTAATACAACAAATATATGCAGTTGATTTTTACCTTCATTTTCACAGTTCAAATTTAGAGAGGTTAAGTAACTAGACTGTTGTTTAGAGGCCAACCTATCTTAGAAATCTGCCTTGAGGCCGTGCTGCTGAGCTGTTAGGTGAAATTCTTGTTTACTCCCTTTGTATTTCAATAATAATCTGCAATTACTTAGGAGGACAATTACCACACAGTTGCTGTTGTTGATTATTTGTCCTGCCACATACCCACTGGACAGAACTGTGACATGTTCATCTCAATCCCTGCACATATCTCAGTGATTCCAACATTGTAGGTGTCCTGAACTCTTGTTAAATGAATGAGTGAATGCCCATATTTGTGTATGCTGGTGTAGTAGGTCACTTAGGCTGCCATAACAAAGTACCATAGACTGTGTGGTTTAAAGTACAGAAATGTATTTTCCCATCTTTCTGGAAGCTGGAAAGTCCAAGATCAAGGTTCTGATAGGTTTTGGTCTCTGGTGAGGGTCATCTGCCTGGCTTGCTAATAACTACCTCTCACTGTGTCCCTACATGGTGGAGAGAGAGCTCAAGTGTCTCTTCCTCTTCTTATAAGGGCATTAGTTCTATCTGATCAGGGCTCCACCCTTATAATCTCATTTAACCTTAATCCTTAATCCTTTCCTTAAAGGCACTGTCACCAAGGGGTTAAGAATTCAACATATAAATTTTGGGAGACAAAATTCAGTTTATAGGAGGTAGTATGGCAGACATTATTGGATGGTTGTTCCAACCTCCATTTTCAGTCCTCTTCGTCCCCATTGTCTGAACCTGTAAGAGTTAAAATTGTTGATTGAAACTAGAGGAGGCCATATGACTGAGATCTGACAAAGAATTGACATCTGTTAGTTCAACCCATTTCCCTTTTTCCTTCTTTCTGCCTGAAACACAAACAGATGATGGGAATGCTAGAAGGACCCTGGATCCTCAAAGGCATTGATGATCTGCACACCAGTGTAGAACTGCCTATTTCTTGCTTTCTTGGTACATGATACAATACTTGCAGCCAAGCGCAGTCTTAATTGATTTGACCTGGCATGAAGGAAATGACTCTATCCTTGTTGTTAGAAGTACCGGCAGTAGGTTTACCACTAATTAGCTCTATAATCTAGAGTAAGCCCTTTCTCTCTGAGGAGTTGAGCTAGATGACTGCTAAAGTTTCTTCCAGCTCTAAAAGTATGTGATTTGATGGTTCACACATTGTGAACCATCAAATGCCCTTACCATGAATACATTGGCAACAAGCCAGAACATTCCCCAATAATACAATAATAATGCTCTTAAAGAAGAAGATTATTGGAAGAGTTTATATGATATTAATACTATTGTTGGCTTTTTAAAATATTTTTTAACCTTGCCTGTAAAATCTTGTTGACCTGGTGTTTTCTCTCTGAGAATTATTTTATAATTCTAATGATTTATTTTCTTAGAGAGAGAACTACGATTTGCTTGAACCAGTAAGAACTGACAAAGAATATCACAGTCTCCCTCCTGTTCTGCTGGTAGATGATGCTGCTCTCCTATGTGTCCCTGTGACTCCCATTGACCCTTAAATATACTGTTAAGCACATATTTTAAACATGACAAGATAATCAATAAATCTCATAAATATTGATGTCTTACAGAGGAAATGCATCTTCTACCTGAGATCAGCCTATGGAGTGCAGCCCCCATCCAGTCATTCTTCATAAGTCCTATAGAAAGTCATTGTCACATTATTTTTGCTTTCTTACTATGTCATTATAGTGTGTGTCAAGGATGCCTGTCAGGCACTTGTACCAACAATGTTTTGAAGCCATGACATCATTTTGACATTAATTTCCATTTTTCCATTATTCCATAAGAAGCCCCTAACATCTCTTATTTTATGGCAAGCTTTTTACTGTCTAAGAACTCAGAAATCAACTGTGAATATTGCTTCCATGAAAAAAAAATACAGAAAAAGACAGGTTGGTTGTTAATTGATGTGCTAAGGATTAGCATAATCTTTGTATATCCTGGTAACATGATATACAGTGATTGAACTGATCCCCCCCTTTAAGTCTCTGCCTAATGACACACCCATTTTTCAATTCCTTAATAGCCACTAGCCTTATGGAAGGAAATCCTTGGCCTCACCAAGTACTTTCATTTCCAGGAATAACTCCAGTGTGAATGAGATAAAACGGTGGGAGCCAGTGATTTTTCAGAGTACTTTACACTGTCACCCACCTCATCCAAGTCTGTCGCACTTACAGTAAGTGGTTTCACTAAAATCCTTCAGTTTATTGATGCCTCCTTCATCCTTCATTCCATGTTTGCATCTGGCTCTGTTGGGATGAACTGTATTTAATATAAAGTGCTGCTCTACATCCTGCAGGAAACCAGGTCTGATTCAGGGGAGTGAGAGCTGTAGGTGTCCTTGGAGACTGGAGGCGTGACAGGCTTGTCCTGGTCTTTGAGGAAGCATTTCCTTAACTAAACGGGCTCGCTGTGCCCAGATAGGTGACAAAACGTAACAGTCCATAGTCTGAAAACAGAAAAAAAGTACAGGGATTTAGTAGAAAAGTAAAGATGAGTTCTTATCCTAACTGATGTCTTATTATATAGGAAATAAGTGGAATAAGCATTACAGTCTCAAGAATTTGATTTGAGTTTGGACATTTAACATTTTTGTAATAAAATTTAAAAATTCAGGGCTTTTTTGATGCTCAAACTTATGGTAAAGTTTATGGGCTCTGGAGCTAGATTCTCTATGTTCAAAAACTGGTCATGTCACTTACAAGCTATGTGACTTTGGGCAAGTTACTTGGCCCATCTGTGCTTCAGTATCCTCATCTGAAAATGGGGATACAAGCAGAATCTTACCTGATAACGTTGTTAGGGAGAGAGAGTTAATATACTAAAGTGTGCCAGGCATTGTATTAACAGTAAGTTAATAAGTGCTTATTCAATAAACATTAGTTATCATCAACCAATGGTCATTTTTTCAGCATTCTTTATGAGCACTTGCTTGTTAGGGATAAAGCACCAAATATTCTCAGTGAGCTACAAAGCAGCATCTGGTCAGACATTCTTCCTAGAGACTGATGGCTTTGTGAGGTGTCCACTTGGTTCAGCTGGACTTCAGTCCCAGAATTCCCTTTCTGATATGTTTCCAGTTAGGGTGGGCTAAGAGGGATATTCTCTCAGTAGAGGTGGAGGACAGAAAGGAAGCAGCAGAAACTTTTCAACATACACATGCAGTTATTCAATTATACACTAACCTATGTGCTGCTATGAAGGAACTCTGTAGATGTAATTAAAAGCCCTTAATCAATTGACCTTAAATTAACTAAAAGAGTGGGCCTGACAATTTTATGATTTTTTCATTCTTACCTTCTATTATTATAATTTTTGACACAGTATTTCATAATATGTTTTCTACACTTATCTCATTTCTCATGGCTTCCTCAACACTGGACCACAATGTTCAAATAAAGTGAAGTCCTTCAGAAGCGGCCTGAGTGTGGTCAGTCCCTGAGTGTGGACTCCAAGCTTCAGCTCACACTCCTGAGACTTCATCTTCTGGGAATCTTCCTTTCTTGACTGCCTGTTCGTGCATTCCAAGCTTCACCTTGTGGAGTTCTAACTTTCTCATGATCTTACCTTCCTGATTGCCTGCCCTAGAGACTGCAGGCCTGCTTAGCCAGTCTCCACATTTTTGTAAGACTATTTGTTGTAGTAAATCTAGCTATCTATCTATCTATTTATCTATCTATCTACCTACCTGTCTACCTACCTATCTGTACCTATCTAATCTATTTCTTACTAGTTTTGCATCTCTGGTTGACCCCCTAACTGATACATAGGCTTACCAGAGTAAAATTTTGGCCAAGAATACTACAAATTTGAACTCATTTAAAAATTCAAACCCAGTCTTTGAGATACCTGAAATAATTAACCATGTGGATAAGAATTATAAAATCCTATTAAAATAATTGTGTAAAAGAGAGATAATTCAGTTGCCACCTTAGATGTGACTTAAAATACACTGATACCAATGATTAATTATTTGAACATTGGGAACTGGTAGTGAAGCAGCCATGAAGATAGGATAAATGAAAGAAAATGAAAATTAGAAAACAAATGGAAGATTGTGTCAAAAATTATAATGAGAGTAGGGCAGAATAGAGAGATGGTCAGATTTCTAGAAGACTCAGGTTTGGGTGGAAGAGAATTTAATGCAAATGCAAAGAAGGCAAAAATTTTTCAATTTCTTTTTAAAGTATAGCTAAAAAGATGTAGAGCAAAAATGACCAGGGGTATACATAATATGGAAAACCCTAGTGAGGTAATTAATTCATACTATACAGTACATTTGTATTAAATGTTGAATGAAAGAAACAATTAAATAAAATGCATCCAGACAGGTGTCTTTTACTGCTTTCTACAATCTCTCTCTCTTTTTTTTTAAAATTCAGTTAGATACTACCAGAATATAAATTAAATTACTTACTGGAAACAAGTTGAGCACTTTTAGAAGCTGAATGAACTCTTTCAGTAGAGGTTAGTAGAATTTATCACTTTACAGCCTTAGTTTTATCCCTATGACCTTAGATATCAAAAGAACTTTAAAGTAAGTTTTATATATATATATATATATATATATATCTTTCTCTTTCTGGGTGTTTTGTATGAAATCTGCTTGACAGACCATTCAAGAGGAAGGGAAGATGATGCAATCTTTAAATACAACATAGACAAGCTAAAAATAGGAGTTTATTGCTGAACATATGGGAAAAGAAAGGAGAAAGGAGGAGAAGTTTGATGGAAAATACAAGGCTGGTATGCTTTGGAAGACAAGGACAAGAGCCTAATTAAACAGAAATAAAGGGTTCAATAACTATATCTTTTTATTCAATGTCTTTTTTATAAAGAAATAGCACAATATTAAGAATTTGGAAAAAAATAATTCCCTATCAGCCCAGGATGCCATTCTGTTATCATTTCCTTGCTTTGTACTTGATGTTGAATTTTTGGAATGTATTATTTTAAATTGGGGCAAGGCAGGAAAATAATACACTCTCCTCCCCTTTGTATTCTTTAGTAATTGGAAAGAAGGACCTCCTCTTGTCCTAACTCTGCAACTCTGGCTCTCTGCAGCCTGGCTGTCATGAAATGTGGGAGTCATGAAGGAAGAATTTGGCCCAAAGAATATGAGCATAACGTGTGGATGATTTACTGTCAAAGGATAGTTATGCATAATTGCCAGTCATTAGGGCAACTTTCTTAACATCAAAGCATATGTTTTTGCTTTACATACCAATGCAAATACAACTTTAACTCATTCACTGGTGCAAGTTTACACTCTGGTATGTGTGAGTTTTCCTTAAATTGACTTTTTATCTTTTAAGGGAAGTAGTATATTTGTGTTAAAATACGATGGAATGCAGCATGATGGCTTAGACAGAATAGTGGAGGATTGAGAGTCCTGAGTTCATTTTTAGTGCAATGAATTTTTTCTTGCCTTTTACAGTGATACACAGGTAAATTGTCAATAGAGGAATCATTACTTGATACCAAAAACTTTGAAACAATCTTGATCACACTGTTCCCTGGTCAGTCAACAAATTGAATATGCAGGCTATAGCTCATCCTATACTAGGATCTGTGTAGAAGATACAAAATATTAATGGCATCAGTAACTAGCCTTTGCATACTGCTTGATAATTTAAAAAAGACTTTGGCATTCATTAATTTAACTCTCAACATGTAAAGGAGCAGAAGCATATGAGGCCTTCCTGAAGATAGACTGCTCCACCTCATCACCCCCTCCCCCCCTCCCCCCCCACCCTGTCCCCTGCCTCTTGTTTGCAGAAAAGCTTTAGCCTTTGAGGTCTTTCCTGGGTTCCAAAGAGCAAATTTAATCAGAGAGCTGAGAAAATGCAAAACAAAGGAAAACAGTCAAGCAAGACAACATAATAGTTTAGCCAAAAAACAAAGTAAAGGACCTTTGGTCCCTCCTCAAGGGCTATAGAGAATATGCTGAACCATATCCTTGAGTTGTTTTGCAGATACTAAAAACTCCACCAAGTGGAAAAAGTTAACTGCATGCTGATTACCAAGCACATAGAACCCAGACCAGTTGGAACCAGAAGGTTGATGACGTTCACTCCTGAAATGTCACTCCGTTACCTCACCACCGGCCAATCAGAAGAATGTCCACAAGTTGATCAGGCACCCCATAATCCCCTCCCTCACACTGCCTTTAAAAACCCTTCTCTGAAAGCCATTAGGAAGCTTAGGTCTTTTAAGGGTGAGTTGCCCATTCTCGTTGCTTGGCCCCATGTTGGGTACCTTGAAATAAACACTGTACTTTCCTTCATCACAACCCAGTGTCAGTAGATTGGCTTTACTGTGTGTCAGTGAGAGGACTCAAGTTTGGTTCCGTAATAAACATACTATATGAACTATGTATACCTAAGCTTCAAACTTTTTATTAAAATTTACAAGATGTACAGTAAATAAATTAAACCTTCTACAAAGCAACAAATATAACAATAAATTAGTATGTAGATAGAGTAATTTATGTAATAAATTAGTATATAGACTGGATGCAAGGGTGATTATGAGCCTATATACTTATAGTGAGTTTTCACATCATGTAATTTGTGCATACTTTCTTTTGGAATGATTTTTTGAACTGACTTATGAAAGAAACAATTTTTTGTGTTGACTTGTGAAAGAAAATATTTTCATTTTGGAGATGTTTTGGTCAAAATAACTATTACCCAAGGTTCAAAATGATTTTTGATTGTCTTCTAAAAATCCAAATTTGCCTTTAAAAGATGCAAATTGTGCATTTAAAAAATGCTATGAGATTTAAAACGAATTTGAAAATATGTACATGTACACATATACTATCACTGGGGAAATGTTACCTTCATTTAGATATGTAACTAAGTCCTCTAATATTTGTTACAAAATTTCATACCCTAACACATTTCTATGCCTCAAACTTAAAATAAAATATAAAATAAAAGGCTAATCAAAAAACACCAAAGATGCCCTCAAGATAGAAGAGAGCTGAGGATTATTTTTACTGGAATGATACCTGATTTGATGATATCTGATTTGATACCCTGATGGGGAGTATAACTGAAGAGGTTGTTTTGGATAGAGGAGAAGGTATACAGCTCCTTGAAGGAACGCATTATCTAATTCTATTTTGGGTTTTCCATCCAAAAGCACCATGTCCTAGGACTGAACTACAATATTCTAGTGAGGATTAAGCCCCTCAAAACCAAACCCCCCAAAAAAGAACACAAGAAATTGGAATTTAATAGATCAGACTCAGAAACACAGTGACATAGTATGAAATAGAGGTCACAAACTGAGCCAGAAGGATCTGGGTGTGACTCTACAGATGGGCTGCCAGGAAGCTCAATTTTGTGACATATCTCTCTCAAGTGTAAAGAGCATTATTATGGCAATTGTTCTATGTAGTAACTTTACTACTGATGCTGTCTTAATTGTCTACGCTTACATTTTTTTGCCTTTTTTTTTTTTTTTTTAGTTATTCAAAAATAAGTTGATATTGTTGTATCTTTACTGTCCACTATGAATTCACCTCAGGACAAAGATAAATATAAGATAAATTATACATTAACTGGTTTCACTGAATGGATGGTGAGAAAGAGTCATACCATCAATTTGAAATACATGAAAAAGGGGAAGCACTATGTTTAAGTTACTTTGGTTGAATAATGATGCAAATGATCTCATGATGGCATGTACTTGACTACCTGTTTGGGTTTCTTCCTTCCTTTGTCTTCAAGGCCCAATTAATTTCTGCTTTTGAGTTCATAAGAGCCTGATAATAATTGATGCAACTGAGTGACAATTAATTCCATAATATCTATAGATAGAATCTGTATCATATTTGTGGAGGGTGGCAAGTAGATAGGCTAAAATGAGAATCTTAAAGGTGATAGCAAGAAGCATAATTTGCTCATTCAGTCATTTAGCAAATATTTATTGAGCTTCTAGCACATACCAGGCACTTCCCTGAAGAGTGGAGAGACAGAGGTGAATGAGAAAATCAGAGGCTCTACCATCCCAAGGTCATCACGTGGTGGGGATGGCACAACACAAGAGCTCAACAAGTGTTAGAAGAAAATTGTCTTTATGGAAAAAGTTTATAAAAGCAAAATGTAGAGTAGGCTAGAGCAGATAGGTCTGGGGATAAGGTCATGAAAGAGAAAGGAAGCAAAAAGACATTGGTATTTTCCAGTGTTAATTTCCAAAATAAGTAATATTCAACTACTTAGCCTGAAGACCTAGAAGATTTAGTAAGTTAGAAATGGAGGATATGATAGATGTTAACTAGAATTATTGTGGTGATCATTTCACAATATATACAAATATAATTAGGTACACCTGAAACTAATATAATGTTACATGTTCATTGTATCTCAAGTTTTTTAAAAAAGGAAATCTTTTAAGAACAATTTTAAAAAAGTGAAGGGAATTGGGAGAATTATTTGTGAGAAGAAAGGGGGTGTATGAAATAGGAATGATTTTCCACATAACAAGTTTCTGTGCAGTAAGCAAATAGAAGTGTGGGTGGAGGAAATTGTGGAGAAGAAGTGTATAGAACAGCATTAAATGTAATTATCAGAGACAGCAGAAAGTCCCCTTAGATCGCCAAGAAAATCATCGAATGAAGCATCGAAAGAAAACACTTTTCACCCAAATATGTACTTATCCAGAAAAGCTAATTTTGCCACTTGAGTACAAAGCATTTACCTTGTAAATACACATACTTGATTTCTTTTGCAAATAGTAAATAGCAAAAGGCACGAAGGCCAAATACAGATATTAACGTTTCTTCGATATATTCTTTGACTTTGTTAATTAAGAAGTTAAGACAGATAATGAACCTCAATTTTCTATCCCTATGCAAGTAACTGTGAAAACATTTGGGCCACTGGAATGTTGCTTATTATACGCAAAGGGAAAATTCCATTTTAAATATTGATTTGAGCAGCCCAGTTCTGATTGCTGCCTCTGAATTATCACTGCTTCCCTAGTCAGGCAACTGAGTTACTGAATCAGAACTCTGCAAAGAAGCAAAATCTCCATCTTGCAAGGACATGAGGAGTATGACTGCCAATGCAGGTCAATCAAGTTATAATGGGCTCTAATTAGCACTCTGCAAGCTGTTAAATTCTTTACCTGCAGCTGAATGGCTGTTAAAAAGGTGTGATATTTTTTCTTTCCTTTGAAAACATCATAGAGTTTAAAATTTTTCCCCAATCTCTTTCTTATACCTTCATGTCCATAGAAAGAACCAAAAAAGAAAGAGAAAATGTGGTTAAGATTCAAAAGGTTGTTATTTTGCAACCTGTTGGGATCATTGGATACCTACATGGCTTCTGTCCCTCAGTTTTTAGGTCTGTAAAATGGGATAGGAACAAAAATACCTACCCTGCAGAAGCATGGTAAGGAATAATTATTGAATGTTTATGATGCTCTTTAAAGATAAAGAACACGATTCATGTGCTAAGGTGTTATAATCACAAGCCTAAACCCAGGCAGAAATATCAGAAAAATTAAAGCTAGCTTTGAACGAAGAGAAAATTTATTCTTGATGAGTGTAGTTTTATATTTCTGACACTAACACAAATTCCACAGAATTAGAGATTTAAGGCAAAATTATAAAGAGAGCACTTCTCATGCTACTCCATCTCACATGCCTTCTGATCTTGAACTAGAGAGCATAAAACAATCTGTGCTTGAAATGGACGTATTTCTCAGACGGTTATCATTGTTCCTTACTCATCCACATGGAAAAATTAATTTAGTACATGCAGGTGTAAGTGTAATTGTGCATGAAAAATTATTTACAAAAGAAAGCAAAATGATCCACTAATCATATTTGTGTTTGGTGTCTCTTTTCACTTCCTTTTTGTGTTATATAATTATAATTATGGTCTTAGAAAATTTAAGTCACGTTGTGCTTTTTCTGGTGTCTATTTCAACTTAGAAGCACTTCCACATTAAAATTGTCATCAGTGAACATGTGAATACCCATTCGATGATTTACACTTTAATAGATCCTATTTGGAACTAAATAAGAAAAGAAAAACTGTGTCAAAACTTTCATGGATCTCAAATTCAATTGAGACAATATAAATACAACAAAAAGTGTCCAAACTTGCCAAATATCAAAAACAATAGACTTGTTCTCAGAGAAAAATGATGTTGGCCATCATTTCCTGGCCGAGCAGGAAGCCACTATAAGATGTGATACCCTCCTTCCTAAGTCTCCTTGTTTCCAATATGACCTCCCTCCCTCTCCTCGTCCTGCTCTGCACAGAGCGACCTTCCTGAATGTAATGTATGTATAATGAATGTAAACAGAACAATGCTATTCCACTTAAAACCCTGCAATGGCTGCCTATTTATCTCAGGAAAACAATCCTCACATCTTCATGAACTGGCCCCTCCTTAGATAAATATCTTCAATTTTTGCCATTCTAATCCCTCTCTCTCCCTATGAAATAGCACAATTTGTCTCAGGACTTAATGAAGCTCAGGTTCTTTAAGTCTCAGTGCAGAAAGAATTCAGTGAGGGACAAAGTGGTAGGTAAGAAATGGATTTATTAGTATAGGACACTTATGAAGGACACAAGTGGGCAGGCAAGAGGGCTCTGCCCCAAGAACTAAGTGGGCTACATTTTTATAATCAAATGAAAAGTGGGGAGGGAGAGAAGTGGGTTTTCCAACTTCTTCCTCTTCCTTTGTAAAGATATTGCAGGAAAATGGGGTGTGAGAGGATGGTCACATCCCAGGTCTCGGGCAAGTTCCTGGGATAGGCCGCAAGTGAGTGTCCTTGGCCTCATGCAGGAAAGAATTCAAGCATGAGCCATAGTATGTGAAAGCCAGTTTACTGAGAGAGATACATATTCCATAGGCGGAATACAGTCCATCTCAGAAGGCAAGAGTGGCCTTGAAATACGGGATGGTTAGTTTTTACGGGCTGGGTAATTTCATCAGCTAATGAGTGGGAAGATTATTCCAACTTTCTGGAGAAAGGGCAGGGATTTCCAGGAATTGGGTCAGTGCCCACTTTTTGGCCTTTTATGGTGAGCCTCAGAACTGTCATGCTGCCAGTCATGGTGCTGGTGGGTGCGTCATTTAGCATGCTAATGCATTACAATGAGCGTATAATGAGGCTCAAGGTCTATTGGAAGTCGAATCTTCTGCCATCTTGGTAGGTTCTAACCAGTTTTTGTCACATCCTCTATGGCTATGTCATTCTTTTAAAGGTGGTGCCCTGCCCCCTTCCCTCCTATCTCACCTATACTCTCATGGCTTCCCACCACACTGAACTTCTTTTGAACCATTCCATACCTTTTCTTTAGGATCTTTTAAAATATTCTCTTCCTAAAACTATTCACTCTCCTCTTCGCCCTGCTTCTGTGTCCCGTGTCACCTTTCCCAGCATCGTTCTGTATTAAAACTGAAGGTATATGTGTTTGGTTTCTTTCCTTGGTATAGTGGATTGAATAGTGTCCTCCAAAAATTCAGATCCGCTCAGGACCTCAGAATATGTTCTTATTTGGAAATAGGGTTTTTGCAGGTGTAATTAGTTCAGGTTCTGGAGAGGAGCTCATTCTGGACTTAGGGTGAGCCTTACATCCAATGACTGGTGTCCTTATAAGAAGAGCACAGAGGCAGAGGGAAGACAGAGATGAATGGAATAACCAAGGTCATGCACCCCTGGAAGCAGAGATTGGATTAATGCTGTCGCAAGCCAAGAATTGCCTGGGGCTCTGAGACCCTGGAAGAAGCAAGGAAGAATCCTCCCCTAGAGACTTCAGAAGAAGCATGGCCCTGCTGACACTTCAATTTCAGATTTCTGGCCTCCAGAACTGTGAGAGAATATATTTCTGTGGCTTTAAGTCACCAAGGTTGGGGTAATTTGTTAAGGAAGCCTCAGGAAACTAACCCACTTGACAGTACACTCTGTAAGTACAGAAAAGAATTATTTTGTTTAATTTTGTATCCTAAGACCTTAGCATAACTGTCATATAATTGACTTTCAATAAATATTTGTAGAAGGAGTAAATAAAGGCAAGTTCATCCTGTCTTCCCCACATCTCTAGTACACTAAGTATTGGCTCTATCCTAACCCATTCCCATCCCCATCCTGAGTGATATCATTTCTCTGCCTTAGTAATCCACAGACACAGTAGATTAACACCTATTAATACCTATTAATACCTACTCTTAAATAGTACCTTGGGAATATTTAAGATAAAGTACATGTGGGAGAATATACCTCCTAAGTAAGATTTGCATTTTATCTGGAAAAGAAAAAAAAGCCTTAAACTAGAGAAAAAATCTCTTGCTGTAGGATTTCAACATCTAAGTAGAAAATACGGGAGATATTGTCTTAGACAAAGGAGATAAACTTGCCTTTCTGAAATTGTCTCCTTTTTCAGATTCTGTAGATTATATGACCTTGCCTGACCCCAATCTTTAGCACATAGATCTAGTTAATAATTTTAAGATTTTACCAAGCAGACACAAATATCTCAAATTCCAGAACATCATCTTCTGGGTAAAAGATTAGTAATTTGATTAAAAAAAACTCAAAACAGGAAACAGTGCCAATCTAGTTTCCTGCACAAAGGTAAATAACTGATGATAGACTCTGCCATGGAACTAGACAGAGCCTCTATTTTGAATGCCTCTTTGCAGGACATTGGCAATATTGATTGACTCAACCTGCTTTCAATACTCATATGCTAAATGGATATCAGTTCATTTAGAAGCCACAAAGACATAAGCAAGCTAAAATAACAAAGACCTGCCTGTGGATTCAGATTTCCACACCCTTTGTGGGGCATACGTGCACACACACATACAGACACACACACACTGAATGTTACGTAAGGTATTTCGCTCTATGTATATCGATTAGAATTAAGAAAAGAGTTGAACTTCCAGGGTTATTAAGAGCTCTTTACTCACCAGCTCCATCATTCATTGTCCAATCTCACAAATGGAATCACAAAAGCTTGTGGAGGCCCAAGCACTCACCCTAAAGAGCTATATATTCTGTGTTAATATTCCAATTTTGAAAATTTCTTAGATGACACATTTTAAGATTGCCTTGTAGGTAGAGTTTATGTTGAAGCCCTCTGGCATCTCCTAACAAAATGTATATCACTTGTCACTTATTATTGTACATCAGAAAAGTCTGAAAATTTCAGGAGTAGGCATTTTAAAATGTAGTTTATAATATGCAGGCAACAAGCTCTAACTGGGTAAAAGTGTTTAAAAATTCTATAAATTAATGATACACTTGAGTATAAAAATGTAGACTCCAATTGTCTGCCTTATGCCAAAAACAAGTTTTCTGGAACTTAAGATATATAGTATGATTTTTAAAAATAAAATTTTTGCTAGAAAGCAAGTATTATAAATTTTGATCATCTTTGGAAAAATAAGAAGTATCACTTATCAATTCAGCTGTTTTTCAAACGATGCTTAATTGAAGAAACTTAAAATGTTTTGCTGATGACTGAAGGAAAGCAGATTGGCTTAGAAAGTTGATTGGGAGCTTGGAAGTATTACAAAGGAATAATGTTACACATGTACCCAGCTAATGCAATGAACAAGTTCTAATTCACTGGGCTCCAATATTCTGTATATGCCCAAGGGAAATGTAGACCCAGACTGCCTGAGGGAAATTTGGAATATTGAGATTTGGAGGAGGAATCAGGCACGTGAGCCTTCTTCTGATTCCTGGCTGAAGTGATAAGGTCATTTCCCTCTCTCATCTCCCTCCCCCATGTTTGGTATGTCACAGCAATGTTTCTCACCTATTTAGGCAAATAAGCTGAAAAATAAAGGCCAAGGAGAGAGTGGTCTTTTGAGTTGTGCCGTTTTGGAATGGCAACTCAAGGATGTTACTGTATTTCCTTGAGGGAAATATGACAGTCACGACCTGAACAATTTCTCAATTGTTGGACCCTATCCTGGGGAACCTAGCCTCTCCCATCTCTGCTAACTGCTCACCTCCTCTCTGTGCTGAGTCTCCTCTCTACTAGGTTTTATTTTGTACAAAATATCACTTTTTTTGTCATACACCTCTGCCCCCGTTTACTATATTATCTGCTGTCCTTCACAGGGATATACTTAATTAGTTTACCAAAGGGAAATTTCTGGATAATTCAGATGACTTTCTATTATTTCACACCCAACAATCCACCCTTGTAAACAATATTTTCACAGCAATTCTGATTTGGAGTCATTATAAGGTCTCCTGCTTATAAAAGCAGGGGACAGGAAAAGTTGACAGTTAAGGGACACTTTTCCAGGCACTTGATCCAAATGCCCTAAAGAAATTCTGATTAGCTCAGCTTAACCTTTATGTTGAGTTTCTTGAGCCAGGTTTTTATCCCTAGTCCAGTAAACTCTGGTAGGGAATGGATAGGGCAAGACATTGGTTAAAACTAGATAATAGAAGCTGTTTTTGAAAAAGAATCTCTATTAAATGGGCAGAGAAACAAAGACTTCAAATGGAATTCAACATTCAACTGGCCCAAATCCCACGCTCCCTCCATTCCATTATATCATAATGATTGTTTTTGTCTGACTGTTTTCTTGATTTGACAGGCACGTCTTGGTGATTGCATTGGCTTTCATGGTTTTAACTACCATCTATACCCAGTTCTATATCTCCAGTGATGACCCCTTTCTGAATCTTAAACTTGAAACTAACTACCTGTTAGATATAGTCATTGGGGTGGCCTAGAGATCACATCAAACTGCACTTATAGAATTACTCTGAGAATGAGAACTAATTCATTTAAAGCATTGGAAACATTGCCTGAAAGAGTAGATGTCAATAAAATGGAGTGTTTATTTTTACTGTTTCCATCATGAGGCTCATCACCCCATCCCTACCAAATCTATCCTTCCTTCGTATCCTCCCAGCTCAGGTAACTCACTGCCACTCACCCAGCTGACCACACCAGAACTCTGGGTGCCATGCTGAATCCTTTCCTCTCTGCCACCCCACACATCCTACTAACTATCTACCAAATATTTTTTGAATTTTTATGTTCTCAGGTATTACCATCAATGCTGTCCTAAAGGCCCAAAGGGAAAATAAACATTTCTGAGAAGAAAACAACAGTAGCAGGGACAAGGCCATTGATAGCAGAGTCCTGCCATTGACGGCACGACGGCACGAGATAAGGAATGCCGAGGTAACGAAGTGGAAGAAAGTCTGGCAGAACCAGGAAGGTGCTGACTCAGCTCAGACAATGACTTAGACCGGGGGTCTGCAAGTGAAATTAGATGAGCACAACCTGATCAAGCTCTGGCTGCCCACAAGGAACATCAGACAACTGAACTGCAACCCTCTGCATGCTCATGGGGGGCGGGGGAGGGAGTGTTGACCATGTGGTACCTTAAAAAGGAGGTCCTGACTTTGGGACTCTTAATTTCATTTTCTTGTTATGATTTTTTTCTTTTTTCTTTTTTTTGTGGTACGCGGGCCTCTCACTGTTGTGGCCTCTCCCGTTGCGGAGCACAGGCTCCGGACGCGCAGGCTCAGCGGCCATGGCTCACGGGCCCAGCCGCTCCACGGCATGTGGGATCCTCCCAGACCGGGGCACGAACCCGCATCCCCCGCATGGGCAGGCGGATTCTCAACCACTGCGCCATCAGGGAAGCCCTCTTGTTATGATTTTCATTTGAGTATTAGAAACACCATCATACCTCATCCCTAGAATTATGCTGCCTCCCTTTAATTGTTTGACCAAGTGTAGCAAAAGAAAAATGAAATCTCTCTCAGTTGTGTTTCACACTGCTGAAATACTGTAATTTCATAAGGAACTTACCACGTGCTAAATAGGAAAAAAGGAAAATGATTACAGAAATACAAACATCTTCATCACAATTATTTTTCTAAGTTATCGGGTTTTGACGCCACATTATGAATTTAGGATTCAAAATACCAGTATAGCTTGCCTTCTCTCCCAACCCCAGCCTGTCTCCTCTTGGGAGATGAAATCTTATCTTTCACCTGCCTAGGACCAGGACCAGTCTCCCAGACAAACTGAATCCTTTTAGGGTTTTGGTTTTTTTTTTGTTTTTTTATTTTGGTTTAAGACAAAATTACAAATTCTAGGGAGACCACTCTCCATTCCTTTCTAGTTCCTGATCCATGATACCTGACCCTTCGGAGATAATAGTAGGAAGATTCCTATGACTGATGCCACAGTGCCGCTGTTCTACCCAGCTAAAGAAGAACACTAAATCTCCTCTCTACTTGAGACTTGATGCTCTGTGGGGCCTCATCAGAGGTTCCCTATTTTGAAATCTGTATCTAACGCAGCCTTAATGTTGTAATATTCATGGAAACTAATTAAACCCCCCAATCACACTGATACAGTATCTTCACAAACACCCCCAGGACCTGCAGTTAGATTATTTTCATGAAATTATTCTGCAGCAAAGTATATGTTAAGAGTTGAAAGCAACCTTTAAAAACAGTTAGTCCAATGTACTTGTCCTAAAAATAAGAATTCTCAAATCCAGGAAACTCAGCTACTTCACCCCATCCCAGAATCTCCTCCTCTCACTAACCTTACTAACTCCTACCATTACCAACCATATCTTTGGTGTCCCATAGAGAGATCTGTGAGCAGCCCAGATCTGTTGATAGCTTACATCCCAGGCTCTTTCAAGTAACTTCCTTTCATCTTTACCATTTTTATAACCCTGTCTCTAAACACATTCTTACATCTAACTTTGTCCTTTACTTCTGGATCTTTATTTACACCTTGGACCCATTTATCTAACATGACCCTTTTAATTTTATTTAGGTGTGTTTTTTGTCCTGGCCCCTGGCCACTGCTCCAACACTGCCCTGGTTGTTGATCCAAACCTTGTGTAAACCTGCACTGCCATCCTAGTCAAGGCCCCTATGACACACTTGTTCATGTATTCCAGTAACTTCCAAATCTAATTTCAGAAAGAGTCCCCTAAATTGATACATTTATTTGTGTATTTACTAAATGTGAGGGTGTACCACATTAAAGTTTTAATATCTGTTAATCTTTATCATGCTATTGATATTATCTTTATTTAAGAGTCAGTATTGCATAGCAATTAAGAACACAGGCTCTGTGTGGTACAACGGGAAACATATATCAATATTTTTTCCTTTTTCCTGGTTCCTGGTACAAGGCTTCTAAAACCCTTAAAATATCCGGAGTGATGAGTGTCTTTTGTATGAGATGACTGGTGGTTGAGGGCCCCTAGATAGCTTGAAGATGGGGCCTGGTCACCAGAAAGAACAAGACATGATTAGAGAATCAAAACTTTCAGACCCATCCCCTATCTCCCTGGGTTAATGGCCAATGGCCAGTGATTTAATCAATCGTGCCTACATTATGAAACCTCCATAAAAATGTTTAAAAACAATTGAGTTTCAGAGAGTTTCCACATCAGTGAGCACATTGAGGTGCTGGGAGGGTGGCATACTGGAAAAAGGCTTGGAATCTCGATGCCCCTTTCCCCATTCCTGGCCCTATTCACTCTTCCATTTGGTTGTTACTGAGTTATATCCTTTATAATAAACTGATAATAGTAAGTAAAACCACTTTCTTGAGTTCTGTGAGCTGCTCTAGCAAATCATTGAACCTAGGGGCGGGGTCCTGGGAACCCCCAATTTTTAGCCAAGTCAGAAAGAAATGTGGGTAACCTGGAACCCAGTGCAGTGAAGGAGGTCTGTGGGACTGAGCCTTTAAACCTATGAAGTCAGACACTAATCTGGGTAGTTAGTGTCAGAATTGGATTAAATTGTAGGATATCCAATTGGTGTACAGAGTTGGAGAATCAATTGGTATGAGGAAAACTCCCACACATTTTGTGTCAGAGTGTTGTGAGTGAAGCCAGCTTATCCAGATTTCTAAGGTTCAAATCCAGATTTCACCAATTATCAGCTATGTGGCTGAACAGGGCAAGAGGAAGACATTTAGAGACCTAAACACTGAAAAAATTTAAATGCCCAATTCTAAGTGGGATTTCAAATAAAAACAATTCTAAACCAATAAAATAATCCTGGAGATCACTCCAATGCATTTAAGAAGGAAAAAAAAATAGATTTTTCTAATTATTTATCCTTAGATTTTTTTCCTTGGATTGTACTATAAGCATGTGCTCATTTTGTTTCCTGGGACTGAGGCTTCCAAAATAAGCCCTACTATTAAAAACCACTTTGCAAAATATATTTTTCATATCCCACTCATTCCTATGCTCTGTACCCTCTTTATTTCTCACCAGCTTTGACCTTAGCTTTACTACCATTGTATTTGGAGTCTTTCATGTATCCCACATACATTGGATATTTGTAACTCTGCTTCCCAGTATTATGATCCTGGCCATTGACCATGCCCTGGTTTTTCAAGAGCTAGGTTTTGTCTCTCTTAACTGCCAAGCCATCCTTGATTTTCTCTTTTTGACTTCCATTTTAGAACTAAGAACTTATAGCAACAGTATTATTTAGCTTATGTTGGGCTAAATTTGAAAATCTACAACAAATCAAAGCAATGTCTTTGTAAATTTAATACATTATTACAGCCTACTGATTAAGACATTTTGTGGCATGGACTTGCCAACATGAAGATGCTTCCTGGATATTTAAGATGTTATTGACTTCTAAGCTTCTGTTACCACATTAAGATGAAAATTGAATTTGGCATCTTTTGCTCTTGCTTGTTTCAGCTTTCTAAAATCCTTGTGGTAGCACTGGGACTGTCAAATCTAGTCTTGCCCAACCTCCTCTCCCAGCTTTAATTAAGGAATAAGCCAATTAAACTCTTTCCCAGGAATCTGAATTCCTATGAAGTTACAAATGATGAAATTTATTCCATTACCAGTTAGTAAAAGAAGCTATCCATGAGTTCCTGACTGAGATCCCCAAAGCTGCATATAATTCCTTTCAATACTCAGTTTTAGTTCTTAAGCCTTTCCTTTGAGTATATGAGTTACCTAGTACCCTTTCCATAAAGCCCTTTTTGTTTTTCTTTCTGTTTCATACAACCAAAGAATTCTAACTGAAACAAAAAGTTTTTCATTAATTTTTGCCATTGACATATCTCCTTCAAGTGTCAGAGCTATGCTTAATCTCCAAATGCCAACAGGCATTGAGAATAGTGTCACATTTAGAATAGGTCGATACATATCAACAAAGGCGACTTTTGTAGTTATCGCAGGAGTCAAGCTTCAAGATCACTTCTATACTCTGCCTGTGTAATGTACACATAGGATATGATCAGAAGTCTCTTTGAGGATCCTTCTTCATAGATAATGTTGCATTCTTGGTTATATAAGCATTCATGCAATGATGGATTTATTAATACATGATACACTGCAAGATTTGTTTCTATGCTTATGAAAGTCCTGTACTATCTATGTACAATATACCAGATTATATTGGTTTATTCTCCATAAGCACAGAAACAAAAGAAGTAATCATCATGAAAAAGATCAGTAGATTTAATTACTTTAAAATTTTAAAGCTCTGAATATCAAAAGAAAATATTCAAATCTTTTAATTTAGTAATTCTACTCTTAGAAATTAAGTCTCTGTTTTCCAAATATTAGGCAAAGTTGACAAACAATCTAAATATGTAATAATAAGGAGAGTTGTGTTATTCAATGGAGTTTTGCACAGCCACTCAAAATGCTCATATTCTGGCATGGAAATTTGGAAGACAGCTGAAGTTTACATTCTAACTCCACCACTTTCTTCAAAGACCTTGAGCAAATTACTTGACCAGTTTGTGCCTTATTGCTTTCCTCTGTAAAATGAAGATAGCAGTAATGCACATAATATTGTTATGAGATTTAAATGTGTTACTATATGTAAAATTATTAAAATAGTGCCTGGTGCAAGCATTAAGGAAGACAGAAAACTGTATATGTTGTGTGATTATAACTTTGTTTAAAAACGAAATAGAGTACAATTTAAAATCCTAGAGAGATTCCTCAAGGTTTAAAAATTATTTAATGGGACAGTGGAATTGTGGCTGATTTTTTTCCACCAAGTTTCTTTATTTTTTTAAAGACATTTTATAATGAAAAAATAGGACTTCCCTGAGTCACTTTTTATGCTAATCAAATCATTTGATTAACTGCACAAAATTACATATATAGCATCATCAACTCTCATGTAGCATCATTGAGAGTTAAGAGTGTGTCAATCAGAGAAACTTAGATTTCAAGTCATTTCTAATATGTCAAAATGACTTTTCTTTCTAGAAAATAGATCTTGATCAGAAAATCACATTGTTATTATTCCCCGGAGAAATTATGTCCTTTTGTGTATGCTATACTCAGTCCATACTTTCACATACAAGCTTCGGTTAAAATCAATGTTTGATGACTTTAAGTTAATTTTAATACAGAAAACATGTTAAAGGAGTGTATAGCACATGCCAGGACTACTCAGCATAACTTAAGGAAGGATAACGAATCCTTAGGAAGACACCAATCATCCCTGGTCAAGATCTATGTTAATTTTCAGAGAAGCTTTTAAGGGAAAGATTTTCCGATTTGGAAAACACTTCAAAAGAACTTAAAGTGCTCTTGGGTCTGGTTGAAACCTCATTTGCAATGATCAGAGCTGTGTACCAGCTATACTATGATTTCTGATAATGGGTTCTGCTTTAATTTCTGTTGTTTCAGGAACTTCTGTAGATAAAGCTCATCTAAGCTTGTCAGTCTTATCACTCTGAGATGGTTAGAGTGTTAGAAGCAGACTAATTGGGATGGCTTAACACTGGCTATAGGAGGAGAAAATCCTCCATGACTTACCCCAGAAAAATAGTTACCACTCACTGAGTGCTTAGAAGGTGTCCAATATCTTACCTAATGTGAAAGGTTTGACGTGAAAACTCCCAATGAAGCTTTACGAATTTTCTTTGTTTCAACCAGCTTTTTCCCAGGACTTCTTAAGGACCAAGAAGAAAGGCACAACCTTTTTTCAAAGTTTGTTTGCTCCTGCCTACTATCTCTTCCCACACAGAAACATCAATAAAATGAGATAGAGATCAAGGAGCAGAGGACCTTCTATTGAGATCCTTGGCTCAAGGGCATAGATTCCCATAGATTAAAGGGCTACTGGAGAACTTCCCTGGAGGCAGCCTAGGCTGACCACTAGCCAGCTGTGATATTCCTCTGCAGACAGGACAGCACAATACTCCATTCTGATGATGTGTGCCGAAATCCAGGATCTGTACCTATGTGGGCCTTCCTTTCCTCTGTGTGCATCAAATTGATTACTTGAAATTTCTTGTTTCTTTTTGTTATTTCAAAAACCACTTTTGGGAATCTGCCTGATAGCCCAGTCTCTACTTGGGGGTAGGAAACAGTGAAGAGAGCTAATGTTTATTCTATTCCAAAGATTATGGTCCTTTTCTTTTCTTTCTGGCTATGCCTGGCTCCTATCCTACAAAGGCTACTTCCCTTCCCCACAGAATCCCATTCCCATCCTGTTGATTGACATCTCCTAAATATAGCCCAAACCCTAAATATCAGCTGCTGTTCTAGATGCCCATTAATATCATTGACTTACCGACCTCCTTTCTTGGATTACATTTCATCATTTCAGTTGTTTGCATGAAAAAGGCTATTCCCATTGAATGCCTTGCTTTATACTAAACAGGACCTCATTTCTCAGCCCCTTAATTTAGGTCAGTCTTTCTGCACTATCACGCTGATATGGGGTCGCATCCTAGCTCTTCCACAGCAACTTACAATCAGCTAAACTTCAAATCCTGGAGCTTGAATTTAATACAGTGTCATATGTAAAACGGAATTTTGCAATAAATTTAAGGAAATGGAACTTAATGTATCTTAATAGCTCTTCTTGAGTCTATACTTTCAGTTGATAATAAGCCACATCACTGAGGAAATTATTTCAATGATTGAATGTATCTTCTAACACAATTTTAATTTGTTAAAATCCATAAATAAGAATCTTTTTAAAAATATATGCATAACAGCTTCTGAAGTAGTTATGTATTTCTTTTAAATCAGAAGAATTGATTATTAAAATATGTTCATGTAACTTAAACCACATATATCTTAGCAAATGAAATATATTCATTATAAGAAATACTGAGTTATATCTTTCAGTAGAAACTTTGTTAATTGATCTTCACTTAACCAATTTCCAAGCAACAAATTTAAAGCTGGCTAATTAAAAGAGAAAAGCAATTTATTGAATAGATAGGCTCTGCAAATATTCAGGAAAAGGGAAGCTTGAAAGCCAGCCAACCAAACTAGGGTAATACTTTAGGCATTTGGAACCCTGGACACTGCATGAATGCCCATTCACGAAGACACTGATGCTCAACACCACATGAATCTTCTATTTCTAGCCTCTGAACATTGCAGTCTTCACTGTGAGCAATTTCTCAGCTATCCTCAATGTTATATTCTCCTAAAAGCCAAAATCCTGATCAGGAGAGACTGATTATCTGACGCTCCTGGAGTTACTTTTGCCCCAGCTCCAGGAGATAAGGAGAGACTAGGGCTTCCTCTTTGGCTTTCATAGAGAGAGGTAAAAGGATAGATGGCCTTTCAACAAGACTCTCACAAAGGGGCTTCCCCCAGCTAAGAAAAGCACGTGGATATTAGGCTACAAAAAAGGACAGTTGTCCACCCAGGTAACTATACTTACTCACTCCATTCCTTTTCACTTCAGATTAAGCTTTCCCACTTTATACCCAAGGGATTTAATTTTTAAAAGTCATAATTAGAAAATTTTTATATTTCTACATTAGTTGTCTAGATAGAGAAGAAAGGGATACATATGTGTACATATGTACCCAGGGATACACAGACACACACATGATATATATGAAAATCTAGGATTGAAATGAGTTTGCAAATTGATTTCAAGGACAATATGAGGAGAAGAATATGAGAGGAATTCTGGTTCTGCTAATGGCTATTAGGTAATTCAGAGCACATTTCATTAAATTCCTCAACAGAAAAATAAATTTTTAACTTACTTCAAAATATCAGTAATGTTACAAGATAGCAAAGGAAAAGTAGATGAGAGCCAATGGGAGAACAGAGGCCCATGGGAGGGAATAATACTGGCATTTATGGTCACATTTACCCAGAGGGTATTTGGTAAATCAGAGGAGCTGATTTGAGGTGGAGAAACTGAGCAATAATTTTGAAAGCTTGTAGAGCTGAGAGTCAAGGATTGGAGTCCAGAACCTGTTGAAAACAGGCCCCAAATATGCCCCAATCACATTAAGTTGGCAATTCCAAAAGACTTCTCTGTAGTAGCAAAAATGAAACGAAAATGTAGGCTTTTACAGGAAGTGTGGCTCAGCTTCAAATTACTTCAATCTAAGAAAACGTTTTAACTAATTGTCATGTGTCCTTTACATGTCATTTGTTCAAACACAAGTGATCTCTGGAGGACTGTCTTAGACCACAGAGTATTTCTATGTGTAATTTTTGCAATTACAATGTTTCCCACAGCATAAAAAATTAACAAGGCACACAGTGAGACAAGGCATAAATTAAAACTAGCAGAAACAAGAAATAATAAAAACAGCCCTGTATGGTTTCCAAATATTGAAGTAATCTCTTTTTGTCTATAGAACTTCAAATCATCATCTCTTCTATGTACAAGAAAATAAAAGACAATTTGAGAATGCCAGCAAAGGCCTGGAAACTGTTTTTTAAAAAAAAAGAAATTCAAGGATTGACCTTTAAAATAACTGAAATGAGAATTTGGTGGATAAATTTAACATATTAGACAACAATGAAGAGGAAATTAGTAGATTAGAAGATAGGTTAAAAGAAAACATCCACCAGATAGGATAGAGAAACAAAACAATGGAAAGTACAAAAGAAAGAGTAAGAGGCCGAAAAGACAGAGTGAGAGGTCTAACACACATGTTATTGAAGCCCAAAAAGAAAAAGGGAGAGAGAATAAAGCAAAAGCAATATTTGATGAGATAATGAATAAGAACTTTAAAAAAATGTAATGAAGGACTTCAAGCCACAGATTCACGAAGCTCTACTAGCACAAATTAGAATACAGTAAAAGTCATCCACACCTGCTACACATCATAGTAAAACTTCCAAAATCTAATGCCAAAGAGAAAAAAAAAATCCTTAAAAACAGTAGAAAGCATGACAACCTAAAAACAAGCCACAACCAGATAGTCAATTGATTTCTCAATAGAAAAAAATGAGATCATATTTTTTAAGTGATGAAAGAAAAAATATTTAAATAATTTTAAAGGGGATAAAAGTGTAAATATGTGGGTAAATTTAATTTGACTGATGGCATTCATTAATAATAATAATGTCTTGCAGGGTTTAAAATATAAAGATAAAATAAATGACAACAGTAGCATATAAGTTAAGGGGATAAATAGACTTAAGGTGTTCTGAATTCCTTGCATTATCTAAGAACAGGAGAAAATTATAAATAATTTTAGACTTTACAATCCAAAAATTGTATGCTGTAATTTCTAAGAAAACTAGTACAATAATAGTAAAGAATATATAAGAGTAAAAGAAAATCCAAGCAAATGGGAAGGGAATGGTGAATGAAGTAACAAAACATAAATAATCCAAAGGAATAAAGAAGAGAAACATAGTATGGGTAGAAAAGTAGAAATCACTAAATATGTTTATTTAAACTCAGTTGTATCAGTAATTGTATTAAGTTACATGATCTAAATTCTCCAATTAAAGATAAACAGAGTCATAGAGAATCAAAACCAAAACCCAACCATATGCTACTTACAGAGACACATCTGAAGTAAAAGAACAAAAAATGCTTGTGAACAAAAAATGCTTGTAATCAAAAGATGGAAACAGTATGTGATGCAGAATTTAAATGAAAGCTGGAGTAGCTGTATTAATATCAGACAGCTAAGACTAATATTAATAGATATTAAAAGAAGACTTTTAAAAATTGATAATGATAAGGAGAGGCACTGCATAATGACAAAATATGAAAGTCACTAGGAAGACATAATACGTCTATATTTTTTAAAAATCTAGTAACAGTTTCAAAGCTAAAATTAATAGAATGTAATGAGAAATAGAAAATCCAAAATTTGAGAGATTTTTAACAAAATTTTCTCAGTAACTGATTTGTAATCACGTACATATCTGCAAGGGTTTAGAAGCTTTAAACAATTTTAAAAAGGGGGATTAGTAAACCTGACCTAATGGATATCTATAAAATCTTGCATCCAACATCTGCAAATAATACATTCTTTTCAGAAAATGTGAAGTATATTATACATATATAAATATGTGGAATTGTTTTTAAAATTGATTATAATCTGGCAATAAAACAAATCTCAACAAATATCCAATTTGTTCCTGACCACAGTGAACATAATCTACAAATCAATTTTTAACAAAAAGTGACTAGAAAAAAAAAAAAAAAAGTGACTAGAATATCTCATATGTTCAGAAATTAAGAAATATTCTTATAACAAATTCTATGAATTCAATAAGGAAATAAGGAAATCACAACTGAATTATAAAATGAAAACAACATATCAAATCTTGGATGATACGACTAAAGTTTAGAAGGTTACTGACAGCTTTAAATGTATGTATCAGAAATAAATATAAGATCACAAGGTACTAAAAGCATAATAAAGAAACATGAACAACTTGGTGCTAGTAAAATTGAAAATATGATCAAAATGCACAAATTCCTAGAAAAACACAATTTACCAAGTGTAGCAAAAATATATTAGATATATGAAATATTAAATTTGTACATAGATATCTTTCTTTAAGAAAACTCTAGGCCCAGATGGTTTCATGTTGAATACTACAAAATATTGAATGAAGAAATGATATCAATCATGCAAAACATTTTCCATAGGCTGGAAAAGAAGTCTGCAGAGCAGGTATTCACCACCTTTATATGAGGCTATATAATCTTGATCAAAAAGCCTGAAGACAACAAAAGTAGGGAGAATTACAGGAAAATCTCACTTAACATAAAAGCAAAACTGCTAAACAATGTACAAATAAAACAAAGGCAGGAATATATAGAATATTCATATATCATGACCAACTTGTCTTTGTCTTGTCATGTTTATTCCTGGAATGCAATGCTGATTTGAAAATCAATCAATTTATTTCATTGTATTAACAGAATAAAGGGGAAAATCATTAGATTGTCTCAATAAATGTGGAACTACAACTGACAAAATTTGTGTTAAAAATTCATAGAAGAGTAAGAAACAGAGGGAATTTATTTAATTTACTTAGTAGAAGATACCTACAAGAACCTTAGAGCAACCACATTTAATAATAAAATATGGCAAAATTTCCCTTTGAAATTGGAATATTGGAGACAAAATTTAAATGTCTGCTATCACCATTCAGTGATATTCAACACTGTCCTAGAGATTTTCATCATGGAAAGTAAGTCAGAAAAAAAAAAAACATAAATGGTATAGAGAGAAAGACATAAAACTGTCATTTTAATGTGATGATTATATTTGTTGAAT
Source organism: Orcinus orca (assembly GCF_937001465.1). NCBI lineage: Eukaryota > Metazoa > Chordata > Mammalia > Artiodactyla > Delphinidae > Orcinus > Orcinus orca. The sequence continues at coordinate 33,184,630 of NC_064576.1, forward strand.
ATCCAAAAGATTATAGAGATAAATTACTAGAATTAATAAGTGAGTTTAGCAAGACAAAGTCATATAAAAAATCAATTGCATTGCCATAAATCAACAACAAATGTAATCTAAAAATATAAAATACAGACATAATTTATAAACTTTCAAACACCTAGGAACAAAATACATGCAAGACCTTTATACAGGAAACTATAAACATTAAAGCTAGAAAAATTAAATGGAGAGATATACCCGGTGTGGACTCTTGCTACTTAAAGTGTGGTCTACTGACCAGCAGCATCAGCAGTATCTGCGAGCTTGTAAAATAATCAGAATCTTGGGCTCCATCCCAGACTTACTAAATCAGAAATTATATTTCAACAAGATCCTCTTGTGAATGGCACGCATAAATGAAAGTCTGAAAACCAATATGGCAGGATCTCAACCCTCTCGAAATTACCATATAGATTTGGGCAATCTGAATCAAAATTCCAATACATGTGCGTGTAAATGTGAATGTGTGTGTGTGTGTGTGTGTGTGTGTGTGTGTGTGTGTGAAAGTTGATACTTTGGTTCTAAATTGTGTATAAAAATGCTAAGGGGGGCTTCCTTGGCGGCGCAGTGGTTGAGAGTCCGCCTGCCGATGCAGGGGACACGGGTTCGTGCCCCGGTCCGGGAAGATCCCACATGCCGCCGAGCGGCTGGGCGCATGAGCCATGGCCGCTGAGCCTGCGCGTCTGGAGCCTGTGCTCCGCAACAGGAGAGGCCACAACAGTGAGAGACCCGCTTATCGCAAAAAAAAAAAAAAAAAAAAATGCTAAGGGACGAGAAGAGCTAACATATTCTTTAAGAACAAGATGAAGAACTTGCTATATTGAATTAAGACCATATTAATTAGGGTTCAATCAGAGAAGTATAAACACTAAGACATAGCTATATAACAGATATGGACATAGGTAGATGAGTGTGTGATTTCAAATTACACAATTGTGGGACCTGTTTGTTGGCTTTGCACCTGATGCTGGAGCTTGAAGTCTGCAGGGTAGATAGTTGGATGGGAAAAGTGATGTAAGGTGCGTAGAGCAAGGCAAACCTGAACCCATTAGCATGAGCTGGAACACAATAAGCACAGAATGAAAACTGGGTCAGTTCATACTGCTGCCCATCTTTTTTTTTTTTTTTAACTGAAGAATTTTTGACCTACAATATTACATTGGTTTCAGGTGTACAACATAGTGATGTAGTATTTTTATATATTACACACCAAACAAAGTTATTATAATATCATTGACTATATTCCCTGGGCTCTACATTACATCCTTGTGACTTATTTATTTTATAACTGGTAGTTTGTACCTCTTAATCCCTTCACCTATTTCACCCATCCCCCACTTCCCTCCCCTCTGGCAACCACTAATTTATTCTCTGTGAGTCTGTTTCATTTTGTAATATTTATTCTTTTGCTTTGTTTTTTTAGAGTCCACATATAAGTGAAAACATAGAGTATTTGTCTTTCTTTATCTGATCTATGTCACTAAGCATAATCCTTCCAGGTCCATCCATGTTGTGACAAGTGGCAAGATTTTATTTCTTTAATGGCTGAATAATATTACATTTTATATCTGTATCTTCTTTATCCATTCATCTGGCAATGGACACTGAGATTGCTTCCATGTCTTGGCTATTATAAATAATGCTGCAACAAACATAGGTGTGCATTTATCTTTTCAACTTCATATTTTTATTTTCTTCAGATAAATACCCAGGAGTAAAATTGCTGGATCGTATGGTAGTACTATATTTAATTTCTTGAGGAACCTGTATACTATTTTCCACAGTGGCTGTACCAATTTGCATTCCCACCAACAGTGTATGAGGGTTGCCTCATATAGTATAATGTGAAACTCCATTCCATCTTTGTTGGAGAAGGGAGAAGTATTGAGAAGAGATCCAGTTGTCCTCTCCTTGTTCTTACTAGACTCTGGGCTGGAAAAGTGAATTCCCCTTGTCTTCTCTTTGATCCAAGATGGCTACCACTTCGACCTGGGAATGGCCACATCAGCCATCTATTCTGAAGGCTACTTTCAATTTTCCCAATGCAGAAAGAGGTCAGAGCTTAAAATCCTAACCTTTATCTAAGCAGGGCCAAAAGGACAATAGATATTATTTTTATATCACTGTCTTTGAAAAGAGGATGATAGAATGAGTTATAACAGCTCCTTAATATATGGATTTACGAGTACTGAAAGTCAAAACATATATTCTGAAGCTAATGAAGGGCACTAAAGACTGCCGGTACCTCAGTTACTTTAGTCCACTAAGCACAGCTTTATTGAGTGTTTTTGTTTTATTTGTGTGGTACAGGTCACTTTATTACCATCCTTAAGGTTCTTGCCGCTCTTATACTAATCTTTTCAATTTTCAAAATGCACTAGAATAAAACACTTAGCAGACAAACTAATTTTTTTTATCTGAACTCACACACCAGCCAGATGCATTCTGTCACATCTTGCTAGTATATGCTGTTTGATGTTGTGCATCACAGTATTTTTTTAAAATTATTCACATATTGAATTTATGCAATAATATAGAGAAAATGCTCTCTTCGTTTGCTTTTTTGCCTCTATTTATCCACATCATTTTTTGATTCAAATGGCAAATCTCCAGTTTTGAAGTTTTATGCTAGGGCTTGAAATCCAAGGAGGGTGAGTGTTGTTATTTTCATTGTTTGGGAAACAAAAATGTACCTCTGATAATTTTTGTCTTTGATTACTGCTTCTTCAAAGGATTTAAACCAGAATGAAAGCCTTTGAAATCTTCAGAGATAAGGAGACATGAGAGTTATTCTGTATGCACTGATGTCTTAGCTTTATAAACAGATGTCTTAGCTTTTCAAACCAAACCTGAAAAATATAATCACAAGTTTCATCAGAAACAAAGAACAATTTTTGCAGGTGTATAGTGTTTTATACTTTACTAATGTGAAATGGAAGAAATAATGTCACTTTATTCCTTTTTCTTGTCTAAGAATTTAGTTCCAATTAACATTTCAGAAAACTTTTTTTCATCTCAGGAAGCAGGATACATTCCACAGGAGGGAAAAAAAAAATCTTTTCTTCTTGTCATTTTGGGCATGAAGAAGCACCATAAGAAACATATGTATAAACTGCTTGGGAAGTTGAGACCCTAATTGAGAAATGTCAAGTTGATAAAATCTAACTTTCATCCATTTACTCAGTGGACCAAACCTTATAATCAGATTTATTCTGAGATACCCATTGACTTCAGTGAGAGTGTCTCATATGGAATAATTGCAGAATTTAGTTCAATGCTACTAACAGAATAAAAATCCACTAATACACTTTGCATTGTGTCAACTGATGACTTAAACTGGATAACCTGTTCTTTGGATGTCGATGGCATTGTTGCCCACTGATTCACAGCAGTATGGAAATGAACCTAATGATGCAAAGAAACAATCTCTATCCATCATGCTTTCAGCCTTTCCAAGATAAAAGTACTTCTTACTTACATACTATGAGGATAAAAGAGGAAAAGAGAATCATGCTGTCCATTGTCCATTCTTTGTGCCAAATAAACACGGGTAATTTTGAAGTTTAAATCTAAAGTGAAGATTCAAGTAATAATGCAACTTAAAATTCAAGCCCCTTATTAAATATCCACTTTACTGTATTGAAACCACTTTTGAAAACACTGCCACCAGCTATGCCATTGAATAAATTCTAATTCTTTTGGTGATGGAAAAGAAAAAATGGAGCCAATATACTTAAATGCCTCCTCTCAGAGTCAGGGTTCAGTTTTGCTCAGCACTGTGTCTTCAGGAACTTAATGCTTACTTGACTAGAACCTTAAAATAAACCTCAATATATTAATTTTGAAATTTAAAGATGTTGAATGAGAAACTCTACATTGGCAAAAATGTGCTGTGGAGAACAAAACTGATCTCAAACATTGTCTCGTTGGCGGTTAAAATTGAAGTGGACATTAGAGATAACTTAGTCTATTTTCTTTATTTTAACCAGTAAGGAAACTGATGCTTAGCAAGGAGTTAAGTGACTCTTTAGGGGTGGAGTCTGGCTTTATTACAGGCCCTGTGATGTGCTACTAAGAGTTTACTCTTTGGCCCTTTTTACCTCCCACTGGGTGCCAATAAGAACAGTTGCTGCTAACTTGGCCAGCCATTGATTCGGACACCGCACAGGACCCATCTCTTCCATTCCCTCTCCAGTCCAACAACGAGGATGTCTTCTCTTTCAAGACAACTCCCTATGTGCAAGTGATGATCAAAGCAGCTATATTGTCTGAAATCATTAACGTGGCATTCTTGGGGAAAAAAAACATGTACGTGGATAGGTTGTGCTGACTAATACGAATTATTAAACTTTTTTTTTTTTTTTTTTTTTGCGGTACGCGGGCCTCTCACTGTTGTGGTCTCTCCCGTTGCAGAGCACAGGCTCCGGACGCGCAGGCTCAGCGGCCATGGCTCACAGGCCCAGCCGCTCCGCGGCATGTGGGATTTTCCCGGACCGGTGAACGAACCCACATCCCCTGCATCGGCAGGCAGACTCTCAACCACTGTGCCACCAGGGAAGCCCAAACATTTTAAGGCAAATTTGAAAGTCAGTGTTTAAGCCTAAATATACTCATTATTATATCTACTTCCCTCCTGACATGGGTGAGATAATCATGACAAGTCTCTTTAACCAGATTGATTCCTGTTTTCCTTTCCTTATCTCCTCAAGTGAAATGACCAAAAATAACATTGTGAGACATTTCATCTACAACCAGCAGAAAAGGACTTTAAAATTTGCTTTTTATATAAAATTATTGATTTTATATTTTGTGTAACTATTAGTGTTAATAATAACTATTATTCTACCAGTATCATGTGAAGAAGGCCTCTTGCATTAACTAGGCAAGAAATCTTTTCCTTTATTTTTCTTTATTTTTATCAATTCAGGGTCTGTTTCAAGCCCTGTTCTGCTCAGTGATGGAAATATTAATTCAATCAACTTAAAGTAAACTCAGTTAATATAGGGATTTATTTGTTTGTTATTCCGTTTCACCTGCAACTGTGGAATTTTCTCAATCTTCACTTCCCTTAACACTTTTCTTTTTAATTTTTTTTTAATTAATTTATTTTTATTTATTAATTTATTTATTTTTGGCTGCATTGGGTTTTCATTGCTGCACACGGGCTTTCTCTAGTTGCGGCAAGTGGGGGATACTCTTCATTGTGGTGAGCAGGCTTCTCATTGTAGTGGCATCTCCTGTTGCAGAGCATGGGATCTAGGCGCACGAGCTTCAGCAATTGTGGCACACAGGGTCAGTAATTGTGGCTCACGGGCTCTAGAGAGCAGGCTCAGTAGTTGTGGCACACGGACTTAGCTGCTCCGTGGCATGTGGGATCTTCACGGACCAGGGCTTGAACCCATGTCTCCTGCATTGGCAGGCGGATTCTTAACCACTGTGCTAACAGGGAAGTCCTTCCCTTAACACTTGCATCAAAGTTTCAAGAACCTTATATAGAATCAAAGTTTAATATTCTGGGGATCTAATATACAGCATGGCGACTATAGTTAGCAATATTAAGTCATATGCTTGAAAGTTGCTAGGATAGTAGATCTTAAATGTTCTCACCACAACTACAAAAATGGTGATTATGTGAGGTGAAGGATGCATTAACTAACCTTCTTGTGGTAATCATTTCACAATATATACATGTATCAAATCATCACACTATACACCTTAAACTTACACAATGTTATTATGTCAGCTATAGCTCCATAAGCCTGGAAAAAAGAAAAAGTTTAATATAGTCATTACCTTTCTACACTTGCATCTGCTGAATTCTCTGTATTAGTTTTCTAATGTTGTGTAACAAATTATCACAAACTTGGACACTTTAAACAACACCCATTTAATATCTCATAGTTCTGTAGATCAGAAGACCAGGTGTGTTCAATTGGATTCTCTTTATAAGGTCTTAGCAGACCAAAATTAAGGTATCAGCTAGATTGGGCACTTATCCAGAGCCTCATTCAGGCCTTTGGCAGAATCCAGTTCCTTGTAGTTGTAGGACTGAAGTCTCTGTTTCCTTGCTGGCATAAACCAGGGGTCACTCTCATCTCTTAGAATCACTTTCCAGTCCTTGCATGTGACCTTATCCATCTTCAAACCCAGTAAGTGTCTGTGTTTTGAATCTCTCTGACTTTATCTTTCTGCTTCCAACTGAAGAAAACAAATGATCATGTGATTAGATTAGGTCAGTTCATTTGTTATTGGTAAAACATACAAGAACCTGCTTGAAGGTGGCTATTGAAAGCAAGTATTCCCAGTGAAAGGATCAAACTTCCCTAGCCTTCAGGAACTCACAAGGAAGCCCTTACAATTAAGAATCTTCTTTTATCATTCTTAAAGAGTTTGTTTCCTTCTTAGTTCCTCCCAACTGTTTGGGAGATGTTAGTTATGACCCTATGTGCTTTCTAGGCGTATGGAGCAGTAACAACCTTCCTGAGTGCCTCCAGTGAGAATGGGTGAATCAAGGCTGAAAGTCCCAAGCCTGCTCTTACTCTGTCTTCATGTCTAGTGATTTTCATTTAACACTGAACAGTACAGATAATATGATGTTTAGATTCTGGATTCTGCTGTCTTCCATTGAAGAACCTTGATCTTGTTTCACCAGACAGTTCAATTACTGCCTGATCATCTTGAATTTGTGTTGTCTTGGTTTTTAACTTTGATAGTGTGAATCTGTGTGTTGGAGGACAGAAGGAATGAAAAGTGCCCACCAAACTGAGAAAGTATCTTGAGACTGAAAAATGAGGCAGGCAGCTCCACATAATCAGTGGATCAGTTTATTATATGGTTACTTACTCACAGGTGGATCAGGATTGGGCAGACAATGATCTGAAAGCATCTGCAGCTTCATTCTTCACTGTGGAGAGCTATTGGGACAATTCTATACTTAACCTAGATTCCGGGAGTAGGTGCTTGGAAACAGGAAGTGCTTGTTTTTTTGAGTGCTTTTTTTTTTTGTTTTTTTGTTTGTTTGTTTGTTTTGGTTTATTTTGCGGTACGCGGGTCTCTTACTGTTGTGGTCTCTCCCGTTGCGGAGCACAGGCTCCGGACACGCAGGCTCAGCGGCCATGGCTCACGGGCCCAGCCGCTCCGCGGCATGTGGGATCTTCCCGGACCAGGGCACGAACCCATGTCCCCTGCATCGGCAGGCGGACTCACAACCACTGCGCCACCAGAGAAGCCCAGGAAGTGCATTCTTAATTCAAAATTAATTAGTGGGGGAACTAGTCTTGCAGCGCCAGGAATATGTCAGCGAAGGTTTTCATCATTGTTTGGAAACTAACAGAGCATAGAGGCCACCTGATCTTAATAATTATTAAACAATATGTATTAACTACAAAGCTCTTTATGACAGAGAAGTGATTTACTACAAAGTATAGTTTTGGGTAGGGTTAGCAAAAGGACAGGAGAAACTGTAAGGGCCCAAGATGGTGTCAGTTATGTTATCAGCCGTTCACTGTGGAAAGTCTAAATTTTTCTCAAGCCTATCCATCTTGGGAGGACTCAATCTCTAGACTGCCTCCCCATGGAAATTGTTAGGGTGTGGCTTTAAGCTTTGCTAATGTGTGTTTAGAGTAGGTCTTCCTCTAAAATGTGGTCCTTATTTCTAAGGCAGAGCACTTCTGGTATCTCCATTGGATGCCAGATTTGCTAATAAGGTGTTAACATTATCTCTCTGCTCTGGCAGGACTAGAAATCCAGCACTGCTGATATCTTAGCACTGCTCAACCTCTAATATTTTCTTCATTCCACTCTCAGTTTCATAGGAGCTACTTTCCAGTAATCTATGGGATGTTCTCCTTGCTCATATACAATCTAACCCTATAGAATCACAGGAAACTTCTATATGGACTCCTGTGCCTCTCTGCACATCTATCTCTTAAAAAGTATTCTTCCCTAAAGATTCTAGACACTTCATCTGCCCCAGACTCTGATCTCTACGTCCTGAGTTTAGCAGGACTGTTGTCTCTGCCCTGGCTGCAGTTGTCATCCTGTAGTTGGATAATGGTCCCATAGCTGAGAACTGGATGATTGCAGAACTTTTCTTGTTTCTTTTTCTTCTGTTAGGGACCAAAGTTCTGTAATGTGTGTGATCCAAACCTGAAAACTCTTATTTTATATCTTTTTCCATTTCTCTATGTGTTTACTAATAAAGTGTGCTAGTCCAGTACCAGTTACTCAGTCATGATTGAAAGTACAACTCAAATTGATGCATTTAATCCCTAGGGGCGTCATCATTCTTAGATATAAAATGAAAGATCTTGCTTATAAGTGACCTTATTGTTTTAAATGCCTTGTTAAAATGCAACAGATAGGGTTTCCCTGGTGGCGCAGTGGTTGAGAGTCCGCCTGCCGATGCAGGGGACATGGGTTCGTGCCCCAGTCCGGGAAGATGCCACATGCCGCAGAGCAGCTGTGCCCGTGAGCCATGGCTGCTGAGCCTGCGCGTCCGGAGCCTGTGCTCCGCAGCGTGAGAGGCCACAACGGTGACAGGCCCACGTACCTCAAAAAAAAAAAAAAAAAAAAAAATGCAACAGATAGAAATTTCAGGATTTATTCAAATATGAAGATGTCAATTTGATATTTTAGTGAATCTCTCCAAATGCTGTGATTTTCAAATTCTCGCATGTCTCTGTGTGTGTTTTTTAATTTAAGTCCCCATTTGCGAGCAACTCAGCTATGGAGCTGTATTTACTTCAATATTAAAGAATACTGTGCTGTTATACATTAATTCAGCAAATATTTATTGACTGCAACTATGTTTCAAGAACCACAAGATCTGGTGTGATACATAGTTTTTACTAATAGATTTTAATATTACCTTCTTTAATATCATTTTTTGTGTTGTAAATAAATCTGCCTCCTATATTCCTCAATGTTCACTTTTATTCTTTTTTAGTAATTCACTACTTAAAACATCATTTATCGTCCACTGAAGATGTACGGACTCTGTTGCCTGCTGGGTATATAATGGATGACTGAGACTTAATACCTACCTCTAAGGAGCTGTGTCTATTAAAAAAAGACTTAGGCACATGAATAGTAAAAGTTAACTAATAAAACCATGCCCCAAATATCTTGGGGATACATATGAGAATAATTAATTCTGCCAGAGATTTCTGATGAAAGTTCCCGGAAAGGGTCAACTTTGAGCTGGCAGCTATGTGAGAAAACTCAATGAAGGCTAAAGGTTTTAATTCTGATCCTAGTAGTTGTTGGCTATGAGGTCATTACATACTTTTGTCAGTTTCAGTTTGTACATTTTTCTCAGCTTCAATTTTCTCCACTCTGAAATGGGGATGATAATAGTGACTTTGTTGTTTTGTTGTAAGGATTAAATTTTTTTAAGTTCAGAAGTTTAAGAATGTTTATATTTATATGCATAAAATGATATTCAGCATTATTTTATGTTATACACCATGACTATTTTACTGCTGGCACATGTGATTTATTTCCCTAAAATATGGGAATTTCCCTCTGTATATTCTTATTTTTAAAATGTTCAGTATAAACCATGCATAAATGATCAAGTTTCAGGAAATGAAAAAAATCACCAAGAACAAATACTTTTCTTTGTTAAGTCAGGAGTTACACTAGCATTTTGCAGGGTTCCAGGATGCCACTGGATATTTCTATTCTCCTTGGATATTGCTATAGGTAAAGTAGTTTGTGCTGAAATTTTTCAGAACCTTAGCATTTGTCTTATGGGTTATATAGTAACATATACTTTTTGTACTTTTTCAGAAAAACACAGCCTGCTGTTATGAATTTGTCACATTTTTTTCTGCCAAATCAAAGTTCCTGCCCCAAATTTCCTATTTCTGAATTTCTATAACCACTGTTTCTTTTTCTCTTTCATGCTTTATCGTTATTTTTCTTCAAAATTGGTTTTCAGTTAAGGACTGTTTTAGAGAGGTGGATTATTTCATTGTTCTCCTTACTAGGTTATCAACCTTATTAAGGAACAAATAAATACAATAAAAAGTACACATTTTAAGTGTATACTTTCAAGTTTTGACAAATTTATATATTCATGTAACTACTACCACAACAAAATTAGAGATAATTCCCATTGACCCCAAAAAGAGAGTGCCTTGGATATTATCTAAAAGTTTAAATGTTTATGTAACTATCTGAACCTTGTGTGTCAATAAAACCTGGCTCAAATTTTGGCAAGATATGGCCGTCTATGGTTTCAAGGACTTTCTTTAGCAATTCATGACAGAAGTACCACCGGGGTAGCTTTTCTTGTATCAGTGCCTACATAACTTGGAGTTGAGAAGAATTAGAAAAATAAACAGAGAGGAGTGTGCACGTGTGAATGTGCAAGCAATGCACATTGTTTTTATTCTTTCAGAAGTTTCCAGCATGGGATATGGAAGAGTCTGGAGGCTCTTTCTTTTCTTCAGTCATTCCAAAGAGACTGAAGTGTGTGCTGCTTTGTTATTTGCTCCCCAGGACTTTCTGATTTGTTTGCTGTTCTCATAGTTGCTGGGTCTTCCCCAAACTAGTGCTTTTTCTGTGGATAATTCTGGTTTCAAAGATAGCCATAAAATCTAAACTGTATTCCAAATAGCTTTTCCCCCTCTGGAAGCAAAGCACTAAAACTTTGTAGTATATTTGTATGCCCTGGGTGTTGACTTATGTGTATTTTGCATGTATATGTGCATGTGCATGTGCGTGTGTGTATGTGTGTGTGTTTTTGTTAAGAGCCAATCACTAGCTTTCATGTAGAGAGGAATGTTGTCAAATAAATATGCATATAAACTCCTATTTATTGAACATGTAACTATTATAGCAACATAAAAAATCAATGTTTGTCCAATTATTTTCTGCAAGCAGTGTCATGCATTGCAGTGCAGTTTCTCATTAGATTAAATCAAACTGTTCTTAAATACCATTTTACCAGCTGTTACTGTATAAAGGGTGAACAGAACAGTTTGTAGCAGCAAATATGTAGCTCTCTGGTAAGTGTCTTTGCCAACATTGCTACCAGCTGCATATATTGTTCATAAGAAACAAATGTCCTTAGTGGTTTTTGAAAAAAATTTATTGAAGTGTGGTTTTCTTCCCAGTACAATTTCATATGTTTCTTGGGGAAAAAATGTTGCCAAAGCCTGTAAAGTAAGTCACATTCAAATCATAATTGCAAGTATTTTCAGCTTTAATTTAGAATAAAATGCAAGAATTAGATCACTAAAAGGTAGACATATCAAAATAGAGTCAAATAAATGTCCCAAATCCCCCATGCAGATTTTATACAGCAGGTTTAAAAAAATATATTTCCAGTAGTCTAAACTGGGATCTACTCAAATAGTTAATAGCCAAAGCTTCTTAAACATTGTCCCAATATGATATTAAAAGGACATACTGCCCAACTTTTAGCCTTATTTCCAAGTTTTAAATAACGTTTCTTAACTCCAATCAAAAATTTTCCCCTAACACTGATGTGTATAAAATTGATGACTAATAAGAGCCTGCTGTATAAAAATAATAAATTAAATAAAATTCAAAAATTAAAAAAAAAAATTTCCCCTAAAGATAAGAAACTGAGAGATCTAGATGCTTAAGAGTCTGACCAAGATTATGCAACTTATTAGTAGGCAGGACCAACAACTCACATAAAGTCCAAGGATACCATTTATATTATTCAAACATAATTCGAGTTTTATTACTAGAGGTATAGACTGCAGTATCTGGTCCAATTTCAATTCACTTTTGACTATATCCTGCTGAACAACAAAGTTTTTATAAGTTATAAAGCCCAAGGGATATACAAAGAGTTAGCATTCTAAACTACAACAAAAATGAAATTTTAATGTTAATTTGTATGAAGGCTTTACAAAAAACATTAAGAATTTCAAGCAAAGAATTGTCATCCTAAGTATAAAATTATCTATAAGATAATATAAAAGAGTAATTATTTCCTCATTATATCATTAGCCTCTTTATAATTTTTTCTTATCCTCTTCTAATATTTTCACTTCTCTATGAACAAACACATGTCTATATATGTATATAATGCTTATATATATATATTATGTGTATATATATATGTATTGTATATACACACACACACATACATTGATATGTAATATTATGTTGGAAAATACAAGAAAGTGTTTGCTTAGCTAAATAGAAAATTAGTTTATATTGCCCTTCCTCACATGCTTTATTCTCAGCTTAACACTTAGATATCTTTTCAACAACTTAAAATCACTGCTCCTTCTGTTCTTCACCATGAATTTCACTGCACACCTGAACTCTGAGTTAAACCATTCTGATTATTAAGATGAGGATTTTTGAAGAAAACAGAAACAGGAAAATAACCAAAATTTCTGCCAAAGTGAATGTACATCAATAGTCAGATGGAATTGAGTAATGGCTGCCCTAGAGATGGGCATAGATGCCCTCCTTTGCCAGAGTCATCACCACTCCTTAATGTTTTATGCCAGTCTACTTCATGCACTTACCTGCCAGGCTATTACAGGCAATTACATTTGAAACCCCTGATAAATATTGAAAGTGGCTAGAAGCTCTTCAAGGGGAATCATTTGTTAAAATTCAATTCCCTTTCATGATAAAAAAAAAAAACCCAAAACTAAACAAACTAAGAATAGAAGGAAAGTACCTCAATATAATAAAGGCATATATGAAAAATCCACAGCCAACATTATACTCAGTGGTGAAAGACAAGCTTTTCCTCTAAGATCAAGAACAAGGCAAGGATGCCTGCTCTCACACTTCTGTTCACATTGCACTAGAAGTCCTAGCCAGAGCAATTAGGTGAGAACAAAAGGCATCCAAATTGGAAAGGAAGAAGTAAGATTATCTCTGTTCATAGATGACATGATCTTATATGAGAAAACTCTAAAAGTTTTACCTAAAAAAACCTGTTAGAACTAATAAACAAACTTAGCAAAGATGGCAGGATACAAAATATACACACAAAAAGCAGTTACATCTCTGTACATTAACAATAAAAAATCTGAAAAGGAAATTAAGAGAACAATTCCATTTACAGTGTCATCAAAAACAATAAAATACTTAGGTATAAACTTAACCAAGGAGATAGAAGACTTTTAAGTGAAAACTACATGACACTGCTGAAAGAAATTGAAGAAAAAAAACAATAAATGGAAAGACATCCCACGTTCATGGATTAGAACACTTAATCTTGTTAAGAAGTCAAAACTATCCGAAGTGATCTGAAGATTCAATGTAATCCTTATTAAAATTCCAATGTTATTTTTGCAGAAATAGAAAATATCATCATAAAAGTTTTATGTCATCTCAAGGGACTTTCAATAGCCATAATAATCTTGAAAAAGAAGAACAAAGTTAGAGGTCTTATACTTCCTGTTTCCAAAACTTACCACAAAGGTACAGTAATAAAAACAGTGTGATGCTGACATAAAGACAAACATAGCCCAATTGGTATAGAATAGAGAGCCCAGAAATAAACCCTTGCATGTATAGTCAAGTGATTTTCCATAAGAGAGCCATGGTCATTCAGTGGGAAAAGGACCATTTTCTCAACAAATAACATTGAGAAAACTAAATATCTAGAGGCAAAATAATGAAATTGGATCTTTATCTTACACTATTTGGGAAAAATAACAAAAAATAATCTAACTAAAAATAAAAAACTATAAACATTAAATAACTATAAAACTCCTAAAAAGAAACATGGAGGAAAAGCTTCAAGGCATTGGATTTGGTGACAATTTCTTGGATATGGCACCAAAGAACAAGCAATTAAGGAAAAGATAGATAAGTTGGACTTCATCAAAACTAAGATCTTTTGTGCATCAAAGACCTCTATCAACAGAGTGAATAGTAAACCCAAATAATGACAGAAAATATTTGCAAATCTCATATATGGTAAGAAATTAATACCCAGAACCTATAAAGAATGCCTATAACTCAAGAACAAAAAAAAAAACCCTAGATAACCCAATCACAAAATAGGAAAAGGACATGAATGGATATCTACCTGTAGAAAATATAAAATAAGTACTTAAAAAGATGTTCAATGGCTATTTATAATGAGGTGGATAGACACAGAGTCTGTCATACAGAGTGAAGTAAGTCAGAAAGAGAAAGACAAATACCATATGCTAACACATATATATGGAATTTAAGGGAAAAAAAATGTCATGAAGAACCTAGGGGTAAGACAGGAATAAAGACACAGACCTACTGGAGAACGGACTTGAGGATATGGGGAGGGGAATGGGTGAGCTGTGACAAAGCGAGAGAGAGGCATGGACATATATAAACTACCAAACATAAGGTAGATAGCTAGTGGGAAGCAGCCACATAGCACAGGGATATCAGCTCAGTGCTTTGTGGCCGCCTGGAGGGGTGGGATAGGGAGGGTGGGAGGGAGGGAGATGCAAGAGGGAAAAGATATGGGAACATATGTATATGTATAACTGATTCACTTTGTTATAAAGCAGAAACTAACACACCATTGTAAAGCAATTATACCCCAATAAAGATGTTAAAAAAATAAAATAAAAAATAAAGAAAATGTTGGGGGTAAAAAGAAAAGATGCTCAATGTCACTAGTCATTAAGGAAATGAAAATCAAAAGCACAATGAGACACCACTTCACACCCATTAGGATGACAATTATGAAAAACAAAACAAAACCCAGAAAATAGAAGATAACAAGTGCTGGTGAGGATGTGGAGAAATCAGAACCCTTGGGAATTGCTGATGGGAATGTAAAATGATTATAGCAGCTATGGAAAACAGTATGGAAGTTCCTCAAACGTTAAACATAGAATTACCATAATATATGGCAATTGCTTTTCTGGGTATATACCCAAAATAATTGAAAGCATGGATTTAAACAAATAATTGTACACCCATGTTTATAGTAGCATTAGCTGCAATAGCCAGGTTATACTGCAAAGCTAAAAGAAACCCAAGTTTCCATTTACAGATGAGTAGAAAAATGAAATGTGACATACATATATATATATATATATATATATATATACACAATGCAATATTACTCAGCCTTAAGAAGGAACGAAATTCTGACACATGCTACAACATGGATGAAGTTTGAAGACATTATACTAAGTGAAATAAGCTAATCACAAAAGGACAAATATTGTATATGATTCCACATATATTAGGTACCTAGAGAAGTCAACTTCATAGAGACAGAAAGGAGAATGGTGGTTGCCAGGGGCTGAGTGGAGGGAGAAATAGGCAGTTATTGTTTAATGAGTACAGAGATTCAGTTTGAAAAGATGAAAATATTCTGGAGATGGAGAATGAAGATGGTTGTGTAACATTGTGAATGTACCTAGAGCCACAGGTCTGTACACTTAAGAATGGTTAAACTGGCAATTTTTATGTTATATATATTTTACCACAATGAACAAAAAGTGGGCAACTGTTTGCAAAGAAGAATAGAATAACAGAGGTAATGGAAGACAAGGAATGTAAGGAGATAGGCTGTCTGGACTTGGGAGTAAATTTTAGACAGAGGGTGGAAAATGCAGCAGAGAGACATTTTGGGGGAAGCATTTACTGTTTGTGTAGAAAATATGGAGAATAGTAAAGAACTGAGCAGAGATAATTTTTCAAAATCTTTTGCTTTATATTAAAAATTCATTTTCTTCTATTAATAGTCTCAGAGATATGTCAGTAATGAACTACATTGCTTGTAATTTATTTTGGTTGATGGACTCTTTTTATTTTTGCGACTCCACATGGATTTTTACACAAATCTCAGGTATGTTGAGGTTACACACTTGTTTGTTCAACAGTTATTAAGAAGCTACTATATCTCCTTTTAAGGTAATTTCAGATATTAGAGAACAGGAATTTAAGATACATATTAAAAGTGTTTATTCTTGCCTTCTGAAATAACATGAAGGAGACTTGTACATATCCTCCTTTGAGTTGACATTATCCTAAATATCCCCAAAAATGTTTGTAGATTTTTTTTGAAGCATTAGATCTTTCCATATTTGATTTGCTCACTTAGAAAAACAAATTGAAACATTAAAAAACAAGGAATGACCTCTTTTGGTGGAGAAGTGCTAAATGTTCTATTTTTAAAACAACAAATGAACAGAGAAATGGAAAAGGGCAGAATAAACATTTCATTTGACAATCTGTCACATACAAAATCGAGCAGCGAGCCTGTGATGAACGGACCGCTACCACAGATGAACCGCTACATATGGAAGGAACAATAATTTCTCCTCGAATGCTCTTGCTTTTATTCTTCTTCCACAATTCTCTGTAAACTTCCAATCGCACAGCATACAAGCATCAATAGAGGGGAAAATGAAGACATGACAAATTCAAGAGCAAATGTGTCAATTTAATTTACCACTGAAGAATATGAGAAATGTGCATAGAGAGCTTGAAATTATGTTTTAAGATAACAAGAGTTTTCAGCCTTCTATTGAAATAAGTTCAATAGGAGAAGCTTCTTTTTTTTTTCAAAACACTTTAAAGTTAAAATTCAATTGGAATATCGAATTAGCTTTCTTCTCAGGGAAACCCCACAATTTATCTATTCTTCTTGAAAGATTGCTTTTTTTTTTTTTTTCAAGAAGAAAGAAAGTTCTGATGAAAATCCTACAAATGTTTGGATTGATGCTATCAAAACAATGCATGATCTCTTTAGTGTATCTGAAACCCTTGTTCCACTCAGCAAAACTTTTCTTGGCCTTTGTACAGCTCTCATTCCCATTTGGTTTTATGACTCTCAACCTTTTCAAGACCACTGCCTAATAACTTTCCACTCTCCTCTTTCTCCTGTAAAGGAACTCGCCAGCTTATGGCCTTAACTGAACTTATCAGAAACCCACTGCTTTGCATTTTACCTTCTTACATATATCTGGAAACATCCTATTTCCTTTACAAAAAAGTGCTTAAACTCATTAAATGTCAGATTTTCACCTGTAAACTGGGGTAATATAGGGTGGTATATGAATTGATTAGAGTTAATAATAATAGGTGTATTACTCAGGATTCTCCAGAGAAACAGAATCAGTAGGAGAGAGAGAGAGAGAGGTTTATTTTGGGAATTGTTGGCTTACACAGTTATGGAAGCTGAGAAGTCCCACAATCTGATGTCTGCAAGCTGTTGGAAAGTCAGAACATCCAGTGGTGTCATTTAGTCTAAGTCCAAAGGTGTTAGAATCCAGGACTGATGTTGCAAGTCCTGGTCTGAATACAGAAGTCCAAGAACCAGGAGTTCTGACATAGAGGGCAGGAGAAGATGGATGTCTCAGCTCAAGTAGAGAGAGAGAGAATTCACCTTTTCTTTGCTTTTTTGTTCTGTTCAAGTCCTCAGTGGATTGGATGATGATAGGGAGTATGATCTTCTTTACCAATTCAAGTGCTAATCTCCTCCAGGAACAGCCTCACAGACACACCTTGAAAAAATGTTTTACCAGCTATCTGGACATCCTGTCTAGTTGACATATAAAATTAACTATCCCAATAGCTTAAATGTATTGAGTGCATTATGTGCCAAGCACTGTTTGCTGTCTAACCTTGGGAACTACACCATGGTCCAGAGGTTAAAGCCCTGGATTCTGGATTCAAACTGCCTGGTTTGAAATCTTGCCAATTATTTTCTGCCAATTATTACCACGTCATCATGGGCAGGTTACTTCACTTCAGTGTATTCATCTGTAAATTATAGTACCTACAGGGGCTTCCCTGGTGGTGCAGTTGTTGAGAATTTGCCTGCTAATGCAGGGGACACGGGTTCGAGCCCTGGTCTGGGAGGATCCCACATGCCGCAGAGCAACTAGGCCCGTGAGCCACAACTACTGAGCCTGTGCGTCTGGAGCCTGTGCTCCGCAACAAGAGGCCGCGATAGTGAGAGGCCCGCGCACCGCTATGAAGAGTGGCTTCCGCTTGCCACAACTAGAGAAAGCCCTCGCACAGAAACGAAGACCCAACACAGCAAAAATAAATTAATCAATTAATAAACTCCTACCCCCAACATCTTAAAAAAAAAATTGTAGTACCTACCTCATAGGGCTCTTATGAGGAGTAAATGAGTTATTAATAGTACCTGCTGTTCGTTAAATAAAAATATACTTACATAGAATGAATACATCACATTTTAAATACTTATGAAGTGCTTGAATATCATGAACACTTAATAAAAATTTAGTTATTATTCATCTGTGTTTAGGTATATTATTTTTTTATAGTATTGATGGGGTTGGTAACTGAAAAACAGAGTCATTAAAGCAGGAGTGAAAGACAACACCTAGAGGTCTGACTTAACAAGACCATCCTTCTCCCTGGCCAGTCACAGGATCGATGTTTCTGTAATAGCTGGAGAGAGTCGTGGGGGTGGGCAGGGTCTTCTGTGAGAATGAATATAGTCTTCTTAGGAATTTTTGCTGTTCTCCTTTTCCACATATCGGGACTTCCTCCAGCTCAGGCACTGTGGAGAAGAAATACAATTGCAAATTCTCTGACCTCTGTAGTATCTTTTCCTAATAACCTTGGGGGGGGGGGGTGTCACAATGCACATTTGGAGACATACTGGTTTAAGTTATATTTTCTCTAATGGTTGATGAGTGTGTCATATGGGACAAAATCAAAGGCCATCCTGGGGTTGAGACGTATTGCGTTTATTGCTTTTCTGTTATCTACAATGTGCCTTGCTCTGTCAGCAAAGGCTATTAGATTGGTCTTTGATAATTTGCTTTTCTAACTCCTGTTAGTTATTACTCTGCAATCTTAGTGTTTACGAATTGATTTTCTGATGATATGCTCCAATATTTTTCCATATACTAAAGCTAACATGTACTGGTCTATAATTTCTAGCATTTAGAAAAAAATTAAACAAATCTTTATAAAGATTTCTCTTCTCCTTTAAGCATCTCTCCCAACACCTATACATCCTCAGAATAACTCAGCCAATTTATTATTACACTGCAGGGTGGTTGCCATCAGTCCTGCTGAGAAAAGCACATACACGTATTCTAGGTGATTAGACTTTACTGCTTGTATTTAATCTTGTTATCCTTCCTTTTTATCTCTCTCTTTTACTCCTTCTTCTCCCCACCTCTCTACCTTCTCTCTTCTTTCCTTTGTTATACAAGTAAAAATAAAGGCCATGTGAAAAAGTACTTGCTATGAACTTCCTTTAAGTTTCTATCCCTCCCATAATGAAATACTGGTAAACACCTCCCATTCCAAGTCCACTGCACAATGCTACTCCTCTCAGAGCCACTTAAAAACCAAATTCAAAGTCCTGGGAAGATCTAGGAACAAGCTAGAGCTGAGGCTGTCTTGGATCTGTAGCCATATATAGATATAGATATATATACCAGAAGACACACACACACAACTGAAACAAAAATTTTGCAAGCAGAATGTAACTTTATTGCATGTGATAAAGGCTATTTTCTAGTCTATTCTATTTCAATATAAAAAAATCTACTAAATTCATTTAATAAGCTACCAATGATTTGTGATTTGCAGTTTGAAGAACCCTGCTCTAGAGGTGTCTGGACAAAAGGGTTAAGAATAAGCCTGCCTGAAAAACTCAAAGTAATACATGACATTAAAATAGAAGTCTTTCTCTTTTCATGCAGAGTTTTTTGTGTGTGTCTGTGTATGTTGTGTATGTGTGTGTGTACATGTATATGTGTGCCACGTGATAATACACTGCTTATTTATTTTAAAAAACAAAATATTTTTCTAAAAATTGTACCAGGCAACACATCAGGATACTTGCCTAATAGGAAAGCTCTTTCCATGTAGCTGCAGCCACTGTTGTTGTTGTCCTTTGGCTTAGGGAACACAGAGAAATGAGATCTATCCTCTGTATTAATTTATGTGGTGTGTATTAAAGGCATTAGGAGAAAAGTGAACTGGAGGGGTTTCACCTTTGCAAAGTTTGGTTTCAAAGTCTAGAATTTGAATTTTGCTATTGACTGGGTAATGAAACAAATTCAATCTTGTTTTAATGACATTTAATATTAATTCTTCCTCTCTTCTTTTTTACAGGCTCCGGACGCGCAGGCTCAGCGGCCATGGCTCACAGGCCCAGCTGCTTCACGGCATGTGGGATCTTCCGAGACCGGGGCACGAACCCGCATCCCCTGCATCGGCAGGCGGACTCGCAACCACTGCGTCACCAGGGAAGCCCTCCCACTCTTCTTTTAAAAAATAAGCTGAACTTGATTCTTAGGTTAGTGATATTTACATTTGTTTCATATGTAAATGACATATTTGTGCACATACAAATGTGTGCACACTAGTGCACTCTGCTTGTACTTTTGATGTTTTATTCTCATTATGAAGAACCTGGAGTAACAAAGCTGAGAACTGCCATTATTAAAACGGAAAGAAAGCATCGGAATTGAACATGATAGTAACAAATAAGATTTTGAGAGAGCAGAAGGAATTGTAATTAAAAGACAAAGAAGAACCTAGGATTCAGCCATGTAGAAAGCAAACCCTGGCAAGCAAAAACATTAGAGTCACATACAAGATTCATTAGGTTGAACAGAAGCAGCAAAATCCCAGTGTGCGACTAGAAAAGATGCAGACGTTAGATTTAGAAAATGAGAGTGATTTTAGTTGAAGAAGTGAATGGCTCTAGGCTGGCACTAAGAGATATTTAAAAATATAGGACTAGTTTTGGGGACTGAGTTTGGGAGGAGTTGTCAGTATTAGGATGAAAGGGAAACAGTGCCAGATCAGAAGAATCCTGTTTTGTAGCACAGGAAGGAGTAGATGCAGGAAAGTGGCTGCTCAACTTGTTGGTTTCCTTTCACTCAAGTTTGTGTCCAATCAGAGTGCCTCTACAATCAGCAAAATGTAGAATATGAGAAACTCCACGGATTCTCGCTCTTTCAATAAATGATTTACAAGGGGGAACACATACAGTGAAAGAGTTAGGAGATCTATCAACCAAAAGTAATGCATGGACCTTCCTTTCATCCCAATTTGAACAAATTAACTCAGAAAAAACTGTATGAGACTGACTATTGGGGAAATTTGATTTCCCCAACATTTGATGATATTAAGGAAATACCATGAATTTTTGAGGTGTGATGGTGTTGTGAATGTATTAATAAACAGTGCTTATTTTTCAGTAGTACATGTTAAAATACTTAGGGGTGACATTATACGATATCTGAGGTTTTCTTCAAAGTAAAGCCATATTACAGGCAGTTTCAGGTAGACGATAAATTTTCCAAGGCCCAGGAAAGGAGTGCTTGCTGAGAATTTTGTCTCCAAATGGGTGAGCCACAGAAATTCTGATTCTGTGATTATGAAGAGAATCAATCATGCTCTATGTGTGACATTATGACAATATTTCAGAGGTCTTTATTAATATCCATTTATCAATTATTATTAATTATAACTTATCTAAGTGTGCCTAGGAAAAAACCCTTGATATGAGGATTTCCCGCTATATCTTTGTTCCTGATCTTTTTCTGCACCCTCCTTGTCACTGTCCCCACATACTTCACCATCATCTCTGTAAGTTCAAAGGCTGTGTTGTCTTCCAGCTCAAATGCCATCCCTACAAGAAGCCTCAAATTGTTCCCTTCTATGGATGAGACTCTGTCTTGACCTCTTTTATGACATTTACACACTCTGCAACATTCTGTAGCTGTGTCTCTACATGTTCTTATCCTCAACTGAACCAGGAGCTTCTTGAAGACAGGGTCCATTCCAATCTGCTATGTCTTTGTATCCAGTCACATTCAGTGCTTTGCTTGGCCTGAAGAGGGCCTCAGTGAATGTCTATTGACTGATTTAAATGAATAAATGGTGAGCGAAAATGTCTCCAGGAAACATCTGCAAGGAAAGGCGAAAGCAAAACAACAGCATCACTTTGGATTGCTGTAAAGTAGTCTTCAGAGATGAAGAGATTCTTCGAGACTTAATTAACAATAAAAACTTCATCAACTCATAACAGCAGCTAGTTTTAGTTGCAGCTTTGCCACAGAGCATCCTTCGCTTTCAATAGCAGATCAATGGCCGCATTTTGTAGAATGGTTTGCTCATAAACTGTCAAAATCCAAACAGCTCTTTGGGACATAAAGTAAGATAAACTGAAGTAGAATCAGCTATCCTGAAAGTTAAACTACTCCTCTAAGTACAGAATGCATGTTTACTGTTTCATGAGCCTGTTGGTAGTTTCCCTAAAATGACCAACATTAGAACCTTGGAAACATTTTGCAGATTACACCATAGCCATTCTTGTCTTTTCTCCTCTGTAACGATTCTATAATGTGTTCATTATGGGAAAGCACACCCTAACAATGCCTCATTGCATTTGAAGGGAGCAATGTTTGAAAGAATTGCTGTGAGTCCAACAATCATTAAGAGATCATGATGTACAGACCAAAACTTCTTTTCAGAGAAGTTAAGTTGCAGAAAGGCTCCAGGGCTGTATACTGTTTGGGCTAGTTTATACCCTGCTGCTAAATACTTCAGTGGTTGGAATAAAAACTGTCAAAGAATTTTAAGTTATTTGATGTTTTAAAAATTCTTATTTTAAAATAATGCAGAATAATAATATTGACACTCTTTAAGTTAAGGGATAATTGCAAAAGATTTTTTTAAATGTACAAATCTAATTATTGCAGCATAATTGCAGAGAAAAACAGAAGGGAATAATTTTTGATTCTACATGAGGTAATGAAATAAGTAACCATCAGACAGTGAACATTTTATTTGTTTTCACAGTAGTCTTGACAGGTAGATGGATGTGGAGAGACTGGCTATTTTCTCCTCAAATTCTTTCCTTTGGGCCGGGACTCAGGCGGGGCAAGTGAGACATCTAGGGATACAAAATATGAGGAGGCACCCATTCTCAGGTTCCTGCAAATACCAATCCTGCACTCACAAGACTCTGCCCTTGCCTGACCTTGAGAATGAGGGACTCCTTAAGTTTTCATGCTAAGCACCTTTCTTGTTTCACCCTAGTTCCAGCACATTTCTTGCTGGGTAATTAGACATTTCCCAGCCTCCCGAATTAGGAGCTTACTTGTGACCAAATTCTGTCCCATGGAATAGAGATGGAAGAAGTGTTTGCCCCTTCCAGTTGTGATCTATGAAATCCTCTGAATTACCATCCTCTGTGGTATTTTTTCTGTTTTTCAGCTGAATAGAGAGGACTTTAAGGACCTAGGTGAGGGCAGAGCCACAATTTGGAAGGAATCTGGGTTGCTGACTTGCACCTTAGAGAAGAAATGCTCAAGAGAGCTACCTCAGCAGGTATGCCTGTGTTAGGTGCTCAAGTGAGTGAAAAATAAACTTTTGTTATCTTAAGACAGTAAAATTTGGAAGTTGTCAAGCGTTTAGCCTCAGATTTATGGTAGGTATAATTCACATTTTTCTGGAGGAAACTGAGGCTCAGAGAGCTTAAGTTAGCTGCCTAAGGTCATATAGCCTGTGATGGTAAATCTAGGAGTTGAACTCTAGTCTATCTGACTCCAAAGTTCATGCTTGTTCAACCTGCTCCCATTATGTTCTAGACATTACTGGAAGTGACTACCAAGAATATACTCAATGAAGGCAGCAAATCTTTCCAAATATGTATGCAATGTGATAGTTTCTCCAACGCATGAAACCATAGAGGTTTTAAGTTAAGATGAAATGCCACTGAATGCCACTCGAATGGCATTGTCCTTTTCAGTAAGCCATTTTGGGTAGGTAAATTTACTTGCAAAAGGCAGCCCTGTTGTTTGGATTTAAGCAATTCCAGAAAGCTTCTCCCACCCCACCCCCCTCTACACACACATTATAGCCCCTGCTTTCCACTTTAGTTCACCAGATCCTTCCAGAAGCTGGCTCTGGTTTCCATTAGGTTCAGCCCAAAGATTGTGGCATGCAAAAGTTGATGAAATAATAACATGTCATAGAGAAGAAATATTCCCCCTTCTTCTTTATTGATCCCCAAATTTTTCTGGGAAAAACTCCTATTCAAACAATGAAGCCATTATTATCTATTTGTTACCCTTGCAAAAGAGAGCTCATTTAGAGATCTATAATCTGCAATATGAACAGATATACAGGGTCTGTTTGCTTTTTTGTGGAGAGAGGGGGCAAGCCAATTACAGGGAGCAACACAGAGACAAGGGCAGGAGCACAGCCTGTGGAAGTCCACTTTTGATTCATTTCTTAGCACATTAGCACTCCAAACAATGAGGTTACCATTTTTTCTCTCCTCAGAGCAAATCAGCAAGGAGAGATGTGGGCTCAAAAATAAAACAATGAGATATCTTTTACTTCTCCATGGTTTTAATGAATCGCTCTATGGCAGTTTCCCTCCCAATGTTTCCTAACTGGGAAATGTGGAAACACCTACCTTTCTATATTGTTTCTTTTACAATTGGATAAATAAGGACTCAACATAACGTAAATGTTGGCTTCCTTAATTGAAATAGTGAAGTAATGTGGCCTGATGGAAGACCACAGTATTTGCTTTTGGAAGAGTGTGGTTATTTTTTCTGGTTCCTTTAAATACTAGATAAATAATAGAAACATCATCGAATGTCTCTAAGACTCTATTTCCCATTTATAAATTGAACACATTAGTAATACCTGAATCACAAGGTAAAATGATACAGATATCCTTATAATAAAATTGATCATGGAGGATAAAATTAAACCATTTGTATGATAGTGCTAATTACGGATATTCTTTTATTTCTCTGTTTTTCAGGTTTTGTGATGTCACAGTAAACTGAGGTATATACAGACATAGAGCTAACAAGAAATGAGAATCTTTTTTAAAGGGCACTGCTTACTTGGTTTGGCCAGCGAAAGCACCACAAGTTTGATTACAGTTTTCAGGTAGAATGACTTTTCTAGATATCCTTTCAACCATTTTTTCTCCACCTACCCTGGGAACTCCAATAGAGAAAAAAATATGCCTGTACTGTTCTCTTTCATAACTTCAGCCTCTAGAAAAGAACTTTCTAAAAATACACACATTCCTAGTATTCTGTTCTAGATACATTCCTCATCACACTAGCTAATTTTATCCACTCTCAAGATTTCAAACCATATTTATGCTGAAGAATCTAAAGTATGTATCTCCTGATCTCTTGATGTCCTGATACATATATACATACACCCTTTCCCACACTCAGCCATCTGTGTACATATCCTATTGAATTTTCTGCAGATATTTTTTTAAATTTTTTATTTTTATACAATTTTTAAGGGTACTTTCCATTTACAGTTACTGCAAAATATTGGCTATAGTCCCCGTGTTGTACAATACATCCTTGAGCCTATCTTACACTCAATAGTTTGTGTCTCCCATTTCCCCCACTATATTGCCCCACACAACTGGTAACCGCTAGTTTGTTCTCGATATGCGTCTGCTTCTTTTTTGTTATATTTACTAGTTTGTTGTATATTTTAATTATTTTTTTAATAAATTTATTTATTTTTTTTATTTATTTTTGGCTGCATTGGGTCTTCATTGCTACTCTTCATTTTGGTGCGTGGGCTTCTCGTTGCGGTGGCTTCTCTTGTTGCAGGGCATGGGATCTAGGCATGCAGGCTTAGTAGTTGTGGTGTGCAGGCTCAGTAGTTGTGGCTCGCAGGCTCTAGAGCGCAGGCTCAGTAGTTGTGCACGGGCTTGGCTGCTCCGCGGCATGTGAGATCTTCCCAGGCCAGGGCTCGAACCTGTGTCCCCTGCATTGGCAGGCGGATTCTTAACCACTGCTCCACCAGGGAAGTCCTGTTGTATTCTTTAGATTCTGCTTATGTGATGTGATATCATACAGTATTTGTCTTTCCCTGTCTGGCTTATTTCACTTAGCATAATGCCCTTCAAGTCCATCCATCTTCTGCAGATATTCTTTTTTTTTTTTTCTGCAGATATTCTTAAACTCAACAGCCAACAGGGATCTCTTGACCTTCTCCCAAATTCTTACTTTTTCTGCTTTTCTTTCACCAAATGATGACACCATTCTTCAACTAAGACAGGAGTCATCAAACTACAGCCAGAGGGTTAAATTTGGACCACTGTGAATTTGGCCTGCTTGAAAATAAAGTTGCATTGGAGCACTGCCATCCCATACATTCACACACTGTTTCTGGCTGCTTTTGCACTTACAACCACAGAGTTGAGTAGTTGCAACAGAGATCTTATGACCTACAACCTTAAAATATTACCTGCTCCTACACAGAAAGAGTTTGCCAATCCCTGATCTAGGGCAACCAAGGAAGAAATCCAGGACAGATCATTGATGTCACCCCAAGCCCTGTCCCTCATTCCCTCATCCAATTAATTTCCATATCCAGTCATTTTTACCTCCTAACTAGTTCCTCAGTTCTCTCTCTGTCTCTGTTTTTACTATCATTGAGGCCTAGTTTGGGCCCTGATCAATTTTATCCAGACTATTACAGTATCCTAACTGCCCTTCCTGCCATTATTCTCGATCATCCTATAACTATCCTCCACACTTTAGTCAGAATCACTAATTAAAAAATAAATTTGATTCTATCCTCCATTCCAAAAATTCCCTTTTGGCTCTCTAACAACCAAAGGATTAACTGTCATTGCCATGACATAGTCTACAAGAATCTGGCACCTTTAAAAATCTGTGGCTTCATCATCCACCACTCCTTGCTCTATTTTAGTCTTTAGCGTCACGAAACTACTTACCGTTCCCCTTCAGGCAATTTGCTATTCCTCACTTGAGTTTATGTCTTTGTTCATGCTGCCCTTTCTTTCTGGAATGCCCTCCCAATTCCCCACCTTACCGCACCTGACCAATATGCACACATTTTTTCATTCTCACTTGTTATAGCCAAGGATGGATCCCACCTGAGAAAACAGAGTCCTCAACTTCTCCATCTTAGTGACATGGATTTATTTAATCCAGAATCCCTTTGTTTAAGCTAGTTTGGGTCTGCCATTGTGTTTTGCTTTTTCACTTATAACCAAAAGAATTATACTACTAAATATCCTCAATAGCCTAAGAGTACCTTGAAGAGAGGAACTGTGCTTTACACATCTTTGTTTCTTCATTGTCTCATGGAGTGCCTAACACATAAGAGCATCTGAAAAAATATTTCCTTAATTAATAAATATATTTGTAGCAAAGCCTTGAAATTACTCTATGATGTAAAGCCTATCTAAATCAATAAATTTACTCTAGTTTAAAATGACTGAACTTACACTGGGGATTGACTAGGAATTGAAAGCCATATAAATTCACCAATATATAACCAGTTTACACAACCAATGATAAATAATATTCAGTATGTTTTTTTTGTTTGTTTGTTTGTTTTGCGGTACGCGGGCCTCTCACTGTTGTGGCCTCTCCCATTGCGGAGCACAGGCTCCGGACGCGCAGGCTCAGCTGCCATGGCTCACGGGCCCAGCCGCTCCACGGCATGTGGGATCCTCCCGGACCAGAGCACAAACCCGTGTCCCCTGCATCGGCAGGTGGACTCTCAACCACTGCGCCACCAGGGAAGCCCTTCAGTAGGATTTTGACAGCCACTTCTAATCTACTCTCACTAGGAAACTATCATAATCTTGTACCTATGGAAAATGTCCCTCCCTGTTTTTATCCAGTTGTTTAATTTGTTTTCACTGGGTCTGTGCCATCTTCTCATCTCCTGCATCTTACATTGTTCTAGATTTTATTGAGATTTCTAGACAATACTGGTTTTCAACATGTTTAACTTAAAACATTGAAAGAAACATTTTTATTCTCCCCAAAATTCCATTTTAAGTCAGACTATTCATTCAGTGTATTTACTGAATTACTAATGCAATACTTCACAAGTCTGGGTAACCCTATTAATTCCAATGCTTACTTTGAACAATGTCTCCTGCCTGTTAGCCCAAGAAGAAATTCTCTTTTGGTAAACCTGTACTGGAAGAACTTCATTCTATTGCACTGCAGCTTTCTTTCTTTTTCTCATGGAAATGAGAAAAATTTTACAGTCACTTCCAATTTTCTTATTTTTTTTCCATCAAAGTCACCATATGCATTTCTACCAATTTATGACTCCGGCAGCTTCTGCTCCAGATCAGCAGATCTTAGTTGCTGTATCTTTCTGGACACACCTGTCTCTCTGTTTGCTCTGAAACCTCAGCTCTCTGAAGAGTCAATGAACAGTCCTTGATTTTCTGTTTGTCCAGTTTCTTCTTGCAAGGATAGAAGTGATGACTTCCAAGCTCTTTACATGTTGAGTCACAAGTCAGCCCATGCTTTTTAAAGAGTAAGAGAATTGTACCTGGGACTGAAGATAAACTGTCCCAATTCATGTAAACTGATAATCCAATTATATTTTAGATGTCACTAAACATATATGTCAGCTTTCAGAAATCGTGATTTTAACATTTAAATTTCATGCCTGCTTTAAGAGATCTAAATCACAATAGTATTCGAAAAAAAATAAATAACTGCTCTTCCAATAGTTTTACCACTCATGTGCTAGTCATGATATCTGCCTGATCAAAACTTGATCTAAGGGAAATGGCTCTGACCGTATGGTCACCTATTATGGATGACACTACCCAGAAAGAAATGGAGATTCTGACTTAAGAGATAGGAATTTGGAAAGGCAGAGGGAATTAATCACTAGTGGTGGGAGAAGTAGCTAAAAGAATATACCACCAGAAACCATTATGCAGAGAAGAAACAAAGAGGGGTGAAGGTCACAAGTGAGTCAAATACATAAGGAAGCAGGATACAAGTAGGCAGATGCTTTGAGGGAAGAGCAGAAGGTGTGGTGGTGAGAAAAAGCAGCACAAACCCAGAAGAGAGCAGACTGAAGGGAGTACCAAACCCCACCAGCAGTAGGTACTTGAGGGGAAGGGGAAGCGGGGGTGGGGGGTGCGAGGTGTGGTCATGCTCCTACTGTTAGAATTCCAGAGAAGTCTGTGGGGTTTTGAAAGCTACCCTACACCACAAGCAGCACCAATTCTTACAGCAGTGAAGATCAACCCTATTGTGGTTCCAGCTGCAATTGAGTTCTGCTTGGTTACTTTTCCTGGGGTTTTTTTGGTTTGTTTTTCGTTTTGGGAGTGTGTGTGTTTTTGTTTGTTTGTTTTTGGTAAAATCTACTTGGCTAAAGGTCTTAATTCTTTATTCCGAAATGTATCCAGATAATAAACATTTTTAATCACTTAAAATAACTTGATCATGCTTCCCTGGTGGCGCAGTGGTTGAGAGTCTGCCTGCCGATGCAGGGGACACGGGTTCGTGCCCCGGTCTGTGAAGATCCCACATGCCGTGGAGCGGCTGGGCCCGTGAGCCATGGCCGCTGAGCCTGCGCGTCCGGAGCCTGTGCTCCACAACGGGAGAGGCCACAACAGTGAGAGGCCTGAATACAGAAAATAAATAAATAAATAAAAATAACTTGATCAACTCTGTTCCATAAACTTAGAGTTTATCCAGGGGAGGAAAAGTCAGACCAAATGTCAAATTTTAAGTAAAAGAAAAAATTTCCATACCAAACATAAAATAGATAGCTAGTGGGAAGCAGTCGCAGAGCACAGGGAGATCAGCTCGGTGCTTTGTGATCACCTAGAGGGGTGGGATAGGGAGGGTGGGAGGGAGGGAGACGCAAGAGGAAAGAGATATGGGGACATATGTATATGTATAACTGATTCACTTTGTTATAAAGCAGAACCTAACATACCATTGTAAAGCAATTATACTCCAATAAAGATGTTAAAAAATAAAATAAAAATAATCACATAAAAAAAATTCCATAGTGTTTATCTTGAAACCTTTTCAACATCTTTTCTATTCATGTGCTTCTTCATAGACACTTTACCATCCTCCAGCTTCCATGATGTTAATTAATAAGAACAAAATGTTAATGCATACGTGGATGTTAATGGTGGGTTAATGTGTCAGTTTTTCCTAGGTAACATATTTGTTTTTGAAAGTTTTTCCACAGTACAGATGGAGGCTGGAATCAGATAAAAAATGTATTATGGTTATGATTAATGTCATTCCGTTTTTACCCAGGTGCTGCTTTGGAACTCATGCTGGTAGCCTTGGAAAAGAAGTTATATTTGTCCCACATTGTTATACAACTGGATGCTCCAGCTGTCAGAATTAAGTAATTGTTGATTGAATACATTTCAATCAAATCAATATTTTGATGAGTCCCTCTATTTTGTGCATTTGTTTCACAATGCTTTTTTTTTTTTTTTTTTTGCTATACAATAGGTCCTTGTTGGTTACCTGTTTTAAATATAGCAGTGTGTACATGTCAATCCCAAACTCCCACAATGTAAATTTATGAGGCCTTTAATATTCTCTTTCACATGACTCTCTTGTATAGGGCACCTTAAACCCATTTACTTTTTGTAAGGTTCTACCATTGCATTTTCCACATATCCACATATCACAATTCATTCTTACACAACATAATAAAACACTTCAAAATTTCTCCTCCCTATTCTTCCCCTCCCTTTTTCTATTCCCTTGATATTATCCAATTTCAAAGATTTAAGCTAATCCAAAGAATAAGAGAAAATTCAAGAATTTTTTCAAGATTCATAAATAAGATTCAACTTAGAATTTAGAACACTCAACTTTCACTTAACTTTTGGAAGCTACACTAAATTTTTAAAAAAGGATTTCCTTCCTTTTGCAGCAGTGGATTTCTTTTTTTTAAACTACGCTTGGAAAAACACTAGATATTCTACAGAAAACCTCAAGTGCCTTCTCATGTAATAGGGTGAAGACCAGTAGACAGTGCCAAGACAGAAATCTCTTGAAGAAAGAATCTTACTACTAACAACAAAAAGTCTAAAATAGAATTTAATACAGTAGATACCCATATACTTCCAGTTCTAAGTATATCACACAATCAGTGAACTACTACTACTATTAGAAAATCAATAGAGCTGAATAAATAGTAGTATGATCTTATAATTCAAAAACTAAAAATAAGTGCCACTATTTTTTGTTTAACGAGTTTTATTGCTCTACGACCTAATGATGTAGAACACTTATTTTCCAAAAGAATTTAGGATCATTGTTATGTAGGAAGTAATTTCATGAGAAGGTTCGACCTCCACTCAGAGAGTTGATCAAACTTCCACAGTGCCAGACCATTAAGTCACTTTTGTTTCCTCCCTCAGTACCTGCCCTCCAAAGTGCATACTCTGCAGGTTAATCCACAGGACATAGTGAAAATGCCCAGATGTTCTCTGGAGTAATCCAACCCTGCATACTGATCAATCAGAGAATACATTGTCTTGCATACTGATCAGCCTTGAAAAATAAGGTTCACTAGCAGTAAAATGGAGAATGAAAGCAATCATCCACTTAAATTTAGACGTAAACATGATTTGCCTCAAATACCCAGACAACTGCATAAAAGTAAGAGTTGTTACATTTTTGGTTTTGTTTTAATTTTAATATTCTGGGTAATTGCTTTGGATCTTTTCCTTTTGCTCGCATAGACCTTGGGAAGGTCATATTAGTCCTATAAACCTGTAAAGGAGTAATTTGAAATACCATAAATAACAGAATATATGGGCACATATTTATTTGGGTTCTTTAAAATAAAAATATAAATTATTCACATATTTATATGCTCTCAGGTTATAGGTGATTATCACTGTGCAAAATATTGTACCATGGATTCAATTTCTATTACATTTATACTAGCACACTATGATTTATAATCCTGTGAAGACTCATGTATTGCAAAAACATTTAGAGAAGTATGTAATGTGCACCAAATGGAAGAAAAATCTGCTTTTTTAAGGAATATATAAATGCATCCTAAGTGCATGCCATTTGATTCATATACAGCAGCTTTCAAACGATGCATGCAGTTCACAAGCTATTGGTAAGCATGCTTATTTGGAATATAGGGACAAATATGTGATGGAATATGGGAACATTTGATAAAGTATGATAGGTATCAAAAGTCAATAGTTATAAAAATTATTTATTGCTTACTTAGCCAAGCTTCTATAACTCTGTTTTTGCTAACATTTAAAGAAACAAAATAAGAGCTAAGACTAATTTTAAATTTCTTTTATGTTTTCTATTATATTTCTAACTTGTATTCTAATTAGGAACTCCCAAAGATCAAGAATCCCCAGCTTCCTTGAGCAGCTGGACTCCCAGCTGGGCATGTTGTATGTGTAACAGCTTCAGTAATTTCCTTTCTTTTCATGTGTCTTTTCTCTAGGTTAGCTGCATTGTTTAGAATGAGATTTCCTTTGCAGTCAGTACTGTGTCTATTGTTTTGTTAAACAACCTGCTTTATAAACTCACATTTTACTTATTTTAATCATTACTAAAAATTTTTTGGATCAAACTCTTCTTGCAAAAGCCCTTTATTTTTACCATTATTTGAATATAAACTCAAATATATTTAAAATAATCGTTAAGTATTTCATATAATATATTTAACAAAACGTTGATCATTATAAACACATTAAACTTTGTGATGCATAATCACAATTTGAAATAGCTTTTATTATTTAGTTTCCTAACAGAATACAGAAGACATATTGAGTAATGATAATTAAAGAATATTCATTTTAGAGCTTAGAGACCCTTCAATTTAAAGCAAATCATAGATGATTGAATGGTTAAAATATAATCTGAATGAACAGAATTGGGATTTTTACTCTGGAGTAGAAGTGGTTAAAGTTTGACTTTATAACAGTGGAAAATAAGTCAATCACCCAGTGCACGGATACAAAATTTCAGTCTAAGCTTAAACAAGAAGACGCCACTTCAAATTTCTCTCCTCTCACTGCCCTTCCCTGGAGTTTTTCCTCCTTGGTATAGGCCATTCTAACCTAGGTATACAGATACAGCTGCATGATCACAAGAGGAATTCATAGAGAATACTGACTAATACAGCCATGCTGTGTTCCATATTTGTATGACACAATCATTTATAGTACTTAACTCTGAACAATAAATGCTATGTATCAGTCCCTCACGATATTTAAAGAACTTGGAATCATAGGCAAAAAGGCCTGAGTTTTAGGATTTTTTTTTCTGCCCTAGAATCACATCTGTTGTTCAGAGTCTCATAACCCATTAAATATATCTCAGTCGCTTAAAGAAAAATTTCCTAACTCATTCCCTAAATCAAATTGATTGAGAATCTAGAAGAGTGAAAGAGGGGACGATGTTTTATAAGAGCTGATTTCATATCTTTTCATATCTAGAATTAAATAGTTCATCTAAGGAGGGATCATAGAGATCATTAGATTCAGAACATTCTTTTCACCTGCTAATTTGCTAGTTGGCTTTGGATAACTAAAAGATATGGCTTATGGCAGTGCCTTAAAAAAACTCAACAAAATTACCTCCCTCCCTCCAACCCCTGGAAAGTGGTGATCTTTTACTGTCTTCACAGATTTGCCTTTTCTAGGATATCATATACTTGGAATCATGTGGTATGTAGCCCTTTCAGATTGGCTTCTTTCATGCAATAATATGCATTTACGGCTCCTCCTTGTTATTTCTTTTTATCACTGAATCATATTCCATTGTCTGGATGTACCACAGTTTATTTATCCATTTACCTACTGAAGGACACCTTTGTTGCTTCCAAATTTTGGTAATTATGAATAAATCTGCTATAAACATCTGTGTGCAGGGTTTTTTTGTGGAGATAAGTTTTCGACTCTTTTGGGTGAATACCAAAGAGTATGATTATTGCATCATACAGTAAGAGTATGTTGAGTTTTGTAAGAAATCACCAAACTGTCTTCCCAAATGGCTGTACTATTTTGCATTCCCAGCAGCAATGAATGAGAGTTCCTGTTGCTACACATCTTCACCACACTTGGTGTTTTCCCAACATTAGCCATTCTAACAGATATGTAATTGTAGCTCATTGTTTTAATTTGCATTTCCTTAAACAATGTATAATGTGGAGCATCTTTTCATATGCTATTTACCATCTATATATCTTCTTTGGCAAGCTGTTTATTAAGGTCACTAGCCCATTTTAAAATCTGGTTGTTTGTTTTCTCATTGTTGAATTGTAAGTGTTCTTTGTATATTTTTGGATAACAGTTCTTTATTAGATGTGTCCTTTGGAATATTTTATCCTTTTTATGACTTCTTTTCTCATTCTGTTAACATTGTCTTTTGTGGAGCAAAAGTTTTTAATTTTAATGAAGTCCATCTTATCAATTTTTTTTTCATGCACTATGTCTTTGGTGTTGTACTTAAAAAGTCATTGCCATACCCAAGGCCATCTAGGTATTTTCCTATGTTATCTTCTAGGAATTTTATAGGATTTTATTTTTTGCACTTTACATTTAGGTCTATGACTCACTTTGTGTTAAGTCTGAGAAGGGTAGAAGGTCTGTTCTAGATTCATTTTTTTACATTGGATGTCCAATTGTTCCAGCACCATTTGTTGAAAGACAATCTTTGCTTCATTGTATTGGCTTTGCTTCTTTGTTAAAGGTCAGTCGATTATAATTATATGGATCTATTTCTGTGATCTCTGTTCTCTTCCACTGATCTATTTGTCTATTCTTTCACCAATACCACACTGTCTTAATTACTGTAGCTTTATAGTAAGTCTTGAAGTTGGGTAACGTGAGCCCTCTAACTTTGTTCTCTTTCAGTATTATGTCAGTTATTCTGTGTCTTTTGACTCTCCATATACACTTTAGAATCAGTTTCTTGATATCCATAAAATAACTTGCTAGAATTTTGACTGAGACTGCAATGAATCTATAGATCAAATTGGGAAGAACTGACATCTTGACAATATTGGGTCTTCCCTTCCATAAACATGAAATTTCTCTTCATTTATTTGGTTCTTCTTTGATTGTGTTCATCAGAGTTTCAGAGTTTTCTTCATACAGGTCTTGTAAGTATTTTGTTAGATTTATACCTAAGTATTTAATTTTTTGGATGCTAATGTAGACGGTATTGTGTTTATAATTTCGAATTCCACTTTGTTGTTGGTATAGGAAAGCAATTGATTTTTGATATTAACCTTGTTATAATTGCTCATTAGTTCCAGTTTTTCTATTGATCCTTTCTAATTTTCTACATAGATGTGTTTCTTTTTTTACTTGTTTTAATAATTTTGTTAAGAGAGAGACTTCTTGTATTCTACAAAAATGTAATAAAAATTGAGAAATGAAAATTTTAATATAATTCTCAGACAGTTAAAATTTTCTAATTTTAGGGAGTTTGTAGAGTTCTTCCCATATAGTAGAAATTCCGTCTTTCACTTAGGAGCCGTATTTAGTAATTTAATAGCAAAAAAAAAAGTAGGGGTATTAGGGCAAAGAGTTAAGTTAATGCAAATACAACAAAAAGTCCAACAGAAGTTGCTTAAAGGGTTGTTTTCTTTTTTCATGTGGCGAGGCTTCCTTGCTTCATATGATTATTCAGAAACCTATGCTTCCTCCATTTTCTACTATTCTCTAGGATGTATTTCTAATTTCTGTGAAAGCTGTGTCTCATCTGCGTTCTTACACTTGTGAGGGGTATAAGTATGAAGAAGCAAGAACACAGACACAAGTTGTGACACAGCTTTGACCCTGAAATGTTTTAAGAACTAGGTCTGGAATTGGCAGCCACCATTTATGGTCACATGCCATTGCCAAGAATTTAGTCACATGGTCACAACTAACTGCATGCCATGGGGTGAATAGGAAATGTATTCCTAGAGAGACATGCCAGCTACCACTCTATTACTATGCAAGAAGGTGACAACTTACTTGGCTAGACAATTAGCAATCTTTGCCAGAGTAAGTTAAAGCAGAGAATGATGATGATGATAATGATGATGATGATGAAGATAAACATACCAATCTTGACCATTTTATTTTAACTTAAAACCAAGTCTATATTTATTTATAAATATTCCAATATAGGGCAAATATTTTCCTTTGAAAATGGACCTATCCCAATAAAACCCAACATAATCTTTCTTCCATTAATTATATTCATAATGCATTTCTATGATATTATGTATTGATTTTCTTACAGTGAATTAAACTCACAAAGCAATATGATTACAAAATAACTTTTAGATTTATATTTTCTGCATTTTTTGTAGCTCTCTTGTCCCCATCTGAATTGACACCATTTTAATGACATTTTTAAATTTTATAATGTTTTACTTATATGAAAAATCTTTATGCAATATACTATTAAATTATATTTTTACAATAATAAGAACAATTGCCAAAACAGATTCAAGAACAAGCAACTGACCCTGCGTAAGTACTCAGCTCACCTGGCAGGAGCAGAAAGGGGCTGGAAGTTCTAGAAATTCACCAACGGTTGTGAGCATCCCCTGTGCCAGTAGCATCAGTTCCTGCATTGTA
Organism: Orcinus orca; assembly: GCF_937001465.1. Taxonomy (NCBI): domain Eukaryota; kingdom Metazoa; phylum Chordata; class Mammalia; order Artiodactyla; family Delphinidae; genus Orcinus; species Orcinus orca. The sequence continues at coordinate 33,221,030 of NC_064576.1, forward strand.
TCAAAGGAATACTCAATGTCAGTTAATCTAAGGAGTTGTTTATAATACATTTTTTAAAGGGAACTTTATTATTTTGATTTATAAAATCAAAATTTTATATTTTGGCTGCGTTGGGTCTTCATTGCTGCACGCGGGTTTTCTCTAGTTGCGGCGAGTGGGGGCTACTCTTCGCTGCGGTGCGTGGGCTTCTCATTGCGGTGGCTTCTCTTATTGCGGAGCACGGGCTCTAGGTGCGCAGGCTTCAGTAGTTGTGGCTCGGAGGCTCTAGAGCGCAGGCTCAGTAGCTGTGGCACACGGGCTTAGCTGCTCCGTGGCATGTGGGATCTTCCCGGACCAGGGCTCGAACCTGTGTCTCCTGCATTGGCAGGCAGATTCTTAACCACTGCGTCATCAGAGAAGCTCCTAAGGAGTTGCTTAAATGGAGATTAATTCACAGAGGGTTTTTTTTTGTTTTTTTGTGTATTTTTTACTGCAATTAGAGATGTTTGTCTATGGTGGCATATGGTCCTAAAAATAATTGGAGAATAAAGTATTTTCTTGTTGACTGTTGATAGGAGTGTACAGATCTAAGGCTGAACTAAAAATATGCTTACATTCGTACACCAGCATGGTTTATCTGATTTGCATGTAAGCACTGCTACATTATGTCTATTTCAATTTCGTGTAACTATAGGTTTGCCATTTAGAAGTATAAATATCCTGAGAATTTTTGCATGTGGTAGGTTATATCTAGTGATTGTATTATCCTTTAAATGTGATATATAGCTTCAAGAACAGGAAAACATTCACATTACAGTAACATGACTGTTCGTATTAACAGCCACAGATAAAGGAGTTCCCCATCTGATGAGGGTGAAAATATTGTCGTATATACCAAACCTATTCAAAATACTATTGTATATACCAAACCCATTCTTTAATTCAGTAGTTCTCAAACTGTGTGTCTTCAACAGCAGCATTAGCAATACCAGAGAACTTGCTAGAAAGGAAGATTCTTACATGCACTCCAGGCTCACAGAATTAGAAACCCTCAGATAAGGTGCAGTAATCAATTACACCAAATCCTCAAAGACCTCTCAGAGGAGAGTTGAGTCTGTTCCCCACAGCACTCTGCACCTACGTCTGCATCTACAGCACCCATGAGTGTGTGCTTCTGTGTCTGCCTGTGCAGATTTTCTTCTGCAGTCTTCCTCCCCTCACTTCTGTTTTTCAAATTTACCAACACATTGACAGCAACACCAAAGTCTAGCCCAAAGTGATTCTAGTAGAGCAGTATGGCTTCTGGATTGGTTGCCTGTCTGGGTTCTAGAAACTCATCATTTTAGTAACAAGTCCCTTTATTTTCTATTATTTGTTCCAGCAGAATTAACATTAGGAAAATTATTTTTTGAAAAAGGAAGAAAACAGGTATTCCTAAAGAACAATAAAGGGTTTATCTGTTATTTGCATTTTAGTATTCAATTTATAAAGTGTTTACTGAACATTCAATATGCATCTGGCACGGTGACATACATTAGGGATAAGAGAACATTTCCAACGTGTATTCAATATTTTTTATCTTACACTTGTGATGGACACAAAGGTTATACAATTCTGCCAATCTTACACAAGGTAGCACTTACTAAGGCAGTTCCAAGATTTCGTAATAATGTAGGTTCTTCTATAAAATTTACCCAGTGTGATACTATTATTTTTAGCTGACAAATTTTGAATGGGTTTCAAAGATTGGTAACATTTTCATATTTATTATCAAATCATTAATTTCTAGAATTATCTTTTAATAATATATTATATTAATTAACATTTAGATTAAAGATATCTAATTATATGTCTCATCTTAATTTTTTCTTCAGTATGGACCAGCAGTATTATTAGAGTTGTTCTTTGTATAACAATTTTCTGACATTCCCAAAGGTATTGTTGGACCAAACTTATTATCATTTATACTAGTCTATGTTACAGATTTTTCTCCATTAGCTTAAAAATGTTTGCCAGCGTCTCATAAACCTACTAAATCTGGATATATGTTTCTTAAATGATATTATTTTCCAGGTGGGTTTTCCTGGTTATCGTCAAATCAAGTAATCATGACTCAGTTACTTTAAAAATTGAAACAAAATAGTTTATAATTCATTATTTCACAAAGGTATGCCTATTTCATGACAACTACACCTTTATTATTGGCATAACAGAAAAAAGGCTCTTGTGGTGAAAAATGAGAAGAAATTAAGTTGGCAGTTTAGAATGGGGAATGACACTTAAAGTGAGCTCTGTGATTCATGTCGAATAATCTATCCTTCTAACATATTCAGCAGCTAATTATAATGCTCCTCTAAATCAATCTGGTTTATAACCATATTTTTTAAAAGACTACTCTTCAAAAGCTAAATATAGCCCCAGACTCCTCAAAATTAGAGTGTTTCCAGGAAAATGGTGACTTTAAAAGAAATGTTCTAAATGTCAAATTTGGACAGTTGAAACCCTAGAAGTGATAGCGCTCAATGAGTCAAGAATTTATTCTATAATAAATTTACATTTAAGGTTCTGAGCAAAATCGCAACGACTTGTCCTAATTTTGGAGATCTCATTGCCTTTTTCTGCAGTGCTGGCTTACTGGTTTAACTATAGTTCATCTCTGTGATGAAATGGCACACATATGTTTCTCTTAAAAATACCTTTTCACCTAGATAATTGAGAGCTGCACTCTAAATTTCTACAAAAAAGCAGTTTGCCTCATTGATCCTTTACCTGTTAAGGTAAAACAAAGTAGAATAACTAGGACTAAGTATTTTCAATATACTGGCCTGAATTGCCTCTAAAATCTAGGGTTTTCTGAAGGTTGGAACTATATAGTAATAAATATAGAAATAATAATCCTACATAATATATCCTCAAACCAAACTTATTACCTTACTTAAGTCTTTTTTTAAATGAAGTATAGTTGATTTACAATGTTGTGTTAGCTTCAGGTGTACAGCAAAGTGATTCAGTAATACATGTATATATATCCATTCTTTTCCAGATTCTTTTCCCATATAGGTTATTACAGAATATTGAGTAGAGTTCACTGTGCAATCCAGTAGGTCCTTGTTGATCTCTATTTTATCTATAGTAGTGTGTATCTGTTAATCCCAAACTCCTAATTTATCTCTCACCTCCCACTTCCCCTTTGGTAACCATAAGTTTGTTTTCTATGTCTCTAACTATCACTTCCATCTTAAAAATATATTAATTGTATTCATTTTTTTAAACTGGCAATGGGAAGGTGACAAGAACCCAAAGAAAAATATTGTAAGTATTCAAGAACCTACCAAATTAACATAACTTAACATTCTACCAACTATTATAAATTGAGAATACTAAATTCTCTGAAATATCTCTAAACTCCAACTTTAGGTTTGGTTATGTAGGGTACAGCATCATTCACTATTCGGTGTTAAAACATGCATTGAGTTGTTTCCATTTATACTGCATCAAAGCAGTTGAAATCCAATTGAAAAGTTTCTTTAGACAGCCATTGTGTGGGAACATGATGTCAATATTAATAAAGGCTGAATTTCCCCTTGGCTCACTTCTTACAGATAAGCTTTTCAATAATACACTGCTTGCACCAAAGGTCTGATGGGACTGGGAATAGTAAAAAACACTAATAAAAGAATGTTGAATGTTTTTATATTAAATTTCCCCACAGGCAAACTGAAAAGCCTACTTAGAGAACGCCAATCAACATGGCACTTATTAAATGTAACAAGAGTCCTGTTACAACAGATCTTTAAAGTCCTAAAAATGAATTAGGAAATAGGGACAAAAGACAAATGTGCATTCATTTTTAAGTGTAAGCCCTGGACATCTCACTTGATGTGCACTAAATTGGCCCTGGCTTATTTGATCTTCAAAAACTACCCATTTATGTGAGCTCACAACTTTTAAAATTCTTTTACTTAAAAGAAGTAGTAGACTCTTTTACCTAAAATGAATTTTAGATATTTGTCTTACTAACCTATCCAGCAGAAAAAAAAGATTTATACAGAAATTGTCATATTCTACTTATTTAAAAAATAATAAAAGAAATAAAACACCAGGACAGTGACTAAAGTAATAACTGGATAAGCTGGAGATAAAGAAGCAGTTGTTTAAATTATTGAATGTGAACCTAGCAGATGTAGTGCAACTTAGAGCAAAAATAAACACTTGAGATTCTTGAATATTTTTTCAAAATAACAACTCAGGGTTTGTTGTCTATTCACGGACTCACCAACCATCACTCTTATCTGAAGTTAAGCAGTATTAAGGTGGTGACAAATATATTAAATCTGCCCATCTCTGAGAACTAGAACCCCAGGCTGAGACTAACTTGGGGTCAGCAGTGGGGAAAAAAAAAAAAAAAAAAAACCTCAGTTGCTAAACATTAGTTATTTCTCAAAGATAGAAGAGAAAATGGGAGACTTCAGGATAAAAAGTAATGGCTTAGGGACTTCCCTGGTGGCGCAGTGGTTGAGAGTCCGCCTGCCCATGCAGGGGACGCGGGTTCGTGCCGCGGTCTGGGAAGATCCCACATGCCGCGGAGCGGCTGGGCCCGTGAGCCATGGCCGCTGAGCCTGTGCGTCCGCAGCCTGTGCTCCGCAACGAGAAAGGCCACAACAGTGAGAGGCCCGAGTACCAAAAAAAAAAAAAAGTAATGGCTTAGGACCATTTTTTTTTTATTATGGCTTCTAGAATTCTATTAAATCTCATGATGTTTTTATTTCCTTGGAAAACAAAGAACGTTCCACAAAGGAACGTCCCATAAAATCAAATTAAATTTCCCAATGTCCAGGAAAATAAGATTTTTTTTAAGTGGGCATTATTATGATAAATTCCAGAATAGCATAAATGACATACATCTCCTACCATTCTTCAACAAAAATATATTGATTGTATACAATGTATTTGACACTATATGTTTGTATATGTATATATGTATACAAAGCATTTTTAAAAAGCATTTATACTTTAAAAAAATTGAATAAGTCTTTCAAATACAGTTAGTCATTCAACTTACTTGGATTTCTCTATAAAAATTAAGCAAAATTTTAGTTAAAACTTACAGAAGATGATAGAATCTTTGAATTTCAATTTATGGATTAAGAGGTAAAGCTACTTGCCTTTATGGAATACCTGAATAATTTATCAGCATGACTTTCACTGAATTTTATATTACAAGTGAAGTTTGCCAAGATGCAAAAAATTGGTCAGGATATATAATATTTTTATTTAGAGTATAATGTATTTCTTTTCAAATTCAATTTGAATCCTCAGTGTGGAGAGAATTTCAAGAGTGGGCTCAACTTTTGGACACTTTCAGAGCCGTGGCAAGTTCTGGATTTTTATTGATGCTTTGATCAGAATACAATTTATCTATTTTGAATTACAGTAAGGTTATTTTTTCACAAACATCATACACTAACTCTATTTTCTTTACTGGCACTGTTTTATGTCAATTCATACAGTTTTGTAACTTTATGTTGATCACTAATAAGAATCTGTTGTGAATATAGAGCTTTTTCTCTGATCTACTGTTTGAATTTATAGGATTTATTTTTGCTTTGGGTTGTGGAATTTATTACAACTAAAGTGTAATTCTGTTATTTGTAAGCTCCTATAAGAAAAGATTCATATCTGAACCCTCTTGGTATCTTACCTGGTGCCTATCATCAGACCTTACAATTTGTAGATACTTAATTACAATATTTTCTTAGTAATAATAACCATGTGATTTTTTTCCTAAGGAAGATACTGAAACATAATCTAAAAGTATCATGAACTGAATTTGTTTAAAGTCTTTACTTTTAAAATCATTTACATAATATTACAACCCTGATGTTCCAGTTTTGAACTCTGTCATTTTCGGTACAATTAAAATTACAATTAAGGTAGGTTAAGTCTAGTTCAATAAGACTTTCTCTTTTTGTAAACACCAAAATTTCATTCAACTACACATAAATACATTTTATTCTTTTCTTGAAAACAATGGTAACAAAGTGGCACCTCATTCTTACTCCTTCTTATTCTTTGGGATTTTTTTCATGGCATTTGTATCCTGGTGGCTGATTTTATAGTGTAGGCAGTTTGGTTGTTCCAAGTGAAGTGGGAAAATGGCATTTAATGGTAATTGAAGCTAAAAATCAGATTAGCATGACAACTAAAACAAACAAAAACAAACAAAAACAAAAACTCTAAGTTTTTCTCTTCCCTTTTGATCTAAAATGAAACTTCACAAAAGCATATGTTTCCTCTATATGGAAGGGGGAACTTACTCTAATTATTTACACAAGTTCTCAGAGCATCTGCTCATACTTGTTTGTTAAACAGTTCTTACATTTGATTTCATTGGTAGACCTACACTAGCATCCCTGAAGATCACATAATTATGCAAAGTTTCTTCGTAAACTGCAAATCGGTGTAATGTTACTTCTCTAGAGTAAACTGGGACCCTACTACATTGCTCATTGCCACAATTTTAATTACTCAGATACCAATGTAATTTGGTCTATGAAAAAGATGTCACATATAGCCTTTAAGTGGCCATATATCTGTGTGTCTTTAAATTTATACTGAACTTTTCTATTTTCCCTAAACTTCTATTTCGTCTTAAGTATGAAAGATGAAAATAAATATTTAAAAGTAAATAGCAGCTTAAATCTTTCTATTTTTTTTCTACTGGATTATCTTTTTTTTTTTTTTTAATTCCTCAGTTTCCACAGATTCTAACAACTAACATTTTGGAAATGTAAGTCCAGACCTGATCTTGTACAGCTATAATATTGCTTTGTGTCCCTTGTATATAATACAACTTCCACTCCAGTTATATATATTTATATTTTACAAATCCTGCCATTGGTAACTTCTGATGCAATGTTGCAATAATATTTGGATTATGCACCAAAGTGTGAACACTTTTAAGAATATTCAAAATTTAAAAAAGGAAAAACATAACATTATTGTTTATGTTTAAAATATACTGTTCTTTTATTTAAACTCAGTTCAGTACATGGACAGAAATGTATGGAGACAACAGTTTTATGTAAATACTTAATATGAGGTAAAGATTTTAAAAAATCTAAGCATTGCAGTTAATTGTTTGTGATGGTTTCATGTAGTTCTTTATAAATAAGAAATAATATTTAAAAATGAATACCAGAACATGTCAAAGTGATCTATATATAATCAAATAAAAATCAGACAATTTGAAGGCAAATTATTCTAAAGTGCTTCTAAGTTTCACCCACTCATGTCTCTGACATTTCTTTTCCTGTTACTAAATTTGACAAAAAGATCTTTGGAAAAGGGAAGAAAAAAGATTTTTTTTTTTTTGACATTAGACTTCTGAGCCTCAGTATCTTCTGTCTGTAATTTGAGAATAGATGTTCATCTTATCTGGTTATCATAGAAAATCAGATGATTAACAACTAAGTAGAAACTGTGAAGACATAAATATGATGTTATATGTGGAAGGAGAAATTTATTTGATCTTATATAAAACTAGTTATCAGTAAAAACATAACAGGGCTAATCTAGAAAACAATATTCAATGCATTTACCTAGCCCAACAATGAGGTTTAATTGGGGTATTTTACATATATGCTCAAATCTTCATTTGTATGGTAACATGGTCTAGTGATTAGTACACTGATTACAAGTGAAAACTTCAAGTCCATTTTCAGTACCATTACTCACCATTTATACTCTGTGGGGGAATTTTTAAAACTTCATGTCCATATTTTTCTAACTACAAAATACTTGTCACAAAATTAAAGGATGTCTGAGAGTGAATAATGTTTGCTCTTACCTCTGTGGAGAGAAGCACCATAGAAATACAGTTCAAAATTTAAAACATCACCAATGTGATGTTCAAGTTGAAAGTTTCACAAAGTAAAGAGAAAAAGATGACATCCATTTCAGCTTTTTCTCTTTCCTTGAATTTCTGATTTATATGACTCAAAAGGTTAATCTTAGTAAAGCACAGGGAAAAGATAGTTATCCAAGTGATATTTTTAGCCATTTCTACAGGTATGATATATTAAAGGGTGCATTTAGGAGGCCAAGAAATTTAGGAAGATAACACACATTGCAGTTTTAACATTGCTGACTTCTTGTCCTAGATACAAAATGATCAACTTGGAAAGCCATGATTATAGTCAGAATTTGACTAGAAGAGACAATAAGAAGACCATAATTTCAATTCAGTTCTTTTTAACCCAAAGTTATTGGGCACCCATTCTGTAACTGGTAACCATTTTCCAAATCATAAGTAAGTACACAGGGATGGAAGAAATCCAGTGAGGTGAGGGGGAAGAAAAGTTGATTAAGATGTCTTCAAGGAGCCTAAAGTCTTGTGAGGCAGACATATTTAAACATGTAAATAGTGCAAGGCAGAATCAAGTAATTGCCATTTAGAGGTTCAAAGTGCTTTGAGAGCCCATAGGAAGAAGTAATTAATTCTGACTTGTACTGTGGGGAAAGCTCCACGGAAAAGAGCTTTTGAAAAGGGCCTTGAAAGAGATGTAGTAATTTGGTGGGTTGAGAAGGAGAGGACATTCCATGCTGAGTCAGGAACATCAGCAAAAAGGTACAAGGTCTCTCTCAGGCCTCTACGAGCCAGACAGAAAAGCTTATATATTTTAATTGGAAATTTCTCTAACAGTAAAGCAGCAATGCAAAGACTGATTTTTGTATTTTCTTTTTCTTTATATATTCTTATCAAACAATTTATCTAGGATTTTTGGCATTCTGACAAAACTCTTTACAACGCTAGTGCAAAATCGTTTTCCTTGCACTTTAATGCTTGTGTGTTTCAAATTTAAACAGTATTTATAGCAAGTTAATTTCTAATCAATAATTATATGTATTTGAAGAAATGCATAACTTCATTTCCTATAAACAGATATTTTCTAGTTTATTAGATGAAACTCATTTATATAAAGCAGGCCTTGTTTTCCTATGAAATTTGAGATGCATTTTACCAGATTGTTTGAGTTGAAATGTTTGGTAAGGAAGCAGTAAAATAAATATAAACATCATTGCATGCTGGATATTTAAATGAGCTATAAAATTAAACTTGAAGCCAAACTTCCAGCATCTTGTAACATTGTTCCTAACCACATGAAGTCCAGAACTTTAACCCTTTTACTTACCTTGCAGTAGGAGAAAGAGAATGTTTTTTTCTTTTTTAATCTTTAGAATCATTTTTAAAGAATCTTTATACCAAATAAAAATTGGAATCATTATTTTAAATATTACATGAATGTTTGGGAAACAAGGAGCCAATGCTTCATTAATTTACTTTATTAATAGTTATTTTAAATGGAAAACATTGTGTTAAGATATAGTTGGTAACAATAATAGATTTGTCCAAAGGAATGAAGGACCTCATTATTTAAAAATGTTTCTTCTTATAGCTACTACTAAAGCTACCCTGCCTACATTTTACTGGTCATTATTTTTAAAGAGAAATCCTAAAGTAAATTCATTTCTTTTTATTTTTCTTGTTTTACCTACAAATTTTCAGTGTATATTCCTAATATTACAATAAGCAAGGTTAATGTGATTACCAAGAACCATGAAAACATACCTATTATCCTTTATGCCTGCACAGTCCAAAGCACATCTCTGGACCCAGGTTGGAGTTGTAACAATGGATTGTTACATGTGCTGGCAATGGATTAGATCCTGTGGCTGATGAGCTGGCGGAAAATCGAGAAAACAGCTTTCTGGGCCAGTTGGGACTGAAAGACAAGCAGACAGGAAGCTAAAGGCTCTGCTGTGATGCATCATCATATCCGGCAGCCCAGGATGGAAACCGGAACTCCCAGACAAGAGCAAAGAGGTGACGGCCATCAGGAGACAGCTGTTCCCGAACTGTAACCCAAGAAGCACACGTATTCGATTAAGAAAGCATTCTTTAACCAAATATGTGTGAAAAATTCTGCATAGTGTGACCCTTTCCAGAGTAGTTGTGAAGTACATTATCAAACAAAACACATAAATAAATACTTCAGTAAAGCAATCTGATTAACTTTCCTGAAGCTGTGTTTTCTCACGCTTAAGCATGGAACAATTTCTTGGAACACACTTCTTGTTATTCTGACCACCAATTGGAAAATGTTGCCTTATGACATTCAGTTTGTACAATATTAACTCACTTTTTAAAATAAGATTCAAAAACAGAGTTTAGAGCGCTTCCCTTGTGGCGCAGTGGTTGAGAGTCCGCCTGCCCATGCAGGGGATACGGGTTCGTGCCCCGGTCTGCGAAGATCCCACATGCCGCGGAGCGGCTGGGCCCGTGAACCATGGCCGCTGAGCCTGCGCGTCCGGAGCCTGTTGCTCCGCAACGGGAGAGGCCACATCAGTGAGAGGCCTGCGTACCGCAACAACAACAAAAATACCAGATGAAGTTAGTATGCAAAATCATCATTATATTAATTGACAGACTGAGAAAAATAATAAAGCTTTTATGGGCAAATGGATTTCAAAATATAATATAAGTTTCTAGTAGTTTGGCAGAAAAATAAATGATGGAAATGAAAACATTTTGAGAGATTGTTCATACTATAAGTTCTCATAAACAACTACTAGAAACCAGTAAGAGTCTCTGTAGTCTCTAGTATTCCCAGTTGAGATTTTCATCAAAAGGTCTGTTTCTAAGATTCAGTAAATAATATGTCACCACAGTGGATAGACAGATTCTACCAAATATTAACCCTGTTAGCATCGTGTCTTCAGGGTTCAGCGCTGACCATCACTTCAGGTTATGCAAAGTGTTCAAATGACAAATCGGGTAATGCCCATTTTCGCTGATAACCAACCATTGCAAACATCCCAGTCTTTTGTCAACACAGCTGGTTTGGAGTCATCCATCAGTGCTGGGAGTTCTGTCATATGCATTTAACTTCAGCAGCAGCCAGCAGCTCAAAGTCTTTTTACTAAACACTGTCATTGCCACTGTGAGGATGGGGAAAAGACAAAGCTAAAGTGTTTTTTTAGGTTTTGCTTTGTTTTTTAACTCGTCATTATGAGCTGTTATTATGATGATTTTTTTCTTTGTTGAATCACTGACTCTGGTGTGGAAGGCAGGAAACCTTTATAGGTAATCTGCCATACTGCTTCCTGAAATTCTATAAAGTCTTTGATTGGGAAGTAAGGGTCTGAGTTAGTTCATAACAATTGCTGCATTGCTTGTTTTAAATTCCAAAGTGGAACAATGTGCCTTCCCCAGGACAATATTCATACCATATGCTTCTTAATGTTTTGATTCTCTAGGGTACAGTTGAGCAATCTGAACATCAGATAATGTGTTCTATCCTCCCCAGCACCCAGGTCATATTCTGGGAATAAATTAGGCTTAAAGAAGTTCATTGACTCTTTTAGGCCACTGGGGTACTATTTAAGGAATCACATGTCGAGGACAAAGGGTGTTGCTGTCTTTCCAATATCTGGAATAAAGATTTATTTCAAGCCTTGGCAGATGAATGGACCAGCTAATTGTCCACAGTTTAGTCTTTGGCTACAATATGCATATACATACTTTTGGAGAAGGTGATCATATCCAGTGCATATTGAGATATGGTGAAGGGCAAAGGGGGATGTTTCAAGACATCATGAATCAATAATGAGATCAATTCATATATTAGCATATCATGTACTTGACATGTTCAAATTTCTTGGTTTTATTATTTGTTTGAAGAGATAAAGTTTTAACAAAGAGGTTATTACTTCAGATGGACTCTAGTATATTCAAGGAGATGAAGTCAACCTAAGTGAAAACACATTTGATAGTTTAGGTCTATTTGAAAGAGAATTTCTTTTATGAGAGAGAAAACTGCAAAGACAGAAAGAATGCCTTGAACATATAACTAATAAAAATATCTTTCCTTCAAAGGGCTCAAAGCATTTTAATAAGTTAACTTGCCCTTATAACTTCTTTGTCAGAATTTTGAAACCATAAAACAAACAGAAACTAAACCATCTTTATGTTTATTGTCTGATGAGAGGGGAAAATGTCTTTGCTAAAGAGAAGGATCCTCTTTGAAAGATTTGCTGCTATGCAACTTGCCTTTTCAGTCCCTGACTCTGACTTTTCACACATGAAAAAATAAATAAATGTACACATCTCTTTACTGCCTAAGCTCATCTTACGGAACATTTTTTTTTCTCTGCCCATTTAGCATGAGTTTCTGAGACCCATTGTACACAAAGATTACTGTGTCATTGATTAAACCTGTGACTAAGGATGAGCAAATAATTTATCATTTTAGTTGTCTCTTAAAAGTTGATAATTAGGATGATACCTGTTTTTACTCTTGATGATATCCTAATTATCCTAGAGGTTGTAAAAGTATTTTCCAATTGCTTGCACTGTATGGAGAACCAAACTGGAAGAACAAATGAAGCAACTGCCACAGGAGCAAAGTAACAAACTCAAAATAACATGAAACAAATTGGATATATAATTACTGAAGGAATGAGTACTGGGAGGGTGAAATATAACAGGCTTCACAGGGAAGGGAAATTGGAAGTCTTACTAGAAGTAAATGATAGTGAAATGCCAAAAAACACTGAGTATTAACTGTATTAACTGAGCTTTCAATGAAAAAAAAATTGACTGTAAAAAATAATGGGATTTTATTTATTAAAAAGCAGCAAAAAAAAATAGAACAAAAGTACAAAAGCAGAGTCTAATTTAATGTATTGGCATCAATCCATCAAACATAGACCAGTCCGGTTTTCCAATGCTGATCTAAAACCCCATGGATCAGTAAAGAACTCAGACTTCTTTATACCACAACTGATGCTACCTTAGTCTAAATCACCATTATTTCTCCCATGATATTCTTCCATCTGGTCTTTCTGCCCTCACTCTGGACTCCTCTATAATGTATTCTCAACATAGCAGCTAAAGTGCTATTTTTAAATGTTAAGATTCATGTCACCTGCAGTTCCAAACCCTTCAATGGTTTTCTATCCCACTGAGAGTAACAGGCAAATTTCTAACAAGTCCATGTGAACTGCCCTCTTTATGCTCCCATTACCTTTGTTTTGGGGTTTTTGTTTTGTTTTTTACTGGTTTTTGAATTTAATTTTTATTTTATATTGGAGTATAGTTGATTTACAATGACAAGGTGATTACATGACCTAATCACCTCCCAAAGGCCCCAACCATCCAATAACATGACCTTGGAGTTTAGCTTTTAATACATGAATTTTAGGATGACACTGACATTCAGTCTATAGCACACACCAACAATATTCCCACCTTAGGGCCTTTGCACTGGCTGATCCCTCCACCTGCAACACTCTTCCCTCAGGAAATAAAGGCCATCTCTTTTTCACCTCTTTCAAGTGTTTGCTTGAATGCTAACTTCTTGATGGCTCTTATCTTCACCAACCCATTTAAATTTATAATCCACTTACCACACTCACCTTCATCTGTGTATTCTTGATTTCTCCCACCATGCTCCTTATTTTCCATTTCAGAGATCCCTTTCTAGAATTCCAACATATTATAAAATTTATTTAATTATGTCTATTTTATGCACACCACCCTCCACCATTAGAATGTAAGTTCCAGAAGGGCAGATTTTTTTTTTTTCTGTTGGTATAGTAGGTTGGTTATGGACACTGATATATTTCAATTACCTTGAAACATTCCAGGCTTTCAGTCTTATATTACTTGAAGACACGTAATATAAGAGAAACAAGTATTACAAGAAAGAAAAGGGTTGTATTCTAGTCATTTTTGTAATCTCTCACTTTAATTCAGCATTTAGTTCATAATATTTATTCAATATAAGTTTGCTGAACTGAACTAAATCTCTAAGAATTTTTTAAAATTTCTAAGTTGATTTTTTAAGAAAATGTAACTAATATTCCAGGGATGAATGGCAGTTGAAATTTTTGCCAGAGACTGTGGGGAGTTTTATTGCCTTTGGTCTTTTAAACACTGTTATTCTCAGATTTTTTGTTTGCCTGTTTTTTTCTATGATCAAACTAGTACTCAAACTTATAAGCAAATGTTACATTTAATTTATATTTGATTATACTTAATCTATGCTGCAAGCCTAGTTTTTTTTTTTTAATTTTTAAAATTTATTTATTTATTTTTGGCTGTGTTGGGTCTTCATTTCTGTGCAAGGGCTTTCTCTAGTTGCGGCAACTGGGGGCCACTCTTCATCGCGGTGCGCGGGCCTCTCACTATCGCGGCCTCTCTTGTTGCTGAGCACAGGCTCCAGACGCGCAGACTCAGTAATTGTGGCTCACGGGCCTAGTTGCTCTGTGGCATGTGGGATCTTTCCAGACCAGGGCTCGAACCTGTGTCCCCTGCATTGGCAGGCAGATTCTCAATGACTGTGCCACCAGGGAAGCCCACAAGCCTAGATTTTTTTAAAGAATGTATGTTTGTTCCATTTGGTTGTTTGTGTTATTTTTTGTCCCTTGTGGAACTGAACTCTTCAGAATTTTATCTGTGATTCTATTTGCCATTGTTTTGTCCGATCTGGAATTTGGTCACAAATAATTTCTTTTTGAGTCATCTTTTAAATAGTAGAATTCATGTAAGAAAATTCTTCTCTCTGCATTGTACTAAGAGTTACAATAAAATATGTCAATCCTGAAGGAAATTTACTACAAGCATCTGTGGAATTGAGAAAAATACTATGGCATACCTGTATTTTATGGAATTAGAATTACCAGTTGATAATAAAAATACAGATCATAATTAGTTTGGGAATCCTTTGGGTTTTGTGTATGAGTGTGTGTCTGTGTTTGCGTGTGTGTGTGTGTGCATGTGTATATATATGTGTATGGGGGGTCATACACACTTGTTTTTGATGGTGGTAGTGGTGGCAGCAGTTGTGATGTCCTTATTTTTGTTTTTCAGAAAGAGACAAAGGATTGGTAACGTAAAGAAAGTAAAGGCAGTAAGTAATCACAAATTGGACTTCAAGCAGGAGGAGTCCTGAAGTGCTATAGAAATTGAAAGGAAAGGTTGAAATAAGTTGAATTTATAGAATGCTCCTTTAAATAGCATTTCTTATAAATTATATTAATTGCCAAATTTAAGTCTGGTTTTCTATTTTGTGTTTGAATTCTCATTGCTACACCCTTTTAGAAGAAAAGCAAAACATATTTTTATGAACACATCAATAAGTTGTCTAGTTGCACTCTATTTTCTGGGTGGAAAATTCACTTTCTCTGGCTAGTCTAAAACCCTTCACTGAAATTTTCTATTAATTTCATTGGATTTTAAAAACCTTCTCTTCCACAGGGAATAATTTTTGACTCATTCACGGAAGGAATCAACTGAGAAAAATGTTATACTGCATTAGGATCTAGGCCTCTTGTGAAACTGAAGTGGTTTTGAGTGTGTAAAAAATCAGTGTATCCTAATGTTCTGTATTTGGGAAACCAGATGTAAAAACGAGAAGAAACCAAATATAAACTGCTAATAAAAATGTATTATGTAACAAAGAGTAATATGAGTTTCAGATTCTGATCCTAACTTTTGGAATCTTGCTATATCAATTTCCATGGGATTTCAAGTCAGCTGAAAAATTACCTAATATGTGTGT
Source organism: Orcinus orca (assembly GCF_937001465.1). Classification (NCBI taxonomy): domain Eukaryota; kingdom Metazoa; phylum Chordata; class Mammalia; order Artiodactyla; family Delphinidae; genus Orcinus; species Orcinus orca. Next base: position 33,236,635 of record NC_064576.1, read on the forward strand.
GCTATGTGCGTCACACTTTTTAAATCTCATTTAAAGAGATGAAAATGAACCATTTGGAATGTCTACTGAATATATGTGTGAATTTTTAAAAGACAAAACAATAGTTTTGGAAGGTAGCATAATCTGCATCTTTCCCTCATGTTATGTCATAGGTATGAAGAAACAGGTTTTAACCAGCCTCATAAGCAGCAAGTTCAAATCAGAGTAATAGATCATTTTCTCCTCTTAATCATTTGACATTTTGGAATTTAGTAATAGTATACTACAATAATGCTTTTGAAGACAGACTGTTGATTTATAGCAATATGTTACAGAAATCATATTCTACAGTTTACAAAAAGAAATTTTCCATTAATATATAATGGATATTAAATTATTAAGCAGAAATAATTTTCTTATTTACTAATCTACTTGAATGTCCATATCCATCTCTCCCCCTCAAAAAATTAAAAAAAACTCTGTCAGAATGGAAAATTTTGTTTTGAAAAATCTTTTAAATTTTTTTATATCAGTTGCCAATAAAAACTAAAAGCAATCCTTTGTTTTAGCAATAATTTCCTAATTATTTAGGTAACAATTCATAGTTTTTTAAAATTTGTCTTCTTATTTATATTTATTGGTTGATATAATTTTTAATACAAAATCCTTCTTTTCATATTTCCAAGTGTCCTTGTTTGATCACTTTTCTCATGGCAGTTTTTTTTTTTTTTAATCTGAACTCACAAACGTTGGTTCTGAAAATTGGAAAAGCTCTAGTGATTCTATGATGGGGTTCATAGATGCCACAGTTTGATATATGAATTATGCTATAACTCTAAAAATCATAACATTTACAATTCTGAAAGAGTTACCAAGTCCATGATTTATTCCAAAATATAATGCTGCTTTAACGTCTTGCTTTCCTGATCTTCTGATTGTGATGGGTTGATGGGGTAGTCTTGTGATTCATGAGGATGGCTCATTCATTATTTTTGAGTGGGATAAAGATAGTAGAGCTTATTTATAACTCCCTTAATTGTCTGAAGCTAGAGATGGAGGTATAAAATTCTACAACTTAGTTTGCCCTATTCTTGCTTATGTTGTATCACAAGGACAAAGATTCATTAAAGAGACCTTTAAAATGTGTTAATCTAGATACTTTAATGAAATTTGTTTGCAAGGCAACCTATCCCACTTATTATGCTTAGTAGTATTCATACATAATGGTAATGTGACTGCTCATCTCTAAACCATTAAGGAAAGAAATATGAGAAAAGGGGGCATAATGATTAATTTGGGGTGGATGGCTTAGAAGTTTTTTGCCTTTTAAAGCAAACTATGCTTCTCTTACTTAGCCTTTTTTAAAAAACATTAAAAATTTGAATTAAAATATGCAGTAGACCAGGAACACTGTAAAATTGAGAATATACGTAGTATTTATCACCATGAATAAAGTATGTGAAATAAAATTAATGCATAGTTTCTAAGAAGTTAAAGGTTTCAGTATTTCATAAACATTATATCTAAAAAATAAATGTCTTTTAAGAATATTTTTCCTATAGTTTAACATTCTTTATATTGTCAACCCTCTTTCTCTCCTTTCTCAGGGAAATAAATGTCCTAGATCTTTTATGATTAATCATCCCACTGTGCTTTAGATCTCATATTGTCCTTTGAATTATCGTTTTTTTCCCTTCTTTTGTCTTTATTCATTCCTCTATTCTAGCTAGTTCCCCAAATACTAAATATATGCAACAAACCATGGCAATATGGCTATGAATCAAACCACCCCAAAACGTAGTGGCTTAAAATCCATGAAGATTTAGATTTTGCTCATTAATCTGAAATTTGGACAGGGACCAGCATGACTAGCTCTCTTGTAATCCTCTCAGTATCAGTGGTGATGGTTCAAAGGTTGAAGACTAGAATCATCTGAAACTTGCTGTCTCACAGGTTGGGAGGTTGATGTGGGCTGAAATGTAGTTCAAGCTCTCAGCCTGAACACCTCTCCATGTGGCCTGAGTTTCTTCACAATATCATGGCTGGATTAAGGGACAGCATCTCAGGAGAGAGGAATCCAGACAGAAACCAAATCACTTTAATGACCTTGCTTCCAAAATCACGGAGCATCACTTCCATGGCATTATATTCATAGAGGCATCCAAGAAGACCTGCCCAATTTTCGTTTAATTTAATTTTTACTTTATATTTGAGTATAGTTGATTTACTATGTTGCATTAGTTTCAGGTTACAGCAAAGTGGTTCAGTTATATGTATACATATATCCATTCTTTTTCAGATTCTTTTCCCATATATGTTATTACAGAATATTGAGTAGAGTTCCCTGTGCTATACAGTAGGTCCTTGTTGGTTATCTATTTTATATATAGTAGTGTGTATATGTTAATTCCAAATTTCTAATTTATCTCTCCCCCACTATCTTTCCTCTTTGCTAACTGTAAGTTTGGTTTCAAAGCCTGTGAGTCTGCTTCTGATTTCCAAATAAGTTCATTTGTATTGCCTTTTTATATTTCACATATAAGTAATATGTGATATTTATCTTTCTCTGTCTGACTTACTTCACTTAGGATGATAATCTCTAGGTCCATCCATATTGCTGCAAATGGCATTATTTCATTCTTTTTTTATGGATGACTAATATTCCATTATATATATGTACCACATCTTCCTTACCCATTCTTCTGCCAGTGGACATTTAGGTTTCTTCCATGGCTATTGTAAATAGTGCTGCAGTGAACATTGGGGTACATGTATTTTTTTGAATTATGGTTTCCTCTGGATATATGTCCAGGAGTGGTGTTGCTGGGTCATATGGTAGCTCTATTTTTAGTTTTTTAAAGAACCTCCATACTGTTCTCCATAGTGGTTGTACCAAATTATATTCCCACCAACAGTGTAGGAGGGTTCCCTTTTCTCCACATCCTGCCTAGCATTTATTGTTTGTAGATTTTTTGATGATGGCCATTCTGACCAGTGTGAGCTGAGACCTCATTGTAGTTTTGATTTGCATTTCTCTAATAATTAGCGATGTTGAACATTTTTCACGTGCTTCTTGGCCATCTTTGTGTCTGCTTTGGAGAAATGTCTATTTAGATCTTCTGCCCATTTTTTGATTGGGTTGTTTGTTTTTTTGATATTGAGCTGCATGAGCTGTTTGTACATTTTGTAGATTAATCCCTTGTTGGTTGCATTGTTTGCAAATATTTTCTCCCATTCTGTGGGTTGTCTTTTTGTTTTGTTATGGTTTCCTCTGCTGTGCAAAAGCTTTTAAGTTTAATTAGGTCTCATTTGTTTATTTTTGTTTTTATTTTCATTACTCTAGGAGGGGGTCCAAAAAGATATTGCTGTAATTTATGTCAAAGCATATTCTGTCTAGGTTTTCCTCTAAGAGTTTTATAGTATCCAGTCTTACATTTAGGTCTTTCATCCATTTTGTGTTTATTTTTGTGTATGGTGTTAGAGAATGTTCTAATTTCATTCTTTTACATGTAGCTGTCCAGTTTTCCCAGCACCACTTATTGAAGAGACTGTCTTTTCTCCATTGTATATTCTTGCCTCCTTTGTTGTAGATTAATTGACCATAGGTGTGTGGGTTTATCTCTGGCCTTTCTATCCTGTTCCATTGATCTATATTTCTGTTTCTGTGCCAGTACCATACTGTTTTGACTACTTGGTAGTATAGTTTGAAGTCAGGGAGCCTGATTCCTCCAGCTTTGTTTTTATTTCTCAGGATTGCTTTGGCTATTTGGGATCATTTGTGTTTCCATACAAATGTTAAAATTTTTTGTTCCAGTTCTGTGAAAACTGCCATTGGTAATTTAGTAGGGATTGCATTGAATCTGTAGATTGCCTTCAGTTGCATAGTCACTTTGATAATATTGATTCTTCCAAACCAAGAACGTGGTTTATCTTTCCATCTGTTTGTGTCATCTTCAATTTCTTTCATCAGTGTCTTATAGTTTTCAGAATACAGGTCTTTTGCCTCCTTAGGTAGGTTTATTCTTAGGTATTTTACTTTTTTGATGTGATAGTAAGTGGGATTAGTTCTTAATTTCTCTTTCTGCTCTTTCCTTGTTAGTGTATAGAAATGAAAGAGATTACTGTGTATTAATTTTATATCCTGTAACTTTGCAGAGCTCATAAATGAATTCAGTAAAGTTGCAAGACCTGCCCAATTGTAATAGAAGGTTAAATAGATCTACTTCTTGATGGAGTACTGGCAATGTACTGAAAGAGCTTGAGAGAGAAGTACTGCTGTGGCCATATCTGCAAAATGCAGTCTTTCAGTCTGTCCATAAGAATTCATATTCCCCACATGTAATATGGGGAATATGAATTCTCACCCTCCTCCAAGAACCCCCTAAAATCCCATTTTAGAATCAGACTCATGCTCAGATATCAGGATCTCTTCATCTAAATCAAGTATGGGTACTGATGAGGCCCCTCTGGAACATTTCTTCAAGTATAGTCCCTTCAGTACAGTTCTCAATCTGAAGACCTGAGAACTAAAGAGCTATCTCTTCTTCTCCACTCCCAACATATAATTGTGAGACAGACCTTGATAACCACTATAGACACTTCCATCAGAAAAGGGGAAACGGGGCCTACAGTAGTCACTAATCCACAGAAATTCTGAAATCCAGCTGGATAACCCATTGCTAGTTCCTGGATTGGGCTCAGTACTACTGCCTGGAGATCCATCATAGCTCTTTGCTCTTTGGACTCTTGGGTCTGCCTTCTGGGACACCCTTCATTAATCCATAAAAAGTGGCTGGGATTTGCCACTGAGTACTTTTCTCAATCTCCTTCTTGCCCTTAGTAGTATGGGGATCCAAATATCTCTTTTCATCTCCTTATCTGTGTTTGTTAGTTCAAGTCGGCAGTATTTCTAGTAGTAAAGCTCTCTTTAAACTTTGTGAATTTCCTATGACTGCTACTGGATTTTGGTCCATTAAACAAAGGGCACACCCATGATAAGCGATTTTCTAACTTAGGCTTCCTGTAAGGTTGTTGATTGACATTATCCCTAAGATTCTTAGATTCTTAGAGTCATCTTTGATTTGATCTCTGTTCTGAAACTCTTTCTATATTTGAGAATCATGTTGTGGTTCAGTCTTGTAGTTTTAACTCAGTAAGTCTGGGCTCCTTCATATATTTTCTAAATTTTGCTGGAAAATAGAATTATTCCTTTTTAATCTATTTCTCTTCTCTCATTTTATAATATCAACAAGAAGCCGAGTGGACTTTCAGTATTTTTCCTGAAAACCTCCTTATCATCTAATTTATCATCTATCTATGAATCATCTAATTTATCAGGAATTTTACTTTTTTCCATGTCATCACAAGCAATAGGGCTGCTAAATTTTCTGTTACTACATAACAAGAATTCCCTTACTTCCAGATACCCACAACATTTTTGTCACTTTTGTTTAAACCCTTACTAACAGCCTCCTCGGGGGCTATTAATTTTTTTTAACAAAAATCCTTTAACAAAATGCTCTTCTCAAAGTTTTTCCAGCTTCTACCTACTGCCTGATCCCAAAGCAAGTTTTAGGCTTTGTTATAGCAGCATACCACCTCAAGTACCAAAATCTGTTCCTATAATTATGACTGTACAACAAACCATCACCAAAACTTAGTTTCTTTATATATTCATATGTAATATGTATATATAAATATTGCATAATATTGCCAAATCTGCAATCTGGGCAAGTTCAACAGAGATAGCTCATGTCTCTACTACTCAAAGGCTGGGAGCTGGAATCATCTATAAGATATTCAACTACATGTTCAGAAGTTGATGCTGGCTGTCACCCGAGATTTTTTAGTGGAGGCTATCTACATCTGACCATATCATATGGCTTGCATAGCCTCACACATGGTTGTTGCTTTGAAAGGCAAGCATTCCAAAATAGGTAGACAAGCAGAAGCTAGATCTCCTTTATGACCTAGCCTTCAGAGATACTCATTGTCATTTCCTCCACTTTCCATACATCATGCATCACAAAGGCCACATCAGTTTCAATGGCAGGAGAAATAGAGTCTGCTTCTTGATGGAAGAGTAGCAAAGTTCTGCAAGAGAATGTGGAACCAGAATTATTGCTCTCTATTATTCAAAAATACAGTCTTACAGTCTGTCACATATTATTACTATTTCCTTACCTTAAATTCCTATCTCAACTAACTGTAATCTTGCTTCTTATCCTTACCTTTAAAACAAAGAAACAAACTTGCACTCAGCTAAGAGGACCAATGATCTTCAACCTTTCATAGAAGTTAATGATTTTCAGTCTTCAAATTGTTTGATTTATATGCTTTATTTGACAATATTGGTAATCACCCAATTCATGAAATATATTCTCTATTGTCCTCTGCCTCTATACTGAGTATCATCTTTGATCATTTTCCTCGAATATTCTTTGTCAATAACTGATGCCTTTTTTTTTTTTTTGCCTGCTCCTTAAAAGTAGTTTTCTCGGGCTTCCCTGGTGGCACAGTGGTTGAGAGTCCACCTGCCGATGCAGGGGATACGGGTTCGTGCCCCAGTCCGGGAGGATCCCACATGCCGCAGAGTGGCTGGGCCCGTGAGCCAAGTAATTTTCTCCAAAACTTGGACTTCAGTTCATTTCTCTTCTTATTCTGCATTTTCCTCTAAGCAATCTTCTAAAACTGGGTCTCCAGTACGTATTTCCACTGGCTACTTCTTTCTTAAATTTGAGATTCCAAAAATTGATTGGACATTTCAACATGAGAATTTCACAGCTACTTTATATTCAACATTTATAAAACCCAGGCTCTGTATCTTTACTCATAAAATGTAATCCTCTTCTCATATTTCCCAACTTGGCTAAAGCTTTTACTCTTCACTAAATCCCAACATAAAAAATCTAGTCTTCTACCTTCTGCCTTCAACAGTACAAAGTGAAACACAGATTTATTTCTGTCTTATGGCTCACACACCCAGCTTGAGGACAGGGCCCTATAGCATCTTGTTCAACCTATATCCAGGTAAATTTCCCACCTAGGTTGCACTGATCATCCAAACTATATCAGAGCCTAAAAATGCACTTTATACTCACATAACTTTGCTCACATTTTTACTCCTATTTTAAATTGTTCCCACTCATCATCAGTCTGGGAAGCATGAGTACATCCTCCATTATTCCACAGATATCCCCTCTCTAACAAAACCCATTTGACTTCTCAATAACTTCTTAACAAAAATAACAACTTGCTCCTTTGTGGTCATACACTATTTTTGTGTCAGTCTCCACAAAACTGTGAGCTTCTTGCGGTCAAGAACGATTTATTATTAATCCCTCACTCCTTTACATGTATAATTACAAGTCACCAATTTTAATCTAATTGACTTTTAAACAATCTACACTGTTACCTTAACTTTGACTTCTACAAATTACCTTGCTACACTTAACTCATACTTTGGAATATTTTCTATTGAACAAAGTTTGAAGTAAATGTAATGGAAATATTTGACAACTGCCATATGTGTTTTGGTAGCATTTCCATCTCTGTATGTTTAGCAGTGTTTGTGCAAAGATATGAGTATTTTATTGTGGTGGTTTTCAAACTGTGCTCCACGGAACCCCTCCATGGAGGAGCTTCAGTAGCTTCTCTGAGCAGGGGCTTGATTATGCAGAATCTAAGCACAGCCTTTCTTACCTGTCAACCCACCAGAACAATTTTACAGATTAGACTTTTGGACACATCTTTATTTTAGAAAGGTTTCTATTATTGAAATATTTTAAAGCACTGTTTATTGATTTTTGCCTTTATTCTTTTTGTTTTCTTAAAGAGCTAAACTGGACAAAAAAGACTAATAGTACTGAAAGAAATGGTTAGCCTCATAATTTATGGATAATTTGTTAGACATTAAAAAAATCTCAGTTGGCTGTCCCAGAACTTAAAGCTGTTGAATACATGTGCAACTATGACAAAAGAGAACAGAATTTAAGAATATAAAATAAATTGCAGAGATTTTTCTGAAAAGCAAATTATTTCAATAATTAGAGATTTTATAACATTTTATCACTGTGGAAAAGAAATCTGCACTTATAAATATCATATGTTGTTTGATTTTCACATCTCTGACTTTAACTTTTTGGAAATATATTTTTATATAAGTATGGAAGATGTCCTCCATTCATAAGTGATTAATTAGTTGAATTGAAATGATGAAAGTTCTATTTCAAGATTATGTGTCTTCTATAATAACACATTAACATCACTTGTAAAATCCATGGACTTTTAGGAATCTTATGAGAGGGTCTACATTTCATTGTGCCTTAACCGACCCACCCATCTTCTATACTTTATTTCCCCAGGGATGGGAATGGGACTCTACAAACCAAATTTCTCTTTTGCCAACTGGCCCTCCCTTAGGCTGCTAATCATGAGTGCCTGAGGGAACCTACAGGAGAAAAAGAGAAAGTGGGGCATCATTCTCTCCTGTTTGTTTTCAACTACTCTCAACAACACCCAGCAGAGCTTCTTTACCCTGACCGACAATCACAGATTGCTCCAGTAGCAGTAATTGATTTGTTTGCAGTTGTTCCAACACTTCCAGAAATAACCTCATCAAACCCTCCAGAGACAGTGATATCAGTTGCCTGATACCCCCTACTTGAATTGAATTGGGTACCAGCCTCATACAATCCCTCTTCCCAGCTTAGAGACCCCACACCATCGAAGTAGACCCACCCCCATCGAAGACCCCACCCACAACCTCCTCAAGCGACTGAGTTATGGCTTCTCTAAGACTCAAGTTTAATAATACTAACCTCTTTCTTTGGTTCACCTAGTCCTAGGGGTGAAAGCTGCTTCTTATGGTTACCTCTTACCTCTTTGTTTTCTAAAAAGCAAGGAGGTAATGTTACTTTATTTTTCCTTTGTATATTATAGGCATTAATAGGAATATGTTGGATAAAACAAAATAGTATACTGTTTTGATATTATTTATATTTTCCTCCAAAGTTACCTACAGTAGTTTTGTTTAACACATTTATATATTCATACATTTTAACCTTGCCAATGTTAAAATTCCTAAAATTTTAACTGTAGTTCATAAAACTAACTTATTGTCCTCAAATAACCTCATTTTATATGCTAATTCTTTCCTCTGTCTCTTTTGCCTAAGGAGAGTCAAACTTTCCCTGGGGCGATAGGGCATTTGTCCAGTGATGTATAGAGTAACCTGTACTTTCCAATGTCTTAGAGACATTCCTGAGAAGAAGAGAGAATGATGACCTCCATTTTGTATAATGTTTCCAGAAACTTTGCTCATTTATTTCCATCTGTTTGTCAGAGCTAGGTCAACCCTAAAGATACTCCCTCTCACCCCCTTTTTTTTTTTTTTTTTTTTTTTGTAAAAAGGAAGAAAGGCAAACAAATATTTAGTTAAACACAGACTGGGACATTCAAGAAAAAGGTGATCCTATTGATAATAGGAAACTTATCAGCCATAACAGTTTCACTATCGAATACATATCAGTCACTCAAATAACAATTATATAAATGTTTTAAGTTTTCCTTGTAAAATGAACTTTTAATGTTGGCAGGCGCTTGAATCAGGCATGAATTTCCAAGGAAAATATTTAGAGTACCTTTGGATGCACTTGAATACAGAAAGAAAGGCTGTTTTATTAACATATACATACTACTATATATAAAATAGATAACCAACAAGGACCTACTGTATAGCACAGGGAAGTATACTCAATATTTTGTAATAACCTATAAGAGAAAAGAATATGAAAAATAATATATATTTTATATATATATATATATATATATACTATGTATGTATGTATAACTGATCACTGTGCTGTATCCCTGAAACTAACACAAAATTTGAAACAAGAAACTTCACACTAATGTTTGAAATTACATAGAAATTGTAAGAATAGAAAGATAAGGTGGATATTGAAAAGTGGAAAAAGTAGAATTTGAACATAAAATTACAGTCTGAAAAGTTGGAAGGGTATAAGGCAGCAGGTAAGTTTTAACTTATCTATTGTAAATTTAACATGTGAATCTTATCTTTTTAGGAAGATACATTGCAAGAGAGTGTAGACAGCATTTCTGAAACATGACAGTGAGTTACAACTCAGGATGGTGAGGTAGCAGACAGGAAGAAGTAGAAGCAGATTTTCTGGTATGTTCCTCATAGTTTGGTAATATGAGTGACAGTGGAATAGAGAAAAGATGAACAGAGTAGAGGTCTCACATTTTTCATTTCTATAATATTTTCAGTATATATACTTCTGAGTTTTTAAAATACAAACCATCAAACACAGCTAGTGTCATGTACTCCAAATTTACTTTGGATATGACTTAAGGTTAACAGTGACAAAGAATGGAGTTTGAGTTACTATTCTTTTGCATATGATTTTAAGATTATGAAAAATGTGAGGTCAAAAAGTCCTTATCCATTAGTTCTGAAAATGCTCTCATTTGACCGTGATTGACAATTTTTGACAATGATTGACGGACTCTATAAGCCGTGATAAAAAATGACAGCCTTGAGTATTTTGAACAAGTTATATTTTAAAGGAATTAAGTTGCTAATGGACTAACAGTGGTCAATGAAGAAGGAGCGGGCCATTACTTTTTATGGATTACGGGATTATCATTCCTTATAGAACATTGACAGTGATTCTCACAAGTCCTTCCTGAGATTCCAATGCAACAGAATTCTCTTTCAGATAAGATTTTCCTTTATGTGAAGCCCAAGTTAACCTGTTAGTTCACTCACTATGCTTTAGGATGTTGATAATTCACTGCAGAACACTGAGGTCCTCTTTTCATAGTCTAATATCATCTTTCTGAATACACACATAGCACTTTTTCTCAAATTCATGAAAAATGACAGGACAATTAAACCAAAATCATATCCAGATATCACACTCCCTCTGGACTCAGATTCACATTATTATTATAATTCTGACTAGTTTTCTAATGAGTTAACAAATTCTTTGGTCTTGTAGCATAAAGTTAATGTACCCATTTTTAGTTCTTAAAGAAAATCAAGCTTCTACTATGAGCTTCATTCATCTAGGCTCTTATCTAGGAAAAAAGGATGATTTTTGCAGTATCTAAGGCACATAAGAGTCAAGCCAAGTAACTTTTCAACAAATCTCTCAGTAAAATTTTGTCCCCTAAGAAAATGCTTTTTCTTAAACTTCTCCAATTTTGTCAATAGTATTAATATACTTTAAATAAATAATTATCAGCATTTATTCATCTTGCTTTTTCACTCTCTACAGCCAGTTCCAGTTTGTTTCTAAATATTGCTAACTTTCTTTCTATAACATTTCTTGTATTCTTCATTTTCTTCTAATTTCCACAGTCATCACCTTTTCTGTTGTTCATATCATTAAGAGTAGATAATACAATGGCCTCCATTAGGTCCAAAACCAAATTGTCACCAATGCAAAATAAGGAAATCATGCTTAACAGCAGTAACATGTATGGAAAAGCACAGGAGTAGTGGTTGACAATACATTTAATGTTGAGCAAAAAGCTTATTATCCCGGGTTGCATATTAGAAAGACAAGCATTAAAAAATTGAGTTTAGGACAATACGATATAACAAGCTTTGGGATTTCATGATCTAGATTTGAATCTTGATTGTGTGATCTTAACTCACAGTTAGATTTCTCATCTGCAGAATGGAGATAATAATAATAACTATCATTTATTTTGTGTTTGTCATGAACCAGGCAATAAGTGCTTTATATGTCTCACTTCATTTAACCTTCATAGTAACCCTGCTAAATAAATAACATTATTATCCTCACATTACAGAGGAAAATATTAAGTCTGAAGATGGCAAATTAATTTTTTTCCAGTATCACACAAGTAATATGTGACAGAACATGAATTCTAAGCTCTGGCCTCTGATATCAGAGCCTGTGGTTTCATCATTGAGACTTGAGTGAGATTATGCATGTTCACAACTGACATGGGTCAGGTACATAGCAATTGTTTAGCAAAAGTTGGTTTCATTTCCTTGTAATTTTGTGACAGGGGAAAACGTTTTGTATTCTACTACAAGTTAATCACTGAAGGAATGTTGCCTATAAGCTTAAATTATACATAATGGCCCATCTCTGGGAACCCTGCTTCCCAGGTAATGAGCATTAAGTTAAAATACTGTTTAGCTCACAGGAAACATCCTGACCAGTTCCACCTGTGAATGACTGCAGGGAAGAAGAAATTAACACATCCCCTCCAGAGGCTGATGGGAACCAGGAAGTGTTTGACTTTCCTCCCTCCCCTTTTAGTATAAAAGGAGCCTGAATTCTAACTCAGGCAAGATGATTCCTTGGGGCACGAGCCCACCATCTTCTTGGTTACATGGCTTTCTGAATAAAGTCGTTAATCCTCACCCCAACAACTCTTCTCTTGATTATTGGCCTGTCATGCGGCGAGCTTAGACTTGGTAACAATTTCATTATATAGTGTGCTTGTTGGAACATACTTTAGCTACTAGATTCATTTCAAGCTTCCGCATTAAGAATGCGTTGTCATCTGAAGTGAGCTAAACCCTTTGAAGAATGAGTAGGAAATTGAAATGCATCATACGTAGCCACAGTGAAGTGTTGGGCATGTTCAGTCTGAAGGAAAAAGGACACTGAAAGCACATGATACCTGACTTCAAGGTAAAAAGAAAGAAAGACAGAGAGAGAGACAGAGAGAGAGAGAGAGAGTGTTGTATATGACCCCAACAGAATAGAACTTGATGGGTGAATAAAATATTTATTTTAAATCATTGGGAAAGTTCTTTCTAGTAAACAGAATTGCCCAAGGGTGGATGGACTGCCTCAGGAAAAAATATTCCGATTGTTTTCTGAAACACAAAAGAAGCATACTACACATGGCCTTGGTTACATTCAGAGTCTTTGGCTAGAATCATCTTTTTATGAGATTGCTGGTTGAATACTTGAGCTCAATTATATCATCATGCTTTCCATCCTTTGTCAAGCTCTACCCAGGGCCCAAACGTGATAGCCCTCAGCCACTTGTCTTACCGGTACCCTATCATCCTCTCATCTTCACAGTTTTGGTGTCCCATCACTCTCCTAATTGTTTCCCCACTGCTACATCTTTTGTCAACACTTTCCATTTGTTTGCCAGAAACTCTGATCCATTATTAACAAACTACTGTATAGCATCATTCTCTTCACCCAGTGCCCTATTTGCCTACTTGTCTACAAAAATGTGACATTCTCATGAATCAAACTTTCCTCCTGTTTCACGCTCCTGTGTCAGCAGCCCACTTTCCCCCATCTTTGTACCACAGGGTTAAGACATGGGTTTAGCTTCTTGACCTTCGGGGCCATTCCAAACAATTACTCTTTAATTCCCCACAAGCATGTCTTCAAGGCTCCTGTCATGTAGCTATGTAGCCCTCTGTCTATCCTTGCTGTTTTCTTAAAGTCTCCACATTTTTTGAGAATTTTTCTATTTTGCTCACTAGTTGACTAGGCAGATTGTAATATATACATTACTGAGTAATCCATGCATTGTGGACTAGCCCTTCAGTTCCTTGCTCTTCATAGCTCCAGGTTCCTTTTCTTCTGCTGTCTTTCAGAAGTGTATTTCCAAGATTATACTCTAGATAATTCTCACAGCTGTCATTGAGCCTGACATACACCAAAAAATGTATCTGGTTAATACATTATCCCCTTATGTTACCCTACCCAGATTCACTGTTGGAATTGAAACTTGAACATCTCACTTCAAACATCTCAATTTATCTGATTCAAATCTCCTATGCTTTTCTCTTACTCTTTACAACCTCTTTCTCTGATCCTCCTGGACAATTTCTGTCTCCCACCTGAAATTTACCTCCTTCCCTAGGTGCTTTAGATTCCATGACCCATCTTTTCAGTTGCTTAGTTGCTTTTATTCTTTTGTTTCTTACTCTCATTCTTTCATCTTATGCTGAAAAAAATCAGCTTCTGGAAAGACTCAAGCCCTTCCCATCTTAAAATGATGTCACCCTTGAACAAACATTCTCCTCTAGCCACCATTACTGGTCCCCTTTGTAGGTAAAAGTCTTGAAACTTCTTGAAAAAACCCTACAGTTGGTATTTCCACTTCCTTTCATCCCATTCATTCCTTATCCCACTCTAATCTGGCTTCTGGCTCCCCCCCTTCACTGAATCTACTTGCACTGATATCTACATTGCCCTCAGTGTTACCAGATCCAGTGAAATATTTGCTGTGTTCATCTCACTTCATCTCTCTATGGCAATTATTATGTTGAACATACATTCCTTCCTGAAATCCTCTTCCCTCTGAGCTTCTGTGAACCTTCTCTCCTAGAGTCCCTCCTTTCTCTCTGTTTTTCCTCTTCTATCATCTTCCAGTACTCTTGTTTCTCCACCTAGATTTAATATATTATATACTCTCCCTAAAAGACCATAGGCAAATTCAAAACATTCAGCTACCACACATGCACTGGTAGTTCTCAATTTCCAGGCAAGGAATAGCAGAATCAGAGCACCACCCTTCTGTATCAGACTGCTTTGTAAACATCTCCACATGTCTGAACCACATGCCACTGCCTAAACTCAACTTTTCAGCCTTTCACCGGAAACTTCTTCTCTTCCTTTGCTGCCCATCTCAGCGTCTGGCACCATGTTGTCCCAGTCAGAAATGTGAGTCATTTTGCATTTCTTTCTTTCTTCTCCCCGCATCTACTCTGTCACAAGGTATTATTTCATTTATTTAAAAACATTTTATCAAGCACTTGTTATATACTATGACAGAAGAAAGATGCATAGAAAAGGAATTAGACAATAATGCGGATGCGATGTTATGAAAATACATGTAAGCTCAGAGAGTCGGATTGAGTAGGCTTGCTTCACATCTCCAAGCCCATCTTTGTCCTCTCCTTTCCTTTTCCACAGTCACTCCTGCTTTTCTTCTACTTTGCTGCAGTCTTCCTCACTGTTGTCACAGTGACCTTTACAAAATGCCATTTGATCACGTCACTGGCTGACTTTCAAACCTTAAGTGGTTCTCAAGGCTGTCATGCTGTAGTTCACAGTTCACGGCTGAACATCCGTGTAGTTCAGCCCTTCACATTTAGGCCCCGGACTTGTTTCCAACCTCATCTTCGACCATTGCTTCACTTGTTTTCAGGTCTTCCTCACATGGTGTCTTTTACCTGGAGCATGTGAGATTGTTTCATACCTCTGCACCTTCTCACTTATTATTGCCTTTTCCTAGAATACACCTTCCCTTATTATGCTCATCCAGCTAATTTCCAGGATGTCTTTCCTGATGAGCACTACCTCAAGCCTTATCTATCCTTCCTTTGCTTCCATATCTCCTTTTGCATACAATTCTGATGGCAATTATCAATTCATTCACCAAGTATTTATTGAGCACCATATATCATGCTTTAATTTACCTGTCTTTTTTCTATACCACACTGTAAGTTCCCTGAGTGGAAAGATTATATTTTATTTTAGGGTGGAGTCCCAGAACCTAGTATAGGTATATAAAGAGATGGCATGCAATAAATATATGTTAAATGAATGGGTTCCCATCACAAGAGTCACTGAAAGAAGTATATTGTATTAATGGAATTTATTGGGAGACCCATCACTAGTTACTAGGATCTCTGGTCCTAGAACCAGGCTGTTTATATGAACCATAGGTTTAACACATTAACTCTATGTCCTTGGAGAGTTTAATCTCCACTCCTATAAATGTAGATAATAGTAGTCTCTACCTTACAGAATTGTTAGACGATTACATTAATTCATACACATACATATAATGCACTTAAAACAGGGTCTGGCCATAGTAAGAATTCAATAAATATCAGAAATAGTTGTAACCAGAGGTCCAACACCCACAAAGTGTCTACTTCATTATTAGACATTAGGCTTCAGAATCAGACATCTTGTTGATTTAGCTGATCTTCAACATTCCTTCAAACTCTAAGGTTCTAGGTATATATGATAATCGTCACACATTTCATGTAGTATTTGAATAATGTCATACAGAGTGAAGTAAGTCAGAAAGAGAAAAACAAATACCGAATGCTAATGCACATATATGGAATTTTAAAAAGTGGTACTGATGAACCTAGTGGCAGGGCAGGAATAAAGATGCAGATGTAGAGAACAGACTTGAGGGCATGAGGGGCAGGGGAAGCTGGGATGAAGTGAGAGAGTAGCACTGACATACATACACTACCAAATGTACAAAGGATGGCTAGTGGGAAGCTGTAACATAGCATAGGGAGATCAGCTCGATGCTTTGTGATAGCCTAGAGGGGTGAGATAGGGAGGATGGAGGGAGGCTCAAGAGGGAGGGGATAAGGGGATATATGTATACATATAGCTGATTCACTTTGTTGTACAGCAGAAACTAACACAACATTGTAAAGCATTTATACTCTAAATAAGATGTGAAAAAAAGTAAATTAAAAAATTAAAAACTATAACCTTCATTGTAAATAATACCAAATTCTTTTTGGTGGAACAGTGGGAGGACTGAAAGTAAGCTAGATCTGATACATGCCAATTACAATTAATTACAGAAATTAATTTAATATTTAGTCTGACCTCATTCCCTACTGACTTATCTCCTCATTCCCTATTGAGCTTATGATTTATAGGAAAATTATAAATCAATTTTTTCAAAGCCTGATAGCATGTGGAAAATTCAGGTATGATCCAGGTAGGTCTCTATGACCTAGGTATGACTCTAGAAGCAGGAAGAATCTTAAGACAGTGTTATAACTTGATGCCTGATGAATAGTTGAACAAGTGTTCCTAATATTCTTTCTGCATTTCAAGAGTACTAAATAAATAATCATTAAAATTTGTGTTATCCCTTCATCTTTGCTTTCTCTTTCTCTCATCTTTGCTTTATCTCAAGAATTTAGTTTGTTCCCTTTACTACATTGACTGTGCTAAGCTTACCATCCCAAAACATTCTACCAGCTCCAATAAACCAACTCAAATGCACCACAAAAATACCTAAAAACTTGCAATATCTTGACTGATGTTGAGTAAGCCTTGAATAGGGATGTGGAGCGTGGAAATTCAACAGTTAAGTATTATATATATTAGTATAAAATTTGAATATTCAGGACTTCCCTGGTGGTACAGTGGTTAAGAATCCACCTGCCAATGCAGGGGACACAGGTTCAAGGAAGATCCCACATGACATGGAGCAACTAAGCCCGTGCACCACAACTACTGAGCCTGCGTTAGAGCCCGTGAACCACAACTACTGAGCCCACGTGCCACCACTACTGAAGCCCATGCACCTGGAGCCCGTGCTCCACAACAAAGAGAAGCCACTGCAATGAGAAGCCTGCTCTCTGCAACGAAGAGTAGCTCCCACTCACTGCAACTAGAGAAAGCACGTGTACAGCAACAAAGACCCATGCAGCCAAAAATAAATAAATAATTTTTTTTTAATTGAATATTCGGGGCTTCCTTGGTGGCACAATGGTTGAGAGTCCGCCTGCCGATGCAGGGGACACGGGTTCGTGCCCTGGTCCAGGAAGATCCCACATGCCGCAGAGCGGCTGGGCCCGTGAGCCATGGCCACTGAGCCTGCACGTCCGGAGCCTGTGCTCCGCAACAGGAGAGGCCACAGCAGTGAGAGGCCCACATACCGCAAAAAAAAAAAAAAAAAATTGAATATTCAAATATCCTAACCATCTACAAAAGGTTTTATCATTATTATTGTTTATAGAATTTTCTGTTTTTAGATTTATTAATTCATTCAATAATGGTTTTTGGATTTTCAATTACTACCTGATATATGCCAGACACCATTTTACTACTGGGGATACAACATAGTACGAAAGAGGCAACAATTCTTACCTTCATGGTGCTTAAATACATAAGTATACAAACATATAAATATATGTGCTTTATATATCCTATAATATACGGCAAATTAGTAAGAGAAAAGATGAGCTAATAAAATATAGCATCAGGATTTAAACTGACAATTCACACAAAAACATAATAAGCATGTGGGAAATATTTCAGTAATCAAATGGAAATTTTAAAAAATGAAATACAAATTTCCACTTTCAAATAGGCAAAACATATATACATATATACATACATATATATGTTTTGCTGTAGTTTATGAGAAAAAAATTGACAATATGTAGAAAGACTTAAAAACATGCATATTCCTCGATTCAGAAATTCTTGAACTAAGAATATGACATAAGAATTTTTTATATAAAATTTGTTATTTTTATTTGCTTGTGCCGGGTCTTAGTTGCTGCGTGTGGACTCCTTAGTTGTGGCATGCGAACTCTTAGTTGCAGCATGCATGTGGGATCTAATTCCCTGGCCAGAAATCAAACCCAGGCCCCCTGCACTGGGAGCTTGGAGTCTTAGCCACTGTGTCACCAGAGAAGTCCCAAATTTGTTATTTTTAAATTTGTTTGTTACTACCTTTTTGATTTTTTTCTTCCAGTTTTATTGAGATATAGCTGGCATACAGCACTGTATAAGTTTAAGGTGCACAGCATAATGATTACATACATCATGAAATGTTCATCACAATAAGTTTGGTGAACATCGATCATCTCACATAGATACAAAATTAAGCAAATAAAAAATTTTTTCTTGTAGTGAGAACTCTTGGCTTTACTCTCTTAACAATTTTCATACATAATATACAGCAATGATAGTTACATTTATCATATTGTACAGTGCATCTCATACTTATTTATCTTATAACTGAAAGTACATACATTTTGACTGCCTTCAGCCAATTCCCCCTACCCTCACACCCCAACTCTGGTAACCACAAATCCGATCTCTTTTCTGTGAGTTTGTTTGTTTGTTTTTCAAGTATTAATATAATTGACCTATAACACTATGATAGTTCCTGTTATACAACGTAGTGATTTACTATTTCTATATATTTCAAAATTATGACCACTGTTAAGTCTAGTTATATGTCACCATACAAAGATATTACATAGTTATTGATTATATTACCCACTATGTATTTTTCATACCCATGATTCATTGATTTTGCAACTGGAAGTATATACCTCTTAATCTCCCTCAACTATTTCTTTCCTCCCCTCATCTCTCTCCCCTTTGGCAATCACCTGTTTATTCTCTGGGCCTTGCAGTCTGTCTGTCACTAGATCCACCACTCTTAACCAGCCATTGTCCTAAGCTGCCGCTCCATGAAAGAATACAAGAATGTTCCCTGAAACATTGTAACAGCAAAAGAAAGCAGAAAGGAAATTGTATACTCAACAGTAGCAGATGAGTTAAATAAATTATGACTTATCCATACACAATGGAAGACTAGTCAGCTTTTAAAATGTTTTATATTATATTTGCTGACAGGATATATTGTTGTATTTTTTTAAAGTGTACTCAAAAATAGGCATTCAGTGGGATTCCATTATGAGGATAGGGAGATTTTAACCTTTTTGTTTTGTTTTATTTGCTTTTACTTATTTTTCCTCAACAAAAATAACTTGCTTTCATAATAATAATAATATATTATTATATATACTTATATACTTATAACATGTAGTCCATGCCTGGCTTTTACAGTTAAGATTCTGGTGCCAAAACTGGGCAATAATACTACACTAGATACAGAAGTCTGTCTTATTAAACCTTTCATACTGGAGGTGTTACATTTTTAACATGAATCAATTTAATGTAAATATCTTATATATATTTTAAAGGGTCTGAAAGAGAAGTACCTTTCTAAACATACCTACATAGTTTTCTGGCAAAAATTCCTAAAATATCTTTTACCCATTAAAATCTCAAGAGGACTACACAAATTATATTAGTGCCTGAACTGCAAAAAGCCATAATGAACTTAATATTATTACTTTCCAAAATATAGACCAGTTCTTAATAGACTATTTTACAATAGGAAGTGCCTTTGGGAGTCAGTATAACAAAATTAAGATCAGTTTATAAAGCCTTACAAAAGGTCTGGTGGCAGCATTAAAATGTCCAGTGTAATTATTTGTAAGTTCTTTTATTGACACATCATCTTCATTCCCAGGCTTGGTTTGTAATGAAGTGGACTGACAGATCTCTGACTTTTCTTCCAGAAATTGCATTTGTATTGTGCTGTTCTCCTAATATATAAAAGCTACTTAAGTTTATCTTAGTCAAAGTCAAACTTAAAGTTGTTAGAGCTGAGATGGGAGACTGTTCAAAGTTTGTCTTCAGTTATTTAATCTGAAAGTAGTTACTGAGGCAAATTCAAACATAGTCATCATGCTGTCAGCTCCAATGGGCAGGAGATCCTTCAGTGGCTTATTCTTCTAAATAGTCTTCTCTACACAGTCCAGATTGAGACCCCTGCTACCCAAGGTGGAGTCTGCCAGTCCATCTCATTACATCTTCAGGAGTTTGGTTTCTGTTTGGTCTCTGTTCTCAAATCTAGCATCCTTCTTACTTTCCCCTTAATGTTCAAGGCTGGCTAAAGCAGATGCTACTTTTATCACATGGTGTAGTCTAATGCAGAGATTGGTCAAACAATTTTGAACATCTAAGGGCATATGTATATCATCAAAAAATTGAAATTAAAATGACATTGAGATTTAATAACCAGGTCCTTTAGAAATACACCTCCGTGACTTCCCCGGTGGAGCAGTGGTTAAGAATCCGCCTGCCAATGAAGGGGACACAGGTTTGAGTCCTGGTCTGGGAAGATCCCACATGCCATGGAGCAACTAAGTCCCGTGGGCCACAATGACTGAGCCTGCACTCTAGAGCCCACAAGCCACAACTACTGAGCCTGCATGTCACAACTACTGAAACCCGCGAGCCTAGAGCCCATGCTCCGCAACAAGAGAAGCTACCACAATGAGAAGCCGGTGCACTGCAACAAAGAGTAGCCCCCACTCGCTGCAACTAGAGAAAGCCCACGAGCAGCAACAAAACCCAATGCAGCTGAAAATAAATAAATAAATTTATTTTAAAAAGAAGAAAAGAAATACCCCTTGGGTTTTTTCTATAGTGAATTTTATTAAAGACACTAAACACCCTCTTCAGTGCTCTGTTTTTAAAAATAAGTCATATTACAATGCCTCCGAATGATTTGTATCAATAAATATAATGTTTATAATTAAATACAGAAATATTTATGAAAATGCACTTTATATTCTGAGTTGTTTCATATTTGTAAGCAAAAAATCTTGAGGATGTCTCGGTAGTTCCATATTCATTGTCATAGCAGTGCTCACCAAGATTTGGAAATGATTTCTTGTTAAGATAAGACTTTCTAAGAGAAAGCCTAAAAGAAAATTTATTCCTAAAGTAGGATGAGAAAGGCCTCTGATTTATAGGGAAACTACTGGGAGAGTCGAGTTATGTGAAGGTCTGAGGATGTGTGGTGGCTATTGATCAGAACTGATATCAGTTTTCAATATTAGACATCTTTTCTGCTGGCTCTTGAAGTGAAAACTTTTCTCTGGTCTTGAGATCTGCCTGTTGCTATGCTTGGGTAGAAGAAATAATTACTTTTGAGAAAAGCTCTTTTACAATTTCTGACCAAATTTTTTGTTTCTTCTATGACTTCTATGTTGATTACTCTATTTTCCAACTCTTAAAAATAAAAGATCAATGATAATATTTCTCTTCTCTCTATTGGTATGTGGCTAGCCTTCCAAAGAAAAAAGTGGCTCCCATTAGTAAAAGATATATTTAGAGAGAAGTTGGATTCTTTCTTATTTTACTTGAAAAAACTGTGTATCAAAAGAGTAAAAGTTATGGTCAACTTTCAGTGCTAAAACAGATATCGCTGGAAAAGAAAAGCATACATTTTAATATAGTCACAAGAACCCAGTCTGTCAAAAAAAATTCTTAAATCTTATCATCGGCTGTTTCTCACATGTCAATTCATGGATGAAGGGTACATTGTACATAAATAGTCCATGCTGAGTGAAGCAGTTAATTAACAATAGTAACCCACTTAATATTAGTCAAAGGAGTAGCTTCCCACAGGAAAGATTGTACTGGACTTGAAGTCATCACTCGAGTCATTTAAATTGCCATTGGGTAAAGCATCAGAGGACAGACAGTAGAGAACACACCTTCACTGGCAGAAAGACGGGGTGGAGAGAAGGCGTAAGAAAAATAAAGACAGATTAAACTTACTGAGAGGTTTATGGTATGAAATTTATTTTTCTGATTCTTGAAGAAAATTTAAATGATATATCATTTTACGCTTCTGTACTTTTATTGTTGCCTAGTATTACCTAATTTTTCTTTAAATGAAATACATGAGGCAAATAACTTGTGGGAGAAATTAGTTATGGTCTGGCAGCTCAATCTACTTGAATGTTTTGAGATCTTCTACCTGAGATGTGTACATAAAACTTAGCTGTACATGTAAATATTATAAATAATGTTTTATCCAATTTACTGTTATTAAAGATTCCCTTAAGATTTAAGAGTTTAATCACTGTACTTCTCCACCATTATGGTGTGCCTCACATCAATTACTTAATTCTAGGCATAGATTTCTATTCTTAGAAGCTTTATTGAAGTCCCCTAGTCAAAAAAAAATAATCCATATTGGAATGTTAGTGGTAAACCTCAGTTGCATAAATAATGGTGATCCTGTGTAATGAATAATTTAGTCACACTTTAAAAATAATTCATCAGCAACATGTGAGTAGGAAACAGGATGAAGTACTAGCATATGACTGCTATCCAGATATTACTACATGCAGAATGTTGCATTTTATGACATCACTTTGTTAAACTATGCTTCCTTGCCCTTATGGGCTTCATCAAAAATCAATAGTTTTAGAAAGCCATAGCACTGACATCCCACTCAAGCTTGAACAGGTGAAATTTGAGTAAATGTAGTTCAATCAGTGATCTCTTACCAGCAACTAAATCTAGAATCTGGGTACGGTGAGTGACAAGATTATAGCCAATTCCCAATCTGCTAGTTAACCATTATCTTTCTAGTATAAATCCGGCACCACCTTTGAGTTTATGTATCTGTCCTCCTCTAGTTTGATATCTAACTCAGTGGTTCTCAATTAGAGGTGATTTTGCACACACACACACACACATACACACACACACACACACACCCCACCTCCCACCTCATCCCTGATTTACATTTGGAAATGCCTGGAGGCATTTTTAGTTGTCACTCTGGGTGGGAGAGCATCTAGCAGGTAGAGGCCACAGATGTTGCTATATATTCTACAAAGCACAGGATGACCCTCACAGTGAACATCTTCTGACCCAAAATGCACATACGTGCCTACGATGAGAGACCCTTGTGACTTACTCAAGGGTCCTCATCCTTCATTAGAGACAAAATCCTGGATGGTTTTAGGCTTCCGTCTGACTTGTTTTAAGCTATGAGAAAATCTTTAGGGAACAAAAGTGTGGCAAAGACCCTACCATTCTAGATTAGACCATATAAACTCAGAGTCTAAGAAGGACATGGCAGGTGATACATACAAGTTAGGCAGTCAGGATCCTGTGTGCCACGTGCTGCCGGTTTTAAGGGAGCAGCCCCTGTCCAGCTCCAGGAACTTGAAGTCAGGCAGGAGCAAAGGTTTACTGGTATCAGAGCTGCTAATAAAAATTAATTCTCTTTTAAAAAGAGAAGCCAGAAATCTTGTTTTTTTAAAATGTGAAGTCCCTTATATATTAAATGTTTTTGGTTCTATTTTTAACAGACCAGGAAGGCCAAACAAAATACACCTGGGGATCAAATTCACCATCAGTTTTTTTACCTCTCTTCCCCGTACTGATTTTCATGGGTGTATTCATTCATTCATTCTGTTCACTTAACAGACACTAATTGAGAATCTATTATGTTGATGGTGGGAAAATAATGAGGATTATACAGGAGCACACAGAATTCTTCACTTTTCTGAAGTGGTGAGTTTCTTGTTCACTGTCTATCCTTCACTAAGGATCAAGCTGACTCTTTTATGACTCTTAGTAATGTGTTTTGAATTAGTTGATCAATTGATTGATTGACCTTATTTCATTCCCTTAGCAACTCTTCCTATTACAATGGAAATATATACCTGGATCTCTTATTCTTCAATTAGCAACTCAGAGCAACTCAGGGACAGTGCTTTGAAAATTAAAAGTACTAAATTTAATGACTTAGAGATGTTCTACTCAACAATTCATATCTTCCATCTCTTCTTCATTTTCTTCAACTCATTTTTTAAATTTTTAACTTATGCCCATCTCTATTTTATCACAACTAAATGACTTATGGACTTAGGACTAAATATTTTAAAACTACTTTACTTTGGTCCCATTCCAGGCACAGCACTCTTAAAACCCTTAGAAATCCCTAAACAAAAGAGTGATAAAGTGTCCTGATGTTCATAACAAACCCCTTTCCACCACACTTGAGTTTATGTTAATGAGGTGACTTTTAGAAAGAATCTAAGGAAGGGGTTTGGTTGCCAGGGGAAACAACCATGTGATTAGTGGGTTGGAACTTTCAGTCCCACCCCCTTGTACTCCAGGGAGAGAGAGGCTGGAGGTTGAATTAATAGCCAATGGCCAAAGATTTAATCAATCATGCTTACATAATGAAACCTCCATAAAAACCCAAAAGGATGAGGGTGGGCAAGCTTCTGGGTGAGTGAACACATGGGGATGGGTGGAGTACAGAGAAAGCATAGAAGCTCTGAGCCCCTACCCACATACCTTTACCTCTTCTTCTCAATGTTCATCTGTATCTTTTATAATACTCTTTAAAATAAACCAGTAAATAATAAAAAAAAAATTTAAAAATGAAAGTACTTTAAAGAGTACAAACAGATTCTGGTAGAATGAAAATTTTGTCTCTAAAATCAATGTCATTTGCATAGACCCTGTTATACTGATTTGTGTGTTTTGGACTATGTCCTAAGAACCTTGTACCTAATAACTCATCTGATTCTTTCAACAATCCTGGGAGATTATTTTCATTTTGTAAATGAGGAAACTGAGTTATAGATAAGTTAGGGGACTTGATCATTATCACACAGCTGGTAAGTTTTGAAACCAGAATCTGAATCCTGGCCATCCATAAAAGCTATTGCTCTTCACTATTATGCCATAAAGATCAACAGAATAAACATGTGGACTTAAAGTTGGGATAGGAGGGCAAAACTAGAAGAAAGAACAGGTTCTGCACTTCACCCTTCCCAGCGAGTCTCTGTAGAGTTTAATTCTTGCTCTATCTTAAGGCTCTGACACACACACACACACACACACGCACACGCACACGCACACACACACAACATTCATATGGAGTCAGACGTCAGACCTCTAAAAAGCTTACATTCTGGATGACCCAGAGCCACAGTGCTGAGTCTGAGCCACATTTCTGCTTTCTGCGAGGCTGTGTTAACACTGGCTGTCTATCCTCACTCCGTGATGATGAGAATTAGGTTAAGTAATTTTTGTCTTCCACACTCTCTTCCAAGTAATTAACCCAATTTATACACAGTATTATCTTTTAAAACTAACACCGTCATCAACTGCAATTGTTATTTAGCTCAAATCCAGACTACTGAATCTCTCGTATATTTGCAGATTTTTAACAATTAAATTTCTCTACTTGCAAGTTTCAATTTTAGATAAGAAAAAAATAACCTCAAAAAGAGGTTAAGAGTAAGATTTTTGTGTAAGATTTATTTTTTACCTAATTTAGAAGACCCACTTAAATATGTATGCATTCTAAAAATATGAAAGAAACAAGACATTTTTGGTTTACTTTTTTTTATAGTAGTGTGTTAATTCCAAACTCCTAATTTGTTCCGTCCCCCCCCTCAAGACTTATTTTTGAATTAAGGCTTATTCTCAGGCGACTCAAGGAAAGAATTTTCTTAAAAAAAAAAACACAACACTGTTTCTGTACAGTAAAGGGGACTCATTGCATTAGTTGCTTACAGTATTAAGAAACTAATAATTGTTTTTTATGCTTTTCATGCCTCTTAATTTAGTAAACATATAATTGAAAAGCAAAATTTCACAATAAAATAATATAATTTAGTTCCTGTTGCTATGAGAAAGTAAAGGGTTTCCTCCTACTTTCGTTTATTAATTTTCAAATAATGTTTAAGGGCTTGTAATGATAGTTCTTTACAAGGTAGTAAATATACAGTTATCCAGACTGTCTGGGTTGAAAACTAATTACCGTTAGAAACTGAAGCATTTAGGCTTGTTATTTCTGCAAATCAAACGACTCCAAATACAATTTTCATTTTAAATCCAATGTGCAATGATCCAGGGATAGCCTCTCAATGCAAACCATAATCTAAAACATCTCTCTTTCTTATTATTGTTGGTAAGCAAGCCAAATGGAACTTTCAAATGTGGCTTGGAAAACAGAAGTTGGGGAGACAGGTAGTGAAAGCAACAATTTGAAAGAACAAAAGAAAAAATGAAGCTATTCAAAAACTTTAAAGTTTCTTTCAATGCAAATTTGTGGAAAGGGGGAAAGGAAGAAAATACATTATCTAAAGGAAAATATCAAACACTATACAAATTAGGAGATATGTCCAAGACTAAGTGAATAGGGTTTTCTATAATTCTCACTGACACTGCTTGCTGTAAATCCTTTTCCAGTGATTTTTTAAAACTTAATTTATTTATTTTTGGCTGTGTTGGGTCGTCGTTTCTGTGCGAGGGCTTTCTCTAGTTGTAGCAAGCGGGGACCACTTTCCATCGCCGAGCGCGGGCCTCTCACTGTCGCGGCCTCTCTTGTTGCGGAGCACAGGCTCCAGATGCTCAGACTCAGTAGTTGTGGCTCACGGGCCTAGTTGCTCCGCGGCATGTGGGATCTTCCCAGACCAGGACTCGAACCCGTGTCCCCTGCATTGGCAGGAGGACTCTCAACCACTGCACCACCAGGGAAGCCCTCCAGTGATTTTTTTTTAACAGAGCCACACGTTTCAAAATTAGTGTTAGCATAAGGTAAAGTAGTAAGAGTAGGAATGGGGAGTTTTACTATTCAAAAGGAAACTGAAAGTATGAGAACATAAGATATCCCATATTTTTATTCATATTTTTAAATGATCATATCATGTTAGATTTTCAAAGTTATTTCTAGACAAGCCCTTTAAAAAGACACGTGAGGTTTTATTGCCACTGAATAGTTCCAAGACTTAGAAATTAAAAAGTTAAAACACATTGCAGATATAAAAATAAAAACACTGCAAATGTATAGTAAAATTGTGTTGATGCTTATTACTGTTTTTTAAATGAATTAGGTGACCACCAGAATACATATGTCAAGTGAAAGTGAAGAAATTATTGAAAATGTTTGTGCTTGTGGGTTTGAGTCAGGGTATGGGGAGATCAAAGGGGGAAAAATTAACTTTGAAAAATTAAAATATTTGATTTAATAGCAAGCTGGCTGTGCTATTTTAGAAACAAAAAAGTGACAATTGATGTATATTGTGTAATATCAAAAACAATTGCATATGCACTGACTTCATGACTGTAGACAGAAAGGGATTCAAAGTCAACAGCAATCCTATGAAACAGTCTTTAAAAGTTTACACAAGATGATAATGTATGCAATTGACATGTTCTTGAAAAGTTATGGGCAAACATAATTTTTACACTAAAGCTTTTTGTCATGCTAGGAGAGAAAACATTTTAAAAGAAATTCCCTTTAAGAAGGATTAAAATTTCTATTTTAATCCTTCTGTAAAATAATCTTATTTTAGTATTTATCATTTATTTGGTAAACTGGTTCACATGGAGATATACTTTTTGGTAATGAATTCTTACTTGTCAAAAAGTAAATTCCTTTAGGGCTAACTCCAATTTGTGTTTGTTTATTTTTGTCCCATGTTTTAAACACTTTCTTTATTTTTGAATACTACTCAATGATGGCAATTACTGGTGAGCAGGAAATAAAGTGGAAGAATAAGAAATGTGGCTGGATGGATGAAAGTGGAATGAAATGTTCATTCCCTTGGGCAACTTGACACTATTGACATAAAGTGGTAGAGGAAAGAGACTGATTCACCCACTGTAATATGTATCTTTTCCTTCCCAACTTTGTCCCAACTCTCCATTAGAATACTTAAGAAAGTGACATCACTGCTTAAGAGACAAGAAATTTGAATCTGACATCTTTCCATTCCCCATTCAATAACAATAGCAGAAAACCACAATAATGACAACACTAATATTTATTGAACAATTACTGTGTCACTATGAAAAGCTGAACATACACCTCCACTCTCTCTCCCATCACTTTTCTCCATGAGACTACTACTATTTTGTATTATACTTATTTTACACATATATTGTCTTTCTCTCTCCACTAAAATGTACATTCCAAGAATACCCTTAATGAGAAAGTTAAATAAGCAACACAACGTTAAATAAGCAACACAAAATCCACCCCTTCGATTTGTTTATTTTTATGTGAGATAATTATTTTCCTGCAACATTTTAGTAGAAATATTTTGTTTCCTACAAACCTGGGGAAAAGGCAGGGGATTAGTTAACGTAAAGAACCTAATATAAGAGTAAATGTGGAGTGTAAGAATAACAGAATGAGGCTGTGTGGTTGAATTTTAGAGAATGAGATGTTAGGAAAGGTAGGAGGGGCCAGACTGCCTTCAGTGGTGCATCATGATGGAAAGGCTACATATAATGAGGACCCATCATCGATTTTAAACATGGAAGAACCTGATTCAAGTTTTCAACAGCTATTCCTGGGTACATTGAGAATAGTAGACTTTGGCCAGAGTAGGGCTACAAAATAGAATCCTGGAGACAAGTTAGGAGAGGACTGCAGTAAGCCAGACAGAAGATGGTGATGCAGCAGAAATAAAAAGGTAGAGTGGACACATACACATAATGATGGTAGAACCAACATGATTTTCTTTTTTTTTTTTAATTTTTATTGGAGTATAGTTGATTTACAATGTTGTGTTATTTTTTTATTATTATTCTTTTCCCATATAGGCCATTACAGAGTATTGAGTAGAGTTCCCTGTGCTATACAGGAGGTTCTTGTTAGTTATTTATTTAATATATAGTATTGTGTATATGTCAATCCCGATCTCCCAATTTATCCCTTCCCCCCCTTATCCCCTGGTAATCATAAGTTTGTTTTCTACATTCGTGGCTCTACTTCTGTTCTGTAAATAAGTTCATTTGTACCCTTTTTATTTTAGATTCCACATATAAGCGATATCATATAATATTTATCTTTCTGTGTCTGACTTACTTCACTCAGTATGATAATCTCTAGGTCCATCCATGTTGCTGCAAATGGCATTGTTTTATTCTTTTTTATGGCTGAGTAATATTCTATTGTGAATATGTACCACATCTTCTTTATCCATTCCTCTGTTGATAGATATTTAGATTGCTTCCATGTCCTGGCTATTGTAAATAGTGCTGCAGTGAACATCTGGGTGCACGTATCTTTTCGAATTATAGAACCAACATGATTTTCTAATTGATCTCACTAAAAGTAAGCTCCATGAAAGCAGGAATTTTCTCTCTCTTGTTCATTGTGAATCCCTGGTATCTGCAAGAGCCTGGCACATAAAGATGGTCTATTTGTAAATAGTGTAATAGAATATTTAATTTTTGTGTTTGGTTTGGTTTTTAGTGGCTTTAGTCAGCAAAATTAGAAGATGGCAACCTGATGTTAGTCCACAGAGTGTATATATATATATATATATATATATATATAGGGGAGGGTGGGGGAAGAGGGCTACTTTACTGAAAACCAAATGCCTTGGAACCATTGTTCTAAAATACACCCTTTTAAAAATCATCTCTTAGCATCCAATTAAAGCTGAAAATAGTAGATGGAGGGCTCAGGAGTTTTCACTGTATATATATATAGATATAGATAGATAGATAGATAGATAGATAGATAGATAGATAGATATAGATGTATATGAAGGGGTACATGTGTGGATAACTGGTACCACCTATATTCATATTAACTCTGTTCTATCTTTCCTAAGCAAGAGTAAGGTAAGCATATGCCTTTTCAAGCACTGAAAAAAGTAATCCCCTTTTTAATGATGAAAGTAATATAACTCTAATATCCATACCAATGAGAGATCCTTTGCAATGAAAAAATACTTTGCTTTTTAACTTTAAGTTATTGTTTTTAGAAACACAAAAGCTTTTCAGCCTTTATCTATAATTTCTCCTAAATTTGGCTAAGTTTAATTACTTTCCATAATAAACCTTCTAACTGTGAGACTGGTTTCTAAGTCACTACTGTAGTCACAGCAATGACCTCAATAATCAGAGTATCTCTCTTGTGGATATTTCTAAATAGAACTGATGCAATTTTCCAGTCTAATTTATATAAAAGGAACTCATCTAGGCCAAATAATATTCTTCGGTGTTTGTATTGGAAGAAAATATGGAAACCTTCTTAACATTCAGGAACAGTTCTTACTCTATAGATTATGACATTCTATTTATATTGTATTGGAAATTCATAACATATTTTCTTTAGCTATTGACTTGCAAAATAAGGTCATATAATGTGAAATGGATTTTTTACATAATCAAGTAGGTGAATGTTATATATCCTCACAGATTATTCCTTTAGAATCAATTATATTCAAACATTGTATAACAAGAATTTAAATCTTTATAGGAATGTAAAGTAATTATTGTTATGTGGATGGCTAAACTGGAAATTGTGCAACTCACTTCACAACACATGTGGTTGTCTTGTCAAGGATAAACTTGGGCTACTCCAGTGTCTAACAGAAATGTGCACAAATATTGTGGAATAAAGCATGACAGTATTACTTGACCCATTCAGATTTGTTTCCTTTAGCTAAATACACTCATTTTTTCAAGGGCTTTGACATTATTCATTCATTTGTATTGCAGACATGAACCTAAAGTGACTGCTGCTCTTTGTGAATATCTAAAGACACCATGTCTCTCTGATAATGGCAAGTTAAGAAAGGAAACTTCTAAGTATGGATGTATTATTATTTTGAATTATTTCAAATGGAACTCAGCTGATTTCCCTACAAAATTAAAGCAACATGGTAGCATGTCCTCTTTCTTGATCAAAATAATTGCTTCTTAGATATAAAGTATAATATTTATGCAAAGTTGAAGATAGTATATGAAAAGTTTTCAAAAATCGAAATTATGCAATGCAAAACTTAAACTCCTTTGAGTTGTCAAGTCAGAGTCTGTAATTGCTCCTTTAATGACTGGTAATTGTTACTATTTTTATCCTCTTAGTTTTTTTCTTGTTTTTTGTTTGTTTGTTTGTTTTGTTTTTGTGGTACGCGGGCCTCTCACTGTTGTGGCCTCTCCCGTTGCGGAGCACAGGCTCCGAACGCGCAGGCTCAGCGGCCATGGCTCACAGGCCCAGCCGCTCCGCGGCACGTGGGATCTTCCCGGACCGGGGCAGGAACCCATGACCACTGCATGGGCAGGTGGACTCTCAACCACTGCGCCACCAGGGAAGCCCTATCCTCTTAGTTTTTAAACAAAAGCCTGTGGTCCATGTCCTTAAGAAGTAAACAAACAGTCAATAAAGCTGAAAGAAAAAGAAAAAGAGCAAAACTCATAGAAGCAGTGTTGGAGCAGTGCTGAGCAGCCCTGTCTCTACCTTAGACTCCCCGCACTTGAGTTCTGGCTCAGCTATTTACAGAAATGTGGTGGTGACTTTGGCCAAGTGGCTTAACCTATTTTTGCCCATGTCTTTTCACCTGTAGAATGGGAATAGTAATAGTATCTATCTCACAGTGTTGTAAAACCTAAATGAGTTAATATTTACAAAGTTCTTACTAAGTGCCCAGAAAATTCTAAAAATGGTTATTGTCTAATATAGATAACATTCTTTTATCAAAATAAAACTTTATCACACAAAGTATAATAATAGTAACTCTGATTTCCATTTACCAAGAAGGGAGTTTTGAAATAATGAGAAACTGCTGAAACATGGCAATGGTAATCCAATAAAAAGAGAGTTACCAAAACAAACAAACAAAAACAAGGTATGGGGCTTCCCTGGTGGCGCAGTGGTTGAGAGTCCGCCTGCCGATGCAGGGGACACGGGTTCGTGCCTCGGTCCGGGAAGATCCCACCTGCCGCGGAGCGGCTGTGCCCGTGAGCTATGGCCGCTGAGCCTGCGCGTCCGGAGCCTGTGCTCCGCAACGGGAGAGGCCACGACAGTGAGAAGCCCGCGTACCGCAAAAAAAAAAAAAAAAAAAACAACAAGGTATGACATAAATTATCTTTAGTCTCTTCCTTATGAAAATTAGCATCAGGAACTTTGCTGAAGCACTTTAATTATCATTATGTCAAAACACAGATAAAACCTATAAAATATTGGTTTTCTGTATTATGCTGAAAATCATGATTTGAGTTGAGGTATAACTGAAATATATTTTCTTCTTTGTATAAAATATTACTGACAGTTATCAAAAAACTTAAGGAACTCTTTAATAATTAGTTTTAATAAAGACCAAAAATCTTCTGGAAAATAACTTTTTGAATAGCAAGCCAGCCCCTAACAATAGTGGGCCTATACCAGAGTATAACTGAAGACCCACAGAACATATGTTTAAATAGGTGAAGGTTGTAAAACAGGTTGACAAACTATTAAGTAAAATACATCTTCCCACCTTGACAAATATACTTCATAACAACCGGAATGGCCAGATACAAATTTAATAGACCCCTCAGACCCCTTGGAGATCCACAGCTGACTTCGATCTCTAGCACCTCTCCCTGATCACCTGCTCCTTCTCATCCTACCCGGCCAGCACCACAGGGTTGCCTTGGCATGCATTTGGAAGCCCCAAGCCTCATACGAATACTCAATCCTCACCTTCCTCAAATATTTGCCCTCTGGTCAACTTTCAGACCTACAAGTGGCCCAGTTAGTTCTCAGAAATTCAGATCCCAAGAATAGGCATGTGCCAGCGTCAAGAAACTTGAGTTGGCTTATTTGGGTAGGGATTTCCACGTTTTCACGTGTACTTGGTCCCCACGATCCCAAGAATTTCTCACCTTTTTGGAGAGATACACAGGACTGAGGCAGGGACTTCTCCTGCCTGGAGGTACTGATAAAGAGAATAAATCTAAGATTATTTTCATAAACCACACATTAATTCAGCCTTACTACAGTCATACCTGGCAAGTAGGTGATTTAAGGGCATAATAAATATTTTTCTACTAAAATACACTGTTTAGACTGAGTGACTTACTGCTCCTGGATTATTTAGAATGATATGGTTTGTTTTGTGCAACATTGGTCTGACTCATTTTCCTTAGATCTTCTTTATTCCCACAAGCTAAAACATCTAAAACAGTGACCTCATCGACTTACTTATACAAGTTCAGTGTGGTCACTGATTCAGTTTGTCAACCATTCAATAAGTATTTACAAAGCATCTAGTATGTGTCAGGAACAAACACCAGCACTGGAACACAGTGTTCCAAAAATAGACACCATTTCTGCCTTCCCCAGACTTAAAGTCTAAGGGAAGAAAATCACACAAACAAGAATAATAATGATACTGTGTAATAAGTGATACCCTGTGAGTTCTGAGAGCACATAGATGGCTGCTTGAAAAACAAGGCAAAACTTTGTTAGGGAAAGTGACTTTTGAGCTAACCCCTGAACAAAAGGTAGAACTCAAATAAGCAAAGAGTGCTTGCTTAGTGGGGGAGATGTAAAACAACCAGAGTGAAAGAATATATATATTCTTATGAAAGAACACATTAGAGAGAAAAAGAAAGGTATCTCACTCAATATCATTATGGTTAGTAAAATTTGAAAAGAGAAATAGCAAATGATGATCATGATATGGTCTTCAGGGGTCAGATCATGAAGGACCTTGAAACTCATGGCAAGGACAGGACTTGACTCTAATAGTGATTAGGCAGGTCGGGGGGCATGGAAGGGCTTAATGCAGCGTAGGCATGATCAGCTTATTGTCTTATGAAAGTCACCCTGACATCAGACGAGAGAATTTTCGAAGTCCTGTATCATCATACAGGCAGCAGATAATGGTGGTTATTCCAAGGACATGGTAAGAGTATTAAGAGGAATCAAGCGATTGAAGAAATTGGAAATAGAACCTTACTTAGCAAGCAGGACTTGCTAGGTGTTTGAGTATAGAAGGTGAGGGAAATGAAGAAACAGAGGATGAGTTCTGGGTTTCTGTGTTGGGCATCTAGATGGTAAGTAATCACTACTAAGATGAGCAAGAAGAAAAAGAGGTTTAGGTTGCAGGAGAGAGAGGGTGAATGATTTTAAGATAACGGTAGGACATCCAAGTAGAGTGATGTCTATGGCCAGTAGAGACACTTAGAGAAGAGAGTCAAGTGTAGGAATAGATGTGGGTACTATTATTGTATAGAGAGTCCATGAATCCATGGTAAGGAGCAGAAGACTACCAGAGGGAGTATGTGGTGTGGGAATAAAAGTTAGAGGGTGGAACTCTGAGCATGGATTGGCAGAGAAAGAAGAAATTATGAAGAAATGGGAGAGAGACTAGAAAAGAACATGAAGGATGGTGAAGGGAATTCCAGAAATTTTAAATGCAGATGAGAATTGTTTTAATGAGAAAGAAAAAAAAAAACGTGAGTGTCTACACAATGTGCAACTTTATATTTATTCAGACACACCCTCATATGCACAAGATTTTCCCACCGACTACATATACTTATAAGCATACCTATCACACACTGTATATACACCCACACACATTCACAGACACCATGCACAGCTCCATAAACCCACAGGCATGGCAATACCACCTATAGAAATTTTCATTCATTAAATTTAACCTCAGGTCTCTGCTAGCGTATTAATTATTAAGGAAGTCTACCGATTTAAAATGAGAAAGCTTTGGTTTGTGGTTTCAACAAGAATATGGTTCACATTTTCATCCATTAAATGGGCACAGTAATACTAGCGTAGGAAAATTTTGAGATTTAATTGATATTTACCAAGTGATTTGACAGCCTACGATGAAAGATGTTAGGTAACGCTGTTACTGTTGCTGGGATTGACGGTGGTGACCTACTGTAGCATTTGAGTATTGCAATATCCTAAACCACAATGTAATCCAGGATGGTAAAACACAAGATATCATTAGATGACTTAGAAGTGGTAAGGCTATCACTAAAATGTCCTGCTGGTTATTTATGTTCCTTTTTTTTTTTTTTTAATGTCTGATCAGTTTTAGCCCTTATTTGTCATGTAGCTCTCTCATTCTCTACTTTGTCCTAACATTCTAGAACAGTTTGGCTGAGCTGAAAGGGACCTTGGGGATCTTCCAATTCAATTTTGAATTCAACTGAAGAAACTGAGTCCCAAGCTTATATTATTTATCCCCAGATCGCCTAGTTAGTATTTAAAATTTTCTCCTGCCTTCTGTGTTTTTCCACCAGAGAATATTTCACAAACAAGAAAATAATTCTGAAATTAGGATACCATACCAGATAAGAGATCTAAGAAAATATCACCAGATATAACAAATAAACAGATTAACAATAGCTATGAGAAAGATGAAATAGCACTTCTTTTTAAAATTATTACAAGGGATACTTTACATTTAATATTGCAAACAGAATGCCCATTACTGAAGAAAACCAATACATAATAGGGACATAAGAGCAAGAAGAAAGCAATTAAAATTCATGAATTACAATTGAGTTATATAGGTTCATCTATTGTTAGTCTTGGTGAAAGGAACAAATTTGTTTTCTCTGGATTTCACAAGATGTGATTTATTTATTTATTTATTTATTTATTTTTAATTAAAAAAAAATTTAACATCTTTATTGGAGTATAATTGTTTTACAATCGTGTGTTAGTTTCTGCAGTATAACAAAGTGAATCAGCTGTACATATACATATATCCCCATATCTCCTCCCTCTTACGCACTCCTCCCGCCCTCCCTATCCCACCCCTCTAGGTGGTCAAAAAGCACCGAGCTGATCGCCCTGTGCGATGCAGCTGCTTCCCACTAGCTATCTATTTTACATTTGGTGATGCATATATGTCAATGCTACTCTCTCACTTCATCCCAGCTTACCCTTCCCCCTCCCCATGTCCTCAAGTCCATTCTCTCTGTCTGCCCCTTTCTTTTTTTTTTTTTTTTTTTTTTTTAGATTCTATATATAAGTGTTAGCATACGGTATTTTTCTCTTTCTGACTTACTTCACTCTGTATGACAGACTCTAGGTCCATCCACCTCACTACAGGTAACTCAATTTCGTTTCTTTTTATGGCTGAGTACTATTCCATTGTATATATGTGCCACATCTTCTTTATCAATTCATCTGTCAGTGGACACGTAGGTTGCTTCCATGTCCTGGCTATTGTAAATAGAGCTGCAATGAACATTGTGATACATGTCTCTTTTTGAACTATGGTTTTCTTAGGGTATATACCCAGTAGTGGGATTGCTGGGTCATGATTTATTTTTTTGAACAAATAATTTTTTAACACGATGCATGTCCCAAGTACTTTGCTAAGTTCTCAGGATTAAGAGGAAAAAGAAGAAGAAAAAACACAGTTAAGATCTTTGTTTTCCTTTAGTTTTTAGTAAGAAGACAATAAACAAAATAATTATATATTTTAATCAGTGCTATAATGAAAATAAAAATGGTTGCTTATTTGAGCTTCTCATTAAGATTGAATGGTCTAGGAACAAGGTGATATTAGGTTAGAAACCTGAAAGATGATAAGGAATGAGACAAGTAAAGAACATGAGGAAGACTATTCCAAGCAGAGAGAATGACATGACTAGAGGAAACTTGGTTTTAAAGAAACAGAAAGAAAGCCAGTGTGAGTGGCAAGCAGTGAATAAGGGAGAGAATTGGGTGAGGATAAAGTTGTCATCACATTGAGATGCTGTAGAAATGAGGTTAGGGAGTTTGGACCTTTAGTGTTAGAGGAAACCATAGAAATGTTTTAATTATAGCAGTAAATGGTTAAATATATATTTTCAATAGATTGTTCTGATTATTTTACTAGAATGGGTTGTGGAAGAAGCAAAGAATGAAATGAGGGAGAATTGCTAAGAAATGCTGTGGTGGTCCAGGTGAGAGCTGCTGGTCAACCTGGGCTGAGGGAGTGACAATGGAGATGGAGAGAAGGAGCAAGGGTAGACTGTTGACGAGGTGGATGTGATGGAGAAGCGGGGGAGAGGGATTAGTATGACTCTGTGTGTGGGGGGGGCCTTGAACATACGTGCATAGCAGCACCGTTAACAGCCACTCTTCTCTGAGCTTTTCTGGCTACAAACCACTCAAAGTCTGGTCACACCTAAAGTC
The DNA here is from genome assembly GCF_937001465.1 of Orcinus orca. NCBI lineage: Eukaryota > Metazoa > Chordata > Mammalia > Artiodactyla > Delphinidae > Orcinus > Orcinus orca. The sequence continues at coordinate 33,273,961 of NC_064576.1, forward strand.
TCACTTCTTCAGAGAACCCTTCCCTGACACATCCATCTGTGGTGTAAGTCCCTATAGGTATTGTCTCATAACACCCATCATGATACTTACTATGTTTAGTCATTGTTTTTTTGTGATTTTTTTTTTCTAATTCTCTTTACCCAGTAGACTTGTCTATTTGTCTATTTATTCATTGCATTATCCCTAACATTTAGCAAAAGTCTGGTACATGGTAAATGCTCAATAACTGTGTACTGAATAAATAACTGAATAAATAAATTCCTAATTTTTTCTCACTTCTTACTCCACCATATATTTCCCATCTAGAATCTGCAAATTAGAGAGAGAGATGGGGGGGGTACTGAACAGTACCAACAGTCCAATCAATTAAAATGTTAGAACATTTTAGGGTAGTATCTATACGATACTGTAATGGTGGAGACATGGCATTCTACATTTGTCAAAACCCATAGAACTATACAACACAAAAACTGAACCCTAATGTAAACTCTAGACTTCAGTTAATAACAATGTATTAATATCCATTCTTCAATTATAACAAATGTACCACAGTAATTCAAGATGTTAATAATAGAAGAAACAAAAGGGGGCATAGTGGTATACATGGGAGCTTTTTGTACTTTCTGTTTAATTTTTCTGTAAAACTAAAACTACTCTTAAAAATAGTGCTTGGGCTTCCCTGGTGGCGCAGTGGTTGGGAGTCCGCCTGCCAATGCGGGGCACACGGGTTCGTGCCCCGGTCTGGGAGGATCCCACATGCTGCGGAGCGACTGGGCCCGTGAGCCATGGCCGCTGAGCTTGCGCGTCCGGAGCCTGTGCTCCGCAACAGAACAGGCTACGGCAGTGAGGGGCCCACGTACCACAAAAAAAAAAAAAAAAAAAATAGTGCTTATTAATTTTTAAAGTGCTAGAGAAGGGAAATGTGTCCTAAAAGAGTTGTTTATGGATCAGTTACAGGGGAAAATTCTTCTTTCTTCCTATGCCCAATACTCACCAAGGGTCTCATCTCATTTCCAGTTGTTTTCCCTATCCACTTACTTGTGAGTGATAAATGCAATGAAACAGTAGGTGTCTTGAAATTCATGCACAGGCAATTTCTAGTAAAATGGATTGTGTTCCACCAATTATTTCAAATTCAGTTGTAAGGAACTCTGATATACCTGCTTTTCAATATAGGCAGTGTTATCACGTGGGGCTTGGGTGCCAGGTTGGGTTGGTTTATTCCAAAAAGGAGAAAAAAAGAGAGAAGGAGAAGAAAAGCCACTAAATATTTCTAACCACTTGCTATGTGTCAATAACATATATGCCCATGTATTTTTTTTTTTTTTCCCTGTGGTACGCAGGCCTCTCACTGTTGTGGCCTCTCCCATTGCGGAGCACAGGCTCAGCAGCCATGGCTCACTGGCCCAGCTGCTCCACGGCATGTGGGATCTTCCCGGACCAGGGCACGAACCCGTGTCCCCTGCATCAGCAGGCGGACTCTCAACCACTGTGCCACCAGGGAAGCCCCGCCCATGTATTTTTAAATCTACTCAGCACATTTGGAGCTAGTTATTATTATTGGTATTTTGTAGTTGAGGAAACAAAGATTTAAAGACGTTGAAAACTTGTCCTGAGTCACAAAATGTGGAAATGGCAAATTAGTCTTTCAGTGAAGGGAGTGGAGTTACTTAGATTGAGATAGGAAATAAAAGCAAACTACATGTGTATGCCCGGGATATTTGAATGTTAAATTTTAATAATTTCAGTAATATTTATATTAATATTACTGGTTTTAAAATTCCCAGAGAAGATATTTTGTATAATTACTTGATATGATATATTTAAAGACTGAAATTTAAAAACCATCACTAAAGATTTTCTACCTCAGCTAAGATGTCTTTTCTGTCTACTCTCTTCTTTTTGATAGAATAACAATCACTTCCTATCACACACAGAGTAATTCTCCATGTGCATAAATGCCTACCCTAGTGCCTCTTCCACAGGCTAAATATTTAGCCCAGTCTTACAAAAAAATCTAGTCCTGAATATTGTGCAGTTTGTTCTATGAGAAGATAAACCAGAGATCATTGATATGCCAGTGTGTAAAACAAAACTCTTACCAAAAATCATCCTTTCATTGGATCATTTTGCAGGGACTTGTGTAATGATGTGTAGTGTGAATTATGTTTTTGAAATATTGGGATATGCATTCTGTTTTAATTTCCTTGTACTGTCTTCTGTGTAATCTTCCCACAGGCCTCCATGTAGATATGGAGGTAGGGGTGGAATGGGGGGCCAGGGAGGAGAGAAGGATTAGAATTGTCAGATCAGGGATGCAAAAATAAAGAGTCACTACTTGGTTTCTGAAGTTCATAATAGGAAGTTGCAGCAAAACATTAATTTTGAGAGAGAAATTTTGTTTGGGGGAAATGAATTCTCTATATTCTTTAATGCTCATCAATACATTAGGATGAAGTCAAGAGGAATAACACATTTCTTCCAAAGTGAAGAGAGGATATCTCTTCTTGCTATAATCTAAATGCATAGACCCATTGTCCTACAGAGAATGTGGTTATGATATAGGACAGTGACTTTAACATATTTTGACTAAAGCCCTCAGAAAAAATGCATTGTGTCTCATGATTCAGTATAAAAGAAGAGATGTAAAATGAATATATAACCATAGCTAAATAAATGTCTTAAAATGGAAACTTTTCGAAATAATAATTTAAATTTATTTTGTCCTGATATTTTTTTTCTTTTTTTTTCTTTTAAATAGGCTGGAGGGCACAATTTGCTAAGGTGTCTCAACCTGAAGTTTGAGAGACACTGACAGGTGGAGGGATGTCTTTAGAAACATCCACATGAAGGGAATTCTAATAGCAGAGAAGCTTCGGAGTTTCTTGTTCTTTTCCCCCCCGTTTGATGTTCCTAATGAAGGGCACTTGCCAGGCTGTCCAGACCCATCCTGGTGGTATCGACATCATGGCGAACCCAGTGGTCCAGCATGGTTAGGAAAAGGGAGAGCCTGGATTTTGTTCTCCGAAGCTGTCCTTGGACCACATGCAGCATGATCAAGGCCTAAGCATTTTCATGCACACCCAGCAGGAACACATAGTATCAGAAATAAACTAGTGGGTGTGGGCAGCATTGGCGGGGCTGAAGGGGGCCTCTGAGGTAAGACTACAGAGAGGATTGCTGAGGTTGCTCTCATATGGCTTCTGAGCCAGCGTAGGTCATGGTGGCCAAGGCCTTCACCAGATCAAGGGAGAGCCCAGACCATGAGCTGTACCAACAGCAGACATTAACTTAACAGCAAAGGACAGAATTCATCATACCTCAGAGGTCACACCAACCTTGTTTTTTAATAGAAATGGCCAAAATAGGCAGATAGTAAGGTCTGTTTCATACACACCTTCCAAGACTCCCGTGGGTACATCCCTTTAGGGAACCTAACTGACATCCAGAATGCTCGCTGGGAGAGAATCTGGGTAGTGCAGTTTTTAGCTTTCCATTACAGAAAGTGAGTGAAATGAAAGTCCTCCACTTCTAGAATGCAGTTAAGAAATTAACTATACTAATAATATTAATAATGATAATAAAAACTCAGAAGTGTAAGAGATTAAATGTCCATCAAAAGAGAAGTTATTGGATCAATCATAGTATTTCTGTCTAATAAAATAAAGTTATTGAAAAATAATGGTGATTTATGAGTATAAGAATCATTCAATTCTTTCATCCAACAAATGTTTATTAAGTTTCACTCTATAAGATGCATTATTAAATGGAAAAGGCTTAAAGTCACGTTATATGACCCCATATGCAATTAAAAATCGGAATATATGTATGTATATGTCAGGCCAAGCTTTCCATGGATTATTTCATTTAATTATCCAGACAACTTGTTATCCCCACTTCCCAGATGAGATAGATGAGGCATAAAGATATCAAGTAATTAGTCCAGTGTGAATTAACTTGTCCCATGGGGAATAACGCCAAGATTTAAACCCAGACACACTAATGACAGAATGGGAAGTTATAATAATTTAGCTTAAAGTTATAGGTAATCTGTACTGTTTTGAGTTATTCAAAGACCATCTCATTAATTTGGATTTTCAATGTGCTGGTATAATTCTGTAGGTAACCATGTTGAAGTTTTGGCTTTGTTCTCTTCATTAATAAGGACATATTTTTCAGTATTTTCTAATTAGCAATTTCAAAGACAGTATTAAATCTGGATACAAGAAGTGAATTGTCAATTTGCAGGTAACTTTACTCATATCTTCCCTATTTAATCATTTGCTCAAAAAATGGTGCTAATGTGATCTACGTATAAATATACTAGTTACATCACAGTGTTAGCTACACAATTCTCACATAACAAAACCACTTACATAGTTATCATATACTTTTTAAACTTTATTGAGTTATAATTGATATAAATATTTTACTTTAACTGTGGTTTTGAAAAAAGAGATAAAATTATTTCAGATCAGTTTAATTAGTTGCTTTTTAAAATATTTAATAATTAATTATCATGAGACTTATAGTACCCTGAAATCAAATGTTTAGTTTTTCAGATCTAATTGTATATGTTCTTTGGATGTATCTATTACTTATTAAAAATATTACCCAAATTACTACTTTTATTTAGACACCTGTAAAAATGTTATAAAAAAAGCAACCTGTGGGGCTTCCCTGGTGGCACAGTGGTTGAGGGTCCGCCTGCCGATGCAGAGGACACGGGTTCCTGCCCCGGTCCGGGAGGGTCCCACATGCCGCGGAGCGGCTGGGGCCGTGAGCCCTGGCTGCTGAGCGTACCCTCCGGAGCCTGTGCTCCGCAACGGGAGAGGCCACAACAGTGAGATGCCCGCGTACCGCAAAAAAAAGCAACCTGTACCCCTAACCATGGGCACTAGTTATGTCTTGGTCATCTTGTCCTTTTATACACTTTTTCCGGAAGCTCTTCTGTTTTCATGACAGTAACTGGTTTGATGCCTTGATTTCTCCCCAACCCATACATTTCTAACTTGTTTTTCACACGAGCTACATTCCTATACATGTAGCTGCCATGTAGGATCCAGAAGACAGAGAGCTTCTTCTGTATTATTTTTTGATGCATCCCCACTGTCATTATGTGTGTCTAATGCACAGCAAGAACTTAAATATTTGTTAAATAAAATGAATAAATGAATGCAGCTTCTGAGTAAATAATGCCGCTTTATTCATTAAGGTAAAAACTATATTCAATACCTGCTTTGTACCAGGTTTTATGCTAGACTCTAAAAACACAAATATGAGCAATATACAGTCTTTTCATAGAGGAGTTCAAGATCGATTTGAAGTACTAAATATGTAAACAAAAATCTAATATGCTATTTTATATGCTAGGAAAATAATTTGGTTGAATATAACTTAAACAATTAATTGTGTCAAATATGACTTAATCAATCTAAAATGTGTGTCAAGAGTTTTCTTAAAACCTCCTTCGTATAGAGTAAGACTTGAGGTCTTTCTTTATTATTTGTCTCACATGAAATATATATACAGATCTGAAAGACTAAGCCAAATTCAGTTATCAGAGGCCCATCCGGAGTAGACGGAGGGGAAATGAGTCTCCCCAAGCAGGGGGTAGACCATAGAGGGAAGGTAGAGGGAGAGGGGTAGCACTTTGAAACTGACAGGGATGGTTGGTTGCCCATCTTGTTAGGGAGGGGTGTGGACTAGAAGAGGCGGCAAACAGCTTAGGAGAGCTGAATCAAGGAGATGCTGGGAACAAAGGAATCAAGATCAGAGGAAATGAAGAAAAGGGTCATATTTATCCTTGGCATGTTTCTCCTTTCTTCAGGTCTCCATTTCCACATATTTGTTCTCTCCTTTCCTGAGCCTAAATCGACCTCTATTTCTCCCTCCTGCAATTCTTAGTCTCATCTCAAATTCTACAATATCTGAACTTAAGTATGATTATATTTGTTTGAAAGAAATATATAGCTATATTTCTTCGTTATTTTTGTTATTTAAGTGAGCGAAATGTACTATATATTTGTCCTTAACAAAACTTGTCATTTTCTTTTTACTTCTATGTAGCTCTTAAATATTTTTCCTTAAACATTTACTTCCATTTAGCTCTAGATTTAAAACAAAAAGTTTTTTCACTCCTGATACTCATAAACCTTAAATTATGTGATATCTAGTCAACTATGATGTAACTTTCTTTTCAAATATGAATATTTTAGCTCTTGAGACTTTGCTTCCTGGAGTATATCATATTCCACCAAAGAGTATTTTAAACTAGCCTCTCAGGTAAGCTTTTAGCAGAACCCAAGTTTTCTCTGCCCACCCCTTCTTGTTGCTCTTAACCTGCAACAACTTAATCCTTGCTCTGAGTGATTACTCAATAATTATTTTGTGGAAGGCTGAAAAGATTGCCTGAGGGCCTTCCGCCTGCAAGTCTGGCCCTGATGCTAACCTGGGGTGTGGAGTAAGGGAGGGGGTGAACTGAATCTGTTCTTGGTGATTCAGGTTTTTAGTTAGCTGGAAGTGTCAGATGTGTGAAACTATTTACAGGCAAGTATCGAAAAGAAACATTTCTGAATCAATTAGAGGCATGTGAAATGTACACCATCCTTTTCAGCCAATCACAGAAGACGAAAGGTATCCCAGCAGTATTGTAGAATGATTTAGTTTTAGAAGGATGGTTCTCAGACAAACATGTATCCAAGCATCCACTTTGTGCCTTGAATGAGCCAGAGTTACTGTAATCATTACCAGCTCTCTTCTTTTTTTCCAACATGTTCACATATCAGAAAGTTGAGTTCATGTAGTTTTTGATTTCTATGTCATGCAAAATGAGATGCATATTTAATGACATGAGAAATTATGCAGTGTTCAAAAATAGGAAATCCAGAAAATGAAGGCATAAAGGTAAAAAAAAAAAAATCACAGCTAAGTATACATAAATTGAAAGAATGCTCAATTAGAACAAAATGCCAATTCTGGCTTCTAAAACTAGGTTACTTCTTAAATACAAGAGCTATATTAAAGATTATGACAAGCAATCTAATTAGATAACAACACTGGAGTTTAGAAAAACCAACATAAATCTCATTACAAAGGGATAAAAATATTTTGGATCCATACTACTTGGTGAGGATATTCTCAAGCAACTGTTTGGTGGTGAGCTTTTAGGAAATAGAATAGCAAGAGAAGGGGTAGAAGATAAACAAGGAAAGTAAGGAGACTACAGAAAAAGTGGATAAAAAATGAGACATGCTTCAAAAGGCCCAAAATATTAAGTTGGTGACTAATGTGATAAAATTTTATAACACAGATTCACGTGCTTAAAATAAAAGTAAATTTACTTGAATAACTTTAGGAGATCAGTAAATGATTAAAAGAACAACAAATATAAGTCACATTTTCCCTCCAACTCTGTTAAATTTCTAGACTTGAATAAGTAAGTGCTCTGGACCCAGACTTAATATTACCTATTTAAAAGACTCTAACTTAACATTAGGAGATCCCAGACTCTACAATTAACATCCATAAACCATTAGCATAAACTAGTTCTGAACTGGTTTATAGGATTTGAATATCTATGACACTGCCTATATCCTTCTGGTCCTATACATTTTTTTCTGGGAAATAATTGCCTGACTCCTCAAAATTCTATCTCATACTTAATTATATGTATGTGTAAATTTCTGTACTGTGTAATTGAATATAGCAAGTGCTGGACATTTATTCATTACGATATCTACAAATAAAGTGAAAAATTACTTAGCTCCAGAAAACTGAAAAATAGAAAAAAATCATTTATACAAGGCATAAAATTAAGTGGTAACTAGGATGTCAAGACAGAAAGAATATAGCAAAATCTTCATCTTAAAATCCCAAGGCTTTTTTTCCCCCACGTACATTTGTTTGTGTTAAAGTTTTTAGCATCATAAGTATGAAAGGAATGAATGCAGATATTTTCAATTTTTTGTCTACAATATCCTTTTTTAAAAGAAATTGAATCAGCTAGAGAGTTAAATTTTCTATGTGAAACACCACAGAGAAACTGAACAAGTATAGAAAGTGAAAACAGTGATGTGGCATAATTATGAAAACTTCGAGAAGAGTCATGGCAAGTACAAATTGATTATAGACTTTAGTCTTATTTGTTGTGACATTTGGGGAACAAAGATTTAGAAATGCATGTCAGGGAAAGGTTCACACACTATCCTATTCCAGTGGTCCTAGTTTCATTGGGGATTTGCATATATTCTTAAAATTATTTTACAGCTCTTTGACAATTTTCAAACAACTCTGGGACCTCAGCCTACTTAGAATGAATGTAAAATAATGAAAGAGGAATGCACAGGATGGGAATGGCTTTTCCCAAGATCTCACCCTCAGAACTGCCACAGCCTACAGAATAGCCTGGGGCTAGTCACAACCTCAGCCTGTCAGTTTCCTCACCAGGGAAATGGGACAACAACATTTCTCTATCTGGTAGCAGTGTTAGGAGAACTAATTAATCTTTAGAAAGGGCTTTGAAATTCTTGGATAAAAGGTACTCAGTAAGTGCAAAGTGTTATTATGATTATTTTAATAGTTATGATTACCGAGTTATTAAATGTGCACTGGTCTACGGCCCTGCAAATTCTAGTCTGACTGGGCACTGTGGATAACATAGAAAATGGATTAAAATACCTAACTTTAATGACTTTTAATTTGGTTTACAGTATGACATGGGTGGGCAGGACAGGTATCTTTTTATGTATTTCTATTCCTCCATATTTAAAATTAGCTTTTGTTTTTAAATTCTAATGGTGAAGTCCTATTTAATAGGTGAAAGGTACTAAATAGTGCCTTTTATCCCAAAGAGTCATGAAGTCATTCAGTGCTGAGTTCCACAAACTACCAGAACAGTACAAGTGTAGTCTGCACCAGCTACTCCTGGAAGAAGCAAACCCTGTTGCTTGGGGGACAACAAGAAAGAGATTTGAAGGGTTTAGTGACCTGTATTCTCAGTAAGCCTTCCCTGCTTTATCCAGCTTTTAACCAAGACTCTGCTTGACATGATGGGGAGAAAGTCGGGCAGATTTAACAAAGCAGCACAGGGACTTCCCTGGTGGTGCAGTGGTTAAGAATCCACCTGCCAATGCAGGGTACCCAGGTTCGATCCCTGGTGCGGAAAGATCCCACATGCCACGGAGCAACGAAGCCCATGTGCCACAACTGCTGAGCCTGCGCTCTAGAGCCCATGAGCCACAGCCACAACTCCTGAAGCCTGTGCTCTGCAACAAGAGAAGCCACAGCAATGAGAAGCCTACGCACAGCAACGAAGAGTAACCCCCGCTCGCCAAACTAGAGAAAGCCCGCATGGAGCAACAAAGACCCAAAGCAGCCAAAAATAAATAAATAAATATATATATATTTTTTAAAATGGAATACATTTAAAAACAAAAACAAACAAAGCAGCATGTTGGGGGTTGCGGGTACTGGCATGGAGCCAAAAGTAAGAATTTCAAAGGAAGATTTTTAATAGTAGAGAAAATCGGTATGGAGTAATCAAAATGAGTCAAAAACTCACCTGTATGTTCATTTAGATTTTTAAAAATCCAGTGGTGAGGAATGGGGGGAACATAAAGAAATACAAGGAAACTGGTGTCAACATAAAATATTTTAAATCAAGAAAACTCTCAGTGGTTATACCCCAATTAAAAAAAAAAAAAAGAGAACTCTCAGTGGTGGAACAAAGTATTTCAAGTTTTAATCATTTGGGTTTCTTGAACCTTCCATTTATCATAAGTGTTCCTCTCTCATGAATCCGCATTACATGATAATATACAGAGGGATAAAGAATAAGTATATGCATGAAAAATATTTATAAATCAGAATCTGATTTTATCGTTGTGTTTTGTATATCTCAGTCTGATGGAAAATAGAAAACTGTTTCCTCTAATCTAATTGTGTCTCATCTGTGTGGCACAAAACAAACGTGAAATCCAGGAATTTTTAGAAATCACAAGAATTATAATATTGAGTCCCAATTAACTAACATATTGAACTAGTGGGAAATAATCATTACTGCAAGAAAGTTAAGAACTTTATTCTAAATGTAGAAAACTGAGATCACTTGTCACAGATAAGGTGCCTATAATAAAATAAATACAATAGGAGATCTCAATAGTTTATTTAAATCCAGAAGAGAAAGTGAACTCAATTTCCATGCATCTGGAGAGTCTATGCTGTGAACTCTGCCAGTGAGGTTCATTACATTATGTTAGGGGAGAGTGATCAAGGTTATGAATTTTCTTCACTCTTGTGCCCTTCAAAGTCACCAGTTTACAGGATATTTGGAAGACGCTGAAGCAGAAAATGGATATCTAGTTTGCTTTGATGCAAGCAGATGGCCAGGTCATGGAAACTCTTTGAGAAGATATCCTCGGCTGCCTTTTTTTTTTTTTTTTTTTTTTTTTTTACATAAAAGCTAACAAGTTTCTTAGAAAAATGGAAACATTTAGGACTAAAAACACAATTACTTCCTACAGCTGTTATGAGGACAGGACAAGATGGTACATTTAAAGCATTTAGCATGGTGCCTGCATGTAGTGAGAACTCAATAAATGTAAAATATTATTATCATATGAAAATTGAATTTGATATATGGGAGGGATGAGGACTGTGGGCTTCTGCTCAATTTAAGGGGCACATTCCAGTGGTCCCAGCTGTGCGAAGGTAGAATATGCTGCCTCAAGAAACAATGAAATCTCCATCTCAAGAGAATTCCCAGAGTAGGCTGGAATGTTACCTGGCAATGCTTTAATCTAGAATTCACACTTTAAATGGGTAAATAGATGATTGTCTCCAGGTTGAAAGTAATATTTTCCTCCATCTGGAGATTCATTGATGCCAAGTTCTCCATTTTATATATATATATATATATATTTTTTTTTTTTTTTTTTTTTTTTTTTTGCGGTACGCGGGCCACTCACTGTTGTGGCCTCTCCCGTTGTGTAGCACAGGCTCCGGACGTGCAGGCTCAGCGGCCATGGCTCACGGGCCCAGCCGCTCCGGGGCATGTGGGATCCTCCCGGACCGGGGCACGAACCCGTGTCCCCTGCATCGGCAGGCGGACTCTCAACCACTGCACCGCCACCAGCGAAGCCCTCCATCATATTTTAAAATCTAGACATTTATGTCTAACTTTTTTAAAATTGAAGTATAGTTGATTTACAATGTTGTGTTAGTTTTTAGGTGTACAAAAAAGTGAATATATATATATATTATTTTTCAGATTATTTTCCATTATAGGTTATTACAAGATATTGAATATAGTTCCCTGTGCTATACAGTAGGTCCTTGTTTATCTATTTTATATATAGTACTGTGTATCTGTTAATCCCAAACTCCTAATTTATCCCTCTTTCTCCCCTTTCCCCTTTGGTTACCATATGTTTGTTTTCTATGTCTGTGAGTCTATTTCTGTTTTGTAAATAAGTTCATTTGTATCATTTTTTTAGATTCTACATACAAGTGATATCAAAAAGTGTCTAGCATTTTTTTAAAACTAAGTTGCTTTGAAGTCATATTAGTTAATGACAATTTCTGCACAGCAAATAAAACAGTAAAACCTTTTTAAAAGAGAAAGAGAGAATCTATCCTGACCCAGGCACATACTGCTTCTCCTGGCCCCTCCTGAACACGCACCCGGCTTCTGTTCATCCTGCCGGCCATCCCACATAGACTCTCATTGTTGGGGGAAAAAAAATGGAAGCATTTATAATTGAATTTATGCATCATATTTTGTGTTATCAATGGTTATTGTGGTAAAATATATATACCATAAAATTTACCATCTAACCATTGTTGAGTGGCATTCAGTACATTCACAATATTGTGCAACAATTCATCCATCTCCAGAACTTCTTCATCTTCCCAAGCAGAGATGCCTTCCCCATTAAACAGTAACTCCCCAGTCTCCATTCCCCCCAGACCCTGGTAATCTCTACTCTATTTTATTTCTCTATGAATTTGCCTATTCTAGGTAACTCATATAAATGGGATAATACAATATTTGTCTTTTCTGTTGGTATTTTCATGTAAAGATTTTTTGTTAATAAAAAGACTGCCTTAATATCTCTGGCTATGTGGATAAAGTCTGGGCCCAGCTTAGATTCACCCTGTCTCTTAAAGTTCCTTGTCGTCCACAAAATTGCTTACAGACACCTTTGGTATGGACTCAAAAAAGAATTGTGCCCTAACTGGATAGACCTTAAAACAAACAAGAAAATCTTAGACTTCTAAATGCGGTATTAGTGATGTGACCAGAGTATGTTAATGGCTGATACTAAGCTTTTAATTGTGCACTCCTGCAAGGGTAAATTTGCCTAAACCACTTTGGATCTGCCATTGTGTTGCTCCTTTAATGCATCTAAAAGTTAATAAGCTATCGTTATTCATTATTCATTTATGACCAAAAAAATCGTAAAGCCTATTTACAAACAGATTTCTTCTCATTTGACCAACTTTTGCAAAGCATGGATACTCTTGTCTAATTCTTATCTTTAGTCAGAGTCAAATTTTTCTCATGATTTATACGCTTTGTTGGTTTGGTTTCATTCCATTGTGATTTTTTCTTTAATGTTTCTGTGATTTGGGACTTTTTTATGTTGTGAGGATCAAGAAAGGGTTTATAAGCCCCAGTAGGTGGAAGTCCAGAGATAAGTAGGCTCCACTGTTGGTGGATTTAGTGGTGACTCCTTTTTCTTTCTGCTCTGCTCTCTGGGATATCTGCTTCAACTCAAGTTTCCTTTCCAACACTACTGCTGAATGTCCGCCAGAAGCAGTCAGGACCACATTCCCCCACTGCCACCTGTAGAGACAGTGAGAATACGTACTTCTGTCTAAGCATCCCAAATGGGAACGCCAAGATTCTTTGTACTCCTAAAGACCATACCCACCACCCCTGGACGTATGACAGTGATCCAGAGACTAAAAGAATGTGCCTACTGGCTTAAGGCAACTGAGGACTATTGCTGGGGAGCAGTCAACATTTTCCAAGGTACCTGGGCCACCCTACTGAGTTAATTCTTGGAAGGGGAAAGAGGAACAGGAAGGAATGGGTGCAGATCCATCACAGTATGACTTATTCTCACATCCCATGAATAAAATGCAGAAATATTTTTTAACTTATTTAAAATTACATTGGGAAGTATGAGACAATTATGGTCTCAGGTGGAATATTCCAACTAGATAGCTCTTTACTACTTACAAAGCTTGGCCATACAACCTTTTAATTGCCTAATATATAAATCGGGGAAAACAGTGATAATATCTGGATAAAGGATGGCACACAGAACACAAAAAATGACTCTCATGTATTTTCTCGTTGTCATAGGATAAGAAAATAAGATGCCTGAAAAGGCGAGTTTCTCTCTACAAAGAAATATCTCATCTATTCAATCAGTGATTTCAATCTTTATTTCTAGCATAGGAACACTTTCTCCTAGTAAAGTGGAATAAAGAAAAATAAAATGCAAATCCAAGAAAGTTACTCTGGTTCATTTGAGGTAGAAAATCCTGAATACCTTCCTACACTTATTCTCCTCCTTCTAGCAATTATATTGCTCTCTGCTTATTTTTGCAATTAAGATAGGAAGAGCACTAGTGGAAAGTTAGGACACATGCAAAAATCTGGACTCTCCTTTCAAATTTTTTAGTATATGCCTTTGGAAATGTCACTTAGGGTAGGATTTCCTTTCCCAATTTCAAAAAACCAGGCCCTTATACCGATTTCAAAATTCATTCATTTGGTTAAAATGTTAAAACCTCAGATATTACATTTAAATATATACCTCCAGCTCTGTCTCTGGCTTTACAGAGAACCGAGTACCCAGGCCAAATTTAAAAACAACTAAAAATTTTGATAAAGTAATTTTTAATAATCTTCTTAAACACATCCATTAGTTGGTGAGAAAGTAAGATATTCTGAGACCAAGAAGTAAATGAAAAGGGGAAATTCAAGGTAGAAGCAGAACAGTAAAACCTGGTTTAGGCTGTGGGCATTAAATACATAGATAAATTCCAGTTTTCAGTTTCCGGACCATGCTGTCTCCTCCCTCTTTGCCTTTCCTTGGCTGCTTGTGGAACATGGCCAAGGCTGAAGAAAGCAGGGGAGTCAAGGAATTGGTGGTATGTTGGGGGTTCAAAGACATATCAGAAACTGGTGGGGTTGAGGATGCAGTTTGTCTCAGGAGGTGGAGTGGGGCTGGGGGTCAGCTGAGCAGTCAGCAGAGGAGGAGGTGGCAAGACCATAGTCTGCGAACACAGCAGAAAGCCAAGGCCAGGGAGGTAGCTAGCATGTTGGGGATATTGATCACATACAAGAAGACTGGACAAGTAAGTAAATACATTGAGCGTAATGGAAGTCAGGTTTTTCATTATCAGAACACAGAGTGTGGTGAAACTAAGCTAGAATGAACACAGTGGTATTACTGGATTGGGAATGGAAATATACACACTCACAGGAGAGATAGATGCTAGCTAGTTAGCTACTTAGCTAGCTAGCTAGCTAGCTAGATTTTAGAAATAGATAAAAATAGATATAGGAACATAAATCTGTGTGTGACAAATGTTTTTTCTGATTATTTGTTTATAAATATGTATTACACCCATACATTCCCTACCTTGTTTACTGAGAGAGCCTAGAAACAACAAGACATACATAACAATGAGCACATTGAACACCCAGATCTTGGTTTACTATATACGATCATCCACAAAGAACTGGGGTTCCTGGTAGAACTGGTAGAAATAGCTAATTCCAGGACTGGGACATGAAAAGCACAGGATGGACCTGGATCTTGTGCCAAAAATAAAGGAACCTCCGAAGAATGATAGCGGCATGTCAATATGACAGCAGCCAGCTGGAATAGGCTCTAACTGCCAAATCTCGGCCAATTTTAACATGAAAATAAGAATAATAAATGGATTACAATGATTTAAATAAAGTAATAAATATTTTGGGAAGAAGAAAAAGCCCCTTTTTACAATGGAATGACAACTTGTAAATATAGAAAGAATAATGGAAGTAGATGAGTATTATTTGGCAGCCACCACAGTGCTGGTTGATTCAGGTAAGTCATAAATAGATATTAAAAGGCAAGGGAAGAAAGTACAAAATTTAAAAGGTGGTACAAATAAAACCACAAAATACGATGATAGATATAAAACAAAAATATTAGTGATTACAGTATGTGTAATTGGACTAAATGACTCATTTAAAAGACAAAGAGTGGGCTTCCCTGGTGGCGCAGTGGTTGAGAGTCCACCTGCCGATGCAGGGGACACGGGTTCATGCCCCGGTCCGAGAAGATCCCACATGCCGGGGAGCGGCTGGGCCCATGAGCCATGGCCGCTGAGCCTGCGCGTGCAGAGCCTGTGCTACACAACGGGAGAGGCCACAGCAGCGAGAGGCCCACGTACCACAAAAAAAAAAAAAAAAAAAGACAAAGAGTATCCTACTGGATTTAAAATAAAGGCAAATCCTCAAAAGGGGTTAAAGACTTTAATGTGAGACCCAAAACTATAAAATTATAAAAGAAGAAAACATAGGGCAAAAGTTTCAGAACTCAGGATTTGGCAATGATTTCTTAGATATGACACCAAACGCACAACAGTAACAACATCAAAAATAGATAAATGGGACTACATCAAACTTGAAAACGTCTGTGCAGCAAAGGAAACAATAGAGTGAAAGCAATCTCCAAAATGGGAGAAAATATTTGCAAACCATACATGTTAATATCCAGAACATACAAAGAACCCACACAACTTAACAAGAAAGATATACTCCGGAGAAGATATACAAATGGCCAACCAGCATATGAAAAGATGCTCAACATCACTAATTATCAGGAAAATGTAAATCAAACCCCCAATGAGAAATCACCTCACACCCTATAGGATAACTACTATTTTTAAAAAGGGGGAAATAGGTGCTGGTAGAAATTAGAAAACCAGAACTCTTGTGCACTACTGGTGGGAATGTAAAATGATACAGCCACTATGGGAAACGGTGTGAAGATTCCTCAAAAAATTAAAAATAGATATACCATGTAATCTAGGAATCTCAGTCGTTGGCATATATCCAAAAAGATTGAAAACAGGATCTCGAAGAGATAGTTGCACATCCATGTTCACTGCAGCATTGTTAACTATAGCTAAGAGGTGGAAGCTACACAAATGTCCATTCAATGGATAAATGGATAAAGAAAATGTGGTAAAAAAAAAAACCTCAGGCACAGTCCAATTCTGACTATTCATACCACGTGACATGGGGTTCAACAGGAACAGAAGCTGAACTGCTCTGAAGATGGAGGGGAGATGAGAGTCTGGAGATGGGAATTGAGCAACTCTTTCAATGCTATCATGTTGAGTATGATTCTGTCTAATGAGAGAAATCTGTTCCCAGTGGAGACCTCAAGTAAAGAGTTTTACAGCATTCTCAAGTAAAAACAAAACAAGCACCCAGAGAAGCCATACTAAGTTTATAGGTAGAGTAGGCAGCATTACCTACCACGCACTGAGTGAAGGCAACATTTTGTTTCTCTAGTTGATAAAATTGCAGAGAAAGTAAAAGTCAAACAAGAAAGTAATCAAACTGGGTTTTGGGGACTAAATATAAGGAGCCAACTGCTCAGCCCAGCCTAGCAGAGAACCAGGAGAAAGTGATCCACAGGCCTAGGGCTATGCAAAGCAGAAATCAGTCACTCAGGCACTCAAAAGTACTGCTGACGTCCCCCTACCTGGGGGAAGATTTTCAATCGTTTTCCTTTAAAAGGGAAAGAACAAACATTTGCATTAGAATCTCATATATGGTGTTTCTGGTTTGCTGTGTTAACACTTTTTTGCCTAAGTCTAGTACAATTGTAGGTAATTCTCACTTCTTAAGAGGAACTTGATTATTCTTAAAGAAACTTTTGTTTTGTAAAGTATTAGAAAAATTCATTGGTCAAGACAAGTGAATATTATTAAGTATGACTTGGTTATCACATATAGGGAGTGGTGTTCCTTTATTTATTACAGAATCTGAATTTATGTTTTCCAAGTACGTTTCATTTCCATCTGTTTGAAACTATTTAACATCTCCCTCCATATGTAAGTGCTATTTGTATCAAAGTGCATACCAAAGACTTTGGGAAAAAATTTATTTAAAATAAATATATTCTCTCAGAAAAAAGAAAATGTAGAGCATACATACAATGGAATATTATTCAGCCTTAAAAAAGAAATAAATCCTGTCATATGCTACAACATAGATAAACCTTGAGGGCATTATGCTAAGTGGAATAAGCCAGTCGCAAAAATACAAACACCAAATGCTTCCACTCAGGTGAGGTATCTAAAGCAGTCAAACTCATAGAAACAGAAAGTACAACGTGGTTACCAGATGCTGGCAGGGAGGGGGAAATGGGGGTTGTTGTTTATGGGCACAGAGTTTCAGTTTTGCAAGATGAAGAGGTTCTAGAGATCTGATACATAACAATGTACATATAGTTAACATGACTGTACTGGGCACTTAAAAATGGTACAAATGCTAAATTTTATGGTATATGTATTTTATCACAATTTAAAAAACATATCAATTGGTAACAGAAAGAAAGAGAGAGGGAGAGGGAGAGAAAGAAAGGAAGGAAAGAAGGAAGGAAGGAAGAGAGGGAGGAAGGGGGCTCCATAGTGTTTACAGAGACACCGTAAAATATAACAACACTGAAAAGATAAAATAAATGGATTGTAAGGATTATAACTGATGACTACTAAGCAAATTTTAAAAGCCAGATGTGTTTATAAAAATATATTAGACAAAATAGACTTAAGGAAAAATATAGTAGCAGAGAAAGTGATAGTCACTTAAAAATAACATTTCAAATCACCAGAAAGACAGATGAGTTCTAATCTTGTTTCACCTAACAACGGACCTCAAATTATTTAAAGCAAGACATCACAGAACTATAAGAACTAGACTAATTTACATTGAGAGATTGTAACAATTTTCTTAATAATGATAAATCATATAGTCAAAAAATCAGTAAAATTATGAAAGCTTGAACCACAAAATTAACTAGGTTAACTTAAAGAAGCACATAGAACACAGAGCCCAAAATTATATACTTTCTTTTAAAGCACACATAAAGTATTTAAGAATACTGGTTAAAGTTGTATTATATAAACCACTACTCTAAGAATTCCTCAATCTTGGCATTATTGACATTTTTGTCTGGATAACTCTTTGTTGTGCATTGTAGGATATTTATCAGCATTCCTGACCTCTACCCCACTAGATGCCAGTAGCACTCCCTTTGCCCACCTCTCCCCACCCACCTATCTCTGCTGTGAAAAACATCAGTTTCCACTGTATTAAAGACTTAAATGTATAAAGGAAAAATCAAAATTTTTAAAAAAACTAAAGAATAATTTTGTGCTCTTAGGGTAGGGAAAATTTCTTATGCAAGACACAAAAAGAGAAGTCTATAAAGAAAAGAATAAGAATTAGACTACATTCAAATTAAGAATGTCTACTCATCAAAAACTATCCCAAAGAAAATACAAGCCAGAGAGTGGGGGAAATAAATTTTCAACAAATATAACTGCCAAAGAATTAGTATTCAGAATCCATAAATAAATTCTATGCATCAAAAAGAAAAACATAAATGGTGCAATTCTTAATGGGCAAAAGTGTAGACATTTGACAGAAGGAAATCCAAAAGGCCAAAAAGCATATGAGAAAATTCTCAAACTTTTTAATAAGGAAATGTAAATTAAAACTGCAGTTGGTTTCCATTTCATACCCACCTGGATGCCAAATTTGAAAAGTTTCAGATTATCAGGTATTATGACAGATATAGAACAATTTTTGAAATGTAAATTGATATAATAATTTGGAAAACCATTGACCTTATCTAATCAATTTGAAGATGTGTACACCCTACAATTATGCAAGTCTGCTCCTAGGTATATACCCTAGTGTCTAAGTCTGCTCAGGCTGCCATAAAAAATATCATAGACTGGGTGGCTCAAACAACAGAAAATTTGTTTCTCACCGTTCTGAAGGCTGGGAAGTGCAAGATCAAGATGATTGGTCTCTAGCGAGAGCACCCTTCCTAGCTTGCAGACAGCTGTCTCCTTCCTGTGTTCTTACATGGCCTTCCTTTCTCTTCCTCTTCTTATAAATTGACCAATCCTATCAGATTAAGACCACACCTTAATGACTTCATTTAATCTTAATTATCTACTAAATTCTCTATGTCCAAATATTGTCACATTGGGTGTTTAGACTTTGAAATGTGAATTTGAATTTGGGGGACACAATTCAGTCCATAATACCTAGAGAATGTTTTGCATACGTCCACCAGTTAACATGTACAAGAATATTCACAGCTAACACAACTGCCTGGTGAAACCCCAGCTGAACTAATCTGTTAATCATCAGACACATAAAAAAGCCACTGTAAAACATACAACCCGGCTGAGCTGACCCAGACCAGAAGTACCATCCCAGCCTTCCCATAAAAGCACAAAATAAATGAACTAGTGAGTTTTTCTTTTTTTTAAACCACAAAGTTCTGGGTTGTATTGTTATGCAGAAAAAGTTAACTATAATAGTAGACAAGATATTCTAAATGTCTCTGAATTTACGCAGACTTCAAATCTATCCAACTTGAATCTAATGAACATATGCTTGTTACATGCATGTGTGCCATTTTCTGGGATTATATAGGACAACCCCCATTCTCTAGCTGATGAGATGAAAAAATGAGATAAAACCCATCAAAATTTAAACTTCCCAAGGTAAAAATAGTAGTTCAAGGCAATAATTTTAATAGATTTCACAAGACATTGAATTAGTAGCTAAATAGTATACAAAATAAATGATAAGAAAAGCATTTAGGCTCAAATTATTAGGAAATTATTAAAGAAAAGGTATAATGCAATATTTAATTCATTTATTCCTTAATATTTCATTCATTCAAAATTTGTTTTGTCATTCAGGTGGAGATTAATCTGTATCTTGAACAAAGCAAAGTTCAATTTGAGGATTGTTTTATGTTAAGCATCATGTTAAGAGATGATTAAGAAATGATTGAGACCCATTCCCCGTCATTAATGAAGACAGATAGATAAAGCATAATAAATAATAAAATAGAGATATACACAGGATAATGTGATAGCATAGACATGAGATAGTTTGCTCTTTTGTGGGTTTGGAGAATCTTTCTTGGAGAGTTATCCTGAAAGGGGAGAAAGAGTTAGCTAAGCAAATAAATTCTGAGATACTCATAAGCAAAAGCCAGATATGTGAAATAACACGGTACATACATATTACTTGTAGTAGGCCAATTATCATTCAATGAATACTGTATACCTTCTATATGTAATCACTATACTGGACAGAGAATACAATAAGGAATAAAATAGAAATGTGCTAAAAGAACTTATTACCAGTAGATACAGTCACACAAGAAAAAAGTTAACAATCCAAAGGAAAATTAAAAGTTATGAAAAACACTATCAAGAAAGAGAAAAGAGTGCTGTTAAAAGTCTAATAAGAAGCAATAGAAGTATTTTTACCACAGGAATAGCATGATTTAATTTACAAATTCAGCACTTTAGACTTTCTAAAATAAAAATCACACACGAGGGGCTTCCCTGGTGGCGCAGTGGTTCAGAGTCCGCCTGCCGATGCAGGGGACACGGGTTCGTGCCCCGGTCCGGGAAGATCCCACATGCCGCGGAGCGGCTAGGCCCTGAGCCATGGCCACTGAGCCTGCGCGTCCGGAGCCTGTGCTCCGCAACGGGAGAGGACACAACAGTGAGAGGTCCGCGTACCGGGGGAAAAAAAAAAAAAATCACACATGAGAGTATTCAAATACAAAACAGAAAAGGAAAAGAAGGTTTTTAGGTCAGGCTCAGTACTATCTTGGACTTCATTCTGTCAGTTCTGAATGGTCAGTTTCACTGTAATCCTCAGACCCTTCCAATTACCAGATGCCTTGGTAATGTCATCACCAACTTTTTTTGGAGACAGACCCAGGGGGCCGATCTTGGGGGCCAGGGCAGACGTGGCCCCATTGAAGAGTTTGAAGTATACGGACTGCATGGCCAGATTTATATGGAAGATATATTCCAGTGTGGATCCAAATATAGTGTAGATGGATGAAGGGCAAGATTGGGAAAGGGAGTCAGCTAGGGGGCTCTAGCAACATCCAAGCAAGAAAAGGTGAAGACTTGAGAATCATAAATTTCCTTTTGCACCAGAAGGAGTGTCATTAGAGAATATAGACCAAGTACATGAGGAGTGGGGTCTAGCATTAGAGGAAGATTTAGAATTATCACTGAAGGAAGACAAGATGGAGCTGATCCAGGGCACATCAAAGGATTGTTGAATGGCCCTCTATTGGTACAGGAGATGATACATTTTCATAGTTGTATAGCAGACCTCTGATGATTTTTCTGTCTAGCACTTCTCAACCTTTCTTCTGGAAAAGTGTCCCCCATCTAGAAAACTCCACAGCCTCCACATTCAGCATATCCCTCAAGTGTGAGCTTCAGTGCTCTTAAATTACTCTGTCTCTTTGGCTACAGTGAGTGAACTGTGAGTGAATATTTGTCTCAATCCCAAGACCTGTATAATCAGTGATAATTAACATATCCAGAACCAGGCACAAGTCAAAGTTTTTTATATTAACTTATTTAATTATCATAAAAATGCAATGAAGTAGGTACAATTATTATCTCGTTTTTTCAGGCAAGGAAATTGAGGCACAAGATGGAAACTTGTCCTAGGTCACACACAGGCCAGGTTTTGAATTCTAGGTGTGTTACTTCACATCCCATACATTCTTAACCACTATCTAATACGGCCCCTGACGAGTTTCTTCTCCCAGAAATATATATCTGCCCCAAGGTGATTCAATCAAAGCTCTGTCTTGGATTTCTGAACTTAAGGATCAGGAAAGCTAAACTCAATCCATCTCTGGTGGTAGAGTTAGAAGCACCGGGCATGGTTGCTGCTAGGTACCATGAATGCAGCTGTGTGGGAAGAAGCCAGACTGAGAAACTGAGGAAGGCATCTAGAAAAATGTGTCTTTAGGGATCAGAAATGATATGAGGTAAGGTTTGAATCTCTGGCTGTAGTCATCTCTGAGACCAACTGGAGACCTGACCAACCTATTAACATGATGACATGAGCTCATTCAGCACCCTTTCTGGATAAAGTAGCTTAAATTTAAAGCTGGCAACTGAGAGTCATGAGTAATTAAGAATAATAATCTGCATAGCTGTGGAAGCATCTTTAGCAATGCTCCGTCATCCAGAGGGACAGCAGACTGCTGTGTGAGTCCTGGCCAGGGATTCACCAGGCAGTTATGCTAGGAAGCCAGAGATGCATATAAGTTGAGCGTGTGAAAGATAGTCAGGTGGGAAAATAAGAGATTCAGAAGGGAGTATATCATAGTGGGGTAGACTGGGCAAGTAATTTAACCTCTCAAGCCTCAGTTTCCTTATATTTGTTTTGGGATAATAGTAATTGCCTACCTTTCTCATGTGCTGTGAGGATTAAATGAGATAATTTATATAAAATATTTAACACAGTGCCAGGCTATAGTAATCTCTCCATAAATGTTATTGTTTTAGTTGAGGTATGTACCCAGTGCTATGGGAGCATAGATCCTCGGAGAAGGGGTTGCTTGAGGTGATATTGAAGGACAAATGAGGTCGGGTAGGTAAAAGGAGGCAGATATTCCCTACTTTTATGTTCCATGCCCATCTGTTCATCCCCTAATTTACAATACAGGTGATACTAGCCTCTCCTATACACATTCCATAGGGGCTAAAGTCATACTCCAGAAAATGTAAATAGATGGCTTCAGTGATAAACTCTAAGTAACATGCAAAGCCAATAAAGACCAAAAATTAAATCCAAATTGCTGCTCTGAATTTAAATTTTCAGTTTTTTTCTTTGCAACCAAAATGCATAATTCTTAAAGCATTAGTATACATGTAATTGCTTCATCGCTGATGAAATCTCTCCTACCTGTACCAAAAGTGATTTCAGCTTGTACTTTTGCAATGAATGATGAAGAAACTTCCAGATGGAGAGGTTTAATTTGTGAGATTTTCCCTAGTCTATTCACATTGGCTTTAACTTCCATTTTAAATTACAGAGAGAATTCCCAAAATTTGAAAGAGCCCCAAGAGATCCAGTGAAACAGCTAATCTCTTTCTAGGAGCATGCTAACAAAAGCAATTTCTTACTGAGCTATATGCTACCCAGTGGGACTGATAATGAATCTGCATTATGGTAACCTTTATAAGAAGGGAATATAAGAAGACCTTTTGGGGAGGTGTATTTATTAGGTGGGGAATGTGTCTTTCCGCATGTGGATTCTTCTGTTTAGATCTACTATTCACTCAACTATGCCAAGAAAGACCTTCTGTCTTTCTGCTTTCAGCACCTCCTCTGAATTTATAGTACCCATCCTATTACATACCACGATGTCAGTAAATATCAAACACCAATGTGCTGTACAGCTTTCTTAGTGTTCAATTTCTCTCATTTAGAAAATGCACTAGATTTGCATAGCTGATTGCAGGCTTTATACTCATTTCCCTCTAAGATTTATAGAGTTCAAACTTGTTAACACAGAATACTGTGTTTGTTTGTTTGTTTATAAATTGGAGAAGAGGGAAAAAACAACTTGTATGTCGTCAACCAAGTATAGAGAAGCGGCATTTACTGGGAGTCTCCTACAGAGGGCACCTTCACCTTATTGAAAACCCAACTGCAAGAGAAACTCAATGGTTACCAGAGAAATAACAAAATCTTAAAGTCAGAAGCACTCCCTTGTTTGTGCTAACCAGTTTTCTTCTCTATAGTATCTTTGTTACCTTATCTTTAATGGAAAAGAACTGGCACCCTGTATAATCATTTATAGATATGGGCCTGTAACACTAACTTATTATTATGTTCAGTTTGCCTGTGGGAGAGCTGGAGATAGCTGTTCATATTACCTCAGAGGCAACAGATCAATGAAAGGAAGGGAAGGACAAGTTTTGAGCTGCCTTTTTGCAAAAATGTCCTTTATACAACAGAAGATATTTTTAAAGCATTATATCAGAAAACAAAGGCTGATAATAAAGTGTTTACAAAACAAACTTTTGCCGTGTTATTATGATTGTTAAGTGCTTTTAGACTGAAATTACTTAAATGGAAACGAAAAGTAAATAACTTTTGGATACAAAAAGTACTATGAGTTATAGGCTATAAATCTAAAGAAGTAATTGCTATTTTGAAAACTCTGAAAATAGGCATGTGGGAGTATGTGTGTGTGCTGCAAAGAAATTCCTTAAAACTGTTTCTGTGTATCTAAACAACTGTGAAAAGATATTTTATTGATCATGTTATAATAAGAGATTATCAAACTATAAAAATATAAGTACTTTTTAAGAGAAAATATGATTTTTAAAAATGATCAGAGTAAGTGCCTTTCACATCTAGAGGACTTCAAATACAGCATTAATTTGTTGTTGATTTTGAATATCTTATGTCTCATGATGGCTAATCATATTAACATACATAAATCCAGTATGTATAAACATCACTTTGTATATTTACCTTTGACAGTTCCTGATTGGGAGGCTTCTTTTGGGTATTCAATAAGTGGTAGTCAGATTTATGAGGATATTTGGCTAAGAAAACTTATCAAGAAACTGATGATGATTATTCCTAAATATTAAGATTAAAAGCAACATTGAAGACATGAGTTTATTTCTTTACATTTGTATATAAAATGCTGTTTGTTTAGTTACTAAATGCACCATCTGATACCTATTATATTTACAATGAAGCTTATCAATTGTAATTATTAATTCCGTGTTTTCGTATTCTGTGCCTAGAAGTAATTAAACTTCCAAATGCTACTCTTGGCATATAGTATTTAGGGACATTTTAGTTTTCTTTTAACTTAAGCTTGAAATAGATTACAAATAAGTGTAAATGAGTTTTAGCTATTAAAATTAATTTGATCTTATGTCTTTTTTAATGCTTTATCTGGTCAAGATCCAAAGCTTTCTGTTAGGATCAAAATTCAGACTACTGGAAATTTTAATTCTTCTTTAGTAATAATTATCATTATTTGTCAATCAAATCACTTACATAAAAGTATAACAAAGAATAGCCTGGAAAGTATGTACTTAAATGTATGCACACACTCTTATCAATGTGTTTCAAAAATCAGTTAAATTAGTTTCTGTGGGAAAAAGACCCATCTTCTTGTTCAGCTGAGTTGATGGCCTTGTTCTAGAAAATACCTAGAGTAAGGCCCTAATCACCTGTCCAGGCGTTCCTGCCACGTTGTTGACATTTCCTGGTGTTCAGTGGTGTCTCCCATTCTGTTGCATTCCAGAGCTCAAGGCGCTTCTTTGAAGACACAAGGCCATTCAAGTCTTCTTGACTTTGCAGCTTCACTCTAAAGGGAGAGTAAATGAAAAAGCCACGCAGTTCAGACAATTTAAATGGGGCAGCCGGAAGGCATGGTATTGCTCTGTTGGGAATTGCTTGTGAGTGATCCCTGAATCATCTCTTGGAAAAGAAGTAGAGAGTGAACTTTCTGAAACCAGGTTGAAAAAAGGATAGGAGAAAGAGGCTGTCTAGTCCTCTGTGGAAAAGCAAACCAAGGCTAGTAAGGCACTACAGATAAGCAATGTGTTTACGTGATCGACTGCAGGTTTGATACCTGATTTTGCAAAACACTTCAACAGGTGACTTTTACTGGTGGATACTGCCATGTTCTAACCTAAGGAAACCAGCGGTAGTCACAAAAGCCAAGGAACCCCAGGGGTTTTTACAGTTTGACTAACTTTCTAACGTCACAAACTGGTTAAGTATTTCTCAAGATCTCAAAATCTTGTTCCTGAAATAACAGTATTTCCCCAATTCTTTTTTAGAATTCTCCCTTCTACTCATGATGCATTGTAGTACATAAGCACATACATCTAAGCAGTCACTGAGAACACATCTAGTGGCTCTATTAGACCTTATAGAAATGCATTATACAGGGGTAGAAACAGGCAGAGAAGCATGAGTCTAGACCCAAATGTGTCAGTCTATTATTTTCTCAGTTCCCTTACATATGAAATGAAAAAAAATATTTTCCTTTGCTGATGTCAAAATAGTCTCCTTCAAGGATAGCTAGGGGGAAGAAAATCAATGAGAACTTGAATCTAATACCTGTCTTAGGCCTCAACTCCTGTGAGTATAAAGAGAAGTTCTCATATTTTGCTAATTGTTAATTTCCTCTTTTGCAAGATCAGAGATGAGTGCAACGGACTGGGAATGTTCTGAGCTTGCCTCTGAGCTCTGAGGGGAAGAGCAGAGAACCATTTGTGATTTCAAGCATGGTCATTGGAAGGGGAAATGGCAAATGAAATCTGCAATCCAAGGATTAGATGATCTGCGGACTCCCCTAATGCGAAATTTCAATGATGTTATGGTCAAAAGACTCAACTGAGATAATCTATAAGAAATTCTGATCAGGATGAATATCTTTTTCTTCTTTACATCCTCAGCAACCAGTATACAATCAGTACACAAATAAATGAGCTTTGTTATGAATATTGAAGTGATGGCAGTGTTGAAACAAAACCATACAAATCCTTGCATACACCCTCTGCTTACTCACATTTGGGAAGTAGAGCTTCTTTCACACACAAACTTAAATACTTTTCCTCATCATCTGTAGCAGCACTTCAGAGTATACTTTCACTTATATTTTCAGTCTTGATGAAGACTCCTCAATGGCTCCTTGAATGACTAACAAGATTCTTTCTTTATGGGTCCCAGATACAAGCCTTTGTTATAGGACTAAAATTCTCTTTTCCAGCTCTTTGAAACCCAATTTATTCGCATCTCGAGATTTTTGCCTTGAGAATTTTCCTAAATTAGCTATATATTAGAACAAAAATGAGCATAACTAAAATTTTGTTAGTCTTCAAGATCCTGGTCTGAATCAAATGATATATTATTTGGGGAATGAGCAGTTTATACAATTTGGAGACAAAGGAAATGGGTGGAATAATGTAGAAGCAGTTTTAATTATCCAGCTAACTTTTACTGAGCACCCAGCAAGTGCTGAGCATTATATTCTCTATCTGAAAGGAATGGAAATGACTTGAGACCACCTGAAGAGAAACATATCAACAAGTGTAAAAGCCTAAGATAATTGCCTTACCCACTGGAATGTATGGTGACAGTTATTATCTGCAAAGATTCCTGGATGTGCTGAATGTTGTGTCAATCAATAAATTATAAAATCTGACTTATACAGGAAATAGTTGTTTTCTTTAGTTCTTTTTTTAATTACACAAGTGGGGCTATGCTGGACATGTGAATGAACTGAACTCTGGTTCAAAAACTAAAATGACTTTGCAACACATGGGGAAAGCATGAGGCTGAGGATGGCAGTAGTGCAACCCCTTCCCTGAGTACACTCAGAGTCTGTACTTTGATTATGTTAAACAAGAATAAAGAGGCCTGTGAAGAATTCTCAGACAGTAGTTTCTTATATAACACCCTGCTAGTATCCCACAGTCCTCTCCTGAAAACTGGTGGAGTGAGGGGTTGATCTGGGATAATCTACTCAAGTAAAAAATTAATAACAACAACTTGGAACTTGGCGAAGACATTATCAGTAGAGCGTTGTATTACTCTCTGTACTGGTAATTTTTTAAACGGTTAATTTCTAATTAATTTCTAAGTCTTATTTTTACTAGTTGAAGTATAGTTAATTTACAGCGTGTGATAGTTTCAAGTGTACAGCAAAGTGATTCAGTTATACATACATGTATATATATGTGTGTGTGTGCTTTTTCAGATTATTTCCCATGATAGGTTATTACAAGATATTGAGTGTACTTCTCTGTGCTATACAGTAAGTCCTTGTTGGGTACCTATTTTATTTATAGTAGTGTGTGTATGTTAATCCCAAACTCCTAATTTATCTCTCCCCCTGCACCCCAACTCACATCCCCTTTGGTAACCATAAGTTTGTTTTCTATGTCTGTAAGTCTATTTCTGTTTTGTAAATAAGTTCATTTGTGCTATTTTTTTAGATGGCCTGGTACATTCTCAGAGCAGTTGTGTTCATCATTTTCCATTCCGTTGTTCAAAACTGTGTCTCCGTCTCAGGATTTAACCTTTGCTAAAGCATAGGTCTGAGACAATCACAACAAAATACCTTCCCCTTAAAAACTAGGACTTCAGAGCCCTGTTAAATCAAAAGAAAAATTCTTTCTCTCCTCCCCAGTCTCACAGCCCTCAGGATTTTAAATGGTAATGACCAGTTCATTTGAGAAAATGGCATTTTAGTGCTTCCCCTCACGAGCTCTTAAGGCATATAAGGTGTCTCTTTCCCAGGGATGTGCACCTCCTTTTGTTTTCTGGCATTACTGGAACTGACCTGGCATGGATCACTGGGTGAGCAGGCAATCTTAAACACTTCTCATATAAATTACTGGTTCCTTTCTAAGTGCAATTGCTCACAGGGTAATATACCATTTCACAACTCTGATAGCAAAGTCTCTTCATTCTACTGGGTTCCACACACCCCCAGGAAATGAACAGACAAAAAGACTGATGGCCGTGTGAACCTCAGAAATGTACAGTCTGGTTCAACCTCGGGTATGTACCTCGTGAGCACTTTGGTATCTTTCAACTCTATTCCCTTCTTTGACTCCTCTCAAATCCTCTTTTCCTGCTTTAAAACCCATCAACAAAAACAAAAATATCAACATGACACACCTATGTGAACACTATAAAAAGCAAAGCAGTAACGAATACTATTTTTCAAAGTAAATTCTATTTTTCAAATTTTCCAGAAAAGAAAATAATGCTCACATTTTATGCTCTACATTTATTAGGTAGAAATGACCCATCTAGCTCCCATGCCAAAGAGGCTTACCATTAATTGAGCACTCCAAGATTCACTGGTCGCTCATCATTGCCACATTTTCCAAACCAATGTCTTTTTCCCATGAACTCTAATGACAAGGTGTGTTTTTACTGACAGTTGACTTGGATCAGAGCTTGCAGGATTGTATTTCAGGTTGTGACTCTGTAAAACCCTGTAACTTTCTTTGAAGTTAAACAGTGTCAATCTGTTTCCATGTCTGAATAACTCTTAGAAGAGCCTGCCTGACCCAAGTCAACTCTCTGAAACACACTATTTCCCCATAATTGATGTTCCAAATGAATGTCCTTTCATAATAAAATGTGCTGGAAAACAAAACAGCTTTGCATCCTGCACAAGTTGCATCATAATTAAATTTTATTTTATCCCATCGAGGCATGCTAAATGTTGAGCAAAATATAATTTTAAGTAATTTGTTTGTATTCTTATCTGTAGGAGTTGGAAATTAACAGCATTGCTAGTTCACGTTTACTGTTAAGCCTGGAGAGCGGAGAGATTGCTTTGCAAACATTACAGTTATTATGTCTGCAGTTGGTACTCTTTGTATAAATTATTGATCAGCCAGCTTATTTTTCTTTCTGCTTAATGGATATTATAGCATAGTTGTTTACAACGCTATAGTTAAGGTTGTGTCAGCACTTCCATTATAATAAACCCCCTCTGTTACAGGGGGTTTATAACTTGTAAAAATTTGCTCTGGGCTGAAACTTGACATACAAGATCTCGAGCTGGAAGGTGGCAATTGTTATTCTTTCAACTTAAAAAAAAAAAATCTCTTTGTTCTGAAGGGCAATAAATAAATAAACAGTTTATTCTTTTTTAACAATCCTTGAAATTTCTGACTTCAAATAGAACAATTTTTATAGACTATTTGTTGGCCAATGACCTCTTCTTTTATTTAATAAAGCAAAGAGAAAGAAAAAGGACCAAGATAATAAGTTAAAACAAAAACAGAAAAGCAGACAGTGAATCAGTAGAAACTTTTATAATTAAGTTTAATACATTTCTCCTAACATTGCAAAATCACACCATAATTTGTTTTAAATTAAACATGCATTTACACTATGTAAGACTTCTTTCCACCCCCGTTCCCAACTATGTATCCCTCGAGCAATTCATACATCTTAATACTGATATTCTTTAGAGAAAAATGAGCTTTTGGTTATTTAAAAAGAAAGGAGTATGACAATTAGAAAATGCCATATATGAAAAGGTGCAATTGAAGGTACAATAGTTCCTAGAAAACTAAGGATTTAAATATCTGCCTGACTTTTTGACCTTTAATCCAGTCTGCCATCCCTCTTACCATTTAAGAGATGAAGGGAATTAATCTCAATTTATATCATTATTTTTGCTGCTTTCTTTTATGATCCAACTCTAAAATGATCTTGCTGTGGCTTGTTTGTTTTTTATCACATATTTGCCTGTGCAACTCTTAATACCAACCCCCAGATGGAATTAGGACACTTAACACTGGAAGTAAGTAGTGATGGGAAAGTATAACCAAATTATCATGGAGAGTTGACTACTTGTCGTAGAAATGATGCAGTTTGGAGTAAGGAAAACCATTCCATGATGATTTTTTTCTTTGTAACTGTTCTCTTTGTTCCTCTAACTATTCTCCTTTCTCTCCCCCGACATGGGTTTAGATATTTCTTACAATATGCTCCATAACCAGCAAAGTATTTTCGGCCAACATGTCACCTTCATTTTGAACCAGGAGAAAACGGGGTGAGGATAGAAGATTAGGGAGGGAGGAACAGTAATGCCAAATTGTGCCATTTGGTTCTGACATCTATGTAAATGTGAACATGAATAGGTAATTACTACATGTGTTCAGTAAGCATACATATATGGTCCATGCATTTCCATGCTGGAAAACAAGTCAGAGTTACTTATGACCATTTTGATCACTCCTTTATTAAGAACGGCAATTTGTAATAAAAAGTTTGAGCGCTTCAAGTTATAGCGTGTTCAGCTCCCCACCTTCTGTCCTTTGGGTAATTTATCACCAAGCTCTCTGCACCTGATTGGAGAATGTATCCTTGAGATAAAAGTCTTATTCCTTGTTTGAGGAGGGACAGGAACTGGAAAAGAGGGAGACTGTAGAAATGAGACACTAAGTCAGAAGTTGGAACCCCAGGTGGGGGGAGCAGAGACAGAAAGTGTAGAGGTACGGAAGTCTTTGCTTAAGGTAGTTAGGGTTTATCTGCTGAGCTGATTGGTGAGGTCGTGTGTCTGAGTTAAAAAGGCTTGAGAGAGTTACTTGGCATAATTTCTCCATCTTCAATGATTTACTACTGAAGTGCAAACATCAATTTTGGACTCTCTCCTGAGAAACGTTTAACAAAGTCAGTCAACTACTGGTACCCTGTTATCTTTCTAGATTTGCCAAACTTGGAGAGCTGCTTTATAAACCTCTGCCTGAAGTTTGTCTTTTTTTTTTTTTTTTTTCTGTTAAGGAAACAGGTCCATTAGTAAATACACAGATGTAAAAATCATCTTCGTCTTTACTTCGCCGTTGTGATATATCTTAGAATTGTTCAGAAGTGCACCCTATTGTGAAAGCTATTTGTGCCGGGTGTGCTAATGCACTCTTTGATTGAGTGAATTAGCAGTCATAACAATCTGGCAGTCTGGCCATAGAAGTGTGCTCAAGTTGATTTGTATTATGGCTGGACTGGAAAATCTAGTGTTAGTTGTTTTTTGCCCTGGGGCATTGTTTGTACCAAACTCCACTTTTCATTTAATTTTCCAATATATTTTGAAAGATTGAAATGCTTGTGATCAACATTTGATCCACTTGCATTATTTAAAAAAGAATTCTGAAAGTAATTTCAGATTCCAAAAAACCTTGCTTTCAATTAGAGTAAACATAATTAGAGTGACGTCTTGCTCGGAATGGTAAGTCTCCCTTTGAATCTATTAAGCATGTTATCTCCTTGTCCTGTCACTGAAAGGAATTCAGTATATATCTGAGGTATACATCTGTATTTTTCTGTTCATGCTTCTAATAGAACTTGGGGAAAAATTAAAAGAATAAAATTGCACAGAACCTTTTCTTGTTGTCCTTTCTGCATATTCCCAAATTGTTTCTGCTTCATTTAGTGATGCTATAAAAAGAGGATACTCAAAGCTTTCAGGAAATTTTGAGATATTGAAGAAACATTCAGATATGTATTGCCTTTAAGTTATTAGAACATTTTAGTTTTTTTAATATTCTATGAAATCCACATTTTCAATCTTAATTATATCAATTGCTATATTGAAACCCTAAAAATTTAAAGACATGACTTATCCTAGCTTTGTCAATATTTGTATCTTTCTTACAATCCTCTGCTTTGCAGTCATTTACCAGAATTATAATGCAGCATGAATATAACTTTAAAATGACTATTGATTACAGAGAAAGCTTTGTGAAATCATTTAGTCAGTTTCCCCACTTGAGAAATCAGTGAATAAAATAGGTCAATAGATAAGGATGGAATGGATGTAATACAGTGCTATGCCTCCCTGGGTTATAAAAAGGGTCAAAAATGAATCCCCATAGAATTCATGGTTTTATACTCGTAAAATAAAATGATACTTACCAAATCCCAACTCTAAGTCCACCTTTCTACAGATTTATTCTTCGTTTTTAAAGCACAGGTTTTGAAAGTATATTTTTATGTTTCCCTGTTTCAACAGAAGCATTTCCTTGTCACTGTCCCTTTTAACCAAATAGGATGCCCTCATCTTCAGGCTAAAGTGCCTGTTGTTATCCAGGTATTCACCGGGACTTTTGCTGCAACAGCTAGTCTGTATTTTCTCAGTCTCCTGCGACCTTACAGCTCTTCTCAAAACTGCATTTCCTACTGAACTGAACTGTCTCCTGTGCCGATTTTTGTTAAGTAATAGATGGTGAGCCCTGAGACCACTCTCTCTATTAGTTCCATTCACAGGGATGTCTTCGGGGGCACGGAAGGAGGGGGAAGGGGAAGGGAGGGGCCAGGAGGGGGCAGAGGGAGGGAAGAAAATACCCTCCCTGAACTGGTACAAGCTCAGCTTCAAACGATATCCTAGGAAAGAAATTAAAGACTTCTTAATTAGTGCAGCAATTAAGCTTTCTTGGTAGCATTTTAATCAGCATAGGCCCTATCAAAGGACAAACAGAACAATTTGCAGGTCTTTGAATTTTAAACAGTCTTATTGATTTTAGCACAATACGTCTTCACAACACACAGGGAGAATTTTCTAATATCAGTTACAGTACTCTGAGTTATGCTTATGCAAATTGAGTGCAGGTTGGAGAGGAGGAGATGGAAGGAGAGGACCTGAACCAAACAGAGATGTAAAACAATAAACAAACAAGACAAAAGCTTGGAAACCTAAAGATGTGACAGGAAGAGTGGGAATTTGAAATCTGTGCAATTGATTTATCTGCTGTTATGAAATACCATTTGCCTTAATCTCTGGTAATATTTCTCAAAAAAAAAATAAATAAAAAGAAGAAAAGAAACTTGAATTTTTCCAGGCTTTTCTTTCCTACATATTTTAATTTCCATTATGTGCCTTTTCTAATCCTATTGTTTGATCACCGGGGTAAGTAGTAGTTCCTAAAAAACGGTTTAGAGACCTGAGATGGGGGGGTGAGGGGAAGGAAGCTCCCATTCAGGTAGGGGCAGGCGCCCCAAGCCCTGCCTCTGAATGGAGCACGTGCTGGGAGACGCAGGGTTCCCTGCAGAAAATTTGGACTTTGCTTTGATGCTGGGTGGGATTATGGCTTGGTCAGCTATCATTACTTCCTGTCCGTGGCTTCGGAGTGTGGCAGGTATTAGGTGAGTGACAGTTTAAGGAAATATGAGAAACGAGAATGCTTAGAGCAGATTTGGGGCATTTAATTCTGATTTTTTCCATTTGTGGGTCTAGAATTTAAAACGAAGAAACTGGTTTAGCATTTTAAAAACTAGAGCAGAGTTTATTAAAGATGTGCATGCAATTCCAAAATAAAATTAGTAGACATAAACACTTAAAGAAGTGTTCTGATGTATGTGATATATATCCAATCCCTATTTTTAATTGAAGTCAGATAAGAGGAATGAAAATTAATATAAATTATTTCTGGATATATCAAACTACATTGGCTAACTAGGCAAAACAACTGTATACACTTTAGCTATCTTATAGAAGTTAATCTACTTTTTGGCAACAATCAACTTTCTGAATTCTTATGACCCAGGAAAGACTCCTGATATAACTGCTATGCCCCAAAAAGTTTAGTACAAACTTTAGACTTTAGACTAATTAGTCAACAGTGCCATATTTCCCTATAAATATTTCCTGCACCTTTTGACACTAAACTTCAAAAAGGTTAAATAATTAAAATGATAAAAAGAAACGTGATAATAATTTCAACACTACACTGTGAACCCGATGCTAATAGTTTATTTTTAAAATCTGTCAAATGTTAAAGCACTGTTTCTATCTTGTAAAGTTAATGAACATGTGCAGACAGGTTTAAAGCACAATTATTTAAGATTCCTAGAGATATAAACAGAGAACAGACTTGACCTATGCTCAAATCACAGGTTGGTCAAAAATCCTTGAATAAATAGTACTTTCATGCAACAAGTTAGAAAAGGGAGGAAAAGCAGAGAGGAAGGCAAAGAGCAAGAGAGTCTAAACTCAGCCTAGTGTTTTTAAGCATAGCCTCCCTTTCTGCCTTTACAAGTCAACTAGCGAGCTTTGTTTTTGTTCTTTTCATTATTTACAAAACATATTTCTACAAACTGAGGACTTTCCCAAAATACAGTGATACTTTTCAAATACAATATATGTGTGTGTAGATATGTGTGTGTGTGTATATACACACACACACATATAGTTACTCACCTAACACATTAGCAACTAGCCTTGGGTTTTAAACGATATGAGGATGGTTGGCGTCTGTGCAAGACAGGTGAATTAATTATAGAGTGCTAGGTAAGAAAAATTAGTGTGTTGTTTCCCCCCCACTTTCTAAATCTTCAAGGGTGCCTTATCTCTTCGAATTCTCTCGGTATGATTGGCATTTCTGACCTGCCTTTGGGGCGAAACTGAAGTTATTCTCAACCATCCACATAATGGCAAGCATTTCTTTCTTTCCACAATCTATTAGGAAATGAGGGATTGAATGCAGAGCATTCCATGATTCTTAAGCGATTTCAGACTGACTTTTTTCCCACAACTTGAAAACTCTCCTGGAATTTTTCACTATCTTTAAACAAATAAATAATTGAACCGACAGATAAAATAATCAGATGCAGAAAACATGCGCTTTGCTTCCACATGGATTTTCCTCAGAATAATTTAATTATCATGAAGGGAGAGGATGTGTTTTCATTTATATCTCATTGCAAAAAACGAGCGGAGATACATCCTAAATCCTTGAAGGAGAGCTCGGAGCGCTCTGGCTCCTCTTTAAGTTGGCAGACGATTGCTCAGAAGGTTTTGGGAAAAATTACGAGTCTTCGCGGAAGAAATGGAATATTAAGACATGCAGTCTAACGGTAGTAGAAGAGAAAGAAGTAGATGATCCCTCTTTCCGATCGCCACTTCTGTGTCCGGGCTTTTCCTCTCCGTCCCTCCCATAGTTTCTTACTTATCCTCCCCCTCCCCTCCTCCTTTTCTCGCTCCCTCGCTTTCCCTGGGTCTCGCGCTCTCGGAGTCTCTGCTCCGAGTTCCTGGTTGGATAATTTGGGTTAATACTAGTGAGTGAGGTTTTTGCGGCTTCAAAGGGTATTTCAAGTTTCCGGAGCTCCTCCCCTCTGCACCGTGTGACAACAACAACTCGTCCAGCCGGCAGCCTGCACTTTTCAGCTCATTTTCTCTCTGTCATTCCCCGCTCAATCTTTGATCAATGTACTTGCCAGGGAGAACCCAAGTCCTTCAAACCTCCTCCTTTTCACCTTCATCCTTAACTTTGTGCTAGAGCGGGACCCACACAACAACAGCCGACCCTCCCCGCCCCCACCTCCAAACCAGCCCCCGATCCCAGCCCCCGGAGAGGACTCGCATTTCGACTTGCGGGACACTTTTGTGCGTTTCTCTCTAGAGCGCCTCTCGCGCTCGCCCCTCCTGCGCTCGCTCTTTCTTACCCTCACCTCCTTTTTCCCCCCTTCTCTCCCTTTCTCCTTGTCGTTCTCTCTCAGAGTTGTTGTTGTGGCCCCCTAGCTCCTTCTCCCCCCCGCCCCCCTTTTTCCCCTTGCCCTCCCCGGGGTGTGTGGCAACTTTTTCCCTCGCTTCTCCTTCTGTTTCCCCTTATATGTGACCATGGCAGTGCCGGCGGCTTTGATCCCTCCGACCCAGCTGGTCCCCACTCAGCCCCCGATCTCCACGTCTGCTTCCTCCTCCGGCACCACCACCTCCACCTCCTCAGCGACCTCGTCTCCGGCTCCGTCCATCGGGCCCCCGGCGTCCTCAGGGCCAACTCTGTTCCGGCCGGAGCCCATCGCTTCGGCGGCGGCGGCGGCGGCGGCGGCGGCGGCGGCCACAGTCACCTCCACCGGCGGCGGCAGCGGAGGCGGCGGCGGCAGCGCGGGCAACGGAGGCGGCGGCGGCGGCGGCAGCAACTGCAACCCCAACCCCAGCCTGGCGACCGCCAGCGGCGGCGGCGGTGGCGGCGGCGGCGGCGGCGGCGGCGCCTCCAGCACCCCCATCAACGCGAGCGCGGGCAGCAGCAGCAGCAGCAGTAGCAGCAGCAGCAGCAGCAGTAGCAGCAGCAGCAGCAGCAGCAGCAGTAGCAGCAGCTGCGGGCCCCTCCCCGGGAAACCGGTGTACTCGACCCCGTCCCCAGTGGAAAACACCCCCCAGAATAATGAGTGCAAAATGGTGGATCTGAGGGGGGCCAAAGTGGCTTCCTTCACGGTGGAGGGCTGCGAGCTGATCTGCCTGCCCCAGGCTTTTGACCTGTTCCTGAAGCACTTGGTGGGGGGCTTACACACCGTCTACACCAAGCTGAAGCGGCTAGAGATCACGCCCGTGGTGTGCAATGTGGAACAGGTTCGCATCCTGAGGGGACTGGGCGCCATCCAGCCCGGAGTGAACCGCTGCAAACTCATCTCCAGGAAGGACTTCGAGACCCTCTACAATGACTGCACCAACGCAAGGTAAAGAGCGGGGGGCAGCCTCCGCCGCCCGGGGTCCCTTCCCACCGGTCTCCTCGCCCTTCCCTCGCTCCCTTCAGGGCGCCGCTCGCTCCGCGCGCCCGCGAGCCGCGCGCTCCGCCGAGCGCGGCCCTCTCCTCTCTTTCCTCGGGGCTCGCCGGCCGCTCCCGACCCTCGGAGAAGTTGGCACCTCACCCTGCCCAGACCGCGCTCTTCCGGCCGGGTCCACCCCTTGCTGGCCCGGGAGCGGGGGCGCAGCCGCTGTTGCACGCGAGAACCCCAAGCCTCCGGGCAGAGGGGGCGGGAAGGAGGAGGACGGTGCCTTTCCAGGGGCCACAGCGCCCTTCCTGGGCCGCGCCGGCGTCAGGGGACCCCTCTCAGCGCGGCCGCCCGTGTGCGCGCTCCCTCGGACCCGGGTTCCACCGCAAGGCGCGGGGCACTGGCCTGGCTGCTCGGAGGCGCCAGGCGGCATCCCGGGGGCGGAGGGAGGTCGTGACCCTGCTCGGCAGGGTTCGAGGAGCGGGAAGACGCGCTCCGGGTGAGGGCCCCGCGAGGTAGCCTTGGGAGTGGGTCACTTGGAGGTCGGGAGGGGGACGGCCCCAGAGGCCGGCGCAATCCCGGGGGACCCAAAGCGAGTTCAGCTCCGAAGCCCCTAGGGCAAGCCCGCGGAGGGGAGGGATCTGTGTGTGCGCGCATCTGTGCGTGTGTCCGCGTGTGAGCGTGTGCGTGTGCAAAGAAGATGAAGGGGTACGTTTGCCCCGGGGCAGACGCGAGGGGACCGTCAGGGTCCCTTCCGTAGGGGGAGGTGACCGGGGGCCTGAGACTCTTGGAAGCTGAACCGGAGAGATGGGGAAGGAAGACCACAGCTTGCTCTCTCGCTCTCTCTCCAAACAGTTCTTTTTTTCTTTTCCTTTTTTATCCCTTTTCTTTTCTTTTCTTTCTTTCTTTCTTTCTTTTTTTTTTTTTTTTTTTTTTTTGTTAAGGGTTAGTAGCTCACGCAATGAGCAGGTGCAGGCTTTGCACTGGGATGCTCTGTGTACCTGAATACCGGTGCCATGGCTTCCCCAGCCCGGCAAAGCGCGGGAACTCTATAGAGGCCACGGGACCTGGAGCCAGGCCCGACCAGTTTTATGCTAATGAACGCTCACTGGGGGAGGATCTACCGAGAGGGGGCGGGAGTAGGGTAACTTGGCAGTTTCGGGGTAGAAGTGATCGTTCCACCCGCTCTCACGGTTCCGTCTTGTCCCTATCGTTGGCTGCAGAGGGGAAAGTTCAGAGATACCGGGTAAAAGCGAGTAGGGAAAGTTGGAGTCTAGAAGTGAGCGCGTGGGAACTGCGCGCAAAATGTGTGCAGCGACTTCGGTACCCTCCAAATAAGTTTAAAGATCGGGAGAAGAAGCGGAGTTTTACTTCTTTTGGGTGTGTTCCCCTAGGAGAGCTAGGGAAACAGAGGCGGCAAGGAAAGAGGCGCAGGACTAGACCAGAAGGAAACCGGGGTAGAAAAGCCCCTAGCTATTTCTTCCTTGGGAGAAGACTTCTGGCTAGTGCCCCCGGAAGACTGGAAGACGAAAAAGACTCGAATTCCAACCCAGTAAATGTCTTACCCTGACCTAGCCAGAAACTCTTTTCCGTGTTTATTTGCCATTCTTTGCATCGGGCCATGGGCGTATATCTGGGTTTTGAACCATTATTTCTACTATTTTTGGGTGAATGATGAGCGCCCGCGTGTGTGTACGCGCACGCGTGCCCAAGAGTCTGGACAGGTGGCAGTAAAGATTGAGGGGGAATCTTGATCACTAAACGTCATTTACGGAGATAATTGGAGTCCTTGGGTGTTCAGAAGATAACATATTTGCAAAAAATCTACTGTTAAAACAAGTTGAATCAGGGCAGAAAATTGTTGCGGAGTTGTTATAAAGAATGCTAGTCGAAATTTGAAGCCAGTTCAGATATGATTGCGGTGAAATTGCCTACCTATCCAGTAGATTGGTGAAGCGCTGTTTTTCTTAGTAACCAAACCACTCTTCTCTTGAATCTTCTTTGTGTGTTTCTTACAGCACACACTGTACTAGATAATTAATGGCCATTTCACATAACACGCAAAAAAATTGGTGGAGAAAACTCCCTTCAGAGACTGCAATGTTATAATCAATTTAAAGCAGGTAGTGTTACACCACTTACAATTATTCTCTTGGTGTTTTGTGTTTTTTTTTTTCCAGAAATTTCTGAAAATATGGAATTTTCAGGTTTTGGAATTGAAGTCCTCACCATATGGTTGCAGAATATTCTTAAAGTTATTAGGAAATAATTTTAAAGTATTTTTTCCCTGAGGTTAACAAAGCCTCTGGAGTTAAAACTTTCAGAGCCAAGATAAGTTAAATCCAGTAAAACTGTTTATCCCTTCAAAAATATCTCATCAGTACTCTAATTATATTTCAATCACCTCGTTTTAATACTTTACAATGAAATGTGTTATTCCAAAACTCTATTTCAGGTTAAAGTTAAATGTGGTAAGTTTGTTGATTTACTATTGCATTTTGATCTTTTATCAACTACAAGACTTTCTCAAACCTAAACACATGCAAATACTGAAGAAGATGTGTAGTTGTAGATATCTGCCTAGATTTTCCTAATTCTGCCACTGACTAAGAAAAGAGAAAACTTATCATTGAACTCCCTCTCACCAAAATATACTGTTTGCATTGTGATGCATTATTTTTTAGTGATAATTACAAGTGTTACTGTCTTATTTCTCAGCGTTGGAAACAATACCTAAAATATTTTTATCTTGAATTTACAAAACTAAAATTACCCTTTTCATTCAAGTCCAGTTTATGCCCTTACTACTAAGATCCTTTTTCATTCATCTATATATATTGATTTCTTTCATTATGGCTTCTTTCTCCTCTGGCTACTTAAGAGACTATCTAAAGGAATAATTTATGCAAAAGATAAGAGGAACTGTGCAGAAAGGCAAACTATATAAAATAATATGTACATAGTGTGCAAGAAACATTAAATCTTAGCACTCTCAGCTTTTTACAGAACATGTATTTAATTATGTCTCTTAAGAGTATTTAGATACCAGAGAATCTGAGGAACCAAAATTTTTGATGTTAAGGAAAAGAAGCGTTCATAAGCTTGCTCAAAGTGGCTCAGTAAGTTAGTAACAAACCTCGGAGTGGATTTAATTTGCTTGGGGCTATTGCATCAGTGTGCTATCTATGAAAACTAGAATAAATGTTGAAGCCATCTGTCATTACCACAAGGAGATGAAACAGAGACTGTCACCTCCTTGATAGTAAAGCTAAATAAAATAGGGGTCTCAAAGCATGAAAGAAAATATAAGGAAATATATTTAAAAGTTGTCAGAGGACAAAGTCTGACCTTGATCACCTTCCTCTAATTATTATTTTTCAACTAAATATTAGTTGCATGAACTTGGCTGTTGCAACAGAGGTCACTTAATTAACTGGTAACCATTAAACAACAACAAAAAAAGAAAAGTAATTATGTACATGGTCAAGTCTCTGAGTCAGTTGCTTGTTTGTAGATTTGGATTAGCATTCAATTTTCTGTGAATTCAGGTAATAAAAAGTGACTGTTCTATTTTGTCATCAAAAATAATTTTTTTTTTTTTTTTGAGCATTGCCAGAAGTTGATTTTGTCTCGGGATCTTCCAAACCAGCTTGTGATTTGGGTCCTACGTAGCCCTAGATTTATGAAGTTTTTAACTTGGAAAGATTCCAGTTAGTTTTATCAGACATTTTATATAAATATACATATATTTACAAACAGTATTCTTCTGTCTTAAAAGTCAGTACCATCTATTGACAGGAAATTGAGAGACTACATGTCTTTTTTTGTCCAGTGGTAATATATGAATGCAGTTTTAGTATAAGAAGTATAAAATATTTTCCAATTCTTGGCTCTTTTTTTGTCAGAAGATTTTTTAAATAAAAATAGCATATTTATTTAACATTTCCTCCGTTGCGTGCTATTCAATGGCACGGACTTATGCATTTATGCCTTGATGTAGAAAGTTTCAACACAATACAGACTCCCTTCTCACAGATAATTATAATACTTAGCACAGAGAAATTCAAAACTTACTTCAAATGAAGAGAGACTATGCTTTTGAAGTTTTTGTATTATAGTCTATTAATGGCTCCTGTAAAGCCTGATGTCTCGTCGTATAACATTTCAAGAAAAATATGGCATAATTAGAAGAGTAGGGCCTAAAATGTGAAAGTTTTTTGGTTCCATCACTTATCTCTGCACACTTTTTAAATGTTGGTAAATTGCAGTTTAATAACTAATACATAAATAAAATCTAAGAATATGCTCACCTCGGATTTACCTTGTTTAATCACATTATGTTGCAAGATACAAATTCTCAAGTTATTTGGATAATATCTTTCAAACCTGTTTTTTTTTTTTTCCCTTGGAGTTAGTCTCCAGTGATATCATAATCATTATTGTCACATAGTGCACATAGTTATGAGGATGAAGATGGTTTACTTTCTGAACTCCACAGTTAATGTCCTGAGACACTTAATTTGATTTGCACATTTAATATTTTATTTTGTGATGCTTCAAATATTATGTATAATAAACTACAAGACAGGCTTACTTTTTTCTTGTCAGAGTTTTCTTGCATAAAATTTTTGTATTTGCATTTAAGGCAGAATTTTTAAACTTCATTTAGTCTAAATCTACTGTTTTTTTTGTTTAATCTACCACATTTCACAGAAGTTGCATATAAATTATTGAGACCAATATTAGCCACTCTCTTTGCCTCACTACCTTCCCCAACCTTCTGAGTTGTGACACCCAATATTGATTAAAGTCTAGGCTGGATTTGAGCATAAATCACTCTTCTCTTTGGTGATTTACCATGTGTGATTCACTAGCATACAAAAACATAATATGCTTTATTGTTTCTCATTTGCTGTTTTGTTTTTGGAATGTAAGTAGCATTTGTAGCTTAATGTGCTTAATGTGCAACCAAGAAGTTGTTATTTTAGGAACAATTTGTGCTTTGACTGTCAATTAGTATTATTTTACCTTTCCAAGTTATTTTACTAAATTGTTTCATACAGTTGCCTTTGTTAATCAAGTAAAATAATCATTTAAATTGCATTGTATTAGCAACATAGAACACATGTATTGCAAAATATAATAAGAAATGAAACTCTCACAGGTTGTAAGCTGTCTCCCTTTGAATCTTTGTCTGAAGAAATTAGTTTGAAATATGCCTTCTTAAATAGGTACAGGTGAGTCTTCTAGATTTCACTAAACATTTTGGTTTT
Source organism: Orcinus orca (assembly GCF_937001465.1). Classification (NCBI taxonomy): domain Eukaryota; kingdom Metazoa; phylum Chordata; class Mammalia; order Artiodactyla; family Delphinidae; genus Orcinus; species Orcinus orca. The sequence goes on from NC_064576.1 coordinate 33,316,396, forward strand.
AAGGTTTTCGTTACTTGATTCTTTAGAAAAGTTCAACTTTGCCTGAATTTAATCTTTCCAAGATTTCATTTTCAGATTGTTCACCAAGGGGAAAAAAAAAATCACATCAATTTATATACCTTTAAAATGACCAAAAAATGTGAAAAAAATTGATATTAACTATTTGGATATTTTAACATGTATTTAAGATAAAGTTTTATCATTTTATGTTTGAATTGTTATGAGAATAGAATGACCTTAGCATGTGCCAGCATGTGCCATTCTCTTTACTGAGTTACTGCACTGTGATTGGTCAGTCGTGTGTGTGTGTGTGTGTGTGTGTGTGTGAATGCTGCAGCTAAAAATTCAGTTAAGAATACATTAAAAATACATTTATATTTATATTTTCAGACTTAGAGACTGCATTAAGGAGGCTCTTTTCCATTATATTTGTTGTGTTCAATAATTTATTTTTTAATGAAGAAAACCTGACTTAAAAGCCCACCAAATGGGGCTTAGATAAGTGGACTATCAAAGTCTCTGATCTGCACAGATACATATATCTCAGGCATACCAGTGGCTCTGTGAGCCCACATTGTCCTCAAATTCCTTTACTTTCCTTCTCCTCAACTTGTCAGAAGTATTTCCAATCAAAAGTATTTTTTTTTGGCTACAGTATCTGTCCTTTAAATAACTTTTAATTGCTGATATTTGCTTTTTAGAATACATCACAGTATAGAAGTGTCTCAATTAGAATAGTGAGGTTAGCTTACCAAATTATTTCTTTGGAAAGCAGGAACACCAAGGATAGTATATTTATATTTGGTCTAGTAGTTAGTTATTATATTCAGTCTAGTAATTAGTTATTATTAGATTAAGTTGTGGATCATTTTATATTGATGCACCTATTTACTTTGGGAAGGTTTTTGAGAATCTTTTAAGAGGGGGTCTATTACAGATACCTGTCCAATTTAAATGTACATATTTATTTTATAAGTATTAATATCCATATAATCATATATAGAGAATGATGCAAATCACTACATGATCCAAAATCAGAGACCTTGAGCCAGGTGCATTTTAAATTTCTTGTGTGTTCTGATTTGGATTTATCTTATAAGATAGGAGGATTCTAATTCACTCATTTAAAAAAAATTTGCATGTGGGTTTTTCTAAATTGGATATAGAAATGTCCAATGACTGAACTTTGTTAAAGGTGTGGCCCTGTTGCTTTCTGATTCGTATTAGCTTGGAGTTGATCCAGGATATCAAGCTGGGATTCTTTTGCACGTTTAAATGTACGTGACTTGAGTGAAAGCTGTCAAAGACAACTTACTAAACTGGAAAACTCACTGTGTATTTAATTTGTCTTATATTTTTGTGCTTATAAACATATTGTAGTGTCTAAAAGTCTGCAGCATGGCAACACACTGAATAGCCAGCTGTTTTAAAAAAAGTTTTAGAGAGTAGTGATTAAAAAAAAAAAACAGTTTAACTGAAGCATCTAAAACATGTTATTATCTAAGATGAATACACTACCTAGAATATAGTGCATGTTTCTTGCAAGAAATAGGAATTGTTTACTATGATTTGAAGACTAAAAGTAATTTAACTATAGGTAGATTAATAATAATCTTGCAGTGGATTTTGAAGGTAGTATATATATTTAACAAAAAATTGGATATGCTTTTCAAGCATGATTTTCTCAAAGCAAATATTGAAATGGGCAACAAAGTAGATTGGTTACTTTTGGTTAGTAACATTGAAGAATTGAGGAATGTTTTCCTTTCCTTAGAATAAATGAAGGGAGGGGTAAACGAAGTATTAAAAGTCACAATGTAACTTATCTTTGAATTTATATATGGTATCAAATGTTTCTAAATAATTAGATTGCCCCTGTAGTCACAACAGGAAAAAACAATGCTTTTCTTCAAGGACAAGGAAAATATATCAGGAAAGAAAGAGTACTAGTCAAAAGGGAATTATTTTATAGAAGCACATACAATCATTTGCAGTAAATACTTGCTAGTTCAGTTTAAGGGATATGGTCATTTCTTAAGTAAAGGTAATGATAATAAATCTCTAGAGTATATTAATCAAGAAATATTTCATTACATTCACATATCAAGCAGATGAAGTATTTTGTTAAAATCTTAAACTGATTGTATTCAGAAATTGTATTAATAGCAGCAGTAGGTCAGCTGTTTTATTCATAGCCTTATATTTTAAAAACATTTTGTTTATGTATGAACAAATCACTGAAGCTGTAACTAATCTTTGAACCCATCACAGCTCTGCTAAAATAGACTGATATATTCAACAGTATTAATTCTTGTTTTATATTTAAAATATCTGTTTTTTAAGCTTAATTTTTGGAAATGATATATATGTCTTAAGTTAGGCAGTTTGTAGCTTAATAGTGCCTCTGGATTTTAAATGAATAATTTGGAGCGCTTTTCTTTGTAATATCACTGTTCACACATTTTATACTAGGATGAATGTTCTTGTGTATGCAACAAGTATAAAATTTCTATCAGTATTCAAGAGATCTTTGTGGTGGATATTTTTGTTTATGTTAAGCTTAGCCCATTTGTGGTCTATGTATTTATGCTTAAGTAATTATAATCCCTTTGTTAGAAAAGCTTTTACGTATATGTATTTGTGTTTGTACACACACACACACACACACACACACACACACGAGAGGCATGTAGAACATAGGGCCAGAAGACCAACAAGTTACTTATAAAAATAGCTTAATTTTGCTTTCTGTAATTCATTTAATATAAAATAACACATGAAAAGCCAATTCTACTTTAGTGAATGACCATAGAAAACTATATTTAAAATTACTTTTAGGGTGAAAGATGTAGTTTATATTTAAATGTTTTAAAATATAATTATAAATATAACATTATATGGCTATTAAGACAGTGATTAAACACTTATCTTGATTTTCCTAGACCTTTATTTTTATGATAACTAAGATATACTTTTAATTCTCTACGAAAAATATTTATAACTGATAAGTATTTTATTGTATGAAATCGACATTAAACTATTAGGTACTAGAATCTGTACATTACTGAAGAACCTTTAAAGTGCTTGATGTCATAGCACCATTTCTTTTATTGGTTTATTTCATTGCTGCTTGCACTTTGGAGCAAGCATATCCTTTAAAATCAGTGGATAAATGATAGGAAAACAATATCATAATCTAAGAAAAAAAGATTGCTCTTCTAAAAGCTTTGCCATCAATGAGATGAGTTAGGAATGAGGTCAATGGGTTAATCTGCAGGTCTACATAAGGAGATGTGTATTACCACTTCTTGCAGTGGACTGTAATTGTCTTTGAAAACACCTGGTAGAGGTCCAGTTAAATTGAAATCAATTACTTTCTCAATCATTCCATGGCATATGTCAAGTCATTACGTCATTGGTAAAAGTGCAAGCATGCATGCATTTTTTTGCAAAGCAGGAAGAAGCTTATAAAACAGTGATTGCTTAAAGGACTCTGCTTCATCTAAAGCTTGAGGGATTAAAAAAAAATCACTTGGACATAGTAACTTAAAATGACATTTGGTAAGAAGTTCATCTTTGCATTTAGTTATCTAAGTAAAAACAATATTTCACATTCATTTCTGCATCATCTGGTATGTATATATACTTAAAAGTTAGTGAGAATGGTTTCAAAATATTTTATGACATGTGACCTCTGACACCTTTATTCTTATCTTCTAAGAACCCTCTGACAAGTATATATTATAATCAAAGATGAATATATGTCTGCTCTTCACTGATTTTTTTTTTCTTCACACCATTGACAGTACATGCAGATTTGAACTTGTAGCCAGGAACAGTGCTTCCATGCTTCAAATTGCCAGAAGACCCCCAGGGATGGAAACTTGACCTGCTTTTATGAAACCATAGAATTACATTTATACAAGTTACCCCATGGGAAAGGAATGAACTGATCCCAATTCAAACCTTAATATTGGAGCCTTCTGGGTCAAATTTGATTTTTCTTTCTGTTAACACCTGTTTAGCTCCCAAATTTACTAACTATATATTCTTAGGAAATTTACAAAATACTATTCATGAATGGCATTTCACAGTTAAGCCAAAGTGCCATCAGAATTTGGCAGCTATTCAAGATTTCACATGTGACTAAGATGCTACTTTTTAAAACAAAATATCTACCTTTCAAATATATATGCTAGATTTAAAAGGTTAAACATAAATGTGTTTAATTGGACATGGGAACATTTATTTTGTACTTTTTTTAATTAATTTCTCTCCACAGAAGAGTCAGCCCAAGTAGGGGAAGAAACTTTTTTTCAGGGAGTTATTCCCTGTGATAACATTTCAGAATACAGATTTTTATATGAGTATATTTAATTTTTCTTAGATTCACATTTTGAGAGGTTAAAGTTCTTATTGTATTTTTAGCTGGATCACTTGAAAGTTTTCAGAAGGCTCCCTTTGCCACTAGCAATAGCAAATGAAGATCACTGACAAATTTTATATGTAAAAGCCATTTTTATTTTAGTTATGTGGACTGGGGCTAAGTTGGAAAACTAAAATTAATCATAGGTACAAAATAAAGAGGTATTTAGGTATGTATAGTTTGCTTAATTTCTGGAATATCAAAATGCTATATCATATATCTATATATATATATAAATGGATAATGTATATAAAATGGTAGGCTTTTAATACCTCTGTCTATAACGGGTGATATTAAATGACTACCATTAGATTTAGAACCTACCTCTTCATATAGAACAACTTGCTCTTGATCTTATATATACAGAAACATTTTATAAAAGGTAAAGCAACACATATACATATATATCCCCCACTCAAGTATATGCAATGACAAAAAATAATTCCATGATTGGATTTTGGAATTGTGGTTAGCAAGTTCCTTTTCCAATAAAAATTAGAGAGAATTTCAAAGATCTTTCACTTCCTTTTTCACTTAACATTGGTAAAATCATTTGGATAATTGGCTATTTCCTTACAAGAACTAAACATAAAAATTCCTAATAAGAATGGTTATAACAAATCAATTCTTGGAGTGTGGAAGAAAAACATTGAGATTTCCAATGGAAGGAATACCACTTTTCTTACTATCATAAGTCATGATTATCAAGGAGAAAATATTTAGGGTTTTAAACATATGTTGCTTATTTTTTATTGGCTGTTCTGTGACAAAAAAAGAAAGCTCCTTAACTTTCACTGTAAACTAACAGTTTTCTGCCTTGCTCAACACATCATTTGAATGAAGCTGAAAATTAAGTCAATCATTTGGATGTTTCCTAAGATCACTCTGTTGCCATATTTATAAAATAGCAACATTGATTAAATATTTCATTTAATTTAAAAGTTTGACCCAACTAGTTTCATGGTTATTTGACATGGCAATTGGTCTGCACATTCTCTGACTGTGAAGGAAGGAATGGAGGGAGGCAGATCACGTGACTGCACAACTTCATGCTGTTCTTAAAAGGAATCTAGTTAGGAAAGGCAGCTTATTCTGACTTTTGTAATGGCGATAATATGAAGTTTCTATGACCTTTGTCTTCCAGTGGCACTTTGCAGCTCAATTTCTAATAACGATTGATAGTATACCAAGTGAACTGCAAAACAAAACAAAACAAAAAAACCCAAAACACCTTAAAAAAATCTTGCTATAAAGTGTGTGAAAGGAGAGGTGGAGCTTTTATATTTTAGATAATTCTCTGTAAGTAGAGTGATCCTTAATTTTGCACAGAATTCTACATCGTACCTCATATAGGAAGCCTTTAGACGCCAAACTAAATTTCATCCTCTTAAATATCTTTATCATCTAAATTGTCCTCATAATAAATCCTCTTTATTTTTGGTAGACACTCTAGTGAAATTTTGCATGAAATATAAATCCATATTTACCCATAACTATCTATCCAAAAACAGAACAAGCTGGGTTTTTGAGCTTTTGATATTTAGATTGGATTCCTCTAATTCAACAGAGTGAAAATATGGTTTATTTTTATTTATTTTCTTCTAATTTAGGAAATGACATTAAAATGGTATATATTTGATCTGAAGTAAACTTTTTTGCTCTTGCTTTTGGGGAGTGGGTTAAATAAGGGCCCATGACAGGGATGCTGTTTGTTTTTCACAAAAGTTGTTTGTGATTTCAGGTACTCTTGGGAAATCTCTTGATCAGATTCACATCTGTTCCTGTCAAAGTGGGTGCTAAGATACCGGTCACCCAGCAACCATGTCCAAGAGGGAATTGGGCCGATAATAACTTCAAAAAGGAATGACAGATGCTAGATTAGGATGAAAGACAAAACGCATGAAAAATGAGCTTGTTAGAATCAAAAATTTGTTCAAGCACCTTTATGCAAATTAAATGAATATTGAATATTTGCATGCATTTCTACTTTTTCATTTGATTGAAAAGAAAAGAATAGCACATTTAAACTCACAAATGTGACTTTTTCTTTTGTACTAATCAGCACACAAAGCTGAATCTCTTTTTTAAAAAAAATCAGATTAGCCACCTGGGTTCTTATATCTCTACTAAGTATATTGCAATGTTTTTCGTATAACAATGGTACTCTTTGGGACAACTTAGTTTATCTAATTTTTTTCATAATAAGCAGTCTCGTGTGAAGGTTATTTTAGATAAATATAAATCTATTTCTTGAGAAAGCATTTCAAAAGTAACCTTATCCTATTGTCCTTGAAATTGGTTAATGTACATTAATAAAAGATCACTCAAGATGAATTCACACCAAAAGCACAGGCTTCTCATTGACAGGTTAAATAACAATGCATTAAAGTAAAGCAAGGTAGTATTCCTGAAATGAAAAGTAGACAGAAAAATCGCTTCAAAATTTAAGATGCTTTTTGATATATTACTAGTTTTTCTATTGAATTGTTTACATACTAATCAGAATTTAGAAGAGCCTGATAAAATGTAGTGATTGAGAGAGGTTTCTGAGTCTTGGTTTAGCGATGTATAATGTGGTCACGTAGAGAAATTGATTTTCTTCAGAAATTAATTAATTTTTCATATCGCCCTAAGCTGCAGTTAAAAAGAGTGCATACTTGTCTGTTTTTTCCAGAAATATTGCCTAATCATATTAATACCATTGCCCCAAGGATGAAAAGATAATTGTACAAATGCATTTGGAAATATGTATCACTGAGTATTTATGATTAAATTATGCAAATGACCTAGCTCTCATCCTTTCCAGACCCAGATTGTCTAATTAGGATTGATATGCTGAATAGATGTTCCAGAATTTGAATACAAGCATGTCCAAGGAGCAGAAAATTGGAAATGACAAGGCTGAAATCCAAAGAAAAGTGTCTTTCGTTTCTATACTGTGTTAATGTGCTGTTAGCAGTTGAGGGTTTTTTCCCTCCCTTTGGCTATTTTGTGACTCATATGTCCATATTAGAAGCAAGTATGCAAAATGAATTGAACTTCAGCAAAAAGCATTTCATTTCTATTTGGTGCTTATATAAAGATAATAATTCCCTTGTCATTCAAAAAGAACATCACTATTAAGTTGCTTCAAACAGTGTAAACTTAACCTTAACTGAGTGAAGTTTTAAAAAACTTCCTTTGTATTGGTATCAAACCTTTATTTCAAAGCTAGCTATCCAAACTTCATGGCATACCGTTGCAGTATTTTCTAAGGATGTGCTTTCTTGAATCTACAGTTTATTCATTTATTCATTTACTTAAATACCTATCCCCTTATATTTGGAGAAAAGTTTTCCAGTAACAGTTCTGATTAGCGGGAAAAAAGCAGCACTTTAAATGTAACAATGTTTGAATTTGAGGTCCTCAGCAGGCTTTCTCCCTCACTGATTACACTCATTCATCTTAGATGGAGGGGTGGTAGTGAGGGGGTAGGAAGGGACTGAACTGTCAGGACTCCAGCCTTTGTTAAGCAGCGGGTAGTCACTGCCTCTGAACCCGCCTGGCTCCTGCTTTCCATCTGCAGGATGATGGATTGCTATGTTTAATACATTTCAGCTTTTGTCTGTCATAGTATGGACAGACAGTACTATCAGTGATTTCAACAGTGATTAGGGAACAGTTTCAAATCCCTCCTATTGGCCAGACAGCTTCCAGGAACATCTGATGAAACATATTCATTGGCACTCTCACCATGTAAGAGTATAGTTTAACTAGGCAGAGATTGTACATTCACTGTTTAAACCAGTGCTGAAGCCCACTGAGAATTTTACTGGACCATATATCCACTTTAGGACAAAGTTACACGTGACAATATTGTAACAACATTGGGGTCTCAAACTAAAATATTTATCTCAAGTAGTCCCAAGGTAAGATAAATTTGTATTCTTTAAATAGTAACAGCATGTGTTTAACGGCAGAACTGTATTCCATAGACTATGATGTCAATTGTTGCTACTCATCAATATTGAGCTGTCCAGCTATATTGGGAGGGTAGAATGTGAGGACTATGTTAAAACAATAAGACATGACATGGCATGTGCTATTCTGGGATTTGCTGAGCTGTGGGTGCTTTGTGGTTCACAAGTCCAAAGAGTGAATGATTTCAACAACCAGAACACCACTATGTACAGCTCAATATTTTCCCTGGAGTGTTTTATTCTATTTATAAAACTGGTGCTAAGAAAATACAATTATCTAAAGGAAACCAAAATATTCTTTTAAACCATTGGTAACTTAGGCAAAGTTTTATTTGGAAAATTGGACATATCTAAATCAATAGAATTTTACTAATACTATTACAATGGACCAAATGTAATGTAAATTACAAAGTAAATTTAAAAGTGTATTATGAGCATGGAGTTGCAACTCTCTGAAAAAACAGGTAATTATCAAAATACTTAATTCAGCCAAAATTTTGCAACAAAAATCTAAATCAGGAAGAGACACGTGTTTTCAACTAATCTCTATTAATAGGAAAGATTAAAGAAAAAGTTTAGATAAGTTAGCCCCAAATATTCAATGAGAATAAGAACTCCAGAATATAACATAAGTCCCCAATTATATTTTCTCTTACTGATATGGTTCTTACATTGCAAAATTTTCACCTGAGATCCTTTCAGTAAAGGTTTCTCATTTTGAATATGGTTACAAATACACAAACGCACAAATTCACGCATACACGGCATACCATGTTTCTTTTTAACCAGTTCAATAGCTAAACTTGTTGGCATGTTGACATGGCTGATTTAGTAATAAGGGCAGGTGGGGCTGTGCCTCCTGTGAGAGTTATACAAACATTCATATATTTTACAGCTTACCTTGTTCTTTTTTTTTTTTTTGCATCTTTATTGGAGTATAATTGCTTTACAATGGTGTGTTAGTTTCTGCTTCATAACAAAGTGAATCAGTTATACATATACATATGTTCCCATATCTCTTCCCTCTTGGGTTATCTTGTTCTTTGCTTTATTTTAAAGCTTGTCTTATTGAAACGGTGTTCAGCATAAAAATTGTGCCTTCATTCAGCCTATTCTACAGGAGTCATTCGTCCGAATAAATCGAAGGTATAGCTCATAGTAGACTTCTGTACAGAAATTGCATAACTGAGTTTAAGTAAATCTAGATTTTTAATCAAAGCTGTTCACAATTTATATAGCACATAGTAAAATAATGTACCACCCCTCAAAAACTGCCTAATCATTCTAATGTGTGGTTGTCACATCTTTAGTCGTAGAGTATTGCATATTCATTTATTGCCTTCATAGTGTGGGTGGGGGACAGGTGGAGAAGTGGCAAAGTGTTTATTCTTTTAGAGAAAAATAAGGTATCAGGGGACAGCTATTAGCAGGTCACACCCCCTGAAATCACTGTGATGTGCGGAATTTCTACCAAGTCAAATGGAAATGCATGGATGAGGCAACTAGAGTTAAGGTTCTGAGCTTTGAGCTCTCAGCAGCAGATTGAATGGAAGAAGAGGCAATGTTGAGTCAATACTCTGTTCTAAAGCAGAACCATCTCATGGGATGGCTGTCCTTACCTTGCTATGTTCCTTCCCTTAACTATTTGTTAATAATTTTTAAGGGGGTAATCAATAATCAGTAGAAATTTAGGATTAAGGATCTGGCTGGGGGATAAACCTTTAAGAGAGGAAAGGAGCTCTTATACCATATAAAATCTATAGACACTTTCCCTCCAAATGTTATAGAAAATGTGTTTGGCAAATGCAAATGTGTAGTTTGCCCATAGGTGAACTATTCAGAATCGTATCTCCTGTAACATTGGGAGTGTGTGAGTGTGTGTGTGTGTGTGTGTGTGTGTGTGTGTGTGTGTGTGTGCGCGCGCGCGCATGCGCATATGCATGCGTCCACATGTATAATGTAGGTTGCCAACCCCTGTTATACACATTGTTAGTCCTATGTTTAGTTAAACACCATAATTATCAAGTAATACAAGTCATTTGTCTTACTGTGGTTAAACAAAGAAAAAAACGTGTGCTAAAAACTAAATGAATGAGTTTCTCAGGAAGCTAAACGAACAAGTTTGTTGTCTGAAATGTTTCAGAGTGGAGGAAGCTTAGAACACCCTTTAATCTATTCCATCCATCTCTGGCCACAGTGAGAGTGCACTGGCTTCTGTGTGTGTGCACAGCAGCTCTGGGCTTAGCGTCCAGCTTTTACTGTTTGGTGGATCCACAGTTTGGGGGAAAATAACGAGTCAGGCTGGCAGGTTCAACTTCTTTTTTCTCAGGAGCTTCCTATAATGATTCCACCTCTAATGAGGTGAATTACTACTGCATGAAAAAGGAGAAAAAAGGGTTTTGGCTATCTTAGCTAATAAATCACATTGACTGCATGGCTGATCAGATCAATTGCGCATAAATCAGTGCCTTAAAGAGTCTTAAACTAAGATTCTACCAAAGACCAATCGATCCACCGGCTTGTGTAAAGGCATGGTCTCTTGCCCATAGCAAACTGAACAGGAGTCCACAATATTGAAACAGTTAATATGCTGTCAGATGTTGAAATGAATGTTTTCAGATCTCAAGGGCACGACTGTGATGAGTAAAGCAGTTGTGACTGGGTTGCGTCAACTAATATGTTTTTGTCTTTTCTAGTTCACTTTTATTTGTTAGCAAGAAAATGTAATTCTCAATACATATACGAAAACTAAGTTTTGAAAACTTTATCAACAAGTGTAAGTTTGGGGACTTGTTTCCCACAAAGATATTATTATGTTATTTCAAAAAGAAATTATTATGGCTATCCAAGAGGAGTATTTCATTATGATAATAGCTGTAGATTTGAGATTTACTAATCTATAGAAAACCTGGGGTCATGAGAACAATCTGGAAACTTGATTTCAAGTTCTGATTCTATCAGTTACTAACTGGGAGATGTTGGATTAGTCAGCTGGAACTTTCATACTGTCAAATGTAAAATAGGGATAGTAAAGATAACTTTTCTATTTATTTTAAAAGAAGGTTGTGAGGATAAGAATGTGATAATAATTATTTGAAAGCACTTCAGAAATAGTAAGGTGCTTTTCAAGAGTTGTTATCTGTTTAGAATTCCCATTACTTTTTAAAAAATTGAGACATAATCTACATATTGTGTAAAGTTTAAGGTTTACAATTATATACTTCAAAGTTGCTAAGAGACTAGATCTTATATGTTCTCACCCAGCTATGTTATTTTACCAGAACCATGCACAAAAGCATAAAGAAAAATCTATTTTGGTTTTTGCTGTCACACTCTTCTCCTCTTTCTAAGGAAGTAACAGTGAAATCACAACTATTAAAAGGAACTTGTGAATTCTGAAAAATTAGTCTTTTTATAAATATAAAGTTTATTAAAGTTTTATTGCCATTAACTTTCAGACATTTTAAATAACAATTTAACATGACAAAATCTTTGAAAAGCAAGAAAAGATGAAATATAGCCATAGCATCTGCAAAGGAAATAACTTATTTTATTTCAGGGAGTATGACATCCAATAGCTACAGTAACCGCTATGCAATTCACTATAAAAACGGGAGATTCTAATAAGTTTACAACAGGTTTCTCTTCCTTTTCTTTTTGCTAAATCAGGTATTATTGAATCTTTGATTTCGTTTTAAGTTGCCTAGAGCATTCTATTATAGTTAAGTCCATAGGATTTTTTTTAACCAAATATATAATTTATAATTATTCTCTACCAAGCATCTCAAAATCCTCCCAAATGATTATTTTCTGGAGTCTCCTGTTTTGAAAATAAATTTGGGATAGGCGTTCAAGCATCTTAACATGAAATTTGGTGTCTGCCAAATATTTTGTGAACTCATCAATATAATATAATGTTGTCTATCTCAGAATACTACTTGTTCTGCCTTTGTCTGTAGATTTATAACAATGTCTTGACATTTTTGTAAATTATGTAACACAGATAGTTTCTCCCTTGTTATATTGTGAAATTTAGTAGGTTGTTGAAATTGGATCTGATTGATTTTCTCCTTGGCATTTGTCTACAAAAGCATCTCATGTCTGAAATTCTCCAGAGGAGGGGAAATCCAGGAGGATTTCTTTTGCTGCATTCTTCCTTTATGTATCTAAAGTTTTGAAATATTTGTGATCTGCTGTTAACAGTTTTAAATGTAGTTATGGAGATGCTTGCTGATAGAAGACGGTCTGGTTATTTCTTGAACTCATCAATTAATTTTAAAACTTGAAGAAATTTAATTTCTGGTGACTAATAATTACCTCCCTGTGATTTTTCTAGACTATTATCTTGCATTTATCTTGTTAAAATTCTCAGGTACTTTCTGGCACATAGTAGGCACTCATTACAAGTAAAATTGACTTTCTTATAGAATTTTTGTTTGCATATTATTGAAGTATATTAAAATACTTTTATGAGATTCTTAGTTTTAGGGAATTTTGGTTATAACCAAGAAATTAAAGCATGAATAGAAATACATATGTTTTAGATTTTTATGTAGAAATAAAAAATAAAATGAAAGTATATTTAACATTAGTTCTTAAGTATAATATAAGGTGTCAAATTCTGGAATGTATCCCATGTTTTTGTAGTAGTTTAAGCACAAATAGTTACACTTTGTGTTTCTTCATATATGTATAATTTAATAAGATTGAGATTTTACCTTTATCTCTATTATTATTATGGTTTATCAGATTAATTATGAAAGGTCACAAAACTTATAATTTTTGAAGTGTGTACAAATTTGAATTGAGTATATTCATATGCAGTTTAAAACATTACTATTGATAATAAAAATTACAGTTATGATTATTAGTGATTACTGTTTGCTAGATGTTATCTCTTTCATTCCCCATAGTAACCCTAAGAGGTAGGTTCTACCTGCTTTTAAAGAAAGATAAAGGTACTAAGGCTCAGAGCAGTTAATTAACTTTACCAAGGGCATACAGCTAGTACATGGCAAGTAGAGGAAACAGAATCCAAGAAATTTCATTCCAGAACTTTTATTTTCTATTTTCCTATTCAAATAATACTTAATCCATGACTCTAATCTAGATTGAAGTTTGAAGATTATAAATTATTTGGAAATAATAGTAATAATATAATTTTCTTTAAAATATTCAAGATGCCACTCCTATTACTGAGAGGTTATCATTCCCAACAGATATAAATAGGTTATTCTTGAAAGCTTGAAAACCATTCATCTGGGCATGTAATTGAGATTTAAACATCATTTGTATAGTAGATAAAGTCTGCTATAGGCAGAGTTTGTGACAACACTTCCCAGTTTTAAACTGGGAAGTAGCCATGGACAATTTGGGGTGGTGCCTGTTTTCTTTCACATGTTGTCCTTTAGAATAAGCTTCCTCATCCCATCTTAATCATCCACGTGGATGCAGTCTTCCATCCAAGTTGCTTGCCATTCTTTTTGGTGTCTTTAGATCTTTTTTTTAAACTTCTTTTTCACAGCAGAAAAAAAGTACTTTGCTGTTTTGTATCCTCATACTCCATATGAAGAACTTGTTTATCAGATTGGCACATTGCTGAGATTTGCAAGTTCCCTGGTGGGGTAGGTGCGTCATTTTGTTCATTTACATCTATTCACTTTAATCAAGTGTGGGAAATAATGTTTTTTAACCAGGTAAATATCATGTGGGAAAAGTGATGGAACCCTTGTTCCAGGATATCTACAGTTAAGATAAGGAGTTCATGTTGGTAAGAGCTAAATATTTTGAGTATTTCTGTTAATGTTTAGTGTCTCATCAAAGTATTGCATATGTGATATATGGCACAACTCAGGAACAAAACGGTGTCATTTCGTACTTAAGAGAGAAGGTATAGAGTTTATAAATAGTATTTAGCAATGACAGCTGTAATTCTGATGGTGGTTTGCTAAATTACATCAACTGTGTGTTGAAAAAGTGGCACGTGCCTTGATGTTTCTATAGTTTTCTGCCCATTCCTCTTTGACCTTACTAGCAGACTCGTTACAATGCTTTTCCACTGCCACCCTTCTACTATTGCCCTGGTTGCCTGTCCAGGATGACTTGAACTATTTCCTCACAACCTTGTTATTTCAAATTAACAATATTATGTGAAATAAAGTAAATTTATGGAAGTAAGTTCATTCACTAGTTCTGCTATAAATTTTAAGTATATTGTTCAGTTGTAAATTCCATTAGTTCATGCTCTTAGGATTCTCAAACCTTTACTTCTTCCTTTGTAACTTTCAGTGCTAAGATTCAGGGGAGAGCCTCTTCTATGGAAAGCCAAGAATGGGCTGAAGGAAGCAGCACCATTTTCACTTCTGCTAGAGACCTCTGTCTTAGAGATCTGACTTTGCGGTTTTCTCCAACAATCAAATCGAAATTTGATTCTTTACATTTATGACTTCCCTAAGGAGACAGTCACACTGTTTCACAAACAGTGTGCTCATTTAAATGCTTGTTAGAAGTACACATATCAGGTTTAAGCATTAGGCAAAGCTTCCTGTAACCTTAACAATAAATGTCTTTCTAAATGATCCTAACGTGTGTCGTCCATCGTCCACATGCTTTTTCCTTCGCTCAACATACTGTTGCATCAAAGAGCACTTCAGTTGGGTCTTGATATATAGAATATTTGAACTGAACTTTTTTTCACTTGTATGTGTCTAGTAAACAAGAAACGCTTCTTGTGGAAATTTAAATTTTATTATAGTGTAGCAAATTTGGAATTTAGAGTACTGTTGTTTTCAAAATTGAATAGAGTCCTAGAAGCATCAAGACTGTATTTTAAATCACTTTCAGGTAATACAGGACAGTAAAAAAGAAGCCATATACACTTTTCATAAAGTGGTGGTTTCAATATTGGAATGTTAGAAGCACGTCTGGTCCACTGTGAAATGTTATTGAAAATTAAGATTCTTTTAAATGAGCTACGTCTCACCTGAGCTCACTTTGTTTGCCAGTGTTCTAACAAGACATCCGGAAGACTTTGACAAGTCAGAAAAATAGATAGCTACCTCTTGACTGGAAAATCATTTTTCAGTCTATTATCAAGCTTGCTGAGTAAATTGTTGGAGAAATATTTTAAGGTTTAGCTTTGAATAATAGGTGAGTATTTAAGTGTCTCTTTTTTTTTTTTTCTTATCTCCACTAACAATTCTGTATAATCCTTTGATTCTTTGCCATCTTATTTCCCAGTCTCTTTTGGGATTCATTCTCTTCCTGCACTCTTCACTTTCCTCAGCTCTCAGTGTCCTTTACAAAGTTTGCCTTATGATATTTCCCATTCTGTTATCAACACAGTTTTTTGTGCACTTACGGTATGCCAGGCACAACCTAGGTATCTCACTTAATTCTCACAACAGTCCTATCTTCATTTTATAGAGGAGGGTACTGAGTTACAGAGAAGTTAAATAAATCACCCAAGGCAGCGAGTGTTAAATGAGAAGGTGACATCAGGGCTTCTAATTCCAGATCCTACACTCCTAACTATTAAAAGACTCCTATCCTAAGGAAAATTGCATACACCCATTTTGAGCTTCAGCTTTCTCACTTGCCCGTCAGGGAGCATAAAACCTAACCAACAAGAAGCGGATTTACAGAAGGGAGGTCAAAAGTTAAATGCCATAGCAAACTACGTAGAGGTTAGTAGGAATACACAGAGGTTAGTAGGAATACATAGAGGGTACTAGGAATACATAGAGATTAGTAGGAATTCAATAAATATCCTTTGCCAGGTCCTATTTGGGAAAGAGAATTCAAGAATTAGCACTTATAGTCAGGCAATGGAAAAGCCATGGTGTTGACTTCCTGTTGGCAGTTTTTCAGTGACCTTAGAAAGCCATAGACTGGTTTTCCCCATTCCTAGACAGTCAGTCCTACTCAGTAAGCAATGCTTGTTTGTCTCCAATGTCACAAACAGATATGTTTGTTTAGAGCAGACTCAAGGCTGGCAGTTGTAACTAAATATAATTTTCATCTACATTTCACAGTTTATTCATGGTGAGAAGTGCTTCTATTCAAGCATCCTTCCAGTGGACTAAGAGAAATGGGCATATCCTGTCACTGACCAAGAGTTTCAACTTTAGGGTTTTAGGAAAGATGAAATTGAATAGAGAATTGCTTTCTCATTAGAAAATAGGTAGAGTTATTTTTAAAGTTCTATTTTGAGTTGCCGTACCACACACACACACACACACACACACACACACACATATATATATATATATAATTATTATATTAATGCTGTCAGAAATCCTGGGAGGAAAATATTGCAGTACATAGAAAAGAATTTAGAAGACAATAAATAATAAATAAATAAACAAACAAGTAAATAAAATGGTTCAATATCTACAAAGTTTTTCTAGTTAAAATCTTGTGATTTTATGGTGCCACATATTTTGTGCTCCAGAAAACATTATGGCTATCAGGAAAATGAAAGTCCTCTTTATGAAAATTACTCTTGGAGCATCCTAAAACATACTGTAAAATACTCCCTTGGGCATGTAGAACAACGGTGCCACCATAATGTAGATACAGACTAGGAATTTTTTGGTGTTCTTCCTTAATTTTACACATGCTCTTTATCATTTTTAAGACAGAAAGAAAAGTGATAAAGTTTTCGTCCAAGTTCATAAGTCATATCTCTCTTGAAGTCCAAGCTTAAAAACATGAATATGAAGAAAATTAAAATCAAATTTATCCGCTCAGATACTTGTGTGGCCTTTAGGACTTGACTGCATTCTTTTTACATATTTTTTTGCCTTGCTCTATTTTCCTTTTATCACTCTCTTCTCCTTTTATTAATTTTGCATTTTTCATTGTTCTTTATCCTAATTTTGTAGTATTAGCAAAGGATGTGTCTACATTAATGAATTTAGGTATTCTGAAATTAAAGCAAAATAAACAGACATAAATGTACAAATGCCTAGAATGATAACTATAAAAAATGGCCCCTGTTACTTTCCAGGGATTGGTCGTTGGCCTGGCTGGAGATTGGAGATCGGGTTATATCTGTTAATCAGGAGTCAGAGATTGGGTTGCAAATGGAGATATTGGCAAAAGCTCAGGAAGGGCTCTATGTTCTAACATTAAGGAATTTGAACACTATATGGTAGATAATGAAAAATCCTTGGTAGATTTTTTTCTTTTGGGAGATTTTTAATTGGAAGAGTGATATGACTGGATTTGTGTTTTGGACAGATAACTGTGACCCTAGGAAGTGTGAATTAGTAGCATTTTAAACTAGAGACTATAACAATAATCTAGTTGGAAATAACTAAGGCAGCAGTAGTGGAGTTTGAGGGAGGAAAACAGAAAGAAGAGAAATTAAATTAAAATGGATTTAGTAAGATGTTCGGGGAAGGAAGAATGAGTTGGGATTAACTTTTGAGTGTTTGATGAACAAGGCTCTCAGTCATAAGACCATGAAGAGAAGAAGGTTTTGGTGAATATAAGTAATTCCATTTCAAAGGCTTTAAGTTCGAGATGCTTGTAAATTATCCAGGTGATGTCAAAAACACATATTGAGGATTCATGGGAAAAATCAGGAGTGAAGCCATCGATTTTGTTGTGAACTTTTGAAGAAATATTGAGGGAGAAGTTAGGAGCTGCGGATTGTGGCTGTCAAATAATGAATAAGGTTTTCCGAAGGATTTGATAATTACTTTATGAATTGACAAAATTTTAATACTCTCTCTGATATTAAAAAACACTGTTGGTTGTCTCTTCTGGTTTAAATAACTTTTTGAAACCACATACATGAAATTTTTACATTAAAAATTATTCGTTATTCCCAGAGGTCAGATATTATTTTTCCATTATGAATTATTCAGAGTTAAATGGCAGTCAGAGGTAGAGACTTACAAAGAGCAGGTCCTTCTATGCTGCTGAGTCATGATTGTGACTCTAAGAAATAGCTTCATTGTGTCTGATTCTAAGCTTGTAATAATAATGAGTGTCAAAAGATGAGAACATTCTGTACCGGAATTTGAAAAATACCACTGATTAAAAATGAAAGCTCTGTTAACACAGCTCACCTGAAACTCTCAGCTGGCCTTTTGGTAAGAAAGCCGCTGCAAACCACTGAGTTTGGCTCCAAGGAAGGCAGCAACAGATCCAACTTGAAGAGTGAGTTTATGGGCTGACACTGGGTGATTTAATCCAATGCTAGAAGGCAGGACCAATGTTAAGGACTGTGTTTTAAAATCAACATTAACAATTATGAACAGCAAAAGAATATCATGATACCATTTAAAAAGCAAGAGGGTATGATCTACTGTAAATCAATCTCAACATTGATAAAATAAGATTGCTTCAGAATTACTTTTAAACTCAATATTCTCATACCAGATGCCTTATAAACAACAATGAACTTTGTTTTTGGTGACATGTTTCTTTCAAGGAATTGATACCAGAATTTTAGTTCCTATATCCTCATTTTATTAATAATACTATTTATTTAATCATAGCTAGCCAATCTAATTCTTAGAGTCTGTATAAGAGAAAGTCGTCTGCACTAAATTGTTGAGTTTTTTGTATGCACAAAGTGTCTTTTTTAAATAGGAGAATATATTTATAATCAAAAATAATTTAGAGAGCTATTACAGTTATATTTATTGGGGAATAATGCACTGAGATTACTGAACTCCTTTTTGCTAAGATTCCTCTATTAATGTGACTGTCTAGTGCAGCACAAAAATTATATATTCAGCCACAAAGTTTTACCTGCAAACTTCAAAATATCTATCAGCTTTTGATTAACAAAAATTATCCCACTCAGCATGAGTCTATCAGTTTGCATTTAGTTTTGAGTTTATATATATATATATATATATGTCTTTATTGAATTTGTTACAATATTGCTTCTGTTTTATGTTTTGGTTTTTTTGGCCACGAGGCATGTGGGATCTTAGTTCCCCGATCAGGGATCGAACCTGCACCCCCTGCATTGGAAGGCGAAGTCTTAACCACTGGATCGTGAGGGAAATCCCTGAGTTTATATTTTTTATTTTTAATTTTTTTTTTTTTTTTTGCGGTACGCGGGCCTCTCACTGCTGTGGCCTCTCCCGTTGCGGAGCACAGGCTCCGGATGCGCAGACTCAGCGGCCATGGCTCACGGGCCCAGCGGCTCCGCGGCATGTGGGATCTTCCCGGACCGGGGCACGAACCCGTGTCCCCTGCATTGGCAGGCGGACTCTCAACCACTGCGCCACCAGGGAAGCCCTGAGTTTATATTTTTATTGTATCTGTTTACTAATAATTAAATGCACTATCATCATGATTTTGAAGTTTAAGCTTTTCTAGCCTTTTGTAGGTAGGCACTGCTTAGAGTTTTCATACTGACAGGTCTACTTGCCAGCCTTTATTCTTTTCCTCTAAAAAGGTCACTATTGATTTGATTGGTGAGGGAATATAAGTGGTGTTAACTTTTTCTGTTTGTTTGTGTGTTTAGTTCATTTTAGGGTTTACCAATGTTGACCATCTATACTTTATACCTACCTGGGAGAGAGCAGTGATAACTGGGAATCGTAATTACCCATATTTCCAGCTCAGATGTTGTTATATTCTCACCACTTAACTTCAGCAGAATGTTAAAAAGCATATTTTAGAAACACTACTTTCCAACTGAATAAATAATACCTTCCCTGAATGTGTATAAATATAGGATATCTTTACCACTGAAGTTGGTGAGTTACAGTTTCATAGTAAGTTTACCCAAAAGTGTTCAAGAAAGAAAGGTTCTATATATTATCATACGTGTAAAGTTACTCAATGCATAGAGATTTAATTTAAAATAAATTCCTAATGAGGGAGTATATTTAGTAAATATTCTCTTACATTTGCTACTAGAGAATGCTGCATATGCATTTTGTCCTTAATCTTTCCTATTTCACATTGTTATTACTCTCCCTTTACTGCTCAACAGAACTCAAAATAATGTATGTGTGTATGTGTGTGCATGCATGAAGTGATGGTAGTTTTCCATCTGTTTTATGCATCTATTCAATGCATATTTGTTACACACTAAATAGGTGGCAGGCATTTTTCTAGGTGCTTTGAATACACCAGTGAGTATAACAGACAAAAACTCTGCCTTCATGGGGCCTATATTCTAGCGGCCAGGGTTGGGGTGGACAGACAGATGATAAATAATAAGCATAATAAGTAAGCAAATCACATAGTTTTAAGGTGATAAATACGATAAAAACAGATTGGGTGAGGGAAGTTTGAAGTGTGTGTGCAATGGGACGGTTGAAATTTTAAATAAAGTGGTCAGAGTAGGCCTCATTGAGAAAATGATATTTGAGTCAATATTTAAAGGAGATGTGAAGAGCCCAAAGGCATTTTAACAAAGCATATTTCTCTTGGCATTTTCTCTGGCTTTGATTTCCAGCTTAGGAAAGGAGGGAAGTGTGGGTCAGAGTTACTGCAATGAGGCTTTTCCTTATATATAAGTAGGGAAAGGTTAAAAATTTATCGCAATTCTAAGGTACAAGAACATAAAATAAAATACAGCTAAAACTTAGGTTTTTAAAATCTGTCTCTGCCTCTTGCTGGCTCTTTGATCTTAGGCAGTTTTTTAAACACTGTAAGATTCAGCTTACTCATCTCTAAAAGTCAGATAATAATACTTATATTAAATAAAATCATTCCTATTAAGCACTTAGTACAGTGACTGACATTAACTACTCAATAAACATTAAGCATTAATTTTTTAATTTAATATTTTAACCTTAGTTTTTGAAAATGCAGAATTTTTCAAAGTCTACCAAGTGGAGCTTTCTTTCTAAAGAGAAATTTTTGAGTATTAAGAATTTTCCCTTCTGGTACATTGTTTTTCTTTATGGTCAAAGGAATAAAATGTGTGATTGGGAAGATTTGCATACATTATTATTAGGCAATATCTGATCAAAACAAGGTAAGACTGTTACCAATACCCCAAGCTGAGTACCTAGGATCAAGTCTGTATTTAAGGGTTCTGTCCTTATTTGGTGTTTCATAGAAATATTTTAATTTCTCAAGTTGATAAATAGACTCAAGTGATTGCTATTCATTTAGCTTGTGTTAAGAAATATTTAAAGTCCTAAAGACAATAGAGGATTTCCAGGTCTGGATAACTTTAAAAGGCACTAGAACATTTCTAGTAGAATATTAGAAAGCCAGTCTATTATGCTTTAATGTAAACTTTCTTATTGTGATATTTCCTTTGCTATTGACTTTCATCATGCCCAGGATGGCATAGGTAGGCCAACCATAACATTTACTGGCAAAACTGGAACACTCTTAGAATAAACACAGGCAG
Source organism: Orcinus orca (assembly GCF_937001465.1). NCBI lineage: Eukaryota > Metazoa > Chordata > Mammalia > Artiodactyla > Delphinidae > Orcinus > Orcinus orca. The sequence goes on from NC_064576.1 coordinate 33,338,126, forward strand.
TATTAACAATTATGTTAGGACAACAGGTAAAATCTAGGACCATCCCGGGCAAATAGGTTGTAGGGTCATGGAGCTACAGAGCAACTTTTTCACCAACACGTAGAAGTTCTAGCCAGTAGTTTAGGGATGAGCAGTCTTAAAAAAGTATGAGATAATTGTTACCTCAGGGATAATTTGAGTAGACAAAACAAAATTACCTTCCTTGGAGACAGGCCAGGAGAGCAGAATTCTTACCCTTGTTTTTTATTTTCATTTTAATAAGGGTTATAGAGTTTCTCATGAATGCCAGTGGTTACAAAATTGATTAAAAGCTCATTTTAATTTATACTTCTTAAGACATCTTTTTTTAGTTGACTTCTTCAAGTCTTTTTGCTCCATTTTTTGTATTTCTACACATCTCAATAAACAAGGCCTACATTTGCCTTGGCAAGCTTTAGGTATCTCATTTACCAAGAGTACAGGCCAGTTTGTTTTTGAATAGACTGGTAGTTACTGTTTTCAAATAGCTGCCTTTCGTCTGTTTTGGTCTTCTGTGACCACATGGGCCAACATTCCCAATGTTTTAGCCACAGTCTTCACCAGCAAATATGTTAGAAGACTAATGACTTGGGTAGGGAGTTGGGGAGAAACAGGAAAATTTTGTCAGGCTTGCTTTTTCTGTCTCCTTGTGCTCTGTCTGACCAGCAAATTTCTGGACCAAGCCTCAACATTAAATTCCTCCACCGTGCGTGGACAACCACTGAGAGAAAGAAGAGGTGGGATAAGGAAGGAGTCAAAAAAGCAGAGGTAAAAACACAATGGAGCATTTTCAGAATGCTAATACATCAGTAACTATTTAGCTTCCAAAAGTTATGCTGCTCCTCTGATTCTCAAATCAAGAATATATGCATAATGGAATATTACTCAGCCATAAAAAGAAACAAAATTGAGTTATTTGTAGTGAGGTGGACGGACCTAGAGTCTGTCATACAGAGTGAAGTAAGTCAGGAAGAGAAAGACAAATACCGTATGCTAACACATATATATGGAATCTAAGAAAAAAAAAATGTCATGAAGAACCTAGGGGAAAGACAGGAATAAAGACACAGACCTACTAGAGAATGGACTTGAGGATATGGGGAGGGGGAAGGGTAAGCTGTGACAAAGCGCGAGAGAGGCATGGACATATATACACTACCAAACGTAAGGTAGATAGCTAGTGGGAAGCAGCCGCGTAGCACAGGGAGATCAGCTCGGTGCTTTGTCACCACCTAGAGAGGTGGGATAGGGAGGGTGGGAGGGAGGGAGACGCAGGAGGGAAGAGATATGGGAACATATGTATATGTATAACTGATTCACTTTGTTATAAAGCAGAAACTAACACACCATTGTAAAGCAATTATACTCCAATAAAGATGTCAAAAAAATAAGAATATATGCATTATTTCTATGATCTCAAATGAGTATTATTGCCAATATCATATTAGAGTCCCAGTTATTTTACAATGTCATGTTAGTTTCAGGTGTACAGCACAATGATTCAGTTTATATATATTCTTTTTTAGATTCTCTTTCACTGTAAGGTTATTATAAAATATTGAGTATGGTTTCCTGTGCTATGTAGTAGGACCTTGCTGTTTATCTATTTTATATATAGTAGCGTGTATATGTTAATCCCAACCTCTTAATTTATCCCTCCTCCCCCTTTCCCCCCGGTAACCACAAGTTTGTTTTCTATGTCTGTGAGTCTCTTTCTGTTTTGTAAATAAGTTCATTTGCATCTTTTCTTTGTTTTTTTAAAGATTCCACATATAAGTGATATCATTTGATGTTTGTCTTTCTCTTTCTGGCTTACTTCACTTAGTATGATAATCCCTGGCTCCATCCATCTTGCTGCAAATGGAAAGTCACAATTTTTAAAAATTATTTTTATTACTATTAGTATAGTATTTTTTTTAATAACTTTATTACTTTTGGCTGCTTTGGGTCTTCATTGCTGCGTGCAGGCTTTCTCTAGTTGCTGCGAGCAGGGACTACTCTTTGTTGTGGTGCGTGGGCTTCTCTTGTTGCGGAGCACAGGCTCTAGAGCGTGGGCTTCAACAGATGTGGCACGTGGGCTCAGTAGTTGTGGCTCGTGGGCTCTAGAGCACAGGCTCAGTAGTTGTGGCATGCGGGCTCAGTAGTTGTGGTGCACGGGCTTAGCTGCTCCGTGGCATGTGGGATCTTCCCGGAGCAGGGCTCGAACCCGTGTCCCCTGCATTGGCAGGAGGATTCTTAACCACTGTGCCACCAGGAAAGCCCGAGAGTCACAATTTTTGAGATGGGAAAAACTAAACCAATTTTAATAGTGCATCAAAAAATACTATGTCATTGAAATTCTAAGATGGCTACACCTTTTATAAAGAGAGAGTGGGTCAAATGCAGGCTAGAGAGAGAGATGTTGTGAGGAAACAGAGGCATAAAAAAGTGTGTGGAACTATTTGCTGAATTCTTCAGGTTCTGACTTCATTCTTGGGACTACTTTCTATTATATAGGTAGTGATTCCAGAAATGATGCCCCATTATAGTATTTTTAGAGGTGCTTTTGGGCACCATAGCTCTAGATAGTAGAGATTAGGTGGATATTCAGGGTCTTTGAGGCTGGTTTACTTCACTGACTTGTTATATGAGAAACTTGCATCATCCATTTTGCCTCTAATCACGTTTTCCATTTCTGGTGTGTACTTCGCTCATAACCCCAGTTTTATAACACTTGCTGTATCAGCACCCATTCTCTTTCCAGTGCTCAGTTTTAAACAGCCTCATTACGAAAAATATAGTACTTAAAAACACGGCACAAATGTGGATTACTGCAGCACAAGATTAAAGAGATTATTGAGAAATGCAGTGGCTGCTGAAATAACTTTATCCTAAAGGGCATTTCACTATTTTAATTGATTTTTTTTTCGGTCTATTTTATTAAAAGGGTCCTTGGAGAAGGTAAATGGTAGATTACTTCCGGAAACAAAGGAACACTTAACTTATCTGTTATGACTACCAATGTGTCCATACTTTCCTAAAGTTAAACATTTTCTCATCATTTCAGAATAGCTTATAATGATGAATAAAATGATGTGGACCAGTTAGTTCTAACTCTAGCTAGGGCCTACTTGATTTCTAAATATCATGTGCAATTTGGGAAAATTCACATAAGTTTTACTTATCTGTGGCAGCTTTTTGACAAGAATAGGGCTCACAATTTATTGTGTCAAATACAATCACTATTAAAATATTTTCTTATTTTAACTTCCGAAAGCCATACCTCGCCAAAATTGCACGACACTATCAGAGGTCTTTACAATATCTCTAAGTTACAAAAGTTTAGATGACTAAATAGTCTTATAAATCTCAGCGACTCAAAAGCTTATAAAGCCCTCAGGCTCTCTTGCCAAATCCCAAAGCTGGTGTGGACTCTGGATTGTGATGTTCATACAAGTTCAGATAGTTAAGTTTAAAGTTCAAATATCATTACCCCCTCCCTAAATTGGCTGATGTAAAAAAAACCAAAACATGATGTTACATGATATGTTTGTAAATCATAGTTTTAGTCTAGCCACACCTCTGTTTTCTACTAGTCTGCTTATACTTCAAGTGATGGTATGTGCAGATTAGGTTTATGACACTTTCAAATAAAATTCAGTTTACGTATATTTTCCTCTCATACGTAGAAGGAAAACCTTGGGTCTTTGTCATTTAGACACAGGGAGACAAAATAAAATGTGTGGAAGTGAGGGGTCTTCATGGCCTCTCAAAATACCACAGCTCTGTGTTTGAGTGGGTGGGATCCGCATCCAGAAGACCACAGAACGCATAACTGAGTGAATTCCTGCTGCAGGCACCCCTCAGCTGATCTTCCCCAATCTTCCTGACCCATCCCTACACATGGATCCAGTGCTCTGGGATTCTTTTACATCAGTGTTGCCTCTTCCCTACAAAATATTTTCTTTCCTTGTGGTCTTCAAAAGTTTTTTCTCAAATAGATCTAAGGAGGGAACATTTTGAAGGAGTGACAACTTCTCTGTTAATATCTTTCTGAAGCCATATGGGCTTCATTTTCTCAAAAAAAAAGGAATTCAGTTCACTTTTCTTAATTGCCTTCTTTCAAAAAAAAAAGACAAAGAAAAAATGCAGAAACATTTATTTCTTTCCTTTTTAGAATCAGTAGGAGATATTTAAGTATAAAAACAAAGTAATTCAGTGTTAGCTTTCCTGTTTAATTTAACCAAATACATTAAAATGAGAATAAACAAAATGAGAGAAGAAATGGATTCAATTGAACCTAACAGGCTGGATACCACACCTTCTCTAACATTTTTATATTTCAGTTAGTGGAAAGTGTCACTTTGAGAAGCTAAATTGATCCAGATCTGTCATTTGAAGAAGTTCCTCTTCTATCATAACAAAAAAATTTTAGCTTGTTCTAATTCTAACTAGCATCTACTTGATTTTTAAATATCATTTGCTATTTGGCAAAAATGAATATAAGTTTTACTTATCTACAGCTGCTTTTTGGTAAGAGTGGAGATTGCAACTTATTTTATCAGAACCTACTATTAAAACATTTTCTTAGCTTAACTTTTCCTCCTACTTCCCACATTAAAGAAAAATAGCAAAGCACACTTCTTTTTTATGTTTATGTAAACCCCAGGCATTTCAACTAATGCTTACTTTTGACAATATCTAACATGTTGGAGTCAAATTATTTTACTATTGGGGAGAACAATATGCCCATTTTAAAAATGAATTGTTGCCTTGTTGTTTGTATTCAAGAGCGATAGTATACATTTAGAAGAAATAAATATTCTCTCCTTTTGTCAATAAGAGATCCACTTCATTTATTCCTATTTAGTTGTCTTCTTTTTGTTGGGATTTAGACTAATGAGAAAATCTCCGAAAGATTCTTGACTGTCTAAACACCAAGCACGCAAATGCTTCTTAATAGAAATAACACAAGAAATGCGTTCAAAGACAATACGTCGCCTGAGAAATTCTTGTGTGCTGACAGCTCTCCAACAGTGTTGTCACAGCAGGAAGACATCAGTTGAAGAAACAGATAGTGACCTCAAAAAAAGTCTGGTCAGCAGTGTGGACAGGGTTTCACAAGATTATAAATCACCCCAGGGTCACTCTGTTCCCACCATAAAGAGAGCATGGTCGTTTTATTGTAATCTAATAAGAGATGGGAGCAAAGGACAGCTCCAGTGTGTGTTTGCAAAAAAAAAAAAAAAAAATTCTTGATTACAGTTTCAAAACTATACAGTTTCCCTGCTATTGAAGTGCAGATTATAGGGGTTAAGGCCATGTTAGTATTGGATTACCTTTTATAGCTGTATGTTATCCTCCGCTTCATGAATCAGAAAGTACTTAAATTAAAGTGAACATTTGGGAGTAATCCCAGTATGGAGCATGGTGATAGAAAATTAATCATGATTTGGTGATAGATTATTAAGCCTTTCATTGGAAGGGGGTCTTTCACAGAATTAGTGAAGTAACTCTCGAGTGGGTATATATATTAATATGGAAAAATACCCATGTATACAACAAGTTACGTTAGGATTGGTTTCATGCGGAAATGATTTAATAGAAGAAAACATGCTTTTATATAAAACTGTGTAAAAGAGATACAAACATTAAGTCTGGAGTGAATTACTAGCAGATTTGACTGTTTCTTGTATTCTTAATCTTTTTTATAATACTAACTTGTATTTGTTAGTTTACATGTTTATTTTTATATGCTGTTTAACTAAGTGGGTACTAAATATTTTAAATAACCTATTCTGACACGAGTGAAGCTAACAGTTTTATCTTTAAAATATTTAGGAATCAGAAAATCACTCTAATTAGTTTAAGGGTTACTGAGGAAATGGTAGCCAAAAATTTGAAGTAAAACTCTAGCTTTGGTGACATTTAAAAATGAAACATCCCTCTTTATTTGCCCTAACAACACTTCATGTGGTGGTGAAAAGAAGGCTTTAACTTTATTCAGTCATTTTATCATTGTACTTAAGCTTTGTCTTCAGCACTATTTGATTTATATACATTTCTGGGACCATAATCAGACGTCCTACCAGTTAAATGGATTTTATTCCCTAACTTATCGCCTTCGCTTTGTCAGTTTTTTCCTCTGGAACCATGCTGACATCTAGAGATAAGTCCTATCAGTCTTAGGCTATTGACTGAATTTTGATTGTGAAGAAGCCATCACTTAGAGAAAAACAGAGTGAGGTGTTATTGCCAAGGATATATTTTATGTTACGGGTCCAAAACACAAAGGTAAATAAGATGGAGTCTGTAGCTCTTCATTTTTTATTAGGCATGAGATGGACTTTGCAGGCTATGTTCATTGTCTGTTTTCCTTTTCCCTGTAGAAGTCACAGACCCCATGGTTTTCCTGTCATTTACTTTCTTGAGCAGAGATGAATGTGAAAGGGAATACAGACTCTCGAAGGATATTAGACTGGTCGGTTAAACATAGTGGGTCTTTAATTCATCTCAGTTATTTTCTAGTTGTCAGTTTCTCTTTGTTTCTTCCTCATTTATATATGCTTAAGTAGGTGAGGAAGCAGATTTCAACTGTGTCTCTTTGTCTCATAATGTCTCCAGTGCTGCTAAAAAGTGCCATTCCATGAACTGGAAACTGGAAATGATCAATAATATCTAGACAGGTTTCTTTCCTTTTCAAATATAGAAAACACTACTTTTGTGACTTTCACAGCCTCCTTCCATAGAACAAAAGCTCTGAATGTCATTGCAAATTCAAGCCAAACGTCACCAGGACAATAGTAACCAAATCCTTATTCTAACTTATTCTAACTTTTACTGTCTCCCAATGACTGCAATAAGAATTTTGCATATAGAAATAAGATATATTTGATCTCAATATCTCAGACCTCTTCTGAATCTGTAATGTTGCAGATGAGTTTCTTACTCTTATTTTCTTTTCAGTATTTATTATAGTAACAATGTAAATGAATATATCCACTTAAAATATACGGTGATTTTAGGAGAGTAAGCTATTTGATTTCCTATATGTAGAAGACATATCATCGATCATTCATAGCAGAAATACTTCTCTATGTCTACGCTCTCCCTAGCTAAAGCTTATAAATTAATTCACAACAACCCCCATCAAACACTGAAATTTCCCATATAACTAAGACTTGCACATAGTCATCTCTTTTACATATGTATTTTTTCTTGGTAATCTTTATTGCTAGACGGTCTCAAATAGAATGTAAATGCAAATGCCAACATGTATTTTTGTTAGTGGCACTGAATAGACTGCTTAAGGTTGAAAAACAAATGTACTTACTTTGATTTATCACTTGTGACATTAGCATGTACCATACTGCTCTCTGGGAAACAAAATGGTTGCACCTGAGGACAGTGATATAAACACTACTTTGATTATTTGAAACAAACCATTAGGCTTTGATGAAAGAACTATTACCATGGTGGGTCCTGTACAGGGAGAGAGTGCTTGGATATAATGGATGAGCAGTCTGCAATTACTTGTTTAGAATTTAAAGAAGTCAGAGCTTAGTTTTTAGGAGGAAATAGACATATAAAGTGAATTGAGTTTTATATGAATTTATATGGTAGAATTTTTACAGCTAGTACATCCTCAGTTGCAGTAACTCTATCTGTAAAATCAAATTCATTCAAATTAGATAAACTTATCCTAGTGCCAAATTAATTGTGATTTTAAATGAAGTCTAAAATTATTCTATTACATCTTTCAAAAAGAATTTCCCACATGGAATTTTGTTAATTTCCATCTAGAGACTAAAAGGTGTTTTCTTTTACTTACACTTTTAAATGCACATACATACACATACACAAAATTAAACCTAGTTATGAATTGAATTTATCCTATATGATTTGTAGCAACTTTACATAATTAAAACATATAGATGATATATAGATAGATATAGATATATATACACCCCCAACTACCTATCTACTAAAATTCCCCAATACATGGACATTTTATTTCAAAGTCATAAGTTAAGCTAAAATATTTAAGTTCCTGAGAAGGGTAACTCTTCTAACTTTCTAACATTAGTACATTAGTGTGGATTAAATGTCAGATTAGACAATTTTATCTAATATTGAAAACAGAATTCAGGGAATAGGATTTAAGTAAGTTTATGTGGGAGGGGAGTATGGAAAATGAGAGGGCAGGAGGGGACAAGTGGATACATGAACGTCAGCAATAGCTTTAATGAGTGGAGGGTTCGGGAACCCAGAGGCAAGCCGAAAGACTGCAGGTCTTAGATATTGGAGAGTGCAGGACAGAAGTGAGGGAGAATGGGCCATTCAAGGATGAGCCACCGCAAGCGAAGGACTGTCTGACTGAGAGGGCAGGACAGAACCACATGAGGACCACACAATGAAGAATAACCCAGTCTTTTCCCCAATCTTGCATGAGCCTGCTCTAAAACCTCATAACCTACTTCTGTGAACAGTGATGAGTATTTTCCACCCTGTGTCTTATTCAAATAATTTGCTTTTGTAGATGCACATTAGGCTGATGCTGAGGTTTTATGGTTGAATATATGATTTGATGCTCTACACCTTGGTTTGTAGTACAAAAGTTTAAAAAAGATGTTTTAAAACATTATTTTGATTAATCTGCATTCCATTTGGAGGTAGACGGCACAGGTACAATTAGCTTCATACACCCAGGAGGAAATGTGGGTTTCACAGGGAGCGAAAGAACTTGCTTAAGGTCAAGGACAGTAAGCTGCAGAGAGAGAAGCAGAACCTGGATGTTATCTTTTGGTCTAGTGGGCCTTCTGTTAACTTGTGATGCAGCTTTCCACTTTTGAAAGATTGTGGTTTCCTGATTCAGAGGCTTTAAGTCTTCATCAGAAGAGTTTAGCACAGAAAACAATGCCAGAAAAATTTTCCCTATGTGATTTTATTTGCAGTGTATTTCTGTCTTCTTTATGAGTAAATTTTGTTTGCAGAGGGGAGGAAGGATGGCTTCTGCTTTATGGCATTAAAGATAACCAACTTGTGTTGCACTTATGGGCACAGCACCTGAATTTACATACCTATATTGCAGAATTCCTTTTTTCTCAACCCAGTTAAACAAAAGCTATCAGAAGAATTATAAATTTATCAAATAAACTCAGGTGACTATTAAATGATTTTATGAGATTAATGGCACCGTTCTTTGTTGCTGTCCACTCCACAGTGCAATCGCTCTAAAATTCAGTTGCTAATTTTCCAAAAAAAGAAGCAGAGACAATTGCCATGAAAAAGGATTTGCTATTTAATTGGTGCCTTAAAATCAGGGAAGTTGGAAACCTTAATCAGCTATATATTTATGACTTTTTTCTCTATTCTTTTCCCTCTACTTCAACTGGCATGCAAGTCTGAAGTTTTATTATCAGTGACATAAATTAAATTGTAAATGTTAAAAGGGCACTGTCCCATTGAAGGTGAATCCAATGTTTTTATAAACTGAATAAGGAACGTTCTATCAATGACCTTATTCTTCTGAAGTACGTTGACAATCCTTTGATGTAGTCATCACTCCTTTGCTCTCAGCTTCATTCTTTGCGCCTGCTGGCGCTTCTGCTATTATGGAATCATTTCCTGGTTGAATGAATGTTTTCTCAAGTTTGGAACTTAGTACACAACCCAGGGATGCCTTACCAATTAAGCCGCACATTTATTTTGTTTTTAACTAGCCTGGCATTGAAGGCTGTATTCTCCAAATTAATGAAGCCCATGTTGTAATGATTCGTTTTAGATTCCTACAACCAGTGTGTTATAAGAGGAGGTGATCTAGTTTGTAAGGGCCCTGTAAGTCTATAGGCTCCAGATCCAGCCTTGCCTACATCCCTGAGACCGTGATTAGAACATAACCTCCATAGATACTGGTAAGTTGGAACTATTCAAGCTGTTTAGAGGCATAAAATTGGATTTGTGCTCTAGAGTTTGGAATCTAAGCCTGCACCAACTTTTTCCTCTTCTGCTCTATCTCTTTATTTTCAATCAAAAATCATTTTAAATTTAGATGATAAAAGTGGGCCTAGCATATTAGAACCCATTATCAAGATGATAATAATCCCATTCTCTTAGATGTTCTTAATCACTGTCCTAGTGGAATTTGAATGTCCTATGGGAACTCTCTATGGAGTTAATTGGAAAGCATTCGGAAGACTTAGGTTCAGGGTTTGTGATGCTTCCTTATTCCAACCTATGGTTAATGAGAATCTAAGCAATCATCCCTAGCTGAGTAGTTAACACACATTCTATGAGGGTCTTCTTGGTTAGACACTCTTCTAGGTGCTGGAGATAAAATGGTAAATAAAGCACTAGTTTCTGTCCTCAAGGGTCTAGCACAGAACATAGTTATAAATGTATAAACATGTAGGTAAACTAGCCATAATTACATATAATAAACCATATTTTATTTTTGTTTTTAACAGCTTTATTGAGGTCAATTAATATAAAATCTACACATATGTAATGTACACAATTTGATGTAAAGTTTCAATTATGCAAGATGAATGTGTTCTACAGATATGCCCTACAACATAGCTCCTATAGTTAATAATGTTCTATTGTGCTCTGAAAATTTGTTGAGAGTAGATCTCATGTTAAGTGTTCTAACCTTACTTTATTTTACTTGCACCTTCATGCACACACAATTACAGGTTCTTATGGTAGCAGAGGAAGGGTGCCCAAAGAAGTCTCTATGGGATGGCATGGACAAGTGTGGAAATGGGAGGGCAGGCAGGTTATATATGCTTCTGGCTGAGGTGATATCTCAGCTGAGTTTCAAAGGAGGACTAAAGGGAGGGAAAGCATCTGGGCACATGAGATGGCATGAGCACAAGCTTGCAGATAAGAAACAGTTTGTATAGCTTACAAAACTGCAAACATTTTCAGGAAGAGGAGAAGGAGAAAATTCTTGAAAGATAGGAAAGGTCCAGATTAAAGGAAGTTTCTTTCACTTTTTTCCCTGGACTGATTTAATTTAGAATCATTTCAAAAAAAGCAAAACCAAACCTAAAACTAGTGTTTATCTAGAAAAGCAGTATACCATACACAATCAGCGTCAGGAAAGGAAATAATCAAGTTGACAAATATGCTTTGTATTGATATGTATATACTATATGCAACATTATTTTGTTGCTATAAAAAAGTTTCTTTTCATATTAAGCAGTCAAATTGACATTTCAATACACATTTTAGCTTCTAGTTTTTAAGATGCAGAATGTGGGATCTAGATGGATATGCCGAAGGCAATGGACTCAGGGTGTTAATTCTTTCCATTGCTTTAGTTTTACATGTGCATGGATACAGCTGTTTCTGCTGTTGCCAGATGTTAGACCAGGGGCTCCAAGAAGCTTTTCCATATATCAGCTGTTTCCCAGAGGTAAAGTATTATAACACATAATAACATTCTTGAAATATAAAGGCAAGTTGTCTTTATTTTTAGGTGTCAATCATAAATATATTGAATAAATATGCGTCCACACAAAAACTTGTACACAAGTGTTCGTAACAGTCCAAACAAAGAAGCAACCCAAATGTCCATCAACTGATGAATAGCTAAATAAAATGTGGCATATCTATACAATGGAATATTATTCAGCATTAAAAGGAAATGAAGTGCAGATGCATGCTACAACATGGATAAACCTTGAAAACATTATGCTAAGTAAAAGAAGCCAGTCACTAAAGACCACATGCTATACGATTCCATTTGTAGAAATTGACCAGAATAGGCAAAATTACAGGGATTTAAAGTAGATTAGTGGTTGCCTATGGCTACAGGGTAGAGTGGAGAGTGACTGCTAATGGGTATGGGATTTCTTTTAGGGGGATAAACATATTCTAAAATTAGATTGTGGTGACGCTGGACATCTCTGTAAATACACTAAAATCATTGAATTGCACACTTTGAATGGATGAATGTACAATATGTGAATTATTTCTCCATAAAGCTATGAAAAAAAGAGTGATATATTGAAAGCTTGGATAAGGAGGTGAGATAAATAATGCAAAAGTATCAACTATGCAAATGTTTCTTCTTTATAATGTTCTTAAATAAAATACAGAGACTAAATTAGTAACTAAAAGAACAAACTAAATGTGAAACACATAATTAATAACACTATTAAGGGCATCTTTTTCATTGTTTCATTTAAATTTTTTTAACCTTTAATCCATCAATTTGGGTGAGGTATGAAAATTAATAAATTAATAGCTCTCTTACCTCCCAAGCCAATCAGTGATGCATTTCCCATTTCTCCTCCTGTGAGAGTCTCCTTAATTTACGGCTTGATTATTTGGAACATTCTTTGAATTTAATAGTATGTTTTCCTTCAATTATTAAAATAAATTTTAAGCAACAGTGTTAAAATTCCCACGTTTACAAATGTATAAAATGGTGATAACCTCAGCCCTATATTGCTGGAGGAAATGAATGTTTTTGGACAGAGCTTCTACTTTATTGACTTTATGATAGGCAAAACACATGCATTTTAGGGCAAATTCCCCCATTGTGTAAACTACTCCCTGGGAGTAAGTAAGAAATTATATTAACTCTTTTGATGAAGTAGTAATTGAAATAATACCCTAGTGACTTAGGGTCATCTAAAGTTGCTAAAGAAACTAAATGGAGAATTGTAGTTTAGCTGAAAGCTGAACTCTAGTTGCAGACCTAGAAAATACTAAATAAAAATCAAGTTGGCCATGGCTTAGTTTGCCCCATTGGTTCTTTTCTTCCCTCTCTCCTTCTCTCCCGATCCCTCACCCTCTCACTCTCCCATTTATTTATTTCTTATTCCTTATGAACATATTCACTGAGCCCCTGCCACATGCTGGGCACACATTACTCTTTCTACAGCAGGAGTTTCACTTCTCATTACTTAGCCTATTTTTTTTTTTTTTTTTTTTTTTTTTGCGGTACGCGAGCCTTTCACTGTTGTGGCCTCTCCCGTTGCGGAGCACAGGCTCCGGATGCGCAGGCTCAGTGGCCATGGCTCAGGGCCTAGCCGCTCCGCGGCATGTGGGATCTTCCCGGACCGGGGCACGAACCCGTGTCCCCTGCATCGGCAGGAGGACTCTCAACCACTGCGCCACCAGGGAAGCCCTTTTTTTTTTTTTTTTCACCTCTCATTACTTAGTATATTTTTGTTGCTTTCCTGACATTCAGCTATCGATTGTTTGTTCAGAGTATTAGGAAAAGTTCCTCTCCTCTTTCCCAAATTGTAGTGTGTCAACTTGTTATAGGAAATGGTTAGCATCATTTTACTGCTTCATTTTCTAAGTAATTGTTTGATCTTAGGTATACCTTTCTGAGTCCCAGCTGACTCATCTTAGTAGTATAGTAATAATAATAATAATATACAATGTTCATGGTTATTATGCAGATAAAGCTTAATGACCATGTGTCTTTATTTTTAAATCTTGGCTGATTGTAGACAGTAAATGACAACTCTTTATTGAAGACTCTATATACATAATACCACACTAGGTAATAACAGTTTCACAGAAGAAATGGATTACAGTTTCAGATCAATTTCTAGAAACTTACATTTCTTTTTCTTATTTAGAATAATATAATTTTATTACTTCTTTTATTACATGGTATGTGGTGACAGGTTGAAGGGATTTTGAGCTAATGGAAAAAAAATAGTGCTATCTCTCTTTGATATCCAATGAAAAATTGGAATTTACAAAGTAAATTTTGGCAAGTTTTGGTTATAATTCCTGTCAATTATCCTTCTATTTTGAGTGGGGGAAATGTATTTCAATAATTGTACATAATTTTTTTTTTTTGCAGAAAGCATCAGCCTTCAGATGAAAAACCTTTTAAACTAGTATCATTTACCCTCCATTTGTTGATGAATTTGGAACACTTTCATATGATTTGCACAGTGATTATCCTATAACTATGTTGGCATAGCAAGCATTTTGGTTTTTTCAAGTTTATAATAACTTGGCTTGAATGCCTTTTTAAAAACAATCAAGATACAGATAAGTTTCATCTACAATCGCTTTCTTATAGCTCTAAGTTTAATGCTACCTTTGGCTATTTGTGATATAACACGTTAAATGACTTTCTCAGCTGCTCCATATTTTAGATACAAATTTAACATTCAGGAGTATTTCATTATATGACGGTTTTGATTATAATACCAAAATAAAAGAAAATGCATTTCTCAGCACATCAGTGAAAAAGTTTAAATAAGTTAATCACATGTCTTTTATGAGGCCTTTCATTTCATAGCTCAATAGCTTTGTAAAGTTCCATTGTCACTTTTTAGTATCATTATGTGCATGCATCTAGAAATGGGAGGTTTAGCTAAGATATGAGGCCCTTTTAATTTCTGATTTGAACACATTGACCCTTTCCTTTGTCTTAATAAGTAGAATAACTCTGATTCCTGGATTTTTTTAAATGGAAACATGGGATTGAATAATTTTGCTGTCTTTATAGCCTGCAAAAAAGGGCATTTTGAAGCAAGTGATGCTTTTGTCTTTTATGTTTGTGTACAGAATAGGGATAAAAACCCATTTCTTGAATATTTTATTTTTCTTATTTATAAAGTTAATGATACTCTGCAGAAAATTATGAGTCAAAACATGCCACCACCTTTGTGGAGGTAACTGTGTTATTATCTATGATATAGTCCCCCAAAGGTATATTTCTATGTAGACTTTTTGTAACTATAAAACTATAAGTTCAAATATGTAAAAATGTATTTATTCTTTATGCATAATATATTATTTTCAAGTTATGATTTGGCTTCTTTTCTCTTTTATAGAATTATTAACAGTGAAAATAAGTTTTTGTTTTAACTAATTAATTAATTATTATTTCATTTAATTCTTTCCTCTTTCCTTTGAAATCACAAAATGGACTATTAGCCACTTATTCCATCATGGAGACTTTGAAAAAATAGTACATCCTAACCTTCCTCTTAAATTGTGGTTCTAAAGTGACAGGTTAATTTCGAATTCAGTTTTGATTGAGCATATGCCACTTTTTACATGCTTTACATAACTAAAATAGAGCTGTCTTTAGAAATCCTTGTATTAGGGAAATGAACTCTAACCAAGGTAGATTTTCTTCAATACATGCCTTTTCAAATTCATTGCAACTTTTTGGAAACATGCAGTGTATTAGACATACTAAAGAGACACAAGGGGTATGAGAGAACAGTACCAAGTGCAAATAAGAGCACTTTTCCTTAATTTAAGCTTTCCATTAGAAGGGCCTTGAAGAAAACAAAGGAATTCTTAGTGTTACTTTTCCTGTTTCAAAGGTAGTTGTAGTAATATTAATCCATGTAACATTCTGCAAGATGCAATTTTGATCTTTTGTAGATAGCACTGTTCACTACAAATAGAGTGGCATTCCCATTTCTTTTCCATGTATAGTATCATTTAATTTAACATAGGCTACTTTCATAAATGATACTAAAAGAATCCTAAGCATATTTAAGATTGGATATCATTGAAATGTGTATGTGTGTGAGTATGTGTGTGTCTGGGCGCATGTGTGTGAGTGCAAGAGTATAATTTTACTGGTTTATATTTTAAGAGAGAGGAAAGGAAGTGGATGATATTCCACGTGTTTAACAGTTACCAAAAAGGATTTACTAAACAATATCGTGGTAAGGATACTGTGAATATCTTAAATGGTTTAAACCACAGGGTGATGCTTGGATAGAAGAGCAAAAATAAAAATGATGTCTTACTGTAACTTAAAACAATAGTGATACTCATAATTCAAGTGCATAGGTCTAAAAAAAGAAGAGGTTTTCCTAAGCATTTCCATCTTATAGGAACGTTTCAAGTATAACTTAAAGACTGAACGTTGTGTGGAAGGAGAATGCAGATGGTTTAGAAAATAATATTTTAATGAACAAGCTACTTCTTATTTAGAATCTTAGAATAACCAGACTAAGAAGGGACCTCAGAATCATCTACTTAACTTCCTCAGTTTACAGATGAGGGACTGAGTCTCACAGACAGGCTTCATGACCCAAAAGGAGAGGAAGACTCTATAATATTGGAGGAATGTTGGAAGTGGAGGACAACCATAGAGGAAGGATCTATTGTAATACATAGACAATTTCATAATCATTGTGATGCACTCTTCTTTATTATAAGAGTTCCATTAGAAAAGGGACTGGAAACTAATGGTATGATTCATTTCACAATATATTTTGAGACTTTAAAAAGGGATAGCAATTAAAAACTGCCAAATGTCCAGTGGGGGAGAAAAAGGCACAATTGTAGATGAAGTGTAACTTGCTATGGAAGATTTGAGAGCTGAAAGACTGACTTGGTACTCCACCTTCAAAGACAGTTTTGCACACAGTGGTACCCACTTGTGGAGCTGGATAAAAGGTTGATGGAAAATCACTATTTAATCTTACATATGGTTTTCTGGTCATCCCTGACCATCTCTGTTGTTTCCTGTCTCACAGAGAAGTTTTGAGGCTATGCATAGGGAGTTTATTCAACTTTTAGAGCAAAGAAAATGAGGTGAGTTCCAGGTGTAATGCTTATCATATCTTGTGAATTACATCATATCTCAACTTCTCTACTCCTTGGAGGCTTCAAATGTAATCTTATTCCAGTTTCAGTATTGAAAAAAAAAATCTTTTCTCTAAGGTATTCTTTTTCTTTCTTTTGTCTCACATTTTTGTTGTTGTTTTGTTTTTGGCTTGTTGGGCTGTTGTTAAGGGGGAGTGAAACCCTTTTTATTTCATCATTTAGCATAAAAATTTAAAAAGAATTTAAGTCTTAATATTAAGATAGGATTTTGATGGCAAAGTAGTGGACATTTTACTGAATTGAATTCTTAAAATTTCAAAATATGCCAATAACCTGATAGAAACTTACATATTATATATGATATATGTACCTACCTATGTGGGAAAAAGCTGTTTGTTACTAGATAGGCACTGTTACATCTATAGTATGTGGATAAATAAGTTATTTTTCAATTCTAGTAAAATAGAAAAAAAATAAGACTAAATCAGTTAAAAGGAACTAAACTGCATAAAAGGATTAATCTACTGAAGTCTATGTTCACAAATTGGAGAAGTGGATGAACTCTTGAATGGGGCCATCACTTCAGGCAGTTTGATTAGTAATCTGTAAAGATACATCTTCTACTGTGTCCACTTATGAACTTTTCCAGAGTGGGTCCTGGCTTTCTCAGGCTGTGTCTTCATGAGCAGACAGATTTGGCCACTTTGAAATACAGCTATCAGCTCTAAGGATCTTTTGGGCCTGTGTTCTGGTCTAGAACTCAGGTATTAGATTGGCAAGGTTCGTGCATATCTTTCATTTGAGACGTGATTCATGGTGTGATGAGATCATCAGAAGAGAAGGCTGAAACACCTTTTTCCTTCCCATGTTTGTTTTCTCTTTTGCTTGTTCCATTTGAATATAATTGCCCTGCTACCACTGTCAAACAGTTTTTAGAGGACAATTGATAATTCTATCTTTTCTTCATAGAAATCATACGAGGAAAATGATCAATTAGAAAAGAACACTTCTAATGCTCTTTATACATTTGAGTATGGATTTATAACTGTATGTTTCTCTACTTGTGATTTTAATTGATTTGCATTTCCAAAAAGGTATATTAATATTTTAATTTGACATATATTGAGTTCTTTTTTTTATCCCAGGTTTAATGCCTTTGTCCAAAGTGAAGTCATCAAGAGAGTATTATATGAAACCTAAAAATTGAAACTTCAAAAATTCTAATGTATTCCTTAGCACTAGGAATAGAATCCAAGCATCCTACCACGACCTAGAAGCCCTACGCAAAGCTTCAGCTAGATTCTGTCGCATCCTTGGGAATTAAAAAAAGTCGTCTCATAAGCAACCAAATCCACTCAGTAGCAGGAGGATATTGCCACTGACTGTGTGAAGCAAAGCTTGCCTCTTCTTGGCTGCATGTTAGGGTAAGGGCGTGGTGACAGGCACTGGGGGCTTCCTTAGCAGGCCCACACACTTCTCTGACAAGGTTGTAGATCCAGTTTCCTTCCACAGAAAGTCTGCCCACTAATACCCCCTAATACCTTCCTGTGAGTAATTTCAGTCTTATCCATTGGGTGTCAGTTCAATGAAACTGAGCCATTTCTGGTTCATCCTAACATTGCCCACATCTTTTCACCCTAGACACCCTTTGTCATGCTATGTTATTGTTGTTTCAGATCTTATCAATATCTAAAAGTATCTTATTTGTTTTCTTAGTTTTGTTTTCTCCTCATTAGTATGTAAATTCTTCTTTGTTTTTTCACTGTTGGATTCTTAGTGCTGAGAATAGCACCTGGTACTTCGTAAGGAATCAATTAATGTTTGTTAAACGAATAATGAAACAGTACCTTTACACTCTCTAATTTGCTCTTATTCTCTCAGTAATAGAGAATGGAGTTTGTACATGCTTATTATTTTTGCTGGAGGATGGAAAGGAGGGTATAAAGAAAGGATCAGTTCTTAATGTATTTTTACATCTGCTAGAGAAGTACCAAGTGATACCTATGACCCGGAAAAAGGCTTTTAGCTAGAGGCTGCCAATCTCAGTCCAGGACCACATAAAATAAAAAGACAGAGGGTGCCATGACACTCTGTCAGGTTCTGTGCTGGATATTTTCCATGTGCCCCTCAGATCCATACTACATCCTTTGCCACTTGGCCCTGCGCTCCAGGAGCCAGATTTTTATGGACTGTCTTACTGGTCTCTCTTGCCCTCTGGTTCCTGGATGTGTTCAGCCAATGGAAAGTGCCAGCTGAGATCAGCAGGAGAGAGTGGGGTCAGGACATTTAGTTCCCTTTCTCCCTTCTTGCTGCCTTAATGAAGGATGGCTTCACCCCTCCTCCAATATCCACAGTCCTTGCAGGGCAGCCCCCTCTGGTTGCAGTAACCATTCCACCACCTTGCCCTTTTAGATTTCTCACACCTGGCAGCCCCAGGGTACCACACTCTCCCTTATTGGTTTACTTCATCTCTGTTGATGCTTTTGAAAATACTCTCTAGGCCATGTAACTCTTCTCTGTTACAGCATTTGAATGGACCATACCTGTGCTGAGACCCTGATAGATACACGTCCCTTCCAAGTGTTGTACTGGAAACATCACTCTTAGACATGTTCTAATCCCGGGATGTAGTGTAGAGTCTGTGCATACCTCCATGACTTGGACCATTCCACTTATCTGGGTCATGGTTTGTCCTATCAACAGAGTAGAAAGGTTGGATTAGATGACCCTCAATGTTCTTTCCAGTTTTTTTTTTTTTTTTTTGCGGTATGCGGGCCTCTCACTGTTGTGGCCTCTCCCATTGCGGAGCACAGGCTCCGGACGCACAGGCTCAGCGGCCATGGCTCATGGGCCCAGCCGCTCCGCGGCATGTGGGATCTTCCTGGACCGGGGCACGAACCCGTGTCCCCTGCATCGGCAGGCGGACTCTCAACCACTGCGCCACCAGGCGCAGTTTTAGTATTATATATTTCCCTCTCCTCATCTTTATTTTTCTTCACATACACAAACTTGCCTTTTCCCAAGAAGTACAATCCAGGCAAAAGTGGGACATGCCACTGAATTTTATGACAGTATTGCTTAACTACGTCTATCATTTATACAAAGATAGTGTCTTTTCCAAAGGAGTAGTATTCGTATTGTTATTACATTATTAACTTACTAATATAGATATGTAGATATTTTTATTCACATATTTGATTTATCAGCTTGATTTATCAGCTATTTTCTAAATTTTTTTAGTTGTAAGACAATCTTTTCTTTCTTTCTTTCTTTTTTGGTTAATCTGAACTTTAAAACCTGGTAGAGGGGCTTCACTGGTAGCGCAGTGGTTGAGAGTCCGCCTGCTGATGCAGAGGACACGGGTTCTTGCCCGGGTCCGGGAAGATCCCACATGCCGTGGAGTGGCTGGGCCCGTGAGCCATGGCCGCTGAGCCTGCGCGTCCAGAGCCTGTGCTCCGCAACAGGAGAGGCCACGACAGTGAGAGGCCCGCATACCGCAATTAAAAAAAAAAAAAACCTGGTAGAAATGTTAACTTTTTCTTATGTTGACAAAGCCTAAAATTCATGGTTATGCATGTTTAGCATTAAGTATTATACCTTTAATGTGAAATTTTGCTTATATCATTTATTAAGTTTTATTCACTTGGGGAAATGTCACACCACCTCCCTAAAAACCACTTGAAACATCGCTCAAATCAGTGTTCTGAAAGGCAGTTACTGTTTGTTGTTGTTGTTTTTAACACTCTACCCTTTAATACCTTTTCCAGTTATTTTAAATTCTGATATGCCTAGTTGCCTTTCCTTTTATAAATGGCTATTAGTGCTATTACCACCTTGTTTAAAAATGTGTTATTTCACAGACTGAGTCTGTATGTGAGAAAAAGTGGTTCACCAAGTTAAGGAACAGTGTTATTTTAGGCAATGGTAATACTGAATAACATTGTGCATCTAAGCCTGACTCTTTCTCCGCTCCTTCCATTTTTTTAGAGGCACGTGAATACTTTCAAACCCACACCTAGAAAACAGTCTGTGGTCGTTTTTACTTGGACAGTCTTGCTCCAAGGAATATTTGGACATTAGCATAAAGGTTGCACATGTTATACAAAGTGTAATTAAAGAAGCTTTGATCCCCAAATGTCAACTAGCTTGCTAAGTGTCATAACAAAGTGTCAAGCATCTGGTATACAGTTAATTTGTAGTCATTAACTCCATATTGTTGATGTGACAGTTTGTTAGCAAAGCAAGCTTGACAGTTGCATTTTGTTCTTGATTGACACCTACAGACCTCCGCACCCGTTTAGTTTACATTCCTGTTGAGGTTTCCTCAGGTTACATTTTTACTGCTTAATTTCCCCCAACTTATTAGTTGAAATGCTGGTAAACTTTTAAAAACATATGCTATGTTAGCACAGAATTTCACATTTCAACTCTAAAATGTTCTAAATTTATAATAATGCTGGAAATAAAGAAATACTTGATGATTTTTATTTGGAACCTAAAGATTTGTTCAAGTAATACGACAACCCATGCATTATTCTGATGCATAATTGTCACAAATAACATATTTATAATATAACAATTGCTATGGCAATTAATCTAGTCAGCACTAATTTCTTGTACAGTTCCATTAATATTTCCACTTTTCAGAGGCTCAGAAAACAGATAACTGGATACTTCATCATATTCTTAATTGCATTGATTTAATCCAAAGAGTCCATTACAATCTAATTTCAGTCCTTTAATGTTTTAAAATTTTACTTGTATTGAATTATATGCAACTTGTTTGATGCCAGGTTTTTACCACTGTTATTAATAGAATCCCATTTTAAAATGTTTTATAAGATACTTCATTCCTTACTTTCATATATTCTCTTATTATATCAATCCTGCATTCATATATGTAGGGTATTATGTTAGTGAATTGTGTGAAGTAAGAATCAAATATATTTTTATAATATACTAGAATATATAATTAATACAATCATAGTATGTGAATTGATGGAAATAACTTATTTAATTCCTGCAGTTTGGGTTGGTTGTGTAGCTAAGCTAAGCAATATGTGTAATTCATAAACCCACAAAGTTGTGGCAACAATCAGAAAGTTTCGTTCACCAAAGGTCATTTTTTTTTACTGCCTTTTTTGGAGAACTTTGACTTTATGGACAAACACAATGAAACTGACAGATGAAAGTTTTTAAATTTATATCCACTTCATCTCATTTATTTTCCCCTAGCAGATAAGGCCGTAGTTAATTCATTTGTTGACAAGATCATAATCCACTTCTTTTACCACTTGCATTAATTCTATCCTTTGCCCTCAAATAATACAAGAATACAACATTACAGTACAGAGAGTCCCTGGCCTGGGGCCTGAAGTCTGAATTCAGTCCTTCATTTTGTCCCCACTTTGCCATATCACCTTGAATAGATATTTTTATTTATTTAGGCTTCATGTTTCTTGATCGGTAAAATGAAATCACTGGGCTAGATCATCTCATATGTTTCTTCTAAGTCTAAAAATTA
This sequence comes from Orcinus orca, assembly GCF_937001465.1. NCBI lineage: Eukaryota > Metazoa > Chordata > Mammalia > Artiodactyla > Delphinidae > Orcinus > Orcinus orca. Next base: position 33,360,207 of record NC_064576.1, read on the forward strand.
TAAATTCACATGTTATTTTACATTATGATTAGGAAAGGGCTATCCATTTAAATATTGATATGATGTGCCTCTAGAACTTGTGCTTTTGAGCATTGTATGTTTTAACCTACCGGACTTTTCCAGCACATCACTAGTCTGTTAGATGACTTGAATGAGGACTAGTCAAATGAAATTATGTTGCAATTCTGCTCTTTAACCTGTTCCATGGTATTGTTGCTTCCCTTTCCCAGTTGTACTGTCTTTGAGTTGGTGGAGGAGTGAATTCTCCTTTAGAATGAAGACAAGGAACCTCATTTGTGGCAAAATGAGAAGATAGCTGTGGGTGGAGATGAGAACAAGGGTCTGGAGAATGATGGGACTGCAGCTTGAGTGTGAGCTCTCGGCTCTGATTGCTAGCTTGATCTCATGGTAAGACCTTAGGCAAGTAACTCAACTCATAGGATCCTTGTTTCTTTATCCTAAGTGTAGACTGATACCTGCCTTGTAGAATTTTGTGATATTAAATGACTCTGATTGTGGGTAAAACATCTGATCCTTGGTAGGTGCTCTATAAATGGTAGTCATGTTTACTAACTTAGTAAACTTAGACTACTTTCAAGTTCAATTCAGTCGCTCTTTCTCTCTGTGAAAGAAAAAAGGTAAAACCCATTTCGTAGGACTGACGTTCGTGTGAGGACTGAGTGCTGTGCCTAGAACATAGTAGGTACTTAATAAATACTTTAATGTATAAAGTCCATTATCTTTGTTTGAAATTCTAAATATGTTTAAGGAACTAGGCATATCAGACAACGTTTTAGTAGAAACCAAGTGTAAAACCTATAGAGAGAAGTTTGACTTGGCAGTAATTGTATGGAAGAGTAGCTATGAGTTTTCACATCTAACAAAAGTGGGCATAGGACAGATCAAGAAATTTGAGGCTGCTGGTCTGTGGTGTTATTTAGCAGTTATGTGGAATCGTGATTGGATCACCAAAGTGTGATTTCATTGGGTAATAACTCAGTGACAGTTTAGGTGATGTAAATAACTGAGTTATAAATGCAGTCATGAGAGAGGGAATAAGCATTTTCCAGATATCTTTTTGTGTGTGTGCGTTGCCCATGACTTTAGCCTCTTCTTATTAAGAGAAATCCCAAATTACATGGAAGCACAGATTTGATTGGTTACTATATAATAATATATAAAATACACATTAATAGGGCATTTATATTAAATGCCTGAGTCAATTGGAAATAGACTTCAGGGAACTGTTACCTTATTTATTTTAATTTATTTTAATTTATTTATTTAATTTAATTTATGTACATGATGACACCATTCTGATGCCCCCTAACCATCTTGTCTTCTAATACTGATCAGAGTACGTAAGTTTGGAATAAAGATAATGTTTTTAATCTAAGCTCATCAAGATAAGAATACACTTTTAAGAGTGGAAGTTGATTAAATACTATCAAAACCGCCATAAGTGTGCAAAATTATTCTATAGCTCTAGGCTTTTAAAGAAAGACAACAGGGCTTCCCTTGTGGCGCAGTGGTTGAGAGTCCGCCTGCTGATGCAGGGGACGCGGGTTCGTGTCCCGGTCTGGGAAGACCCCACATGCCATGGAGCGGCTGGGCCCGTGAGCCATGGCTGCTGAGCCTGCGCATCTGGAGCCTGTGCTCCACAACGGGAGAGGTCACAAAAGTGAGGGGCCCGTGTACCGCAAAAAAAAAGAAAAAAAAAAAAGACAGCAAAACAGACATGAAAATGTAACATCAGAATGTACTATGCTGATATATTCTGTGAGAGAGGCAAGTGGAAATCAAGGATCATGAATAGGTCAATTTATATCCTTAAGAGTGGAAACTCATTTTTGTAAATTACAGTGCGTATAAAATTAGAGCTCTATGCCTAATATTTAAATATATATATTCCTTGGGTTTAACCAATTGTGAAATATATCAATAAATCATAAATCCAGAGTAAAAATAAAATATGTGGAAGGCCACTGTGATCCTTGCAATTAGTACTGGGAGCACAATTTTAAACAGTTGTAGGACAACTTAATTTGTGAGTCAATTTCTAAAGATTTTAACCACATGGAAAGGCAGAAAAATGTGTAAACTTGTAGACAATGAGGAGAAATAAAGGAAAATACTGTTCAGTTCATGCTGCTTTAACTTATAAACACTTAAGATCAACTTGTAATGAAAGAGTCAGTTTTAAAATAACTTTTAACAGCTTATATAGACTTTCAGTTTCCAAAAATATTTTTAACAAATATTAACTAATTTGCTCTTCATATGAAGATATTATTAAGCTTATTTTATAAAAGTAGAAACTGAGGCTTAAGGGACTATATCAAGAGATTCTTCTATTGCCTGCATGTTACTTGCGCTCTACAGCAAAATGGCAGGTAAAATAACAAAGAGATAACAGGAGGGGAATATTGCTCGCTTCATATGCTCAAAATCGAAGTACACTCATGATTTTTCCAAGACTTTTCTCTGTGGTTTCTTGGTGTTAAGTTAGATACTCTCAAAGATGTCAGAGGTTGAATAATTAAATGGTAAACTAGTGGTCTGTGGAGGTAATGCAGCTCTCTGAGAGAGCTTTATTTCTGTTAGTCTATAGCTGTGATGAAAAAATCAGATGGTCCCTATCCAGGACTTGGAAACTGCTTTAATTTCAAGAAACATTTTATTTCATAGGGATTTGTGTTTTATATTCAATCATTGTGTAGTGTATATTAGACATATGAAACATTTCTGTTACAGGCTTCTTTGGTACAGTATCAATTAGGCATTTTATAATTTCAAATTAATATTTAAAAAATTATTTTAATACTTTACCCTCTGATAATTCTACCTAGGTCTTGTTGGAGAACTCTAGGACCAGTCTTGAAGAAAACCTTTTATGTGTATACATGTAATACAATATCAAAGAAAGTCATAATCCAAATTTTGATATATTTAGTCAAAGTTAATAAATTAATAATAAACTTCTTTGCTTGGCAAATATAATCAGATAGCTCAGATTAGGTTAGATGTTGATGTAGCTGTAGCTATATAACTATAGCTATAGATATATATATGCGTACATATATGTGAGTTAGTATAGAAGGGAGGTGAGCTAGTTCTCTTATCTCCTTCAAACCAATATTATAAAATATTCACAAGATGTTATTGAAAAAACATTCTGATTCATTAGAATGCTTATCCATACTGATTTTCTTGTTGAGCTGGGACATTGGTAATCTATACTAATGAGTAGAAGAGCCATCGCAGATTATAGCATTTTGGGAATTAGCAACTAAGCAAAACACACAAATTAAAGAATCAAGGGCATCATAAAATGTACTGCATCATAAAACCTACTTGTTCATTTATTTTGACAAGTGTAGTTTAATTTAAATTATTTATGGTGCTTTGTACTCCACAAGTAACTGTAACGTAGTGAATTCTGTTAAAAATAATGAAGTTGAAGCTGTATGAGCTTTTAGTTATGATTGTGCTAAAAGATTAGGGCAGTCAATTTATCTTTTCTCTGCCATTTCTACAGGCAAATTCATAGTATTCTTTCTCCCTATTCAAAATTTAAAAAGTCACCTGAGTCTATATCTTGTCAATGCTTTTATAACTTATGCCTTAATTAATGAATTCTTTGGGAATGAGGCTCTTTTACAAACAACTCATGCTAAACAAAATTCCCCACAAATCCAGTGATTTGTTGTAGGTACTCACTAGTCTACTAAATCGCATTATCCCTGTTAAAGTTAACACATTGGTGGTTACATATGATAAAAATATTTGCTTGACTGGACTTCTATTGTAAAGAATATTATGACAGAAAAGGACACTGATTGGGCATTAGATAAACCTGAGTTCAAATCTTGATCTCTTCCATGTTCTCTAACTTTTCTCATATCTGTAGGTAGATTAATTCTTTGTAAATGATAAGATTCTGTGAGTGTTCAATAACATAACCAAAGTATTTAGTACAGTCCCTGGTATTTAATAGGCTCTCGGTATGTGTTAGTTGTTGTTATATTAAATATTGTTAACCTCTGCAAAATTGTGGAATTAACACAGTTGGTCTTCAAATCAGCTTCCCCTTTTAATACTTGTGTGTGTTATTTTTCTTTCAGTGATGGTGACTTTGTTCTCTCTATACCTCCACCCCAATGAACACACACAGAGTATTCTCTACCATGGTGTTCTTGAACACTAGAAAACTACCTAATCTTTACTACTCCCTCCTCAGCCTGTTTCTCTGAGGATTCTGAACACAAGGAATTGAGCATTCGAGAAGTAGGCAAATAAATCTGTGTCTTTTCTCTTTAGCTTCTTTTAACATTAGGATCTGCATATTAGTTCATATTTAATTATAATATCACCATATACTTGCTCTCCTTACTGCTATATCTCGATACTTATATGTCCCATTTGTTTGTGTATTGAAGAATTATGTCATTTGAGGACATACATTTTGTTATAAAGTTGTTATTATATAAGACTGTGTCCCATGTAGAAGGCAGGACATCTTTGTTTGGAAAGAAGAAAAAAATGATATTACTGTATGTTTAGGAATAATAACATTTATTTTTTTCCTTCTTATAATATTTTCCTTATATATTGAGTACAGTGTCTTCTTGAGTTTTATTTATTAATTAGTGGCACCATTTTCAATGTAATCTTGAGTGCTCATATTAATATTAAGATTTCTAAGTACATTTTTCAGGATAAAGGATTTTTTTTCCTTTTCACCTGTTTTCTATTTGAGGTATATTATGAATATCTCATCAGATTAAAGATTTTGATAGTCATGAAGTTATTACTAAGAACATAAATGACAAAACTTTATAAAAGTATAACAATCAATCATCCATTTTATTTCTCCCTTATGAAAACATTTAAAGCATATAAATGGTCTATGCTTTACAGTATCCTTCAGAATTACAACTATGTTAAGAAATCTAATCTGTATGCATCAGTGTTCATTCCCGTGTTTGTGCTGGCTTTAAGTAGCAGCACTGCTTTTAATTGTGAGGTTTTAAGTTCTGCAATTAAGATTTACCCTTTTTACTAAGAGGGTTGAGTGATAGTTTTTGATTTACTTTAGACAGTTTAGACAAATTATATTTAAAAGAGCATAAAGATGCACAGAGCATTTCCTGATTCAGAGAAGGTCAAAGTGTCTTAGTCGCATTTTTGAAAGTTTTACCTTGAATAACTAATGATACTTCCTATTATATTGGCTCAGCCTTGCTTAAGACATACAAGTAGGATGTCAAACTGCTCCAAAACATCGACTCCTTTGAAAGCAGTGACCAAATGACCTTGACAGAATAGGGAACATGATATTTAATATCTTATGATATTATATTAAAATTACCAGAAAGAGATTACATTAGTGCCTCCAAAGATGCTTCTGTTTCTCTTTTGATTACTTTTGTGTTTATGAAGATAATGAGAGTTCTTTGCAAACTACTAGAAAATTTGTTTAGAGCTTTGACCATAGCAAAAGTATTGTAGAAATTTTGCAAACAGATGTTTAATTTAATCAAGGGAGACTATAACATGGATAACTGTGGTCAATAATGAAAGCTGAGGTCACAGAAACAGGTTTGTGGAATACTAACAACAAAAAAATCTCTTGGAGACTTTCTAGAAGCAGCACATTAATGAGGGACTACAAATATGAAATAGCATTTAAATTAATTCCTGAAAAATCTGAAGATACTGTGTAAAGCAGTGAGAAAAGCATTTCAAAAGTGTAGAAATTCGAGCAAAAGCAGTTTGAGCTCTACTTGTCATGTGTTGGTGTGGTGGGCCAATTGGTCCAAAGTTGGAGGATATCAGTGGTAAGGTAATGGTCAGATCATGGAAGATCTATGTGTCAGCATACTAAGCACGTGAGATATATGATTCGGGTTGTGTTTTTAGACTAAATAAATTACTCTGGGAACATCATTTGATGGGGGAGATGTTACCACTAAGGAGAGCATTCAGGAGACAATGGTGATCTTTACGGTTTGAAATTATGAGGAGATTTTAGGCTTAATTTACCCAGGCAGTGTCAGTTGAGACATAGACAATATGATAGATCTAAGAAATATTTGAGCTTTGGACTGGGAGACATTGCCAGCTTGTTTGGACAGGAGTAAAAATTGGGATGTGGATTAATATCTTAGAAACATTTTTTTAATCTATATTTTCTCTGTTGATTTGTAGAAAATTAATCACCAAATGTTGATATTAGCATCCATGTGATGTAGTGACTGAAGAGAAACTATTAGATCCTTATTTTCAGAAATATTTATAAACAAAAGGAGTAATAGCTTAAAATAAAAACTTAAGTTATTTTTTGGCTTTAAGACAATAAAATTTTACTTTGACCAATCTTAAAGCCACATGCTTCTGTTTTCTCCATGAGTTTGTTAATGGCAAATAACAGCTGCTATTTTTACATATTCAGGGATTTTTTTTTTCTGTTTTGCAATCTGTGATAAATACTGGCAGAGCATTATAAAATGACAGGGGTGCTGAAAGTGCAAATGAACTGGCAAACATGAGGTTCCACTATTTATTTTAATCTCACTGAAGCTACAGTTCTGAGTTATAAATATATTAGCAAATAATTTTATTGGCATGTTTTTGTGAGTTTTTTGGATATAAACCCATTATTTTAATAGCCAGTTGTTAATTTAACGTACATATTAAAAGTGCTGATATAAGGATACTGATTTAACTTGTTCATTCTGTTCTGCAAAAGCAGAGACCGCCTTCGGCAAAACTGCAAAATGCCATAAGTACCTCTTTTGTGCCTTCCTGCAGTTCCTTCCTGGAAGGTAACTCTGCCCTGGAGTTTTCATATTGCCACCATCTACTTCCCTTGTGTCCTGGGCTCCCATGATGATTTTCTCTCCTTCTTTCTTATACTACAACATAAACTCGTGTCTACTTTATCATGTTTAGATTCATAATCAACTGATGAAATAAATTAACTAGTTGTGGGATGTTCCTGAAAAGGGCATGACATTTTGGAAGGACTCTATCTTTTTGTATTTAATTCCCATAAACCACTCTCTCCATGGAGCTTTTAGACTCAGTAGAGGAGGGTGATGATATCATCATAGGTTAATAAAGGAAATATCTGGAGGCAAGTAGACCAAGAGTTGTTAATAATATTGTGAGATAATAGTGAGCTTTGAGAAATCTGATCAGGAAACTCTTCATAACATGTAATACTGCTTAGACTTAAATAATTTTATTTTGATTAGAATGACATTAACAAGTGCTGATATGTAATAGGTAATGCTTAAGTTTTTCTGCTTAAGTCTTTATACTTAGGGTAATTACCAATGGTTTATAAGGCAAAAACATTTAACAAATAGAGCAAAATTTTTCCTAGTTAAAAATAATGGAAAAAATTAAATTGTCAGACTATATTATCATACATTTTAGGTGAATTCTGTGACAAGTAAGGTCTATTATTCCAGTGTGTAACATCAATGCCATAGATCAAAAGGAAACTTTATAATTCAGTGCTGTGATTCTAGAATGTCTCGTGAAAACTATGAAGTCTCAGCAAAACACTCTTGACCTTTATGGCTAGACACCTGGTCAATTTTAAATAATCTAGGATGACATTTCTTGGAATACCCTCAAAATTCCAATAAACTAAAGAATTGAAAAACATATCTCTTTTAAAAATTGTCCTCTATTATCATTGGATGAAAAGTCTCACAAAGAAAAGAATAGAGAAATAACGAAGTATTCAAATGCATTTTATTATCACATTTCCTGAGCAAATATGAGAACTGTGTGCTTTATGTCACTATACAAAGAGACAAAAATACCCCAAGAAAAATTACTAAAATTCCATCTAATTAAAAAAAAAGAAACAAGCATTTTCAGAAGAACTCTAATGGTAAACCAGGGTATTCGTTACATTTCAATTCTGTATTTCTGACATTTACAAGGATGACAGACAAAGCAGAAATAAAATGTTATGTGTTTTCCTCAAAAAACAAACCACAGCTGGTGGGTTTAATTTTCTTCCTACCAGCCTTGACAGCAGCCTTTTTAAATATTGAAAGTGTGAATTAAAGCTTCTGCAAAACAGTTGCCATATAAATTTCCTTAACCACTATTAATTATATATGAAGTATCAGAAAATTGTCCTGACCTCGTTGGGGTGGTTTTTAATATGCTGAAGATGGCAAATGTTGGATGCTTTGAGCTTACCAAAACCTCCCTGAGAAGATAGTTGAGTGTATACATCAGCCTGTCCTACAAACCATCAAAAAATTCACCTTCAGGGGCTTCCCATGTGGCACAGTGGTTGAGAGTCCGCCTGCCGATGCAGGGGACACGGGTTCGTGCCCCGGTCCGGGAAGATCCCACATGCCGCGGAGCGGCTGGGCCCGTGAGCCATGGCCGCTGAGCCTGTGCGTCCGGAGCCTGTGCTCCGCAACGGGAGAGGCCGCAGCGGTGAGAGGCCAGGGTACCGCCAAAAAAAAAAAAAAAATTCACCTTCAGGGTTCCTTCCTTGATTCCTATTCTCATGGCACTTTGATGGTAATTAAATATAAAATCGAATTGAACTTTTATTGAGTCTCTACAATGGTGCTGTCTGATAGAACTTTCTCTAATGATGCAAATAGTCTATGCCTGCAGTGTTGAGTTCAGTAGTCACTGGCCGTATGTGGCTGCTGAGTGCTTGGTATGTGGCAAAAGCATAATTGAGGATCTGAATTTTACATTTTATTTAGTTTTAATTAATTTTGATTTAGATAGACACCTAGCTAGTGGCACCTATATTGAGCAGTGAAGCTCCATAACATGGAAAGTACTGTGTTCCAGAGAAGATAAAACCAACCAACAAACGAACAAAAAAGACTTCCCATATCGTAGGGAAAATAAGATAAATATGTACGTAAATGATTGGATATAATGCAAGTCAGAATGCTGTAACTAGATACACCAGAAAAACCAAAACAAGCAAAAAGTGGGGAGACACCAGTTCTAGTCTGTGATGGAAGAGAAGGGTTTATGAAATTAGTAAAAATTTAGACATGCTTTGTGTAGTACCTTGACAGTTGGACCTAATTTACAATGACATTCCAAGATGGAAGGAACTCTGTGAGTAAAATCGGGGCATTGGAGAGTTAGAGGGTATATCATGCATGTGATATCATGCTAGTGAGTGATAAGATTTAGCTGGAGGGTCAAAAAAGAGGAGCTTTGAATATTGGCTAGGGCCATCACATCAAGAACCTAAACAGGATCGGCAAAGTTACAGAAGGGAATCTCTAAAGAGGTAGGGAGGCCAAATAGGAGGTGGTGAAATAGCCCAGGCAAGAGGTATGAGTCCAGAATTCGAGTGGTGACAGTGATAAAGGAATGAAGGTGGGGCTTCCCTGGTGGCGCAGTGGTTGAGAGTCCGCCTGCTGATGCAGGGGACACGAGTTCGTACCCCGGTCCGGGAAGATCCCACATGCCGCGGAGCAGCTGGTCCTGTGAGCCGTGGCCGCTGAGCCTGCGCGTCCGGAGCCTGTGCTCCGCAACGGGAGAGGTCACAGCAGTGAGAAGCCCGCGTACTGCAAAAAAAAAAAAAAAAAAAAGAATGAAGGTGAAGGGCATGGATTTCTTGGGTGCCTTCTCCTACACCTGCTCATGGTAGCATATTAAACAAAAATGGGGTTATAACTCTATTCCTCCTGCACATGCTGTAGTCTTCTCAGCTTAGTACCTAATTATGTTTTATAGAAATGTACTGTCAATTACCCAGTCCTAGGCACAAACAGGTAAAGTTACAAAATGTCTAAGAATCTAGCAGGATCTAATGCTTTAAGGCTGGTTTTAAAGAGAGGGTGTTGAGATGTGAGGAAAGCTTTTCGCTATTAAATTACACTATTAGATAGTGAATGGATGGGAGGAATAAAAAGGAAATATACACTTTCTCTTGAGAAAGCTGATTTGAGCCTTATTTCATCTTTGCAGGTGGTGGAAAAACTTTAAAGCTCTCTCCATGAAATGAATGTCTAGTGGGTTTGATGGTCTTTTGTTTATGATTTTTTTTAATTTCCTTTTTTTTAATTGAAGTTGTGTTAGTTTCAGGTATACAGCAAAGTGATTCAGATATACATATATTATATTATATATATATATATATATACGTACTTTTTCAGATTCTTTTCCCTTATAAGTTATTACAAGATACTGAGTATAGTTCCCTGTGCTATACAATAGGCTATCTATTTTATATATAGTAGTATGTATATGTTAATCCCAAACTTCTAATTTATCCCATTTTGACTTATTTTTGAATAAGAATTTTAAGAGTACTTTAAGTAGAAACTTCAAAATATAAGGGTAAGTGGTACATATAAGGAACCCTTAATCCTTATATATGGTAGTTACAATTTTTAAACTTGGATAATTTGCCTATTTATACTCATGGGCAAATGCATGAACTTGGTGCCATGTAAAGATTTGTCATATAGGATGTCTTTCAGTTTAGAATCTGTAAATATGAATATAAAATGTTCAAATAAAGAAATGAGAACCCCAAATCTTTAGTAATTATCCTAGTTAAAAAAAAAACCTAAAAAATATACATGAACACTTGTAAAATTTTGCCAAACTGTTAGATAGGGTGTTTGTTAAGAATCAGGTTGTGTAAGGACATTGCTAAACAGGATGTGAAAGCACCACCAGGCATCTTACAAATACTCAGCATATCAGAAATCAGACAAATGTTCAACGCAAAGTTTCAGCTTGTTCAAAAATGCTTTCTGATGTTGAACTGGTGTTTTTTTCCCCATAAATACCTCTCACTGGTATGCCTAAATTTAAGAGAGGTTTCAAAATCGTACATGAGAACTTACCCTGAAATGTGCTCATACACTTTGAACTTCTACTCTCAAGTTATTATCACAAACATTTTTCATATAATTAGGAAAGTTTATTTTTCATATACCCTGGGTAGATTTTGGAGGCAGAAGGATTTTGTTTTTTGCCAGCTGTTTGTTTAAACACGCAATTAAATCTCAATTAATACTGCTTCTCTGCATATTTTTTAAATTTTTCCTTCATGTATCCCTTGGCTTGTAAATGTGTGGGTGAGTTTTTTAATAAACCAAGCTCTTAGCAAATTTAAAATGATGGTAGCAGTTTTACATTTTGAGTGTGTGTGTGTCTCATACTCTGAACACAATTATATAGTCTTCATTCCTAATTAATTTTTGTTTTCATTATTCGCAAAAGGCTTCAGCTCTTTAGTTATTACATCTTCCTGGTTTTGATTTAAATATATCGCCTTGCTAAAATTTTATATATTCACTAGTTTATGTTAATGTAAAAAATAAAATATTTTTCTTTCTCTTGTCTGGATGAGAGAGTTACAACATGTTACATTTTCTGGTTGTCCTCTGTTTTTGCTAGCTTTAATCTTAAAGCTGAGAAAATGTCCAACTCTTTGTCTTTCAGTAATTTAGTTCCACCAGGACAGGTGAAATATGTCTTATTTATATTTACATATAAATGAATAATGATTCAAACAATTATTTAACATAAAGTAGAAAAAAAAAGGCATTAAATGAATTCACAAATCCAGTTGGCCACTGCTTGTAACTCAGAGCCTGAGAGCTATATTTCTAAAGTTGTTTTTCCTCCCCTGTGTATAGGCTAAATTTAAATCTATTCTGGAATATAAGAAAAATAAAGGATGGTGAATATTTGTTAAAAAAGCAGACAATCTGAAAGGATTAAAATGCTTTAATCAGACAGAAAAAAAAGGCTTTGGCCACTTGATTAGGGCTGATTTCCACCATCTGCTTATACTTACTGAGGATCTAGCCCTGACTGAACACTAATTTGTGCACTTCCTAGAAATTGAAATCTCTCAGCAAGCAAATTAACAAGAGCAGGGATTCAGCAATAATGGAGCTCCTCGGCTTTTGTTTCCATCTGACAGATGGACAGGGTGTGCTCAAATTGAATTCAGCTTTAATTGCATTGTGCCATTTAAAATTTTATCTGCTCCACAGATTTTGTTTACAGGTTTCAGGATTCCAAACCTTTGGAAGTTTTTGTCTTTTTTTTTTTTTTTTTTCAGTACTGGGGGAGATAAAGAACATTGTAATTCTGTGGGAGTGGGAGGTGTTCATTACAACTCCTTGCCCTGAAGGGTGGCACATTAAGAAAAGGAATTATGTTTTTTAAAGTCTGGGGCAAATGGGAAACAATTCAAAGTTTGCATATGTTCAAATATTGGCAGCTCATAAATAAAAGTAATCAGAAATGCTCTGTTTCCTATCTAAATAAGAAGGTAATTTGCCTTGTTTCAATTAAAGCGTTTCAAAGTTTGCCTGTTATCAGTCCATCACTTGGAACCTTGCACTCCTGAATTCTAGAGATAAACTTTTTTGTAAATGAATCATGATATTTTAAAATTACTTTTAGTTTCTGCTTGATTGACAGTCTTCAGATAGAAGTGACTTATATAAACTGTTCTTTTGAGCAGAGGTATAAAATACTAAATCATTTAGGCATGTCCTAAGCATTCCTGTGAATCTAACGCTGAAGATGCATTTGTTACAAAATTGCTTGTCAATCTACAAGCATTTCCTCATAAATCTATGGCTTAGTAGGTACTAAACTCTGACATTTCTGGTGGCAAACAGAGATCCTGAAAGCTTGAATATACCATCATAAGATTTGATTTGCACCCTATTTATGGGAAGATTGAAGACTTTCAGCTCTTAAGCACCTTGCCAGGAATGACTGAATTCGCTTTACATAAGGCAGATAGTTCAGAGTGAGGAAGCGGGGGAGGGTGGGCTGCCTGGGAGAGAAGGGTGGGCTTCTCCAACGTCTAGAAGATGCTGTCCTGTGTTTATCCGTAAGTTATATGTGTATAATGTGCACTGAAAAGCATCTCAAAATATTTTATCTACTTTAAAATACATAGTTTCTATGTGTTTTATTTAGCTTTATCCCATCATTTCCTTCTACTTAAGACTAATTTGTAAATGGCATATTAGCCATGTGCAATATCTCCTTGGAAATGGCAAGGTATACATTTGTTTATTATTGCAGAGGTCTCCTCCAGGGGACTTCTTAAATTATTAATAATAATTAAAATGATCAAAGAGCAGTATCTGAAAGACTTCACATTAGCCACTAAACTGTAGTTTGTGGATCAAGCAATTCCATTCTAGAAAACTGGCTTACATTTTATCAGAATGGACTGTTTTAATATTTTTCCGAGGTCTCAGTTCAATGAGGATTTTAAATCCTGGTTAAGAAATCAAGTGTAGGCGTTTCAGAGAACATCTTAGTTTTATAAAGTTTAGAAAAATCTCTTCTGATAATTCTTCACTTGCTGTGCCTACTTTCTTCATAGACAGACAGTGGGAAGAAAAGGTGCCTATTATGAAAGAGCAAATGTTATCATTGCTAAACAGAGAGCTTAACAATCTAGAAGGGACTCCATTCTAAAATTTTTAGCTTTTTAATGTCTTTTAAACAGGGCGTCACTGAAACTGATAGAGAAAGCTGATCTATAAAATACGCTTGCTTCTTCTAATGTTTTCCCCTTGTGCTTTTCAAATTGTGTTTATTTATTTTACTCTTTTTAGCATTCTGGGTATGTCAAATTAGATCTTTCACCTTTTTATTCCCCTTTGCTTCCTTGCCTCCATTGGAAGCATCTGTGCTTTATTTTAGTTTCTTTCTTGGATATAATTCATAAAAATGATTGACTTTGTATATAATCATAGCAAGTGAGAGCAGAATGGAACCCTAGATATTATCTAGTCTAACTTACTCCTTTTACTGATGAGAAAACTGAGACCCAAGAGAGTTAAAATGAACTCACTTAAAGGCAACCCTGTGAGTTCTTGGAAAGGCCAGAATGAAGACCCAGGTCTCATGAATCCCTTATTAGTGAGATTTCTGGAAACACTAAAGACTTTATGACTCTGAATACCCCAGCCTCAATAACTTTTAGTGCAGTCTTCACTGTAAATATAAATAGAAAAATATCCATAAGCTGAACATTTAATAAGGAAAATTAGAATATACAGACATATAAAACATATGTACAATTGAGACTTTTTTCCATCAGAAAAGGCAGAAATCATTATTTCTCATTGCCAGTAATGCCTGCTGCATTTATAACTCATAGCCATATTTTTCTTTTTGGCCCTTCGACATATTTTCCATACCTAGAGTATAAGCATATATGTGCAGATTCATATGCTTCGATTTTTGGCAGTTTTCAGCACCACACGGCCAGAGTTGCGCCACGTTTACTTAATTGGGAATTCCATCAGGGACGTGTCAGTCAGGGTGCTGCATGCACCTCGTGTTCTGTTCTTGCCAACACGGTGGTTGAAAGCTGGTATGTGATATCTGTCTCGAGTTTATAGTCTGGTACAATAATGTCATTGCCCCATGTGGCAAATGGTGTAAGCTATTGTAAAACTGTTTGTCTATGTGATTAAGACATTGCTGCAGTGTGCGGCACCAGCCAATTACTTTTTTAATTTAATTATAGCAGAAAAAAGAGAATCGCAAAATAGAAATTCTTGTCGTAGGGAATATGTAAAATGTAAATTGAAGAGCCATGGAAATTTCATGCATTGGCAGCCTGATTTGTTTTTTATTTTCAACGTGTTTTAAAGACGGCGTTTCTTCAATGCCCTAAAATAAGACATAGCAGCATTTAGTAATTACTTAGTTCTACATCAAAATAATTATATATAGTATGCACTTGTGATCCCCTCCGCTATATATGAATGTAAAAATAAACACTTCAGGGCCTGTATCAGTTTGTACTTTCAGACAGTGTAAATAAAGCTGAATCTTCAACTTTCAAATTAAAACTGATAACCTAGGGCATTCAAGGCTTTTCTAAAGGAAGGGGGGAAACTTTAGCTTGCCTCAAAACAGGTTGTGTCTCTGGAATGCTTCTGGGACTAAAGAGATCAATTAAGTTTGTATAAACAAACAGTTGGAAAAAAGCTACTAAAACAACAGAGGAGAGAGCTCTCTATTGGGCTCCAGGGGCCTGGGGGAGCGAAGTTTCATTAACTGGATCTGAAGTCCTATGGCCTTCTATAAACAGGCATTAATTAAAGAATGTAAAAAATAAAGTTTCCGACCTTGCAATATGTTAATGATCATGTGATTCAGGGCCCGGGGAAGGGGAAGAGCAGCAGAGGTCATAAAATAAGCATGAAGCATTTAATATGAGTACTTGGCAGGGATTTCTGCAAATTAGTTGGTTATTTGCTGGTCCAAAGCAAATTAAGGTGATTTTGCTTCACTTGCTAATTTTTTATGTGCATGCTTGGCAAAATGTTTTTCACAAATGGATGAAGGTTATTGTTAATGGCATAATGAGAAATATTAACATATTTAAATAAACCCGAAAATTCTGACACACAACACAAGCATGCAGTTTTTATTTAACACAGACATTGAAATTCTATCAGGGACTGAAGATGATTTTCGATGAAATTATGGAACATGCCCAAGTCATAATGTTTAGCATTATGAATGCACCTTAAGAACTTATTTTCATAAGTTTGCACCAGTGTTTTTGAATAAAGGTTACAGGCGATCGTTGTGTATATATAGCAACTTCCTTTTAAAAATCAACTTTTGCAGTCATTCGTTTGATAATGGAGAGGGGAGAAATAAAACAGGTAAAAGTCTACCCTCAGTGGAAGGTACTACATTTCGGGATGGTTTTTCTGAGAGGTGGCATTTTTGAAATTTTGGGTTTGGTGACACGCAGCCTGCTGTCTTGACTGACTGACTTCTCTCTGCCTAGTGTTATTTTAATTTTGACGGGGATAAATGATTCTGTGCTTAGGGATTCCTATTTGCTTCCCCTTAATGGTTTTACTTTATCTGAGTACTCCAAGTTGTGTTAAAAAATTGGAGCCACTTCTCTAGAAGACTCTTGAAATGAGAGTGAAGCTGTTCTGTCACTTTAATTACCACGAAGTTGCACAGACACACCGAATTTGGCAACAGAGCCTTAGATAGAAGGTGGGGCTGGAGTAGGATGCTACTATTGACATTGTTCTGTTACAGCAATTTTAGATGGACAAATTGCAGTTGAGAAAATTTCATGACTCGGTAAAATGAGCAATGATGACATCTGTGGATGCGGGTCTGTTCATATCTTTGCAGAGCCTTTAGGGAAATAAATATCTCGGAACATTCGGTGAAGTGAAGCTCACTCAATAAATCAACCTGACACAATAACACTTCTGGCACATGAGCCCTACTTCTCCCCAGCAACACCTACCCCTCTGTGTTCCTGTGCTACCAAATGGTGTCTCCCCACAGGCCTCTAAATCAAATCAGAGCACACAAATACAGTGAGAATTTATTGGGAATTGGTTTTGTTCGGCAAAAACATTACTTATTAGATGAACTGAAATGCTAATAAGTTTTGACCCTTTAAGGACTGAGGCAGTTCAGGTGATGTGCTGGTTGGTGGAAGGTGTCTAGAATGATCTTAAGAGGAACATCTTACCGTGAGGTGTCCTAAGTTTTATGAGGATTAAATTTCTAATTTTCAGCTGGGTATTTTCTTTTCACATGACATGTATCATTTCAGAACACCACATTTTCTTTTTTAAATGCTTCAGGGTGAAATTAGGCTATTTGTGTTAGTAATCCTTAAAGTAAAATAAAACACAAAAGCTAAAGGGTTCTTAGGTGCCTGCATGCCTCTGTCTGCGTGTGTATTAAAGCAGTTTTGAGTGAAAAAAGTATAGAGTAGCCCAATAATGACAATATGCAACTAAATATTTCTACCATAATTAGTAGAATGATTATATATCAGGTAAGAAAGTGAGAAAGGAGATCATTAACATGAATCATATTAGAACTATTAATACATGTGAGAGGATTATATTAGTTTAGATTTATCTGAGCTTTCTATGTTTGAAATAAGAAGAGAATGTTCATTTTTCTTTCTAAGGGAAAAAGAATAGCTGGTTTCTGTTTTCATTATAAATTTCTTTTAATAGAGATAATGGTTGAAGAGGATCAATAGGAAAAACCAATTTCCTATTTGTAAATATCCTTAGCTCTCCTTGGGAAAAACTATTCTACAAGGCAAAGTTTAATGGTGTATTTTCTAATTGAAGATGTTTACACGAACTGTTCAGCATACCATATAGTCCTCTATACAAATGGTGTGATGTGTCTCTATGTGATTTTCTTTTTTTGGGTGATTTCCTAATTAACTGTAGCCTTTATAATTAGCTTGAAATATAATATTTCTAGTGTGTTTACCTGCTGAGTCACTTTTTCGAATAAATATGCCTTGGGAGATGTTGGAAATATTTCTGGAAGGAATGTTTGTAACCTTAAATCGTTAAACTGAAACGTGTCATGGCCTTTCCAGTGGGAATTACTGATACTAAAAATTTGGTGGTAGGTCAAAACTTTGTCATCGGTCAGATTTGTAGAAGTGATTGTATAATATACTATGTGTTATTGAAAAGGAAAAAAAATAAATAAGACTTTTATAATAACCATAGATAGTTTTACCTGTTTATAGTTTTGATCTGTAAGGAATGATTCTACTCTCCATTTTTTATTCAACTGAAAGAAAGCTTTTGTAGCATTATTTAATATTTTACTGTAATCTGGTACGAAAAGACAAGTAATGTTATTCTAACTCCTTTTGCATGAAGAAAGTGACAATACCCAAAGAATTGAAGCAATTTTTAAACTTGCAGCATTAGGAAGGTTCATGGTTATAAAATATGAAAAGCTAAAAGGGATTTCCTGAAATTGTCTTGTCCAATAATATAAGGCATTCCAGAAAAAGGGTTGCTTACTCCTGTATTAAAACTCCTGGGAAAACAAGTCTACAACCTTGCCTGGATGTTCACGTCTCATAATACCTTTCTTAAGAAATAGTTTTTTAATGTTTAGCCTAATTTCTTCTTGCAATAAATTAGTCATTCTAATAACTGTCCACCACATAAGCACCCATTTACATGCTAGTTACCATGCGAAGCTAAGTACATGAGCTTTTTTATTTGATCCTTCTAACAGTCTTATAGGACAGATGTTATAGTCCTGATATTAGAGCTGCAAAACTGATGTGTGAAGAGGTTAAATATCTTGATCAAGTTTATATAAGTAATAGGAGGCTTGGGTTGGATATTTGGTTGATTTCAAAATCTGATTTGTTTTGGTTTTTGATTTTTGTCAGTAACACAAATGCCTAGGACCATTTATTGCCCTATGTCAGGCAGAATGCTAGGTGCATATAGAGCAGAATCATATGGTTTCTTTACTACAGTTTTTGGAGGAACTCTGAATAAACGACTTCAGTGTAAAATGAGCATGCTGTGAGATTACGGACAGAGTTACTAGTTCTGCCTTGGAGAGAAAGAAGGCCTTGGAGAAGAGCTGGGAGTTGAACTGAGTCATGATGTGTATATATAAGTAAAAAGGCAAAAAAAGGCAATGAGTCAAGAAAATAAACAAGGTACGATGTGGGAATACAGGAAGTTCTGTCGGTGAATTGTACAGGATTTGGGAGAACCATTAAGAAATGAGGTCGTTAAGCTAGAAATGTGAACTCACTCCGGTCTTTACAGCATTCTTTAAGTACTTGAGTCCCATTAGTGTCATGTCTTTAGCTTAAAAGACCTCATTCCTTTATGTTCTGATCATTTTTCTTTGTAAGTGGAGAAGCCAATCTGGACAAGTGCTTCTAAGTAAGAAATAGACGTCACTGGGAACTGTGATATCTCATTTCATACTCATTTTTTTTTTTTTTTTTTTTTTTTTTTTGCGGTACGCGTACCTCTCACTGTTATGGCCTCTCCCGTTGCGGAGCACAGGCTCCGGACGCGCAGGCTCAGCGGCCATGGCTTACGGGCCCAGCCGCTCCATGGCATGTGGGATCCTCCCGGACCGGGGTACGAACCCGTGTTTCCTGCATTGGCAGGCAGACTCTCAACCACTGCGCCACCAGGGAAGCCCCATACTCATATTTATATTATTCAGTGAAATAAAATTTCGTATTAATTACCTGGGAATTCAAAAAATGTTTTGTTTGATTCAGTGAAATTTTCTTTTAACCGTTTATGGCTCCGGTATAAAAACACTGTATTCGGGCTTCCCTCGTGGCGCAGTGGTTGAGAGTCCGCCTGCCGATGCAGGGGACATGGGTTCGTGCCCCGGTCCGGGAGGATCCCACATGCCGCGGAGCGGCTGGGCCCGTGAGCCATGGCCGCTGAGCCTGCGCGTCCGGAGCCTGTGCTCCGCAACGGGAGAGGCCACAACAGTGAGAGGCCCACGTACGGCAAAAACAAAAAACAAAAAAAACCCCCACTGTATTCTAGATACGTTATTTGCTGGCCAGGTTTGAAATATGGTTAAGATTACCTGGAAAAAGAAGACCTTGAATCCTACAAAATGAGGTTCCTCATTAAAGGGCGTTAAGTTTTTTGTTTTCTGTTTTTATTTTTTTACTTAAAATGATGGAAAACTTAAAACATTTGTACTTGAATGTCAATTCAAAATTTAAAAAATTCATATAAGGAATTCTCTGTATATTCACCTTTTAAAAGTGGCTTTCATTTGTTCTAAAGGAGATTAGTAAGTAAACCTATGTGACGATGACAGAACATCTTGATATAGGGATACCATGTCAATGTGCTGTTGTTGGTCAGCCCTGGTCCTTGAAAGACCGCTTTTTATGGAATAATGCATAGCTATGCACTTGAGAAAGTGGTAAAGGAACCACTGAAGTTATAGACGAATTGGGGTCATTGAACATCTGGTCATGCAGGTCATCTTATTGAATCTCAGGTTTCTAACCTCTTAAGTGAGTTGACGGAGAGCATGGGCTTGGATTGGCTGGGCTAATATCCTGCCTTTGCCACTGATTAGCTCTGGGACTTCAAGAAAGTTACTTAACTTCTCTAACCCTTTCTTTATCTTTAGGATAATAATTTGACCAAATCTCACAGATTATGGCAAACACATTATGGTATGTAAAGTTCTTAGCAAAATGCTTGCCTCATAATTAGATCTCAAAAATATTTATTAAAAATTATCATTAATGGAAATGAAAAGGTTTTAGGACCAGAAGAATGATGTGGGTTCCAGCTCCACTTCTCGTCCTCATTAGCTGTATGTATTTGGTGTGACCTTGTCAAGTTACTTAAACTTTCTGAGTCTCAATGTTTTCACTTAAAAAGAGATCTCATGCATTGAGAAGTAAACTAAATAAAATAGATGCTCAGATGGCTAATTCAGATGATTTCCCTTTTACCTTAATAGTCAAGAGCAAGGGATCAGAAAGTTTCAATGGAGGGAGGCTGAGATGGGAAATCTCTCATCCCAGATGTGGGATGCAAGTTTAATTCAGATCCTTTCTCCACTTTGAAAAGCTTTGAAGAGTCTATCACTTTTTTCTTGACTCCTAAAGATTTAGTTAGCCAGCTTTGGAATGAAAGTAATGGAAGTTCCGTTCTTCAATAAATAGGTGTTCTAATGTTATCCTTCCTAAAAAAGTCAACCTGAAGATAGTTGAGAATTTCAGACATTTAAGTAAAACTGATAACTAGTTTTACTCTTTATTCTATTTTCTGCTTTAACCATAACACTACTCTTGGAACAAGTTTATGGATGTTTTCATGTGACCCTCACCATTTCAGTTAAACGTTAAAAAATGTATTTTTCTCACTTCATTTGGTACTTCTTCAATTGAAGGTGGCTACCACAAAGGCTAAAAAGATGTTCCAAGAGAGACGCCTTTAGTATTTTGTAGCTTTCAGATTATTCCATTTTGTTCAGCTTACCTTTCCCTGTCATTCCGTTGCCTCCATTTTCATGAAGAGTCAGGAAGAGTTCATGCATGTTCTCCCAGTTACCTGATATTAATATTTCTTCCCAGTAGAACGTGGCCTATCAGAACTAAGACCTAAGAACTTAATGTCTCAAAAATAGTATGAAGTCTAGGTGAAGCAGAATGATGGCCAGCCACCACTAAGAGTATAGCTCTTTGTAACGGTATGCTCATGTATTATATTTCCATTTAACAGAGGGTAACACTGAGCATAAGATGACTGTGGGTTGAAATATGTTAACATTTTATTAGGCTGAATTCTCATTCTAACATCTTAAAATTTTCATAAAGTGAGTTCTGTAATATTCTTTGTTTAACATGTATTGTATATAAAATATTTTCAGGATTTACTCTCTAATATCAAAACTAAACGTATCCTTCATCTTTATGGAAATAGAAGAGAATTAGTCACTATCTTCAGAATTAAGTAAAAGTTGATTGATAATTATCCCTATTGTTTTTTTTTTTTCCCTATTGCCTGGATTCCAGGTATGTGTGTTTCTGTTTGTGTATGTGTCTTGTGTGTGTGTGTGTCTTTGCCAAACGCTTATTTTAGAAGCTATGTTTCTTTTAAATCAACAACATTGTTCTGCTTTTATTTAATTATTCTATCTACATTAAGTTTTGGAAACCGGAATGGAACATAATATGTCCCTTATTCAGAGAAGTTTACTGGACGTAGAAGTTATAGTAAATTGTATTGTTCTGGGTTTTATATGAAATGTGAAGAAATATTAATGTGGTTCCACTTGTATAATCTAGTAAGGAAGCAAGATCTATAGGATAAGAAACTAAGAAGAAACATAATTGAAAGGAAAAACAAAGGACGAGTTACAAAGACAGACACAATCACAGGTGCCAAGTGAGTGATATAATCGAAGATGATTACTGGATGGAGGAGAAGGTGACCTTTCCATCAGCTGAGGTGGTTTTGGAAGAAGGGGGTTCTAGCTGGTGCTAGACTTTACAATCCTGACCCAGACTTGGTAGTTGGATATATGAGATGAGCAAACTGTATTGGAGCTATCTGCTTTTCTAACATACTTAAGTTTTGGCTGGACAATGCTAGTTTTGGTGAAACTTTTATGGCTCATCAAAATATTTATAAACCCATTTAAATTTGTATTTAATTATTTTTTTACTTAAAATGATGGGAAACTAAGAATTCACTTGGAAGGTCATAACTTCAAGAATTAGTTCTACACTGTTATTGTATAATAAATTATCAAGAAAATAGAGGTTCAGCATTAGCATAGGGAGATAACATGAATTCATCTAATGTAAACCTTTGTTAGGTATCCAAAGACAACTGCTTGCACATGGCATGCTTTTATCTATAAGCATTGAAAGTTAGCCCTGAAGAATAATCTAGATCAGGCTAAAGGATGATCACTATAATATGCTCGAGCTAATTTTGGCCCATTAGATATCAACACACGCTCTATATGCTATGTTGGGAAGATCTGGAACTCATTGTCATGTCAGAGTTTCAGACAGCTATTTGGTTTGGGGTTATTTTTAGGCAACATAATGGGTCATTTGAAGACCTAATAATATGAGTTTTGTTTGGCAGATTCTATGTTCATATGTTGTTGATATGGATCATTTAGCCTATACTTCAATTACTAGGGGTTCTCTGAACTGTTTTGTAAATTTAGAGATAGTTGCTTTGATCCGGCCATAGAATAAAACAAGAACACCTAACTAAATAGCGACTAAATAGCCTTTCATCTTCCCTTCAAAGCAAGGAAAAAAAAAAATCATTGCAAAGTAATGCTCTTCTTGTTTCTTAGATTTTTGACTTCCCCAATCACCTGAAAGTTACTAACATTAGTTTGACTTGCAAAGTCAATATTTGTAGAAATTCTTCTACGTAAGAGAGACTGAATTGAATGAAATACTATTTTTCAATTATGCTTTTGGGTAGTTTTTATTGTAATCCTTCCATTCTCACAGTATTTAACTCAGAGTTTCTGCTTTTCGCTTTACAAATGATGTAAAAGAAAAAAGATCTTCCTTAAATACAGCATTCCTAATCACCAAATGTTTATTAAATCTCTCCATGCATGCATTATGCCAAATGTCAAAGAGTAAAACGGTAAATCAAGTCAGCAAAAGAGTTATATGGACTCTTTTTTCTTCATGCTTCAAAATCGTAATTTGTGATCCAAAGGAGGCATTTTAGAATTGGTCTCGTTGGGTATAGTGGAACATTTAGAGAAGTTTCAGTTCAAAACTTTCATGCATTAAGAAAAGCTATGCAGTAAAATCACTGAAAGGTATATAGATTTGACTAGAGCATTCATTTGTTTTACTTTTGCACTGTTAGGAAAAAAAAAGTCTGTTTCAAATCCTATTTGTCCCTTATCTCTGTTTGTTCAGTTGTTTTTAATATCACATACTGAAAGAATTTCAATAGCAGTTTCACCATGAAGTCATTTGTTATCCTTCAGCAGGCTTTTGCCTACTGAATTGTAAAGCAGTTCTGACTATTTGCATCCTCCAGATGGAGCGGCATATAAACACTCCCAGATATTTCTGGTAAGTATGAAAAAAATATCTTATTTGTCCTTTCTGAGAATAAATAAGAGAATGTCAAATTTTATAGACTAATAAATTTGTATGCCGGCAGTGACATTGAATCCCTCATGGCCTGCAATGTCACAGACCCTGAGAAACACCATTTTTGTTTGTTTGTTTGTTTCAAATGAATACTAGATAGAAGCTCAATAAAAAGCCAGAATTTGATTGCATTGTTTATGTTTGCCCAATATTCTAATTCAGTTGCAATTTGCCATGAGGAAATGCAATTTACATGTTTCCCAGGCTTATTGCACAGCAGTCACTCACACATACATGCTAGCGTATGTCAGAAACAACTCCATGAATGGGTTAAGATGCCCTTTAGCATGAGTCTGCAACAACTGCCCTCACCCCCACCCCATTTTAAGATTAATTTTTATGATATACTCTTAGAGCTGTGGAAACATGGGCTAGGAAAAGGGGTAACCTAAACATCTAAACTTTTACATAGAAAAACTTTTGATATGTGTATATATGTTGACTTACTCCCAAACATGTGATTGACTCAGAAATGGTACTCTGCAAGGGATACTTCGGGCTACATCAGTTTAAGCAAACCTTTATGCACTTTTCCAGCTTAGGAGTAAATTTGTTTCCTATATTTAAATCAATATGCATAATGTAGGGTGTCTAATCTTCATATTCAGTTAAATAACTAACCTCCGCAGCATCAGCAGTGATTGACAGTTTAATACTGCTTTTGCACTTACCAGTTTTTGTATTACACCTTCTAATTTCTTCCTAAATTAAATGCATTGTGCTCAAAACAGAATAGTCATATATTTCACAAAGTAAACAAGATTAAATAATTTCACAGATAAATATGTATATGAAGCACTGAGAATTTAACTTTGCTTACTTTATCCATGTGCAAAAAAAGGAGTCTTGTGAACTGAATACAGCCTGGTTGTTTTCCACTCTGATTTTTCTGAAGAAAGAATTTTAATAAGTAATACATAATATTTCTTTTCTTTCATTGGGGCAATTAAAACAGAACTTAGTATCATATTTGTCAGTATTGATTTGACTTATGGAATAAATTTCTCTAAGTGAGTTTTAGTTGAATGAAAGTACATCTGAGATATAAATATTTAAAATCAATTTTAATAATACTTAAGAATGGATGTTTATAAGGGTTTGAAAACACAGGCTATTTAAGTTATTACAAAAGCATGTCTTTATGCATTTTCTCATATTGTGATGTAAAAAAGGATGGGGTTCAACTTAGGTTTATTATTCCTATTATGATTTATTAGCCAAACAAGTCTAACTGTCCTTGATTTCTTCAAAAGTAGCCTTTCTAAAATTAAAAGTACAGTGTACCTTACCTTCTATGAGCAGATACAGAGGTAGATGAGGAGATGTTTGTGTGTGTAGTAGAGGGTGCTATGGCAGCAAGTACAAAGATATGTCTTTACACATTTGATTTTTTTATTTGGAAATTATCACTTTGATACTAAATCCTTTGATTCAAGTTATATGTCTGTGTATGAATGTATCTGTCTCTGTGTATATATATAAAAACACACACATACCCACACATGATGCCACAGGTGTGGCACAGCAGCTATATGGCTATAAGATTCAGGTAGACTTACAGTCTGTGCAGACCCACAGAAAGTATGAATTGGAAAGAATTTTAGAGCAACTCTAATCCAATCTCCTTGTTTTATAGATTGATTATCAAATTGATTCCCAGAAAAGTTAAAATGGTACAGACTGGATCAGCTCTCACATCTATGGATTCTAAGTCCTGGCATCTTTCCTCCACACTGGCTCTTTGATTCTGGCATTATTATATCAGTGAACTGCTTTGAAAATCTTTAGTGGACTAACATTCAACCTGCTGCCCAACTACAACCTCAGTTACTATCAATACTATGAATACTATATATATATATATATATATATATATATATATATATACACACACACACAAACGTATAATACATTCATATACATCTATTATATATGTGTATAGTATAATATATTCTATTATATATGTGTGTATGTGTACCATATACTAAATATATACACTATGCAAACTATATAAATACTGGTTTAAGTATTGCTAAATTCTAGACACCACTGTCTCACTTTTATTTCAAAAAATAGTTCAAAAAAAGTCCTATTTGAAGGTCCTTTCAGTTATTAAGTCTCCCAAACATCTATCTTTTGTTTATTGACACGGGCCTCCCAGATTTCCGTTCTTTTTGTTCAACTGTAGTAAATTTGGCATTAAAGGGTGATATTCGATCCTTGCTTCCTTTATAGAGTTGCACCAAAGTCAATGAGAATTTTACACGAAAATAAAGGATAAACTATGGCCCTGGAGTAGTCATTTAAGACTGCAGAACAGACCCACAAGACTAAGTTCAGTGCCTGGTAAAGGGTTTGTGCTAAATTTAACATTGCAGAAGAGTTTCCAGCTGTTGCCTTGCTATGAAGGAGGAGAGCTGCTTTTATGACAGATTACTGTCCTCAGGAGAAAGAGGGAAGTGGAGCGGTGCCACATCTCCAGTCCGCAGAGTGCTCTGCATATTCTGTGGCACTGATTTGAGAAGGCTCATAACTTTAATGGCTCCCTTTATCAGTTGTCATGAGTCTCGGCTGAAAATCCTAAGACCTGGGAAGGGAAGAACAGGAATGGGTATAACTTTAGATGTCGAAAATACCATATTAAAATAAAATTACCTTTTTGTAAATTTCACACTGATGTTAAGTCCCTTGTGGTTTGTCACTCTCGCTAAAGTAACACAACTAGACTTTATTTGCCAGCTGTACTTAAAGATCTGGGTTTTATGTTTTTAAAAATGTCATCTATTCCTTCAATCACTTGTAAGTCCCCTCTAATCTCTTTTTAATGTAAGCACACTGGAGTTTTCCCTTTTGTTTGCTGCCCTTGCATTATTTACTTTGATCTGCTGTGAGAAAATCTGAAAGTGTGTTGTCCTAAATGCTAGCATCTCACCAACAAGATTTGAGGCCTTGTAGTTCGCATGGAAGAAAAGGCTCTTGTGTGAAGACACAGGTTTTGTTTAGTTCTCTCTCCCTGGTGGGAGCCTTAATTGCATTTTCTCTCTCTCACAGTGGCTGGCTAAGGAGTGCCTGCCTTCCCTGCTGATGCTGAAGTTTTCAAGCTCTATTACTCTATGACGGAGAAAATTCCTTGGTCCAGGAAGAAAAGGGTCAGATTAAAAAAAAAAAAGTGTTTAAATAAGTATTGTCAATTTACCATGCACAATAAACAGAAAGGAAGAAACAAGAGAAAGCCTTAATGTTTTTCCACCTGAAATTCTTGTGGAAGTTTTATGTAACCCAGTTTATAAAATATCTGATTCTAAATATCATGAAGAGGCTCAGTCCTCAGAGCAAAGAGGTTATACTTAGTATAACCAGTAAACAAAAAACTATTAATTTTTGCCCTTTCTTAGGCATTCTAGGTGTCTTTCTAAGTCTATCTATCTATGATTAAAATATATATTCTGAAGGGTATTTCTGGAGTTAATTATTTACATATATGCCATTTTCAGCTAAGTTGTAAACATCTAGTTTTATTAACCTTTCACTTTCTATTTTGACTTTCTGAGCATACAAGTGATGTGCTTGAATTCGTACATCTGAAATGAATATTTTAATTTTCTTCCCATCTGACAAAGTATACTTCACCTTCACTGGCTTTGAAGCTATAGCTGCCATGTCTGCTTCCACTTTCTGTGTTTTTCATCCTGATAGGATACAAGGCAATAATAGAATCTACTTAACATTTTCAATTTCAATGTATCTTAAATATGGAAGCTCTACTATTTGTAATGAGGTGGATGGACCTAGAGTCTGTCATACAGAGTGAAGTAAGTCAGAAAGAGAAAGACAAATACCGTATGCTAACACATATATATGGAATTTAAGAAAAAAAATGTCATGAAGAACCTAGGGGTAAGACAGGAATAAAGACACTAACCTACTAGAGAATGGACTTGAGGATATGGGGAGGGGGAAGGGTAAGCTGTGACAAAGTGAGAGAGTGGCATGGACATATATACACTACCAAAGGTAAAATAGATAGCTAGTGGGAAGCAGCCGCATAGCACAGGGAGATCAGCTCATTGCTTTGTGACCACATAGAGGGGTGGGATAGGGAGGGTGGGAGGGAGGGAGACGCAAGAGGGAGGAGATATGGGAACATATGTATATGTATAACTGATTCACTTTGTTATAAAGCAGAAACTAACACATCATTGTAAAGCAATTATACTCCAATGAAGATGTAAAAAAAAAATAGTAAAGACAAAAGTTAGGAGGAGCCTCTACTAGATTAACAGAATAGAGAGGATGCTAAAAGGAAGTTTAAAAATGACTTAGAGGCCACAACAGTGAGAGGCCCGCGTACCACAAAAAAAGACTTATTTTACCATTAGAAACTGGGTATAGATACAACTTTATGAATTAGATTACCTTTGTCCCCCAAAACATTTCGGAATATTGCTTTACGACAACTAAAGGACAATTCTGGATTAAAAAAAAAGAAAAAAATATGGAAGCTCTACTGATCTTCATTCACAACAATGCTTGTTTATTGTTTGAGGCTTAAATGTCTTTATGTATATATACATAAACTAATTGTGTTTTTTAAAACCTATGTCTTGTTATTCTGACTGAAATGGGTTACTCAAGCATATATTTTATTTTGCAAGGCTGTATTTTATTTCTATTGTTTACTCTTAAGTCTTGGTGTCTTAGGCTCTCTGCTGCCTTCTTAACTTTTCCATTCATAAGCTGTATTCCTTTTCTTCTCGTTTTTTCTTCTCCTGTAGCCTCCTTATACTCATACTTGCTCTGTTCCAAGCCTTTCTTCACAAGTGCCTGCACCTCACGGTACTTCCTGAATTGTCTGATCTTTATTACTTGTCTGCAAGTGAGTTGAGAGAGGGACCATTTTAATCCAGAGATAGCAGTGGCATTTTTGATGGATAGGTGAGTAGACACCATGGAAAAATTCATGGTAGGAAATAGTATAGGATTTTTTGGTTGATTAGAGAGGAAAAGAGGAGATGTTAGGAATTTGAGTATTTGAAGAGAAGGAAGATGCTGAACGGAAAATGTGAAGATACCTTTCTAGAGGTTGGGATTATGGATTTTAACTCTGACCGTTCTCTCTCATTAGTAATCACTGGGCCTTTCACGCTTTGTGCAATGAGCTGAACCCAGTCAACAGAGTCTTTTCAGCTATATTGAAAAGCAGTGATCCAACACATGAAGTGAAAACATCTCCTTGATACAAGAGTACACATGGCTTTAAGAACACATTAACATTATAAGGCAGATATGATTGTTATTAAAAACAGCATCAGGAAGACTATTCTTGCTTTATTATCTTTAAACTGGTTAGTAATGTAAAGGGAACCTTCTAAAAACTATTTTAAATGCATAATATGTATCTGAACACTGGTACTTTTTTGGGTTGGCTTTAGGATGGTGATTTTTAAATGTTTACAGCAATCACATTTGGGTCCTAACAGCGTTTTTGTTTTTGTTTTATTTTTTTCATTGAATTATTAGCTAGCAGATAACATAGAGAGGCATACTTCCCTAATTTTGTTCTTCCTAATTAGTGAAAAATAACATACAATTGAGGCAAATAAAGATATAACAGGATTTCTTAATTTTGAGGAGTATATATATTTAAGTTTGAGAATTCAAGAGCTAATTGGACCCTTATTAATTTTGTGTTTCAAAACACTCATATTTTAGACTGTCAAAATTGAAAATAAGGAATGAATTGTATTTTAGGGAGTTCAAAGGACTCTATTAGCATATTTTATTTTCCTGGAATCCCATTAGTAAAGTAAAAAGTAGTAAATACTTCTTAAAGTTCCTCCTTTTTCTGTTTACCATCACTCTACTTATTTATTTCAGAAGGAAGAAAGTTGTCAGTTAGGATCCATATATTGCTGAAGTCTTAGAACAGATCTAGATAATTCAGCAAATGGCTATTCTGTTTATCAGCCCCTTTTATTATGATAGAAATTCTTTATGATGAAGGCTAGGGAACCTGATTATTTTTTTAAATAGGTCAAGAAATGGATCAGAAAATCTTCAGGGGATTTATCTCTGTTTCTAGTACTTCATAATGACAAAACTGTCTTTGGCTAATGAGCATGTCTAGATGAATTCAAATATGTAGAGAAAGGGTAGGAGAGGGCAGTGGATGTCTAAGAGAATTGGTATAATTGCAGTGATTGAATTCAAAAGATTGGAAGATTGGAGATAGTTTGAGAGAAGTAGAAAGTGACAGAGCCCAGTATGTTAACCCAAATATATTCTGTTTTCTTAGAGTGAGTGTAAATCTCATAAACATAAGGGAAAATAGACCATTTTGTGTACCAATTTAGAACTAAAATAAATTCCCGACAACTCTCTGGCCTTAAAATTTCCATGTTCTCTTTCTTACATGAGCACCATATTTGTTCCATTTTTATTTTAGTACTACATTTACCCAATTACCCATTTTCTAGGCATTGACTGAAACAGTTTCTTGAGCATATTTATGGAACAGGCACTGTTTTGCCTACAAATTGAAGTTCTAGTAGTTTAAAAATATCTTAAACATAAGAGATTGGAAATCAGTGAAAATATACTTTTTGCATATATTATTTATTTATTTATTCATATACTTGATATCACCATTACAAATCCAAATATTATGCTCAGGTATATGTCACCTTTAAAAAAAATTAAATTTACTATATTGATTTTTTTACATTCTTACTTCTGTGCTAATACTTATTTTAACTTTGGGTTTTGTTACTTTACCTTGGGGAACCTCTCCTCCATCTTCCAGGGTAAGAGCCAACCTTATGTTAGTCAGTAAAGACAGTAGGGTTAATATTATCTTGTTTCCATTTTTATGCCTCTCAAAAGGAAAACAAATCATCCTTAAATATAACCTAAATTACATTTTATGTCTTTCCTTGATATTTTCTTCCATTCATTGTTCAAATGCCAGCTCCAGTGACACTTTCTCTGGGAAACTTTTCCTGCCCAGTTACTCTGAGCAGGAATTAAGTATAGCATAGAAAGGTATTTAAATTTCAATTGCTCCTCTTATAATCTGTCCTAACCATTTGTTCTCCTGTGCCCTTTCTATTAAATGTTGTGTACCAGAGGGCAGGTACTGTCTGTTGTCATGTCTGTATTCTGGTTACCTGGAACAATATCTGAGCCAGAACAGCTCAGTAGATATTAAATTAATTCAATCCTTCTATAATGATTGTTTAAATTCTTTTATCTTACATTTGGGGATCTCTGTCTATCCTCTGATAGGAAAATATAAGTAGAGGTCTTGATCTTGTTTTTATATAATACCAACTAAGTTTCAACTGTTTCTTGTCTGTAGGAAAATTTAAAATCCCATTTCTAGAACTTAATTTGAAAGTTTAGGCTGAGAATGAGAATGCAAATTGATAGTGATTAGCTAGTTTGCATTAGTTTTTGTTGGTGTTGTTGCCTTTTATTTTTTCATGAAGGCATCAGGAAGGATCGAATTTAGACATCTTTACCTTTGAGTGTTAGATCCAAGAATCTCTTACATGTTCTAATCTTTCTGGTGATAATATCCTACCTCCTTTCTGTGTGCAAGTGCATGTGTGTGTGTTTGTATGTATAGCCACTGACTGACCAGATATGAAGCAACAGCTTTGTTATCTTTGATCCTGTCCTTTACTTGTCAACCAGTCTCTTGTTATTGATTCTTCTTGTAATAGGCTTGGGGGATTTTGAAGAAGTTGTGTTTTGTTCTTTTAAATGTTGGTAAAAGTATTCCTCTTACTTGGAAGGAATTATATAAAATAATTTTGATTTTGGTTAACAAATTCATCCCTGCCCCCTACAATAGCACAGCCTGATAATACATATTTTTTACACTATCTAAATTTCAAACATGCACTAATAACTATCATAAATAAATATCTCACTCTTCCTAAGATTGTTAGGTATGAGAGGGAAACTAAGAAAGTCAATTCAGTTAACACACATGAGAACTATGGGGGAAAAGGAATGTACATAGATGTCTAAGACAGTTCTTGACTCAGCGATTCTTATGGAAGATTCATAAGTATACTAATAACTTTAATACAAGGCAGTATTTGATATAAATTTTACCAATGATATAAGATTTGCATAACAGGAAACACAAAAATGGGTGGTTGCATTTGAGAAGAGGTGGCCAGAGATGGGAAGGAGGGAGACAGGGAGAAGATTTTGCTGCGTTTTGAAGACTTCAGTAGAGTTACCTGGGAGTAAAGGGGAAAGGAGGAAAAGTAGAGGGAATACAAGTAACTCTATGGCTCCATGAAATAGAACTGGTTTTGTCTTGTTTTGTTATTTTCATCAATTGAGCTTCTAATATGGTCTGAGTTGTATGCACAGCACTCTGCAAGGATTAATTCATTACAGACAAAGAGGCCCAAAGAAGTGCCTTAACCAAACTATGCCTTACCATTTTCTGCATCCTATTGTCTAAATTATGATATTAAAATATGAGCAGTTAAAATATAATTATGATGTTAAAATGTTAGTTGTTAACATATAGCTGTTCTTTTTCAAATATCTCTGAGTGGATGAAGTCAAGTTTTCTTATAAAATTCAAAATCTAATTCTCAAAACTTTTATTCTTGCTTGTTTTATATATTTAAGTATTTAGCTCATTGTTTATATGTTAAAGACTTGTATTTTCAGTGTACCTGTAGTTTAAGAAAGTTTGTTAGATGGGACAAAAGAAAAGGCATCAAAGCTAAATTTTGTAAAATGGCATCAAAATTTTGCTGAAAGATAGGAACAACTTCCTTTTCTAAATCTGTTCATTTGGAGTGCTAAAATTAAATACCACACGAAACTCCAACTTTCACCTATCCACCTTCCTTTAGTAATCATATGATAAATGAATGGCATGTTAGACCAGTGTTCCTCCTAAGATAACAAGCTTATGGAGTATAACGGGGGAAATTTATTCCAAGTTATGTTTATTGGAAACATTCTTTAAGTGGACTTGATAAATACATGCAGTTCTGGGAGGTTCTTCGTATCTTAAGAGAGATGATATCTATATAAATCAGTAGAGGAAAAGTTGTAGTTTACATTTCTTTAATTTATTATAAAAAGAAATTTTTGTCAGATACAAATAGACTTTATTATAAGAAAATAAATTATGTCTTTTGAAAGCTAGGGCTTTTACTAAATTTCTAAACTTAAAATTTTCTTAAAATTGGAGGCATTTGGTCAACATTGTAGAGCTATAATCCACAGAATATTCATTAAAGAACTACTGAGTGTTCCCATTTATCACTGAGGGGAAATTTGAAAATGTAAATCACTCAGTTAATTCTTTTAACATTTGCTCTGTAGTCGAAGGTGAAGATGAGTAAAGTATATATCTTTAAAATATAACTTCATTTGAGTTGTATAAAAATCAAAGTATCAAAAATTAGAAAAAAGTGGATTAATTGTCAAAAATCCAGCTTCCAGTGCTATTAAGGCGGCCCAGTATATTGGGATGAAGCGTCCTCAGTTGGAAACTGAGAGGACTACCTAATTGATTTATAAGGTCCAGTTCAATTATAAATGTTTTATTTTATAACTCACTGATAATTTGCATATACACTAAACCAATGTTGAGAATAATGGGAATATTATACACAAACATTTAAAATTTTAAATGACTGGCAGAGGTCAGTGAGCCTTTTATAGTTTGTCTAGTGAAAAAAAAAGAACTTAGGGAAAAATATAGCCCCAATCTGCAAGTTTGGATTAATTTTTATTTTTTAACTAGTGAACAGGTGTAGATGTCATCATTCTGTTATATAATTACATATAGATTCACACAGCTTGTTAAAAATCTAGAGTATTATAATTGAGCACAGTTCCTTTCTTAGTCACACATGATTTTCCTAGAACAGGGGAAATGATACCAAGTTTGGTCAATGCCTACAACTCACCATGAAAAATTTGAAAATTTTGTCCATTTAATCTTCCTAATAACGCTATGATGTATTATAGGTATCGTTAGTCCCATTTCAATAATGAGGAGACTGAGACTCATTGTTCAAGTTACAGACCAGATTGGTGGAGACAAGGCTACAAGTCCTGAATGTCATGATGCAGCTCTGTCTCCCAGAAGAAGATGGAGATGCTCTCTGAGCTCCCATTTACTCCATTTGAAGAAATGCACCTGAAAATAACAAGGGGGTGATTGCTGTAAATCGCGGAAGCAGGACAGTGAAATGCAATTGCTAATAGGAATTGTGGGATGCTGAGAGAACAAACAGTAAAATTTTAGTTGATCATGAAGATAGAAAAAGACTTCCTAGGCCTGGAGAGCTTTGAGGATGCTTATCAGATGTTTGCATCATAGGCCAAAAGGCTTCTGAGATTTCTGAGACAGGGTGGGAGTGGGGAATAAGGAAGGAAGAACAAGTTGTACACATCAAGTCAGATGAGAAGTCATTTAGTGGAGGTGAACAATGAAGACTAAAAAAAAAAAAAAAATTACCAGTGAGTTGCAAAGTAAAAGCAACAGCAGGGTTTATTTGGGGGTCGGGGGGCGGGTAGAAGAAACAGCAATTTCCAATGTGGGCAAGTAGGATTCAAACATACTTTTTATTTTTGTTCAGTAATGAAATGGAATGGTATGTAAGAAGGTGCTCCCCCAAAAGTTAGAAGGCAGCAGTAAAGACAGTTTCACATAATTTTATGAATAATACATTTTTACCAAAGGCAACTGATCCAGGACTCCAGGAAATCAAAGATTGAGAGTCCCCCTTTCTTTATCACTTATAATAGCATCATCCAGACTAAAAACACTAGAATAACATTACACACTGGAATAGCATTACACAATCAAAATTTTATAAATCAATATGTTAACAAAATATTGCATTAAAATAACATCTAAAGTTATAATACTGCATTATTTAATTTTTCTTAAGTGTTATAATTAAATAAATATGTAAACTTAATTCTATATTGGGCTTGTATGTGAAAATTGGTCCTGTTGACTCTCACTTCTGTAATCTGACCATTCAAAAGCCTGAAAATCAAAGGTTTATCTGGAATACCTCCTAAAAATAGCAGTAAAATGTGGTCTCACGATGGTGCTGCCAACCCTGATTGTGAAACATTTTACTGTGGACTATTTCCCTTATAGATTGTGCCCATTAAAAATGTTTCTGCTAAAATTTGTAGTGTAATAGTGACTTTGAGAAATACACAGGAAGGAAGGAAATGTTTGATCAAATTACTGCTTAATTATTCCAAAGCTAGAGTGACTGGCTTTGTTTTGCCCTCCTTTACTGAGTAACTTCTGATGCAATCAAACTGAAAGTCAGGAAATTAACTTTTATGGAAATTGAGTCATGCATTAAATGCATTTCCAAGTCTGATACTGTTTATTTAGCAACCAGTAAAACTGAACTGAGCTGTACTATGAGTTGAAGGATCAGTACTTCAAATAAGCAATTCTGCTTCCTTCGTTATCCTTACACTTGGCTGGCCAAAGAGTCTCTAGGAATTTTGTATTTTTATACTGCTATTTAAAAGAGAGAATACAATGTTTAAGCTATTATGGTTTAAGAGTTTTTAGTTATGTTTACCTACAATGAAAAAGAATTAATGAAATTCTTTCTATATACTACCTATTGTTGCTTCATTTTTTTTTTCCTTTCCTTTTTATAGTGGCCTTCAGATAACCTTAACACCACAAAGGGAAGTCTGCCACAACTATATTCACTTCAGACTTTACATTTTACAACTAAGACCATGTTGCATATAAATAGAAAACAACTTCCTATAGGATAGCAAATGTATGCATGTCTTTGTATGTGTATGTTCATATCTATCTAACCATATATATCCATCCATCTAGCTAGCTAGCTACCTAACTATATTTATAGAAAGAGACTCAAATAAATACAAAGATCTTAAAACTTTTCTTGATTATACTGAGACAGCAAACAGTGAAGTGGACATACCATTATCTTTTCAAAATTCATGTCACAAGCTTAATTACTTAGTTTGTCTGTATGGCCATAGTCCCATGATAAATTACTGTTGTCTGTCCATTTTCTGACGTTTGTCAGTATGTTGTACCACATTTACACCATCTTTCAGTCATATCTTTTGGTGAGAGTAATGGTGCAGATTCCATATTGCTCTTGGTCTGGCAATATATTTGTAGAGACCTAGACGCAGTGGTCTTCCTAATTGTGGTCTGTGTTGATGCATCATCAGTTTACTTTTGTAGAAAGTTATAGTGACCCATTTTCTTCCTGGCTGTGGAATCATGCCTTACAGTTTTCTGAAGAAAAGTTGGATTTGTTAGACTGTAGTGTCTTTCAAGAGTATTTGAGGACACATACCTGGAAAGTTTGTTCTAGAATGGATATCATCAAGTCTAATGCAAGAGCACATTGACTTGGAGTTAGATTAACCCAGGAACAGGTCAAAAGTTATTCAGCTTTTTAGCTTAACTTTCTACATCTGTAAACTGTGGATAGTAATGACTTCTTCAGAGATATGGTGTCAGAACAAAATGGAATAATGTACCAGGTTTCTGTCATATAATATGCAGTCAAGAGATGTTTGTTCCTTTTACTTCCCACATAAAAAAAAATTTTTTTTTAATTGTAGTGGGAAAGAACATCATCACTTTCACTCTGACACCTGCAGAGTGCCTTACAGCCTGCAGATAAAGGGAGTCATTTCCATCCAAAGAACACTTTATGTTATATTTTCAAGTCTATTTGCATATTGATGATAGAAAGCCTCCATTCTATGAAGTAGAGACAGGACTAGATTATTGTGTAATGTGCAAAATATGGAATTAATTTTTACCATCTTAGAAGGTAATTGCTTGATTTTCTGACTTTTTTTAATAGTAGACTATACGTGGTACATTTACGGTATAAATTCTAGTTATCTATACCAATTTGTAGTTGAACAGTACTGCAATTCTCACTGATTAACACGAACATCTGAAAATATGATTTTACTTCAGGGTACTGTTAACCCAGAGAGTCACACCACCGAATATCATTTTGAAAATGTGTTTATTAAAAACATTTATTTGACATTAGAGCAGCTTGCTTTGTTTTTTTGTTTGTTTGTTTGTTTTGTTTTTTAGAGTCATAAGATTTATTACTTACAAAAATAGATAACTAATAAGAACCTACTGTATAGCCCAGGGAATTGTACTCAATGCTCTGTGGTGACCTGAATGGGAAGGAAATCTAAAAAGGAGGGAATATATGTATACGTATAACTGATTCACTTTGCTGTACAGCAGAAACCAACACAACATTGTAAAGCAGCTATACTCCAACAAAAATTAATTTAAAAAGATTTATTACTTACAGATTTCAGAAGCAAGGGGATACAGTGAGCCAGGGGAAGGACAGCCCTCCACCCCAGGTCACAAGCCAGCCTGAGATAGAGCAGGGTAGCAAGCACCTAGTACTTACAAAGTGATTGGGGTGGAGGCTACTAACTTTTCACAGGCTTAACTCTAAGTGGTTATTTTATTTTATTTTTAAAAAAAACCTCAACTCTACATTTTTTAAATTTTTTATTTTTTTATTGGGGTATAGTTGTTTTACAGTGTCGTGTTAATTTCTACTGTACAGGGAAGTGAAGTAGAGTTCCCTGTGCTATACAGCAGGTTCTTATTAGTTATCTATTTTATACACATTAGTATATATGTCAATCCCAATCTCCCAGTTCATCCCCCCCCCCATCACTCTTTGTTGTTGTCATTGTTCTTTTGTGGTCTTTTTTTTTGGACAGACAATAGAGTGACTGGACTATGCCATTACTCTATTTATAGGAAGTAAAATTAAAGCCTTAAAGACAAATGTGCATAGTTTGTGAACAAATGCAAAACAACAACTTTAATGGAGATTATTTGTATGCCATTTTCATTGGTTTACTCCAAAGATATATCCTCAATGATAATAAAGTAATAAAAGATTGTTTTCACAGCTGTTTGTCTTTGATTACATATTTCTTTGAAGTACTGTAATAAGACAGACTTTGAACCTGGAAAGAGATCAAATAATGAATTGTTCTGCTTTGTGAAGCTTAAGAGGGGATTTTATTGTCGAAACATATAGTGCAACATATTTTTTCTTCTAACAGTTAAATAATGGTTGAAAGTACTATGAGATCATTACAGATGGACTAGATTAAAGGGCTTGGGGCCAAGTGTGAGTGATCGTTACCAAAAAATTGGTGCTTTGGTCTTAAAAGTTGGATGTTATAATTACCAAATATTTCATTGGTTTACTTTTGAGTTAAAATAGGATATTATATAGATGATAGAATATATTCTCATATTTATAATATTTTTATCTACAGACAGTATAAAACAAAATTCCTGAATCCCAAGAGACTTGTTCCAAATTTCTTATCTACTACAGGTTTAGGCAGATTAAATTATGTGATTCTGTAAACTAAACTAAATGTCCTTAGATAAAAGAACATTAACAAGCATCATGTGGTTTTCTTCTTTTATCTAAAATAACAATTTAGAAAATGCAGCAAAAAGTTCAGTTGTAACACTTTAAATAGATTTTCAAATGTTGCATATTAATATAGCTATAATTATTGTTATTTCCACCTAAATTTTCTCTTATGAATTGCTTACTATTTTGGGCTAAGCAGACATATGGTGGGTATTACAGAATAGTAGAATCAGGCATAATCATTGTAGCATTTTGTTTTGGTTCAACCTAGGTTCTACATATTACATAATGTGATTGTAAAGCAAATGGTAATAGAGTAGCCATTTCAATATTGTATATTATGTTACTAAAGTTATATTGAAACAAAAGACTGTTTTTGTAAATACTGAAAATTTCCTGACTAGTTTAGAGTGAAAGAATAACATTTATATGACTATTGGGGGATCTAATTGACTCAGTTTAATATTTTTTCCAAACTAGTTTTTGTTGTATTTAGAAGAAACTTTTTTCTTTGTTTAAGACATAAACCTTTCAAATGATAATTTTCTTGGAATGCTAGACAAAGGAATATTGTAACTTTAGAGATTTTTATGATGAAGGTGTGTTTAAGAGATGTCACTTTGATATTTTTACATTATGTCCTACATTTGTCAGCTAAAACCAGGATATTGCCTCAATGAGAAAAAGCATGTTCTGCACTTGTCAAAAGGCAGTAAGTAATGATTAAAATAGCAGTGTGAAACGCTAGGAGATTAAAGTGATGCTAATGATAAGTGAGAGAAGAAAAGGGCAAGCTATATTTTAATCCCTGGGAGAATGGTTAATGACTTCTATTGCCTGAGATTAAACTAAACCTGTCTCATCAGCTTTTTCTGCCTGGTGAAAAAAAGCTCTCTGCACTTTAATTTATTAAAGTCTTTTAAGGAAGCACATTGATCTACAGAGGTTAAACTTTTAAAAATTGTGCAAAATACACACAAATGCTTTAACAAAAGTGTGATTTTGTTGCTTTTAGGCATGCTCACAGATTTATAAAGAATTCATTGTCTGTGCCTTAGTATGTTTAATTGAGGAATACTAATTACTTAAAGTAGAAAGTTTGTTCCTTTAAAAAACCAGAACATATTCATATTACTGTGTAGGCAAGGGGCAAGTACACTGTAGAGGATATCAGTCTATATGAAGAGATTAAATTACAGAAGTAATTATGACATGGCTTGTTCGGGATAATGTACTGTTCAGAAAAATGAAATCCTTTTTTTAAAAACGCTTGAACACTCTAGTAAATTATAATCTTTAAATGGACCAATTTTGTTAACTTTAGTCTATTTTTGCAAATTTCGACTTTTTTGATAATCTAATTGGTTGTCTAATTCTGGCATAGACTTTTTTTCATCCTCTCCTCACCCTCAGCCATGATGTCCACCTTTATTCAACTAACATTTATCTTTATGCAACTAATATTAACCTTATTCTAGTGGGATAAAACGTGTGTGTGAGTGTGTGTGTGTGTGTATGTCTGTGTGTGAGTACTCTTGCATGTGTGCACTTAATGGTGTGGAGATAAGAATGTGGAAAATTACAAAAAATTCACCCAAATCTTTTCTATAAGTTTGCAGGCCATATACTTAACATTTACCAACACTATATCCTAATTGTTTTAGGTTATCTATCATAAACATAATAATTCCACCAGATCAGGTAATAGTAGTTTACTGATTCATTGTTATAAGGGGAAAAGTTATTTTGACTTTCTAGAATGGTACACTTCTACTTTCTAGAGTTCTGTAAGTACTATTGTGGTTCAAAAGTTACTGATTTATTGCAAAAGTGGATTCTTATTTGCACTTAAAAAGTCAAAGGACCTTTTAATTCAACTATTTCATGGCAGGGTGTATCTCAACTTAGAAGAAATTTTTCATTCGATCATTCTGGAAATGTTTTTTGATTTTTTTTTTTTTTTTTTTTTTTTGCTTTTGGTGATGATGTTCTTTGTTATCTCATTATTAATACTCCTCAACCTTAAGAGTATATTTCTTTCAACTGACTAAACCAAGAACCACAAGTAAGATCTTTTCTAAAATTTCATTATCTAAAATATTTTTAAAACTTTATTTTGTATGTAACTTTTTAGGCTAGGGAGTTTAAACGCAATACATCCTTTGATGTTAATGAAACACCAATTTTTCTGAAGGCCATGTAGCCCTAATGAGCAGCTTCTTATAAAAGAACATTTAATCAAGGTTTATTTTTAACTTGTTTAAACAGATCTAATAGTTTGTGCTGATTTCATTTCAGTATAATAATTGCTAGCAATCCTATTAGTAAGTCCTGGTACAGGGAAGTTAACACAAATTCCAATCTAATGAGAGTAGTGTTACAGCAAAAACGTGTAGTCAAGGAAAGATCTGTATTATATTGGACAGAGGCACCTGGCTATTCTGTCCATAGTTTTATTTCCATAAAATTCTCAGTCCTGAATTGCTAATATTTACATGGATTTTATTAGCTTTAGTTAACATAGATTCAAGGGGGGGAAAGTTAATGAAAACAACACTTATTTTAGAGGGGCATTTTGAGAAAAGAAATTATATTTGCCAACCAAGCATATTTTGGTATAGCTCATTTTCTTATAATAAAGCTTATTATATAACTTAGTTATAATTTGTACCTAGAGCACATATAAAAATCAATCTTCTTTCCTTCTTGAGCTTCAGATTGGAGAAAATGAAATGTTACTGGATTATGGGACTTATAAATGTCATAATTGATGGAATTAAGGGACAATTTAGACTAGCAGAAAATAGTTTTTAAAATAAGTGACAAAAAAGTCTGGTTAAGAACCAAATGTTTTAAATGCCATTGACTTGCTATTAGAATTGACTTAAAACAACATTATGATACTTTAGGTTGTTCAATGAATGTGAAGATTTCATTACATTCAAGAATGAAACAACAAAAGCCAGAAGGAAGACTCTCTTTGATAGTGAAAATGGAAAAAGCCAAGGATTTCAGGCCTAGTAATGAAGTGAATATCTGCCAAGTTCAGGTTATAATCTTTTAAACTTTTTATTACTTAATATGACATAGTGACATTTAAAATATGGAGAAGTTGAAGATAAATAATCTGGAGTGAATGGCAGAATTGATTTAAAATTTTAAAGCTGTACTAAAAGTATTCTAATGCACTGAAGGGCATTTGTAAGTTATTCATTGTTTATAGGTTTCTGATTAGAATTCCAAAGCATAATGTATTATAACTTGCTTTTCCCATGATGGAGAAAGAATATTGTCTGTAGAAAATAGTGGATAGTAAAATTTAGCCTCTTTTTCCATGTAAATTATCTGCTTTTTGTGAAAGGGCTTTATGCATAGGATCATGCTGCATGCTATTAATTTCAATCAATAACTGATATATTTGGTCTTCCTGGAAGATTTCTTTCTGAAGATTATCATTTATTGTTCCAAAAAAGTTAAAATTAGAGTAGTACTGTGAGAAGTGTGAGTTTTATATCTTTGATATAAAGAATAATTTTTCACAAGAGTACTAAAATCGTGCTATTCTGGTAACCTGATAATTTGTCTCATTTACTACATTTGGTAACAGAGCATCCAGGTTACATTCTGTTTTTCAGAAAAATGACCCTAACAAAGTAAATATCACAATCAACAAGGGTGGTTGATGACAGTGTAGATTCACTGGGCTCATCCTAGATACGCTGAATTTCACAATCTGGAGGTGGAACTGAGAAATTCGTATTTTTAAAGAAGTTCCACAGGTGTTTCTACTGCACACACAAGTTTGAGAATTACTATTTTTAAAAAAGTACAAAAAAAAAATGGGGCTTCTCTGGTGGCACAGTGGTTGAGAGTCCGCCTGCCGATGCAGGGGACACGGGTTCGTGCCCTGGTCCGGGAAGATCCCACATGCCGCGGAGCGGCTGGCCCCGTGAGCCATGGCCGCTGAGCCTGCGCGTCCGGAGCTTGTGCTCTGCAACGGGAGAGGCCACACAGTGACAGGCCCGCGTACCGCAAAAAAAAAAAAAAGTACCAACTATAGGCAAAATGGGAAGGGTCCATTTTTAGCACTTTGCACCTAAAATGAGCCTAGAAGACTAAGTAAGATATTCTGCATGGAATGTTTGTATCAAATCTTAAAGCAGTTAGAAAAAAATTTAGAAAGACGTGTGGCTTTAAATAAGTTGAGTATATAGCACATAGATGTCAAATTTAGGGCATCTTCCACTGACACTGTATACTCCAATGAATTATGTCATCTAGCTCAAGTCCCTGTTCTATCTTAACTGCAAACAGATGCACACTATTTGTATTGAATGCTTATACATGTTGCATTCTGAATACTAAGTTGGAATGTATTTACAAATCTTAAAGAACAGCGATGTTTAATGCACAGGTCACCATAGAAACTAATAACTTTTATTTCTGTCAAGCTAAAGTAGTCTAATACAAATGAAAATTGTGGCAAAGGAATCATAGTATCAAAACTAAGACAAAAAGCACCAACAGTCAGCAAGTGTGCAATTGAAATACGTAGTGACAAGTAACTCAGTGGTGGCTTGTTCTTAATTTCACTAATTATGATGTTAAAAAACTGTCCAGATAGAGTCCACATTTTCCTTGAGCTGTTTCAACAATTTAAATGGAATTTGGCAAACAATAGAAGTAGTATAACATCTATCAAACAATGCCAGGAAAGGTTTTCTGCTTAAAGATTATTCCATATTTTATTCCAGCTGCCTTATTTTGTTCTAAAATTACTTGTCTTTTTTGAATTAGGAAAGAAAAAAAAAACACAAATGGCATCTGTATAGCTCACTCATTGTGCTCAGGATCATGGAACTGTTCTTTATAGGACTTTAAAAACTGTATAAACTGTAAATATTTTATTTTCTTGAGGGCAAGTACTATATATTTTCTATTTTTTTCCAATCACATTTATTGAATGTGTTTTCACCTTAAGAAAAGCAATATTTAAGTATGAAGAATGAAGTTTCATTACATCTTGGCATATTCCACTCCTTCCTACCTTCATGGAGCTTCTCCCTGGCCTGGTCATTAGAGAAATGACATCCCTTTTGGGGCTTATAC
Source organism: Orcinus orca (assembly GCF_937001465.1). Classification (NCBI taxonomy): domain Eukaryota; kingdom Metazoa; phylum Chordata; class Mammalia; order Artiodactyla; family Delphinidae; genus Orcinus; species Orcinus orca. Next base: position 33,403,299 of record NC_064576.1, read on the forward strand.
TCATTCCACAAAGAGAAGATGGACAATAGGTGATCTATAAGACATCTTTGTTTTGATTATGGCATGTTTTATTTCAGAGAGTGATGTTGTAAATATATCTAATGATTAAGAACATTGAAATAAAAGAAATATAGTACCATGATTGACCCATTAGCATCATTAGGAGGGAATGCTGAGGGTTATATTATTGAAATAATTTTAATGAAAATATACTTATTCTGAAATTTTAATTATATGATAGCCCATAATAACACCAATAGTAATAATAGGAATTTCAAAACTTAAACACATAGAAAATAAACTATCACTAAAAAGGCTAAATTTTGCTTAGGAGACTAAATTATATGTTATTGGAGAATATTGCTTATTTGCTGCTTAAAATATCCTTAATTTTAAGAAATCACATTCTTCTCATCTCATTGAAACTTACACAGAAGAAAAAGTGTTAAAGGGCTAGGAAAATATTATTTCATCATTCCTGTTCCATTAGAATTCACTTGGGTGGCTGAGAAAATGGTTTATGGATTAGAGAGAGAAGAACAAGCTAAAACATTTCATACCTTCATCTCTGATAAATTCCCCAAACTCATTCTTTGCATCTGAGCCATAAATAACAACCATGCTTTTTGCTAAAAAGAGCTTTTTTCCTACACCAGGTCTTTTGTCTTGGAGATGAATGCTATAATAAATTTGAAGTCTTAGGGGGGCATTGTTTGAACTATAACATTATGGTTTACAACTGTTGCTTCTATTATGAGGAGGATAAAAAGCGGCTATGAAGCTTGATCTCTGTCATAGAAATGGATTAATATTTCAGTCTTCAGTGTGGGTCAAGTGTATGATTCTCCCCAAAGCAATTCACCATGATTAATTTTTATTATGTGGGCATTCATATTCTGTTTATATTCTTTTGTATTTTATCCGCCCATGGAATCACTCCTTGAAATACTATAACTTAGATTTGTTTTTCACATAATAGTAGAGACACAGAATTTTTAGATTCTTACTAAAGTTTTAATAAAACCTTATGGAAAGAAGTGTCTAAAATTTCTTTTTTCTTAAAATTATATGAATAACTTAAACAGTAGTAGAAACTTAAATGATTGTATCAGTAATAATATTAAATTGGTTTACTGATAAACAGTTATAAATAGTATGATATTGCCAAGTAGTATGATATTTTAATTTTGCAGTGATTATATAACTAATCATTAGGAAAACGTAGTGTCACTGGGGGAAAATAGTATAAAGGTGTGATGTTTAAGGTCTGCTTTATCTGAAGGGAGGATCTTATCTAGAAAATAAGATTTCTCTGTCGACTTTTATTACCTTACTCGATCAATCTAGCCTATGCTAATCACTACAAAACTTTGAAAACCAACTTTTTGACTCTTATATAAGTGAGAGCTTTCTTTCCCTTTCTTAGGAGAAAACAAACTTTTTATGCATAAGTAATTTCATGTATTGAAATTGTTCTTTTCAGGACTTTTATTCTTTTCTAGGTTTTGAGAAATTCAAGGAACTTCAAAATATTACCTTTCAGTACTTATATTAATAATTCCTACAAAGTGTTTGTAAGAGCAATTAACAAGTCTTATGCCTTTATGTCACAAGTTACTGTTGCGGGCCTACTGCCTGCCACCCACATGTCAGTCATAAATTTAGGTGGTTCATGACTCCCACCTGCAGGGAGCTTGGCATCAGGTATAGGCAGTTACATGGGGAGAAAAAATTACAGTCACTGCGATAAGAGATAATAGAGGTTACATGATGTTTGGTGCAACTATATACAATTTAGTTTTGGTAGGCAGTAGGTCTCAAACCTGGCTGCACCTCAGAAAATCCTGGGCTGCTTTTAAAAATACTGAGGCCTAGACGCCACCTCCCACCAACTACGTAGGAATCTCAAGGGGTGAGTGAAGCCAGGCCATTGGAGCTTTTAAAGCCTTCCCAGGTGTTTATAGATCTTAATGTGCTTCCCGGTTTGAAAGTTGCTAGACTAGAGCTGAGAGCAGAAAGAGAAAGAGTAGAGAAGAGAGGGGGTGGGGAGGGGTGAGAAGGGAATTTGGAGGAGAGAGTAGGATAGTGGTTATGAGCAGGAACTTGAGAGTTAGTCGGAACCTGTTTTAGACCCTGACCCTGTCACTCTCTAATCCTGTGATTTTAGGTAAGTTAATTATCCCTGGGAACATTACTTATAAAAGCAGCGGTCTTAAAACCCACTTCCTAGGGTTGATAGGAAGAGTAAATAAGATAGCGTATGACAGCATTTCAACAGTGCCAGGTACGTACAATGACAAATATTATTATTACTGTTTAAAGATGGGCTGGAGTGATAGGGGAGAGATGATAGAGGCTCTCATTTACTGAGTTTGGATTATATCCTCAAAGTATGAGGAAATATTACTCATGAGGAAGATTTTTAAGACAGCTCATTACACAGCCAAATTTGCATGGTATAAGTAAAACCCTAGCAGCCAAGTAGGGAACAAATAGGACAGTGTAGTACAAATGGAGGCAAGAAGGCTAGTTAGAAGACTTTTTTAAACAAACCATGTAGAAAATAAATACGGTCTTTAGTGGGGCCGTGACTACAGGAATGGAAATGGATGTGAGAGTTCCTTAAGGAGTAGAACTAGTGGAATTCAGTCACAGATTAGATGCTTGTTGGTGGGACAGGATGGAAGGAACAGGTGAAGTCAAAAGTTAATGTCTTATAGGGCTTCCCTGGTGGTGCAGTGGTTGAGAGTCCATCTGCTGATGCAGGGGACACGGGTTCGTGCCCCGGTCTGGGAAGATCCCACATGCCGCGGGGCGGCTGGGCCCATGAGCCATGGCCGCTGAGCCTGTGCATCCGGAGCCTGTGCTCCGCAACAGGAGAGGCCACAACAGAGAGGCCCGTGTACTGCAAAAAAAAAAAGTTAATGTCTTATAAATGCCTGGTTTGTAGGACTTGATGGATGGTGCAGCAGGAAGGGAATACAAAAGCAGGAACAGCATTGGGAAAAGCTGACAAATTCATGGAGCTGTTATATTTGTGATAACTACGGAATAGCCAAGCGGTGGTATCCAGAGTTAGTTGAATGTGTTGATATCAATGGGGGACCACTTATTACCTCACTTGAAATTTGGAATAAATGGAAACTCCTGGGTATGATGTTTTAGAGAGAGAGGGAAGACCTAAGAATGAAACTGAGTAATATTTACTTTTAAGGAAAAGCAGGAGAGGATTCAATGTAAAAGGGAGGCATGGTAAAAGATATAGAAAGACAATCAATTACAGTGTTGTTGCAAAAATTAAAAAAAAAACCCAATATATTTCATGATGTAAATGGTTGTCAAGATGCCTAAGAAATCAGTCTACTGAGAATTCTCCTAGTGGAGATGGAATAGTCAGATATTTACGTCATTGGCATATCTTTAAACCCTAAAAAGAAGAGCGCTTTCATGTGTTAAGAATATATTTATTGAGCACCTATTATATGCACAGCACTAGATCAGGCAATTATTAGATACCTGAAGAGAAACAGATCAAACTGATATGCTGGTGAACCACATCCCAAGGAAAACAACATTTTCAGACTTCATCACTGCCTTCACTCTTATATTTAGTTTGAAACTTTTGGGGGCTTGTTAATATTATTTTTATGCTTTTATTGAACATTTTATTTAAGTTATGTTTACAGTTTTATACAATTAAGTGTACTGTAATTCTTTTGAGTAGGATGTGTGGGTATGCGATAGTTTTTTGGTCTTTATAATTAATATAACATAATATAATAAAGGCATTGACTATTGTGGTGAGAGTAAAATTAGTTAAAAATTAAGTGCACACATAAAGGCAACTAATTATTGATATTATTTATAGTGGTACTGATATTCTTACTTAAATGCTGCATTTTTTTAATGTCCTAAATGCTGGTACAGTCTGCCCTCAACATCCATATGCAGAACCCATGGACATGGAACCCGTGGAATAGGAGGACCAACTGTACTACTCCACTTTATGTAAGGGACTTGAGCATTTGCAGATTTTGGTATCTGCAGGGTCCTGGAACAAATCCCCAGTGGATACCAAAGTGTGACTGTATTTGCTCTACAGCCATTCATCTTTATATCCTGGTGCCTAAATGTTTGCTAAATGAATGGATGAGTGAATAAAAAATATTGCAATAAGGCAAAGAAGGGCATTTTTGCTCCTGAATATTATGAAAAGGTTAATTTGTATTTTAAATCCAACAACTGTATTAAATTCAAAAAACATGTAATTATTTTGACTAGCATTTTCTGTTGAGCATGAGCCTTTATAAATGATATTCCAGTCACTTTTATTTTTATGATCAGTTATAGGCTTTATTATTTCTAAATGTAATCTGCTGTGCAAAGACACATAGAGGAAGGAATGTAGAATCTCCAATTAAGACTGGGATAACTTTGATTAGAGGTCAGCATAATATTAAGCACTTAAATATTCCAACCAAACAAACAAACAAAAACAAACAAACAGGCTGAAACACAGCTTGACCACTCAGATTTTATATTTTAAATCAGTATCATAGGGTTTTAGCATTTATGAACAAAGATATCTTGGAAATAACTGTCATATTTTATAAACCAGAGTGACAGGCTGCAGGGCCAGCTGTCGAGAGCACAGGCTTTGGAACCCAGCTGCCTGGATTTCAAACTAGACTTTGACACTTACCAACCATATAAGTTTGGATTTATCAGCTAAATGTTCTGTGCCTCAGTTTTATAATCTGGAAAATGGGCACAATAACATTGTATTTAATAAAGCAGTTCTAATGATTAAATGAGTCAGTATATGTATGATGTTTCAAACAAGCTCAACTAAATAAGATTCTATATAAGTGTTAAATGTCTATGATGAAGATTTTGACACTGGGCTCAGAGACTGTGAAGTCAAAGCAACATATATGGGAGATGATACCCAAAACAAAGCAGTCTTTAAACTTGTCTTTCCTTATCTGTGTTGTGAGCAGTTTTATATACCAGTGATGAGCCATTTGTGCTTGTTTGTAGTTTTATATGAACTGCAGTGATTAAGGAAAAATTATATTGTTAATGTGGTTCAATAAAGCCAAATTTAAAATTTTAATTTTAAAAATATACCTCTTCCTAAGATGCACATTCCTAAATCATTTTCTATCACATCATTTTTTTAATTATGTAAGTTTCAAGTATACCGCATAATAGTTCAAAAACATGTATACACTATGGAGTAATCACCACCATAAGTCTAGTTACCATCCATCACCACACAGCTGAACCCTTTACCCATTTCACTCCCCTCCACCCCCCTTCCCCTCTGGTAACCACTAATCTGGTCTCTGTATCTATGCGTTTATTTTTCTTAAATTTTGTTTTTGTTTGTTTTAGATTCCAAATATGAGTAAAATCATATGGTATCTGTCTTTCTCTGTCTGACTTACCTTACACAGCATAATACCCTCAAGGTCCATCCAAGTTGTTTTAAGTGGCAGGATTTCATTACATTTTATGGCTGAGCAGTATTCCATTGTAAATATACACCACATCTGCTATATTCATTCATCTGTTGATGGACACTTAGGTTGTTTCCATATCTTGGCTATTTTAAATAATGAGGTAATGAACATAGGGGGCATATATCTTTTCAAATTAGTGTTTTCATGTTTTGCAGATAAATACTCAGAAACAGAAGAGCTGGGTCATATGGTAGTTCTATTCTTACTTTTCTGAGGAATCTCCATAATGTTTTCTATAGTGGCTGCACCAATTGACATTCCCACCAGCATATACGAGGGTTCTCTTTTCTCCATATCTTCTCCAGCATTTGTTATTTCTTGACTTTTTCGATAATAGCCATTTTTGACAGGTGTGAGGTGATATCTCGTTGTGGTTTTGATTTGTATTTTCCTGATAATTGGTGAGGTTGAGCATCTTTTTATGTGTCTGTTGGCCATGTGTATGTTTTCTTTGGAAAAATATCTATTCAGATCTTCTGCCTATTTTTTAATTGGGTTGTTTGTTTTTTTGTTGTCGAGTTGTATGATTTTTTTTATTTTTTTGGAGGTACGCGGCCTCTCACTGTTGTGGCCTCTCCCGTTGCGGAGCACAGGCTCCGGACGCGCAGGCTCAGCGGCCATGGCTCACGGGCCCAGCCACTCCACGGCATGTGGGATCTTCCTGGACCGGGGCACGAACCCATGTCCCCTGCATGGGCAGGCGGACTCTCAACCACTGCGCCACCAGGGAAGCCCTGTATGAATTCTTTTAATATTTTGGATGTTAACCCCTTACCAGATATATGATTTACAAATATCTTCTCCGTTTCAGTAGGTTGCCTTTTTGTTTTGACAGTGGTTTCCTTCCTTGTGCAGAAGCTTTTTAGTTTGATGTAGTCCCGTTTGTTTATTTTTGCTTTTGTTTCCCTTGCCTTCAGAGTCAAATTGACAAAAACATTGCTGAGACCAACGTCATTAAGGTTACGGCCTGTGTTTTCTTCTAGGAATTTTATGGTTTGAGGTCTTACGTTCAAAGTCTTTAATACATTTTGAATTAATTTTTGTGTGGTGTGTGATAGTCACATCATTTCTGTCACTTCATTTCAATTGCTTCATAGCACTTACCCATATCTGATACTTTCTTGCTCACTAGTTTTTGTTCAGTTGTTCAGCTGTAGTGTAAATCCAGCATGGCAGGACCTTTACTTGTCTTTTCACACCTGAACACAGAGAGCTCAGAAAAGTGCCTAGGACACAGTAGGCCCTCAATAAAATGTGTTGGGTGAATTAAGGTATTGCCATAACCTAATCCAATGACATGGGGGGAGTAAGTTTGATTTGAACTCTACTGAACTGATAGTGCATTTGTAGACAATATTTGATTAAAGTACCAGCCCCCCCCCCCTTGTACCAGTTGTTTTACCTCACTGAGTCTCAGTTTTCTGGTCTGTATAATTAATACAGTTAATATAATAATATAGGCCTTTAAGGTTGTAGTGAGGATAAAACAAGTTAATAATGCACTTCACAGCCACTTAATTATCACTATTATTATCAATAGTAGTAGCAATATTCTTACTTAAAATCATATTTTAGAAAATTTATTAATATACGCAATAGCTATTAAATCATCTATGCTTTAGATATTTTTATTAATGAAGTTAACCAAACAGTGTTGAAATGTTACATGTGGCTTGATTATTTTTCTTGATAATATTCTAACGATCCCCTACTCTTGATTTTATTATAAAAGTTATAAATACCATACTGTTGTTTAGGTCCTGGCTTCTCAGTATATGGCTCTGGAACCCACGGCATCAGCATTACCTGTGACTTTATTAAGAATGTGGAATCCCAGGCCCCACTTCCTATCTATTGAATCAGCATCTGCACTTTAGTAATCCCCCCCCCCCCCCCGGTGGTTTGTATGCATATTAATGTTGGGGAAGCATTAGTTTTAGGTGATATTTTTATTTTTTATTTATTTGCGGTACGCGGGCCTCTTACTGTTGTGGCCTCTCCCGTTGCGGAGCAACAGGCTCCGGACGCGCAGGCTCAGCGGCCATGGCTCACGGGCCCAGCTGCTCCGCAGCATGTGGGATCCTCCCGGACCGGGGCACGAACCCGTGTCCCCTGCATCGGCAGGCGGACTCTCAACCACTGCGCCACCAGGGAAGCCCTAGGTGATATTTTTAAAGGAGGATAAGTATTTTAGAAATCTGAGGAAAGGAAAAAAGATCATGCAAATATTTCCCACTAAGCCACGACAATTCGTGTAACTTCCTGAGAAACAATGATTGTAGGGTAGTTCAACTTAGAGTTTTTAAACTGAGAGTAAAGAGGGGTTTGTAGACACCATCTGCTAGAGGAGATTTGTGCCTATTGCATAACATGGGGCCCCTCTGAGCAGGCTGTAACAAGTCCAGGCAAAATTGTCCTCTTATACAACTTGTACCTTCCTCTGTCCTATACTGTGAATTATAAAAGTGTGAAAACATAATGAATATTATCAGAATATTTAATAAGAAGGATAAAATAATAATTTAAGAAAACAATTCCCCAAGGGACTAAAGATTAGGATTAAAATGAGAGTTAGTGTAGCATAGAGGTAATTCAACATTTGATTAAGGACTTAATCTACTTATCTTTATTCAATTCAAGTTTTTTTCAAATTATTAAGATTTGGTGAAATGAGAGTTATTTTTAGATGTTCTTGCCCCAGAGTATAAGAATAGATGAAACAGGATAAAAGGACATACGATCTGAAGGATTTAAGGTAACACTGATGTAGAGACAAAGGATTATGAACATGATTACATTATATTCTGTAAGTTTCCTGAATCTGAAGTGCCATGTCAGGATTCTCTGATGTTTATGAAAGAAGTTATAGTTGAATGTGCCAAGTGCATGATGACTGGACTGTGTGATGAAGATGAAGAGATTGGGGTGAAAAGTAAGAGAAATAAAGAAAAACAGATAGAATTCTGATAATTGAATTGTATTTGGAAAGACAAATTGGTCAACGGCACTAAGGGGGGAAAAAAACCTTCACAAAACTACATCATGTCTTTGAGTTCATAAATATGCCAGAATCCATTTTTTCATTATTAGTAGACAAGGCTATGTCCTTTCCTTTGATGACGGTAACGAGTTCTATGACATTGCCACTTTGAGTTCTTGCTTCATTAGATTGGGTGACTGTTTATTTGAAATTGTAATGAAATATTTACTTTATAGAGCTATAAGGATTAACTGTGATAATTGAGTGAGGCTGATCTGGAGCTTTCAGTGTAATCGGCCCCCCTTGTTTGAATACAGAGCGCAGTGAGAATGAAGGAGCAAGTGAGTGTGTTTCTGCCTGTCACTTTCTTTCTACATGTTGCTTTTTCTTCTGGAGATAAGTGGCCCTAATGCTGAACAAATACTGGAAATCAGAAGCCACTGAGAATCATTCGCCTCTCGCTTTCCCATGGCAGCATGATAGACGCTCAATCAAAGAACCCCCTCCTCTCCGTAAAGCAACAATTTTGTCACCACGAGCAAATCCAATTGAAAAGTCCCTTGGCCTGAGAGGAGAACTCCAGTTGTCAGAATCAGCAAACAGAATGAAAAGAGCTAAGAGGAGTAAATTGGCACCTGGGGCCGCCGTGGTAGCCTGTGATAGGCTGGGGCATTGTGTTGGGTAGACATTCAGCCATTTTCAGATATAATGGGAGAAATTAATGCAAATGAGTCAATGGAATGAAATGCATTTTAATGCAGATTTGAGGGACTATCCCAAACTGCTTGATAACAAGTCTCTTTAAGAAAAGGCTTACATTGTGAGGACTCATTTTTTCCCCATTTCTTCTCACTAGTGCCTCATAAGGGCCTTTTGTTCTCTAAGTAAACTCTTTCTAAACTATTGACATTGCTCATTTATGTGAATTTCAGATTTTTTTTTTTTTTTTTTTCCTGACAAAGTAGCCTTGGGTGATCTGGGAAAACGTTAATTGCGAGAGGACAAGGAAACAGGCTGAAACAAGAAATGTAATCATTAAGTGTAATGTTGCAGTTGTCTATGCCTCATTATAACATGCATACAAGGCAATAAAATGCATGTTTCACAAACAAATCTTTTGACAACTATAGTTCAAGAGCCTCCAGCTGTCCTGCTTTTTTACATCTATTTCTCTTGGTTTAGTAATCATTATTGAAGCTTAACTTTGGATTCCCAGAATAGTCCTTCATATTATGCAAGAACTGGGGAGATTTTAGAGAATAAAAAGTTTGTTTTAAAAATTTAAAAAATATTTGTTTCCCAAAGTTAACCAGAATTTCTCACTAATGTTTTGTTTTGAAAATGACACTTAATAATGGTGGGAGGGTGGGAGGGATCAACTCAATGTCAACAAACAGACACTCCTTTCACAAACCAATATTTAAAATATTTAGCTCCTTTAGTCTTTCTTTGCACGAAGAAAAAGCACTTGTTGAAAAATAAGGCTTCACCTTCCACGTTTAGGTTCGTTATGGTTTCTCTGGACTATAAATGCCATCTCATAATTTTTTTAAGGGACAAAAATAGTTAATCAGATGAGAAGGTCATCAAGTGTAAGTACAGCTTGAAACTGGTGAACTGTCAGACTCACAAGTAAAGCAGCCAGAATGGGGGTTAAAAAAAAAAAAAGGTAACAGATTCAGCATTGTCCAAAAGTTCCAGACCAGTGATTAATGTGTAAGATAATGGACTTGGGAAATGAGTAAACACTCCCCATGCTCCCTGCTTTGTGCTTGAACGACTTGATGACAAGGGCAGAGCAAGGTGAGAATTTAAACAGGACCACAGGAAAAAGAAAAAGACAAAGGCTAGCAACAACACATGCGAGGGAGGGGAGTTTGTTGGTTTGCAGTATGGAAGGTACATAATAACTTTCTTCAAAGCAGGCATTAACTGTGTAATAATTTCAACTTCAACATGGGTGCAGAATTACTTGTAGAAATGATATGCTACTCAGTCATTTTTTAATACAGCAGATATTTATACTTACCTGTTTTCATTTATTTGTTCACTTCAACAGCCCCATTAAGAATTGAGTTACATATTCCATGCTCGGGAAGAGAGGATACTGTGTTTTGGTTTTGTTTGTTTGTTTTTGTTTTTTTAATGTTATTGGAGTATAGTTGATTTACAGTGTTGTGTTAATTTCTGTTGTACAGCAAAGTGATTCAGTTATACATATGTATATTATTTTCCATATTCTTTTCCATTATGGTTTACCACAGGATATTGAATACAGTTCCCTGTGCTATAGAGTAGGACCTTGTTATCTATCCATCCTATATGTAATAGTTTGCATCTGCTAATCCCAAACTCCTAATGAAGATACTCCATTTTCATTAAGTGGTGCATTCCAAAGTATTTCAGGCTATTACTTAAAGAATTGTCTAGACACATTTGGGGGCATTTTTCTACAGAAAGATTTCAAGACCTAAATGCACATCTGTTTGTTGCACCGCATTTCTTAGAAGTCAATCACTGGAACTAGAAACATAGATTAATTTATACTTGTGTTTCTATGTATTTTGTACATTAAATCCTTTATTCAGGATTTGAGATTGCATCTTCCTAAATCTGCTTTATGTATTCAACCTTGAAAAGCCTGATGATAAAGAAGTTCTGTTGTGATGATCGACAACCGACTTGCTGCTTTCAAAGCACTTTAAAAAATCATTTTGGTTTCTTAACAATAGACCTGTGAGACTGGTATTATTACACCCATTTCAGTGACTAGGAAAAGAATCAGAGAGTAAATGATTTGCTCAGGCTAGACAGCGAGGGCTCTACAGAGCTAGGACTTGGCCACTGATCCATGTTATTTTACGAAAGCCCCAAAGAAAATGCTTGTAAAAATCAAATAATATACTTTTATTGCTCCTGCTTTAGTGCTTTTGGCATTTGGGGCATTAAAATAGCTTTTCTTAATTTTGCTTTTGATCCTGAGACTTGAATTACTATGTATTGATTTAAGTGATATTTTAACATTTAATTGAATGTATGTTTATTATGAGTTACTGAGGCATAATATTAATTATTCAAGCTAAATAAACTATTTTTGCTTTATGTCAATAATGAGCCCTTTCAAAAATCTTCAAACGTGTGATACATTTTTACTGGAACTTTTAATACCTATTTCTCATGTTTTATGCATTGAATTTTATTAACAAGTAATCAGATAGTGCCCGTATATGAGTTTTTGGTTACAAATATATTATGTGGGCCGTTTTTTCTCCTGATCCTTCAAATTCACTATTGTCATTCTCACAAGCAAAAGGCAGCCATGCAAGTATATCCCCAATTTGGCATTTCTATGATATTTCTATTTGGTCCTTTTTAGTTTAAAGCAAACTTTTTAAATGTGTTCTGAAAGTTATGATTATTTCTTTTAGAAAATCAATTATGAATTTCAGATCTTTCTATTAAATATACTGTGCTTCTGAAGTTCTTTATTTATAGTTTTACCCTAAAGCTTATTGCTTTGTATTATAATTATCTCTTTTTATATCGGTCTTCCTTGTTAGACTGTGAGTTCATCCAGTTAGAAGGATCATTTTCTCTATCTTGATCTTTGTTTCTTTGATTCCTAATACAGTGTCTAGGACATAGTTGCCATTCAACATAGTATTTTTTACTAAACTAAAATATTTTTTCTGCTTTGAAAACCAACCCTAAACCGTAATCTAAGTTCTTTCATCATTCTGAGAAAGTTCAAAGCTGATTTTTAAAATTCTTACAAATGATAAAGGTGGATGTTCAACTCTCTGAACCCTGAAACAGATATAAATGGAATCCCAGTAAGTCGGATCCAAGTACACTGCTAAATATCTTGTTTAGGCTCTTTAGGATTTTTGAATTGAAATAATGTAACATTTTTCTTTAACATTTCACACTTTGGTGTTTTTCACCTTGTACTGACTTAACTAACAAATTACTGATCTGTAGTGAATAGTCATTCTGTTCTTTTGCCAGAGTATAATAATTTAAAAAGTAGGTATTTGCATATATTTGTTTCTAATGCCATGGTTAAAATAAATACTTTTGAAATTTATGTGAAAGGAGGAGGGTAGCCAAGAGACAGACTGAATTGAATTTGAAGACTGAATATACAAGTTCATCTCTATTCTTAGACATTAATTTATGGAATGTAATATCTCATATTTTTAAAGATCCATGTGTAGAAATGGATAGCTGCATTATTCCCTCTTCATCTACCTAATTGAAAGTTAGAATACATGCATTCTAGCCCAGGTTATACTGCTTAGTAGCCTTGGGACATCTCTGAACCTCAGGTGTGCCATTTGTAAAAGGAGACAGATTGGATTTGACTTAGAGACCTTCCCACATCTACCACTAACGCTGAGACCTTGAACAAGTGATTCACACTTCTGGGCCTCAGTTTTCCCCACTGCAAAAGGAGAAAGTCAAGATTAATTGCAAGCTTTGGTCAGAGTAATAAAATTAACACCCATTTGGTATGGTACACTATTGTAGCAATTTAAACTTGAGGAATACAGTTCCTGTGATAGCCATTTGGTACCTTTTCATTAGCATTACTATTCTGATGAGGGTCCACGTTTAAGCATCTTAACTATATAACAGCTTTAGTGTTTGAAATATCTTTCTGTTTTCTCAGTTCATGTGGTCTGTTAATAAATGCCCATAAAATAAACAGATCTTTCTTTTTATGCCATATTTGACTGATGTCTGCTTTAAAGAAATAAGCTGTATGAACTGGTGAGATATTCGCGGTTACGCTATTGAACACGCTTATTCAATATTAGCCAAGTTGAGTGTTTCTAGGCAACATCTCAGTATGTATAATTACCCTGAAGATGATAAAACAAAACTCATAGACAAAGTTAATCGTTTTTCTTGCTAACTTTCAAAGAAAACATTGAGATACAGTATTTTATGATGATCATTTCATTGTCTTTTTGTCCTTCTACTGGATACAAACAGAATTATATTAAATGTGATGTGAGCAAAGGACAAAATGACATTTAATGATTGGTAATACATTGGTCTTATCCTTCCACCTCTTTGTTTTTATCTTGTTCATCAGACTTGCCTGCGATTCAGCAGATTACCAGAGAGTGGAGTTTTCCCCGTCTTGCCAAGTTGTGATGTACTCTATATTTGTGACAATTTTCCTGGCTTGTCTCAAAGATATAATTTGGCCTATATTTGTCTTTAATTGAATATTTTTTGAGAATTTCATGAAATACTTTAGGACATGTGAGACACCCTGGGGTATTACAAAATCTGGGCTGGAAAGCACTGGCCCAGAGAATGGTTACTAAATTCTGACAGCTGTTGGGTCAACGGGCTAAGCCATTTAACCTCCATAAAGCTCATTTTCCTTATCTGTAAAACAAAACTCTTAGTGCTGACCTATTTCATGGTTCAGGTTGGCAGCCCTAGAAAATATTGGGAGTAATCATCCCCTTGTGAAGTATTAACTCCTACGTGTCACAAAGACGTATCCAGCACAGTGCAAGATACTTCAGTGAGTGGCAGTGAAGGGGGCAAGTGGGAATAAACTGTTACTTGTAGACTGGCAGGAACTGCAAAGAGAGTCTCAGATTTTAAGAGGTATGTATTGAGGATCTTCATGTTAGGGTCGCTGGGTGGTGCCAGAAGGGAAATGGGCATGATCAGAAAGGAAGCACTAATCAGGTGAGCTGGCTGTGAAATTCCTTTATAAAGCATTAATAGAACAGTTTTGAACTTTGTTTCAGAAAGTCATTACTTGTTTCGCTGAAACAGGATATAAAGAAAAGAGAGAGAAAATGAGGAAAAGAAAAGCATTCCAGTAGAAAATGAACAGTGTGATTAAAGAAGATGTTAATCATGAGTCCAGTGATAGCAGAATTAGGTGGCTCCTGATTTAGCATATTACGTTATTCTGACTTCTTGTACCTGTGGCCTCAACAAATTAGAGTATTTTGAAACAATGAAACGTTTAGTCATATGTTGACTATGAGAGTTAATAGAGTTAATTATATTACTTTTGTATGATTTGTACACATAGCAATCAATATTTCTTGTGTAGTAGGTAAGAACTCGTGACAGCTTGCTATTCTATGGGTCTTGCTAAGTGTGGGTAGCTGATCACAGTGACTTTTATTTTAAAAAGGAAATATGGAATAATCCGAAAAAAATAAACCATCACAGATAATTGAGAATTGATTATATTTCACACACTCCAGAGGTGGAAAGTTCTAAAGCTCTCTTCCATTTGCAGAAGGAGTAAGGTAGCCTAGTAGTAAACATCGAGTACAATTTTCTCTATACTGATGCTAGAACAATGTCAACAATCTATGAACATTTGTGTTGTTTCAGATTTTGGATATATTTTGTTATTTCAGTATCTAGATAAAATGATAAAGAGAGACATTTAAAAAACTTGCATACTTATTGCTTTAAGCTATTACATCTTCCAGCAGATGTTGAAATAAAGATTAGCCTTTTTTTGCATGTGGTAGTGCACAAACCTTTTAAAGGACCTATGAATTATTGCTTTGGTTCAGCATGAGTGCAGTAAGAAGAAATGTACCTCATCTGTAATACACTGTGTAGACTAATATCAGCTCCTTTTTTCTTATATTGCAGCGAGATATTGATCTGGTAAAATGGTACCATATTGGAGCTGTCTGTTGTGGTATTCATCATGCTGTCACATCCCGAGTGCCTTGGAGTTATTGGAAAGTGGAATTGAGAGAGTTCTGTCATTTGGTGTGACAGTCCATTCACAGGCCAGTCACTACGATATTTGCAGTGGTTTGCTTATTTTTCTAGCCGGGCTAGCTTTGGCCTTTGTAACAAGAAGGGCTTCCTATTGTCTTATGCATAGTGGTATTAATGGATCAGGTTTAACAGTTCTTTAGTTTGTCTTCCTAGTATAACATGACTCTTTTCTAGTCACTGCTCACACCTGCTGCCAGTCCCTATGCTGATGCATTGGGCTTTTTCCTTTGGGACCAGTATGTCTGAGTGTGGCTTCAAGCCCCCTAGGCTTTTGTCTGGTGGTGGTGAGGAGGTAAAAGATGAACTTTTATATGTAGAAAGCATTTCTTTCTTCCCACACTAAAATATCAGTTAATGTTAAAAGAGCTTTCAAAAATATAAAAGATACTGTCAATCTTCAATGACTAGATTAGGCAGTTTGAATGAATTATTTTTGTTTTGGATTCTTGCTGGCAACCTGATGATTTTAATAGAATGTCATGTTTTCTAAAAAAGCAGGAATGAAAGATTTTGTTTGGGGAAATAATTATTATCTACTAAAGAGTGTTAATATAAAATATATAAAGTGTTGATCATCTTTAGAAAGATAAGTTCCTGAAATTCTCAGTAACTGAAATTTCAGCTGTAGCTAAGTAACTGAGCTAGAAAAGATAGAGACAGTTTCCTGGTTTGTAGGAGTTTAAATGTAATTTAAATAGTTGAATAATGTCAAAGGAGGTGACTATTTTGATAGACAGTAATGTAAAAATTATGGCTACTGGAAACCAAGACTATAGTACTTTGGAAAAAGTATACTTTAAAATTGGCAGCTGAACAGAACTAAATATGTGAATATATTAAGTATTTAACATATGATTGTGCACTATTGTTAGTACACATTCACAGCAAGCACCATAATAGCCCAGAAGGAGCTTTTAGAGCGTTTATTAGCTATGACATGAATTTATATTCAGAGTTATCCATATGTTTTCTATGCTATTCTTTAAAATGTCCACTCATTTGCTATTTTGCTTTAGGGAGATTAAAACCTTTGAGAAGATGGCATTTCAGTGACTTGTCTGTTCTTTCTCCACCTAGTATTTTAATTTATATCATATTGATTATAAAAGAAATGCTGAAGGAATCACAGAAACAAGAATGAGATTTTTGAAATCTCAATAAACAGCACAGTAAATTTGATGTTATGTAATTATGGAATTCACTTCTAAAGGCTTTAAATATAAAGTAAGAAAATGGTGACAAATGTTTATCCACAGTGACTGTGTAAGTTTTGTGTAGAAATACTGATTTTTCATCTTAGTGACATATTTGGCTTAGTTTGCCTTATTGCTTGATATGAGATGAAGTGTACTATTGTAACAGGTGAGAAGCCATAAAATTTAATATTTTGTTCACCTGTAATCTGTTGTTGTAAGATATTAGTGTTTGCCTTCTCACTTTCACATTGACTCTTTTGGTTGCTACATATTTTTGAAGACACATTTTTTTTTTTTTAGATAATTTACATACACTACACCTTACATTAGGGCAAGTTAGAGGTGAATATTTATTTCAAGTGAATCAGCATGTTAGATACTTACCATTTGGTCAAGATTATAAGGTACAGTCATTAAATAATTTTTGTATCCTATGGAAGATTTAGATCAACAAGCTCTTCCCTTATTGGAAAGGGCAGAATAGTAATGCTTTTGGCAAAGCCATTATTGTGCTATTGGTATTCACTAGAATGGACAGAAATAGAACATCACTGCCCTCTGTAAACAGTTTCAATTTGATCTGTGTACATGATAAAAATCTTGGCTTCTCAATGCATTTAGGTGCTGTCATAGCTGTTGTTGCCAAATAAGAATGCGGTGTGATGTTATAGTAAACAGCACTTAAGCACAGCTGGCAGAATTGATCAGGGCCACATTAGAGTGAACTTCAACAGATGACTGACGCAGCAGAAACAATAACTGAATATGCAAACAGTTTTTGCAGTGAATGCTCTTGGGATCAGGCACCATTATTTTTGACTTTGAACAGGGAAAAGGGGCAGATTTGTAACCTCCTTCCATACAGAAGGGTTCTGGGTATTATGTAAACATCTGACTGCCGTTTATAATGGTGGTTAGTTACAATGCAAAACTGTAGCCTCCCCTGACTATTTACATTACATTAATTATTAAAGGAGAAAAACATAAACATCAGATAACTTTGTTTAATGTTTCACATAGGTTTTTTTTTTTGAGCCGTCTTTTTTCAATTAATGTTAGTCATCAAGAATTTCTGATTTAACTTGGACAGCAATGTGTGTGTTTCATTGATGATTCCCACCCCTTCCGTTGATTATTACAAGAGCTAACTGTGTGAACTGCATATTGCTGTTTTATTATTGTAATGATTGAATTCTTAAAAGCAAATAAGGGGCTTCCCTGGTGGTGCAGTGGTTGAGAGTCTGCCTGTCGATGCAGGGGACAAGGGTTCGTGTCCCGGTCCGGGAAGATCCCACATGCCGTGGAGCGGCTGGGCCCGTGAGCCATGGCCGCTGAGCCTGCGTGTCCAGAGCCTGTGCTCCGCAACGGGAGAGGACACAACAGTGAGAGGCCCGCGTACCGCAAAAAAAAAAAAAAAAAAAAAAAAAAGCAAATAAAGTAGAAATATCAGGCAACATTTATTCATGATATTTCTTTTATTCTTGGTTTTAAGGTCAATTTACATTTTGCTAATTACTAAAAATATGAAAAAGCCATGCAAGTAATAGGGAGAACAATTAAACAGCACTTTTATTTCCCACTTTAGCATTGAATTATTGAATTCTAAATAAACAGTTTGCATTTTAAAGAAAATTAAACACTTATTTTTATAATACACTCCACTTAAGACACAGGCTAAATAAAATAGTACATTAACTTGCCATTAAGTGGTCCATTTCCTTGAAATACTAACTTTTCCCATATTTTTTGTTACATTATTAATTTCTCTCTCATTTATTCATCCATTCATATAAATGGATGCATTTATTAATTAAAAAGAAACAGGTGTGACATTGTAGCAATGTAAGGTACAGTTTCTCAGCCCAAGGATTAAGAAGACAATCAAAAATAAATAATTATTACATGGCAGGGTCAGTGATTGCTATTGGAATGTAGATATAGGGTAACTCAAGAAGCCCCAATATATCAGGGAAAGCTTCCTGGAAGAGGTGATGTTTGAATGTAGACTCTAAGAGTGAGTCAAAAGTGGGAAAGAGAGGAAGGAAAAGAGTGCCGCTGGCAAAGGAAAAGCGCAAAAGAAAGCAAGGATGAAAGGGAATAAGACATAATTCATGAATTCTGTATGATATTCATGCCCAACAGAGAGCCTGACACATAGTTGTTTCCATAAATAGTTGTTTGAAAGCATAAACCTTTGAGTTAGGGAAAGGTGTTATTTTTGTCTTCAAGTTGGCTATACTTCCTACTGGTGCTCCCCTATCTTTCATCATTCATCTACCCCTTGCTGTCTGTGAATTTCCTCCCTCTGCTCAGAAATGGGTCTGAAGAATTCAGATTTAGAAAAATAACGGTATTGTGGAAAGATGGGACCACCTATATAATGATCAGACCCCAGTGCATAATGAAAATATGGGGCCCCGTGTTCAAAGATTATTAAGAATTTCAAGATGGCGGCAGAGAACATTACGCCAAGCCCTGGGGCCTTCTGAATGCGGGTTCCTGTGGATAGCATATGTCTTGGAAAGCCATGCAGTCTCCAAATCCTCAGCTTCCCACTTGTTTGCCTTTTATTTCCCACCCTCACAGTGCTTATTTTTAAAATTGACTATAATGACTGTGGTGTTGAGTTGTTGTGAGGCTTAGAGATAATGTTGATGAAAGCTTTGGTCCCTAGTTGGTTTCAGAGAATGGTAAAAATGACTAAAAGTTTTCCATGTTTTTTTCCTTTCAACAATATTTATATTTTATGAGTGTGATATGTTTTAAATCGAAGAATGATTTAATCGTGCATTTAAAAGACATTCTTGGACTGCTGTCATCTGAAAGGAGGACACAGGAAAATTTGTGAAAATATTAACAATAATAATAGTAATAATAATAATAGTTTATATTTATTGAGAGCTTACTCTGTGCTAAGTACTGTGCAAAGTGCTGGCATTTGCAGAATTTTCCATCATTCATTTGGTGTATTCACACAGCTCTTATCTGATGTGTTCAACTTTTCTTGACAGACTGAAATAAAATCTTAAAAAAGTATTCTAACATTATATATAAATAGAAACTAGTCATTGTACATTTTTAGACAAATTGAAATCTTGATATTTTACACATTATGTAGGTATTTGGATTTTGGATTGGTGAACAGGAAAAAAAATAGAAAATATTTAAAGTACTTAGATATTCTAGTTGGTGTCATTTTCACATTTCTGGGAAAATAAAGAGGAATTAGTGAACTTAATGATGCTACGAAGAACTGCACATTAGTTAAGAAAATGCATTGTGTAGGTTTGAAGTGTTTGCATTATTATCCGAGCTAATAAAAAGGCACTGGTCTTTGAAAATATGAGAAGCATATTTCTAATCATTTTGCACACGGCAGAGACAAAGATCTGAGAGTGACGGATGCTGTGGCAGTAGATGGAAAGGAACCCATTGATCTTTATCCATTGGTGCTCTCACATTGATCCCAATGGTGCAGGGTGTTCTGGAGATGATACAGAAAGCAGCACCAGGAACATCATCCTGATGGGGCAAGCAGTCCCTCCTCCTGGTTTCCCCTCAGTAGATTTCCCTGTTTAAAACTAAGAGGCTGAGCTGTGCTTTCTTCATCTGTAAATGATCCTCAAGTGACATTTTCTCTTGAAAATCTTTTAGCTGCTACTTACAGTGATCAGCTCTTTGACTTTAGCATATGGTCTCAAGGCTGTCCTTCACACTACTTTCTTTGTCTTAGGTAATGTCTCCCAACACCCTAGCTAAGCAATGACATTGCTACCCTGCTTCAGTGTGTACTTCATTTTCCTACCTCAATATTGTTTTATGGCTTTTTTTTTTTTGAGGTTCCATCAACTGAATATGGTTCACTCATGTTTATCTGAACCAATGCATGTGTAAAGCTGGCCAGTCAGTAATAAATTTGAAGTTTAATTTGTATGGCAAAGATATCCTAAATTTACTTAATCTTTTTATAGTTAAGAGTCATCAGGCTGTCCCCAAAAGTTCTCCCTATTGCTTTTCACTTCTCCCCAGAATAGCTGGTTTGTTTATGGGGCAGGATCATGCGTAGACTGGGTGAGCCCTTTCTAACACCTCAGGAATGTGAAAATTGACCAGGGTGGTCTTGAAATTCTTACCTGAAATACTCACGGCTTCTTGGCTCTGAGAAAGTTGCTATAGTGCCATACAAGGGCCCATTAGAACATAGTTCAATTAGAATCCCGAGGGAAATGAGGCTTGGAAGGCAGAACTAAAATTTCCCTGCTTCCTCCCATGAACCCAGGAGAGACACTGTGAAGGTAAATATAGCTCCTGAATTTATCTAAACCAAATATGTACTGAGGAAAGTCCTAGAATCCCCTAGGGCATCCCTGTATGCAGGCGAGCTTGGGCATAAGCGCTTTTTCAGTAGGGAAATTTGATTTTAAGAATTCTTATTTATTAATTCTACACAGTGTGCTGATTAAAATCACACAATTTAGTTTTAAACCTCATGGCTGTAAGTATGTTGAACTGTAGGTAATGTTTTCCTATAAAAGCTAGTTACTGTATAAAATAGATATTATGTATCAAATAGCTATTCATACATACAAATATAATATAAAACAGTGTTTACAGTTGCATATATAACTTCTCAATGCATGTCTGTTACTAGAGAAATGTGTGCTTCCAAAAGCTGAATCTTTTTGGGAGGAAATATTTGCTACGCTGTATTTACGATATGTCTTAAAATATACTTAAATAAGTAAATTGACTATAAATGGACATAGCTTTAGTTTGTAGTTAGTGAGATTATTAGAGGAGTCTTACTGTTTTTTGTGAAGGAACCCAGAAACTTCTATAAAGTAAAATGGATCAAGGTTGGTACCAGCCACTCAAAGGCTTGATCAGATAACAAAGCTCATCTGCAGATACCGTCGGATTTCTTTTACCATTTCTTTTAACTGAGTTGCTAAAGATGGGCACAGCAAGGAATGGGTTGCTTGTTGCTACAGAGGCATAAGAGAGTTCCAAACAGGTCCTTAGTGGTAAGGTTGTACGGTGTCTTGGGAATTTTTGCAGTGGATTTCATCTTACTGAAATCATTATGTCTTTTTGGGGGGCTTAATTTAAAAAATATACATATATATCACAGGTAAGTGATGTCACTCCATCAGTGACCAATCAAAATCCAAAGGTAATTGATTTTCATATTCTTCACCTCTAAGTTTCCACTTTCTCGTCCATAAAGGGAAGGACTTAATCTCTACATTCTTTTTTATCTCTATTTATGAGTTTCCTCTTCATTAACTTACATTTTGGAAGAATGTTCCTTGTCAATGATGTCACTTATGACATAATAATTACTCTTTAAGAGTATAAATAAAAGTTGTTAAGTTGTAAATATGAATGACCCTAATGTTTTGGGATGTGGTGGAGGAACATGGCAACTGCCTTATTTTTCCTGCAAGACACTAGAAAGCCCACCAGTTTTCTTGGGAGTGGGCACCCTGTTTTGTGTAGTTAATGGTAGTTTTCACTGTTGCTGTGCCCAGGTTGGTGAATTTTAAAACCACTCCTTTTGTAACATTGTCTTTGGGGCACAGAGTTGCACAGCTATGCAAGGTCGTTATATGATCTTTGCACTGCTTCATGATTGGTTCTCCAGCAAGATTCACACTGAATTATTTCTAAATCTGGATGACACATTTGAATGACACAGATTTGTTGGTGGAAACCTGAAATCTATAAAGTTATGTTTCATCCAGCTTTCTGTGCCATGCCATGGTGATTTAGACATCTATTAGGATTATATATTATGACAGTATAATGCAACTTGTATATTCACCAAGTAGCAAGAAATTATTGCTTTTCTTCTCTTTGATACTGTGAGGTCAAATCTTCTGATGTGCATACTGAAGTTTGTATGATAATTATCTTTTGGAGAAGTCACTACTAAAGAACATTCATTTTTCATAAGCATTTATGTGGCTTTTACATATGTTCTCATGATAATCTCTAGAAGAACTTGAAGGAAAAAGAAGAGGTAAACTGAAGTGGGGACAGATGAATTCTTCACTAAATTATGGAAATAAAAAGTGGACAGAGACTTGTTTTGAAAAACTATAAAGCTAATGAGAACAATCTTTTATAATATCAGTGCCATATAGTTCACAACCTAATTGGATAACAGCGACTTAATTTGACATTCACCTCAATCTGTAATGCAGATAGTATAACTACCAATTTATATATGTATATATGTATATACAGATTCAGAGATGTTGATTTGCCCAAAGTAAATGAAAAAGTAAAACAAAGCTTCTGATTCCAAGTCTAATACTTGTTTTAACCAAACCTTGTTTGGTTGCTCATATAATTCATGGTTTACTCCAAGACAAAACTGGTGGAACATAAAAGAAAAATTCTGGAGTTTGCTTGGGCTTACCTACACTTTTAATTTATGCTGCTTCAATAATTTAAAACAGTCATAGAAGCCCCTTTCTTTTTTGTGTGGGTTCTCATAAAATTACATAAAAAATTTTTAATAGTTTTTGTAGAAGTTATTTAAACCTCAACCCTAGTGGTCACCAATGTGCAATATTCTTCAAAGATAGTTGTTAAATCTGTGATTGAATATTCTTAGCAGCATATTCTTGTTGTTTGGCCACTTACTGTAAGTGTTCTTGCTTTCTTGAGGAAGGATCTATTTGTTCCTTGTTCCTATTTGGAAGGGCTACACTAATCTCTCATGAGCATGATGATCCTCTAGATATTTGAAGACTGACAAGTTGCTTCTTTTGATTCTCCTGCCCTCCAGGCATGAGCTATCCCATGCAGAGGATGGTGAGAGTTTTAGGTGCCTTGTTTCGGACACTGTACTTCATTCTCTTGCAAGTTTCTAAACTTCATTGCTAAATAAAATATATAAGGTGGTGGTCAGTTTATCCAAAGATTATCATTTCCAAATCATCAAAGTGTTCAACTTTTCAGTGTTGCTTTTTCTACCACTTAGGAGGGAGTCTGTCAGCACAACTAATAAATTTATTAATTGCAGTACTTTCAGTAAAGTGAGATTTTCACCACATGTCAGGATAATAAAATTTCCTTATTCACACCTTATCCGTCCTCTGTGCTGTTGAGCTTCAGAAGTGAGAAGAAGGCAAAAAAGGCATGTGGCTCCTTTGTTGTATTTTCTCTTATTTTCCAAGGTTTGGGGCTTCTATCAGCCTGATAAAATTTTTCTGTACACCATTGACTCCTGATATAATTAGGAGAAGCTGAGATCACAGGGAAAGAAATATAACTACACAAGGATTGAATCATTTTATTTGAAAGAGACTCAAAAAGTTCCTTTTAAATATATCTTTTATCTTGTGCTAACATGAACATATTAGAAAACATTAAAAAAATTTTTTCAAACATCTATATCAATCTTCCTCAAATGATTTTATAAAATCATAAGAACTGTCGAAAGATATTTAGGAAATGCAAATTGCCTAAGGAATTAAGTCCCACCTCTTTTCCCTGGCATAGAATATCTTCTAAATAAGTTTCATTCCTGAGCTTTGCCATTTACCAGCTCAGGAGACTTGGGCAAGATACTTAAATTCTCTTCATATTCTTATCTGCAAGAAAGGGCATATCCACCTCATAGAGTTCTTGGAAGGATTATACAAAAAAGTAAACAGCAAAGTCTCTGGCTCCTTGCCTTTAATAATCTGAACAGCAGCCCTTGACTTGAGACAGACCAGGCAGTCTTGTCACTGTTTCTCAAATATACTGTCATGATTTCTTTCTCCATGTCTTAACTCTATTGGTGTCTCCTGCCTTGGCTTTTCTCTCCAATCTGTTCCACATATCTAGAGCTTGCTCTGTTTTGGGTTCCGTAAAGGCATTCCCTGATTATTCCTTCTTCTAGTGATCTGTCCTTCTTTTTTTACATTCACATGACACTAAGTTTGTCAATTATTTCAGAACTAAGTTAAGTGTATTGTATAGTCTTGTTTAACTTCTGTCTTAGGGACATGTATGTCTTGCTTTCCATGCGATTGGAAACTTATTCCTCAACTTTGTTAAGCATACCACTGTGCAAATACCAAGACCTCAATAATGGTTATTTAAAGAGATGTCCAATCAAGAAGCCAGTATTTTGGCCCTTATAATACATTTGTTATGTGACCTTAGGGGAAGAAACTTTGCCATAAGCTCCATAAATATCTTTGGAGAAATGGCATATGGAGTAAAAAGTATTAAAATACCTTTAGAGAGGAGATACTAAGTAAGAACAAGAGAAAAAGTGAAGGCAAATTCTACTTATTTGAGAATTTTATATACCGATCCCTCTGCATACTGACCTTTGGAGAATCTTCTGGAATAAAGAAAAAGATTGAAATATTTCTAGCCTCTTAGGAAAAAATACAAGATGAAGAAGGTAATGATATTGAGATATTCAAACCAAGGTGACATTTGCAAGAGTTGGCAATTCTGGAAAGGGAGTAGAAACAAATACCTTTACTAATAGTAAAACATCTTTTTGATTTTCATTGTCAACTCTGTTTGGCTGAGAGAACCAAAAATAAAATATCTGTTTGTATTTTTCTTCTTTTTATTTTTTTCCAAGGGAGTAAATATTGTAACTATAGAGTTTCAATTTTAAAATCATGAATAGGGCTTCCCTGGTGGCGCAGTGGTTGAGAATCTGCCAATGCAGGGGACACCGGTTTGAGCCCTGGTCTGGGAAGATCCTACATGCCACGGAGCAACTAGGCCGGTTGCCACAACTACTGAGCCTGCGCATCTGGAGCTTGTGCTCCACAACAAGAGAGGCCGCGACAGTAAGAGGACCGCGCACCGCGATGAAGAGTGGCCCCTGCTCACCGCAACTAGAGAAAGCCCTCGCACAGAAACAAAGACCCAACACAGCCAAAAAAAAAAAAAAAATTGGATCATATAAAAATAATCATGAATAAATTTTAGGAATACCTTGTGTTAAATAAACTAATCAAGTTTGTGTTTGATGGTGATTAGAACATTTTGCATGTTACAGTTTCAACAGTAGTTTGCTATTTGGAGAAATGAGAAGGAAGAATGAAAGGCTAGTAAAGACCATTGATACTTAGAAGCTGAACTGAGGAAAATGCTAATTTTTTTAGTAGTTGAATTTCCATAGATTATTAGTAAAAACTCGGTTTCCATGAGCTATATTATCATTTATTTTTTCCATTTTAAGTGATTATGTCTAGGTGTTGTTTCCTATAAGATGAGATTATTTTCTATATTATTCTTTGGCTAAATGGCTTATTTTTTCCATACGTGCTATAATAGCCTAGAAAATAATGGAAGAAATGTTACCTGGCCAAAAAGATTTGGGAAGGGTAATTATTTGTTTTAATATCTACCCATTATGTCTGTTTAATAATTTTATTTTTTATAGATTTAAATGTTAATAGAATTAACTCACATTTAAAAATTAGCCAACAGAGTAATTTCTGATATATTTTAGATGAATCATTAATTTTATCAAGCATTTTGAAGGAATATTGTGTTATTTTTTTATTCTTTTCAACAGAAAAATGAAAATAAAATATTAAAGAAAATAAACAGGTAAATTGTGGGATTTTCTCCTAATAAAATGTCTCAATTTCTTTTCATTTAAAAACTTCCCCAATGGATTGGGAGTTTGCGATTAGCAGATGCAAACTATTATATATAGAATGGAAAAACAACAGGGTCCTATTATATAGCATAGGGAATTATATTCAACATCCTGTGATAAACCATAATAGAAAAGAATATGAAAAAGAATGTGCACATATATATATGTATATATATATGTATGTAAAACTGAATCACTTTGCTGCATAGCAGAAATTATCACATTATAAATCAACTATACTTTAATAAAATAAATTAAAAAAATAAAATAAAAAACTTCCCCCTAATGATGAGACAGAATTGAAGTTCTTTCCTAGAAAAACAATGAGATAAAGTTCTTGTTTGATCAATTTTTTTTAATGCCAGTCTGTTGTTACTTAGCGTCACTTGATAAGGCACTTACCTGTGGGCATTTTGCCTTTCTTTTTTCCTTCCAATAAGCAAAACAAGAATCAATTATTGAATGCCTTCCACGTGTTTGGTACTCTGTACAGTAGAAGGATGTGTCAAATATGCCATAGGCATTGTTTCAAGGAACTAGTTTGAACTTAGGTTGGAAGATAATATATATATAGCAAGTCAACTCTGCAAGAAAATAGAATAATAAAAACAGCATTTGCATTAAGAGAGGAATATATATATTATAAATTCAAAAAAAGAAAAAAAGAAGGGGAAGATATATTCCGTTTCTCCTCCGAGTTATAATAGTTAGTATTAGCTTTTTTGTAAGAAAACTAATTCCCACTAATGTTTTATTTTGAGAATGTGTTACCACCGTTCTACTATGGGCCATTTCACGTCATGTTTAGTCATATGAAATAAGAAGTGATATACCTCACTTATGTATAAAGGACAAATGGCAGGTAGCAATGACTTTTATTTTTAAATAATTTTGAAAATATTGAATAGAATATTTAAATCAATATTTGAATTTATTTTTTTTCAATGTGAAAAAGGACCACACATTATACATTGTATTGTCATGTGACTATATGATCACTATAAGGAGGTTCCAGTAATCTTTCCCTTTGAGATTATTATGTACTGAGAAGTGACTGCTGGGAGATATTAAATGTATACATGAGGCAGTAGTTATGTCTCATCCAGCTTCACTGTTGATGCTCTTACATATGTATCGTTTAACTCTTTGAGAGTTGGTCCACCAATTTGCATTATCTTAGCAGAAGCACAGCTTTTCTTTCAAGCACACTCATGTGACTTTAAATAAATCAGAATTCTACTGAGGGATTTTTTTTTTTTAAGTAGCCTGGAGTTTGCTTTCTCTGTATTTTTAAAATTTAAAACAATATCTCAGTCTAAAGTGTTTAGTTTTTCATTCAGTATGCTGTATGATTGCTTAATTTTAAATGTGAATAAAATGGTAGATGAACTTTGTAAAGAAAAATACTTGTTAAAGGTAAATACTCTTAAAATGATGCAGTTTTGTTTCACGGTAAATTTTTTTTTTGATCGGTAAAGGAGTATAGTATTTGGAATTCATCTTATTTGATGTAGTAGTAAAAAATGGCTTGAAGAAGATATGCCAGATATGTGATTTGGCTGTCTTCATCAGTCTTGAGAAAATAGAGTGAGCAAAGGATAAATCCAATAGATGTTGAATTACTTTTGCGTGTGGGATTCCAGTTAATGAGACAATGTCTGGATGCAATTATTTGGAAAGTTCTTGACCTTTTATTTGTACAAGTTGATATAATTATCATTTCATGAGGAATGGTTTTGAAATTCTCAATCCAATTTTAGTCGTCTGTTTATAGTGTGTCTTTTACTTCAGGAATCCTGGAAGTGTTTCCTACTTTTAACTTCTACACTGTATCTTCAAAAGCTCATGTGATTAGCTTCAAAGTGTCTTAGTTTAAGTTCTCATCTCAAACAATTATTCTTGCTTAGTTCCAAAGAGAAGTTTGAACAGTATTCTGTGATCCCCCATTCAAACACCCTCTTATTGTTTCTTTTTGTATTTAATGACAAAAAAGAAAAAAAAAAAACAAGAGAGGGAAAATAAATGCACTCATAATAGTTCTTATCAGCCAGCTAACCAAACTTAACAGTCAAGTGACAACTTCAAAAGCCATTCGTGGCTTGTAGCTCCCAATTTCTCCAGCTGTCCTTTTTGAGCAGAGTGGCCACTGTGGCTCTTGAGCTCTTGAAATGTTGACAGTCCAAATTGAGGTACGCTGTAACTGTATTGTGCAAACCACATTTAGAAAAGATGGTAGGAAAAAAGAATGTGAAATATCTCAATAATTTTCATATTAATTACATGTTAAAAGATAATGTCTTGGCTATCCTGAGTTAAGTAAAATATGTTATTAATTTAATTTCAATTTTTTAAAGATCATTACTGAAAAATATAAAATATCCTATGAGGTTTGCATTATATTTTTATTGGACAATGTTGTTCTAGACACATGTTCATTCTCCTTAAAAACTGTTCACTCCTCAAGCCATGATGATTTCATCTTTTCTTTTCATTGACCAATTTCTCGTCATAGTCATTGATTCACCCGTCTCTTCCATCTTTACAACTTCTTGTATGTTGGCTTCCACAAAAATTCTACTGACATTTGTCAACTTCCTCTGAAAGTAACAAGCAACCTTCAAAGTTGCCAGTTTGTCTCAGTTTTTGTCCTGTTAAACTTTCTGTTTTTATCTCCAGCATTTGGCAGTTTTCTTTTAAAATTTTCATTATACTGGTTTTCATCCTATCATTCTGATCCCCTCTTCCCTGAATTCTGTTCCTCAACTAATATTGTAAATGGGTTTTCTTTGGCTAAGGAACAGTTTATAGTCCTTTTTATCAGACTGCTAACATTGGAAGTAGCGTGGGACAAAATCCATTTTCACCTCACTTACCCTGCCTTAATACCCCATTTTACCTACATTTCACAAGGTTGAGGTTCACATCTCCCTGTTGGTGGAGAATCACTTCCATGGTGACTGACTTTACTGATAAATATATATCAGACCCTTCAAGCACGTTGGAATAATCAAGAGCTATTCTTTCTTAAAATATAAAAAAAATTTATGATTTGAATTATTATCTCTGGGCAGATGACTTCCAAATATATGTCCCTCTCTCTCCTGAGCACTAGTAGGACATGTCCAATTACTTGATGAATGTCATATAAATTCCATGACCAAAATATATTCAAAATTGATCTTCACTTTCATCTTTGTTCCTCTTTCTGTTTCCAAGGGGATCATTTTTATTTTAGCCAGGGCTCTAATATTTTCAGTTATTATTAATAGAGAGTTTTCTTTCACTTGAAGTCTGCATTTCGTAAACTATTCTATCAAGAATTGTAAATTATAAGCTCTCTACCTTTATACCTCATATTCTCCCAACTTCACCATTCCTATTGTCTCTAGCCTATAATATTGCTGATACATTTGGGACATCTTAGATTTCAGGACAAATGATGCTTCTAAGTGATCTCCTTGCTCACAGTCTCTCCATTTATATTGAAAACAAACTAACAATGGCAAAATAAATGAACCAAAAAAAACACCCCAAAACCCTTCCATAGTTACTGATTGGTTATAAAAATAAAGATTATTCTTTTTTTAAAAAAAATTAAGGCTTTTTGTGAATTGTTTCCAAACTACTTCTAGATTTATCTCTTACTTCTCCAGTTTAAATGATGTCTTAGCTAACCTAAGCGACTTGTTGTTGTTTATAAATATTCTACATTGTGTGGTTTTTATGCCTTTGCTTTTTGTCCCTATGACAGGAATGCACCTTCTCTGCCCAAATCCTCCTTGCCAAGGTCTTCAATTCCAAGTCCCTCTCTGTTCCAGAGCTCTCTCAAATGCCACCTCCTTCAAGCATACTTTGAAAGTTTCTCTTCTGAACTTTCAAACCTCTTTCTCCCAACTTTTAAAAATGTCATTTAATACCGTGTTTATGGTGTTATAGTTATCCATAAACCTTTTTATTCTACTTACTCTCAGGAAAACAGGACCCATGTCTGACTCAACTTTGTACTCTGCACAGTAGAGCACAGATGATGTAATACGTCATGTACTATAAAAGTTAAGGAAATATTGACTAAATGAATGAATGTACTCATGTACATCAGATCCGTTAAGAAAACTTACTGTCATTGATCTAATCTTATTGATGTTTTTCTATTCTATGCATACTTGTAGGCTAACTGTCGAAAAAGAGCACGCGTTTGTGTGGATTTGACTCCAACTTTCTCACAAAAAGTAACAATGTACTTTGAATGTATTAGAATGCTCTTATGTCTTTCCTTCTGTCCTCTTACCCTCTCAAAAATACCAGACGGTACTCCACTTGTTTTTCTGCAGTCATGAATTTCTATGTTCATCTATTTTTTCAATTACGGTTTTTGGTCAAATGTGTTTTTTTTTCTTAAATTCTTATTAAGCTTTTCCATGTGTCTTTCTGGTTTCATCAGTTATATTGCCCCTGTGTTCAAGGCCTTTGTCATTATAGTTCAGTGAGGGTCTACCGCCATATCCTGTATAAGTAACCAATGAAGTTTTGAATGAATTTTATGTGTAATTGGTCATAGTGATAATCTGTTCCTGTAAGGCAAGTCACAAAGAGCCTAGGCGATATTTTTTCCTATTCCTGTAAGCTTAATTTTCAATGATAATTATTATTTGGTCAGTGGAAACAGCCACAGCTCTTCTCTTAAACTCTGGTTCTTCAAAACTCTTTGCTGATACTTGAGGTAGTTGTCCAGAAAATACATGCATACTTCTAACACTCTGTTGACATTTACTTTACTCTGTTGACGCAGCTCAGTGCTTTCTGGTGGATAGGACCATGAAGATAGAGTTTTAGAGCATTTTATATGACCTTTTAATAAAAAGTGAGATGTGAAATAACCAGCAATCATTCACAGCTGCCAAAAATGGCATGCAGGATGCCTTCAGCTTCACTGACAGCCACAGTCGGTCTCAACTACTTGATATTATCTAAAACAAATTTCTATTCTGTTGTGTTATTAGAAAAAAGGATGGGTTGTATTATGAAAATATGGGTAAAATTTTGAAATGGATTACTTCCTGGGAAGTAAAAATAGTTGGAATTTTTTCCCTCAGAGTCAAAACTACTTGTAGAATAAGGAAACTGTTGGGTGAAGAAAACTAGCCCTTTCAGGCCCCTGGGTCCCATCTGAGCAATGCCTTTAAACAGATAAGAAGGGGTATATATTCAACAGTGTTTTATTTTATTTTTTTAAATTGATGGGTGTACTTTAATTGACTTACATGAAAAAAAGGATTTTATGGACTCAGGTTATATATAAAATATTCATTTTAAGAGAATAATATGAATTCTTTATGATGATAGATGAATAATTTTGAAAAATACTGTCATTAATAAAACGTGACCCTTTGATGTAAAACTGTAAGGTGATCAGCTTACTTCTAGGAAGTAACCAACCCCTTGGGATACTCTGACGATTTGGTGATCTTTTTTTTTTTTGCGGTACGCGGGCCTCTCACTGTTGTGGCCTCTCCCGTTGCGGAGCACAGGCTCCGGACGCGCAGGCCCAGCGGCCATGGCTCACGGGCCCAGCCGCTCCGCGGCACGTGGGATCTTCCCGGACCAGGGCACGAACCCGTGTCCCCTGCATCGGCAGGCGGACTCTCAACCACTGCGCCACCAGGGAAGCCCCTGGTGATATTTATATATTTAAGGAGCTCTTGCTCCCTAGTGCTGTCCAATTACTTTCTGGTGAAAAATAATTTCAATAACTCATAATATTCATAATACATACTAGTCCAGTGTTAATGTTATCATTGCCGGTCCAAAGAATGAATACATCAAATAGCAGTAACAATTTAAAGTAAAATAAAACATAAGCACATACGCTATATTGTTTTCCCTTTATTATTTCTGAACATTTCTTTCTAAAGGACCTTGCTATATGTTTAGAATGTATTCTGGAAATGATATTGGGGAAATAGTTCCAGTTAGAGAAAATGATATGAATAAATATAGAGAAGTGGGGAATATTAGTGGGAATAAAGAGAAGGAATTGGTGAAAGAAAATGCTAGAACAGGTGTTAAGGATCAGACCATAATGAGATTTCAGCAACGTGCTAAGGGGTTTGGAAATACCTTGTAGGGGAGGGAGTGGGTAAAGTGTTTCTGGAAGGGTCTAGATAGTAGATATTATAGGCTTTGCGAGCCATATGGTCTCTGTTGCAACTACTCAACTTTGCCACTGTAGTGCCAAAGCAACCATGGAAAATCCGTGAACAAATGAACGTGGCTGTGTTCCAATAAAACTGCATTTAGGAAAACAGGTAGGCAAGATTTGCCCTGCACACTGTAATTTACTCACCTCTGCTCTAAAGAATAGGGAGCCAACAGATGGCTTTTTAAGCAAAGAAGAGGGGTAATTAAACCAAAGGTCGAACTGGGGCAGGAGAAGAGAGAACGAAGGGGAGGGATAGATTAGATAGAACCTTTGAAATAGAGCTGATACATTTCGTGAAAAATTCAAGGTAAATTCAAGAAGTGGGCTTTCCTATTCTTGAAACTGGATGAAACAGTACATAACGATGGAATCAAGATCACTAAAATCTTGGCAGGCTGGAATGGTAGATCACATATAGGTAATATAAAATTAATAGAGGTGAATGTAAGATCCTGTATGGGAAGAGTTTGAAATGGTTTATTTAATAATATTATGTGTGAAAATGATTTGGAGATTGTAGTTGACTGCAAGCTCAATTGTGAGTTGACAGTTTAAGGAGGCAGCATGAAAAAGGAAAAGGGCTCTGAGATTACCTCAGAAGAATCCTTGGAATTACAAGAACTAAAAGCATTTATTCTATCTGATCTTAATAATAACTTCTGAACAATAAAGCCATGTGTTTTTCTCTTTATGGAGAAGTGATTTTGAGAAATCCAGGGCTAAGTTTCTTACAAGAGGGCATCCAGTTTAATTGAGCATATTTTCTCTTAATTTCCCAATATTTTACACCCAAGTGATTCTGACATAGAGTCTACTATTATTTGAGTGTTAATGCTACAGCCATGAGAATTAGCTAGGATGGCTAATAACATCTATAACAACCTTACATACATACATGTATGTATAATATATACCCGCATAATATTTAAAGGAACAGATTTAAATTAGACAACATTGCACAAAAGAAGTACACATCTCGTTTGAATGGATTTTTTGACTTTGCATGCATGACCCCTATGCTTATTACAAATATATTCAGAATTAGGCAACTTGTCCTTTATGTGGTTGAAAACATATGTTTTACACAATTTTTTATTGCTTCTATGTACTTAGCTTTTAACCTAGGAAAAAGAAATGTGTAAATAGTTTAAATGATTCCTCTTGGAGAACAGGTTTGTACAGAGTAGAGTAGACTGGTAGCCCCAGGTGATAACTCTTGCCCTTTCTTGGAACTTTTGTACCTTTTGGTTGCTTTATTTTTCTTGTTATAAAATTAATAAGGCTGATCAATGCTCCTCGTACCATAAGGGAATGTCTTTGATCTTACATATTCTTTTATAGAAGTAATACACATATCCAGAATAATTTGGTAAGACAGTTTTTGAGAAGACCAGTAATAAAATGTTTATTCCATATTATTAGATTTACAGTGCTGAATACACAGCATTTTTACATGAAGGTGGAATTAGTAGTGTATGTTTCTGCAACCCAGATACCCATCAGGTTTAATCTGCTTTAAAGCCTTGTTGTAAACAATTTTAGGAAGTACTGTAATTTTTGTTGTATGTTGAATATTACTAATTACCTAATGTTGTTCTTCTAGCACGATTGAAAACTTCATCGCCTTACATATATACACTAACGAATTTGCATGTGCCTATTTTATTGTTAACTGATGCTAAAGTTTCTGTCCCCAGGTCTCTCACTGTGCTTTGTTATCCTTTTGCATAGCTTCCATAAGCCCTGAGTAATATTTTAATAATATTAAGTGATGTAACATAAATAGCAGTGTGTTGGCATGGAAATAGTGTTTTGATATCTTCATTTGATGGATATCAATACTGATTACTCCTGATGGACCATTATCACCTAAGACTCTTGTCAGGGTTATTGCCATATTGATGTTTTCCTTCCAGAAAATATATTTGATTTTTTCAGGAACAGTGTCCTCTTATTTAATCATTACTGTGTGTGACTTTTGAAATAATTATCTCAAAATTATATGCTTGAAATGAAATTTTACCTAACCTAGATTTTTTCTGTTCCTCTTGACATTCTAATCTATCAATATTTTCTGTCATGTGTGTGGCCGAGAATGTGGACTTTGGTTCAGAAATGCCGGTTCAGACCTGATTATTAATCAAGACATGGGTATGAAAAATAAAAAGAAGCTCATTCATTTGGGGAATAATTAATTTTAACCAAGTTTGCACTCTGGGACTTGAAACAGTTTCACCTCATCTGTACAACTGTTTAATGCAAAATCTCCAATATAAGTGAAGTGCCCTAGGTGATCTGTTGAATTTTTCTCCCTTTTTTGTCCATCACTCCTAGATCTTTTGTGTTCTGTTGCTCATAATTCCTCCATCAGTCTGAGGTGAATTATTTTATAGCACAAAGTCAATAAAGAAAATAAAGCCTACCATATGATTTTCATTCACTTTCTATGGAATGGAATAAGGTAGCTAATTATCATAATTCACTTACATAGTTAAAAAATCTCAGTAACAAAACAGAATCCGAACAGGTGGTTTGTATTGAAGAAATAAAATAAGCTTTATTATTTTAGCCTAGGACAATTCTTTTTCTATTACACATTACTTGGGTAGAATAAAGTAGACAGCTCATGCTGAGAAAACTGAAATGTAGAGAATGCAAGGGTTAAAACGCAGACAGTACACCCAGGAGTGTCACAGGCATGGATCTCTGAAAATTACGATGAACCATCCAATTTGGATGAATCAAAAGCATTAGCTGGTCTGTTGTTTGCTTTCAGTTTTGAAAGGCATTTTATAAGTTGAGCATGCTAATGATTTCATATCTCTGATCACATTTATAAAGGCATTTATTTCTCTTATGTTAAATGTATTTATAAGGGTTTAGTGACAATTACTTTTAAGTAAATTTTATTTACTTTCTAAGTTTAATTACTTAACGAGTATATATTTTTTTCTCTTTTGAAGCACAGTTTTTGTAAAGTGAAAATATTTATGATTATGCTGGTATAGTCCTTAAGGTCCCCTACTCATTTCCTTAGACTCCTTGAGAATGACATCCACCTAAAGGCATCTCTCCTCATAATTTGACACTTAACCTGACATCTTTAGGTTTGAATTTGGGGAATTCCAATTTTGGGTTCTAAATATGGAAGCGTTTCCAAATAGATATGATCATAGTTTTGTCAAGTATAAAAAAGTAAGGCAAAATCCGTAGTATTACCAAATAAAATGTTCTGACTACTGAAATTAAATCAAATGCTTTCTTTTTGTACTGGAGTAGATGTACTCCATGGAAAATTAGTGCTTTATGAAAGGCACTTCTTCCTATTTTTTCATTTAATTGACATAAAAGAGACAGTATGTATTCAGACGCAGTCATTTTTGAGAGTGCTGATACATTCGTATATTTTAATTGTAGAAGTGCTGGACATGAGCAGTGTTTTGCATTAAATTCCACACCTGATCACATGCCTGTTGGAAGATTTCCAGAGTATGCTCTGGAAGGGACTGTTGCTTCCAAGTTGTGCCACTGAAATTAAGATCTACTCCCCAGAGAAGACAAGTGAATTAACACAATATGCTTTATACACAATGAAAACAAACTGATCTGGGTTCCTACTTTGCTTAGAACTGTGAAAAATACAATAACATGTACTTACAGCTGAATGAGTGAATTCTATTTTTACCTTAAGCATAGAATCGATGATTTACTATGTGGCTTTGTTTTAGATTCTTCTGACATGTTAAGATTCTCTGAAAAGCTAGTTAGTTATACTAACTCTATTCCAGAGAAACATTCTCTGGCCATTCCATTTTCAACTTTTTATTACACACGAAGTAGGCTAATCATTGATAGCAAGATATTAATGTTAAAAAGTCAACAAAAGTGTATAGCCTACCTCTTTGTATTTTGCTTGCATGCATCAAACACATTTTAATAAAAAGAAATCATCAATGCCATACCATTAGCAAAGAAACAATAATCACTCAGACATGAAGAAGTATTCAAAGACTAGAAGATTTTGGTGGTGAAGACAGGGGAAATAATAGAAATATGCACCAGGGCTGTTGGAATATCTTGTAGGGAATATCTAGAAAATTAGATTAATCAAGGAGCAGACATTTGGAAGAAAGTTTGTGTGAATGCCTGACAGTCTTGCTCTTTCCCTCATTTCAAATGTTGGCAGGGTAGCAGGCAGCTCCAAGGGAAATGTGCTCCTTTCATACTTGAGTAATTGATGAATTGTATGCAATATGCAAATGAGAATCCATAAATCTTATGAATGACAGCTTAATTTATGTGAGCCTTAATGAATGCAGGATTAGATTTTAATTAAATATCCTCAAAGGCACCCTGAGTAGTAGATTTTTTAGGCCTTGTTTTTTGAAAACTTGTTTCTCAAGCAATACATCTTACAAAAGCAGAAAATGAGGCAAAGGACTTAACCTATATTTTAGTAATAAACATTGTTTCATTTCACATAGGAAACAGCAAATTCAACTGATAACTCCTTAATAAAATATGTACAGATCTCTTTATTTTGTACACATTTCACTAAATTTGATTACTTTTAATTACTGTTGGTCTCTGATATCATATGCTATTTTTAATTATAAGAGAGTTATTAAAACTTTACCAAAAAGTACACTAGAGCTGAAGAATTGTTTAATAAAAGATTGTATTAGATAGATAAACATTCGAAGTATCAAATCTAATTTGACTAAAATAAAGTCTTCCTAACCATTTTTTCTTTTTCAAAATTGCCTCTCTAGACAATATCTAATGAGATAAGATGATAAATAAGACTATTTCATACATGATATTTAATAAGGAGAATTGCATACTAAAATTAGACTGAAATGATGTATACTCCTGTGGAATAGTTATTTCCTTTATTCACTTTAATACCTTGAACTTAAATGTAGGTTTACATTGAATGTATATAAGATGACAAACATCATTTTACATTTCTGGTAGGCATCTACTTTTTGAATTAGAATTTTCCTAATTTAGTTAGGTTAAAATGCACATATGATTTGGTGTTTAGAAATCTTAAACATTTGTTTCTTTCACTTCAGGTATTTTCTTGTTAAATTACATTGGGCTTACTTTTTAGTCCCCATTAGTTGTCCCAGCTAAATCAGTTTTAAACTCTGATATAAAAGTATTACTTTGAGTTTTTTCTTGGTAATGCTACAAGTGCCTATGTGAATATAAGTAGAAAAAATTACACATTTTTCTCTCTTAAGTGAAACTAACTTATATAGCTTCAAAATGTAGTTTATTAAACTTCCAGTGTTACAGGATGAATAAATTCTGGGGATCTCACGGACATCATGTTGACTATAGTTAACAATACTGTAGTATATGCTTGAAAATTGCTGAGAGTAGGTCTTCAGTGTTCTCACCACATGCACACAAGATATGAGGTGTTGGATGTGTTAACTAACCTTATTGTGGTAATCATTTCACAATATACACATATATCAAGGCATTAAGTTGTACACCTCAAACATATACAATGCTATACATCAATAATGCTGGGGAGTAATGCAGTTTGTTCACCTAGTGTCTGTATAGGTGTGTAGGTGTGAATTTCATTGAGAAGAATAGAAGTTTAAATATGGTAGTCAGTCAGAGGCTTTTACTAGAGCTGAGCTTCTGAGGTGGAGGTATCTGGAAAGGCCTTGAAATTACATGCACAAGTTTTGGTATATAACCATGTGTTCATTTTACTGACTTGATGAGTATATAACCTTCCACAGGTTTTCAAAGGGATTCATTATCTAAACAAATAAGCTACTATAATGAACAAAGTAACAGCAAATACATAACTTACTGAAGCAAAGTATATCTATGTAAAACCAGACAAAAACATGTAATCCATGCCTTATAAACCATATAACTTTGTAAAGGATCAATCGTGTGTAAACATGCTTTCCTTAACTCTTTCGTTACAAATTTCTTTTTAAATACAGTATGATTTATTTTCAGAACAATATTTAAGTAAAATATCCTGCATTTTTGTTTTATTTTCCATGATTATTGCCATCTTAAATATTGTGGTGAATTAAGGAGCCCATTTCTCTAATAATTATCATCAATTCTATCTAATCTATTTATGCAAAGAACACCTACTGACCAAAGTTAAATTTATATGTGCAAATAAGATGACAAAATAGTTCTAGAGAAGATATTTAAAAGTATTTTAGAAAACAACAAAATTTAACTGACTTTAAATTTGCTGTAAAGTTATATTTTACATATGTAATTTAATGTAAATATAGAGTTGCAAATTGTTACATGTTACTAAATTTGGATGTTCAGTTTTTATTTCAATCTGTCATTTTACATATATATTATATACGTATTACATAGTTCATACAATTTGATCAACTATATTGTGATTGTGCCAGTCCCTTTCCTTAAAGTTAATAAGCAAATGTAAGGTAACAGTGGACTAAAAGAAGGAACGAACTTACACTTGAATGAAATTAGAGTTTCTAAGATGAGCTTTAAAATTAGAATTTCATATTCAAGTCAGTTCACATTTATTTTCTCTCTCTTTCATCTTCTTTGTTGAAACTCAACTGAATCTGTGGCTTTATTTTCTTAAAGACTCCATTGCTCAAAACAGTTAAATCTGTAGCAATAAAAATACGTTTTTTGGAGATAACCCTCTTATTATGGTTTTGATGAGACTTGTTTGGCTGGAAAATTTTGAAACCTTTTTTGCTATACTAATTTCATTTCCAAAGCAGTTATTTTCAAAATTTTGGTTTTTAAATACTTTTAACAGGTTTGGTTTGAATAAGAGATAAGTTATAACCCACACAGACTGCATATATTTTTGTCTGTCATGGCATTCTTTGCCAATTATAATATCCCTTGCTTAGACATATTTGCATTTGCAGTTGGGATTGTTGGAGAAAATTGTTTTTTTGTAAATCCAGAAGTTATAGTTAGTTGTGATTGACCTTTATTATAACATTGAGATTCATTGATGAAGAAATATTTATCAGTTGAGTAATTTAGACTGTCAATTCTTTGGAAACTTTTATTCCTCTAATGTGGTCTTCATTGGAGCTAATTGGAACTTTCTTTCAAAATCAAAATGGCCATAAATCATACAGAATTTTATTTGCTAGTTCCTTTACTATTTTTTCTCTGTTTAAAACTCTAGGCATAATGTAGTTAGTTTCACTTATTATTAAAGCTAAGATAAATTTCCTATGTGTTGTTAGATATAAATAATTAATACTTGATTCAGCTGACTTTGAAATGATTCATCTACTTTGCTGTGTGTGAAAGTAGGAAAAATTTAGAAAGGGAAGTATATAATGTCTATGCAGCATTTCAAGAGAGCCTCCAACTCATTTTGAACAACAGGTTACAGAGGAGGTTTTAGGTAAATTTTTTTTTTTTTTTTTTTTTCCCGGTACGCGGGCCTCTCACTTCTGTGGCCTCTCCCGTTGCGGAGCATAGGCTCCGGACGCGCAGGCTCAGCGGCCATGGCTCACGGGCCCAGCCGCTCCGCGACATATGGGATCTTCCCGGACTGGGGCACGAACCCGTGTCCCCTGCATCGGCAGGCAGACTCTCAACCACTGCGCCACCAGGGAAGCCATTTAGGTAAATTTTGATGATTTCAAGGTTTTGTGTTGGTCAGTTGGAGTAATTTAGTAATTTGAATTGGCACGCATCAAATATATTAATCACTGTAAATGCAATTACATTGGTTTATACATAAAAAGATCATCTAGCAGAGATTATTTGCCTAGTTGAGGATCACCAGCTGGAGCTGCCCAAGTATAGAAAACTGTTTTCAATACATTTTTGGAGAAGGTTTTCAAATTACTTCTCACTTGAACTAAAGGGGATAAATATAGTCATAAACCCCTTAGAAGTTCTTATGATATACATCGTTTTATATTTGCTGGCCTTACTTTGAAAATTAAAATGTTTGAAATAGTTCCCATTAGATAGGAATTTATATTTCTGCTCTTCTTAGGTCCAAGTGAATGCCTGCAAATTGTTTTCAATACTGAAAAATCTATTCAGTCTATTTGAAGAATTTTTGCTCTACCCATCAAAATATTCTGAAAGGAAAGTGAAAACAAAAATACAAAATAATAATCTGTCATTTAAATTGTTAATAGAAGAGGACTGATATGGGATTAGAAAATTAGTTTTAAACAACTACACCTTAGTAAATCAGAGTCTGTCAGCCATATTTTAAAAAGAGCAATCAATATTTGAATCTTCTGTTCGGTAATGATTACAACCAAATTTAGTTATTGTGTCAAATGCAAGTGAACATCAAAAGAACTTTGCAAAATTACTGCTCAGATAGCTATTTATCTGTGCTGTCTGAACTTGTAAAATATCCTAAAACATGACAGCAAATATTTGGGGTACCAAGTTTACTAAGATACATCTTAGTATCTTTAATTTTGTTTAAGATAGATAAATGTACAGCTGTTCTCCAATGTTCACACCATAAGCTATGGGAAAAGATTAAAACAAACCTGGAAACTCCTAGCACATTCTGCTCCTCCCATTTATAGAAGTATTCAGATGGTCCTGTGGCACTGCTTCACAAAATCTCCAAATAACCGTTATTCCATCACCAACCCTGGTTCCCAAGTATTGAGGGAGGGACGGTCAGAACTCTCCCACTTATCCTCTGCCCATATGCCCACATTCAACCTACTTACTTGGAGAAAACTGAGAATAGTAGATTTAAACCCCATTGTTTGGATGCAGATACTGAGCCCAGAAACTTTTGGATCATACTAACAAGCAAAAGCAGAAACCTGTAACTCTTGACTCAACATCAAAACCTCTTTC
Source organism: Orcinus orca (assembly GCF_937001465.1). Lineage (NCBI taxonomy): Eukaryota > Metazoa > Chordata > Mammalia > Artiodactyla > Delphinidae > Orcinus > Orcinus orca. Next base: position 33,444,469 of record NC_064576.1, read on the forward strand.
CTCATCTTGTGAAACTGACTGATATATTATGACTGACTTTTTAGTTCTTCATCAACATATTTAGAACTCTTATTACTGGGGAGGTGAAATAATAAATGAGAAAATGGTGTATATCTGCTTTGGAATCATTTTAAATGAATAAAAACTTCTATATTGATATAAGCCACACTCACTACAATGATATTTGTCACGTGTTATTATCTAGGAATACCCCTCTTTCAATTTTCAACCAAATTTCAACCCATTTCCTATCAAGAAAGCTATTAAATATTTTTTTTCATGTTCAGTATGATTTAGTCACAAGAGACTGCAATTAGAAATCCACAGGAATTTCACATGTAAGGGACCCCATCTCACACTCATTGAAAGGAAATGCCATTTTATGAATTATTTTTTAAAATAAAGAAACAAGCAATCCTATGTTTCTATCCAAAGATATGAAATCTCATAGGAAATCTGCATTTGTTATCAGTCTCAGGAAGCTTCAAGGTGGGGGACTCTAGTGTTATGAGGAGGAAACAAAAATATACGGAACTTAAAATCATTAAGAATGTCACGAAGAAAAGCAAAAGGAAGATGGTTTCCTCATTTTATCCTGTGTTACTATATATAATATAGAAACTTGTTTATAGCAAATGGCATATGCTGACTGCATACTGCTAAGGAATATTCCCTTCTAATAAAATATATAAATTATTCAGAATAATAACTTAAAGGTATAAACTTATAATTACCTAAGAGCATAGTTTCTAATTTTATTATTATAATAGATACACTATTCAAAGGAATTATTAAAGCATTCAGGCATATACTCATAACTTTAAGTGTCTATATTAGACCCCTTAAGAAGTAAAATGCTTTAATACACTCAAGAATTTTCATCTAAAATCTTTTATATGGACGTTATATATTTTTTCCAACAAAATTTTAGGGAACAAAAAATACTAATAGAATTTCTGAATTGTTTTATGATATTACAAAATAAATAACAAGATAAGTTAAAAAAAATTCACTGGGACTTCCCTGTTGGTGCAGTGGTTAAGAATCCGCCTGCCAATGCAGGGGACACAGGTTCGATCCCTGGTCCAGGAGGATCCCACATGCCCCGGAGCAACTAAGCCCGTGTGCCACAGCTACTGAGCCTGCACGCTAGAGCTCGCGTGCCACAACTTCTGAGCCTATGCACCACAACTGCTGAAGCCCGCATGCTCTAGGGCCTGTGCTCTGCAACAAGAGAAGCCACTGCAATGAGAAGCCCGCACAATGCAATGAAGAGTAGTCCCTGCTTGCCGCAACTAGAAAAAACCCACATGCAGCTATGAAGACCCAATGTAGCCAAATATATATATATATATATATATATATATATATATATATATATATATATATAATAATTCATTGCACTGCAGATTTAGTGAAACAAAATTGGGAGAAAATAAGGACTAGTTTTTTTTTTAATCTTCAAAGGACCCGGTGATTATTTTTATTCTTTTGAGATAGTGGCTGAAAATGAAAAATTGAGATTGACCCTTAATTGTAACATTGCTATCAGAAGCCTCTAACACCAAGCTGATTTTAATGTATACAAAGTCATATAATTATAAAATTTGGAATACCCCTAGTTACCAAATGAATAAAAGTGGCATTTAAGTGTTTGGCCCTTTAATCCAGAGCCCTTAGTAGATGAAAATATGTTCATCTTTTACCTCCCCTAGTGATAATTATAATTGTATTGTTGGCTCACATTTCTTGACTCTTGTGTAATTTAGCTCTGTCAGCATTAATCTCTTGGCTGTTCACATCAGTGGAACTAAATGTCTGCTTAATATTATGTAGGTTAGACGGTTGTCATCCTAGTTGGGGAAAAGCAATGAAAGAATTTACTGTAGTATTAATCAAATGTATTATAAGGGCACTGGGCCTAATATCTGAACATTTATACTACAGTGAAATCAGATTTTATTACTTGCATGTTTGGAAATAGACTTTTACTTTCTTCGTGTAGAGGATCAGTGATGGATTTGTTTCTTAAATATCCATAGGTTACTTTTCCTTATTTTTCCAACCAGTGTTATTATTGTTTACTGTACAGTATTTATAACAGGAAATAGCAGAGGATCATCAAGAGAAATGCTTTTTATAAAGCAGATTTACATTTTCCTTTCAGTGTTTGATCACAGTTATATTTATCTGGGGGTAGGAATATTCTGACAGGTATGGGAGGGGAACTGCTTGATATAAAGTCACTACTGCAGGAAAATGAACCTTTTGGTAAAGACATCTTAGTTTGAAATGATAAGTAAAGTACAGAGAACATAACTATGTGCTATTATGTATCATTTTATTACCTTATGCTGATCTTGATCTTTTATATGGATAGCAAAGCATTGGCAAAGGAAGACTAAATAGAGAGATTTGTATAATACATCTTCGGCTGCAATGTAATCCTTACATCGAGGACTAGTTAGCAAGCAAAGGATTCATATTTCATTAAAATACAAAGAGTATTCTTTATAGAATCTGAAAACTTAAACACTGTGGAGTGCTTTGGAATTTTAAATGAATGGTTTCCATTTATATTACATTTTAATTTACTTAGTCAAACACATTTGTTAAACATGATTATGAGCTGAGCCTTGAACCAGACATAATGGCTGAAAATAGGGCAGCAACATGTGTCTTTTGCCTGAGAGACAGAACAGATCATATTTGGAGAATGGAAAAGGATGCTGTTCAGAGGAAAAGATTTAAGACTTAATAAGACAGCAGGCAAATAAACATTACTGATAGGTCGGTAGAAACCCAAACTTCTTATACTGCCAAGCTCTCAGAGTTCATCTCTTTCCTTTCTCTCCCTTACAAGCTGAAATCCAGCCATACTGACTTTCCTTTGTTTTCCTGATCAGAACAAAGTTGTTAGGTTCTTTGTACTCACTATCCGTTTGCCTGGAACTCTTCCCTCTTTTACTGCACAGCTGGTAGCTTTTTAATACTTAAGCCTCACCTTCTTAGAGAAGTCTTCCTTGCCCTACTAATCTAAAGACACCATTTTCGTAGTCTATTCATCTATTTATTTTTGTCTTTCTCTGCCCAGAACCTTCCCTGGTAGGTATCGGGTTGACCAAGAAGTTCGTTCGACTTTTTCCATAACATCTTACAGAAAAACCTGAATGAACTTTTTGGCCAACCCATAAACTTTCAATAAATGTTGAATGAATGACAAAACAGCAAAGATAAATACAGGAATAAAGGTGGAAACAGTCACTGTATTTCAGTGAGGCTTCAAGGGGCAGTTACTTTTTAAATCCAATTTTGATGGAAGAAGAGATGATAACTCCTCTCTCACCCAACAGGAAAAATATTGATAATGACATAATACATACAAAGCATGGAGGCTGTGAAGACAGTGTAGACAATATCAGGCAGTTTTGACTTCTGGAAGAGAATCTATGCATTTAACTCCAGCACAACAAATTTTAATGTGCCTGTTACATATGCATGAAATTGTAACGTGAATACAAATGTAATTAGTTGGTGAGAATTTGGGCTGAGAAGTTGGTAAAGGGGCCAAAAGGCCAAAAGAAGAGGCTTCGAGATGCTACAGTAAGATAAAGGAGTTGTGGTATTCCTTGAGCAGCAAATCCTATGAACAAATTAGCCATTCTCATATTAGGTCAAAGGCAGCCTTTCAAAGGTGGCCTGCAAAGGTTTCATTTATTTTTCTTCTTGAAAAGTAGCACCAGAGGTTGCATTTACACAGAAGAAGGAGCCTGTTTTAAATGCAAATAATCATAATTTAAGCTTTTAACCTTAATTATCAGTTAAATTCTCGAAGGCTTTAGTTGATTGTTGAAAGCAAGATACTAAAAACTGTGGATGACAGAGGTGATGGGTTTAAATACCAATGGAAGGAGTAAGAGCAGTTGAGAAAGCTCAGGGCTTACCTGGTGGCGCAGTGGTTGAGAGTCCGCCTGACGATGCAGGGGACACGGGTTCGTGCCCCAGTCCGCGAAGATCCCACATGCCGCGGAGCGCCTGGGTCCATGAGCGCACCGCAAAAAAAAAAAAAAGAAAGAAAGAAAGCTCCACTAAAAGTGGAGGCATGAGAGCTGCCAAGTTATGATTTTCCGGAAGCTTGCTTTGCTATTACTCAATCATCTTGCCCGATGATCTTTATTTGAAAAGTAGTGGGTAGGATAGATAGTACTTGGGAGATGTTGACAGAGGAACCAGTTATTTGGAAATAAGCACCTAATTAATGAAATATCAAATGAAATAGCAAATAAAATGAAAAAAGAAACGGTATCTTTGAATACATGACTAACTGGACTTGGGATGGAGAGTGTGTTTCAGTGATGGGAATCATTGAATTTCAGATTAGAAAGAGGCCTCAGCAGTGAGTGAGCTAAAACCTGTACCAAACGCCAGTTGTCTGTTTTACAGTATCCCTGATAATTTGAATAAGTGGTTCAACTTCTGCTTGACGTCTGAAGGGACAAGGATTTCAGAAGAAGATAATTTTTGCCTCTATTTCTCAACAGGTCCTTCCTATGTTTGGCCGAAATACTCTTCCCCTTTATCTTTAAGCTCAGACATAAAAGGAATGAATTTAATCTGTCTTTTATTTGGTTACCTTATATTAAATGTTGTAAGTTTCCTATTATGTTCTAATCTCCTTTCAAAGCTTTTATTTTTCATGTGGACCATACCATCTCTTTTTTTAAAAATTTATTTACTTAATTTATTTTTTATTTTTGGCTGCATCGGGTCTTCGTTGCTGCGCGTGGGCTTTCTCTAGTTGCAGCGAGCAGGGGTTACTCTTTGTTTCGGTGCACAGGTTTCTCATTGTGGTGGCTTCTCTTGTTGCAGAGCATGGGCTCTAGGTGCGTGGACTCCAGTAGTTGTGGTGTGGTGGCTCATACTTGTGGCTCATGGACTTTAGAGCTCAGGTTCAGTAGTTGTGGCACATGGGCTTAGTTGCTCCGTGGCATGTGGGATCTTCCTGGACCAGGGCTCGAACCCTTGTCCCCTGCATTGGCTGGCGGATTTTTAACCACTGTGCCAACAGGGAAGCCCCCATATCTTCTCTTTCCTCTTCTTTTGTTCTGAATTTTGAACCCTTCAAATCTGTATTTATTCTTTTCTGGTATATGCTAAGTGATCAATGATTTTTTTTCAAACATCAGGAGTCAACAGCCCTGAATAGCAGCAGACAAGGTCAGAATGGCTTACCCCCTCGGTTACTCTAATTAACATTCATTGTCACACTTGATTTCTGGGATTTTTTTTTTTAATTTCTTTGGATTAATAATTCCTGATATTTTTAGCTAAAGAAAGGAAAGGGATGTTAGTCTCATCTAACATCTGAGATTTGAGTGGAAATAATGAGCCTAATGATTCATATGGCAAGTCTCAAATGTAACTGTACATCCAATGGGATATATCAAAGAATGGGCTATCATTGAATTCAGAAATGGTAGGAATCTGAAAGAAACTAGATTTTTTTTCCTTTGACTTTATATTTATCTTCCCCCGAAAGTTGTCATGAAACGCACAGTTTACATTATGATAAAAAACTTACATACTATTTAATGTAAAAACATTAAAAAGTATAAATGAGAAATAAATCTAAGAGATGGAGTTATACTTGAGCATGGACTAATAGAAATGAAATTTTATAATACTTGACCCTTTGTTTCTTACAAACTAAGTGCCAGAGATAGAGGCATGGTGTGTGTGTGTGTGTGTGTGTGTGTGTGTGCGCGCGCGCGTGCGTGTGCACACGATTACATACTCAGGTCCTTGCAGTATCTGAGAGACTGTATTTTCATTTCTGGTCATCACCTTAGCGAACTAATCAATGAGGCATGAACTGCTATCTGCAGTGAAAGAAATGAAAAATAAACCAGAGATAATCCCTCAGTTAAAAGGTTATTCTGTGTGATAAAAGCTATTTTGTTAATTTATTTACTTACTGGTACAGTGAGATAAAGTGAAAGTACAATTAGGGAATTCTCGTTGAAAGGATTTTAAAGGGCAATGATGACTTAATATTTTGTATTATTTGATTGACACTTAAGAGTATTTTTAAACTAAAATTTTTTGTAGCACATAAAATTCTAAATTGTCTTGCTTTAGTTTATTGTGTATTTTAAATTTCATACATAATTACATAATATAGTTGATTATTCAATAAAAATAATCCTTAGATGAATCATAACATTTAATATTAGATCCCTTAATTTAATGAAGGATGGTTATTTTTCAGAAAGGTGGTTCCTGTATTTTAATGTATCCTGGTAATTTAATGTATAGTGTATAATTTTTTGAAATATTAATTTATTTCTTCTCCAGGTGATTTATCCCACAAACATAACTTTATTTTTCAGTTAGTTGCCAGACTGTGTTGAATTCTGGAGAAATATAAATAAGTAGAAGATAGTTATTGCATTTAAAGGCTTCGTGTGCCTAGACAGAAATGATACATAAATTATTATACTGACTTGGTAAGTATTATGGATGTGGGTGGAAGCTGGTGAGCCACATGTACATGGGAGATTAGGGAAGGAATTGATGTAAACTGGCTCAGGGTTTCTCCCATGGACAATTGATGGAAAGGGCATTTTAGGCAGAAGGATTAGCATCTCCAAAGCAAGGACATATGAAAGTAATTAGGTACCAACTACAGACTGAGGGTGGGAAAGTTTTGAGAAATTACACTGGAAAGAAATTGAGATGTTAGATTTTAAAGTTAAAGGGTCTGGTATGCTATGATAAGAAATCTGGTGAGCTGTGGAAGATTTGCAGAATGCACTGAAGGTGCTGGAATGTTTTTTCTGTATAGATCACTTAGGTCAGTATACCACAGGGACACAAGGGAAAGGACTTGAGATAAGGCAGGAGCCATGTGGATGAAGAAAAGGGTGAATTAAGAAATATCATAGGTAGAATCAATAGAATCTGGTGACCATCGAATTGAGAAGTAGAAATTACACTAAAGGAGATAGAGGAATTGGGATCACCCCTGTGTCTGGCTTTGGAAATTGGATACATTATGGTTTATTAACAGATATATGGAATACAATAGGTAATGTGATGTAGGTTCAGGGTGAAAGATAAAAAGTTTACTTTTGCCATTGAATTTGAAGTGCTTGTGACATTTCAGATGTCCAGTACACAAATGGAAAGACAGCTTTGGAACTCAAGAGAAAAGGGATTCCATATATATGTGTTAGCATACGGTATTTGTTTTTCTCTTTCTGACTTACTTCACTCTGTATGACAGACTCTAGGTCCATCCACCTCACTTAAAACCTTTTGCACAGCAAAGGAAACCATAAACAAGACGAAAAGACCACCCTCAGAATGGGAGAAAATATTTGCAAATGAATCAACTGACAAAGGATTAATCTCCAAAATTTACAAGCAGCTCGTGCAGCTCAGTATCAAAAAAACAAACAACCCAATCCAAACATGAGTAGACCTAAATAGACATTTCTCCAAAGAAGATATACAGATTGCCAACAAACACATGAAAGCATGCTCAGCATCACTAATCATTAGAGAAATTCAGATCAAAACTACAATGAGGTTATCACCTCACACCAGTCAGAATGGCCATCATCAAAAAATCTACAAACAATAAATGCTGGAGAGGGTGTGAAGAAAAGGGAACCCTCTTGCACTGTTGGTGGGAATGTAAATTGATACAGCTACTATGGAAAACAGTATGGAAGTTCCTTAAAAAACTAAAGCTAGAACTACCATACGACCGAGCAATCCCACTCCTGGGCCTATACCCTGAGAAAACCATAATTCAAAAAGAGTCACATGCCACAATGTTCATCACAGCTCTATTTACAATAGCCAGAACATGGAAGCAACCTAAGTGTCCATCGACAGATGAATGGATAAAGAAGATGTGGCACATATATATGGAATCTAAAAAAAAAAAAAAACGTTCTGAAGAACCTAGGGGCAGGACAGGAATAAAGACACGGACGTAGAGAATGGACTTGAGGACACAGGGACGGGGAAGGGTAAGCTGGGACAAAGTGAGAGAGTGGCATGGACATATATACACTATCAAATGTAAAATAGATAGCTAGTGGGAAGCAGCCACATTGCACAGGGAGATCAGCTTGGTGCTTTGTGACCACCTAGAGGGGCGGGATAGGGAGGGTGGGAGGGAGACGCAAGAGGGAGGGGTTATGGGGATATATGTATACGTATAGCTGATTCACTTTGTTGTACAGCAGAAAGTAACACAACATTGTAAAGCAATTATACTCCAATAAAGATGTTAAAAAAAAAGGGAGAAAAGGGAAACATCATTTCTAATTTTTTAGAAGTTTGTTTTAATCATTGATGAATTAGACATCAATTTCATTTTTAAGCTGATCTAGAAATTATTGTGGGGTATAAAACTTTTCCATCTAAGAACTAGAATTTTGGTTACTTTCTCAGAAACAAGGGCCAAAGAAAGTTAATATTTAGAGCCCACTAATTCTCCTACTAGACTGAAAGTTACCTTTTTACTTACCTAGTCTATTTGAGTTCCTTTCCTCACTGGAAAATACTCTTCATTTATATAACCCATATTCACTGATAGGTATTGACAGCTATTAAAATTCCTGTTTAATGTCTTTACTCAGTGAAATCAGGCAGGGAAGGAGGAAGAACAGTAACATTAAAATAGAAATGGGATGAAGATAATGGCACAAATTGGGAAACTACATTTTTAGATTGGAAAAATGTACCCTTGGAAATCAGAGAATACACTGAGTTAGCTTTTTCCTGTACTTTCACTGTTCACATTCTCCTTATTAGGCACTTTATGATAGTATTACCTTCTTTGACCATTTTATTTCAGATTTTAAAATTTTATCTGCCATGGCATCGCTTGAAGTTGTTAGGGAAGGGAAGATGTGGCTTCCAAAAGTTTAAGTGACTTGCCAAGGTCACACATCTAATAAGTGACAGCTTCCTTCTTCTGATCCATGGCCAAGTGACCTATTGTCACTATTATTCAGAGGCACCATGTTATGATGGGGTAAGCATAGGCTTTGAAATAAGAGATACATAGGTCTGACACAAAAATCTGAAATTCATGAGTCATGCTGTTGGACCAGTCAGCTCCAATTTCTTCATCTGAGAAGTAGAGATAATATCTGCCTTCTAGGACAGTTGGAATTTAAGTGAGATGAGATACCTTAGTCACCCCGGTACATAGTAGGTGTCCTGCCTATGTTAGCTTTCCTTCTTCATCAGTCAATTCAGTCTTAACTCCTTATGTTCTCAAACTGGGAGAAAAGAGGAGCAGTGAACCCACTATCAATATCTTAAAAGTTAGGTCAGTTGTTAGGCCAGGAGTCCCCTTGCTTATTTCATTTTTTCACTCCATGGTCTTTCCATCCTTTCTATTTTACGGTACACTTTTAAAATTTTAATCTCCCTTATTGGTGTCCTATATATTTGTTGCAAATATTGATGACAGGCTTCTTAAAAACCAATCTAGAATTAAACCTGATATTATTCGTATTACTATAAGGGGAGTTGGGTGGAAATATTAAACCTGTATTTTCATAAGGAATCATATATATTTAATAAATTGCAGCACATCTCTTATTGTCTGTATTTAGTCTGGCAGTCTCTACAATGTGTGTTACTATATGTAAACACATATACCTACACAACTGAATCTTGACTAATAATTGACTTACTTGAACCAGTTAAAGTATGAAAAAATTGCTATTTTAAACCTTGTTTTACTTTTCAAAATGCTATTATTCTGGGAAGTTGCATTTTAAGGACAGCTGTTTTTACAGTGCCTAATGCCCTGGATTTTCTGGAGTTGTCCCTATTTCTTCATTCAGTTAACATTTTTTGAACTCCTCTTATATGTTGGGCACAATTCTGATTTCTTCTCATTGTTATGCTAAGACCTGTTGTTACTATAACCAAGATCTCATCCACATGATATACCACTAATATTGGACTCACTGAAACTGTTTCTATGAAAGTGTACATAAAGCCGATAGAGGATAATATTCCGGAGGAAATAATATAACTGAGCATCTATTTAAGCAATGCAGTTAGAATTTGAAGGTAATTAATAATAGTTAATTTGTGATATATATGCTATTTATTTTAAGCATCTCTAAGACAATTTGAAAGGGTGTCAAGTAATAATGGAATAACTTATTATATCATCCTTACTATAATATTAGTTTTGTAATATTGTAGTTGAACATTAGGAATTGAAAAAAGACTAAACCTAAATTACTTCCATAATGCTTATTTATGAATATTAGAAACTATATTTTTCTCTTTATTTGTTCCTGGATATAGTCCCTTTTTTAAAAAACTGTTATAAAAGTACAAATTTTTGAAAACTGGATTTAGAACAGAAATGCTAATACTCCTTTGACTAAAAGAGGTGAGAATGTTATTACTACAGTTTAATTCATTATTTATCATGCTGCAGTTACAGAAATAATATATCTCAATTAGTAAATTTAAATACCTTAATTGCCTATAGAAGAACATGAAAAAAATGTCTTAAGTGACATTACATTTTAAAACAGGTTACTACGAGAATTTAGTAACATGAATTAGTTAAATGTAAGATCATCTAAATCTATGATCATTTAAATCATCAGCTCATGAATAATCGATCTAGGAGCTTTTATTTTTTGTGGGATTGGGCCTTATCTAGAAAAAAACTTTGGTATTGATATAATTATAAGACAACAATAATATATTTCTGTAGTTTACCATTTATTCCATGTTTTATGCACGTTCAGACTATTGAATTAATCTCCGAAACAATAAAAAGACATTCTTTACTAGAAATAGCCTGCTTTGCCTTGGCTTTGTGGCAAAATGACATTAGGGAACATACATGGTTGTTGAACCTGATTGCTTTAGCAGCCCTCGGGTTGATAGTATCAGGTTCCAGCTTGCCCTGCTGGGTCAACGTGGACCCAGGCCTTTAAAGAGAAAAGTTCAGGGAAAGTTCACTTCTATTGTTTTACCATGGTTACAAAACAGAGAGGGGAAAAAAAAAAAGAAAAAGAAAAGAAATCTTGGGTTTGTGACCTGTTGCTGCCGTGAGTCCTTTTCTGTGTTCTTTCTGTTTTTGTCAATTAAATATTGCAACAGAGAAAATTAAAACTTAGAGGAATCTATAATGAATACAAGCCAAAATATACTCTGTTATCACTCGTAGCTAACCCCCAGATATATTCAATGACTGTTGGTGTCATTGCATCAAGTGTTTAGATTAGTTTAATTTCATTTAAAGCATTATTTCAATTTTTCCTCAGTAAGAAGTTTAAAATTTGTAAGGTTATAGTAGGAAAGATTTGTTGATTTTAGAGGGCAAGGGGAATAACTTATTAAAAGTAATTTAACTTTGATTAAATTTGTTGAAATAAAGTGTTGTTTTAACTCGAAGAGGGAGATCATAATTTATTATTTTATTCTGGCTGTAAACTAAAGCAACATTTTCATTTAAAAGAATTTGTTTACCTTAAATGGTAAGGAGTTGTGATATGTAAGGGCCAGCATGACCTTGCTTGGAGCAAACTGAGTGTTTTTTGAATATAGGTAAAAATTCAAACAAATTCAAAATCCTAAGTTTAGGCTATATTTGCAAATTGTGGAAATTTTGTTTTAAAAATATTTACTAAGTGTTAGTTGTGAGGAAGGTCAATGCCATCTAGTTTACTACATATTTTGTTCTGTGAGCCTATAAAATATTATGATTAAAGCAATACAGTTGGAGCAGTTATTTTATTTTAAAAATGATAATTTTAATGATACCCATATTGTAGGATGTTATCTGTATAACCCAGACAGAATCACGGCTTGATGATATTTCAATCTAATTTTTGTCCACATTTTATTTTTTACTATGAATTTATGTTTTTTAAAAAGTTTTCAAATGGAAGTTCTAATGAAAATGGCTTTTTTTCAGAAAGCAGATGATTTATTTAAGAATACATTTTCAAATTATTAAATATATATACATTTACATAGATATATTGGATATTTCTTTTTTTTTTTTTTTTAACATCTTTATTGGAGTATAATTGCTTTACAATGGTATGTTAGTTTCAGCTTCACAACAAAATGAATCAGTTATATATACACATACATTCCCATATCTCTTCCTGCTTGCGTCTCCCTCCCTCCCACCCTCCCTATCCCACCCCTCCAGGCGGTCACAAAGCACCGAGCTGATCTCCCTGTGCTATGCGGCTGCTTCCCACTAGCTAACTACCTTACTTTTGGTAGTGTATATATGTCCATGCCTCTTTATCGCTTTGTCACCGTTTACCCTTCCCCCTCCCCATAGCCTCAAGTCCATTCTCTAGTAAGTCTGTGTCTTTATTCCTGTTTCACCCCTAGGTTTTTCATGACATTTTTTTTTTAAATTCCATATATATGTGTTAGCATACGGTATTTGTCTCTCTCTTTCTGGATATTTCTTTAAGTAACAATAGTATGAGTCACTTTAGAATTTTTATAGTCATACTTTAAAATACTGTTTTACTTTTTATTTGTTGTGCATGGTAATGCTTAGTTTCCAGAGGTGAGAATTCAGAGAGGGAGGTACATATTAGAGAATTAAGATAACAGAGTAAGATGAATCTTTGTAACTTTTTAGAATGACACTATCTCTGTTATGTGCTCATTTGTTTATTGATCCTTTGCAGTTTTGATTAGCATAATTTATTTTCCTTGAAGTTATCTGTGCCAGACATAGAACTGAGCTTTTTCATGATCTAGATGGATAGTAGTGAAGGAAAAGGGAGAGATTTAAGTATCTATTTAAATTAATCACAATGTAGAAAGCACCAAAAACATTTCTTCTGTAAATTTTATCATATCATCTATATTATTCAAAAATAACATTTCTGCAACTCTTTGTATAAATGCCTGAACATACTTCCAGTAACACCCAGATATAACAAAATTTTAAATGGTCTCCATACTGCTTATTTTAGCATCTAAAAGATCGTTTTTAAAAAACTAATTCTGACTGTATTTAGAAATGATTATCTTAATCTGTGATCCACACATTTTCAATATGGTCTCTTCATATGTTAAAATTGGAAAATATTTAATTTCTAGCATATAGCATGTTTAACATTGCTGATTATCACTTCAGAATTAAAAAGACTGCTTGAATAACTATATCAGGCAGCTGGTTGCAAGTAACTTATGACTTTTGAATTCAGAGGTCATCTAGTCCTTCACCTACCGTCAGACAGGACTTACCTCAGCGAGTCAGGATAAATGGCTGCTCTCAGATGTTAAAAACCATGAAGAAAAGAGTCTACAGAGATTTTACCTGATAATCTATGCTAATGTTTAACTTCTCTAATGAGAGGAAGAAGTATTCTTTTCATATCTCATCTACGTACGTCCCTCCTGTTGCAGTTTAAGGGTTGATACTTTTTTTTAATGTTATTTTCCTGCTCTTTATTACTGTGTGTTCTGAATTTATTATTGGACAGATTTTTCCAGTGCATGAACTGTTAGAAATAAATCTCATGCATTTTCAAGAATCCAGCCTACTCTATGACCTAAACATATAATGCTTAACTTCAGTGGCCTTGAAACCATGTTTTCTTGCTCTTTAGAACCACTTTCTTCATAAATAAAGAGATATAATTGTTTACTTTTATCTAGAATAACAGTTTAGGGGAATTGCTTGATCCATTCCTGCTCCAGTGCAATGAATAACTGTAATACAAATTGGTTAAAAAACATTTAAGTTTTCTATAATTTACCCCAGAAGCCAACTTTAAAGTTTCTTTCAAAGAGAAATTCTCCAAAGACTCTCAAGACCCAATGCAATTTTTAAGTAAATTGTATGCTTTGCAGATATTCTGCTGGATTCATTTATTCTATTTTTTCATATAAGAATCTATATGAAGAGTCAGGAAAGGAAACGTTGGATGTTTTTAAAGTATTCTGTCATGTGTTTTACTACCTGACAACCTTAAATTGATATTTATTCAAAACCACTTTTTGTCTTTTTTAAAAATTCTATGTCTTTCAACTACGTGCAGTCCAAAAATTTAAATCCCTTAGTGTGGCTTAAAAGATACTTTTTGATTAGCTCTTGTTTATTTTAATATCCTTTTTTTTCATAACACTCCCATCCCACTCATCAGATATAGCTTCATGCTTGCAGTCCAGATACAGGGCCCACAGAAATTCTAGCTCTCACTCATCTCTGGGACTTTCTGTGCTACTCTTCCAATCCCTTCCAATATTTCAATTTCCATGGCACTTTTTATTTGAAATTTGGCAAAAATGGGAGGTCCTTGAAATGGATTCCATAAAGCAAAATGCAAGTTTTTAAGAGAAAATCAATTAATTAATTTATCTACACAAAATTATTGCAAGTTCAAGGATTATAGTCCTGTTGAAGTCAAGGGTTGTCATTTTCTTTCTTTTCTATCCCCCTTTAGACACATATGGTCTTGGACTGTATTATATTATCACATTTAAATACTATGATCACATTTAAATGAAAGATTTTCGTGCAATTAAAGTGCCTGTTCAAATCTTTTGCTCATTTTCTACAATGGAATCTTTTCGTCTTCTTATTATTGAGTTGCAAGAATTCTTTCTATATCCTGAATCCAAGTTCTATATCAGATACGTATTTAGTAAATACATCTTTATAAATGTATTTGTAAATACATATAATTTTCTCCCTGCTAAAAAGAAATAGATAAAATGTTTTATTACTCAAGGGCAAACTTTATATATTTTGGTGATCAATCAATATTAAAAAACAATATCCATATAAGTAAAGTTTGGCTATGAATAAGTTTTAATCATTTAAAAAATATTCAAGTGGGGCTTCCCTGGTGGCGCACTGGTTGAGAGTCCGCCTGCCGATGCGGGGGGCGCGGGTTCGTGCCCCGGTCCGGGAGGATCCCACATGCCGCGGAGCGGCTGGGCCCATGAGCCATGGCCGCTGAGCCTGCATGTCCGGAGCCTGTACTCCGCAACGGGAGAGCCACAACAGTGAGAGGCCCGTGTACCGCAAAAAAAAAAAAAAAAAAATTCAAGAACCATTAGAAAAATGGTTCACAAGATAGCAATCGTAAGCAAAATTTTAAGATTATGTAGAAAAGAAGTTGACTAAAAAAATCCCAATACTTGAAAGACATTAGTTTGCTGATTTGAAGTCTTGCATAAGCGTTTTAGTCCAAAGTAAAATATTCAGTGTCTCGCTCCGGATCTGTATTTGGAAAAAGAGATTATATAGACTAAAGGGTCATTTTCGTAATTAATATGATCATACTCTTGTTTCACAGGAATACGTTGAGAAGTGAAAAACAATTAATAAATCAACTGTTTTGACTCCACTGCATCAAGCTCATTTTTTTTAAACACAATGACAATACTTCAACTGATGCCATTTACATTTCTTTTTTTTAATTAATTAATTTAATTTAATTTATTTATTTTTGGCTTTGTTGGGTATTCGTTGCTGCACGTGGACTTCTCATTGCAGTGGCTTCTCTTGTTGCAGAGCACTGGCTCTAGGTGCACGGGCTTCAGTAGTTGTGGCTCGCAGGCTCTAGAGCGCAGGCTCAGTAGCTGTGGCGCATAGACTTAGTTGCTCTGCCGCATATGGGATCTTCCCGGACCAGGGCTCGAACCGACATCCCCTGCATTGGCAGGCGTATTCTTAACCACTGTGCCACCAGGGAAGCCCCGTCAAGCTCATTTTAATATTAGTTTTTAATTTGACTTTATGGCATGTCAATTGATTGATTTGGTGTTATAGATAGAGGTATAGGAATAAACCATGCAGAAGAGATAGTTTGTATTTTGTATGCTTAATGAATCCTTGATCAGGATTTTGTTTCTGATGCTTCTTCATTTCTGGTTTTAGTAGAAATTGCTAATCCCTTGCTATAAATCTTTAGGGGCCTCATTTATAGGTGATTAGTAACTTTTGAAAAAATAACTTATATTAGTCTCCAAGTATATTATCATTTTTTTCCATTTCAGTGAGACTGGTGAAATTCTCTTATGTGCTCTCTTTCAAGATTAAAAGACAAATAGTAGGTTCTGTTTATAAAACACTATGTGCCCTTGAATATTTGTTTGCATACCTATCTCTTCTTCGCCACTTTCGTTGCCCTCTGTAGCCTGTCATCATAGTTTATTTAAATTTCTTCATTATCTTCTAGCAAAGGTTCCACTTTCTAGTCTTTCTCCATAACTTCACATTTAGCACCAACTTACATTTCATTTCTTTGCTTCAAGTTGTCACTTTTCTATAAATCTAGCCTTCTAGCTAGGCCTTTAAGGCCCTTGGAAATCTGATTACAAATTATTCTTTTAACTTCATCTTGCTTAGATATAAGAGCCTCATTATTATTTCTAAGCAAATTTTATTTCATGACTGTTTTCTACATCTTTTCTCTGGAATTATTTGCCTCTCCTCACATCCTTTCCAGATTCCAATCCTTCCAGTGAATTCACCAAATCAAATATCAACTATTTTAGGAAATTTATAGTTACTCTGTCTCCTCAGTGTTCAATATCTCCCCTTGGCTGCAATACATACAGGCTCATATTCAAGGCTAGCCCAGTGCAAAGTGGAAATGTGGGACCTCTTATGATAAGAATTCAAAATGGTGACAGCAGAGCCTTAAATCCAGTGCAAGAATCTCTCTTAAGCACAGGCCCAGTCGCATGCTCTGTTGACGCTTTCTCAAGAAGTGCTTCCATAGCGTACAGTTCACACCCTTACTGCCTATCACTTACCACATAATATTTGTGGCGTGTATGTGTCTGTCACCCCTAGATCTTGTGATTTCCATGAAGAAACACACCATGTATTAATCTTCTCTGAAGTTCTATAACCTTATAAATGTCCTCACAGGAAGAAAAGGCTCACTAAACTGTATTGAATTCAATGTGAAGAAAACTGTGGAGAGAAAAGCATTCAAAGGTGTATTTCTCCAAGACTTACATATTAAATAATTTTGGGAAATAATAATCTCCCAAATATTTTTCAGAAAATAATTTTCAGAAATTAAAATGAAAATCATGGTTTATCAATAAGATCTTTAAGACAATTTCGATAATCAAAGCAAACCTTTAATACTGAAGCAGATTCATTGTAAATGTGAGAACTCAGTTTGAAATAGATTGCAAAGAATCATTTTAGAATATACAGTTTTAAGTTGATTCTAATATGAACATGGATGCATTTTAACATTATTCAACATTTTGTAGTACTTCAAGTAAGAATGCACATTTTATTCAGAAAAATAGAATAAAATTGTGTAGTGGAAGAAAATTACCATAAGCAAATAAAATTATTCTGAAAAAATATCTTGGCCAGTGAAATCATAAGGAAAACATCGTAGTTCATGTTTGTGAAGGAACTAATTTTATTTCTATATCAAATCAGCATGTTAAAAGCATGGAAGATGTCCAAGTAATCACATAACATGTTTTTGCTAAATTTCAGATACTAAAAAAAGAAATAGCAAGCAAATTGAGAAATTATGTCTCACTGTTTTGCTCATTTCAAATTTGAATATTTGCAAATATGCTATCTTGTTGGGATTTTAATTAAGGAGATGTTATTTTTAAAAATGCAGTTTTTCATTTGTAATAAAAATACAAAATGCATATATTTTGTCCAATAGATTTCAATCAATATTAACTTCTTAAATTTAAGCAGAATTAATAATACATGTACAGCTAGTTTTTTGCCCCTTTCTATTTTCCTTATTCTTCATAAAATCTCAATGAAGATATATATAATAAAATGCCATTTAAAAATTCTGAAACGGGGCTTCCCTGGTGGCGCAGTGGTTGAGAGTCCGCCTGCCGATTCAGGGGACAAGGGTTCGTGCCCCGGTCCGGGAAGATCCCACATGCCGTGGAGCGGCTGGGCCCGTGAGCCATGGCCGCTGAGCCTGCGTGTCCGGAGCCTGTGCTCCGCAACGGGAGAGGCCACAACAGTGAGAGGCCCGCGTACCGCAAAAAATAAATAAATAAATAAATAAATAAATAAAGAGCCATTTGATCTATGGATGGAAATGGCAGGTCTGATGGGAACTTAACAGCAGAAATAACTTTTTCTTCTGAAATAACTTTTTCTTCTAAGTCCTAGCTAATGATGGGATTGGAGAAGTTTCTTTAGTAGTTAACAAATTACCCATCCACCTATGCATTCATTTATAGGCTTGGGTTGTGTGAATTTGGTGAAGAATTCAAATTCATAGAAACAGTTTTTGAATAAATTCACTTTTAATGATGTTTAATAATGATTTTTTAAACGTTGTTTAAACCATTGTCTCCCATAAACTTTAGCCGCCCCTATCTACTCACTATAGGCAAATACTCATTTACAAATAGGATAGTTTCTTTAAATGAACCCCAGTGTCCCCAGATTTGTAGCCAATAACATTCTGGTCACTAAATAGTGCTGTAGAACCAATCTTTTCTTTTTTTTCTGGACATGGACTTTATTCTTATTTCCAATGAGGATTCTTTGGATAAATAAAGGTCAAATCTCAACATAAAATACCATTACTAGAATAAAATCAAGTCCAGGACTTAGGCCAATTTACCTTGACAATAATAACTGGATACTTAGTAGCTATTTGATAGTTTTCAGTCCTGTCCTAGACCTGTCTTAATCACCATTATCTGCAAACATAATTGATCATTCTTTATATATGTGCTAGTAAATACAGGTTAGAGCTTTTTACCATACCACTATCATAAAAATACAACTATAAAATAATATTTTAATCAAAATTTATCAGATAATTTACTACATTGATTTTAGCAACAAGGAAGCATATTTGTAATAAATATATTTTAATTTTTATTAAAGCCTGTTTATTTCTACCCTTCCTTATTTGAAAAGCGATTAAATGCCACCATTAACTAGGTTAAAAGTGAGTTTTTATTACTTTGTTTTAAAGTCAGTAAAACATTTTGTCCTGTAATAACTTCATTTTAAGTCTCTATCCACCTCTTTCTCCTCATACTTGGACAGATTATTTTGGACCATTTGTCAGTAATCAAATTGCAATCTTTAGTCAGTCAAGGTTTATCAGTACATCCAAATCTTAACGTGTAGGCTCCACATAATTGGTACCATCATTCAAAATGCAACTTTTTCTCCTCTTCTCCCTTAAGAATGAACGAAGAATTAGCTGCGGGGAGCAGATTTGCTCTGATTAGGAGCCTGCTGTTATTCTTATGCAGATTCCTGACTCTACCCACAGGAGTCAAAGGCTTCGGGTCTCAGTATGTTTACTTCTGATGCATTATATCAGCAGTTGAACTGTGTCCAATATAGGCTCTTAACATTTTAAGTAGTTATAACAAATAACTATCGTATTTATGATGCATCTTGCATAGTCAGTCTTAACTGCTGCAACAAGCAACACCAAAATCTCAGCGGCTTATGACAACAAACATTTATTTCTAGTTCACGATGGCA
The DNA here is from genome assembly GCF_937001465.1 of Orcinus orca. NCBI lineage: Eukaryota > Metazoa > Chordata > Mammalia > Artiodactyla > Delphinidae > Orcinus > Orcinus orca. The sequence goes on from NC_064576.1 coordinate 33,463,988, forward strand.
TATGTAACATCTGCTCACATTCCCATGGCCATAGTAAGTCCTAGAGCCAAGACCAAAGTAAAAGGAGTGGAAAACCTTCTACACTGAAGAAGTGTACTTTTCTCATACACTTTTCCTCAGGAAAGCATAGCAAGGACATCGAGGGGACAGCTAACCAATAATAGCATGTATCAGTCAATGTGAATTTATTAAATGCCTACTATCCTTTGACTCTGCTAATATCCGGATGCCATACAAGTAAGAAAATTACTTAGAGTTCTGCTTTAAAATTGAATTTTTGAAAAGAGAACATTTTTAAAAAGTGAGAAAAACCTAACCAATTACTATTTTTAAATCTAGATTGAGATGGCAATAAATATGTTAGAATATAGGTTGTTAAACAGATATTTGAAAATCCAGTCATACACATTCTAAATTAGTTCCTGAATAAGAGTGGCAAGGCTCTTTAAAATGATTCTCATATAACCTCTTGGAATGTTATAGTCTAATAATTTTTTCTCTTGTGCAAAATTTGTCTGAACTGATTAAATTGACTTCAGAAGGGATCTATTTTTTTCCTCACTAATTTTAAAGAAGTAATTTATGGTTTAGTCCTTAAAATTAACTCTCCATTTGGCAGCATCATTTATGCTGCTGTCAGCACCACCTTTTCCTAAGATAATTATTATCATGTGTTTCAGGAAAGATGTTAGGGTGTATTTCAATGCTTTTATTTTTTTAATCAGCATTGTTCCTTGTCTCAATAAATCTCTGCTCTTGTACAAGTTCAATGCTAACTTTTGCGTGACAGTATTTTCTGCTTCAATGTGGAGGAAAAATAAATTTACAGTAATTGCTTTCAGAGGTTTATTGTCTTATAGGACTGTTGTAAGAAAATAGGATGCAAAGCGTTTGTTAATGTTTGCTTGCTAAGCTATTGAAGGTAGATGTTTATATAAGCCCAGAATTATTTTCTTTCTTCCCTGGTTCATAGTACTCTAAGTTAATCAAGAATATAATTCACTGGTGGCAAACTTTTGGAAATGATTTTGCAAGAAATATAGGTTTAAATACACTATATAATTTTCACTTCAATTTACTACCATAAAGTTGAAATTTATATGAAAATGATGTGCAATTTAGAGGCCTTTTAAATTGAGAACTTATTTCATATTTTTGAAAGTACTTTAAATGTGAATAATTTGAGTGTTGCAGATACATTCCTTGTACCTTGCTTGATTTTTAAAACAGAATGGTGTAGCATGGGATAGAATGGGGAGAACATGGATATTTGCATAGCTTCATTCGTGCATGTGTTAAAAATGTTCTTTTGGTAAGAAGAAAGAGGAGGAAAAGTTTAAGGCAGAAACTAAAGCTTGCTTACTGTGTGCACAGGTACATGCATGAGCGCGCGTGTGTGTGTATAAACATATATACTTCTGTAATATGGAGTTGGCTGTGTTGCCAATGGCAGCTCTGAAGCCGGAGGGGTTAGATTGTGGAGCGGTGTCATGGCACTTGGTCATCACATAGAAGATTAAATATTTCTGCAATGCTGTAGAGAGCAGTAAACCAGGAATTTAGGCTTCCATTCTCAAAACAACTATAAATTCAAACACTATGAAACAGCATGAAATTGAACAAACATTTACACCTCATTACAAAATCTGGGTTTTTCCTTATACTTCCTTTCTTTGGATTAATATACCATTCTGTTTTCCTACCTACACTTTATCATCTCACATAGGATCCATTCGGATTTTTATTTTCATCTTTCTACCTCACTGAAACCTTATTTCTTTTTATTTCTATTTCTTCTCCAAACCCTAGTTACTTCCTTAATTACCTCATATCAATTTGCCTTTCATTCTATCACTCTTTCTCATTTCCTTTTGTATTTGATCTTTCTGGATTCTGTGCTTTGATGTTTAACTGAGTTCACATATATCTGAACCAAGAGCCATCAAATAGAAAATCTTTTGTAATAGGATATGGAGTGATATGCATCATTATATCCTGGGAAGACTAAGTGGTGAATAAAGTGGGATCATTTTGGGAAAACAACTGTGTCTAAAATTATAAATGTAATAATTATCTACTACTATACTGAATTATTAAATCTCAGATTTAAATATATACCTACCTAAGAAAATATCTTGATCATGTAGTAATTTAAAAAGCATCATATTTATTGGTTTCATATACATTCCTATATATATATAACTATATGTGGAAAAAAAAACTACTTAAATGAATCTGTGTTTCTGTGAAATAACACTGCTGTCTTGCATGCCAGTTAATAGCTTTTTGTGTGCCACTCATTTCTGCATGTATACATGTATCAGTCCTTCTTCAAGTTATTAATATCTCCTATGTGCTTAAAGATCAAGGAGAGACCTGGTAGAGGCTTATTAGCAAGTTTGATTTTAGATTTTAGGTCAAGAGCTGGTTTTGTATTTTTAATCTATAATTCAGGAAAACTTACTAGAAAATAATTCACTAAGTGAAAGTTAAAATTTAGGAGCCTTTAAATTAACTCCACTTAATTTAAAATTAATGGATTTTGCTTTTAACTTATTAAAAGGTTAATTTACTTTGAACTTCTCTTAACCAATTAAAAGGTAAGATGGGGTGAGAGATGTGAAAAGTTTGGAAACACCAACTTGCCTTAATTGTCATTTTCAAATATAAAGTTTGCATTATGTACTCTAGTTCCACAGAGGGGGAAAAAGGAAAGGAAATCTTCCTTTCCAAATAGTAGAATATTAGTATATCCATGCATACAGGGCTAGTCCCGCTGTCCCAGGGATCTAACCTACTCTACGACACTTCCTTAAATGTAACTGTGTAAATTAAGGCTGTTCATTACTCATTATATGTTCCTGAACTTCCTCTCTGAACAGCAGGAATGCCTCCTAGTTTGCTGAGATCAATTTTTTTCTTTGTCTTTTCTGTTTCCCTGTTCTCGATCCATTTGCCATCCCCATTGGCTTCAGCATGTGTGGAGAATGCCAGCATGTGTCCAGGCTGTGTGTGTGTGCATGCACACACACACATGTGTGCTTTTCACAGAATCTTAGAGCTCATTAGTCTAGAAGGGCAGGCAAACAGGGACTAGAAAACAACAGAAAAGGTACAATTAAAACTAAGACCATGAAATCAACCGTTTTCAGCATTACAAATTCAAGAATATAGCAAAATAAGAGAAGCATTGCTTTTAAGTTTTTGATGCTAATCAATGAACATTTTGACATAAAGTTACACTGTAGCATTTTATATATTTGACTGTAAAATTTGGTTGGGAGAGTTGATACAACTTTTGGCATTTTCTTCAAATATTTCTTCAAACCTCATGAAGAGTTTTGTGTGAAAGTTGAAAACAAGATAAATTCCTTGGTTGATTCAAAACATCTTCTATAGCAAAATTCTACCATTGTCTTTTTTCATCTTGTTCAGATTGATGTCTTACATACTAAGAGGCTCTCTGCTCATAAACTACTCACCAGACACCCCTCCATTCAGAAAGAGTAAATCCTGTCAATTAAGCCAACAAAAAAGAGTGTGAGGCATCTATACCAAAGAGGCCATGTCTTGTAGAAAGATGTGTTACTCATTCTTACCCAAACAGGGAGGCCTTGAGATTTAATAAAATTTATTGTTGAGGTCTAATTTATTGTTGAGGTCTAGAAGCCCTGTGTTTCAAAAACTGAAAAGCTGGTTTTTAGAAAAGTCACGCTAAATATGAATGAAAAATGAAATATAATTCAAAAATTGACCACTTCAAGGTGTAATTAAAGGTGAGAGCTTTTTATGTAGTTAGCAATCCTAATATCTTCATTCATTTTTTAAAATTTCTTTTTGGCTGCATTGGGTCTTTGTTGCTGCGTGTGGGCTTTCTCTAGTTGTGGTAAACAAGGGCTACTCTTCTTTGCGGTGCACGGGTTTCTCATTGCGGTGGCTTCTCATGTTGTGGAGCATGAGCTCTAGGTGCGTAGACTTCAGTAGTCGTGTCACGCGGGCTCAGTAGCTGTGGCTTGAGGGCTCTAAAGCGCAGGCTCAGTAGTTGTGGCGCACAGGCTTATTTGCTCTGCGGCATGTGGGATCTTCCTGGACCAGGGATTGAACCCTTGTCCCCTGCATTGGCAGGCGGGTTCTTAACCACTGCGCCACCAGGGAAGTCCCTCTATTCATTTTTTATCATGTTTTTTTTCTTTAAATATTTGATGTAATATTTTGTGATAAAAATATTTCTTTGTATTTGCAGCTCCCCTTAATATATAAGAGTTTTGGAAGCTGAACTTGTCCTTTTCAACTTGTGGAAAGGAAATAGCCAAGTTATAAGTTCTAGGCAATAAAGTCTAGATGTTATGCTCCTAATAGGCAAGCAGTTTAAGGACCTATTTTTAATTATTTATTTTTACTTCATACTAAAGCTTCTAAAATAAAATACTCTTCTATATATATATGCAATTTTCTACTAACATATTCAGAGCAGTACATGTTTGTTTCTCTTGGTTTTTGAAAAGTAATTTTTCTTTTAATACCACTGAAACCATCTCTGGATTTTCTATTTCAGTGTTTTTCTGATTCTAAAAAAATGTTCACTGCCAAATATTTAGAAAATTTCAAGAAACAAGTAAGAAAGCAAAGATACAATCACATATAAGAAGAAAACCACTGATAGCATGTATAAAATATGATCATACTGTAGTCTAATTTGTTATAAAACATAAAAATCTATGACAGACGTGTTTCTGTATCCTTTTATCTAGCTTTCTAATATATAATTTTAATGACCTATTGGAATTTCAGTCTAGGATACACTGTAATTTATTCAACTCAATACATTTGTATTAACATCTAAGGTTTTATTCTTACATAGCCTCTGTCTCACATTACCTCAGGATGAATTCTTAGATTTGTCAGTTTGAAAGTATTGAGCTAAAAGTATTCAAATTTTAAATTTTGATACATTAGACAAAATGGGCCCTGAGAAATATTATGCAATATACATACTTCTACTAGTATAGTGTCAGTATTTTTTTAGCTTTGCCAATGTGATGGACATAATTGATATTTTATACTTGATTTGATCTTTAATTCCTTATTTACTAGTGAGGTTGCATATTTTTATAGGTTAATTAACTATTATTTTTGATTTTTTTTGCTGTTCATATTTTTTGCCATTTAATATTGGATTCTTCATTGTTTATAAATCAAGCTCAAGAATCCTTTGCTTTTGATTTATATATTTTCCTATCTTGTCACTTATCTTTCAACATTAGCTTTCCTAAATATGTTTTTAATTTCTGTACAGATAATTCAGTCAATCTTTTTTTTAATAGTTTCTAGCACTAATGCCATGCTTATAAAGTTCTATCTTATCTCAAGGATAGTTTTTTTCTATTTTTTGCTTTTTTTGCAATTTTTTCTGCAATTGTTAAGCATGTAATTACTTAATCTACTTCTTTAAATGCATAAAATGCAAATCTATCTGAACTTTTCAAATAACTAGCAAATTGTTCTGACACCATACTTTATGTAATATAGACTTCTAGTGGATTGAAATGTAATAATTTGAGACTTTTTTATATAACCATGTGTATGTAAGGTGGAATCTGTGAGAATAAAGTTTAACCCAAAGATGGTTTATTTTTGATGATGTAGAAGCATAGATTAAACCAAATGATTAGAAATGTACACTTTATTATGGAAGTGTGAAATAAATTTTCAAGTACATATGTCTAGGTTTTTTAAACTAAATTCAGAAATGTGCATATTTAGAAGTGGGATACCTTGGTTGATGATTTCAAGAGCCACAGATTGCCATCAACTTAAAAATTTATGGAGTATTCTCTTTCCAACCACATCATTTTGAAGAGCGAAGACAGATTCAGAGCATTCAGTTAGAGGTAGGATAATGCAAAGAGGGCAATAACTCAGCAGCCTTCCACTTTATCATCATTATCAAATTGACACCATACAAAACACTCTGACATGCCATAGCCCCAGCCTCTCAGGCACTTAAATAGCTACTAAGGCAGTGTAGACTTCAATGGCCATAGATCAGCAATAAGCATCTGTTTTTTCCTCCATGCACTCATTCATTCATTTGTTTTCATTTAATAGATATTTATTGAGTCCTTACTTTGTGCCAGACACTCTTCCTATATTCTGGGAATACAGTGGTGAACAAAACACATTCAAATATCCTTGCCTACATAGAGCCTATCTGGACGGATATTACTAATAAATAAATAAGTATGTGGTATTCCTAAACAACACTCAGGCTAAAAAGACGTCAGAGTGCGGGAGGTGAACTATTAACTGAACCCAGTGCCATGTTGTATGGGGGCTGGGGAAGGAGGCATAAAGACGTGTTACTGAAGAGTATTCTAGAAAGTAGCAATAGCAAGTGCAAAGGTATGGAGGCAAGCTTTCAAAATAGTAAATACATTTCAAAATAATAAATATATTTAGAGTTGTAGATGAGAAATACAGCCTTGAAAGTGAATTTCAAAAATCATGTACAAATGGATATTTACTTCTGATGTAAATTTCTTCAGGGTAGAAACATTTTTATGATTAGCATCGTGATTCAGAGTGGACTGTGGCTCGGTCAGATGTGGTTCTATTCATCTCAGTCCATGACCTAGTCAAGTTACTTATTCTCCCTCCCATAATCATTCCATCCATCTGTAAAAGGGGCATAATGATAATATTTATCTGATAGAGCTATTGTGATGATGAAATCATATAATGCATGTCAGAGTGTTTAGCATAATGACAATCACATAGTAAATTCAGCTATTATTAGATATAAAAATTTGGGGGCATAATAAGAAAATCTACAAACAACAAGTGCTGGAAAGGGTGTGGAGAAAAAGGAATCTTCTTGCACTGTTGGTAGCAATGTAAATTGATACAGCCACTACAGAGAACAGTATGGCAGTTCCTTAAAAAACTAAAAATAGAATTACCATGTGACCCAGCAATCCCACTACTAGGCATATACCCAGAGAAAACCATAATTCAAAAAGACACATGCACCCCGATGTTCATTGTAGCACTATTTACCATAGCCAGGTCATGGAAGCAACCTAGATGCCCATCGACAGATGAATGGATAAAGAAGATGTGGTACATATATACAATGGAATATTAAGCAGCCATAAAAAGGAACAAAATTGGGTCATTTATAGAGATGTGGATAGACCTAGACACTGTCATAGAGTGAAGCAAGTCAGAAAGAGAAAAAAAAGTATCATATATTAACACATATATGTGGAATCTAGAAAAATTGTACAGATGAACTGTTTTGCAAGGCAGAAATAGAGACACAGATGTAGAGAACAAATGTATGGACACCAAGGAGGGAAAGTGAGGGGTGGTGGTGGTGGGATGAATTGGGATACTGGGATTGACATATATACACTAATATGTATAAAATAGATAACTAATAAGAACCTGCTATATAAAAAAAATTTTTAATCTCTTTCTTGACAATAGCAGCAAACTTAATTTTCACTCTAATCTCATGAAAATCTGCAAAATTGTGGGCCATTATACTTCATGAACTATCACAAGTATGAATGTTATAATTAGATCATACATTTCCTTTCTTGAATGTCCCATTTAGACACTCAGTATTTGCCTTGCCTCTTACAACATGATCTGCACTTACCAAGCTTACCCACTCCTTTCGGTTGAGTTTCACTATTGGACACACACTATTAGCTGCCCATTATATGGGAAATGGCAGGGGGACAGTGGTGCTCAAAGGCCTTACAATACACCTGGGACTGTAAAACACGTAAGAAACATAATAAATCCATCAAAATGGCCTAGAAATACTGTGCAGATGGAACATTCATTGAAGCCTTAGCCCACCCACCATTCCTCATGCTCTATGTACTTTTTTGCCTTGGAGCCCTTGACCTTGCCATTCAAAAACCTTTAACACCTTCTTCTCACCTTATCTCCCTCAGTCAAAATCACACTCCTGTTTCAAGACTTACCACAAATGCCACTTCTTTCTTTATATTATCTGAAAATTTATCTTCTTTAAAAATAATCACTTGAGACTTCGTGTCACAAAATAACTGCATATTTTACAAACAAGGAGCTTCTTTTCGAGAAAGTGTTGCAATTTTGTGTCCTTCTCTCTGTCATGGCATATACGATGGGTCTTACCACCCAGTGGCTACCCAGCACATGTCTGTGGGCTCTAATAATGTGGGAAGGAACACAATGGAGTAAATCATCAGATCTATAGCCATGGACTTTGAGAGACGTTTTTCTGACCATGAAGCTGAGGCAGAATTTTCAATATCAGAAAGTCTTCTAACAAAGAGAAAGATAAAGAAATTGACCAAAATATGGAACTCTTTATGTTCTGTTTTAAAAAGTCAAAGTGTAATAGACTGCTCTATAATAAAATGTCCAGCACAAGACTTAATCAAGAAAGTTTTTCCATTTGAACTAATGAATAAGAAAATTTATACTTTTATTCGTAGTAACACTATATTTCAACATGTCTTTGCCTCAGTTTTCATATTTATAAAACAAAAATAATAATGTCTCCATCTCACAAAATTAGCCCTCAGAAGTGCTCAAAAGAATTCCTGTTGCACAAAAATAGGCCAGCTTTAAATGTAAACTATTATTACTTAGTCAATTTAAACAACAAAATTAAGGCAAAACTTTTTAGTATTTTAAATTATGATTTGGGAACGAATAAATAAATTAGAGAATATAGGAATTATTAGCATAATGATTGGGATTTTAAAAGCAGCCTCTGCACAGTATTGCAGGGGAAATAATCCCATGATAAAACAATGTCTATTCAAGCTTGAAAGGACATTTGCCAACGTCTTCTTCAACTCTGTGGTGCAGGCAGTTTACATCATAATTTTTTATAATATCAAACATTAGTATTAAAAGACCATTCATTAAAGAAAACATTTTCATAAAGTATTAAATAGAATTCAATTAATGTAAATAATACTGATAGCAATGTTTGGTGCTTATGTAACATCTATGTCAGGTAATGTATTAAGCATGTTATTGAATCTCTATAGGCTAGAAACAGCATAGCTTTGCCTGTCTTAATCTAATCCTTTCATTAGTTCATAGGCCCAGAATCCTCCTGGGAGTATCAGAAAGTTGTCAGGAGATCTCTGAATTCTGGGGCTGGTATCTGAATCTCTGTGCTTCATAACTACATTTCTTGACAGCTCCCCATGTGTTACACAGTAGAGGAGAATGGAGGATGTATTTTTTTTTTTTCTAACAGGTTTCTCAAATAAATTAGTTATGTACATTTTCTCCGGAGGTAGCAAACAAATAACTTGTCAGTGAAGGGTGAAAACACACATTTTAGTTTGAGTCAGCCATCTTACCTCTGCATTCACAAGCAGGAAGACAAGATTTTCTGAGTTCTGGCTTAGTAGATCCTGCTTTTAACCCTCATTTGAAACTACATCTCAAAAGATCAAGAGTTTAAGATAAATATTGTTTCTACTTCTGTGACTTATGTGTGAAAATGCTTATACCAAATTGTTGTTGTGTGTGTGTGTGTGTAGATTTAGTTACTTTGCCAGAAATTTATGGTTGTGATTACTTTAGAACATAAAGACTGATGCACACTTATTATAGCTTTTTCATTCCTTATTGTTGGTTAGCTATCCTTTCCTTACAAAATATTTTTTCTCATATATTCAAAGCATATAGTAGCAACTTTGGTTAAGATTGAGATTATAAATATTATAGAAAAATGAAATAAAACTCATTTGAGTCATTTATGAATTTCCTTTTATGGATACACACCCCTGTTAAAGTAAACTTTTTTAAGGGGGATAGATCAGCTACTGGTTGTAGTCAGATTTTATCTACAGAGTTAATTACATAACACCAACTTGGGCTCCTTTTTAGTTCCTCTAAAATGTAACATCACAAAAAAGATACATTTAAAGTAATTAAATGAATCATAATGTTCTGAAGACATTTAACCAAAAATCAGAGCCTATTACATGTCTTAACATTTTTCTCAAGGTCAGAAGAATGGAGACAGTATGGAGAGATGAGATAATGACCTATGAAACTATTTGAAAATGATCATGTGCTAGACTGTGTGATACTAACCATTTTAGGAAAGGAAGGATGAACATGGGTTTGAGTAATTCAGCATGTCATTACGGAAGTGTGTGTGTGTGTGTGTGTGTGTGTGTGTGTGTGTGTGTGTGTAAGGCAGGGATGTGCCTCTGTGGTCTTTTCTTACTTAACAACCCCTCCTCTTCTTCAGTTGACTAATTCCTGTTTGCTCACACCTCATCTTCCCTGAGGTATTTAACAAGATTTATTGTAACTATATATGTATCTATTGGGCTGACCAAAAAGTTCATTCAGGTTTTTACTACGATGTTATGGAAAAACCCGTACTTTTTGGCCAATCCAGTAATTCCCCCAAATCGATTGAAAGTTACTTAAAGTCAGGGGTAGTATCTTGTTAGTATTTCCAGCTCACATTGGAGGGTCAGGCACATTAACATTTGTTTGTTGACTAAATTAACCAACAAATATGGAACAGAGGCAGATTTCATGCTCAGGGCTTGGCTTTTAGACCAGATTGCCTTTGTTCACAAGTATTACTTTTTTTAAAGACTTAATTGTTTTTAGATCAGTTTTAGGTTTACAGCAAAAGGTACAGAGAATTTCCATATAGTTCCTTCTACACATGCGTAGCCTCCCACTTTATCAACATCCTCCACTAGAGGGGTACATTTGTTACATTTGATGAACTTACATTGACACATCATAATCACTCAAAGTCCATCTTTTACAGTAGGGTTCATTCTTGGTGTTGTACACTCCATGGGTTTGGACAAATGTATACACCATTATAGTATCACACAGAGTATTTTTACTGTCATAAAAAGCCTATGTGCTGTGCCTATTTATCCTTCCCCCTACCCAACTCCACTCTATTACTTTTTATGTGTGGCATATTGAGTAAGGCATTTTACTTTCTTGTATTTCAGTTTCCTCATCAGTTAAATAAGGATAACAATAATACCTGTCTTAAAGGTGTGTTATGATTATTAAAAGAGTTAGATGACATAGTGAACTTAGCACAGGGCCTAGGGGTTAGACAAAATAATACAACTGTGACTATTTTATTATTTAATGTACTATTCCAAAATAAAATGAAAACATTTGGGAACAGGGCATTCAGAGTGTTGGAAATGGCATCTTCTACAGAGAAGAATTGGATATTATTTTGAGATTAGAGCAATGAACATATATTGGGGCCAAATTCAAGATGATCTGCAAAAACAGAGCCATTGCACATATATGAACAGGGTTATGGTATGTCCCAGTGAGATAAAAGACTAAATACGTTACTTTTTGTTCAAACAAAATATAACCAATGTTAATTGCAGAGAAGATGTAGTCATTTGAAATTCAAACAGAAAAATTACAAGAAATGAAACTTTTTTCTTTGTGACTAGGAGTCCAGAGGTTAAATAAAAGATTGGTTTAGATATTGAATGTCTTAGCTGGAATATTTTTTAATATTAAATTTAAATTTTATAGAATATGGTTTTGAAGTATGACAGAAACTGTGAGAAAGAGGCCAATAAAGTACTAACTCATCCCAAAACTTTAAGAAAGCCATTTACAATTGTTTCCCATTATTTTAGGATTTTCCCCTTAGGGGATTTCAGTCATTCTTTACAGATAATTTTGAAACAGATGTGCTGTGGGTAGATTTATCTGTAGCTTGGAAGGCTTATGGGAAGTAGAGAAAATAGTAAGGTGATTAAAAGGTTAAAACTGTTTGGCTTTCTAGACAAACATGTCATTAAATTCAATTTACAAACAGTATCCTCTTTGTAAGAAATATCATGTATGTTGATGTATAACGTATGCAATGGAAAGGTAAAAATAAATAGTATTAAAATTTTATATTCTTTAATTTAAACTTTAAATTACATTAAATTACTCTTAATTCCACAAAATATTTAAAAAATATGCATATACTTTTGAGATAAATCACTATATATACTTTATAAAGTGTAATTTACCATTGATGTGAATAAATAACTCAAATTGAGAGGAGAATATGAGATCTCTAATTTGATAAAAAATATCAAAAAATATATTCATTAAGTAAGAAATCCATGATTAATATATTAAGTCTAAGATTAATATAACTAATGCATTTCATGGATTTTAAATAATCTTCTTAGTGTGGCTATCACGTATAGATCCTATGAAAGGGGAGTGGGGACTTAAAAACTTTAGGGGCTAGATTATCCTAAGTATGTAACCTGTCAAACAGAGACTCTCTTTAGGATATTGGACTGTAATTAATTGTTAACACAATATGCAAATGCTTAAGTATAGCTTAGTTACATTCCAGTATGTTTTAACTTTTATTTTGGGGCAATTCCTATTCAGTATTTAATAGCTCCAACAGAGCTGGAGACCTCAGAAATTTTGTCAATGACCTTTGAAACGGGATTCATATAAAATAAATTTCCTGTACTACTTGAGTTTTGAAGTCAGAGTCAGCAATGATTCCTCCTCACAAGAGTAGCTAATTTCAGCTCCTATTTGTTTTCTGTTTGTAATGATTTCAGTTTACTCGTGTTAACCTTGTGTTTTGAGTAATTATCAACTCATATCAACTCTATAGAATATGTGAATTGCTGCTTTTCTTGTCTCTGGAGAATACTTCTCATGTGACAATTGTCATATGACCTATGACACAGAGCATGGCTTCGTAATGTTGAGAGATGAGGAATTTTTATAATTTGAGTATAATCATACTGTGAGCACAAGTCTCTAAACAGATTCCCTGGAAATAACAGGTTTCATGGTAAACTAAGTTTTAGTAAATGCCGATTTCACCATGTTCTTAGAGATTTATAGTACACTCTAGCATAGTGAAAGCTCTGAGAAATTGATCCACAAAACAAAAATATTAAAAGCTTTAGGAAGGGGACTTCCCTGGTGGCGCAGTGGTTAAGAATCCGCCTGCCAATGCAGGGGACACGGTTTGACCCCTCGTCCGGGAAGATCCCACATGCCACGGAGCAACTAAGCCCGTGAGCCACAACTACTGAGCCTGCACTCTAGAGCCGGCAAGCCACAACTACTGAGCCTGCGTGCCACAACTACTGAAGCCCCCGCGCCTAGAGCCCGTGCTCCGCAACAAGAGAAGCCACCGCAATGAGAAGCCTACTCACCTCAATGAAGTGTAGCCCCGGCTCACCGCAACTAGAGAAAGCCTGCGTGCAGCAACGAAGACCCAGTGCTGCCAAAAATAAATAAACAAACAAATAAACTTATTTAAAAAAAGACTTTAGGAATTTGTGAAGTTTTTCCACAAAATATATGTATGATTAATAAGTTTAATGGGGCATTTGCCAAGTTTATTTGAGCACAGAACCTTTTTTAAAATTTATTTTTAGCTCTTTTTTACAGGAAATTTTATTTTGTGTATTTGTATATGTATCTGTTCAGTTAATGTATAGAATTGCCTACTGTCTTAGTCTTGCTCAGGTTGCCAAACAAAATAGCATAAACTGGGTTGCTTAAAGAACAGAAATTTTTCTCATAGTTCTGGAGGCTGACAGTCTGAGATCAGGGTGCCAGCATGGTCAGTTTTGGGGAGGGCTCTCTTCATGGGTTGTAGACAGCTGCCTTGTCACTGTGTCCCCACAGGGCTGAGAGAGAGCAAGCAAGCTCCCTGGCATCTCTACTTATAAGAACACTAATCCTTTCATGAGGGTCTTACTGATAGGTCCTCATCTAAGCCTAATTACCTACCAAAGGCCCAATCTCCAAATACCATCACATTGGGGTTAGGGCTTCAACATAGGAATTTGGGGGGAATATAATTCAGTCTATAACACCTGCCATGTAAAGAGTTGAGGGAATGTTATGTGTTTCGTGCTTATAAGCCAGTAATCTGTATGCTTTCCAAGTGTACAGCTGGCAAAATTTCAAGTGCTTGCCCCATGGGGCTCGGTATTTTGGTGATGGTGGAAAACATCTCTTTTATGAGTTAGTTCATAACCTATTTGTACTGAGAAGTACACATGTCTGGGACACACACCTACACAGAAAATGCAAAAATGTGTCTAAACAAATGTGGGATATGAGATTGAGAAAGTGTTCAAGTTTGCCATCATTGCAAAAAGTAATGTATCTTTCAAAATTTTGCCAACTGTAGAAAAAAAGTTCATGCAAAGGGAAAATAATGCTAATCATAAAAAAAGGCTAATCAGCCTTTCAGAAAACTGAAAAAAAAGATTCAACTAGCAAGTTAACAAGATCCTTCTAAGGGAAAACTACCCATTTATAACCTGAGTATTATAAATCTGCTATGACTTTTGGTGAAATGTATACATACATTAATCTTGGGAAGTTCTTTGTGTTCTTTTATTTTGATGTATCTATTTCATGAGGTTGATTTGATCTGGAAGATATTAATGAGTATTTGTACTTTTCATATTTTAGATTAATTTTATAGTTCTCACAAGGGTAATATTTTTACATATAATCACCTGCTTTTTATTGGATATTTTAGAACTGATATGGAAAAAAAAAGAAAGATAAAGAGGATAAATTATATCTGGTTTCTGCTATGGCTAGAGGTAATCCTCAGGCACTGATCAAGTTTAGCCAGAATCGTGATTTGTCCACAATTTGAAATATATGGCCAGAGTACTGAAGTGTTAAACAAATTAATTTTAAAAATTGTCTTCATATGTTAAATGTAGTACATGCTTATGACAGAGAAACTAAAATCTTCAGATGTAGAAAAACTGTAATTCTCCATCCAGTGATAATCCCTCCTAATAGTCTACTATGTTTCCTTCTAGTCTTTCTTTTTTTTATATGCATATTTATTGCATTTTTTACTTAATTTCTCTCTCTTGTGCTCTGGTATGCCATATGTGCAGGTTTGTATCTTGCTTTTTCACTTAGAACATAAGCATTTTTTTCTGTTAGCATAAATTACTCATAAACATCCCCACTTTTTGTGACTCCATAGTGTTCAAGTGGGTATATAAATCATTAAGCAAAGTGTACTTTTTCAGTCAGAAATAATAATATATATATGGCTTATATATGTGAATATATATATTTCTCGTATTTCTTGTCTTGGTTTTGTAGAAGTTTACTAGAAAAAATTATGCAAGATATAAGCACACAATTGGCGCTTTCCTGGGGTGAATAGATTGGAGAGGGCAAATGAACTCTTGTAGATTAATGGAGCAAGACTCCTTCACCCCTAAATGCTTGTTGTGTCCCAAGACTAAAATCAATGCTCACTTGCTGCCATGTATTTTTCTTCTTAATTGTTATCCCACAGGCTATTTAATTTTATCTTCCCCCTCAAAGAAAGGAGTGTCTCTATTTTAAAACTCTAATATCTAGCTCATTACTTGTTGTACAGTAGCTCCTTTCTTTTAGACAGATGGTTGAAGGATTTGAATGATTGAATGGAACCCTTCTTTCGTTTCTCTAGACATATAGGACTTAGAACCCAAATTTCTGTTTAGCAGCTACTTTCGCATTTCCCAGTTTATAGCCATCACAATCTCTTTCTGGATTTCACGGGCCTCTCTGCTCCAAATCTCAGGAGGAGAATGGAACTTAATTTCTTCAAAAGTACTGAAGAGGTTAACAGAAAATGGTGTTTGTGGAGGTTAGGAGTTGAAAAAAATGTACTGTACCTTCCTGTAGTATTTCAAATGCCTCTCACTCTTTTGATGCACTTAGCCTCTTTAAGTTAGATTTTGACTTCACTGTGAGTAAGCACACTAAATGAACTAGGGAGAGTTGGTAAACATCGTACAGTTGAGGGAGAGAGAGAAATTAGCCTGAGACTGATTTAATGATGTAGAGTAAGGAGAGACGTCTACCCAGTGATCTGTCTGAAAAAGAAAACTTTTTCAATCAGAACTGCAGGAAAGGATGTGCCAGAGTGGATTCCTACCAAGTGTGAGAATCCACTGTATCCACTGTGAGATGCCAAGTGTGGCCATCTCTAAGTGATTGCTCTGCTCTTTTAATGCAAATGGTTGAAAATATTAAAGGGTGTACTATGGCTCATGTGTGAAGCTTGCCACAAACAATTACCAAAGTCATAAATTTTGATTTCAGTCAAGCTATTAAGAGTAATAATTTATTTAAGTGAGGTCTTCTGCTTTGATTAGAACTAAGAGAGTTCAGCTGCTCTGATCCTTTGGGGGTAAAGCTGGGTTACTGGTGTAGTAAGGAGGCTTGAAAGTGTCTGCTGTTGAGGCAACTGATCATTCCCAAAAGAAGTGCTTTTGCTAATTCTTTCACTTCCTCTTTTCAGTTAAGTTATTCTTTTTCTTTCCAAGTACAACTTATTTCTAACAAAGCAAGCAGGTCCACTTTTTTAAAAAAATCTTGATTTAATCAGTTATTCAGAGACATTAGGTGGCTTGATCAAGGCCACACCTCATAGTAAAGAGGTGGAGCCAGTATTTAAAGCTAGATGTGTCAAGACAATACAATCCATGCTTTTGACCACGGTACTACACAGCTTCTCCTGGAAGTTCCCTAAAGCTCTACTGAAAGTAATTTAAATATTCAAGTATTTTATAATTAAGTTATCTTCCTAGATCTTCTGGAGTTAAACCCTCTAACAGTTAGTGACCAAGACTGCAGTAAGGGTAAAACATCAAGGCTGTCAATAAGGGGACCTAACTTAGGTCTTGAAGGGATAGAGGAAAGTCTTGTTAATAAATAAATCGTCTAACTTCCTCTACACCAGGAAGTCTTGTATAACTCCAAGAAGAGCTTCCCTCTTGTTCTTAGGCAAAAGGATAAATGACTTGGCTTTTCTTCCAAATCTTTCTGTGGAGCGCCCCCCTGCCCCCATTCTCAATTCTTTGCATAGATATCTCAAGATTGTACTCTCCCCTAATAGTAAAGTAATCCCTAGTAAGGTGTGAGTAGATGGCTTTAGGGTGCTACCACCACCAAGGGTATTTGCATTTTAATGGAAGGCTTTAAAAGATCTTAAAGCTTCAAGACTAAAAGCAGTAAATCTCTATTAGTGGAATTGGAGGCAGTGTGATAGATTGGGCAGGAGCTATCTGGGGTAAAGAGAGCCCACTGGGTCTTTTCTAATCACAGTGTGAAATAAAGTGTTCCCACTTAGTAGCCTGAATTCTGCTTCCAGAGTGAGGGCTGTGAGGACAGCTCCTGTGGCCTCAGTAATAAAGTACTGCTAAACAGTTTCACCTTCTTTAAAAGCAAAACAAATTAAAGAACTAAAACTTTCAAATCTTAACTTCCTTTTCCTTTCCCACTTTCTCCACAGCATCTTGCTTGAGATCTCTCAATACTTGTATTCTTTTTCTCTGAGCTTCATATGTGCATTTCGCTTCTTTAGACTCAGAATCCCAAACTTTTTTTGCATCTCACTTTTCATTTCCTGGAAACATGGAGACTACTGGAATTGATGAGGAATTTGAAGAATTGGGCTTACTAAATTGGGTTAAAATGTATTTAAATATATACAGTGAGCCAGGCACTGAGCTGTTTTAAGGACAAAAGACATATTTTATATACTTTCTGCCATACAGTCTTGGGAGTGAAACAAATAAACAGATTAATATAGTCAGGGCAGAAAGGGCTATAATAGAGTTGCTCACCATGAGCTGTCATAGTGCATAGAAGGAATACTCACTAGAAGTGGTTAGTTAGAAGGATGATGAAGGTTTAGTCAGGTAAAATGGGGATGAGAATGGAATGTAGTAAAAGGCTTTGATGGCAAAGGAGGCAGGTTGCGATAGAGGTAGTGTAATAGGAGACCAAAAGGTGGTGTCAGAGGAGACCAAAGCAACATGGGACATTGTTAATAAATTCATTAGGGCCAAATATAAACCATGAATGTGGGAATAAAAGGAAGAGATTGGAAAAGTAGACAGGGGCCAAATATTGGAAGGCCTTGGTACTGTGTTAAGGAGTGTCAATGCTCTAGGGAACTACTGATATCTTTAAGCAGTTGGAAAACATGATTAAATTTGCATTTAAAAAATCATTCCAAAATCAGTATGGAAAGTTATCTAGACTTCACTCGAGGCTCTAGAGTGGGACAAAGCTGGAGGTATGTCTTGGAAGAGCTGTGATAGTAGATCAAATAAGAAAGGAAGGGATTGATCTGGAATATAGGTGTGGGGATAGGAAGAATGGGTAGAGAGATAACTTCCATTGGGATGGTGCTTGAATGTACAAAGGAAGGGAAAGACAGCTGAGTGCTGGATTTTTGGCTTAGTTAATTATGTGACATTTTGCTGAACCAAGGAAAAATAGGTTTTAATGGAGAAGATGCTGAATTCAGATTTGGGCAAGCTGAATCTTAGATTATTATAGAACATCCAAGCAGGTATTTCCAGTAGACAGGCATTAATCTGTCTGAATCCCAGGAGGAAGCTTTAGGCAGTAGATAATATATTTAGCTGTTATTTCTTAACATATCAGTAATGTTTATGAAAGAGATTACTCAGGGAGAACGGAGACTATCAGAGGGCTGTTGATGGTCTTATGGCAAATAACAGGAGTTAAGGAATCAGCTTAGATGAAGAGTAATAATGAAGAATAAGAATAAGTAGCCAGAGAGATGCTTCAGAATACACAGGGCAGTGTCCTTATTGGTTAGCAAAGCAAATGCACAATTTACTTGCTCTTGGTTCAAAGTCCTCCAGGGTCTGGCCCTAGGCAGTAAGTCTAACAGTATGGATTTCTGCCCCTCATTTTATTTGACCTGTTTCAACTCACTGGAAAAAATCTTGTACATTCATACATTTTCATGTTTCACTTCCTTTCATACATTCTCACTGGAGTGTGCTTTTCTTCCATTCTTTTTCCTCTCCATGTCCAACCCATCCTTCAGAATTTTCTTCTAACCTCCCAGGACCATGAAATCTTATCTCTAACAGGGAACATATCATCATCCAGCCTAACTTCCCATTAGTGTTCAGGTTGCAACTTGCTTAGGACACAGCACATTCTAGTTTGCACCCTAGTTCTTTCTGCACCACATATGTCCCTTTGGCAAGAGTATAAGTTCCTGAAGACTAAGAACCCATTCTCCCAAATTAGCCTCCATGGTGCACTGCTTTGAAAACAGAAAGAGCTTACTAATATTTGTTAAATGACTACATATATTACTTACACTAAATAATAGAGGTAGGATCTTTGAATCTTCTGATGAGACAAAGGCTCTCAGCTGAAGCTGACATGGAGATGTTAACTTATTAAGGATGTATCTGGAGGTTTTGATATGTCCTGGCACATATTGGCCAGAAAAATGATGGAAAAGCCTTTCATAAATGTATATTCATGATACAGAGGCAGGCAGTGGCAACAATGTGAATTATCTTTGTTTCAAAAGTTGCTAATACTGTATTCTTCATGTTTTCCTTATACAAGGATGGTGAATACTTGTATCCTTTTCACCTTCTGCTTTTATAACTTTAAAACTTATCATTGTACAATAGGCAGGCAAAGGAGAAGTACTGCTGAAACACAAAGTATTTTTATTTATCCTAAAGGCAGATATAAGATGCTACACTGGCAGTTTCTAAATGATGTTCTACAAATAATCCGAAGCCTTTCCAATGTATTTTAGCAGATTTAAAGTAAGGCAACCTAGTGGGGCTATTCATTTAAATAGAATAAGGGTTAAATGATAACTTGACTTATCTTTTAAATGACAAAAAATAAAGAAATTGCAAGACCTTTTCACACATTACATATGTATTGTCATCTATCATCTAGATATCAGGCTAGCAGTGCGAAGTAATAAAACATATCATCGAAAAATGTGCTATAGGTCTGAATCACTCTTTCATTCCACCTCCCAGCTAACTGTAGTATTAAATCAAACAAGCAGAACATTTCCTTAGGCAGCCATTGCCTTTTAATTTCCTGAAGAACCTTAAAATATCATTCATTACAAGTACTACACATATTTGGTTTTTAAAATTCTCATAAATCAATAGCAGGCTGACTGTAATAATTATTACAAGTTAGTGCATAATTTTCGTGCTGAAGGCTGCATGCAGAACTTTAGCATATGCAAACGAGGCAATTCAAACTGTGTATAGATATTAATATGAAGAAGCAGGTAACGAGGTGCAGGCTATGAATTATGCATCAAGAGTGGCTGATCTTCAATGAGGAAAATGAATTCAGCATGTAATCTAATTAGTGATGGAAGTCTATTACATCTAACTGCAAAAGCAACTGTCCTTGAAACAAATTTATTTACAGTCCATGTTACCACTTGAAACAACTTTGAAATGATGTGTAAGACAACAGTTTAATTGTAAAAATTTTTTGTTTGTTTCAGTTCTAGACCTGGAAGGCCTCCTAAGAGGACTCAAAGTGTCACCTCCCCAGAGAACTCTCATATCATGCCACATTCTGTCCCAGGCCTTATGTCTCCTGGGATAATCCCACCAACAGGTAAGAGTGCTACCTATTGATGCCGAAAATATTCAAAATCAGCCAGTGCCATAGATATTCACCCTCATCAGTTATATTTTGTTCACACTAAGATAATGTTACTGATGAGAATTTATTTCAAAACTGCATTATGATTATCATCATTTCTTTATTTGAAATAAAATTAAAGAAGTTTAATTGAACACAGTTCTAGGAGTTATTCTAATTAATCCTCTTGCTAATATCAAATGACAAATTCTTATCCCTAATTTCCTGTTAAGGAATTGAAGCTCAGAGAGAATCAGTAACTTTCCCAAGGTCAATCAGCTGGTCACTGGCAGTGGTTATTCAAACTCAGGTCTCTGGATTCTAAGTTTATATTTCATTCCACAAAAACTCACAAAATAGATTAGCATGCATCCAAACAAAAGACTATAACCATGCCAAATAGAAATATCTCCTGTTTCTCCCAAACTATTTCTGTTAGAAGCATTTGAAGGATGTTTATCACTAGAATTTTGAAAATGTACAAGTAAAAGAATAGTCTCGACCACAAAAGCTCTGTACCATAAACAACTTTCATAATGTGCTGCATGCAAAAACAGCTCATTTGATTTTCACCACCTGGATGTGTTCATTAATTCTTTTATATACTTACACATGTCTGCCCACTTTCCATGTTTCATCCAGACTCAGAGCAAATTAAAATTATGATAATAATGATATTATTATTATATAACATATAGTATTTATTAATCCTTGCCATCATGAAAGTTTATTGAGGAGATAGATGTATAAACAGCTAATTTTCATTTCACATGACTGAAACAGGAAAGATAATCTGGCAAGATAAGGAGAAAGTCTTAATTTTTTTCTCTGAATTCCCATATAAATGTTTGCTTTTTCTTTTGTAACATTTGTCTTTCTCTAGGCTGTAATATAATCATGGGTATCTTATTTCACATTCCATACTTTGTTGAATGCTCCCTGGAAGCAATGGCTCTTTTAACTCACCTTTATTTTTGTGGCAGCGTCTGAACAGTTGGTTCACTTTTGTGCACCTTTATCAAATACCCACTGAGTTGAATTTGTTCATTTTATATATTTAACATTTTTTTAAGGTACCAAAGGTTCTTAAAAGTAAATAATTCACATTCCAAAGAAGAGTTGTATCTTTATGCTAATGTTCGCAGATGAAAAATTGAGAAACAGAAAAGTAAAATCCATAGCTGAAAACAACCCAGTTACAGAGCAGGTATCATCATTTCTATTCGTTTACTTTAGTCATGATTCACAAGCTACTGAATCCTACTGCCTGAAATTCTAATTCCAAATTTGATATTTTGAAAAGGAATAGGTAGCGTTTTGTTAAGGCTTAACTGTTTTTATTTAACTAGATAAAATTTCCTGATTTGCAGATTTGGCCGGGGCGGGGGTGGGACGTTTGTACTACAGTCAAGATGGAAAGAAGATCTTAATTTTTCATGTTTTATGACTGAAAGACTCAGGTGTGCTAGAAGAAAGACAGAAGAGTCTTGACTTAACTTCTCAATGAATACGTTTTGGGGCTTTAAAAAAATAATCATTTTCACAATCATTATTTTACATTTGATAAGTTTGTGTTGATTCTCACTAATCACAGTTATATTTTGGGTGAAAAGTATTCTAGATTGTTTTTGTATTAAAATAGAAAAGATCTGGTTCCAAATTGCCTGCCAACATTTTAAGGTGAAAACAATAAATACTTCACTACCTAAGCATTGGTGAGATAAGGTGATGTCATCAGAATCTAAGAATAACAGCACCTCACATAATTAAGATCATAAAGTAACTTTGGGGTAAGTGAAGTTTCTAAACAACTGAAGATCATAAGCTGAAACTCAAAATCAAAATATTAAGTCACAATTTACAATAGCCAGGACATGGAAGCAACCTAAGTGTCCATCCACAGATGAATGGATAAAGAAGATGTGGCACATATATAAAATGGAATATTAATCAACCATAAAAAGAAACAAAATTGAGCTATTTGTAGTGAGGTGGATGGACCTAGAGTCTGTCATACAGGGTGAAGTAAGTCAGAAAAAGAAAAAGAAATACATATAACACATATATATGGAATCTAAAAAAAAAAAAAAAAATTCTGATGAACCTAGGGGCAGGACAGGAATAAACATGCATACGTAGAGAATGGATGTGAGGATATGGGGAGGGGGAAGGGTAAGCTGGGACGAAGTGAGAGAGTGGCATTGACATATATACACTACCAAATGTAAAATAGATAGCTAGTGGGAAGCAGCTGCATCGCACAGGGAGATCAGCTCTGTGCTTTGTGACCACCTAAAGAGGTGGGATAGGGAGGGTGGGAGGGCGATGCAAGAGGGAGGGGATATGGGGTATATGTATATGTATAGCTGATTCACTTTGTTATACAGCAGCAGCTAACATAACATTGTAAAGCAATTATACTCCAATAAAGATGTTAAAAAAATATTAAGTCATTTTTGATAGATCCCTTTCTGAAATATTTTACACAATTCCCTAGCTTGGTGAACAGAGATATTGAAGATAGCTTAAACTTGACACATTATTATGGACATTCATTTTTGAAGCAGGATCATTTCATGTATTTCAATTGCTGTGCTGTCTCCTCATACATGCTTTTTAAACTTTTGTTCTTCCTGATATGTTGTGAGCCCAGAAACCAGGGTTTCTCTCAAGCTTATTAAGCATTACATTGAAACAGACCTTCATGAGTCATGTTCCAGAGAAAGATGAAGAAATGGAGACTCAACAGGAGAGCAGATCAGATTTGAAGAAGTGGCTTTTGGACAGTTTAATACTCTATAGAGCCCAGGGAATGTCTTTAAAACAGGGTGTGTGAGCTCACTTTTGCCTATTTCACTTAATTCAATTTTTATGCATTTGTCCAAAGATTTGAAGCTGCCATATATTTGACTGTTGCACATGAATTGTGCTGTCTTACTATACTCAATATGATTGCTCTTTTTACACAAAATTTTTCTAGATGGAGAAGTTTAGATTTTAGAGAATACAGAATAATATCTTCATCCCTTGGAGAATGTCATTCACTGTCTTAAAACATTAACTGGAAATTTGATCATCTTAAAGAAATCTTATAGTTCTCAAGAGCATGTAACACTTTCTCCCAAGGAGTACTTTTACTCGGGGAATATAATTCAATATGGACATATAGACTTTTTGTCCCAAGACTTTATTTATATTTGCTACTTTCTTTAAAAATAAAATGTTATTTTTTTCCACAAGATGGGAAAGATGAAATGTGCTATTTTTTTAAAACAATGAAGAACTTATATGTCAACATTTTTGACATTAAGCAAACTAGTTTGAGGACATTTCTACTATATTTTTGACCTGTGAGTTTGAGTTTAAAATTTTTTTTCCAGGAGTCTATAGTTATATCAGTATCTTTTAAAGACTTGGAAATCATTTTTCTAAAACTAGCAAAACAAACAAACAAACATATAGATCTCAAAAAATAAAAAGAAAAACAAAGAAAGAAGAAAACAACCCACCTTCAAATCTCAAATCCTTTCTAAGATTTATATCATCGACTGCCTATAAACATTGAACTGTGATTTTTGTACTCCAAGTATTACCATTTGAAAAACATAAAAGATGCAGATTTACCTTCAAGATTGCCAAAATTGATCCTGTGAAAAAATTTATTTATTTTGACAATTTATAAAAATCTGTCAATTTGTTTCTAATCATTCCCTCATTTTTCTTTTCAACAATTGAACATTGGAGTTAAATAATAATCTTTCCTTGAGGAATCTGTTTTGCAGAAAAAATTCTGACTATTTTTATATTTTTAAAAAGTGTCTTTCCAGCTCTAAGAGTATGTATTTAGGTATCTATAATATGAAAAGAAAAAACTTTGAGATTGCTTATGGAGATTTTGTTTGCCACTTTGGTTGTTCAAGTGGGCTTGTGTGTAACCTTTGAAGGGGGCGTGGGCAGATGGTGATAATTTCCAAATTTATGGTTGTCACTGGATGCCATAGCAACCAGAAGTGGAAGTTAATGAAAGAAAGAAGGCTCTTTGTCGAGTCTCACAACACAACACCTCCTGTAGTGCTCCCTACATTTATTTGGACTGAGCACATGTCATAAATCATTTTTGAAAATAAATACCAGTTTGGAATAAATTCATCCTAGCAACAGAGTTCCAATAATATTCATACTTTTTACAGAATCATGTGTATTTTACAATTAAGGAAAGGGTTATTTAGAATTCTAAATACTCCCCTCCTGTGCCAGGAGTGCAACTTGGAGAGCATATTTGGCCAACTTACTGATTTTATCTTTAGGGTAGAATGCAAACTAGTTTTGAAATACAGTTTTCGTGTAAGTATTAAGAAGTAACTCAGTGAGTCTCAGATATTTGCATTTAACATTAAAAAAGTTATCCATTACCTCATTTTTTCAAATATATTCAAATTAAATGAATGAATGATTCATAGTTTTGCTTCTTAGATACATCTTTTCTCTCACTGTGACCTCGTAGGCACATAATCAATATGCATTCAGGATAAAAAAAGAAAGCAATTGTGAACACACATGCACTATGCTTAAAATGTAAGAACTTATAAATGCAATTTTACCATTTTGAAAATAATACTAGACCAGGGCGATATTAACCAGAGTTCATCCCATTGAAACATTCTTTTCTTAAAAAAGAAAAAAAAAAAAGATGATAAGAAAGTATTCTCATGTGGATTTATAATTCAAAGACATATTTTCAAAGTTTATATTCTTTATTTTTCTTGCTAAATATTACCAACTAACCAACAACAACATCCAAACTACCTATTTTTGTAGTATCAGCATTTGTAATATTTTAAATTCATTAAGCATTTCAACTTCTGAGGAAAAAATTAGTGTGTAAATATGTTTTGCATATTGAGAAGTGTATCATAACAAATGCATTGTATTCCCTGGGGAGACTTACAAGTAAGCATAACAGAAAAATGCACAAGTAAAACAGTCACAAATGGATTGATCTTCACTCACAAATTAAAACATAGCAATCTATTGAATGTCTCACTCAAAGAGTAAGTAAGATACAAACTATTTAAACCACTGAAGTTTATGTAGTATGTGTAAGTATGCATTTTCATAAATTTATATGTAGGGAATATTTGTGGAAGTTTAATCACTGGACATTTTGAGGGTAATGCATTTAGCTTATCAGTATTTCATGTATGTTTCCCTTTAAATTTTTCTTGAAGAGAAAAATTAAGTAATATATCTTCTTTTTCCCATTTTGGAAGGCCAGCCTAATACCAAACTTCATCATGTAATGTATTTAGTCTTAAAACTTGTATTGAACACTCTATTAGTTTCCTGTAGCTGCCGTAACAAATTACCACATACTTGGTGACTAAAGTAAATAAAAATTAATTCAGAATTCTGGAGAAGTTCAAAATCAACTATCACTGGGCCAGACCAAGCTATCGGTAGGGCCACACTCCCTCTGGAGGCTCTTTGGGAGCTTCTGTTTCATTGCCTCTGAGTTTCTGGAGACTACCAGCTTTCCTTGGTTTGTGGCTCTAATTTCTACCTTGTCGTGTGTATGTGTGTGTGTGTGTGTGTGTGTGTGTGTGTGTGTGTGTGTGTATGTGTGTGTATAACTTCTTCCTCTGCCTCTCTTGAAAGGATACTTGGGATTGTATTTAGGGTCCATCAGATAATCCAGGATCATCTCCCCATCAAAATCATCAACGTAATCACATCTGCAAAGACTCTTTATCCATATAAAGTGGTATTCCCAGGTTGCCAGATTTAGGATGTGGGCATAACTTTGGGGGTCATTATCAGCCTTGCTCACCCAGAAAGTCCCTGGTTGAGATATTATGAGGGGCCCAAGTGTGGTGTGGAAGAAACGCATACCAACAGATTTTGGTGATTTTTTGTTTACTATAGTATCCCATTATGTATAATATGGCTTGCCACAAAGCAGATATTCAAAATAAATATTTGTTCAATGAATATGGCTAATATATGTTTAGCAAAGGATTTCTGAGAGACATGATTATGCCTCAGAGTTACAAATTTAAACACTGGTGTTATAATGCAGCTTATAAAATCCTATTAAGTACAGTTAGGCTCCAGATTAAAGATGCCGAGTCTAGTGCCTAAAGGAGGTGCACTCGGGAAATGGAGGGCATTATTTATTTGTTTGTTTGTGGGTTATGATGGCTACATTTAAGCATTGTCATCATCCATTGATGAAATTTATACCTCTAGACTGATGCTCTAAAGAAGCAATATTTTCAGGAATAAACTGGCAACATAGAACATACTAGCCTTTAAAATTCCTGCATATATGTACTTGTACCCACAGTATCTTCATATGGAACTAATTTAATCCATACGTGAATAAAATGTAGCTCATAATATAACTAAATGCAAATATAGCTTTGGTATGAGGGATTAGATAATATATTTATTAAATATACATTATATATGTATATATTATATACACATCATAATCAGACATTTCAGTCAAATCATAATATGCCCTGCTTATTATTAGCATAGAAATTTATAAGAATCTTTATTTTCTAATCTCTTAGGGCAAAAATCTGTTATTTTAGATTTAATTACATAACCACATATTACTAGACTTCTGGACAGACCTCTCATCTATTTAATTTAGAAGAAAATTACAGTCCTTTTTTCCCTAAGTCCTTGTTTCCCTCTTCCCAGCTTCTATTGAGTTCTGTAGTCTCTTATGCCTACACTGGACTGGACTCAGTTATAATCTACTTAAACTTCTCTCTCAGTAGATTTGCAGTAACGAAGTTGCTAATACACTTAATTGACTAATTGCAAGGTATTTGCTTCTTTTTTAGTAATATGATGCCTCCTTTGACAGAAGAGAAGTTTATTTACAGAAAAGCAAATCAGATTTTAAGAGTCAATTTTTGATTATGATGGTGGATGGTGTGTGGATTTAACGGGAGCTTTGTGGATTATCCATTTATCTGTGGGATTCTCATATAGGGTTCTAGTCCCTTGGTTATACAAAATGTCACATGTTGTCTTTTATTGCTTGCTCTAATTTCTTGACCCGTAGGAGGTGCTATTACTATCTTATTTCCTTCTCTAACCAAGGGAAGTGAGAAATACATTAAATAATGTTCATTCAGGAAAAACAACCAACTCTGCTATAGATATATTTTGAGTATTCCTAAAGATGTTGTAGAACAAAAAGTCATACAAGATAAACAGAATTCTTTGTTTAATCTCCTTCTCTGTCTTTGATAGGCTTTCCCCCCTTTGACTAACTTCCAAGCTTCAGTTTCTTCCCCTAATGAAGTGATCCAGCTTTGTTATTAAGGATTTAAAATTTCATGTTGAAATTTCTTTATATTTTCTCCATGCATATTGGAGATACATTTTACACCGTTATGCTCTTCTTTGTAAAGAAGTAGAGTTGCTAATTGCAAGTGTTGACAGGACCAGACATTTCAAATAAACTTGGCAAATGTCAGAAAAATAGCAGTATTAATAAAACCTGAATTCGATTTCCTAAAACATTCATTGCCCTAGTCATGAATGAACTTAAGACCTGATTTGAAAACATTCTACGTAAAAAACACTGAAAGATTTTATTTGGTTATGCAGTCGTATACACCAATGTTGTACAGAGTGAAGTAAATCAGAAAGAGAAAAACAAATACCGTATGCTAACACATATATATGGAATCTTAAAAAAAAAAAAAATGGTTCTGAAGAACCCAGGGGCAGGACAGGAATAAAGACACAGACATAGAGAATGGACTTGAGGACCTGGGGAGGGGGAAGGGTAACCTGGGATGAAGTGAGAGAGTGGCATGGACATATATACACTCCCAAATATAAAATAGATAGCTAGTGGGAAGCAGCCACATAGCATATGGAGATCAGCTCAGTGCTTTGTGACCACCTAGAGAGGTGGGATAGGGAGGGTGGGAGGGAGCCGCAAGAGGGAGTAGATATGGGTATATATGTATATGTATAGCTGATTCACTTTGTTATAAAGCAGAAACTAACACACCATTGTAAAGCAATTATACTCCAAGAAAGATGTTAAAAAAAAAACAACAACAACAACATTGTGATAGAACTTCTGAAAGTGCTAATACACCTAAGCTTAATGGATAGGAATATAAAATCCAGAGAAAGGGTGACAACAATACAATTTTACTCTGCACTTCAGATGACATCTGGAATATTATATTCAGTTACGGCATTGCAATTTTTAGTAGGACATTGACAGACTGTGAGAATTAAGAGAATAGCCCAGAAAATAGGGTTTTGGAAATATGGTGATGTTTAGTCTTAAGAAGACTTATAGAGGGTCTGAAGGTGGATGCTAGAGTAGATTCATACTGTGCTCTTCCAAGGACAGAAATTTAACTGATAAACAGTAATTACAGAGAGGTCTGCATTGGCTTCCATAAGAAAGAGCCTTGCTGCAAGGAAAACGATCTAAAAGTGAAGTTTATTACTCATAAAACCTTAATTTTTCCTTCTGACAGAAGGGTTCAATAGGAAAGGGGGGTAAAAAGTTGTTAGCCATAGTACTTATGTTTAATTACTTTTATGGGCTATATTGTTCACGGTACAAAAGTGTAATAGTTAAAAAAAAAAATCCTTCATTGCTGGACCATCAGCCAAATCTGAAGGTAATTTTGCATTGGAGGGAGGTAGATTGAATAAGGCAATCTTGTTCCCTTCTAGTTATAAAATTTGATGATTCTATTTTATTTCACTTTGAATTATTCTAAACTTGACATGGTGCCTTTCTGGTTAAAGGGCATCCATCCTTTCAGGGTTTCATACTCATATTCTTTCATAGTTTTTGAGTAATTTTTAAAAATTACTTTTGAGATGAATGCTTCATATTTACAAGCTATCATACTGTTTGTTACACTGGTTTTCATGGATGGAATATTAACTCATAGGCAAGACTGTGACTATGGTAGGCTCACAAATATTTTTTTTCCAATTAAAAGAAATTTTAAAATGTTTTTTCCTCCTTTGTTCTCGCAGACTCTGTGAAGGGGTCCATAACTATAAGATTGATAGGAGAAAATGACAATCATTTAATATTATATAAGATAATTTTTTTTTAGCTGTGGTGGGATTTGGAATGATGGGTGGAAAAAATAGTATTATTTTAACCAGTAAAGATCATCAGAATTGACAGCAGAAAATATGACTCTTAAGGGGATTTAAATGAAAGACCTTGAACTTTACTGTAAATTTCTTTGATTTGACTTTCCACTTTAAAAAATAAAGTCTCCAAGGAGGAGTCATTTCTCTTTTTCTTATTGGAGTATAGTTGATTTACAATGTTGTGTTAATTTCTGTTACATAGCAAAGTGATTCAGTTATACATATGTATATATTCTTTTTTATATTCTTTTCCATTATGGTTTATCTCAGGATATTGAATATAGTTCCCTGTCAATTCTTGAAATTTATGGAAATCTTCCAAAGATACAACTTTTAAAAAGTGTAATAATTGAGCCAGTCGAATATTTTGATCCTTATTTCCTTCATCTATAAAAAAAGAATCTTTTCATTATGTCAAAATTATTTTTCTCATTAAATTTCCATGAATGTCAAATGACACAATTTATAACAGTATTCTGTAAATGATGAAGCTAGACAAAGATAAAGTGTTATTATCGTAATTAAACAGGCTGATCCAAGTGTTACTGACTATGATTGCTGACTCTCTATGCTCATTCCTTTGGATTTAAGAATAAAATTGATAACAAAAAAAAAAAGTATAGCTTAGGTTTAAGAAGTCTTAGCTTGGCAAATTCAAATTCATATAAATGTGCACTCTATAGATATTCCCAGTAGAGGTAGTGAACATTAAAATCTGGTTATTACATGTTTACTTTTCAGGGCTTAATGACAATAAATTCTTTTTATAAATTTTTATTTTTGGGCAGAATAAGACTTATGGATATGAAATATCATTGCTACTGTTATAATATGTGTTCAAACTGTCATAGTCATATATTGCTTTTAGAAATATGCACACTGCAAATGCTAGTGGACCTTAAAAATGAAGATTGCTTTCAATTGATTATAGCTGTATGTTGTGCTATTAATTATTGGAAATGAATTGACATATACTGTAAACAATAAGCCAGTTTTCAAAATGATAAAACTGTAACCTAATTCAATAAATTGAATCAGATTACGCAAACACTTTTGCACTTCATTAAGGAAGTAGTCAGTATAATTAATTTGAGAGCATTTTATCATGTTCACTTGTTGATATATGGCTAAGGATATATATACAGTAGTTTAAACTATTTCCAGATGTACTTTTGTGCCATTTCACATTTTAACTAAAGTTACCATAAGCTGAATTCCTAGAGAAGGCCAAAATGGATTTGATTCTTTTATCTTTGCTGCTTTTAGAATACAATGAGTAGGTTATGATTTTCTTTAAAGACATATAATTTTTTTAAACAACATGACATGGTGATGTGGCTCCTAACTTGGAACTGAAAAGTCTGGCTTTCATTCTCTTCTTCATCACTTCTAGCAATGTGACTGTGGCTAACACTGTCTGGCCTCAGTCATCACAAGGTAGATACTAGTACCTAAAACATCATTTTAGAGAGGAGGAAAAATGCTAGGAGACTCATCCAAAATTTCACTATTATGTGCTAGAGACAGTTTTCAATTCAAATTTTCTGACTCCAATTTATTGGTTATTTTCCTACATCAAGCTGCCTTCTGAAATACTTAACTTTATCATGTATAAACCAAACATCATAAGATCTGCCTTATCTCCTACTTGGTATGACTTTGTGAAGAACAAATGAGCTAATGTATCACAAAACGCTTTGCAAAGTCTTATATATAGCAAGATGTCATCTGCTATTTAGTTTTATTACAATGATTCTCGAAACAGGACTTTTGCCTTGTTCCAAATAGAATACCAGTTATTTATCTCTCAGTTTGAACACATCAATTCTGGGAATGATGAGCCCTTCCCTATATTTATGGAATTGGTTTGTAATCATTTTCTCAGTTTTTAAAAAATTGCTTTTGTATCTTCCAATTAGCTCAAATAAAATATTTTTCTCCTGATACAATCTTCTCATGTTGACGGTTACTTTTTGATCTTCATGGTATGTAGAATTTTATGATTCATATTTAATTCGCTGAAATGCCTCCTAATGTCAAATCCTTTGATGGAATATCATTCAATCAAACATATTCCCATTAGTTTTCATTTAAGAAATGCAAATATATGTGGAGAAACTATTTTTCTAAATACATATTTTCTAATGATTTGAGTTTGCCTCCTGAGATGTAAGGATATGACTTAAAGGAACAGTGTGGAGTTTTTTTTGTTTGTTTGTTTGTTTTTTGTGGTATGCGGGCCTCTCACTGCTGTGGCCTCTCCCGTTGCGGAGCACAGGCTCCGGACGCGCAGGC
Source organism: Orcinus orca (assembly GCF_937001465.1). Lineage (NCBI taxonomy): Eukaryota > Metazoa > Chordata > Mammalia > Artiodactyla > Delphinidae > Orcinus > Orcinus orca. The sequence continues at coordinate 33,495,980 of NC_064576.1, forward strand.
CCAGCGGCCATGGCTCATGGGCCTAGCCGCTCCACGGCATGTGGGATCTTCCCGGACCGGGGCACGAACCCGTGTCCCCTGCATCGGCAGGTGGACTCTCAACCACTGCGCCACCAGGGAAGCCCCAGCGTGGAGTTTTTAAGCATTAAAGGTGATGTAAGACTCTTTGTCTCTTCCAAAGGGCTATGAGATTATAAGTTGCTATTTTGGGTTAGACTTAAAAATGCGATGCTATATCATCAAGATTCTCTTTAAACATGTATAGTATTTAATATTAAAGTCAATAAAATGTTTAATCCCTCTGATAACACGTATTCCCTAGAAGTCAATTTTTGAGCGGTTCTTTTCCCTGTTAAAACATCTAGTTGAAAACTATTTTTTAAATGTGAAAATGTAGCATTGTGAAGGTTTTCAAAGTCTGTTCTTCTATTTGGATACCTTCACTCACAAATTAAAGCAGTAAATGCCTTTTGTATTATTTATTATCTTGTATTGCTTAATGAAATCCTTCTAGGGGATTATTATATTAGGGTAAAAACATTTCAGAAGAGTTATACAGAACCATGTTAATTCAAAGGAATATAAATGCAAGAATCTCTAAATTCCAAGAAAATTAATCTCTTACTATTAGAATATAACAGTATTTTGAAGTTATTTGAGCAAGAGATCCATCTCATCATATGTAACCTTTAAGTTACTTATTGAATAAATTACATTTAAGGATACCATTCCAAGGAGAACCTGTTACCATATGACCTGTCCATATGAGTTGTCTTTTTGATTTATAACTGCAATTGCTTTCTCGGCATGGATTTCATGACATAATAATATTCTATGAATTTTTGAAATTACAGTGAGCTTCACATCAATCATCTCTAATAAAATACTATATGTATCAATGAGAGAGGACTACTGGAAGGTAGACATTTTAGAAATATGCACTTCTCCCAAATACCAATATTGTTATTTTAATGAAATGGGCAGATTGCTTTTTTTTGATATTCTTTAAATTGATCGTAAAAATGGTCAGCGTCATCACTCCCATCAGCTCGCTATTCTATATTCTTAACAGTAATCTTTATTTTCCTTGAAAGTGTTAACTGTCCATGCAGTTAATTTTGCCTAGACCACTGTTGTTCTTGGCCTGAATTCAAGGAAATATACTGCTTCTGGGGGTCCTAGGCATTAATGTCTTAAATTTCAGGATTCTCGTTAAACACATGTAACATGGGCTACCATTATTTGTCCATGTTTCTTTTATCTGTAAGAATCAGAGAGATTTAAAGTGAAATCTTAGCTATGTAAAGAATTGAGTGTGTGGCTGTATTTTCCTCCACTTTCTCTTCACAAAATATTGTTGGAAATACCTTGAATTATAGTCTTTCATGCGTAAATATTTATGCTATTCTATGTGAAAAAAATCGGTACCTAGAATTTGCCATTAGCATGGATTTCTTAAAGACAACGTGCATTTCTTAAGTAACATATTTGGAAAACCTATGAATACATTCAAAAACAGCTTTAGTTTTTAGGAAACATTTTTAAAAACTTTTTCAAATTTAGAGTCTTAACCATGAGGCTTAGAAAAGCCATGCCCATATTGCAGATGTAAAACACAAAAAGAGAATATTTTCACGAGTGAAAATATTTAAGATTTTCTTTAAAATTGTTGTTTGAGTTAATCTACAGGGTACTTCTTGTATGTCTTCTTTATAGATATTCTTGCAGTTACATTGTTTATTTACTATAAGACTTTGTCTATACATACTATCCAATGGAAAGAAATAAAACCAACTTATCAGATACATGTACATTTTACTGAAAAATTGCAAGCACTTTTATACATAGAAACAGTAGCTATGTCTATACTTTTTACCAATCTGTGTTGAGTTGCTAGCATGTTACCTGGTCAAAGCATTGTTAACTTAAAATGATTTAATCAATCAATATAGTTAATTGGTTAAAATAAGGTGGGGTGCAAACATCTACTGAGTAACTATTACATGGTAGGAAATTTGCTAATATCTAAAGATTAATTTATTTTTCATGTCAAACTATGAAGGAGGTCTTGCTTATCCCATTTTACCTACACATAAACTAAGGCACGATAGCTTAAATAACTTGCTCAAGTTGAAGAGAAGACCTCACTTGGGGCTGAACTCAGGAATGAGTAATTATAAACCCTGTTATCAGTGTATCATCCATTCCAAGGAATGCATTAATCTCCTTAGAGGCTATTTATATTTTGAATAGAATTGAAACAGGGTGAATTGAAATAAAAGATTTTTTTAAAAGGATAGAGTCAAATTCTTAAAGAATATGTCAAATTTTTATTAACATGCTTAATCTTAGTTAGAAAAACTCACACCACAACTTCATGTATTGGACAGATGAATCATATTCTCGTATTGTAGGCATTCTAACCACTAGTTTAATATTGGGTGGAAGCTTAAATTATTTTAAAATAGTTTTATATTTTAAATAGTTGAGCTGTTCAGTGCTTTGATTTGGAGGCTTAGTATAGAGGCAGCAAAAGAATAGAGTGAGTGATGTCAAAAATTATATTTCAGAATTTATAATCAAGCTTAATTGCTTAATAAGCCACTGTGTTTGAATTTTAATTCTAACCTGGCCATCCTTTTATTAAGCATTTGTGGAAAAGCCTATTAAGCCTTTTTTTATTTAAAACATTGCACTTTGTTTGCTAAATAATGTAATGCTAACAGACCGACAAGTATTTCATGCTATTAGAGTTATTTCTGAACTTTATGAATAGTCAAGGATAGTGTAGTATTACTTGTTAAGTCCAAAGCATACTATTCTATCCTAAATAATTAAAGAAAATTTCTTAACTTTTGTTAATCATTTACTCTTTGGGCTTTCATTTGCCCTATTCTTCATTAGTAGTAAATCTCTATGCTATTACTTATTTGTGCAATTGATATACTACCTGGTTAAGGCATTGTAACAACTGGCTTCCAAGGGCAGTTCAGTGTAGGCTCTTTGACTCCAAGAATTATAGCAATACTTTTCACTATACTTTATAAAACACTATCCTGTTTGATATAATTGGCAAAATAGTTGAAGCTATATTTGAGATATTTAATTCTTAAGTTATTATTGTAACATTTTGGAAAATAGAAAATTACATTACTTGTAATTCTACTGTGTCATGTACCATATTTCCTTTTTGTTTATAAATGCTGAGTCCTTGCTCACTTATATACTAAATATGTACCAGAATATCCTATGTCTTTCTATTTTTCAATATGCGGTGAACCAGTTGCTTATAAATATAGTATACTATCTCAGAGCAAATATGGTGGATTCACAGTTTCATCATTGGCATCATTACAAATTTTATATCCGTCTTCAAAACCTAGGTTTAGGATTCTTTTATTCCCCTTTGTATTGTATCTGTAATAATTGTGAGCACTTGAATTTTTACCAGTTTCACATTAAGATCTCAATGAACAGGAAATAGAAACAATTTCAATAATTTATGCCTATTAAGCATTTCAAATTCTACATTTATGTTATTATGCTATTTCATCCTGTTTTTCAAAGGGGAAAAAAAGTTGTTTCTGAAATTCTTAAAGAGTTTAGTCTTGATAGAAAAATAAAACTGTAGCATTTTTTATTTTACATTAAATCTCAAAATCCAAATAAAAGATTTGAATATTAGGATCTTGCTTAATTTTGACAGTTGTCTTAAAGTGAATTTAGTGTTTAATGAAATTTTCTGGACTGATAACTCAAGACCTGAAGGGAACAATTCTAGTAGTGAGAAAGTAATTTTCTGGCCTAATTACACCTTCGACCTCACTACAAAGTCTGTCAACAAAAGTGCCAGGTTTGATCATGATTTTTTTTGATGTGTATTCCCCAATCTACCTCACACAGGAGACTTTTAACAGTAGCATTTGGTATTTGCAACCTAACTAAGATTTTACATCTGAGAATCAAACCTCAATGTACTGTTGCCAGTAGGTGAGTCCCTTAAATCCCTTTTAGAGTTGAAAAATTATATGAGTATTAGTGAACTTTACATATTGCGCTCTTTGGAAACCTGCATGGCTATATTATTTGAGATGGCCATGCAAATTATATCAAGTATTAGCAAATGAATGATGAAAAAATTGAACAGCTGCAGTCTCTAGAATCTATTTCTTATCTGTATTCACTCTAAAGGCCTACAGAGTTCTAAAATTTGGGAATCTATACAACTGGCCTCTTATGGTGATGTGGGTCCCTGATTAGCCTCAACCACTAAATACATTTCCTTAAGTTTCTGAGTCTGGGTGTCCTTATATTGCAGTGATATAATAGTTTATGTTTAATTGTTTAGATGTTAACTCTTGAATACTTTCTCCAATAACTTCTTGACCAGAAGACATTTAACTGCTGCATTAAAGATCTGTCGATGTTTTTCATATGAACCCAAATTTTGCTCCCCAACCTGAATTATCTATCCTCTCAGCCTAGCCTTTTTTGCCTTCTCTTCCTCCTCTTCCCCCTTCCCTTGTTGAATTTTATTTAAAATAGTTTAAATGTCAAGGTTGTTAGTGAAACCTTGTGTTTAGTGGAGGCTACAGTCTGATTAGAGAAACAAAGTAGTGAAAGGTAACTGATTGATGTTACTGAGTTATTGTCTCGGCTCTTTCTGATTTTAATTCCTCCATCTACTTCTGATAAATATTTTTCTCAGAGTAGTTACACACACAGATACACGCACTCACACACATTCCTAATTTCTAAACAAGTAAGGGGTGTATAGTCATTAAACACAATATCTTAAATTTGCAGCTAATCAGAAATAAATATTTGTTATCATGAAACATACACATAATTATATCAGAAGTCACTTTTGGAATACACACTTTAGAAATGGTTATTAATGTATTCAACAAATATTTATCCTGAGTTTTAGGAGTTAAAAGATAAATGACATTGCTACTCAATAAACTGTAATTGAGGGTACAAAGAGGCAATTACCAAGAGAGATATACAAAAGCACTATAGGTTTTGTAAAGAAGAAGAGGAAACGAGGGGTTAACAGGATAATCATTGTCATCACTGTGGAAAGTGGCATCTGATATTGGCTTAAAATGGGTATGATTTGATGAAAAAATGTATTTGTATAAGCACAAGTATATGAAAAATAAATTTGATAACATTTTTGTGAAAAAAAAGATCGGGTTTTACATTGATCACGAGTATGATACGACTGAAGGTTCAAAGCAATTATTGGCTGACTAATGAATGTATAATTTTCAAATCATTAAAGTATTAGTAATTGTTACCATCTATTGGGATTTATTATATTTCAGTTAGTAAGTTCTTTCATGTGTATTAGCTCATTTAATCCCTGTAATATGTCTTTGGGTAGTTATTATGGTTTTCATTTTACAGATGAGTAAATTTTGGCACTGATTTTTCTTGCTCAAGACTGTTAACCTGACTGCCAAGCCTGTCTCCTAATTCACTGTGCAACAGCCTTGTATTCTTATCAGCAGCATTGTGTTCATTTATGGTTATTATATTTGATCATGATTTTTAAAAATATCTATTCACCAATAATCCATTTCACTGTAGACTTTTTTTTAACACTGACATTTGAGGTTTTTAACCTAAGTATGATCTTTGCTTCTGGGAATAAAACCTCGATGTACTATTGACAATATGGTGATTCACTTAAGTCCATTTTAAATTTGATAAATTATGTGGGTATTAATGAGCTCTACGTATTGTACTGTTTTGGCAGCAGCCTTGCTTGCTTAGACCATATCAACAGTATTGTGTCCATTTATGGTTATTATGTCTTGAGAGACCACAATAGAAAACAGTTTGTCCAAACTGGGTAATCAGAACTGGAAGTTATTTTCATAAGATTGGTTGAGGGAAATGAACATTTTTAGAAAAGAAATGGGGCTTTAGGGAAAGGGCATGCTTGCTGTCTTTGGATATTTAATAAAGGATATAGATTAATTGTTCATTGTTCTAGAAGGTAGGGCAAATAAGTGTCACTCATGAAAAAGAAAGACTTATGGGGCAAAAAAGAAAGTTCCAAATATTAGCCCACTGAGAAAACGTGTGGCCCACCAGGCTTTGATATCTCATTATAAATGTCTTGACTATTCTCTCCCAGGTGTGTTACAGAGGATTTTTTTTTACATTTAGGATAATTTAATAAATATTATTAGTAGTAGTAGTAGTTCTAAGATTCAATATGCTGACAAAATAAAAATAAATTATTCCACGGAGTCATTTTATCTAAAATTTTTTTGATATTTTATTTTGGAAACATATAATCTAGCAAGTTTCACAAGTTTATATTCCTTTCCAATATTATACAGAAACAATGTAATTATTAAATTAGTTGTTTGAAATCTGAAATACACACATTTGATTAAATCAAGTTTAGATAAATTAATTTGGGTAATTTTATACATGATTTTCTATTTGAGTAACACTTCATTAATCACTCTATTGTGCAGAAATGGCCGTAACATTCCAGGGCACGGTTTAAACAATGTTCATTCTTCTTTCCTGATGTTTAAATTTATCCTTTGGCAGATCTAGGCAACAAAATAATAAAAAACATTATATTTTACCTAATGCATTAATTTTAAAAGATCCCAGGAAATTGATTTTGCTATGTAGTAAGACATGTTCTAGTGATTAAGTTCATGTTTACTCAAAATGATGCAGCCAAAGTATTACTGTTATACATTATAATAAACAATTAGGAAAACTTATAGAGAGATTTAAACATTTCTTTTTTTCTTTTCACTGTTTAGATTTTGTTCTATAGTGATCTTGTATCCTTTTTCATTTTTATTATCACTTTTATCCATAATACTTTCCAAACCATTGTACATACATCACTGGATATTAGATATTTGTACTTGAATTTCCTATTGTCATTTCAAACTTGTCAATGACTAAAATTGAACCCATTATTATTTCTTCAATACCAAACTCAGCTGATTTTTCTGTTTTTCTTAATGGTAACTTATGTTTTAAATAATCACACAGGCTAAAGAGCTGAGAGAGTTCCTATAACTGCTAAGGCAATCTAACAAAACAAAAAGCAGCTTACACAGAAAACAGAATATTATTTTACAGATTCATTTAAAGCCCTAACTTATTTTTTAAGCATTCATACCTTATGTCATATTATATCCCAACAGCTTTTTGTGATACATAATAAAACCCCAGTTCACAAATGAGGAAATTGGGACTCAGGTTTGCTGCTCAAAATTAGAAAAGCTAGAAAATGGCAAAGTGAAAATTTGAATCCATAACTACACACCCCTGATCTTTCTATTGTATTCCTTTAAGGGGCTATTATTGTCATACGACCCTGATATGTTTGCTTACCTTACCTCTAGTAAGAATAGAATAGTTTTGTTATTTATTATAACTGTAGATCAAATTATTACTAAAAATATTTCTAATAGTTAAACCTCAAGTGAATATACATATTTTGTGTCAGATCTGGAATATTGACATGCTATATAGTCAAAACCCTTGTATATAATTATAACCCTTCTAACATTAAGCAGGTGACTGGACTACATATAAGTCAGGCATAAAATGCCCTGAATGTAGCAACATAGTGAATCAAGCAAATTACCAAAGGCAAAGCTCATTTTGTGCTCTGGGCAATTTCTGCTGCCAGCACTTATACATCAAAACTTCACTCAATGTACGATTGATTTTATTTTATTTTGTTTATTTTTAATTCCCTACAGCAAGCTATGTTAGCTTTGTAGAATGCTGTCCGCATCATTAGGTTCCTAAGAAATTATAGTTGTTTCAGTCATGGTTGACCAAAATATTATTCCCTTCTTATAGACCATGGATATTGGTTCTTGGATTGGTACCACTGAGCTGAAATTGTGTAAGGCTAGTGACTCAAATACACAACACACAGAGAGAAAGCATCAATGTTATTAGAAATATGAGCATCCGAAGAATAATGCTGTAAAATCAGCCGGGCAGTGGCCATTAAAGATATTTTCCAGTTTAAGGAAAGAGGTTCAGATTAAAGTATGAAAGTCCGGTCTTAAGACAGGAATGAATTCCTGTGTAAAATGATACATGTCTTCCTTTCACAGTTGCTTTTTATGTTGCTTTAAAACATGTCAAAATAATCCCCAACAGAGGAGCCTAAAAGGAATGTCAGCTCTGTGGTTATGTAAATCGAATTGAGTGCTTTACAGCAGGTTTAAGATTTTTATAACTCAGAAGTTGTTAACAGCCAGCTGGTTTGTATCTGTTTTTTATGGTTATTCTTGTCATATGCAGCCTCCACAATTTTTAATTATATTTTATGGTATGTGTTTTCCTCCTTTAGAATCCCTTAGCCACTCTTTGCTTCACAAGATATTTTCCACTGGGAAGGGAACAAGCACAGTGAAGGGAACAAGCACAGATATTCCCATCATTGGAAATACAGTTGTATAATTACTTACCACTAACAGCTCTATAGTGTGAAATGCAAGTAACTTTCCATTGCAAACACATAACCTTCTATTAGAGCATTGAAACTGCTTTAATGTAATAAGAGCTGCTTGAAAGTTTGTGAGCTGCCCCTCCCTAGTAAGTCAGAAACATGATGATTGTGCCACACTTTGTATTTCAAGTTTCTAAAAAAATGATATATAGATCTTTCTTTTTTCTCTTTCTTTTTTCCTTCCTTCCCTCCCTCCATCCCTCCCTTCCTCCTTCCCTCTATCGCTCCGTCTCTTCCTCTTTCTTTCTTTCCATTTCTCTCACTTTTTGGGTAATCATCGTGTAAATTGATACCTGCCTCATAGTTAAGTTCTAAACACATACTTTGTTTCCTAATTTTGATTACACAGAAAGATAGTAACTTCCATTGTATTATGGTTCTAAGAATCTCATACTCTGGTTACAAGGTATTGCTTATAACCTCAAAGGTATTAATGAGTTTTCCTGAGATTTTGGATACCCTAACTAGAAAGTGGGGCTAATATTCAGATTTTTCTTTTAAGGAAAATGAAGTGAGTAGAGAAAAATGTTTGGAATCTGAAAGAAATATTTAAAATAATTAAAAATATGCACATTTATCAAGGGAGTGTGTGTGCTTGTTTCACAGAGACATTTTTAGAGAAATCAAATCTTTGAAACAATACGCACTATTTTTGTATTACTCCTTTGCAAAATGAAAATATGCCAACAAAACTTATTCTTCAAATCACAGAATTTCCAGATTTGGGAATACAATGATGTAAGTTTTAGGCATTTAAATAACTAAAAGAGAATATATTACTGATAATATTTCAGACATGGTAAGAATATTCAGACCAAGTGAAGGAGATTAAAAATATGTAACTATGATTTGATATGCATTATATAAATATGTACTGAATCTAGATTATTCAAATTTCACATCAATTTTGACTGTGTCATAGGAAATCCATGATGCATAATATGCAATGGAAACAATGTATTTTATTATCTTATCCTAAGAACTGATTATGTAATCCAATTTTATTACTTTGATTGGCTAAATCAATATGATTATTATCACCAAACAGTATGTTCAAACATAACTTTTAGTGGCTTATATCATAGATATACCATTTTTAAGCTCCTAGAGTTAAGGTTCAGAAATGTTTATTTTGAGCCATTGAACACTTATATATTAGCATTAGAGTATTTAATAGAAGTTAGTATTTTTTTCGCCTTAGGACTAGGCATCTAAGTACATTTTTATTGACTTTGTCTAGAACTATTTAGGTTCATAAATGTGCTTTTGAAACTAAATTAAGACCACGAGGTAGATTTGTATGTTAATTATTTTGAGATTTGTTGCATCTTGTACTATATATGTGTGTGTCTGTGTATGCCAGAAAGTCAAATGAGCATCAGAGGAAATCGTGGAAAAGGATAAAGAAGTGTTTTTTGAATGCCAGCCATGTACAAGGCACTGGACTAGGAGGCATTTTATATCCTGTCTGTCATTCACTTCTCACAAAAATGCTATACAGTGTGTGCAGTTAGCCTGGCTTTAACATGAAGAATCCAAGTCTCAAGTTAGTTAATTTGCTCAAAAGGCCATAGCTAAGATGCTAAGAAGTAGAGGAGGCAGCTTTTGATCCGAGATATCTATATCTATATCTGTCTATATATATATATCTATATCATCTTCTTTCCCAGAAATACAGATTGACTGCTCAGAAATGTTTGGAGATAGGAAGATGTTTTGAATTTTTATGGGGAAGCTAATTTGTCAGCATTAAAGAGATATGATGACACTTTAGGTAAAAGAACTAACATTTATAATTTAAAAACAATATTTGGGAAGGAGAAATAAAAGAGAAAAAAATTGGGGAAAGAAAAGAAAACAAGATTGGTTAGAGAAGAATCAGCAAAATGTGTTCAAATTTTTGGTAAGATAAACCAGACAGGGAAGATTTACACTAGACTTAGAGTGGGTGCCTTAAAAAGCAGTTCAATTAGCTGTTTTTCCAGGACTAAGGAGTTATTAACTTACAAACAGAAGTTTTGGCCTGCTGTTCTATTCAGTAAGCAGAAGAAAAATTATAAACCAATGATCAGATTAAGGAAAATAAACAGTTGAACCGAAGTATAATTGGGTTGAACAGAAGTATAATTAGGGCATATGGAGAGGAAGAATACAGAAAGAAGAGGGAATGAGCAAAGTTTGACATAGCTGTAGGAGGTCTCACTCAGACTGGCAAGATGTAGTCCACCAACGAGGTCAAAGATAACATGAAACTGGACTGAATTGAATGAGAAGAAAGAGGCAAGAACAGTTTACTGTAAAGACCCATATCTTAAATCCCAAATAGCTTAATTTAAAAAATTTGTTCCCCATACCCTGGGGCCTCTTGACTTCTGAGATGGCCCACACTCTGTCTATGGAGTGTTTTTTTCTCTAAATAAATCCACTTCTTACCTAAAAAAAAAAAAAAAAAAAAAAATTTGTTAATGGTAAACTTTGAAGTGTGTCACAGAAGTGTCAAGCTCTTTAAATTATTGTCCAATTAAAATTTACCTTTTAATTTTCTTCCTAATTTATGTGGTTTGCAAAAATTGTGACCCTTCCAAAATTTTCCTTTAATCACTTTTTCTTCTTTGACTGATTAATTTAAACCAGGGTGACATTTAATAAAGTTTTCTTGCGAATGTGAATGAAATTCAAATACCAACAAATTAAAGCAGATAAAAGAGAGAAGGAAAAGAATGAAATAATATTGTTATTCAGGATTGTGGTTATTCAGAGCACTAAAGAGTTTAAATGTCATTTCTAACTTTTTTTTTTTTTTTGGTTAAGAAAGAGGTATCACCAATATCAACCTGCTACACCTTGGTGAAGAGTTTACCATATAATATCTTGATTTCTATATTCAAGGGATCAAATCTCATTGGGAGATAAATTTTACTCATAGAGTAATTAATAGTTATGATGATATAATAACATAGCATAGCATCATGGTATATGTGCCATATGAGTCGGGGAAGCAATAAGGGCTTAGAAGTTCAGAGGCTATAATCCTCACAGCTGTAGCCATCTCAGAAGGCTTCTTGCAGAAAGTAAAACACCCTGTTTTCAACTATTTCAAAGGAACAATCTGGAAAATTTCTAGTCTTGCATCTTTAACTTTTCTTTAAATTTGACTAAGCTACAGTAGAGGTCACATTCCACACACACACACACAAATCGATGCTGACATACGGACCCCAAGAAGAATCAGACATCTGTACACATGGCAAAGTAAAAGGTACTCCTTAACAGGAGATAAGCCTCCAGATTTTCCTCTAAGCCTGTCTTCCTTCATTCTTTCTTCAACTCCCTATCAAATAGCCATTTTACCATTTTACACTATGTTAGAAGGATTTTTGTTTCCTCAACCTTCCTATGTCTTCACTCTCTGTGTATTTGGAATCACTTTGTGAGCTAATGGCCAGAATGTTGGCATTTCAGACTTAAAGTGAATTTGACATTTGTGAAATTCATCATTTATGAAACTTTACGTTCCCAAACATTTCTATGTACTTGTGCATTACAGTTGTACGCGGGGGTCAGTCTTTTAGTTCACTGAGGCCCATTTAGAGTGTAGAAGTTTAGGATGTGAACTCTGGAGTGGACAGGTCCAATTTGAATTCTGACTGCCCCATTTATTTGTTGTATAATTTGGGGCAGTTACTAATCCCTTTGCACTTCATTCTTCTCATCTCGAATAATTTGTGTGTGTGTGTATGTTTATGCATACACATGCATACTACACATACTATAGATATAGTACAATTATTAGTATAGTGCTTACCCTACAGTGCTTTCTAAATGGTGGTTTTGGTTTTTGAAAACTCAATGTAATTTGTCAGTTCTGAAATTTTTGTTTATAACTGAGAAAATAGTATTTAGAAGAAATGATAGTAAATACTTCAGAAATGTTTAATTTTAAAGACCGTGATCTCTTGGTATGTGTAGTAGATAGATAAGTAGACAGAAAGTATATTTAGAGAGGGATATTCAACCTGAGGCTCTGTTTTTGTAGTCTTAATGTTCCAATATTTCAAGCATATCAGGAAAGAAAAGCACCGTAAGGCAAAGCTTTAAGAAGGCCATGCCGTCCTAGGGGTAAGATAACTCAGGTGTCAGGTGCACCCATTACCATAGGTAAAGGGACTCAGGGAGTGCTGGGCCTGCCCTTGCTCTGTCTGCAAAGTGAACTAGCCCCTGAGATCAGAGGAAATGACAGATTAAGGAGCAGTGCAGGCGCTGAATTTAATGACAATCTTACTTCACTCCGGCTTAGGTTATTTTTTTTTGTTCTTTGGTTAGAATTTACTTTTAGTTCTTTGGTAAATGCAGTGTTGACTTTAGGACCGGCTGATGTTTGGAGGTGCTGTGCTGGGGTGAGTGTATTTTCTTCTGAGTAAATTTGAAAGAGTATGTTTCTTTGGAGTATGAACTCGGGGGTGGGTTTATTGTGCTGTTTTCTCCAGAGGCCTTGGAGGAGGACAATTTCTGTCACCAGGTGATAGGTCTTAAGTTGACCATGTGAAATTAACATTTTATAGGCTAAAATTGGTCAAATATCAGTGATTTCATACAGTTCAACCAAGCATGTGATTTTGCTAATTTCAGAATCTAGACTTAGAATATGTAGCAAGATGAGTTTCATTTATTTTGAGTTGTGAGGATATTTGGATAAATTGTTGGAACTTTAAGCTGTCTTCTTCACTTATATATCATAATGACCATCTCATCCACACTTCTACATTTTCTGGATTTTTCTTTTCTTGTAGTGTTTTCATTTATTCATTCATTCAAAACCAGAATGCTTACTCTATGGAGAGAACGAGAGAGCAAAAAGAAAATTTAATGAGTCATGGCCTCTGCCTTCAATGAACTCAGTGTAGTTGGTTAAACTGGTAATTAAATAATTACAACATAATTCAGTAATAGCCATAGTTTAGATTTCTGCAAAATTGAGAGGTTGAGGCAGAGGAAGACATAATCAACTCTGTCCCAGTGAAACAAGAAAACTTTTTCTAGAAGGTGATAAGTGATTTTGGTGTTCATGCATAAGAAGGAGAAAGGGTATTCCTGGCAAAGAAAACAGTGAATGCAAAGGGATCAGATACTAAAACTGAAAGATTGTTCTTTGCGGTTTTACATATAATATAAAGTGGGGTCAGAGCAGTGACATGTTGGTGATGTACCTGGAAAGGTAGGTGAAGGACAGATTATGAAAGCATTAATATCGCCATGAATAAGGTATTTGGATCTTGTGGTATAGGCAATGGGCGATGTCAAAAATGTTAAAGCAGAGAAATGGAATGATTTAATTTTGTGTTTAGAAAGACAAGATAGTCTGTGGTGGGGGAAAGGAATAAAAAAGAAAGAGCAACTATTTATCAGGGTGCTGATAGAGAATGGAAATCCATACTAGTATTCAGTATTGCTTTCTAACCATCTAGATGAAGAGGCAGTAGCCTCACTCTTCCATTTGTGTGGCCTAGTGCCTTGCCGGTTCTAAAGGCAGATCAATGACACCATATATAATCTTTACAATCGTGTGCATTTATTAGATGCCTGTGTCATATGAAACATAAGTTGTAATACAGTGTAATATGACAAATGTCAATTAAGTAGTTCCTCAGAACCTCAGGTGCAAATTCAGCAAGGCTTCATTCATTTATTAAAAGTCTAGTATAGGGCTTCCCTGGTGGCGCAGTGGTTGAGAGCCCGCCTGCCGATGCAGGGGACGCGGGTTCGTGCCCCGGTCTGGGAAGATCCCACATGCCGCGGAGCGGCTGGGCCCGTGAGCCATGGCCACTGAGCCTGTGCGTCTGCAGCCTGTGCTCCGCAACGGGAGAGGCCACAGCAGTGAGAGGCCCGCGTACTGCAAAAAAAAAAAAAAAAAAAAGTCTAGTATATACCAGAGATAGTGCTAGAAGTTAGTAATAAAATATTGGATAAGACATGGTGCCTGCCTCATGAATATGCATTATAAATATAATCTTATGAACATATGAATATCTGGGTATATGTGTGTGCTCATGTGTGTGTATGATACTAGTACAAATACAGCTTTCAGTTACCTAAAATTGTATTCCAAATGTTTTCATAATATATTCAGAATCTTATGATGCAAAAATGTCTCAAAACTAAAAAATGAATTGCTATATTCCAGTTTTTCATTTTCATTCTTAAAGATGTATTAAAGTAATGAAATCAACTTAGCCTGTTAATTTAGACCTTTGTTTAAATATCAGTGGTTCCAAATAATCCCAAAAACCATAACCAAGCATACTTCTTACCCGAAATGCTTCTCCTTTTGAAGAGGCTATCTCCTTCACCTATTCCTCTGATGCTTTCTCGTCTTCCTCCATTAATTTCTCTCTCCTTTTTTTTTTTTTTGGTGTCTTCAATCTCCATTTGCAATTCACATCTTATCTCTTCCCACCAGTACACTCAGTTCTTCATTACTTAAAAAAAATGTATACCTCAGCAAAGCTGTCTTGCTCTCTTCATCAGGCTGCTTGAAAGAATCATGTACATTTGTTGCCTCTCTTCCTCTCATTTTGTTTGTCTCTGAACTTTCCAGCTTTTGCACCTTCTTTCCTGTGGCCTGTTCTCTTGAAAGCTGCCTCTGATCTTGCCCTCTCACTCCCACCCCTTATTGCATGTAGGTAAGCCCAGGCAATGTTGGAGGATTTGCCATGGTCTCTCATTTTTCTTCTCTGGGAAACTTATTGACCCTTAACAGTTAACTAAAACATACATTGCTAAAATCTAATCTCAGGCAATCGTTCCTCACCTCAAATGCAACATGCTCAAAAGGTGAACTCCCAATCTTGCATTTTCCTGTGTTCTTGGTTATTTCTAATATTGGAGTTAGTTTATAACATCGTCTTGCCCTCTGGACTGTACCAGTCATCTTTAAGTTCTCCTCTTCAGACCTAAAGTCTACTTAGAGATCAAACTTTCTTTCTGAAATGATTCTGATACCTGTCCCCTCTTCTGCACACTTGCCTTCTCTTCCTTTCCAGCTCTGGCAATCTTGTGCTTGGACCAGTACAATGTTTCCTTGCTATGCTGGTTTCTCTCTCTCTCACAGTTTGCTCTAAATTTATCCTGAAGTTGCAAAAAATAAGTTTAGATAGGAAATATTATGGATCCATTAAGAAAATCTATTATTTATTAATACCTACTCTACTCAAGGTGTAATGTGTGTGTGTGTAAAAATATATACATGTGTATATAAAAGTATATTAGTTTCCTATTGCTGCTGTAACAAATTACCACAAATTTAGTGGCTTGTAAGGCAACACAAATTTATTATATTATTCTGAAGGTCAGAAGTATGAAATGAGTTTTACAGACTAAAATCAAGCTGTTTGCATGACTGTGTTCTTTCTGGAGGCTCTAGGGGTGAATGGTTTTCCTTGCTTTCTGCAGGTTCTAGAGACCACCCACCTTTCTTGGTTTATTGGTCTCTTCCTTCATCATCTGAGCATATCCCTCCAACCTCTGCTTCCATCATCACATCTTCTTTTTCTGACTTTTACCCTCTTGCTACCCTCTTATAAGAACTTTTGTGATTATAGTGGGCCTACATGGATAATCCAGGACAAACTTCCCATCTCAAGATCCTTAACTGACTTAATCACATCTACAAAGTTTTACTGACCCTGTAAGATAAAATACCCACAGGTTCCAGGAATGGAACTTTGTGGGTGGATGGGGGTGCACACTATCCTCTTTCCAGTAATAAGTTAATCTTCACTACAACCCTAAGTATTATGTCCGTTTTACAGATGGTGGAACTGAAGCTCAGAGGAGTGAGGCCCAGCTAATAAGTTATACATTCAAGTTCTGAACTGAGGTCCACCACATTACTTTTTCTGTACAACCTCCAATTTAATTGTGCCATGTACTGTATTAGGTATTGGGGGATATCACTATCTCAAACAATGAAATTATGGAGGTACATGTCTAATTGGTAGGGTTGTAAGTAAAGCACGTAGCCATAGTCACCTTTGGTGCTCTGATGAGGTCCCCACAGCTTATGAAGGAAGCCTAGGGGATAAAGGGGGGTTATGGATCAGCTCTGACCAAGATACTTCCTTTCTCAAATACCATTGGTCCCAGAGCATAAAAGTATTGGAGTGGCATGTAAGCACATTTATGAAGTGACACCAATCTTCATTTTCAGATCTACATCCTACTAGTTTCCCCACCCAATGTGTCTTACACCATAAACATTATACTGTCCATACAAGTCCAGCATGTTCTAAGCTTTGTCCCATTGCTCACTATTTCTTTTCTTTTCTTTTCCTTTTTTTTTTTACCTTGAAATAATTATCTTCCTCAGTTCTATCAACCAAAATCTCTACCTATATTTCAAAAGTTATCTCAAATACTACATCCTACCTGAAGCTTTCCTGGACACCCTAGCCTTAATTAATTTTTATGATCTTGAATTACGATAGAAGCACTGTGTACTTCTAATACAACTCATACATTCTCTCTTGTGTTATAGATAATTGTATATGTGTCTACCCAACTAAAATGTAAGTTTGTTCCTTCTTACCTTCCTCCCTTTCTTCGTTCCCTTCCCTCCTTTCTCTTTCATGTTTCTTCCTTATTTCCTTCTTTTCTTTCTTCATAACTTTCTTCAACATATATTATGCAACTCCTCCATGTTAATCCCTGTTTTCGATACTGACAGTGTGTCTGTGAACAAGCAGAGACATTGTCAGTATCAAAATCTCTACCCTCATTGAGTTTACATTTTTAAGAGCAGGGATCATGTTGTACCCATTTTTAATTCATTTTAGCCCCTGGGACATGGTACATACTTAATAAGTTATGATTTGAATTTAATATCTATGAGTATTAAAATTTAACTGGAAATTCCCACAGTCATAGCCTACTCATAGACTTTCAAAAGATCTATGATAATAGTTCTTTATTGAAATCAAGGAATATTTGATTGAGTGCCTATGTTTTCATTTACTTTTCCTCCTGAGATTGCATATTTTGTATTATAATGATTACCAAAACTGTATTTTGCTTCTAGGAAAAAAATATAAAACAGATTATATAATAGTTCAAATGACTTTGTAAGTTTTTAGTAGCAATAAAAATCAGTAAGATACTTAAGTAATTGCCAGTGAAATTTACCTCATTTGTAATGAATTACTTTTCATAATTGAATGTCAGAGCCATTCCTGTTTGTATGTATCCTACAAGTAAGTCTTAAAAGTCAAATTAAGTTAAAATAATTTATCTTAAGAATTATTAACATCAAATAATTCTGATCAATTTATTATGATGAAGATGCACTGTCAGTTTTAGTTATGATGTGAATAAATGTGTGTGTTGAAAGATCATATGTAGTTGTCTACTTTTATCAGAACGCCTTGAACAATTAGAATTCAGGAAGACAGACTTTAGAGTCTCTTAGAATTCTACAAGTTCCTGATTTCCTGTTTTAAAAATTGATTTGGTCTCCCATTATCACACAGAAAGAAATGTAGGAATGTTTCTCTGTGTTCCGGATGCGCAGGCTCAGCGGCCATGGCTCACGGGCCCAGCCACTCCGCGGCATGTGGGATCTTCGCGGACCGGGACACGAACCCGCGTCCCCTGTATCGGCAGACAAACTCTCAACCACTGCGTCACCAGGGAAGCCCAGGAATGTTTCTTGATTAAGAATATGCTTAAACTAGATCTATTTATCAAGTGCCCTGAAAACCCAAATATCTTGTTATCTATTAGAATAATATATTTATTATTTAATTTAAATCATGCTTAGAAGTTAACAGTTAAATCCTTTAACTTCTATTCAGTAAATGATATCTCTATGAAGGTGTTTGATGAAGCTTGATACTGAGAGCAAATAATGTAAGGAAATGGGGAAAAATATACTTTTCTGAGAACAGACATGCTTCTCTTTAGATAATAAGAGACCCATCTAGCGAACTGCTGTTATAATATACCAAGTACTTCTTATATACTGTATTACTTGACAATTAGAAATTTCCCATGAAACAGAACTAGCCATTGACTGTGAAATCAATGCAATGGTAGATGTAACATTGCTGATCGGAATTTGGTACGCACCGATTTATATTTTCTTATGGAATAGTGGGGAAATAGCTATGGCATTTTTATCCATTTAGATCTTCTTTTATTTTTTCTCCACTATTCCTGGATATTTCACTTTGAATAAACAGTACATATAAAAATAATAAATATATTTAAGGGGATCAAATATGTGTTTAAAGAACCTATGTGTGCCTGTTGGGGGTAGCTGAAAGTGCTTGACCTGTCAGTGGAGAAAGAGATATGCTAGCTTGGTTCTATCCTCTATTCATAATGTGAGACTGGGTTAGGAGATTCTGCTTTCCGAGACACTGCCAACTCTTATGTCTGAATCTGATAATTTGGTTACTATATATTTAAAATCTAAACTTATCCTTTGAGATTTTTGTTAGGTAATGTTGCTTGTGTCCATGCAACTGGATCTCTTTTTTGATGTGACTTTACCATAATATATGTCTTGTCATAAAATATCTTTGGAGTCAAGATGTATGTGTAATAATAATGTATAATGTAATGATAATGCAAATCCTTTTGTAGTTTTTGCAAAATATATATTCCCTTTGATTAGAACATATATTAAAATTGTTTCCATCATCTTAAAATCATTTTCCTTATGACATTGACTTGTGAATATTAGTGTCTTTTGATGTCAGAGGACAATAACAATAGCCTACATATATGGAGTGCTTTTGTTGTGCCATGCACAATTGAAGTTCATTGCGTGTATTCACTCATATGATTTTTTTAAATTAATTTATTTATTTTTGGCTGTGTTGGGTCTTCGTTTCTGTGCGAGGGCTTTCTCTAGTTGTGGCAAGCGGGGGCCACTCTTCATCGCGGTGCGCGGGCCTCTCCTGTTGCGGAGCACAGGCTCCAGACGCGCATGCTCAGTAATTGTGGCTCACGGGCCCAGTTGCTCCGCGGCATGTGGGATCTTCCCGGACCAGGGCTCGAACCCGTGTCCCCTGCATTGGCAGGCAGATTCTCAACCACTGTGCCACCAGGGAAGCCGCACTCATTTTGATTTTGATAACCACCATAATATGTAGGTACTTTTATCAGTCTTATTTCCAAGGCAGTTAAGTGAGTTGTCTAAGGTCGTTTAGTAAGTTGTGGATTCAAATTTTATACACTCTTGAAATTTGATCCAGAGTTCATTCATGCAAGTACTTATAAAATTCTTTATGAGGAATATGATTTTCTACCAGGTTCTGTTATTGATCCTGGGAAATACAGTTGAAGTAACAGATTCATGGGAGTGATGTCATGGGCCTGGCTCTGCCATTTGTTCTCCACAAGTAGTGTCAGCTCTGTCAGTAGTGGGGATAGTAATGCAAAAAAAGGCAGCGAAGGACCGTCTCTGATGGACTGATAGCAAGATGAAGGAACAAAACTGTCATTATGAAACACCTATGTCCATTTTTCACACATCCTATGTCATTTAATGTTCTCACCAATTCTGTGAGAGACAGGCAACACATGATCGTCTCTATTATAGCTGGGGTAAGTTAATTGAAATGGTCAGAAATTAGGTCTTGCAAACAGAGGCCATCTACCCAATGACAGAGGGTGGACCGAATCTCAGATCTTAGACTGCAAATCCTATATTCTTTGTCCGAAGCCATATTTCTGCTATTGCCCTCAATTTTTATACTTCATTAAACTTTTTCATTTTACTGTTGATGATAGCAAAGATGGAAGTGAGGAAGAGACCAAACAGCAATGACATGGCAATAGACGTGTGAATGCTTAAAGCTACTGTTGCCTCTCTCTCTCCCCTCAACCCTCTCAGTCAGTTTCTCTCTCTCTCATTCTCTTCCCTCTCTTCAGCTCTGCAGTTGCTGCTTCAAGTTTTCCTACACTGGTCTGCATTCTTAAGAAAAAAGAACATGAATCCAATAGTTTTAGTACTGCATCAAAGCATTGAAAAATATCACTACCAGCTTTAGCCACTTCACTATCACGAGAAATATTTAAATGACTGTTTGATATAGCTCAAAAGTGACCAGTTCCTTGGTGTCACATTCCGTAACAATTTATAAATTTGATTGTCCAGCAATCGAATGAAGGACAACATCTTATTATTCATTCTATAGGCATGCCATCTTATTATTTATTCTATAGATATCTCCAGCTAGATGTGGAAAAGGAAGCTCAAAGCAATTGAGTGCTATTTCATGTTTCTGTTCCTGGTAGCTCTAAATGTAAAACTCAAGGTCACTATTGTAATTTTATAGAACTTTTCTGTACAAGGACTTCATTATGAGAAGTAAAATAGTGCCTTGAGAAAAACAATGATATTATCCTCTGAATCTAGGTACATGCTCACTGTTGAGCAAGTATGGGACAGATTTAAAATGATGGAAGATTTAGAATAGCAATGTATTTGGGCTTCTATTTGAGGCTGTTGACAATTTTCTTCAATATTCCCCAATAAGCTTTTATTGCAGGTCTTGTTAGTTGCTACCCAATAACCCCTTATCAGTCTCTTCCTTTATAACAAAGCCCTAATTTTATTAAGAAATTCACATTTTTCTCCAACCATAAACTGGCATGATCAGGTGATATAATTATGACTAATGAGTTCTGAGGGGTGATTCATTAAGGTGTCTCTTGAGAAAGAAGTCTTTGTGGGATAAAGAGAAATATATAGAATAAATAGCTCCTCACTTTTTTGCTTGGATGCCTAAAATTATTGTAGCCAACTTTCTAACATGGAGATATTTTCCAATATGTTGAGGCTAGCAGAAAGGAAGTATGGAAATAATTTCGGTCCTTGACATGGTTGACCTACTGACTTAACCAACTCTAGCTGTGCTCCTGAAATTTTTTTTTAGAAGGACTGCTATGGTTTTAGGATTATATTATTATTATTATTATGTAATTTGGTGATTTTTTTCTTACTTGCTCTCTGCTTTCCCACCCAACTTCACAGCTCATGCCTTACAATGTAATGATAAAATATGTCAAGACTTCACATTTGTGACAGTGTGCAGATTGTTTCATTGTCATCCTAGTATCATTGTTATTATCATGTTTATAAAGTGATATGATAGTGTCAGATGACAGACATGAAGTCAAAATCACTTTCATTACTTAATATGATAAGCATGGCATCCCAACAAAATCAAAATTTGGCTGTAGCCTCAGGTATATTTAATGCTACCCATGCCTTTCCTGTTTTTTGTCCATCTGCTTTTTGCTTAGCAGTTTCTACCAGATGCCAGGATATTGGTAAATAGTAATGATATATATTCTGTGTTTTTTGGAATTTATCAGGATACACAATGAAATGGAGATTTTATTGTTTTTTTCCTTTCAGAGTTTAATCAGAGTGTATTTACTGCTGCAAGTGCAGACCTAGAAGTTACTTTTCTCTCACTAAAATATTCAAGTGTGGCTTTCTTATGATTATTGCAAATTTTCAGGTACATTGAATAAAACAAAATAATATAGATCTTTTTCGCCACTATGTGATATACATAAATTCCTTTTGAGGTATTGTTAGTGTGTCTTTGAACACTTTGCAATTTTCCACATGACTAAAATTGACAAAAGATATGGATCTTTTGTAATAATGACTAAACTTGTACATATTGCTCAGATTTTCACACCAAAATGAAGAAAGCTGGTGGAATGGGTCGCTTGCGAAATACTTAGCTTTTTAATGACATATATTAGACTCTCTGTGATTACCAACACTCTACTGTTGTCTTATTAGTCACTTTTTAGTGGCTGAAGAAAATTTGTTTTGACTGTCTCATTGTTTGGAAGAAAAGCTGTTGCAGAAGTTTTATGTCTGTTTTTGGTTCTGTTAAACTGGAAAGGGCATATTCCTGTCTCAAAGGCTTTTCTTCAAGGACTTACAAGCCAGAGCTCAGTGTCTGAGTTTGTTTCCAAACTTGAATTTCTCGAGTTTCAGAGAGACAGACTTCTATTAGGCCACCGGGCTAGCACAGCAATGTTTAGATATTATTTCAATCAAAGAACTGTGTTCCATTACTCTAGGATCTATGTCAAGCTGTGGATTAGGTTAAAAAACCAACAAAAGCTCCTGGTGATTGAAAGATTATAAGTATTTTGCTACATTACTACATTGCAGGCATGAGCACGTTCTTTCAGGATTTTAGAGTTTCACAACGTTACAATTAATTAATTGTGTCTATCTAGGTAAAACACTAGTCAGAGTTACCGTCTGCACTTTTAATAAATCCTTTGAATTCCCTTGATCTTTCTTTTTTCTTATCCTCTCTGTGTACTGTAGCAAAACTTTCCCAAACCCATAAAACTTTGATTAATGGAATAAAGAATTAGATTTGAGATACCTGTTTTTGTTACTCTCCCATGCTTCTCTGACCTTGGGGTCACTTTCTAAATGTACCTCAGCCTTTTTCAAAAACTGGTAAATTAAATAAACTGAAATTTATATAAAGCATGACCATCCTTGCTGTTACTAAGTTCTTTATCCACAAATGTATACAACTAGCCATTTACTATACACATTCAAATACAGTGTTTCTGTTCTAGTAGTTTACGTTCCTTCATTTTCTTCACCTTTTCATTCTTTTGCTCCCCAACTACATGCATGCATACAAATTAGGTAGAAAATAGAGTGGGGCAAAAAAAATCGTTTATCATTGACAGTGTTTTTCACTGTAACATTTGGGTAGCACTTCTTGCTTTCTTGCATGAAATCAAAAACTATTCATTGATTCTAAAACCCTCTACTAATTAATAACAACGAATTGCCTCACTCTGCTTCAGTTTCTGGATATCCAGGTTTAACTATGCTTTTGGAAAACTTGTGTTTTTATCCTCAATTTTCTATGCAAAGAACGCAACATTTTTTTCCATTCGGAATTTACATTAAATCATCTTTAATTTCTAGGTTTTCCACTTTCTCCTTAGTCTCTCTCTCTCTCTCTCTCTCTCTCTCTCTCTCTCGGCAAATATAGAAAAGAAGCAAAGTTGCTACTATCAACGTGCTTCAGCCTCGACCCTGGGAGAACTCAGTGTCTCCCAGCTGTGTGAAGTGTATCTCTTAGTAGCGACCCTGGTCCTGCTTTCACCTGGTGCTGCCAGTGTAAGCAGCTATCATGTTCGGATTCAAAGGTGACCCGAGATAGCATCCTGGGGACATGTCCCTGGAATGAAGTAGAGCCCAATTCTGTCCATGTGCTGCCAGGTGGGAAGAGGGTTGGGAGTCCTGCTGAGAGCGTTGTGATTTGTGGGTAGAATCTGGTAGGGGTGTCCAGTGCAGAGCATCAAGCCAACCCTCTTTCCTTTCTGTTTAAGAGTATCTAAAGTAACATGCAGAACATGGCTTCTTCCCTTTCTCACAGCTTGGGTAACTCTGTTGGTGATGTGAGGATCTGTATCTTATTTATGCTGTGGTGTGGAGATTAAGATGTTGCAGTTGAGGCTATGATAACTTTTATACTCAATACAATGCCTCCTGAAAAAAGGAGGGTTTTTAAAATTTAATTCTTACTTTATATTGGGGTATAGTTGATTTACAATGTTGTGTTTGTTTCCAGTGTACAGCAAACAGATTCATGTATACATACCCACTTCATATCTAGAGATACATACAGACTGAAAGTGAGGAGATGGAAAAAGGTATTCCATGCAAATGGAAATCAAAAGAAAGCTGGAGTAGCAATACTCATATCAGACAAAAAGGGAGATTTAGTTCAGAAGAACTCAGTTCATTTTCTTCTCTAGAAAATAATGGAAAAAAAAAAACTATTCACAGGCCATTGTTGAATGAGAGTATCAGCTAAAAACATAGACTTGTTCTTAAAAATTTTAATTGCATAATGATAACATGAATTATTTCACTGCTAGTATTTTTGATTCTGAAAATAAAAGAAGGATTTTTTTGGTGTGTCTAAAACAGGGCAGACAGTACATAGATAATGTACTTATTTACGATACATTTAATGAATTTTAAATCTACAGTGGACTTTGTGCACCAATGGTGAGATGACAAAGCATCATATTTTGCTAAGTTGGAGACCCAATTTAAGAGTTAGATTTGCAAAAACTACATGTCTTCTTCCTCCCTTTTGTAGTTTTACATTTAGCTAGAGAGGTTGTTCTCTAAGATTCAACACCTAAATAATGAATTTTTTTATATTGTTCAAAGCTGACCTCTGCTTTTAGAAAAGTTTATCTGCACTTTCTCATCTGTTTAGAAACATACATTTTTGGTTAAGAGATCGAAGACAATCTCTCTTTGTCTTTTTTTTTTTTTCCCCCTGAGCTAGGGAGGTTGAGATAAAAAAGAATGACTGCTTTAAAAGTCACACATGGCTGTAATTTAAGATTTTTTTCCTCTCATTGTCCGTAACAGTTGAAAGAAACCTTCAATGAAAGTTTATTAACTAGGCCAATGCCTGAGGCAATAAAGGTTCATTTATTACCAGTTTCTTGGCTGTTTTTCTTCTTCTATTTTTCGGTTAAACTCATAGCGTAAGATAATACTTCACAAAATTAAACCTTTGACCTTCTGTAGAGTTAAGTCTCCTTTGATTAGATAAAGTAACAATTTATGGTCCAGCATGAGGTTGCACATGAAATGAATAATGCAATAGACTCCGTGTGGACTGAGAATCTATTGCTTTTGAAAAGATGAATGCTGTTTAAAGGGGGAAAAGTCCGCTTAAGTGTGTTGTCTTTATTCAGTGTGCACTTTAGCAATATTTCAAAAGGGTTTACTTCCAAGATAAAGTTATGTTTGAATTTTCTAATTCTCAGAAGGAAGATGTATGACAAAAATACTGCTAAAAGCTTTGTAACTCTTTGTGGGACTGTCTTATGTGTGATTATGCCACGCACTCCAGGTATTAACAAAAGCTGAATTATAAAATAGTCGCATGAGGAAAATGACCATTGCTTTTACAAATGGAGTTCTATAATGATGGGACAATTAGCATAGCATAACTCGCGATAACATGATGAGCTACTATTAACATGACTTAAATTGATATTTGATAAGTTTTACCAACAAGAAGCAGAGCGACAAGAATAAAATAAAATCATAATAATATTAAGCTAGGTTCTTAATTTTTAAACCAACCCATAGGAGTTCAGTTTTTGGTTATTATGATATAGCAACTTTGGTGAATAACAGTAATGTTTTAAATTTTGTTTTGCTTAAGTCATGTTATACTTTTGAAATTCCATAACGCGTTGCCAGAAGAGTGATTGGATATGATTTTCCAGATATTCCTCTCATTTTTCCACGTGCTCTTTTCAAAATTATTTGGCAAAATTGAGAAAAGTCTCAAATCAGTCAGTGAAAATATTGTATTGGAATTGTCTAATGACTCCAGAATAGATACACATGCTTTCAGATTCAGAGTTGATGTTTATTTCTATCTTCAGCTCCGTGGAGGTAGAGAATGTGTACACAGCACAGGTTCGTGTTTCACACGAAGCTGTTGTGATTAGCTGGTTGTTTAAATTACTAATTGACATGCAGAAGTTGAATGCTTGAGAGAAGTGTTTTAGTTTTAGTTTGGTTTTTTTTCAATTAGCTTAAATTATTTAAGATGAATAAATCTACTGCAGTGATTTAGTTTCTTTTAATAGAATCTCATGGTACAACATAAATTAGGTCAAGAGAAGCCATTGGATCAGTGCAGCTATAGACTTTGCTTATAAATGAAGAGATGTAAGGAAAATGGAAGATTTGCTCTGACTTACTACTGTTTTGAAATAAAGTAAAAGGTTCTATCGGAATGTACAAAATACTAGCATTTATTGCCATGTTAGAAATTAGATATTTCTTTCTGTTGTAATGCTTTTGCAGCAAAAAAAAAAAAAAAAAGAAATGAATAGTGCAATGCCAACCATTGGTAATTCTTTGACATCCACCTGCTCTGTTCGTAGGTGAGCTGGGTTGAATATATGCATCAAACCTCAGAAGGGAAATAGTTTTGAACATAGACAGCATTTATTTCCTGAACAATAAAGTACAAGTTTGCCTCAGAATCAGACAATTTAAGTAACTTGTCTAAATTACACTAAAAAAATTAAGTAACCTGACTATGATTACAAAGGCATGCCATGATTAAGGCTTCATGCCATCCTCTAGGAGATGGCGACCACTTGAGGCTATGGACTGAGAGCTATATTTCTTTGTAATCTTCCTTGTCACGTGGCAGTATTTATTTTTCTAAATTAATCAGGATTATTCTTTTCCATAGTCCAACTTTAAAACTGCAACTAAAATCCTACGTTTCCAAGCACTACAATTGGGCTCTCACACTTCATATTTTTCTTGAAATCACATAGGGAAAATACATTTCTTGTCGGCTGATTATGGAGATTCAATGAGATGGTGATATAAATGTAAGAACCCAATGACAAAAGTGTGAAGAATATATTGCTTCAAATAGTCCTTCCATTCCTATCCTATTGTTATTCAGTGAATATGGCTATATATTTTTCTCTACCCAGACCCTGACCTCTATTTAAAAAGTGTGTATGTGTCATTATATATATACAATGGTGTGTGTGTGTATATATATATATAGTAATATATATATATATATATATATATGTCTTGAGTCTTTTCCTTTATATTACTATATCAGAAAAATTTTTTGGCCACATCGTCTCCAGCTATTTCTGTCTCATTGGGTAACTCCCCCAAACAAAACTTGCATGTAAAAATGACCACCTCTATTATAATTTTTTTCTCATATCCTCTCCTCACCAACAAGCACACACTGACAGAGCCCTACATGCTACCAGGATTCTGGAAAAAGAAAAAAAAGAGACTTATTGAAGTATCAAAGGAGTTAGAAGAGCATTTACATGGTGTTGAGAAAAGTAGGAGAACATTTGGAAAGACTATTCTTAGGCTGAAATGCCAGTGAGGTGACTTTGGCAGGAAATTAAATTTATGACACCGTTTCCTCTTTTCACTTATTATACTGCCTGAACTGTCACCAATATATTGACAAGTAGCCTCTTTTAAAAACATCCTTTCACAATGTCACATACTGTCAGCTACTCTCAGGTTGGTAAGAGCCACCTGCCTGGGGCCAATGCTTTGAGTAATTTGGGGTGATGAGTCATGTACATAGTAAGAAGTATTGGGCCTTAGACAAATATGAGAACATCCAATGCCCAGTTTAGTGGAGAATGGAATAATAATAATGAGAAGAGCACTTTAAAGAAAATTCAAGACAAATGTTACCTCTTTCAATTTGGTTCTATTTATAATTTTTTCTATATTCAAGATATAGAGAGGAAAATAATTTATGTGCCTTTCTCCTTTTCCTTGTTGCTCTGTATCTAAAATATAGGACTCAGGGTAATATTATAAGCAATATATTTCACCAGTAGTACAGGTTAAAAGTTTTGTGCACAGAGTTGAATGACCGTTGTTTCTGTGGCAGATATATTCAAAATTTTATAAAACGGAATCACAACTGAACATTTAGGTCAGGTTTTTAAGTGGAATCAACTTATACTTGTGGCATCATCTGAGTGTCTGTAACCTTGGTTTCCTGTGCAATCCATAAGCTACTTGAGAAAAGAGGAATCATTTTCCTTCAATGATTCCATAGTTTACTGTATTCTGTACTTTTCTTTTTTCGCTTATTGACAGAGGCAGTGTGGCCAATGCTGAAGTGGGAGTTAGGGGAATTGGGCTTAATCTATCCTTATTTAATGGTGTGACTTTATAGAAATGATTAACCTCGCTGCCCCTAAATCTCATCATCAGTAAAATAACAGGGTCGCAGTAGATAAAGTCTTTCTCATGTCTATGTTTTATAAGTCCAGACTCCAAGTGGCTGTTAAGAAATAGTTTTCTAAAGGTGGTAATGTTAACAGATAGAGTCGAAGTGAAAGTTATATATTCAAGACCTTGTTGTGTCAGGTTAAACTTTTCATAAATTATCTATTTTCTTATTTTAAATCATAGTAATTTAAACATTTGAATTGATTCTGTATCATCCTGATTCTATGAGTTAGTGATTAGAAGTTGAGTGTTTCAAAAACTTCCATGGAAGTTTCTCAGTGATTTTACATGTGGCCAAATAACATCAAGATGGGGTCCCCTCCCCCTGACTTCACTACTGCTATTTCTTCCTAAACTCTGGGAGACTGTAGATTTTAAGCTAATCAGAAAAGAATGCTAAACTTGATGTCTACTCGATTTATTAGTGATTATCAATATTATAATAAACTCTTTCTGTATATTTCTCCAAATTAGTAGTTTTTTTTGTTAATTGACACATTTAAAAATCTAATTTAATCAATTGAAAAACTGGAAACTGATATAGGGAGTGTTTCCATTAGCAGCCTCTAAGATCAATTTTCCTTTTCTCTGCAGAATATAAATGTGTTTCAAAGGGCAAGAAAAATCAGTCTAATGGATATTAGGAGACAAACTCACACTCAAAATCTTCAGTCTACCCTGCTTTACAATTAAGTTACTTATTCTAGTTGATTATCATTTCTGTTATTTCATCATTCAAGGGTGAGGACAGGCATAGTTCAATCACAATTTCTGTTTATTTAGAAAGTATTGAGAAATAAAATAACTGGGAAAATTAGTTTCAGTTTTTTAGACAGCTGGTATTTAAATAAGGATAGGAAGAAGACATGGTGGAAAAAGGTACTGGTGTTTTCAAGTTGTTATATTGAGCCAAGAGTTCTTCTAAGACTTGGAGTGATTTCAATTGAGTTGTAATTCAAACTCATGTAGAGCTTACAATGCACCTTCAACAGAGTTTTGCAAAGAGTCTATAGGATCTGTCAGGAACAGAAAGATTACTTCACAGTAATGACTGTTGAATTGAACTATGCTTTCTGATGTTTTACTTTCTGAATTGAATTGTTGGACAAGATTAATTGCACACGGTGAGAATTTTAAATGAATGACTATGTAAAGCATTAAGTATCTCTGTAGGCCACTTGGGGGAGAAAAAGCTAGAAGGTTTAAATGAATAAATGTATTTAAGGCACAGAATGCCTGGGCTAATTTTAAAATTCCTTTACTAACATCCTTTATTGAAAATAGAAACCCACTTTATTCATCTGTCTTTGTTATATTGCTCTAGCTGAAGTAATTTAATATTCCTGCTTTCCACTAATCTTGTAGTTCAACAGAAGTAAACAATAGGTTTCATAAATTAAAAATACACTCTTCTGAACATGCTTATAAGATTAAAAAAACAAGGCTGTAAACATTTATGACTGAAACAAACTAGATTGTTCAAATACTGCCATGATGTATCATGTATATCAATATGGCACTGATATCAGTTAGAATGCAAACAAGGTTTTAAATGATGTGCCCCTTCATTTCAGCTGGAGAGTCCGCTTCACACCATCTGCCTATCAGATGGTTAGGAACCAGGGCTGCGTATTAATGCCACATGTTCGATTTTCCTCCTTCTTGTAATGGTTAGATTCATATTGCTAATAGCTGTGCATGAGCACTGTCGATGAAATTTCTGTGACGGTGGAGTGATGAGATATTTATAAGCTGCCTGTCTCCCTGAATAAGCAATAGGAAGAATGCCAGACATAAATAACTTATCAATTCCAGAATATTAATAATAACTACTATTGGCTATAAATGAGTGCATGTTAGAGTACTTTTTTCTACATTTGGGTAAAGTGACATAGCCTAATAAAAAGTCTATCATATGGAAGCTTTGAATGCTTACTATCTCTTGCTTATAACTAATTTTATTTAGCCATTAGGTCTTGGGAAATGCATTTTATATGGAATGTGATGTAAAAGTAGACAACATATCAAACATTTGGAAGTCATCTTGATGTCTTTGAAACCAAAGATCAAAGATTAGACCTTTCAAGTTAATGAGCAAACAAACAGATCAGAGAAAGAATTTGACAGCAATATGTCTCTTTTATTGATATTTATAATCTATAGTTGTAATCTGCTCTTTATAACTAGGGGTATTAACTTATTTGAAAAAATAGAATGGGGATACTTTTCCCTTTTTAGAGAAAGCAATCAGGATTGTATAACAGCATTTGAAGGATTTAAAGGCTGTTTTGATGAAAGTTGAGAGCAGAAGAAAAATGCTATCTTTGCAAAGCAAAATAAGGCTCTCAAGGAATAATAATTCCTGCTTCCCTCCCAAATGATAAACCCATGGATTGGTCTCAGGATATTGAATTGAAGTAGCAAAGGGTTTGTATCAATATAGCACAGAGTGGAGACAGTCATTTTATGATAAATTTGATCAGTGTAGGCTACTAAATCAAATGATTTGATAGAAGCATGATTTTCAGGTGTCCATTTGTCAAATGTTTAAATTTTCACCATACACTGTTAGATAACTTTTGTCATATTTGCATTTTTGTGAATAACTGAACAAAGGTAAAACTAAATAACATGATGGATATTACAGGTTACTTGATAATATTTACTACCATTTTCAGAGGGCTTAGTATGTGCCCATGCTGTTGTGTACATTATTTTACCTTTATTCCCCACAATACTGCTATGAGGTCAGAACTGATATCTCTGCTTTAAAGACAGGAATTTGGAAGCCTTAGGAATTACATAACTTGCTGCAGTAGTTCATATAAATTTGATGCATGTTGTCCAAAGTTTGTATGGCTTTTTGGAGTGTTTTGTTTTCCAATGACTTTATGTTTACTCCTTATATGATAGTGAGTTTACATAGCTAGGAATTTCCATGCCAGTCACTGTTTCAACAAGAACTTTAAAAGGTTTTCATGGACCATCAAAAAATAAAAGTACAAGTAGGGCTTTCCCGGTGGCGCAGTGGTTGAGAGTCCGCCTGCCGATGCAGGGGACACGGGTTTGTGCCCCGGTCTGGGAAGATCCCACATGCCGCGGAGCGGCTGAGCCCGTGAGCCATGGCCGCTGAGCCTGCGCGTCCAGCCTGTGCTCAGCAACGGAGAGGCCGCAACAGTGAGAGGCCCGCGTACCGCAAAAAAAAAAAAAAAAAAGAAAGAAAGGAAAAGAAAAAAAAGTACAAGTAAAAGAAATCTATAAGCCAAGATAAATATAAAGAATTTCTAACAATAGCTGGTTAAAAAAGTAATATAAAATTTGCTCTGAAGGAGTAGAACAGAATGGAGCCTGCTGCAATGAGTTTGTAGCATAATTCAAACACTACTATGACAAGCTGTTTTTCTAAATGTATGTAAAAATCTATTCATTCTTTTGAATTGTAAGTGGTAGAGTTCCTGAAGATCAAGTAGAAAAAAAAGAAGCCTAAATATTTTTGCATGACAGAAGGCCTATGGGCTTTAGCCTAAGTTTGATGTACAGTCCCTTTTCTGAGGGCCAAAAGAAGGTCTACGAGTTGCACAGTATATGACTTATTATCCTTTCTCTGAAGGAAAACATGTTTTTTAAACCAACTATCTCTCAATACATTATTTTATCAATGGCAAAAGAATTTTAAGTATACATTAAAGTTTCCCCATTGCTGATGATAAAATTGGATTTAGAACCTTTTAAAATAAAATGAAATTATACTACATTTGACTTCTCAGTTTAGTGTATGTTTTTGTCTTTGTGTGTGAGATACTATAATTGTTCTTGGAAAGTGTAAAAAGAAAGTTTCGTGAGGTAAAATAGATGGGTTAATCATTCCTAAGTGTAAGAAAACCTTTGTTCATTTATTTGTTTCTTCACCATACACACACACATGCATTACATAATATATATGTAATTTTTCTCTCAATGAGAGAAGGAAATCTGGTGAAAATTTTACCTGATTGAAGAATCTGGAGAAATTACCCAAGCTGTTTAATTAACAATTACTGTATATACCAAATAGATTCGTATATGTAAGTGGTTGGTTGAGTTAATAACGTGCATGACTACTGGATCTATAACACACAGAAGTGCTGTGTTACCTGGCTGGCCTCCTTGCTTCTGCTCTGCAAGGGTAGAGGCGCAGAAGACTCATTTTTCCAAAGTCTGCATCACACTACAGCAGTATGTCTCAGATTCTGATTATTGGTCCAACCTGTTTTGTATTTTAACAAGTTTCCTTGTTGATTCTTAAGCATACTCACTTTCAGAAACCACCACAGAGATGATCTACCTAGCTAAAAAGCTTTTACTGTAAGGTGTAGACACACTTTAATAATGTACACTACTGTCATCAAATAATCTAAGGGCAGGGAGCATCAGAATCAAGCTACTGAAAGATAAAAATACAGATTCCTCAGTCCATCTCAGAGATAGGGTCTATGAATGTGGCCCCAAGGAAGATAACCTTCAACTTTACCACACTCTGCAGCTGTATTTGATGTAGATTATCACTTGGAGAAACGCTGGATTACCTAGTTCTAAGGGAAAAATGGCTTGTTTTGATTAAGAAGAGTTAAAAGCAGTCATAAATTCACTGCTTCAGGGTGGGATATTGAAGGAGAATATGCTGAAGTCTGATTATGAGGCAGGTGGAGAAGAGTTCTAAGTGAGAAAGTGTTATGGAGGGAGGAAAAGTGTGTGGTAAATGTTATGGGTTGCCAATGTTTACACAAGCAGACCATTCTTTTCTTAAAAATTTTTATTTCATTTTGCAGTATAGTTGATTTACAATGTTGTGTTAGTTTCAGGTATACAGCAAAGTGATTCAGTTACATATATATATATATATATATACCTTTTCATATTCTTTTTCACTATAGGTTATTACAGGATATTGAATATAGTTCAGTATGGCTCAAGGACCTATACAGCAGGTCCTTGTTGTTTATTTTATATATAGTAGAGTGTATCTGTTAATCCCAATTTGCTAATTTACCCTCCATCCCACCTTTCTCCTTTGGTAACATTGTTTGTTTCCTAAGCTGTGAGTCTGATTCTGTTTTGTAAATGAGTTCATTTGTATCATTTTCTTAGATTCCACATATAAGTGCTATCACATGATATTTGTCTTTCTCTGACTTACTTCACTTGGTATAATAATCTCTAGGTGCATGCATGTTGCACAGGTAGAGCATTCTTGATTGCATAGGAAGTGTTTTTACAATGTGAACTCTCTATGAAGTATAGACCAAAAACTAGTGTTATTTTGTGAATTTATTACACTTATTTTTTCAAAGGCAGCTTCAATAGGGAACAAACTATACAATGGGACCTCTTTCTAGAGTGAGTGCATAGATTCTAAAATAAGTTTTTACTAGAGACAGCAAGTTGGAGGGAATTTGAGAATTACATAAGAGATTTGAAAGGGCCATGGCAAGGCCAACAGGAAGTGCAATCAATGCAGAGGTGAGTGTGAGACTTTCATGATTCTCTCCAGTCCTAGGCAGATGTAGCTTTGGAAAGTAAATGCTTTTTATTAAATTAATGAGATTTGCTACTCCTAGTATATTTACATTGACTGTAATATGAACATAATGTTTTAAATTACTTACATGGATATTGTCAAAATAATGCCCATATTTCTCCTGTGGCTTTCCATGTAATCCAGTTTGAGAAGTGTTTTTTCATTCAGTGACAATTTGTGCCAGGCTTTGTGCTCAATGTTTGGGATACATATACTAAGAAAGTATTTCTGTCCTTTCAGTGTTATAACCTAGTCGGAGGAGCTAGCCCTACACCGACCCCCCTGAGCAACACCCCCCGCCCCAAAAAAAGGAGCAATAAAGAGTTTGAGTGAGTTTCTGTTCTCAGATTGCACATTAAAGTGACCTGAGGAACAGTAAAATCAACCAAAATATACAGATGGATGTGTCCGAACCAGAATCTCAGTTGGTAGGACTCAGTTCTTTGCATGGTTTTAAAGCCCTGTGGGTGATTCTGATGCACAGAGAATGCAGACTTTCATTCAACAGGGCTGAGAACACAAGTAAGTGGACCACTAGCTCTACTCTTGAGGAGTAGGGTGGAGAAGGTCAGCTCTTTAAAAGAAGTGAGTCTTAGGCTGATTCTTGAAGTGTTGGAGCTCTTTCCCAGGTAGATTGAAGAGTCAGGGTCCTGAGCCTGCTCCTCCTAGAGCATCATATTTAAGCCTCACATGACAGATGCAAGGACAGATCTGGGGCAGGGGACTAGAGAGATTTTCTAGAAAGTCTGAACAGCATGTGCAAAGTCTGGCTTGAAAGAGGAAATGTAGTCCACTAGAGGTTGTGAAAGACCCCTATATGTCTGGAGCACACAGAGCAAAGGAGACCTGGGGGAAAGATAATGCCACACAGATAAGCAGGGTATTTGAGCACACAGGGCCCTGACAGACACATGAAGCACCCACCTTGTTCCTCAGAGCAGGCATCAAATGCCAGGGTTAGCTTTTTGTTTTCATAAGGTCACGTTGACTGCAGTATGAATCATAAGAGATTGGAGGTAGGGAAAGTGGAAGCTGTTAAGAAATAATTACAAGACTCCAGGGAACAAAAAGTGGCAGCTTACACTAGGGGAAGCCAGGGGAGATGGAGAAAATTGTCTGAGTGTGAAAGCTATTAAAGAATTAAATTTGAGAACCCATCAAACAGTTAGGTGAGTTAGTGAAACTTAAATCAGCAACTGTTGCAAATGTCATAGCTTTCTTCTTGCTTTCATGAAACTGGACTGAAAATAGAATATTTCAAAAGTATTATGGTTATAGCATGTGTGTGTCACACACACATCTATCTGTTGGAATTTGCATTAGAAGTGTAAACCTAAGGGGGAAAAAACTGTCAAATGGAAAAAGAGAAGAGTACCATAAATAAGATCAGATAAATAATAAAATTGTGAAAAACATTTTTAAAAGTCAAGGGTTAATGCCGGCAGCTGAGGAGAAGCAGGATACTTCTAGCTGAGGGAGACTGCAGCCAGCCCACTGTATCCTGCTTGAGTCATAGCTAGGACTGGGCTTGACTTGCTGCAGTAAAAACTAGAACACAAGGCCTGCCTAGTTTTTACTAAACATTATGTGGCATTCTTCACATAGTTTATCTTATTTAATCCTTCTATTATCCCTTTGTGAATAAGATGAATTTACAGATGAAGAAACCATACTTAAGAAGATTTTATAGCTTGTGTAAGGCCATATCAAGCATAGTTATGTTTCATGCTACTGAGCTTGATTCAGATCTATCCAATAATAACAATCATATCTCAAGTGGTAGTTTTTTCTTTCTTATTTGAATACTATGGAACAAGATTTACCTGCCACATAAATCAAAGATAAAGACCCTAGATGTGTCATAAATTGGATATGGGACAACACCAGGCAATGAAGGGAAAGGACAAGTGGGATGTTCACATTGGTGACAAGGCGAAACTGAGGAAGAGAGATTTTCTGGGAAACACAAAGAGAATTTTAAGAGAACAGGAAAGAAAATCTTCTGAAACATCTTTGAAGGAAATGAGTAACTGGGGAGAAAATTCAATCATAGGAAGATGAGAGAATCAGTTCAAGTTGGGACTTAAAAGGCAATAAGTGTTCAGTCGAGACCCAGATGAATTCTTTGAGTTCAGATCAGTGCCTTTTTAGGGGGCAGTTACCAGTTTGTCATGCAAAGAGTCAGTCTGAAGGTCTTGTTGCGTTGGGGTGAAAGTTGTCAAGGTCTCTTTGGTCTGATCTGAAGGATAGGTGAAGTATTCTCCTAACCTCAAAAAAGAAAAAAAAAAAAAAAAAAAGCAGAGGTTTCTAGGGAAAAAGACCTTCTAATTCCCGAGGCTGCAACTTATTTGCTATAGTAACTAGAAGTGGGGAGGAAAAGAGGGAGAGAGGTTTCAGTCTCAAATCCACCAGCTGCAAGTGGAAATAAATCATACATAAATTCAAAGCAGGCTGAAGCGCTGTAGCCAGAAATTCTGAAGCAACATAGCAAAAGGAGTATGAGGGTGTGGGTGGGTGTGTGTGTATATCCTCTCATAGACTGTCAGAGTTTTAGAGTTAGCAGAGATCATTCACACGTTTCAGTGTCTTTCATTTTGCAGATGAAGGATGTCGGATGAAGTGAATTGACTCGGTAAAAGTTCACACGTTTAAGGAAAACAAATCGCTCCTGTGCTCCAAAACCTCTGCTGGTTACCTAGAGCCTGTACCTAAAGCCAGGTCTTCACTTTCTGATCTTCCGTATCTGGCCTCAAACTATTTTTTCTAATCTCATGATCACTGCCACCTCCCGTTTTCTGGATGAACAGAGACAAACTTTCTGGAGACGGTGTGGCATAGTGGTTAGAAAGGTCAACTCTGGGACTAGAATACTGGAGGATGACAAGTAGGGGAAGTGAATCACAGGACTAGAATGTTCCAGACAAAGGCAATGGCAATTGCAAAAGCACGGGCTTGAAGAGGCAGGGCACGTGTGGGTACTGGGGCCACGTTCAGCATAGGGGGAGTATGACATGAGAATAGGGAAACTTTGGGTGATTAGGTAGGTTTCCAATTTTAGTGAAAAGCTTTGTGAGTTAAGCTAAGCAGTTCAGATTTCCTCCACCACCACCACCACCACCACCCCCGTAGGCAGCTGTAGAGGATTTGGAGCCAGGAATGACATGTTCAGATGGGTTTGTTTGAGGGCAAATTCTGTCTGCATTTCTACTACTCTCCTTCTGTGTACGAATCATGCATTTGCTAATATTGAATATGGGAGTTCGGAGAGCACTCTATGATATCAACATAGTTTCACTGGTTAGCTGGGAATGAATATATGATATCAGAGTACTGCATAAAGGAAGCAGATACTTCAATATGTTGTATATGTGTTCTATAAAGCACATGGATTCTTACGTGAAAAATCAGAATTTGAATTACCTCATTTTTAATTTATTCTTTAAAGGTTTGACAGCAGCGGCTGCAGCAGCTGCCGCTGCTACCAATGCAGCAATCGCCGAAGCAATGAAGGTGAAAAAAATCAAATTAGAAGCTATGAGCAACTATCATGCCAGTAGTAACCAACATGGAGCAGATTCTGAAAATGGGGACATGAATTCAAGTGTCGGTAAGTTTTATGTTCACTGAAACTTACTGTGATCATTTTGCTACTCAATGACTTTCTTTTCCAGAACAAAATTATTGGCTACCCGTTCAAGAAGTTGGACCCTTTAGCTTTGAAAATAGTGTACATTTTGAAGAAACCACTTAGCCTAACAACACACACTCTAAATAAATAATTAGCAACATTATTTTTAAATGTAGGCATTAACTTTATGTCTGCAACCTCTACTGTAAGAATTCAGTTAACATCTTTCATAATACAAATAAGTTCTAATAGTCAGAATTCAAAAATATTTATTATAGGTAAGATGGCAGAAGAATATTTACAAACAAAACCACACACTAGTTTTTTTATTCTTAATGCATTGGTTATCAAATAAGAAATGTGCCTTAGCACCAAAACATATAAACTTAATCTTTCCATGTACTGCCAAGAATAAGAATTATGCTGATAATTAATTCTTTCTGTATACATCCATTATCAGTTTCTCTTATTTAAAAAATGCCACTTTAATTTCTTAATTTGATCTTCTTCTTTCTTGAGGTATGGAGGGATGGAAAGTTAACCATTACTGTTTAAACCAAAAAGGAACAGCTTTCTCTTTGCAGAATTAATTTGGGTAATTTGTTTTGTCAAACACAACTTCAAATGAGAGTTAAATTTTTATTGATGATATCTTTAGCGTCTGTGTGTTTGTGACATAAAACATTTTTTTCTGCCACTGCACTGTATTATTTCCCTTTAAAATGTAGAAATCATGCTCAAAATATAATTGAGCAAGAGAAATTTGGATGCAAGATGTACACAAGACTATATCCAACATACATGTTCATGAGGGACACAATAATTTTTGGAAGTTCAATTAGATTTCCTTTTCTGTGCAACATTTTAACAGATTATTTCTTTAGCTAATCAGCAGCTCCCTACTTTCAGTCCATTGACCTACAGGTAGGGGGCGTGTATGAAGAAATACTGTGGACTTCAGTGATAGTCATTTTCACACCTGTTCATGGAATCATGTGCTAGATATGAGTAACCTAGTAGGAAGTAATTTTAAAACACATACACAAAACACAAAATACCACCACTTCAGTGATGCCAAAGAGCAGCTTCTAATGTAAAAAGGGGAAAAATAGAACTTTTCAACAGAACTAGACAAGAGAAATAGAAAAGGAGAGGCGTTAATGGCTTTGACTTGAGAGTATGATAAAGAAGGAGGTAGCAATTCTTGGACAAAAAGATGTGGAAGAAAGCCAAAGACACGGCTCAAAATCTGAAAAGGACTAAGGGAAGTGCCAGCGTTCGCATTTGCAGTGCTTCTATTGAGAAGATGGAGGGCGGTGGATGCTTTAGGGCATAGTTTACACACATCGATTTAAACTTTTAAAAGTTAAAAACGATACTGAAGTAAAATGAAGGAATTGTAATTCTGTTTTTAGAACTATTGACGACATATTATTTTAAAATACTAGTCTTTTACTTTGCCCAGTAAAACAGAGCAAGATTGGAC
This sequence comes from Orcinus orca, assembly GCF_937001465.1. Classification (NCBI taxonomy): domain Eukaryota; kingdom Metazoa; phylum Chordata; class Mammalia; order Artiodactyla; family Delphinidae; genus Orcinus; species Orcinus orca. The sequence goes on from NC_064576.1 coordinate 33,535,033, forward strand.
ACTTTTAAAAACAAGTAATTGGCCACTCTAAACTATAGTTGTGATTCCAAAGCATAATTTAGATTGTTTTCAAAATTTTAGGAGAGTAAGCCTTTAATGTGGGCTGTTGTTGGTAGCTGGTGTTGTGAGGAGGGATCGTTAAGTTAGGCAATTTAATAACACTTGAACAAAATATATTAAAACATTATACCTCTGTCAAATTTCCTGAGCAGCAGAACAGAAGCTGTCTTTGGAGAAACCAACAGGCATAAGATAAAGAGACCATAGCTCATAATTAAGCGTTGGCATACACTTAATATTTGATATTATGGAATAATACTTGCCCTCTGACCAAATTGTGCTTATCATAGTTATTTGGATAGCTAGGCTATCATAATGACTTAAACTAAGAAACAATTTAAGTTTGCTTTTTAGTTGGAAGAAATCACTTTTCTTCCATTAAGGTATTCACTTGCTAGTTTATATTGCTTTTTTTTTTTTTGACACCCATCATCCAATTTGAACCAGAAACGGAAATTTATTTGAATTTTCCTAGAGGGCTTAATATTTTGAGATTGTGTTAACATTAGTGCCATTGCTAGTCCCTAAAGCTCATGGATCATGTATGTTAGAGATCTGTAGCTGATTTGGGGGGGAATGTTATCCATTGTCATTTTTATTCTATTCTCACACATTACTGTCCTCTAAGAATTTGTGATTTATTACCCTTCCTGAGCACACCCCCTGCCCCCTTATTCTTTACCTAGAGATCAGGGAAAGAGAGTTTAGGGGAGGGATGGGGTAGAGTGGGGGAAGGTACAGAGCAATGGTGGGGATGGGAGGTTGAGCTTGCATAGATCACGGCAATTTTGAGCAATTGCTTTAAATGGACTCCAGTCTTCTCTGGTTCTGAGGATAGTGCCTGCCTCATGGTAAGTGTTCAATAACTATTTGCTCCGTGACTTTGGAAAGTTATGTGAACTTTCTGAGCCTCGCATTCCACATCTGAAAAATGGTATAGAAAATAGTATCTGCATCGTGAGAATGAAAGGAAATCATATTTGACAAGTGCTTATCATTTTATTCATTACAGTGTCTGTTTATCACATTTTTTTGGTCACCCATAATGTTAGTCATGTGGGTATTGCTTTTGTTATTATTTCTCCCAACTTACCCTCCTGAAAATCACCTTCTTCCTCTTTTTACAGCCACTGACTGTTTCCTCCTCTGTTTTCCTATTCTCTCTGCTAGGTATTATTTGTTAAGCTGCAGGCCTGTGAGGAAATTTGGGGGTAGCTGTGACGTCATTTGGATTTTGTTGTATGTTTGATTTTAGCTTATTCTAGGAACACAAAAATAATCCTAACACAGCCTCAGCACTCAAGGGGCGTACACTCCTATGGGTAGGGTGGTTAAGTAAGCAGACAGTCATAACAGGATGCGGTGGATCCCCCAGGAACATCAGCTAGCACGAGGCGCTTAGGAAGTGGTATTGAAACCTATGAATTCCAGGAGGTATCCCAAGAACCTCAGAAGCCTTATATTTCAGAATACAAATGTACAGCTCTCACGAATCTGTCACTTGGCCCTTGGAAGTAGCGAAACCCCTCAGAGAGGTGCTACTTAAATGATGTATTGTTACTACTCAGCCCTGCCCAAATCTAGTGACATTTCTGAAGTCAATTCAGGGTTCTATTTTCCCTTATACTCATCTGGCTCACGTGTTATTTAAATGTTTCAGGCTTCTCTACGTAGAAACACTGTTTCCCCCGCCCCACTTCCTTACTCCTTGGTTGTAAGTAAATCCTTAGTGCTGCTAGAAAATAGAATTTTTTCTTTGCTTGGTTTCATTTCATTTGGCTTGATGAGGTGAAGGAATATTCTTATTATAGAAGACCCTCTCTAGTTCTTAATATGAATTGTAAAAATTAGCCAGAAAAAAAGGTGTTTGAAGAAACCTATGACACTGACAAATAGTTATTTTATATCCCAATTTTACGTGGTAACCTTGAGCTTGCATCTTTCCAACAGAATGATAACTTTAGGAAGAAGTGAGGACTTCAGGATAGATCTGAGTGAGGCATCAGTAGGCTGAGTAAAATATATGGCTGTGTCGCCATTCTCCCTCATCCACAATCAATTGGATTCTTTTAGTTTAATATTTACTTGCTAAGATGAGATGCTAGTCTGCATGGTGATAAACAGTCTGCTCCTGGCATCTGAAGGTGACCTGTCAGTTCATATGGACAAATCTCCTGCTTACTGAAATGTACAAAATAAATCATTAAAGCAGGCAGGTGCTCATTCCCAGATTTAAATCACCATAGATTTATGATTTGAATTAATGCTTCATTTGGCCATAGAAATGGATGCTGAGACAAATGATATGCACTGGTTGGGGTTTCCATACTGTAGCCATCCTGATATTGATTACTGAGATGTCTTTGCAATCTCTTGTTTATATCAAGTACTATCTTGTGACAGGTTGGCTGATATGAGCTACATTGCAGATAAGAAGGAAAAATGTCCTGGATTCTTTTTAGTGGCAACGCTATCCACAACATACAGGCCAGATAAATTGCTATTTTTTTGCTTAAGGACTGATCTACATAACCAGCTTAAAAAATGCTGCTTGGAAATTTGGACTGGGATATTGGAAAAGCAGAATTTAAAACCGGTGAACTCAAGGTCAATTTCATAGTCTCTATAGCTATGTTTTATCTGCTTATCTTCTTTTTTTTGGCATCATGCACATTTTTGAAGGTACTAAATTAATCACAATCGATTTAATCTAAATAAAGGAAACTTAATTTTACTTCTAGTTTTTAACTGCTATATAAATATTGACATAGTGAGCATCTCTTAGTAGTTTCTCTGTTATTTAAATACTTGCTAAACCTAATATCTTACCCCCTTAACTAATGACAACAAAGGAAACGACTCTAAAGATAAATACGTTAAATATTATTCCCAAGTGCAAGAGTTTGTGGACTATAATTTACCAAGAGGCAGGAAAAGACTGCATTTTTACTTCTCTTAACATTTTATTTAAGGAAAACACTATGTACACAGTTTAAAGAATACTCGGAGGATTTAAGAGGGACCTTTGCCACAAGCTAATATCTGACTCATAGAACTGGTAAACAGCTATCAACAATAGTAGATTGCTTGCTTAGTAGGAAATGAGTTCATATCTATTCAAAATGTGATCTCAAAACAGATGTCCCAAGAAAATCTTATTGTTTAAACTATAGTCATAACCCCCGAACTGCTGTTATTTCTTTAAGGAAGTGAAGTAATCTTAAGACTTCAGAATTTCTGTCTCTGAACACCATGTAAAGGAGGCAAGAATACCCTAATGCAGTGATCCACAAACTTGAACACATTTCATATGCCTGAAATGTAGGATTCTTTTGCATTTTTCAAACTTGCAATAGTTACAAAGATATAGGAGTTTCAAGTAAAAACAAGAGCTTGAGTTTGGGATTAAACAGCTGTGTTCATCAATGGTATTCCTTACTCCTTACCTCTGTCCATCAACCAACAAAACAAAACAATGAAAAAAAAAATGCTAGGCAGATAGGGAGATAAAATTATCTTCCCTGGCTGACCATCCCCTTATCTTTTTTTTTTTTTTTAACCATTCCCAAAGAAATAAAATAGTTTACATTGCAGTCATTTCCTTTCTTCTATCTCATGTGTCTATTTAGAAGGAAAAATTAATTTTATGATTTCAGGAAAAAGTCTTGGAGACCTTGAGAAAGCAAATAAAAGGAAACTGAGAACACAGGCCACCAAGCAGAGCTCTGTAGTTGCACATTGGATTCTCTGCTTTGGCAATGTTAATGAACCTCAAATCCTTCCTATAATTAGATGAGGGAATTGCTTATATTTTCAAACAGATGATGCTGCTATAATGAAACGATTGACAGGGAATTTAAGAGTGTCTACAGTAGTCATTTGGTTTCTGTTATTAAAAAAAAAAGTTTAAAAAGAAGATTGGCTTTAGACATAGGTCCTGAGAGAGGTAGTAATTTACATAGCATGCTATGACAGGTGTCTTTGTATAGGAAGGAAATAAAATGGAAGACTAGAGAAATGATGGGCAGGTATAGCAATTTTTTGGGGAGGGGGTGTCCTATGCTTATTCTGTGTAGGTTCTTTAAAAGGGGCCGAGACTCAAGAGATGGATCCGGATTGAGTGCACAGCTGTAACTGCTGATGAGCTAATTGCTCCTTATCTCTCAGCCCCATTCATCTTCATTTTTTACCAATTACTGAGAATTATCTGTGTTCTCAGTTGGATATGAGAGTTAATCCTTTTTGGTTAAGCTGGCAGTACTGTGAGCAGATTCCAAATCGGAGGATGAAAAAGCCAAAGCAAGCTTGCTCTAAAAATGTCTCCAGTTCAATTACAGTATCACTGATTCATAAGAAATTTGCCATTGTTTAACAGATTAAATGTGGAATTTTTTTTTTAACTTTCTTAATGTTTCTTTGCCTAACAATGATTGTTAAGATCCTTCTTCCTGTCTGATGAGTACAATTTAATAATATTAACAGCCAGGGTCTTGTAAACATGGAAACACACAAGACTACCCTAAAAGGCCAAAAAAATTCTGACGCATGAAATGAGAAGTATTTTAGAACTGATAGCTTTCAATTTATATGTAAACACTTTTAATCTATGCCTTTGCTCTCTGTGGCTTCTCATATGGTGAGGAAAGTATGTCCAAACATAAACCTTTTCACAAATGTCACATTAGTGGAATTTTAATGGAAGGACCACATAAGCATCTCCTAAAAGTGTAGGAACTGCCATGGTTTGTAATTCAATTGATGGTGAATAAGCCATATGGTTCACATCATTTCCTATGCAAAAGATGTCTTCATATCCTGACATTTCACACAAAATTGCTTATTCCAGCAATGAAAAGCTAAAAAGTAGTAAGCTATGCTTTCATAATTTTCAATGCATTTTTAAATATTTAATATTTCTGGCATTTCTTCTTCATTAAATATTTTAAATAAGGTAATCTAATGTGAAAATATAAAGAATAAATAGCTAATTTAAGACAAAATTATCATTTGAATAACTTTTAGTATGATCAAACAAGTCCTTCTAGATGCTTCCAAAAGCAGAGATTGGGGAGCAGAGAGCAAAATATGTCAGAAGATTCAGCTTCTAGTAATAACACTGCTAATAAATAACTTAGCTAGTTAGGTCTCTTAATTTCTCAGATTTCTTATTTAATAAATAAGGAGCTTGATGCCCAGTCAACCCCTTGGTTCTAAAATTCTTTGATTTTTGAAATGAGTAGAAGATAAAAGGCAAGAAGTTATTCTTTACAGTGATTTCTAAAATGAAATACAAAACTGAAACAACCTAAATGTTCAAAACATGCCATCATTATGTATATTGTAACACATCATTTCACAGATTATGTAACCATTACACATGACAGATAATGGTGGAAAATATTTATTTTGAATATAAGAAAAAAAGAGGCACATGCGGTAATAACTGGTCATTTTATTAAGCTCTTTTTCATGATTTTCTAGAAAGTGCTTGGCATCATTTTGCATTTTTTCTCATAACATATTTTGGATCTTTATTGTGCATATAAAAGAATAAAAACATTAGTGATCATAACAGGGCACTATGGAAAAAATACATTTCCATATTAAAAAGAACACTCTTCTCATTTAAAAATATTTGAGCATGTATTTCTGAATCCACTCCTATATGTAAAGAAAATCATTAGAGTATGAACAATAACATATACTAGTTTTCTGTATGAATTATTAAATGTATGGTGTAGATAAGCAGAATGCAGAGAATATTTCCACTTTTTCTGTAGTGTCTGTTTCATTTTCATAAAAAAATTTTTAATTTATATGGACAGTTGGAGAGCATAAGTAGAAAATATTAGCCCAATGTTTTCCTTTTGGTTTTAGTATTGCATATTGCTTACTCCAACTAATGACAGGATAATGAAATAAACTGATAATATAAGCATTTCATACTAAGAAATATAAATTAAATGATTTTATCTGATGCTCTATCCTTGTGTAATCATAAAACATAAGGATATGTAACATATATCCAATTGGATATGCTATATGGTAGACTCCATCACATTCTAGGAGATTGAATGCATTTATTACAGGCTTCAGTTTTCATTGAGGAAAGACCTAAATATGATCGTCAACCTACATCAACATGCTATAATGTTTATAGGACCTTCAAAGTAACATATAGTGGGAGCAAACTTTTCAGTTTAAAATAACCCCAGGCCTTATTCAATCTTTTTAAGATCAGGTAACTCTTATTTCTTTCATTAATATGATCCTCCATTATTTTATCTTATATTTTAACTTCATATGATTGATGACATATGATTAAAATAAACCTTCAACGTTGTGTTCTGTAAATTATAATGTTTGATGATATAAATCTTTAAATATCTCATGATAACCTAACATTAGAGAACATATTCTTTGAGCTGTCACTAAGGGTGTTGTTCATGGTTTAACATTTTGTGAGCGTGAGCACACAAGTTTCTAACTCTGAGCCCAATGCCTGTCATCAGACTTAGCATCTTGCATTTATTTGACTGTGATTCCTCTCTGCACTGTCCAAATATTCCAAAAGTGTACAAAGCCATTTGTATGAACCATGGCATGTCCAACTGAATACAAAATATAATAACTTAGTGATAATAAGTAAATAATATAGTAGTCGACATGAATGTCTAAAAATGTCAATTCACTTATGAAGAAATAATGTGGCATACATCATCTTGCAGGCTTTTAGTACCCCCCTCCCCCAGATGAACCTGGATCATTTGGAAGATAGGAAAAATAGAGGATTTAAATATGGTTTTCTTTAACAGCAGGTCATAATGGAAACACAGACCCTTCCATTCAGTGCTGAGAGAATTACCAGTTTGATAATGATTAGGAATGTTGTTATTAAAACAGTATGTGCAGTTCATTTTCAACAGTTTTGAATTAGAGTCTGCACTAATGAAACGGATACGGTTTCCTTCACAAAGGGCAGATCTGTTAGTTAATATCGCTGTAGCAGTGCCTCGCAGACCATGCCTTTAGCTCTATTTGTATTTCACAGCATGATAAGCAAAGAGTGTTGATTTTCAAGGATCCTGCTGATGAAAGGTAATGGCATTATTACATCTTTATCTCAAAAGCAGAACTGAGTGGTAAATGATTTTTTTTCTCTGTTGCACAAAAGATTTCTTGGTTAGAAAGCCTTTTTTATTTCTTTACATCGTTTTCGTCTTGGAAATGATATGTTATTATTTAATGTCTGCACAGCAAGCTTGAAAGCACCTAATAGCGAATGGATTGGAAGTGAAGTACCTCCTGCTCACAGATATGGATCTTCTCAGTCACACGCTGTACCAGCTGTCATCCCAGCCATACTGCTGTGATTTAATTAGTCTGTTTATGTCCTTTCTAATAATATTTCCATCTCTATGAAAGGGCAAATGCGACAGGGACTTTTTCCCTTTCTGGTTCTGCAGACTGAAGAATGTGGCCTACATCTGATATGTGAGGACACGGGATTGAATCACCATTCCTGTCACTTCAAGCTGTTGATAAATTGTGCAGCCAAGAAGTGTACTTACTTCCTTGGGGTCATTTGTAGGCAGGGAGTAATAATCTGCATAGGGACAAAGAAGAGAGGATATTTGTGTATACGTAAGCATGTGTGTATCCAGTCATCTATGTATGTATGCGTGTGTACACACACGCTTATGCAAATACACATATATGTGCATGGGGGTATTCTAAATTTAAAACAATTTATAAGACCATGTGAACCCTGCATTTTTATCAATGCCGTGCGTGTCTTTAGGGCACACATTTAAGTTTTTTTCATCAATTGATTTCATACAAAATTACAACATTTCAGGAATTCTTGGAAAGGTTTTTCCTTTTTCTAAATGAAAATTCAAATAACAAGTCATTTACCTGGAATTTTACTTGTACAGCTGCATCGATTGGGGGCTTTGGAGAGATCTTTGTTTTATACAAGTATTACATTTTAGGATATCCAGGGAAGGAAGACTTCACCATCTTCATAAGACATTTAATAGTTATATTTTTACTTAAACTTTTTCTAGAAAGTATTTTTAACTGAAAAGGATAGCTCAGGTTCAAAACAAACTAACTACCACACACTTATATAAGAATGCATAAGTTAATAAACAAACATAAAAGAGATATGACATTATTAAATATAATGTGGTGATTGATAGTCTATACTCAGGCACTATGCTGTTTGAGTGATTCAAGCCTACTTCAAAACGCAGTGGCCTTGTAAACATTCTTGATTCTGCCTTAGGATTCTGTGACCTTCTAATGTTTCGTGAGACACAGATCCGTATAATAGAGATGGGGGGAAAATGATTTCTAAAACCAGTCTCAGTTCGTTTTAACTTCATTCATATTTCTCTTAGAAAGAAACATCTACCTCTTTTATAAATAATTGGTTAACTAATTCTCTGTGTTTTAGCTGCTTTTTGGAAATAAATTGCTTTTTCTTTACTTTATGGTTTGTGTAAGTGCTGAAATTGTGTTACAAGGTTTTCTGAGATATCTTCTTTCTGGGTTATCTCACTTTTGTTTTTATATTTCTGTTTTTCCTCTCTCATCTTTTACATTTGAATAATCCAACTACATTTTTGGAGTGGGACTTGTTGAAACAATGAGTATATTGACAAAGTAAATCCAATATTCATTTTACGTGAAAATATCAAGGTTAAAAATGCTAATCTTACAAAGGTGGTCAAATTGTTTTAAAATGATTTCCTTTAACAATCTAAATGTCAGCCTCCTAGAGTTGCCAGTTGTAATGCACACGGCATGTATTTAGTTTCTTTTTGCGCTTTCATGTACCTACCACTGTCAAACCTATGCCTACATCAAGAGGAAAGGTCAGGTTCTAAAATCGTTTAAAATAAATATATCAAAATAAGCGTCAAAATTAGAAAATGTCTTATATCTATGAGTAAATGATAAGACTATTTTCAATCCTTTAGAGTCCTCTTCTAGATAATATATTACCTTAGCAATTAAATAGCTAGATATCACACTACACACACACATACGCACACACGCGAATGTGCACTCACACACACAAGTACCCATATATTTCAGCTCTCAAGAAACTCTCATTAACTTACTACTAGTATAAGCTGAATTTATGAAATATATTTATTTTTAAAATTATTTTATTTTGGAAAAAATATCGAAATACTTATTTGGCTATCTTTCCCCTCAGGTGTAATTTCACTGTTTCCTCTACATTTGCTATACTGAGGAACGTAAATGTTGATGATTAAGTTATCTTGACATGAACCATTTTGATGCTTTGAAAAAACTCACCATGAAGCATTTGATGGTATTTTTTATTAATTGGATAAATGAATTGTGAGATGTGTGATTGCATGATGAGGTACTCATTTAGTTGTTGCTTTTTGCTTTTACTAATCTCTGTCATATTGGATTTATAAATGGAATGGAGTGACCTTTGAAACTGTGATGGAAATGAAGAGATAAACACAACTTGAAAGGACAAACCAATTAATATCAATGTGTTAGTTACACATACATGAGGAATTTTAATCCTTTGCTCTCTACAGTAAATTTGTGAATCATTTGTAGAGAAAAGGAGCACACTTTTTGATAGTTAAGGATTTTAATCTTACATTTTCCTAAATTTTTTAAATTTTATGTAACATTATTATATAGATAACACACAGTTAGCTTGTTTTTTGTGCATGAAATGTTGGCACTACCTTGGAAAGATTGACAAGATCCCCTTTTAACAAAAAAGTTAACCATGTACACACAGATATTCAAACATGTACACATATAAGGCACATGTACACATATAACATGATCTGAAATCATATTATATATTTTTAAATAAATATATTGTAATCTTGATTATAGTAAATCTTGAAATAGACCTCTCTTTTGTAAATTTAGACTCATAACTGATCCTCTGCCATTGACCATAGATTACTTTCTAAAAAAATCCAGATTCAGGAATCATAAATAAAGCATTTATTATTTTAACCTCAGGAATCATAAATAAAGCATTTATTATTTTAACTTGTTGACCTGTAATTTTAAGAAATATTTTTCAAAATCAATAATATACTTGAGTATGCTTTTAAAATAAAATCTGAATAGCCAATTTATACTTTGTTCTTACCTCATGCTTTCTTTCTTTGCCTTCCCCCTTTTTTAATCTAATTGGGCTTATTTTTATAAAAATGAAAAAAACAAGCCAGTTCTGCTGTGGTGTGAATTTTAGAACACTTGTACATTCTATCCCCTTTAATAGCTTAATTATAGAATATAATCAATTTAATATACAGGTTTTGAAATATTGCCATTGATGCACAACAAGGAAAAAAGTAATACAAGCTTGACATTTTAAAACACCAGCATTGAAAGACTTTCACTTCTAATTGATTTTTAAAAGAGTTCCCTGGAAAAGTGAGCTCAGAAATGTTTATAACAGCTTTGGCAACCTTCCAAAATGTTTATCACAAAGTGTAACTCAGCAGTTTCTAAGTTCTCCCATCAACTGAGAAAGATGTGTCCTGTAATTGGCTTAATCTATGCTGATATTAAACCCCTCACAGAGACATCATGTTTTTTTGAAGACATAAATTCTCAAAATGGTTAGTTCAAAATAAGAAGCGTTTTACTTTTGTAAATTGGAGAGAAATTGTTAAGAAGTAAGTTATGGATGAGCAAAGGATATGTACCTTTTACATTTTGATGAAAATATGCATTTTCTTCTCCTTCACTTTTAAAAAATCTGTTGACCTTCAAAAGTTTGGTAAAATTGACAAAAAGGTGATTTTTTTAGGCATGTTAATATCATACCGCTCCTTATGGTTGATTGTAGGTGTGAAAAACTTCCTCTGACAGCCAAAATAATTAATGGACATGATATCCATTCTATTTTAACAAGCAAGCAGACCGAAATACAGTAATATTGACCTCAAGCAATTACGTTAAAAGGCTACTGCTAAGTATTTCAGGAAAAATGATTCCGTTGACTAGTTGTTTGTCAGTTCCTGTATGTTTTTTTATTGATTGCTTTTGGATATATGGCCCCATGATTGAAAATGTTGCTGGTAATATCTTCTCTTTATAGTACCAAACCTACTTGCTGTGATTGATGAGATAAATTTACACAGAAGTGCATATACAATTTTATGTAGATCACTACTTTCTAATAATATTAATTTTGTAGTGAGGTGTTTTTTTGAAATTAAGTCAGAGTAGTAGGCAACTTCATAACAATTTTATTCTTCCAGATCTTTCCTTATTGTGTATTATTTTCTCATTTGTGATTCAGAGCAATAATGTGATATTTCAAAGTATGATCAGCCAGAATGAGTCATCTATTTGTAAAAATTTCTGTTTAAGATGAAGACTGTACAACATCTACTCATTCTCATAGGAATCTGGAGAGATTTGTGGTTTGAAATTTCTGTATCATAAACTCGTGGTGCAGGCAGTATTACATTTAGTCAATAACCAGGAATTCTGATTAGTTGGATATAAGTCACTAATGTTGAGAAATAAACGTAACAAAAACAATGAATAGAAAAGAAACGAATTGATAGAAACAGGTAAGGAAGTCATTCAGTAGACAATCGTACCTAATTTGTCAAAACAATGCATCACCTAATACAAGTTGCATCTGAGAAATAGATTTGCATGACAATGTCCCTCAATACCAAAATCACATCTGTTTTTCTCTAAATTTGAACTATAAAACCATATTAAAAACAAATATTTAAATGTCACATACCCTCGAATCACATATATATATATATGCACATTTATCCATCTATCTATCTATCTATCTATCTATATACTTGCTTTTACACTATTCAAAACTCAAGGCACTATTCTTTCCTAATTTATTTATTTATTTTTGGCTGTGTTGGGTCTTTGTTTCTGCGTGCGGGCTTTCTCTAGTTGTGGTGAGCCGGGGCTACTCTTCATTGCCGTGCGCGGGCTTCTCATTGCGGTGGCTTCTCTTGTTGCAGAGCACGGGCTCTAAGCACGCAGGCTCTAGATGTAGTCATGGCATGCGTGCTCAGTAGTTGTGGCTTACAGGCTCTACAGCGCAGGCTCAGTAGTTGTGGCATGCAGGTTCAGTAGTTGTGGCACACAGGCTCATTTGCTCCGCGGCATGTGGGATCTTCCTGGACCAGGGCTCAAACCCGTGTCCCCTGCATTGGCAGGTGGATTCTTAGCCACTGCACCACTAGGGAAGTCCCTATTTCCTAATTAGATGAAAACAAAACAAAACAAATACCCCTCATGTGATGTAGTTCGACATCGTTTTTGTTTCCTTATAACCACAGATAGTTTCCTAGTATAGTCATATACTCGTATTTTACCTCAAATTCTAATGTGTACCTAATCTTCATGCCTACAGTTTTCCAGTGATATGCTGATTTCCTTTTCTATCAGTCCTCACACTGCACCAAACTGTGTTAGTACTCTGTAATGTTTACTGCTGCCTCCCCAAAAGGAGTAATTGGAAGGGGTGGAGGCATAGAGAGAGAGCAAGAATTAGAGACAATGAGAGAGAGAGAGAGAGAGAGAGAGAGGTGGGGAGAGAGGGAAAAGAGAGAGAGAGAGAGAATGAGAACATTTAAGTGAAAACTGAGAGGCAACACAACTTTGTGTTTAGTGTTGAGAGCACAAAATATGGTGCCTAACTGCCTGGGTGTAAAGTGTGGCTCTGTTCTTCTTACGACATTTTTGGCATCTTAGCACTTTTGTGTCTCAGTTTCCTCATCTGTATGATAGGTATAATAATTATAAATATTTCATAGGGACCTTGGGGATTATTTGTGTTAAATTACTTCTCAGAACGTGATGGGACACATTGTAAGCATTATACTAAAGTTTATTAACTAGAAAATAAAAATAACATAATAAAGTGCATGCACACACATACACACTCACAAATATCTTCTGAAATGTTGGGAGTTTCTAGTATTCCCAATGTCTCAGCATTATTTGAAGCCCTATTTCCTCCTCTACATGCCTCAGCATTCCATACTTATCCAGGATCTGCACTATTTGATCCTGATTGAATATATCCAAAGGGTGTTTTATTGACTATTTGCTGCATTCTAAGCCTAGTGTAGTGTTCAGGAAATATGCTACCAGGTTTAGCTTACATTGCTTCTCCTGTAAAAAGCACACATATATAGGAAGAATGAGGTTGTCAGTTGTTTCATTGGCACATTTTTTTTTTAGAAATCAATAATCTGCTTGTAAACTTTTTTTTTTTTTTTTTTTTTGCGTTACGCGGGCCTCTCACTGTTGTGGCTTTTCCCGTTGCGGAGCACAAGCTCCGGACGCGCAGGCTCAGCGGCCATGGCTCACGGGCCCAGCCGCTCCGCGGCATGTGGGATCTTCCCGGACCAGGGCACGAACCCGTGTCGCCTGCATCGGCAGGCGGACTCTCAACCACTGCGCCACCAGGGAAGCCCCAGCTTGTAAACTTTTAATTGAAAAGTTTTGTCTAATTTTATGTTATCAGACAAAATATGTACTCCAACTCTAAAAACAGACATTACTTTATTCAGTGCACATAAGACTTCCTTTAATTATCCCTTAATAAGCTTGGTTTAACTGGGATTTACGGAAGAACAGTGGTCATTAACATTAGCCAGATTAAGACTGTGTTAATTACTATTGATAGATAAAATAACGTGCTAAAGTGCTTTAAATTATTCCTATACTTATGAATTGGAAGTAAGTTTCAAGGTTTTAAAGGGAAGTTATATTTTATTTATACTTTAAACTGAATATTGATTTTTATACAGGTATGTAGACATAACAACACATGATTTCATGGTTTAAATTTACAGCTTCTTTATGTTTACCATGAATAAGGGATAATCTTAAAATATATCATTCTGGATAATTTCCTAAGATATGGAAATGTTCACATTTACTTTTATGATTCATGTTATATGATTTTAGTTAGAAACAAATACATATCTTAATTATAATTAACTTCAAAACACTTAGTTACTTCCTTTTTAGCAATTGATAGATGCAAATGTTTTCTTCTGTCTTGAAAAGAATTTTTAGAATTGTGGCATTTTATATTAATGTTGTATTTTCTTGTTTATTGCTCCCCTTTGTGTCTATTTTCAGTATCATATTTGGGGTTAATAATACCTGAAGTTTAGCTAGTTTTTTTTCCCTCCATGTATCAGTTCTTAGAGTTTCCGAAATGAAACTTTGGCTTAGAGTTGGAAGACATGTTATAATGTAACTTTTTTGGAGATAAACTTCTGTTATGATGGCGTGGTCCTCAGAAGTTTGCCCAGGCTTTTGAATGATGACTGTCACTTCACCAATATCAGTTATTTTCCTAAAATGAAGATTAAGTCCCATTGTTTTTTACCTAAGGCTGCCTTTTGGATCTAACCTGTAAAACCTACAGTTTCTTTGCCCCAGTCTGGAAAATGATGTAGAATATTAGATGTGTAGAGATTTTGAGTTTACCCTATGTAATCGACATGAATAATATGTAATAATACTGGAAACTATCAATTTTGGAAGCAGCATTTCACATTCAATTTTGTGAATAAAGAAGCCTAAGTTAAAAAAAAAAAACAAAACACATTATATCAAGTGAAGTATTTCTCAGGATTCCAGAAATAGTTTCTGTCACTCATCCCTACTTCCATTTTCTTGGAACTGCTCTTTTAATATATATATACACATATATGTATCCATATCCATGTATATATTTAATGTTATTCAAAGCAGGTCAACAACCCATGAACTCTAGATTGCTAAGACCAAAGCAATTCTCCTGGTTTTCATCATACAGAAAATTATGCAATCCACGAATTAAATTTTATAGATAGTGTTAACATCATATCCTTTGCCCTGCATGATTTAGAGTACCCTCATCCATTTAAAGATCCATACCAAGAATTTTAGTATTCGTCCCAGGCAAAATG
Organism: Orcinus orca; assembly: GCF_937001465.1. Classification (NCBI taxonomy): domain Eukaryota; kingdom Metazoa; phylum Chordata; class Mammalia; order Artiodactyla; family Delphinidae; genus Orcinus; species Orcinus orca. The sequence goes on from NC_064576.1 coordinate 33,550,077, forward strand.
TATTGTAAAGTAATACAATTTCATGCCCCAGCATGGACTCTGACTTTGGTCAGTCTTCCCCAAATTTAGTAAATAGCAACCTTTCAAAAAATTGTTAAGCCACATGCTCAATCTAGAAAATTTGGAATCAACCTTGACATGGCTCCCTGCCCCTGTCTTGCAAATACTTTCTTATGTAGTACACCGCCATATGGGTTTATTCTTCCTCCAAACCATACCTAGGATTCATTTTCCTCTCCACACTGCCTCCACTGCCTATGTGGCAACCCACACTAGTCCCCCGCAGCGTGGCCCCTGCAATAACCCCTAATTCAGTCTTCCCACTTGCACTCTTTATCTTTTATCATCCTCTCTTGTTATAACAGCTCCTGTGATGACTGTAAATCATAAATTGATTCATGAGATTTGCCTTTTAAAAAGCTTTCATTGGCTTTTCATTGTACTTAGAGTAAAACTCAACTTTCTTCACATGGCCAAAAAGACCCTGCATAATAAAGAATGTGTTTCATTTCTCCTCCCCAAACCCTTCTGGGTTATTCTTCCCTTTCCATCTTCTCTCCATACTGGCCTTTCTTCAATTCTGTAAACATACACACCTTCCTTCCCCAGTATTCTTAATTCTGACCAGTAGGCCAGAATTCTTTTTGTTCTTGACTTCCTAGCTCCTATTCATTTTCCAGTTCCTGCTTTAATGTCTTCCCTGAATGATAAATTTAAGTTAGTTCTCCAACTCTGCCCTTAACCCATTCCATTCCATATCACCTTGTTCTTTCTGTAGCACTTTGAAAAGTTCATAATGATATCTTTATTTGCAAGTTTGTTTGCTTCATGCCCATCCTGATACACGAGCATCCCAGCTTGACAAGGGCAGAACTGGCTTGGCTGCACTGACTGGCATGTGCTGTTAGTATATTGTTGTTCAATAAATTCTCCAAGGGGAAAATGGTGGGATGTTGGAACTAAAAGAAGACTTGAGCTAGCTTTGATATATACAACCTCTGAGTTTGGGCAGCTGGGAGTAGTGAGCTGGAGCTGGCCCACCAGAGTCAATTGTCAAATTGTCAAAAATTCTTTAAGCTTATTGTTAAAAAAAAAAAGTCACTATTAAAATTTAAATTATATAAATTTAGAAGTAAATAAAAACAGGGGTAATAAATACTCAAGACTTAAAAAAAACCCAAAAAATAAAAAACAAACCTCCTGAATGAATGTTTCATGAATGAGTGCTCAGTTAGGCCAGAATACCTTTGTACACATATCTTTGTTACTGCTAGCTTTCTCTTTACTCAAGGAATTCCTCTACATTTTTACCAGTTAGAATATTTCCTCCATTTTAGAGATAGGTTCAAGCTGCATTTTGTTCAGTGTCAGCATTCCAGGGTTTTATTATGGAAAGTTTTTATTCTCATTTTCACATCTACTTTTTCATTTTCATTTAATCTGAGACATAAAATGTTAATATTGTTGGCATTTCCATTTTACAGATGAGTAAATTGAATCTCAGAGGAGATCATTTCTTGCCTGACATTTTGTGACTTTTAAGGTGGCATTACTGGAGGTAGGGTCCGCTGTTTGGACTTCTACTTTAGTGTTCATTCCAGGTTATTAAAATAGGGAAAAGAAGGTTCATTCTTTTTTAAAAATATTAAATTAGAAATCCAGAAACTTGCTCTCCAGTTTAGTTTTTCCAGTACCTAGCTCAGGTGGCTTTGAAGACATAATGATACCTTTCTTTATCTTACTTTACTAAGTTTGGTTAATTGCAGGGCTCAGAATGAAGAGCTTTCAATTTATATAATTCTCTGATTACATAATGTAATATAACATAAGTAAACAGTATCTTTAAGTCACTGAAATCAACCTCCATGCTATGGAGAGGGGAGGTGAGATAGTACTATAGCAATTTAGGAGCAAAATATATTAAAGCATTAAAATTTTTGTGGATATAATTCATCAATTATGGAGAATTTGAAAAGAAAATTTGAGTGGATATCCTACCAACTTTATTATTTATCACTATTCATTTTTTTACCCTTGTCCAACAAATTGTCCTAAAAATATAAAAACAAAAAATCATTTGTGATTCTGTGCCCTTTTTAATAACTATCTTTTAATTCATCCTCCTACAGTTGTCCCTCAAATAATAGGTATTCGCTACATCTGAGCTATTTTACACGATATGTTTCTTGGATTATACTATAAACTCTTTGTGGCAGGGACCTTGTCTTTTTATATGCTCTATAAAGCACCGTGCATACCTAGGGAATTTTATGAATAATAATAAAAAAGGAGGGAAAAAAGCTTTCATCAGCAGTGTTTTATTTTGCATGTGAATTTAGGGATGAATTCATGCTATTATCCATATTTCTGGAGAAACACCTCCTTATATTACAAAAATGGACTATGAAGAAAGCATGTAATATTAAATCTGAAAATTTACATTGCTGGTATAGGAAAAATAAATGAAGCAATACAATTTGCTGTTTCCCGTCCATTATAAAAATATTGCCAAGTCTGGCATGTGGTTCATAAAATCAAACATTTTCTCACACAGCTGTGCATGAGGAAATGAAATACTGCAGGTATAAGAAACCACCTGTTTGCCAGAACAGGAGTTTCAAAAAAGATAAACACCAGAATTTTATATGGGTCCCTGTTGAAGGTCTATTCTACTATTAATACTAAAACCTTAACTCTTGTTCTTCAAACAGGTGTTTTACATGTGAATTGAAGTCTGAATAAACCCATGGATGATTCACTAATAAACACCATCGGTTTTTCTATTCAGTATACAGGATGATATTGAATACAACTGTCAAAGATAATTTCACAACCAATCCAGTTTTAAATGCCCAAATTACAACAAACCACAAATTCCTGTTTACTCAACATGCTCTTCTTTCCCTCCTTTATCTTAGTTGCAAAATTCTCATGAACTTGACAGTGTTCTCCCTTGGTGAAGAGAATGTCTGAAATATGCCATAAATCATAGTGAGCTACTAGAGAAATTCAAATTGCTGTAAGCACAAGTGCCAAGGGACTGCTTATGTACTGCCTGAGCCATAATGCGACGTTCACAACGAGATCATTGCATCATAATCTCATTCTCACTGTGATTTGCGTTGTGCGTAGGGGGCTCAAATGTCAGAGAGAGAGACGAGAGTGAGTGTCAGGTTAGATTTCTCTCCTATTTTACATTAAACAAATGATCAGAAAAACACATTAACCTGGATCAAATATTTCAGAAATTAAAACTTCTCCAAAGTTTCCTCTGTATAGGACATTTAGGTTTAGCATCAGAATTTCTAGGGACAGTTGAGAGACCTTTTAATATATTTTTGCTTCTTGTTGATGAAGCGTTATCAAATGAGCAGTGTATTCATACCATAAACATCCAACTTAATGAAGGTGTCTGTCAAACAAACAAAACCCAAGAATATTTCTAATAATGTAAAATTATCCATATTTGAAAAAATCTTGAAAAATTGCAGTTATGTCCAAACTACATGTCTTTGTGTTATTATAATAGATTGACTTTTCACCAGTGCATATGCATGCAGAAGTACATATGTACATGTATGTTTCTGTTACTGACATGGATGGTCTCTATTTAAGATTCATGTTTGGGAACTAATAGATGCTTTTTAGTTTGTTCCTATATACAATTGTATTCAATGACTAAAAATAAAAAAATGGAAATAATTTTTGCCACATCTTTACTTTCTGGATGAAGGGATAAAAGAATGGCCTTGAGCTAAATAGTCAATGATATGTGACTGTCATCACTTTCATAGTCAAGAGAGTAGAATGCTAATGTAAAACATAACTTAGAATATAATATTTATAAGCCCCTATGAAACATACAAATATCCCCACTTTGTTGATTACTTCTCATTTAATATTTGAACAGATAGGTATTATCATCTATTTCTACTTAGTGGTTAAAAAGGTTTACAGAATCCTAAATATTATGCAGTCCAAACTCCATCTTTTCAACGTGGAAATTCTAGGAAGGCAATCATATCAACTGCAAATTAGAACACTTTTTTTCCCTTCTCTCAGGATAGTTTTGCTACTTATTTTATATTTTGGTAGCTCATCTGAGTGAACTACCCAATCTTTGAAAACAAGTTGAATATTAGTTTCTTGCTTTTGGATTTATGGAGTATGTCTCTCTTATTTCTGTCTCATGCATGCTGTTCTCTGGGGTATCTTGAAGTATATTTATCAAGACGAAAATGTTTCCTTCTTTTACTAACTTAATATTGAAAAAGTATTTTTAATTATGTATTTTTTTGTATCTATTAAGATAAAAAGTCAATTTCTGAAGACCTCAGCTTACTAGTTGTGTTTACTAGCTAATATTACATACATGTATTTCAGTCTTCAATCTAGACTAAAGGAACATTGTTCCTTATTTATTTCTAATTTTTAGTCTCCATAGTTCTCATCTAAGGACTGGACACATAATAATCTACTTCATATTTATTATCATATTTACCAGTGGCTTAGAATAAAATTTATTATAGTACTGTTGCTTAACACCTCTGTTATAAAATGTTTTTTTGTTTTAAAGAAAGGGTTATTACTTTTCTCCTTTCAGGTTTAAAATAAAGCAAAAGAGAACAAGAAACTCAATTTTTACATTTTGTCCAAATTTGAATGTGGATTAGATCTCCTTTCATATCTTCCTCAATTACACAATGTCTTCTTAAAGGAAGATACAGTTATAGACCCAAACCTTTGTACCTTTATATCCCCAAACTAGACCCTTACATTCCATGGTATGTATGCAGTAAATTCCCTATGGACCATGCACCTAAAGGCTCCTGTTTTCCCAATGGCACGGATCACTAAATAATTATTATAAAAATATAATAGAATGAATTTGGCATACTCAAGCCAATGTATTTTCCTTTTGAAGTACCACTATGTTTTAGTTCTCACTGATTTTAGAATAATTTAGTTTTAAGTCAAATTAAGGGAACAAAGATACCATATTCCTCATTTGGAATATCATTCACTCTTGAACTAATCTGAGACATTTTAAAAATGAATATTTTAATTGATCTATTTATATTTGAAGACTTGAGAATAAAGTTAAATTTTAAGAATGTTCCAGTAGCCATATGGTAATAAATGCCATATACAAGTATAACTTGGAGTGAAAGTGTCATCTGGGATGCATTATAGTCTATAAAATCAGAAGTTCTGAAATTGCACCCTAGTTCTGTTGCATATTACCTTCTTAGCTAAGTCCACATATTCTTTTTTTTTTTTTTTTTTTTTTGTAAAATGGACATAGAATGCTTATCTATCTTAGGAAAACTCAGGGCGATGGGGGCTCTGCAGAATCCACAAAAAGTGCAAGGATCAGCATTTGGGCAGCTGTCCCTCACACTTTCCCCTTATTCCTATCCCCTTGGAGAGCCCAACAGTGTTGAGACGCAAGGGAAACCCAGAAATAGAAAAATAGCAGAGAGAAAGGCAGAGGGGCAGTGAAAGTGCCAAAAAGAAAAAAAGTTAATAGAACAAACTAGCTGTCTTTCCCTATTGCAGGACCCAAGCCAGAAACCAAGATTCAGGTAGGAGGAAGGAGATACTTTAATTTGGATATGAAATTAACATTTTGATTTAGACTACATTTTAAATACTGAAAGGGATCAGAGGTCTGTGGGATTTGTCTTCAAAGGACAGAGAAAGGAAAGATTACAGACTATGTGAGGTGGAGTGGTCAATAGAAAAAATAAAGAATTTTTTCATTGAGACCATTCCTGAATACATGTATCTATTTCTTATGTCATTCTCTCTCCCACAATAGTTGAAGAACATGGTGCTAGGCTGAGGGACTGAAGGATGTGGGCTTGGCATGAATGAGGACTGGACTAACCTACAGGCAGAGGAACCCAGACTCAGGATGATCTGACAGATGATGTCTATGTGTGGAACTAAAATTGAAAGCCTGGCAGGCAGTCCAGATGAGGTGTCAAACCAAAGGGGAGAGAGACAGAACCTAAGCAGAGAGCAGCAGGATGAGAAATGGGAACACTAGATCTGGCAGAAGTTTCAAAATGAAGATGGGAAATGGGACATCAAGAAGTTTTTGATTTACTGGCACAGAGTTATAGGCACATTTTACACTTAGCCCAATAGCCTTAGCTGGCAAGACTGGTCATCCAGCTTAGATACCACCTGTTATCTCTATTACAAATATATTAAAGTTATTTCTAATTCATAATACAAATCATTCCCACGAATGTGGAAATTATGAGAGAATGGCATGATGATGAGTTAATGCTCATCATTTAATAGTTCTGGGCATCAGTCTTCATTTCTAAAATGAGGGAATGAATGCAATAATTTTCAAAATTTCTTGTTTAAAAATTCTTTGATTTTTATATGACCCCTGTTCCTTTGAAATTGCACACCTGATATGCTCTATGAATTTTGTTGGTATCTTATAATTTATCATGTTTTAACTATTCTCCATAAGGTACTGGCCCTGAAATAGGATTATACGTGTTATTGCTGGTAAAAATCTTTGTATATACTTAGCGAAATAAGTTTACCATGAGTATTTTTTCAAGAGTAGAATTTTATCAAGAACATTTTTTCTGGAAGAATTAAAACACCAATAGCCAAACTTCTAAGAGACAAATCCTAATCATATTTGATGATAATTGAAGTTAAAGCTGGCTTTTAAAGTCAGGTATATTTTAGTGCAATATTTTTTACAGACTTTCTTTCTTCCAAGTAACAGTTATATCAGAAATGCATTTATTTGAGGCACTTAGAAAAACTATTTTAGAATTACATGGGTTAGTAACTGTACAACGTTAACTCACTTATATTAAGATCACAGCATATAAGGTGTCATGTTTTATACAAAACAGTAATGAGCCTGTACAGTTGAATTTAAAATGGGAATTTTTAATATCAAATAGAAGACATGCAAAGTAAGGATTAAATTTTCATGTTGTGAAAAAGTTACGCAGGTGAACACCTTGTTTTTACGAGTTTAAAGTATAGTCTGAATAAATCTATGAAAAGCTCTTTTTTAAGCGCAATTATTTGCTATAATGTGTAATTTTTCCTTCCCTTTATGTTTATTTTAATTTTAATGTGAAAGAAATGATCATCCCATTTTCTTTGAAAGTGACATAAAGGTAAAACCACAAATCTCTTGAAAGAATTCCTTTGCTCTCAATCACATGAATGTTGTTGGAACAAAATTTTGCCACCTGCCAGAGGCTTTAAAAACTAAATCAAAAGGCTCACTGCTTCAAAATACTCAAACTAAAGGTAGGCTTCTTGATAAAGATGTAATGACTAGATTATTCTCATCATACAGTTATTATTGTGCAGCAAAATTGATGGATCTTCTGCTACCTTTCACTAGAAAATAATTCATAAATGAAAATGAAAATATTTAAATCACAAATAGTTATATTATTCTTTCATTCTACCTGAAAAATAGAATTGGGTTATGAAATTCAGGGTGTCTCCCTATGTTAGTGTTAAAACTTCCCGAAAGATAAAAGAAGAATAAACGCGAAGTATTTCTAACAGTAGTTAAAACAATTCAGTGTTAGCATGCTTCATTAACTGTTTGCATACAAGACAAAAGTGCTTTCTGATGAAGCAGAAAACCAACTTGGGACCAATTTTCCACAACATAAATTCAACACTCATTCTACCTCTTGATACCTTTGTATTCAAACTACCAGGAAGGTTTTTTATATCTGTCATATTGGTAATCATTTTAGTACTCCTATTTTAGATTCTCTAATCCTTGAAAATAATTCCAGTTTAGGACCTTTATTTCCTGAGAATAAGCTTAAGATTAACATTTACTATTTTTTTAAAATAAATGTGAATTAATTGCTCTGACAGCTGTCAAACTGCTTTAGTAAGAATCAATTCTTACCATGTAAGAAACATGGTAAACAGAGTATTAAAATGGGCAGCTTAAACAAAATCTTCGTTACATTCAATTTTTTTAAAAAAAATTATTAAAGGTTACATTCAATTTATTCTCTGTCCCTCTGTCTCTCTGTCTCTGTCTATATATATATAGATATGTTTCATAATGCCTATGATGTATTATTGCAAATTTCATTATTCTATGTAATATCATTGATTTTGATACCAAAAGAAGAAGAGTTAGCACCTCTGTAAACTAGCAAAGGAAGTGAGTGCTAAGTTGGAGAAACACCATTATTGATCATTGTGTCTGAAAATGCAGCCTCAGTGGTAGGTGTGTCACTTCTGCCAGACCATCACAGCATAGCTACAAAGTACTATCAGACACAATGAAGACATCCACAGTCCCTGTAGAGTACAGTTATTCCGTTTGGTACATCATCTTTTGTCTTCAGCAGCAATGTTCAAAAATCACTTTCACTTACACAGAGTGAGAATCTGGAAGACAATGTGTCTTCTTCCCTTCTCCATATTCTTTTCTAGATTTTGCATGGGGAAAGAAAGGGACACTGTAACCTGTTTTCTTCATTAATGAAAGTGTAATTTAGAGTTGGTGAACAGGGTGAATCAAATCTTAATCTTTCACAATGTCATTCAACATCTGTCTCTTAAGGTACTGTGAGCCAGCTTTTTTTGTGGGAAAGAATGTCTTTGATAAAAATTGAGAATATTGTATGAATACCTTTTTTATTACATGGAAAGAAATCAATTTCTAGATATCTACACTATAAAATGTTACTTTAGCATGTTTAAAATATTCAAAAGCTATACTCAAATTTACACTAAACTGAATATTTTAACTCTTAGAATTTTAAAATATTTCTAATTACTGACCTTTTTTGGATTTCAGAAAGAGAAATTAGTCATACCCAAATATTTCCTATGGCAATAAAAAATCACATCCTGTTATTTATCTCTTTCAGAAATGAACATCATATTGTATTAAAATAGTGCATGATTCAAGCCAGGGAATATACTCCTAGTATGAAGAACATGTTGAAGTAGTGGAAAAGTTTAGTATTTTTAAAATATGATTATTGATTCAGTGAACTAAATATATTAAACATGTAAAACATTAGATTCTTTTAATATACAGGCATACTCATCTATGGATTTTTCCTGAAATGTTTCATGTAAATCAGGACTTTTATCGAATCAGGTTTTAAATCAGTCCACTACTTAGGTAACATTTTAATATAATGCATGTGATTAAAGTGAGCCACATCTCTAGTGGTTCTGGAATTCAAGCCGTTCTGCATAAATATTGCTTCATACATGTCTGTATTTATAGACTACCTTGTCAATGGGGGGGAAACCTAAATGAGATCAAAGGAAGTATTTGTGTTTACTATTTTGATTCAAATACTAGTGGGCAAAATAGCTCCTTTGAAAGTCCCTTTGTTTTGACTTATTAGCAGGATATGATGTTAGAGATGATAAGATAGTGCCTTTGATGTAGGAGGAGCTAAATGAGTGAATAGCTCCTTTGCCATTTGACACCTGGCTTGTCTAAGGTGTGGAGATTTTACTGGTTGAGATAACTTCTCTTTAGAAACCAAGAATCAAGCTGGGACAAAATATGTTTTTATTTTTCTGTTTTGGTTATATCATGTTGATTAGTCTTAATTCTTAAAAGGGCCCAAATGATTGGAAACCATAAAAACAGAATCCCAGTACTTGGATATTTTACCTTTCCAAAGTAGTGTTTAACAGTTTAGCCTCATGAAAAGTTGTCCATTCTTTGAGTGCGTGGATGACAAAGTTGGTAGAGTTACAATTAGCATTCAGTCTTCAATGGTTCTGTTTGGCCTATGGAATATCAAAGAAGTTAAGTTCCACTGCAGAAAGTTCAAGAATTCACTTTGTTTATTTGTCTTTTAGAACATTTAGTTTATTTTTTTTAACTTAATAATCAGTTGATTTGATGTTGCTCAATTTAATAAGTATTTCTATGGTAACTATGCATTCAGGTTTTTAAAGTGTTGTTTGAAATACAAAATAAATGAAAAATCAACCAATTGGAAAATAAGTTATGAAAATGTCAATAATTACTGAAGATTGTTAAATTACATGGTTTATATTGCATTTTACTATTCATTGAATATGGTAACATTAAACTTTATAGGTAGAATTTTTTAAAATATATTCATTACATCAGACAATTTTTGTGAACTTATCATATCAACTCCCTCATAATCTGACCTAATAGCTTAACTAGAAGAGACTGACTAGACATGTCATCTCAACAGTTATATTAGATTCAACATTGATCGAGATATCAATATTTTCAAAGCTACTCTCACATTCTTTCAAAAATACAAATAGGCTTTCATTCTCCTTTGTAATAAAGAAACAACATGTAATGTTCAAAATTTTATTTACACTGGACATAGTATATATATCACATATATGTCATATACATAATTTAGTTTGATTAAAACATAAATTTTGTACTAATGTATTATTTCCAACATACAAAATATATTTCTCTCAGTGGGCAATACATATAAAATATTAGCTGTTAGAACATTTATCCCATTTATAATTGGCTAACATATAATGCTTTAAAAGTGGTTATTTGTATAAACCAGACACTATTCTATTTTAGACTTTGCATGTAACACAGGAAGGAGAACAAGTTATATGCTTCTTAACATGACGGAATTCTTCAGCTCCACTATCACGGCCTTGCGGAGAGGTACTTTATTTTCCTAAAATAAACCTTGAAATTGATGCCCAGCCCAGCCACTCAATGCAGACATTTAACACTCACCAGGAGGGAGGTTTGGTGTGCTGAGCCCACTAAGTTTTAGATCTCAGAAGGGGCTTTACATCCTGTGGTGTAGGCACACTTCTTTCAGTGGAAAGTATGCCATTAAAACACTGCCCTCTTGCAGTGACTTTAAACCAGTGTATTTGGAATTGTTTTTATTCACTACACAGCATGATAAGCATTTTGGATTTTCCTGATATAACATTGATTTAAATCCAATATGTCAAAAATTATTTTCAGTTTTTGCCAAAAAAACAACCATTATTCCAGGATAGTTACACTCACATATTTATGTACCCACACATTTAAAAAACAAAAATGAAACAATAGTAGATGGAAATATACTAAGTTAAGCAAAGAGAAACTGATCTTAACTTCTGTCAATTCCATAACCAATTGAATAGATGATATAAAGGATTCACTGTGAATAAAAGAAAGCATGTAATAGAATAAAATAATTTTACTGATTAACTTAACAATATTCAAAGAGATTATTTTGGCATCATGGAAGCACATTCTCAATGAAAACATTGTGCGTTGTATTATTAACTCATAACATATGATCTCCATTTCTGCCTCCCTAGATTTCTACCCCACCATGGGATAGAAACAATGTGGACTCACACATTTATTATATTAATTAGAAATCACTACCTAATATAATTATTCTGGCAAGCACATGGTGAGTACTGAAAATATTATTGAGAGAATTTCTCCATTTAACTCCGGTGTTAAAAAGATTTGCATGTCTAAAACTGCCTTGATTAGATATTGTTTTTGATGACTCTGCTCAGTGTTTTAGTATATGCACATTAAGCATGAGGACTTTTAGCACGTCTGAAGTAACATCTGCTCTGTCTTTTTGTTGCTGGGTTCATGGTATAATTATCTCTATATTTCACCAAATACAATTTTGCTCCCATGACGGACAAAGCAGCATGAAGAAAACATAAATAATTGCAGATTAGAGAAACAGAAGGCAAAGTGGGTGTAGATGGCTTTGATAAAAAAGGGTTAAGGAGAATAGAAGGTCAGCTCATTATTAAGAAAAAAGGAGGCAGTTAAAATTAGATAGGGTCTTTGTAATTAAAGAAAACACACACAGATTTTTCTTTTAACAATGTTTCCTATTTGGCCAAATAGTTTAGTGACTTGCAGTGTTGTAGTTTGTTTTGTATTTATTTAGAAAACCCTTTAAGAAATATCCATGCTTGGATACACAAAACAAAATTTAATTATTAGAGGAAATGTTGGGAAGATATAGGAGGTTTTGTGTTTAGTTTCCCAGAGTGTAAAACACTCTTTTTTTGACAGTACCACTTTTTTTTTTTAACATCTTTATTGGAGTATAATTGCTCTACAATTGTGTATTAGTTTCTGCTGTATAACAAAGTGAATCAGCCATACATATACATATATCCCCATATCCCCTCCGTCTTGCGGCTCCCTCTTACCCTCCCTAGAGGTTACCCTCTAGGTTGTAACCTGATAATCCACTTTCACCGTGCCTTCAAATAACTATTCGTCAATATATTTGCGTGAGGTAATAGTATTCCCTTTGTATTAGATTTATGTTAAATTTGGGACTATTTACTGTATGAAATATCTGACTGTTTAGCATTGTACAAATTATGTAAAATAATATTATATAATTTACACAACATACATAAAAGAGCCAAATGTTGATATAGTATGTTTTGGCAACTGACAACAAAATTTATTGTACACTTTCTTAAAATATTCTGTAGGTTTGGTGATTGCATTAGCTTCACGGGTGTGAAATGCCATTTTCCTCATCTTTTACTTTTAGACTACAAACCATAAAGCATTTTGAAATGATAATAGGGTATCACTTTGGCACTTAACTTTATTTGTATCATAAAAAGTCCTCAGAATTCTTTAAAAACAGCAATAATGTTCTGTTTTTGTTTCTTTATAAAAAAGATAGAGGAAGGAGATTCTGATCTAACAGGTACTCACCAAGTAGTGTAAAATAGGTGAAAATGTCAAAACATATTTCCTATTCCATTCTATATCTGAAGCATAAAATTCATATATCAACTTGAACAATTACAAGACAAATAAAAAAAGAAAATCCAGAAAGCAAAACAAAGTTAGTAATAAATTACTATGTAGTATGATGTTGAAGGACAGTTTAAAAGATAAGTATGCAATACAACATAAATAATTTAAAAAATAATATATTCTTCCCATGATGTGTTTTTCTATTGACAAAAGGGAGACAAAATATCTGTTTTAGTGGTTTTCACCTAGATGGCAGGCTTATCAGATATTAATCACTCTGATAATGCCTGGGAGACTTTCCCATCTCCCTGTGGATTCCAGAAGTTCTTACCAGCTTGCCTCAGGCAGGCAAAAAGGTTGTAAAATGGGCAGAGGCATTTGTAAATAAACCATTTCCAGAAAAGTGCCATGAACCAACACTATGTTATTTGCCTACTAATTCTTTGAACTGTGCTGGATTAATAGAGAGTATAAGATAAAACTACTTTGGAACATATGTGATTATTTAAATTGGATTTTTCCTGGAATCATGGAATCTGAGTCAAAGGGACCATATAGTTCAGGTAGTTCAAAGTTTTTCAATCCTAACAGCACATTAGAATATTCTGAGGTGCGAGGGGTGTCTTAAAAAAGTACCTGGACTTACTTCAAACCAGCAAGATCATAATCTCTAAGAGTAGGATTCTATGTATTTTTTTTTTTTAAGTTCCAGGTGATTTCAGTAAAAAGCCAGTTTTGAAAATTACTGAATTCTAGTCTAATTAACTTTTCATGATTTGAGGCCCCTTTACATGTGTTTGTCAGTATAAACTTGAAAACCATTAGTTATCTCATATCCATTACACGATTCCATCTGTGGAAAACTTTTGACTATTAGAAAGTGTTTATATAATTTATACACAATGACCATTCTGAACATAACAGCCTTTTAGATATTTCTATGTGACATGGATTCCTGGATCCTCATTTTATGGCTTCATAATGATAAGTGCAAGCAAATCAAAATCATGTGGAAAGTTTGTATTAAGCTAAATATATCCACCTATACCTCAAGATTTGGGCAAGTATAATTTGAAAAGCTAGAAACATTTTCCAGCCGAATTAGCTTCTATGACCATTATTTGTGAATGAATATCTTTTGTACATGCTTTGCAGTATTTTGAAGAGAAGCTCTGAAATTTGTTTTGACTTGACCAAGCTAGTGAACAGAAGGATTTGAGTCTAACAGTTTTGATTTTGAAATCTATATTCTTTCTACATCAGTGTGTTTCTCATTGGTCATAGGTAATCAAGCATATCTGAATCTTTTAGTTACACTATTTTTGGTGACAAATGCACAAATAATCATATTTTCTCCTTCTGTGGTTTCAAATAACTGATTAAGATATTGAGATATTGTCATATGATTTTTTTTTGGCCCTACTCCTTAATGCCACTGACCATGATTTGATACTCAGAATGGAAGTTATAATAAAGAGTTTTATTTGCTTTCTCACTTCATATATTTTCTATCTTTATTATTCAAACACTTTTTCACATTAGATTTCAGTCCTCTAAATTTCCTTATTTGTGTGTGTGTGTGTGTGTGTGTGTATAAAGAAGTAATACAACGAATCTGAAAGTTGTTATTTTTTTATACACACACAAATAAAATGTTTAATATTGGCATAATTAGTATGGAATCAATGAGTATGACCATTTTCACATTAATAAAGTTACTGATTCAAAATAACATAAATACAGAGTAGGAAGGTGCATCATTCAGGGGAGTTGAAGTCAATTTTATTTGCCTGCACACATACTAATACACACATGGAGAGATATCTTAATTTATCTTTCCTGCTGTACCATTTCAGTTCGAGAAAGGCATATGGCTTTGTAAAATTCCTTTAAACTCTGAAAATGGTACGTGAGTAGATGGGATACAAAACTGCTGTCTGTTGCTTTAGTTCAGAACAAAGGGGTAGCATTTTCTTTCCCAGAGAGCCCAGGAATTGTTTGATAGTATTTCTGCCATTCAGGTTGTAGAGTTCATAAATCTCTTTTAATGCCAGAATTACATTACATTTAATGAAATTTTACTCCTAATTCATTTGATTTAGCTATTCACTTGCCTCTAATTTGTGGGTCAGAGAATTTCAGCAATTTTGTCTGAAGTGGTATTAGATTGTTTTAAATATGTGAATAGTGCAGTTCTGCCATTCTGTTAAAACTCAATTTTGAAATGAATGCTCATTTGTCTCTTTATTTATATTATCAGTGTGAAGCTTGAAATTATAATAATATTGTCAAGTTTTGACTTATTTTATCCTTAGATTTTTTTTTTTTTTTTTTTTTGCGGTACGTGGGCCTCTCACTGCTATGACCTCTCCTGTTGCGGAGCACAGGCTCCGGACGCGGAGGCCCAGCAGCCATGGCTCACGGGCCCAGCCGCTCCGCAGCATGTGGGATCCTCCCGGACCGGGGCACGAACCCGCGTCCACTGCATCGGCAGGCGGACTCTCAACCACTGCGCCACCAGGGAAGCCCTATCCTTAGATTTTAATGATAGAGTTGTGTGGTTCAGGAAAGTGATACGTTTTGAGCTGTATCCCGATATAAATAAGAAATTTATGCAAATATAGGGAAGGAGAACTCTAAGACTTTCAAAGGATGAGTACTAACCCTGATTTGAGAATGAATAATTTGTCAGAGTAACTGGAGGTAATTTTGTACTAAGATTATTTTCCTTTACAAATGTGGAAAATTAGCAGATTTCTGGTGCTTGGGAGTACTGTTCCCACATAATTTTCACTACTGCTGAAGGAGGGTCTCTGTTGAGTTGGAATTAGAAATATGAAAATAGGTTTTCTATTTTCAATACATGGTAAATGATAGTTCAAGTTGGAAAAGTGTTGAAAATACAATTTTTGAAGTATGTAGTGGCTTAAATAGCCTTTTGAGGACTGGCAACTTAATCATGACCCAATTGAACATTATTTGAGGGCAAGATTTATGATGTAAACCATTTAATAAAGAGTTGTGTATATACATTTTCCACAACACAAATGCAGTTTATAGAATAGACAAGTAAACATTAATACATTTTAGGTAGTAAAATTTATCAAAATATTTACATCGTCTCCAGTTTTAGATCTTTACAAGTTCCCGGTGACTACAGTACAAGGAAACAGTATTACAGCTACTGCATATTAGTAGAAGATGTTTACCTAATTTTATTTCTGTCCTCTTCATTCAATAAAAGGATTCTGCTCACATTAATAATTGTGTCTTCAACTACTGAGCAATTCCTATGGATGAACAAGCCATTGTGCTTACATGTGTCAGCCATTCAGCACAACAATGTGACAAGGAGGCAGGGAGAGTGATGGTCATGTCCTCACCTAGGAGGTAACTGAGACACCGAGAGGTCAAACAAATTCCCTGATGTCATACACTTGGACGTGGCTGAGCTAAGATTTGAAACCTGATTGGTTGCCAAAGTCTGCACACCCAGCAGGGTGAACTGGTGGCAGTGAAATCATGAGAGAGGTGGGGAAGAGACTGGGGAGGGCTTTTCCAATAATGTTTGTCCCTACTGGGAAAAAAAAATATGTACATTTAAACTTCTGCGGCAAGTGGTAGGTATTACACCACATTGGTGTACAAATACGCATAGTGTTGTTTTATAATAGAGAATACTACCTCAAACAAGTGCCATGAGATTCTAGGTCAGTAAGGCCCTTAAAACCTGCTGCATCACAAAAATGGTACCTTACTAGACTAATTAGAGAAGTAAACCAATATAAATAAATTGGAAGTGACTGGTTGATTTCAGTGACATTTATTATTCAAAATACCAGTTTTCCTTAAGCTTGATTTTAGATTTAATTTTTAATCTTTTGGAATTGAAAATAAATGTTAAATTTAAATGTAATGTTGTTGAAGCCTCCTTTTATGTCCCCCTCCTAGTGCCACAACCTTTCCTTCAAAGGTCTAGCTACCTATTTAGCCACAAAGTTTTCTATTTATTTATTTTTTGCAGTTCTGTAAATTCAAACTTGCTGTTTCCTCTGCCAGTGATGTCATTTTTCCTTCATTAGACTACATTTCTAATGTTCTCTTTTCTATGGAGAACTTCCCCACTCAAGAGAGCATGCACTTGACCTAGAGTGCCTTGTTCATACCTGGAAATGGCAAATGAAGATGTATCCTTAATACAACATAATGAGATAATTTTACTCTTTGAGCTTCATGATGCCATTGTTTCAATTTTCATAAAACAACATAGTCTTCCTTCTATCATTCATTTCTTTGTATACTTTCTAAAATTCACATAGATTACAGTTATTATAAGCACAATGCATTGAACCGTATATATGAAGACAGTGTGTATAAACCATACATTTCTGCTTTGCTTCTCAAATCCTCAAAATGTATAAACACTACGGTATTTTCTTCTTCCACTGATAGGCTGTGAGCACCTTGAGGGCCAAACTGTCTCCTCTCTATATTCACCAGTGTTTGGAGTAGGGACTCACATGCAGTGACAACTCAGTAATTGAATTAAATGAAAAATGAGTTAATGAGTAAGAATCATGAAAGCAAAGAAAAATTAAACTACTTTATTTTTTAAGATATACTATTTCCAATTAAAGCCTAAAAAAACAAGGCTTGAAAGAAGAGCATAACTTGAGATCATCTACTCATCAACCACTGACCTAGAGTGCCTAGAAGAAAACAGAGTTCAAGGTTAGTGTCTCTGCCTGTGGCAAGTTGTTTTTTGAGGAGGTGCTCAGTTTGGGACATCTCAAATTTAAAATCTCTAAAAGGAATTCTTGGTCTTCCTACCCCAGATCTGCTCATTCCTCAATCTTCTCATCTCCATTATTGGTAACTGCATGTTTCTACTTACTTGCTCATGCCCCAAATCATGGAGCCATCTTTGACTCCTGCCTCTCTTATACTCACATCTAATGTATCCCCAGATCCACCCATCTCTTACCCTTTCATCACCTCTTGCCTGGATCAGTGTGAAGGCCTTCTAACCTGATTCCCTGCTTCCTGGCTACTCCTTTGCAACTGGCAGAGTAGTCCTGTGAACACCTATGTCAGACCAGGTCACTCCTCTGCGTATAACTATCTCAGTTCTTCCCATTTCATGTAGAGTAAAATAATAAAAGTCCTCTTGATAGCCTGTAATCTAATGCATGATGGGCTCCTGGCTTCTTCTCCACTCTGACTGCCTTCCCTCCCACTCTCACTGTCACTCACTCAACTTTAGCCACTCTGGCCTCCCTGTCTTTTCTCAGATACCCCAGGAATGCTCCTGCCTTAGAGTCTTTGCATTGCTGTTAACCTCTTCTTGAAATCCTCTTCTCCATAGATCTTGTTCTCTTGTCTCCTTCAAATGTGACCTTCTTTTTAAGACTTTTATCAACAACCCTATTTTATTTTATTTTATTATTTTTTTATATATTTATTTATTTATTTGTGTTACGCGGCCCTCTCACTGCTGTGGCCTCTCGCGTTGCGGAGCACAGGCTCCGGACGCGCAGGCTCAGCGACCATGGCTCACGGGCCCAGCCGCTCCGCGGCATGTGGGATCTTTCCGGACTGGGGCACGAACCCGTGTCCCCTGCATCGGCAGGCGGACTCTCTATCACTGCGCCACCAGGGAAGGCCCCTCCTTTCCTGCTTTACATTCTCCATGGCATTTCACAATCTGACGTGCCATGTAATTTATCTAGCATAAGATTATTCAAATGTCAGCCTCATGGGAACTGGGATTTTGTTGTCCAATTTGCTCATTGCTAATTCCAGTGCCTAGAACAGTGTCTGCAACCAATATTTGTTGAAAGAATGAATTAACAAGGGATAGATGTTTTGGAGCACAAAAACATATAGCAATAATATTGCTGAACAGATTTAACTAAGACAAACTCTGAGCATGTCCATTGTTCTTTAATGAATGCACTGTTTTTCAGTTAGATCTAAGGGTAAAACAAGGCCCTCCAAATTTCTTTGCACAGAGTAAGTGATGAAATAGTTAAAACATTTATTTTCTAAATGTGACATGCTCTAGGAACTACACATCACTTTGGCTCATGTTTACACATTATGGTACTATAACTGCTTAAAATGTAGGAATTTTAATTGAATTTTATGGCTGGTCTACATTGTTGATAGTAATTTCTATGTTATAGCTTATGAGTTTAGTCATAGAAGGATACAGAGAAATTTCCATTGATGTAATAAAATATCTATAAAAGCAAAATGGTGTTTCCTTAGTAGGTAGTTATGTTATATATCTCCAAATCTCTGAACATTTAATTATAAAAGAACACATTTGAGCACAAATATTTAGTAAATGGAATAACTTTCTTTAAGACAATAAGAATCAATGATGTATTCCTAGATCTATTATATAAAGTATATGTTTTTAAGAAACCATTTTGTATTATATAAAGTGCCACAGTCATATATTTTTAAGCAGGAGCCCACGACTTCCCCTGAATTTCCTTATTAGTGATACCCATAATCAAGCAGTTTATTTCTTTTTATGTTTAGGTATTTCAGATATGTTTAATATGTGTGATTTGTCAATTGAATCTAATGTAACATACCACAAGAATTATGAAAAGCTGTACTTATATTCTTTCATCTTTTTTAAAAAATTTAATTTATATTGGTAGGAACACACAGCAGGAGATCCACCCTCTTAAATTTTTAAGTGTACAACACAGTACTGTTAACTATAGGTACAATGTTGTACAATAGATCTCTGATTCTTATGCATTTTGTTTAACTAAAACTTTATACCTGTTGTTTAGCAGCACCTTATTTCCCATTGTCCCCAGCTAAATGGAATAAGCCAGTCACAGAAGGGCACATACTGAATGATCCCACTTACAGGAGACATCTAAAATTGTCAAATTTATGTTATCGTCTTCTATTCCATTTTTTTAAATGGCCACATAGGTTTTTTTTTTAATAGATCTTTATTGGAGTATAATTGCTTCACAATACTGTGTTAGTTTCTGTTGAACAACAAAGCAAATCAGCCATATGCATACACATGTCCCCATATCCCCTCCCTCTTGAGCCTCCCTCCCATCCTCCCTATCCCACCCCTCTAGGTCATCGCAGAGCACAGAGCCGATCTTCCTGCACTATGCTGCTGATTCCCACCAGCCAACTATTTTACATTTGGTAGAGTATATATGTCGATGCTACTCTCACTTCACCCCAGCTTCGCCCTTCCACCCCTGTCCTCAAGCCCATTCTCTATGCCTACCTCTTTATTCCTGCCCTGCAACTAGGTTCATCAGTACCACTTTTTTTTTTTTTAGATTCCATATATATGCGTTAGCATATGGTATTTGTTTTTCTCTTTCTGACTTACTTCATTCTGTATGACAGACTCTAGGTCCATCCACGTCACTACATAGGTTTTTAATTGGAAAATATATTATTAACCTATGCTTACAGTAATCAAGTAATTAACTGAAAAATTCAAGATTCTATTTTTCTTAGGAACATTGAAAATTTTAAGCTTTCCAAAAGCACATGCATTAATCGAATTTAACGTGAACCCAGAGTGATTCTTCTCCATAGTTAGTAATAGATATTTAAGATATTTTACTTACTTCACCATGGGAAACGATGATGAAAAATGGGACTATTCCATCATTATTGACCTTTAAAACCCCTTACGTTAGAATTATGAATACTTTTGGCTGAAAGCATACATTATCTTGCTATTTTCTTTTTCTTCTGTATATTCCCACTCAACAGCATATTCTTGAATATTGAAATGGACAACATTCATTTGACAGTTTGCTGTCTAAAAATTAATTTTTTTGTACTTGCTTTGGTTGCATCTGGGAACCTAGAAATGAAATTTTGGTAGAAATAAAAATGCCACTGGGAATATTATTGATTACCTGGAATGTGTGGCTTTCATTTACCAGTTATGACATATTAGCTGAGTCATCTAGAAATGAGTTGGCTTCTATTCTTTCAATTGTTGATATAACAGATCATTTAGATCCATTGTTTATAGCAGCTTTCAGATGATCTTAATATTTTAGAACATAAAATATCTGATGAATTCTGTAGAATCTAGACAATCTGAAAAATGTTTCCAGAGTATATTAACATCTCTGAATTGTAAGTGGTCACAAAACATTTGTTTGAACATTTATATTATTTTCAACAAAAAGGTATTCCTCCCCTTCTTTCTTAGCTGCTAACTTAAAAACAATAAAAATAAAAACAACCCCCCGAATTTTTTATGTTGTCTCAGATTCATTCCTGGCTTTAGTCAGTCAAACATTACACAAACTCCCATGCTAATTTTTCCTCTCATTCTACGGTGATGTGGTCTTATGCATTACTGTTGTGCACTCTTCTTGTTTCTAAAAATCTGAACTCTGAGGCAGCTCCTTAGCGAGTTCATTTGTTGTTAAATTCTATGATGTTTCCTAGACTCCAGAGCATCACATAATGCTAATTATAGTGCATCGCCTTTATTTGGAATGCCAGTTCACGGAATGCCTATTCTGGACCACGCACTGGGTGAGCCTAGGTGATACAGAGACTAAAGATGGAAGCTTAAGGAACCCCTTGGTTCCTCCTTGGAGGAATATTGCATTTTCCTTATTAAAACTGAGGTGGTCAAGTTCTGCTTGGTTTTCTAGAACTTACCAGCTTTAAATTGTACTCCCTTTTCTTTTAATGTGCATAGTATATTAACTATTTTTTAATTTGTTTTTAAATCTGCTCCTCTCAAGTCTAATATTTCTTAAGAATGGCCATAATTTCCTTTCTATAATTTTATAAACTCCAAATTGACATGGACATTTTTTTTTTCCAGGCACTTCTTTTTCCTTCTCCTCCACTTCCTCCTGATAACACCTGTTATATGACAGGTGCTTTGTATACACTCATTATCTAATCTGTGTGATAATGTGATACTTATCCTTGGTTATTGTTATATTACACATGAGAGACTGAGGCTCACACAGCTTCTTTAACATCTCATCCCCATTTCATTTCTGTCTGACTTCAACACCTGAAGTCAGTCACCTGATCTTAACCTTGACATTTCTGCTTAATAATTGCTGTCTTTATCAGTTACCTAGTTCTACAAGTTTGATGCTTCATGTTCATCATCTTACTTAATTCTGTGCTTGCTCTTGAATAGGTATTATCCCCGCTTTCCAGATGAAGTGTTTGAGGTACAGAGTGAATCTTTATGCTTAAGGCTGTGAAGATAATATTTAAGTCACCTCTAACTTTTGCCAAGTTATATGCGTTGTCTGCCACCTCAAAATGACTAATAACTGATTTTTCCTAGTGAGGTAAAATTAAGTCTAGAGGAAAAAAGTTCCCTTTCTTATTACTACCTTGTTTTAGATTCAATTGTTGGCATGGACGTAATGAGTTTTCTGTAAAAAACTTTAGAGCAACTTTTCTAATCTTGTACTTATTGTCTGAAGTAATACTAGGATAGTATTTGAGTTTCTAAATTAATACATAACCCGGATGTTCTAAAAAGTCCTAAAATGTTATCAGATATAGCAGCAGTTCTTGAAGTGTGGACCCATGGAAAGGAGGGTTCCCAAGGGCTCAGGGAGTTCAACAGGTCAAAAATTTTTTTTCATAATAATACTAAGACCTTAATTACTATTTAAAGACTCATTCTCTCATGAGTATACACTTAAGTTTTTTAGAAACTAGATGATTTGTTACACCACAACAGATTAAATGCAGAAGTGGGTATGAAAATTCAACTGACTCCTCTTAAGCCAGACATTAAAGAATTTTGCAAAAGTGTACATTTTGGGGAAGATATATTTATTTCTCACAAAACATGTTATTTATGCTAATATGCAATGAACTTGTAGTTATTTTTAATCAATCACTAAATAATTTTTAAATTCTCAATTTTCTTTTCTAACACGATAAGTATTGACAGGTATGACCAATGTGCATAAAGAGATTCTGAAACCAAAGTGTTTGAGAATCACTGATATAGAGAGCCATGTATTATAAACAAGACCCTTGACGTTTAGAATCTATATTAAAAAACCTGTATCTACCTACAGTAAGTTTTACTCCAGGATTTTCTTTAAAAATGTTTGTAGTCCATGATGGTAGTGAGAAGAAGAAAGAAAAAGTCTCAAATGAGAAACTTGGAAATCTTAGACATGCTAAAGCATGGTCTCAAGGAAGATTGATGATGGAGATAAACACAAAGTTATTTTCAATATGAAGAAATACTCCTTATGACTTTCATTCTGAACTATATGGTAAATGGCCAAGCTAAGATTTAAGACTGTTGTTGAACCAATAGGCCTGTTGTATATTTATCCATCAAATTTTAATTATTTGGAACGAAGAAACAGTCCAATAAGCACATACTGAACATGTAGTATACACAGATAAATCCCTTCTCTCTAGTCAAAGCAAGGTTTTACTTCATTAAGCCATTTCTCCTCTCTAAATATTTTAAAATACAATGTAAGTATGACTTTTACATAAAATCAAGGGGACTGTTTTCCTTTGACCCTCTTTGTAAATTCATGATGTAGGGAGTCGGCATTTAGTGATATTCAAGATTTTGCATATGTTTATAATAGGTTGTCTTTCTATTTTTGATATGTGAAGTTTAAAGCACACCGTGTAGCTTGTGACCCCAAGAATACTTTATGTTTTTTAATCTGAAGAGAAGCCATAATGTTTTTTTTTAATATTAATTTGCACCTCTTTAGATTTCCACAGAGGACATTTTTAAAATTTATGTGTAGCATAAACACTTCTTTTAGTTAATTGTAGAAGTTTAACACTGACTATATTTACAGCCCCGTAGGTATAGTTGAAAATTTACATATTAAACATAGTTGCTCTCTGGCATGGTTTAAGAAAATGATCTGTGTTCTTAATTATACCTTCAGCATAAAAGCGCGAATGTCATTTACTGAAATGTAAAGAGGAAATCAGTGATGATGAAGATAATGATGATCATAATATAAAGCATATTAATTATATTACGTTGGCAAATTTTGTTCTTTTTTCAGTATTTGATCATTTTACATTTAATGAGGCTGTGAGTTGATGTTTATTTCAACGTGATGAAAATGCTAGACTCATAATTAGTTTCACAGCTATTTTATATCTTTTTAGGTGAATCAAAACTTTAATATCAATGAATTCAAAGCACATTTCCAAACTAAAGTAAGGAGTGTATAACCATGTTTATACTTTTTGTAGTGATTAACTTTAGAATCAAATACTGATTTGTAGTGTACAAAATGAGTATGTAATATGGCTTAATGAAGACAACTTGGTGGTTCATTTGCTGTGTGTAGCGAAATTAAAGTTTCTTACTTTTAAAAGACATACTATGAAAAGCTGAAAAGGAATAGTCTCATGATATTTAAAGCTATAAAACTAATAGTTATCAATATTTTTCAGTTAATATTTGTCCTTTCCTTAAGCAGTTTTAAGGATACTTAAAGCATAGTCCAAAATTAGAGTTGACAATTGCAAATACAAACCAACCAACACAGTAATAAAATCAATACTTACATTTCCCTTGAGGCCACTATTTACTGTTTGCTGCACCATTTCCTTAATGGAATGGCAGTTATGTTTGCAGAAACCTTGTAACTACCATTTTTATGTTTTAACTAAAAGCAGCTTTCTTGAAGAAGTATGATATAGAAATTCTTAAGCTACTGTTAAAAATAGTCATAACCATTTAGTAGTCAATATGAGTGCAGGGAAAGAAACCTTTCTCTTTAAAAATATTTTTCTGATAAACACTGACACATTTCATAATGCAGTAATATTTTTCTAATAATGGCAATATGTCCTTTATGTCTTCATTATGGTCAACTTAATTTGTAAATAGCAAGCTATACTTAAACAACTTGTGAAGTTTAAATGAACATGCAATTACTGGGGTACATTTCGTTTTGGGGTTGATTTTGACAGTGTACTATAAAAACATAAAAGGAAGGAGGGGAGTAAGGCAAATTAGCAGTTTATTTTACTCCACACATTCGAATGAGTTTCAAAATGTAATTGGAAAAATGATTTACTAATCTTTTAGTTGATTTTTCTTTTCTTGCTGTTATGCTGTTATGATTGTACAAAGATTTTCTTTTTTTAGTTATTATTTTGTATTTTTTATAAAAAAATTACTTCAGAAGTGAAATATACCTACTATTCCATCGTATTGTCTATATCTCTTTTTTTACCATACTTTCCATTGCATTTGAAATTAAGTAATATTAATATGGCATTTCATGTCAATTATTTTAACAGATTTAAATATTTCTAGGATTTAATCAAAGTTAAAATATAATTTATCTTCACCTTTTATTCTGGTTTTGTCTTAAAGATAGTAATAACATGAGTCATCCAAGATGGAAGGGTATGTTTTACCTCCCAGAGGAATTTATGCATGGCCAAACTTTGTTCTTATTAGTAACTGTACAGGCTAAAGTAGAGAAGTTTTGTGAACAGAATTCATGGCCTTTTTTAGAGAACATGTTTGAAACAGGATATTGAAAATAAAGTCCATTGGCCAACTCAGGTCTTTTTACATGATGATGTCAGCAACTATGTTGCGTGATAAAGCTGCAATATTTTCATGACAAAGAAAATTTCATATCCACATCTTTAATAAATGAAGAAGAAAAAAGTGTCCTTACTCAATTCATATATTCCCATCAGAACCTTTGTAGCTTCTCTCAAACTGTAAATATTGAGAGTAAGATCAGAATGAAAGTGGTGTTGCATCAAAATTAATCGCTGAAGTTATTACATTGTCTCATGTATCCTGTATTCGGGCTTTTCACACAAAGCTTTGAAGAGCCCTACAGGACCAACCAAATGTAATTGATACAGAATCATTGCTTCACAACAGCTGCAGTAACAAGGTGCTGCAGCTTTTACTTTAATCTACCTTTCTTTCTGAGAGTTTATTATGTTTTTGAATTTATTCTTTTGTAGATCTGGGAGCTATCTTTTTTTATGGAAATTAATCTTTTTAGAAGATTTGTACTCTCTTTTTCAAACACTAATACATTCATTCAAGTATCCTATTATTCAGATCCAGCTGGCTTTTATCTGGTGATATTTACTTCAAAAAGCCAAGCTAAATGGTATCATAGATTAATTCTCAGGGCACAGGAAAGCTTTTTTAGAGAAAAACATGATTTGGTAATTACTTGAAATACCATAATAAAAATCACAGAAAATGTCAAAAATGTATTGTATAATCCTTCATAACAGTAAACTTCAAAAAGTTGTTTCATTGAAAATGTGGTATTCTAAGTCCATCATAATTTTCATTTCAGTCAAACATAACTGGAAAGTTTGCTTGGGGTTCTAATAAACTCTATGATGAATTTTAGGTTTATATTGTTTGTTCACACAAAGCAGTGAAACTTCAAAAGGGACATTATCCACTGCTATCTCTTACATAAATCAAACTGGAAATAAGACACGTTTTACAATTCAATTTAAGATCCCACTGAGACAATAATGTTGCAAGCTGTGCATTTTTCAAAGTAATATAGTAATGTCTAGTTTGCATTTTTGAAAAACCAGATTAATCACACTTTATTGAATACGTTAGAGCAAACCAAAAATTCATCTATTATTAAAAACTTGTGCAACAAACACAAACTATATTTTATACATAAAGGACAAACTCATTTATTCATTAGGATAAAACACTTGGAGTTTGCATTTTGTAACCATGAAAGAAATGACATTTGCTATGGGGGCTGTTTTGAATTTTTAAAAGCAGTCTATGCAGAGTAAGCTGCTTGAAAATGTATTTTAGCACGTTTACCTGGTCTTAAAGCCTCCAGATAAATATAGAATTTAACTTGAAAATTTTGGAGTAAGAAAACAAAAATCATTAAAGTAAATGATATGGGCTATAGAGACATCTTCTACAAATAAAAATCATATTGCGTTTTATTTTACATGTTAGCAACTTAAAATAATATGACCATTTTATGGATTTGATAAGAAAAATAAAATCCTCCTCAGGCAAAATGAAGGATTATCATGCTCTGTGATATTATCAAGCTAAAGAAAATAAGTACTTTTTGCATGTATATATTTGGATGTACAATTTTAATAAGACATTCTGTATAGCATTGGAAATCAAAATTTTTATGGCATCATTTAGAAATTATTACCTACATAATATATATTGTTATTTTTGAAGTCAGTATTGAGGAATTCTAGTGAATATAAGAATTGTGAATAGTGAAGAAAAGTGAATAGCAAGAATAGTGGCTAAGGCTGAGATGTATTTTTACTGGTGCATATTTTTCAATGTCAGCATAGTAAACACTGTTTTGCTCTCTACAGATGTGTATAATATTCTATATGATAACAGTTATTGAAGGTGCTACAGAATAGTAATATATATTCTGCACAGAATAGAAGTAGCAATATATTAAAACACATTCCCAGATTAAATTTTTCAATAAAATAATAAAGCCAAACTTGTTATATTTCAGAAACCTTATTATTAAATCATGAATTTGGGGGGAATATTTCCTTTTTGTGTCACTCAGAGCATCCCCCCAACTTGCTTTCCTAAGAATTCTACATAACCCATATTCACTGGTAAGCTGTTACCTCCTATTAAGAAAGAGTAAATTATATCTTTTATGTGAAGACTTCCGAACAAGATACACATAGTGTTCCTTTTATTGTGGAAAATCTCTAGAGTGCATATATAAAAGGAATTAGTTTACAAGTCACTGGATTCAGATATGGGGAAGAGTATGCAGTATATCCTCACTCGATATAATTGTTTTGTCATGTCTGCCTCTGGAAACCAATTTGTTCTTCAGTCATCATCTTAGAAAACTCTAATGATAAAGAACACAATATTTTTTTTTCTATTTTATCAGTTTTCCAGTGGCATGAAATATGAGAATCAGGATTCTTGCCCTGGTCATATCAGTGTCGATATGGTGGATGACAGAACTTGGGATGATTATTCCTGATGATAAGTTCCTTTTCCTCCTTCTGACTATCTGATACATCACGTTAATCATATCTTTCCCCTGCCTAAGATGATGATCAAACTCATCATCCTGACATCTGAAAACTTTCATTCTCATCTCCCTACCCTACCTAATTCTTTCTGACTCCTGATGTGTTCCTAATATGTACTTTCTCCTCCAGTCAATTGAACTACCCACCTGTCATCCAGATCCACCATTCATGTTTGTCTTTGCTTCATCGCACAGTCCAGGCAATTCTCTCAAGTAAGTGTGCTCTGTGTGGTACAGTGGGAAGGATTTAGGACCACGGATCAGGCAAATAAGTGTGATCGAGTCCAGCTCTTCACCTGAAGACTTATGCGACCTCAAGCATTTCATTTTATCATCTTGAACCTCAGTTTCTTCTGCTGTAAAAGGAGAAGATGGTGCTTGATGGTGTTATCTTCTCAGCAAACTCTTCCCAATCTACCCTCCTAACATACATGCTTACACATACACACATATGTCATGTATATGCAAAAATTCTTTCATCCCTATATGACAGATATTTCATTTCATGTGTCATGTCACTTTATTTATTTGCTTATTATTTTTTCTACCCACTTCCCAATGAGAATATAAACTCCCTGAGGATATAGATTTTTATCTGCTTTATTCACTGCTATATTCCCATCGCTTGCAACATTGCCTGGCATGTAGTAGGTGTTTGATATATGTTAAAAAAATGAAAGAATGAATGACTTTTGTGTCTGTTTTGTACTACAACATTCTATGGTTCAAATATATACAGAAAAATAAATTGTATGTTGTGTAGTGATGTTTAAATATAATTTTTTATTCCTTGGCCTGTATACCATAATATTCTTGGCATTTGGTTCTCTTTTTATGATTATATGTTGATATTTTAAAAATTATTTATCTTCTATTTATATTTTTTCTATTTGCTATGACTGCATCATAATCTTAATAGTCTATGGTTTCTTCCCCTTTCTTTCCAAGATTTTCAATATGCAGTATTAACTTGAATCTTTGGGTAAACAAGAACATGAAATCTTTTTCAAGGCCAGAATTTAAACATATGTTAATATGAACCTGAGTAAATGCACATCATGGAGTGATTTTCAAAAATTATTTTCACAGTCAGTAGAGATTTGACACATTTAAAATTAAGCCTCTATTCTTAACACTTTAAAAATTTATTAGATTTGAAATAGATAACAATATATTGATATAAATATTTCAAATAATCCCACATAGTATTGACACACATAAACCATTAAAAACAAATCACTTTAAAATTTTTGCTTATAGCTGTGTCCATACAATAATTATAATTTTGTGAAAATAGTTCAAATATATAAGGTGCAAAACATATTCCAGATGCTTCTTTGTGAAAAGTAGCTTGTTATAGGAAGCATTAGAACAAAATTTCAAAAAAGAAGCTCTTGAGTAGTTAATTTGTTTTGAAAAATTGTTTAGCCTACTAACTGAAGTCTTAACTAGTTTTTTTAATATATTATTTTAATTAAGAGCAACATTTAACAAGGTGTATTTGCCCAGGTGTTAGGCCAGGTACATCTAAACGAGACCATCTGTGACTGTGGACGATGGTCCTAACATTCCATGTGAATGATGTGAGAGAATGTACATGATAGAACAGAACAGACTAGAAGTAGAAATGGTGCCATATTTTAATTTTGGAGGAGATATTGAAATTATTCAAGACAAGTTTTTGTGATCACAAGGGAAACTAACAGATCATTATAATTTTTTATTACAGAGTATTTTTGCAGTTAGATAGCTATTTATTGTTCAATAATTAAGGACCCTCTTAGAAGATAATTATTTTTAATAGGTAGAATTCTTTTTACACTGAAAATATTTAAAATACAATGGCTTTATTATAGATAAAGATAATTTGGGTAGATGTTATTTTTGTAAGTTCAAGATTTTTTTCTTTTTTTTTTTTTTTTTTTTTTGTGATACGCGGGCCTCTCACCGCTGTGGCCTCCCCCACTGCGGAGCACAGGCTCCGGACGTGCAGGCCCAGCGGCCATGGCTCACGGGCCCAGCCGCCCCGCGGCATGTGGGATCTTCCCGGACCGGGGCACGAACCCGTGTCCCCTGCATCAGCAGGCGGACTCTCAACCACTGCGCCACCAGGGAAGCCCAGTTCAAGATTTTTGAAAGTTTTACTTATTTAAGTACTTGAGAAAAGATGGTAATTTCATCATTCATCATTTATTTTTCAATAAAGCATGTGTCTTTTTGATATTGATGCTGAGAAAAATTGTTGAAGAAAAGAAAAATAATGAATATGACTGATTTATCCAAATATCAATCACCCTGTGTGGGCGTTTTTTTTTTTTTAATTAACATAAAACCTGTGTTTAGCATTCAATTCTGACAACTGAATCATTGGTTCATTAGTTTGGTCGAATCATTAAGTTGGTTGTATTCTCTCATATTTTTCATCGGTGACATTACGGTTATAACAATTGCACTAGATAATTTTTGAAATAAGAAATGAATAGGACTTCCCTGGTGGCACAGTGGTTAAGAATCTGCCTGGCCAGTTCAGGGGAGACGGGTTCGAGCCCTGGTCCAGGAAGATCCCACATGCCATGGAGCAACTAAGCCCGTGTGCTACAACGACTAAGCCTGTGTGCCACAACTACTGAAGCCCGTGTGCCTAGAGCCCTGCTCCGCAACAAGAGAAGCCACTGCAATGAGAAGACCATGCACCATCACAAGGAGTAGCCCTCGCTCTCCTCAACTAGAGAAAAGCCTGTGTGCAGCAGCGAAGACCCAATGCAGCCAAAAATAAATAAATTAATTAATTTTAAAAAATGAATAAAGATGTTTAAGTTTTACTTTATATTGACCCATGAGTGTTGATATTGTCAGAAAGTCAATCCTCATTTCAAAACACAGTTTCTAACTATTTCTCTTCTTCTAATTCACATTGTCATACCAATCTAAAAAAGCGTATTGTATCCATTTATTCTTGGGATAAAGATGAATGCTTTTATATTTAATTCCTGAATTGGAATTAAATTAGAAATAAATTTGTCCATATTACTACTCATCTTTCTAAGTATATTTTTATCACCAGCAACTGAAATTTTAGTGGTCATTTTGACCTTGAAAATCTCCTGCTGCGTCTGCCCATGAAAAACTGATGAAAAGTGCTTTGAATAGTATGTCTTCACTACATATAATGGAAGCTATGGAAAGAATGATTTGGTTTTGTATAAACAGTAGCTTTCAACACACCTGCCATCTGCATGTAATCTACCACTAGGATATAATATTATTTCTATGGCCCTTCAAATCTGCTGAGTTCTTTGTGATATGTAGTCCCTTGATTTAAAGCTGCATCTCTCCATAGTGTTCTTAAGGGGGACCTTGTAATTACTGGATATTACAATTATTTGTCATACTATAAGTTGGACTAATGGCACCTTTTCAAACTATGCTTAGTTGTGTCTATTTGGTTTTTTGTCTCTGTTCAGGCTATCTACCTAAGTCGTAGTTAGGATTGTTAAATCTTTAAATCCAATGATAATGTTCTACATTTATTCACTCAGTATTAATTGAGGACCCAACATCTGTCAGGCATTCATGTTGACCATTTTATTTAAAAGAATATTATAGCTTACCAGTAAGTGGGGAGAGTTGAAATTATAAAAATGCATTGATACCCATTAGTGTTAAGAACTTACTGTAGGAGTCATATACCTAATTTTGCTTATTCCTGCTCAGCTTCCTAGGCTTTATTTTTAAGTCATCCAGCTTGGCTTGTTTGGGCCTTATTCTGTGGCTTTCAGTAGAAATACACTTTTAGGAGAAATACCTTTATACTTTCTATACCCTCTTCAAGCATCATGGCTTAATCTCCCACTTACAAATCAAAGACATCCAAATCTTCCTCACTGGGCATCTGCTTTCCTTCCAAATTTCAATGCCATATTTCCAGTGCTTGTTGTCAGTCTAATTTGAGTGATTCTGAAATATCTCATATTCAACAAGTCCAGAATCAAATGGATTTTTATTCATAATGAAACCTGATCTTCCTCATAAAGGTGATTAAAAGCTGGTATTGTGAGTTCAGAATTCCAAGATCTAAATCCCAGGGCAAGTTTAATCAACTTTAATAATACTAATGTGGATCTATCTCAGAGGTTCTAAAGATTCATTGTGATAGTGCATATAAAAGCTGAACATAGTGAGTGACACACTGGAAGCAGATGATACATATTAGATATCATCATTGTCATCACCATTATCACCATCTTCATCGCATCATTAATAACATCACCGTATCCCCAACTGTTAACTAGATACTGAAGTTACCTCTCACATTTTACTCTTTTCATCTCCATTTGTATCCAAATGATTATCACATTCTAAGAAGTTTATTTCTAAAATATTAGACATATTTCCTATTCTTCATCTTCTCTATCTTTTATTCCAGTCAAAGGATAAGATTATGTGCATATATGCTATATCTATCTCTCTTTTCTGTTATAAGCTGGTCAAGGACAAAGGCTATAGCTTATCATTTTTTAATGCCACAGTGAAATTTATCACATGTGAATGTAAGAATTGGTCTGGGTTTGCAACTCTCGACTCAAAAACTGACAGAGTTAGTCCTACTTTGTTAAATGCTGAGGATACAGTGACGAGCAAAAGAGGCATAAGCCTGATCATTTGGTGCTTACGTTAAGAAAAGAAATGTTGGGTCTTTTACTTAATAACAATGGGAAACAGTTGAAGTCCTCTAAGCAGGGGAGTGACAATGTAAGATTTGTACTTAAAAGTAATGATGGTCCTGGAATATGATTACAACAGCAGAGAGAGAAACAAAGTAGAGATAAATCACATTGATGAAATCAACAGGAATTGGACAT
This sequence comes from Orcinus orca, assembly GCF_937001465.1. Lineage (NCBI taxonomy): Eukaryota > Metazoa > Chordata > Mammalia > Artiodactyla > Delphinidae > Orcinus > Orcinus orca. The sequence continues at coordinate 33,582,800 of NC_064576.1, forward strand.
CCATGGCACACAGAGAAAGAGGAGGAGATAAAGATGATTCCTAGGTTTGTGGCTTATACAACTACCTGGTGATGTCATTCTTTGAGGCTAACCAGGTTTGGGGAGAAGATAATTTAACACTTAGATCCATGCATATGAGAAATATCAAAAGAATTCCATGAGCCTGTTATCCTACCTATAAGAGTTTTATGCTTTTTAGAAAATTAAATAGCAATTTTGGCTCAAGTGAGAAGATTTTTCAATTTCAACATAAATAATTTGAAATTGAAATGTTATATGAAACACTGGAAGTTAAAACTGATTTCAACTGACCATGAGCAATACTTAAATGTGAACATAAAATTGCTAATATTGTATACCATGGCTTTGAGTACTCTAGTAACAGTATAGAAAGTATATTAACTTGAAATTTTATTTGATGTAATTGTAACCCTATAGGGAAATTGCAATATCTTTAGAGTGGAGAATTTCTAGTTCATTTGTTTGCCTAATGGAAAAATAATTTGATGAGTTAAAATGGGAAGAGGTAGAAATTCATTGACATTGGCTATGAAAAAGGTTAAAAGATGCAGTTAAATTAACATGGATACACTATACCAAACTGCTTTATTCTGAAGAATTTTATGTATTTATTTTAGATTGGAAAGCTTAAATATGTTCCTAGTATTGTTATTTCTACACTGTCCGTAATAGCATTATACTTTAGCTGTAGAAATTAACCTATCTGTTGCAATATCTTAATTTCCACTGAATAGAAACATTTGACTCTTGCTTAGAGTCATCCATATCAACAAGACACCCAAATATTTAGTCAATACAATTAATGTAGCTACTATTTGTTTCCTATACTGAGTTCTATGTAACTATTTACCAGTCTGAGTCTGCATTTGTTTGTTTTGTTTTGTTTTGTTTGGGGGATCCATTTTACCTCGTTAACACTTAGAACATAGTGCTAATGAGTCCAAAGAAAACAACAGCATCAAAAAGCAAAGTGTTTCTGATATAATTATCTTTGTCTTCTCCACATTAAGTATTTAACCTTTTATCTTTATAGTAATGGCCTTCTTTCTTTTATTTTAAGTTCCATCAAAACTTTCTGGAATTTGGTATGAAATAAGGGAAAATATGTAAAATACTGTATTCTTTATATAATAATTTATTCTAATAACTTTCATGAGTTCAAAATCAAGGTTATTTAAATGGACACTGTTGTCTATTTTTAGTTTCCTAATTCTGTTCCAGTTTTCCATGATTCCTCAAAGATTCTCAGTGTAATTGTTTTTAATAATATCTGCCTGTTCTTCAAGTATCCATTTATGTAGCCCATCTGACATTAATGAATTGAACTTCAGCTCTGATTTTACAATTTGCTTCTTATTCTTGCAAGTTAGTCATTAGCCATGGCAAATAATATTCAAGCAAAATTTTAAAAATAAACAGTTCTGATTTCCAGTATTTCGTGTGCCACTTTGTGCAACAGCTTAACTTATGCTACTTTCAACAACACTGTGGAGTATGTAAGGCAATAGAAGTATCTCAACTTGATGAAATTTAGCTAATATCATAGTTCTGCTGAGTCCAGGGACACTGATAGCACCAGTATTATATTATCACTGGTATTATATTAATACCAGTATTATATTATCATATAAAATAAAATGTTTCAAAACAGTTCTGCATTCAAAAGAAAACAACACAGGTAAAATAGAAACCTCCTTGTATGGCAAGAGTTTTAAATTTCTAGTTAACAAATATGTAACACTCAGAGTTAGGTTTAGTTAATGACAGATAACTAAAGAAAATGCCTATTTCTGGGAAAGTAACATGTTTTCCTAAATGACTCATATTTATTGGCAGTGGGATAGTTAGAATTCATGACAATATTATTCTTTCTCTCTAAGAAAAAATAGCACTTCCAAATCAAACAGGATATGTGTGCAAATATAAATTTTAAACTCTGGAAATGGCCTGCTCTGTGGACATTATTGTGCAATACCAATTAGGAGGTGTTTGTGCTGTTTTCTTTGCTAAACCACTGTACTTAAACTGGAACATTTTAAATTGTTACCCAATTAATAGTACCCTTTACAGATTGCTTCTTCCTCATTTTAAAATAAAGCAATTTGATAAAGTTGAACCAAAACACCAGAAGATTTCAGTGTTTCTACTTGCTAAAGTAGATCACTGAGCTCAGATTGTTATCCAGAAAAAGATTTAAAAGATTACATTATAGTAATTCATGAAAGGACTGTTTCTCCTATTTATGCAAAGTACTAGTATTACTGCTGACGTTTCCTATCCCATTTTTTATTAGGGTGAAGTTTATCCTCTAAAAGACAATAACTTGTTTATTCTCACCTACCGCTGAAGTAACAGCTGAACATCTGTAGCATCTGAGACTAGTATTTACTTTTCCTTAGCAGTCTTGATTCCATTGTTAAGATGGCATTCACATCCTTCTAAGTGGTCTCCAATGGTATGGAGTAAATGCCCGCTCTTGCCATCATTTTCATTGTAAACGAATCTTGACAATGTCAGGTTCCCGTCACAGTCTATCAGTTCACTCACTAAACTGTGGTGTGACCGTTAGTCCCTTTGAGATTTGCCTCCTTTATCAGGGTCAGCCTGTGGGAAAATCTGAACAAATAGTTACATATCAACTAGGTATAAAAGATAATGACATTTAAATATACTTTTACTATTTTAATGCATGGTGGTTTAAAAGGCATTTCTTTTCTACAGATCACTTTAACTTTGTGTTTGATTACTTTACATGCACTCTGTCCAAAATTCATTAAAAAATATACAGTGGCCTTCTCTTTTGGAACCTATTACTTATTGGCTATGTTTAGGATTCAGTAATAAATGTAATTATTTGGGCTAGGATTTTAATCAGTACCACTGATATACATACCCATAGTTTTTTTTTTTTTTAATTAAAGAGAAACAGTAACAATATCCTTACCCAAAGCAGTTTTCATTTCCTTTCCTACATAAAAATTGTGTTCCAAAAAATGATCTTCTTTCTTTTATTAATGATTATCTCCACATTTAATCATTCTTTATTTTTTTATGTAATCTTTTTTTTTGAACTTCTGTCTCAATTGAAAAAGTTTCAGTTGATTTGTGAAATAACATTTCAAACGTTGAGCATTCATATTTCTTTCCCTTTCTATCAGTTTTTTACAGGAATCAGTTACTAAAATTCTACTTATAGTCATATTTGTTTTTGGTTCTACTGAATATGCTATGTAACAAGATATTAAATAGAAATTTTCCTCTGGTTCCACACAAGAACAAAAGGGACCAAGTACTTCTCAATTTAAAAAAAGTAAATACCAATCAGTACTTATTAATAGCAGCTGAACCAGAGTTGCTATCTTAACTATCACTCCAGACTCCACAGACGGTCTCTTCCTCCATTTATAAGAGGGGAAGACCAACACAAGGGAGGAGATTCGGAGAAAACATTGTAATGAAAAGACAGCACTTAATGGAGGGAGCTGTGGCTTAGTGATTCCTTTTTGAGAGTACTTCCTCACCACCAAGTTCAGGGAGAGGAGTTTCAAGAGAATTACTCAATGATTACAGATGCCTCCACCTCATTTCATAGCTGGATGTCTGCTTTGGTGTGAACTGCTGATCTGCTTTCTGTACAAGTTTGAGCAAGGGGAGAAAGAATTGAGGAGAGGTGACAGAATAGAGAGTGGACATCATCAGAACAAAAAGACCCACACCAGAAGGGCCTTAGTTTCAAGAGACCATGGCAGTTTGGGGAGCTTAGAAGAGCAGGAAGCTGCAGGAGATTTCCATTGTCAGGGACTTGTGCAGTTAGGAGGCTCCCCTGGAAGACCCCGTTAAATGATCATTACTTGGCAGGGAATACTTGGCATTTAGGCACCTTCCACCTGGGAGATGTCAATGGCCAATAGGCATAGCCATAGAAGCAACAGTGTGGGGAGGACTTGAGCAGGAACTGGTTGGATGGGAGACTTTCACCCTCCCACCCAAGAGAATAGATGGAAAAGCTGTCCAAGCCCCTCTGTCTTCCAGCTCCCTAGGCCCTAGGGCTGGCAAGTGGTGATGGAGATGAGGATGCAGAGAGTGGTGTTAAGTAGAATGGATTTTCTTATACTCAAAATCTGCTCAAGGTTATTAAGGGGCAGAGGTATGCCTTAACAGAGCATATCTGAAGGCAGTAATTAGAGGAAAAATTAAGCTAGTTTATATTTGTTATCCATCAGTTCTAACTGTTTGAGAACCTGTTTACCTTTAAAGTAGGAATGTCTTCAAAATTTAAGGGTTTTGGGCTCCCCTGGTGGCGCAGTGGTTGAGAGTCCGCCTGCCGATGCAGGGGACATGGGTTCGTGCCCCGGTCCAGGAAGATCCCACATGCCGCGGAGCAGCTGGGCCCGTGAGCCATGGCCGCTGGGCCTGCGCGTCCGGAGCCTGTGCTCCACAACGGGAGAGGCCACAGCAGTGAGAGGCCCGCATACCGCAAAAAAAAAAAAAAAAAAAAAAAAAAAAAATTTAAGGGTTTCTCCCCAAAGTAGTCTATTTCTCTGTTTATAACCTGATCCATCATAAAATATGTATCATAAAATACCATAAAAATATAAAATGGAAGGATACAAAATATAGTCTGAGCTCAGAAAAAGACTAAGATAGTCCACCAAGCTATTTACTTTTTCAGAACCTACGACTATGTTTTAAAGTTGGGGGTGCAGAGGATGTAAGCAGGGAACGTCCCATACCTATTCCTTATGAATCAGAATTTCAGTTACACTGAACCTTAAAATCACCTTGCTTGTCCCTGAGAAATACACATCTTTTACAGGAAAGGAAACCTAAACACACACAATTACTTTTTGTATATAAGTTCCATATATTTGCATATATAATTATAGATATATTCTTACTATCGGTATAATTAGGCAGAGTAAATAAACTGTTTCAGATTATATAAATGCATAATTAATAGCTTTTAGCTAGAGACAAAACAGGTAATCAGGTGTTCATTTCAATTTTTCCTCTTGTGTTCATGTGCCCACTTACATCTGGTTGCTGTAAGATGGTACATTTGTTAATTCTCACTCCACCAAAATCACACCATTGCATGAGGAGCTGGCCTTCCTGATGCTTGTGGTTACACTACTTAACTTCATCATGTAACAGCTGCCTGTGTGTTCTGCCGTCAGTCAGAGCACAGATTTATTTCCACCCGTGTAAACAGGTGTCTAGCCTGAGATTGTTCCCATGCTTCTCCACAATATGTGTTTAGGACTAGGTGTGGGAGATCCTCTCTCCCTTTAATCCTTACCTCCAACACATTGAAATATGGATATAGAGTCTAGATAATCAAACAGCTGGATGCGCTGAATCTTTTCATGAGCTCATGACCAATTTCCTTGGTTCAAAACCATTTTATATATTTATCAAATGTCTGAGTTTTTGCATACACATCTCTATCCCCTATTATAGAGTATGTTCTTTAAGGATACTAGGGCTAGATCAAGTTTGTCTTTTTATTCCATTGTAAAGTCAAAGAAATGGTAGGATTCTACAAGAATGGAAGAGGAGAAAAGAATCAATTATTTTCTGTTTCTCTGTAACTCTCCTTACCAACTGTTAGAACTTTTCTTATATGCGAAATCTGCTGTCTCCTGTAAGTTTTCATGCAGTCATAATAATAAGCTTTAATCTTAAAGGTGTATGTGTGTATGCATGTTTGTGTGTAGGCTCACACATAGATACTGGCTTATATCAAATATATTGGCTTAAACCAAAGCACTTGAAATTATACATTTAATAACTATGGGCATGTCTTGTTCTGAAGTGGCCTATTTTCAATACTTATTTATTCATGCTAATAGAGGAGAAGGATGTTATAAATTAAGCAAAACTCACTTACAACTGACTTGGTTATATATTGTATATTTTTCATTGATATAAGAGTGAAATTGAAGTATATTGGGAAAATGGCTTTTCCCGTTTATTAACTGGTAATCTAGATGTAAATAAAAGAAATTGGCTCAATTGGACAGAGAAACAAAAGTAGATAATAAGTATAAGCAGAACTCAAACTCAATCCAAAATAATGAATATGAATATTTTTCCCTCCTCCATATATTAGTTAATATTTGTTAACCTCAAAAATGCAATCTACTATGAAAATGTAATCCTTGGATATTTTAAATGAAATATAAAGAGAAAATTATCTATTATTTATAAATTTCCAATGCAGTTCCCATATTCAATAACATTTATTCCAAAGTGTTATTTCTATATCCAAATAGTTGGTGATTATGCTTTAACTCTTGTTTTAAATGATAACATAAAAAGTAAATATGAAAGGAAGAATTTTGCATATACTTTGATAAAGGCAATATAAAGTGAAAATGTTTAAAACGTTTTGTCACTGAATGCTTTCTTGACATAATATGTTCAAAAAATTTTATATACTTACAGCTTTTGCATGTTTGACTAGGACCTTGGTATAAAGCGTCAAAAAAGTCACAAGTAGAGAAATAAGCTGTATAAATTTGTGAATATAGAAGTGAACTTTTATATCATAGTGTAGGAGCAAGCTGGAGAGATTGCTTTTATGTGAGTCATTTCTGTATGAAGCTATAAACTTTTTTTTTTAGCCAAAAGCTGTCCTGGTTTCTTGTAAAATAATAAAGATATCCATTTTAATTGATTCTCTTCATTGTTTAATAAAATTGCTTTGTCTGATTGCTGAAGAATTTGAATTGAGTTTTCATTACCCACTTCTGAACAATTTACTCTAAGATCCAGACAGTATTGAGCTAATGAGTTTGAATTTATATTGAACCTTAACTGTCTTCCTGAAGTAAATGGAAAAAAAAATCATGGCAGCAACTAAGTATTCTTCATGAAAAACTATGTCTTAGAGATTTTACAATGAGGCTTTTAATAGAGCTAAAACATTTAAATTGGAGTTTTACCTACTTTGCTGTTTCTAAGCATATTATATGAAAATACGGTTTCTTTTCCTTTTTTAAGAAATGAAAACTCATAAGCTGACAGGGATATTACAGAAACTTTCTTTCAAGTGGGCAGTTTGTATAGTCAACAGATTCAGTTAAACAATAAATTAATGGTAAAATAATTTAATCTGAGAACATGCCTAAATTGAAATGATATATAAAAACCTTCCAAGGAGTACCCTATTAAGGTGTTTCAAGATCTGTTTAATCTGGGACGTGGCCATGATGTTGAAATACACGCCCTTAAAGGTACTGTTCTGACTTTGGCACCTGTATTGCCACCGTCATAAACCTAAGTTTCTCTGCAGTTGAAAACAAGAGATACATTTATTGATTCACACACATTTAATTTATTGCTTTGATATTATTATCTTTTGTAAATGATCTTTGTGTTCCCTGGAGCATGTCTAACCAAGCTGGGCATTTAATGATTCTATGTTTAGGATTTTCTGTGGAATTAAATTAGGAACTTTAACTCTGAAGGGTGACTGGGATTCTATTATACAAGGATGACTTTGGGTTCTATAACTATCAGTGTGCTTCAGTTCCAAGAAGTAATTAATTCTCTAGGTATATAATAGAATCTATTTTATATTAAGTTGGTTAGTCAAACAGGAGTAGACTTCACAAATAGGCTACCTGTTGTAAAAATGTTATTTTTCAGAAAATTTGAGACTGTATTTAAGAAATAGAAAAACAAAAGGAAAATATGGTTTAGGGGAAATTTACTTACTTGAGCTTATTTCCCAAGAAATCACTGAGCCAATCTCCAAATGTGATATATATTTTTTTCACATCTTTATTGGAGTATAATTGCTTTACAATGGTGTGTTAGCTTCTGTTGTATAACAAAGTGAATCAGCTATACATATACATATATCCCCATATCCCCTCCCTCTTGTGCGTCCCTCCCACTCTCCCTATCCCACCCCTCTAGGTGGTCACAAAGCACTGAGCTGATCTGCCTGTGCTATGCGGCTGCTTCCCACTAGCTATCTATTTTACATTTGCTAGTGTATATATATCCATGCCACTGTCTCACTTTGCCCCATCTTCCCCTTCCCCCTCCCCGTGTCCTCAAGTCCATTCTCTACGTCTGATATGCTTTTTAAAACCTCATTTCCAATTATTCATTAGAAGATTTGGAATAATATTGTATCCAAATAATTGATATTCATTCCCCACAGGCAGCAGTGAAGGTTCTTGGGAAAAGGAAACACTGTACTCTTCCCCACCCCAGGGATCTCAGGCTTCTGTTACCTGCCCCCGCATACCTAGAGCACTTAGCCTTCCAGTCAGTCATCCTCTCCGCCATCTTCAGCAGAGCCACCTTCTGCCAAATGGTACGATGGCATTTTTTAGCACTAAAAATGAAAGTTGCAAAGAATAAAAAAATCTAATGATCAGATAGTGAAATATAGGACATAGTAGATAGGTACACTACATTTAGACAGCTAAACGTGATAAAGAAAACCATAGTATTTTAAACAAGAATTAGACTGATCAGAAGAATAATGTAGCAAAGAACTGTTTGTATTAAACACAAATGAAAAGTGGTGAGTGATAAAACATGGCACCAAACTGGCTAGCTTTAAGCCTAATTTCCCTAAGTGATAAGTGGGTACTGTTGCATGCAAAGAGGACAAATATTTTTCCTTTGACTCTCATTATTAGAACATTTTATAATGCTTCAATTTTCAATGATTTATATCCTTAGCCATTTTAATTAATGAGATATACCATGTTTCATTGTTTTACTTGAATAGAGAAATGATGATATATGTGTATTTTTTACAGGACTGGAACTGCCTTTTATGATGATGCCCCACCCTCTAATTCCTGTCAGCCTACCTCCAGCATCTGTCACCATGGCAATGAGCCAGATGAACCATCTCAGCACCATTGCCAATATGGCGGCAGCAGCACAAGTTCAGAGTCCCCCATCCAGAGTTGAGACATCTGTTATTAAGGTAATTGTTTAATTACATGATTGATTTGCCTTAAGCCAAAATCATCTTAAGCCACCATCACTCAATCCATTTTTCTTACTCCACAAGTAGTTCTAACTCTAAAAAGCTAAGCGATAGTGAATAGATTATGAGAAAAAAAAGTCACTTATAGTAATTAGAACCAGGGGTACAGTATTTAGGCAGTATTAGGCTAACTTGAAGTTCTCTATTATATCTACTAAGGGAGAGATGAACATAGCATTTTAAATGATATACTTCAAATTGTGTGTATGTGCTTATATGCATGGTTGTGTTTGTGTTTGTGGGTATGTGTGTATGTGTGTGTGGTGTTATGAGCCATAAGGTGTGGGAAATGGTATCTGATTTGTTTTCAGAAGACCAGAAGGGTTAAATTATGGTTCTGCCACTTAACTAGCTGTGTCACCTTGGGCATGTAGCTAAATCTTTCTGATTATTTCTACACTAAAAAAATGCGTAATACAGTGTGGGTGTAAAAACTAAATGAAATAATAAAATTGAAATTTTTTGTAAATTCAAAAATACACAGTAAGTGGAAGATAACATTACTGTTATACAGGTATCACATATGTGTATATATACACACTTCTCTGGCTCTCTCTGTATATGTGTGTGTGGGGGGTATGTGTATACTTTTAAATATGTGTGTGTGTATACTTTTTCATTCATATTATTTTATAATGTATATTTAAATCAAAGTACTTTATTTATTTATTTATTACTGGAGTATAATTGCTTCACAATGCTGTGTTAGTTTCCACTGCACAACAAAGTGAACCAGCTACATGTATACATATATCCCCTCCCTCTTGGACCTCCCTCCCACCCACCCCATCCCACCCATCTAGGTCGTCACAGAGCACCGAGCTGAGCTCCTTGTGCTATACAGCAGGTTCTCACTAGCCATCCATTTTACACATGGTAGTGTATATATGTCAATCCCAGTTTCCCAATTCATCCCACCCTCTCCTTCCCCCTCTGTGTCCACCCATCCATCCTCTACTTCTGCGTCTCTATTCCTGCCCTGAAAATAGGTTCATCCGTACCATTTGCATTGTCAGAATAGATTATTAATTTTTAAACTAAGTAAAAGATACCTCATGCTGCATTATCCGTATTTGACATAATTATTATCTTGTTTTTCTGAATATAATACATGTGAGTTTAGGGGAGTCTCTGGAGCATATTTTACATAAAAGGCCTTGTTACAACTCTTATTCATTGCTGGTGGTAATGCAAAATGGTATGGCCATTTTAGTAGATGGTTTGGTGGTTTCTAATGAAACTAAACATACTCTTACCCTACAACCGTATAATTTTTATCAAAAGGAGTTGAAAATTTAGGTCTATACAAAAATTTGTCCATGGGTATTTATAGCAGCTGTTTTCATAATTGCCAAAATTTGGAAGCAACCAAGATGCCTTTCAAGAGGTGACTGGATAAAAAAATTGTGTACCTCCGTGTGCAATGACTTTGTTGTTTGCCATTTGTGACAATGTGGTTGGGCCTGGAGGGTATTATACTTAGTGAAATAAGTCAGACAGAAAAGACAAATACTGTATGTTTTCACTTATATGTGGAATCTAAAAAATAAAACAAATGAACAAATAGAACAGAAACAGATTCACATATACAGAGAACAAACTAGTGGTTACCAGAAGGGAGAGGGTTGGGAGGGAGGGTCAAAATAGGTGAAGGGGATTAGAGGTACTGAACTACTAGGTATAAAATAAGTAGGCTACAAGAATGTAATGTACAGCACAGAAAATATAGTCAATATTTTGTCATAACTTTGTATGGAGAGTAATCTATAAAAATATCGAATTACTGTGTTGTACGCCTGAAACTAACATTGTAAGTCAGCTATACTTCCAAAAACTGAATTAGCATTTGTTAAGTGAGTGAGCCATGGTTCAACAACAGACCACAAGAAAAAATGAAATAGAGAAGTTTATTACTCACAGGTCATGGAGGAAGTACTTGGCATGCCTCAGGGGACCAGACAGGTGGGTCAAGGCAGAGTGCAGACAGAGAGAACAAGGCAGGACCTGAGGCAAATGGCTTTATTAGGAACCATGGGTGGGGTATTTCAGGATTTCCAGGCTGGGGCTGGATTGGTCAATTCAAACCAAAAGAGTAGGGTTTTGGTAAGTCTCCCAGGGGTCTTATTTAAGAAGACTGTTGATCACAAGGGCTTTTGGGGAAGTCATACCAGGGACTTACATTTGCTTATGACTTTGGCTGCTGTCTAGAGCATGCACTTGCATGAAGGGGGCTAGTGTCAGTTTAAGGTCCCTGTAGGCCACGTGGTCAAACAAAATGGATGCTGAAGCAGCAATACCACAGAGTAGCTTAGCTGAATTCTCACCACCATACAATGGAATATTATTCAGAGCTAAAAAGCAATGAACTATCAAGCCATGAAAAGGTATGGAGGAAACTCAAATGCCCACTGCTAAGTTGAAGAAGCTAGTTTGAAAAGGCTACACACTGTATTGTTTCAAGTGTAGGACACTTTGGAAAAGGCAAAACTATGGAGATCCTAAAAAGATCAGTGGTTGCTAGTGGGTGGGAATAGAGGATGAAAAGATGGAGAACAGGGGGTTTTTAGGGCAATGAAAATACTCTATATGGTATTATTGTGATGCATTCAAGTCATTATACATTTTGTAAAGACCCTGTCATTACTTATATAGAAAGTTGAATAATATGCAAGTAGGAATTTTTCATATAATAATACTCTATAAACAAAGATGTGTACTTGCTCCTTAAATAATTTTCGGAAGAATCCTTACCAGAGGAAAATAACAAGAAATATCACAGGAGGCCAAGCTCAGCTACCAAAATATTCTTTCCTGAGAGAATGCCACTGAATGCTACATTGTCATCAGTGAGGGAACCGATTTGTTTATCAAGGTATCGATTCAATTTATGATCAATTTTGATAATAGTTATTACTGAGAATTCAACATTCTCATTGTCTCACTCATTCGAAGCAGTGTTTAGTAAACTCATATGATACATATTAATTAAACTTAATTCAGGGGAAATTTTTATTTTCCCCAAAGAAAATGGTTGACTCTTATGTCACTTTAAAGAGTAAGGGGCCCAAGTTGGTAATTAGAATAGAGCCTACAAGTTTGTTTGCCTGAAAAGATTCTAAATATGAAGGCCAATTAAAAGTGAAATGTTAAATACCAAAGATTTACCCCCACTGGAAGAAATGATAAAACAAGAGAAAATAGGCTTTGAGGGATGGTCCATATGCAGGAATGTGCTATTTACATTTTTTGACAGTAATGACAAGAATTAAAATTAAAACTCAACCCAAATGAGAATAGCAAAAAGAATTTGTAGGACAGAAGAAAAGCAAAAACATAGCTCTCAGAGTTACAAGCTTAAAAAAATGTTTTGTTATCTATTTCTACGAACTAAAGGAACTCCAATGATTTTCTTATAAACCTATTTATGAAAATGTACCTACCAGTTCAAGCAGTAGAGCAGGGTCTGCAAGCTGCTGAACTTGGGTAAAACCTACGCTGCTGTCAGTTTTTGGATGGACCATGAATTAAGAATGATTTTACATTTTTAACTGGTTGGAAAAAAAATCAAAAGAAGAATAATCCTTCATGACACATGAAAATTATATGGAATTCAAATTTTAGTGTCCATAAATAAAGTTTTCTGGATATTAGCCACACTCTAATTTACATAATGTCTATGGTACTTTCAAATACAAAGGCAGTGTTGAATAAAATATTTGCTAGCTAGCTTTTTATAGGAAAATTTTGCTAATCCTTGAGTTCTGATTAACTCAAACCCATGTGGATCTTAGGCTGTGGTAAATGGAAGCAGCACAAACTAAACTGTCAAACACCATAAAGCCATAGGATTTGGCATTGAAAGGAAAAGAAATTAAAAGCATTGAGGAAAAGAAAATTATATAGGTGAGGACAGTACCACCATGACATTGTTATTTACTTTAAATGCAAGCCTCCATGACAGTCTGCTAAAGTACTGAATTTAGATTTTCTCTGGTTGATTGTCTTGGACTACTGTAAATATTTTAGTAAGGTAACTTTGAGGAGGGAGGAAAAGGACATATACTGTTTATACAATAATA